>NC_067249.2:195254694-196504694 GCF_019359855.2 Lolium perenne
GAAATGGTTATTCAAATTAACCTATAACTACGACGACCGTACCTACTCACCGTTGTGCGGTCTACCACGGCTAGGGTTACTCGCAGTCGCGTAGCCTACTACTGGCCGTCAGAGAGGCCGGCGCCGTCGTCGAAGCACGATCGCGTGACACACTTGTTGCGTCGCGCACGCCACTGATCGGACTCCTCGTCCTGTGCCGCAGGCCGACGCAAACGTTGTAGGTGTCCGGTGGCCGTATGGGGAGCCACCGACGATGGATTTATTGAACGAGAATTTGATCAGGTAGATTAGGGCTACTCGGATGATCTCCGGTGCCTATCATTGCATCTATATATAGGAGGAGTACAGGGAGAGATTACACGGGATTACATATCGTATCTCATACGGACTCACGCACGCCTAACACGGTTCAAACTCTGTTTGACCTATATCTCTAATACCCTCCCTTAATCACAACTTCAACAAGTTGAGATTATTCTTGAAGGCTTCAAATGCTCTGTAAGGCAATGGTTTAGTGAACCCATCAGCAATCTGATCTTTGGAAGAAATGAATCGAATCTCCAGCTGTCTCCTCAATACTCGTTCTCTGATAAAATGAAAATCTATCTCAATATGTTTAGCTCTTGCATGAAACACTGGATTGGCTGACAGATAGGTAGCTCCCAAATTATCACACCATATACACGGTGGTTGTGTCTGTCTCACACCCAATTCTGCAAGCAAAGACTGAACCCACATTACTTCAGCTGTTGCATTTGCTACAGACTCGACCTGGACACCGTCTCTTGCTTCTTAGCACTCCAGGAAATCAAATTTGGTCCAAAGAATACAGCAAATCCCCCCGTGGACCGACGATCATCAACACAACCTACCCAGTCAGCGTCAGAAAAAGCACTGACAAGCATAGATCGGAATTGCACAAACGTGAGACCAACAGTCACGGTATGCTTGACATATCTTAGAATTCGTTTAGCAGCAGCCCAATGAGTAGTGCTAGGAGCATGCAAATACTGGCAGACCTTGTTAACTGCAAAAGATATATCTGGGCGTGTAAGAGTGAGATACTGTAGAGCACAAACAAGACTTCTGTACTTGCTACTATCATCCGGACCCAAAGGGTCACCTTGTTGGGCTGAAATTTTCTCAGATGAAGACAAAGGTGTAGGCACACCAGTGCAATTTGACATACCAACACGTGCCAGAATATCATGAGCATACTTGGACTGACTAAGAACTATACCATTGTGCACCTTCTGAACTTCAACACCCAGGAAGAAATTGAGATCACCAAGATCCTTCAACGCAAACTCTTGATTTAAGTCTCTTAAGAGAGCATCAGTTGCAGTTTGGGAGGAACTAGCAACAATAATGTCATCCACATAGATAAGCATATAGATGGTAACATTCAATTTACGATAGATAAACAAGGATGTGTCAGACTTGGAGGCAAAGAAACCAAGATCAAGCAATTTAGAACTTAACCGAGAATACCATGCTCGAGGTGCCTGTTTGAGTCCATAAAGAGCTTTGTCCAATTTGCACAAGAAGTGAGGAGAGCCCTTGTTTTCATACCCAGGAGGTTGTCTCATGTAGACTTCCTCTTCCAGAACGCGTTCTTGACATCGAGCTGTCGCAAGCTCCATCCCTTGGAAACAGCCAAGGCCAAAACAAGACGCACAGTAGCAATTTTGACAACAGGACTAAAAGTATCTTCATAATCAATCCCATATTGTTGTTTAAAACCATTGGCAACAAGCCTAGCCTTGTACCTGTCAATAGATCCATCTGACTTGCGCTTTATTTTATACACCCATCGGCAGTCAATGACATTTTTACCGTCCCTTGGCGGCACTAGTTTCCAGGTTTTATTTTTCATGAGAGCATCAAATTCTTCATCCATGGCTCCTCTCCAATTCGGATCATCAAGAGCAGCTTGCAGGTTGGCAGGTTCACCTGCCGTACACGTCAATAACCAGCGAACAGTACCATCTCTGTATTCACGAGGCTTCACAATCCCTTTAGATGCGCGAGTGTTTGGACGCGGAGGAGGTGAAGTCACAGGCTGATACACACGGTTAGGAGCCACAATTGATCCGGCATCGCTGGAGGAGCTGCCTCCACTGGCAGGTGACCCTGCAGCCTCCGATTCTATCGGGGCAGGCGAATCTGCGGCAGGATCTTCTGCGCCGGATGCAGCTGACGACGTGGCTGAAGGAGAGGAGGAGCGAGCCGCAGAAGATCCAGGAGACGGGGCGCGTGCTGGCGAGGCAGAACCGCGAGCGCGTGCGGACGAAGCGGGACCGCGTGACGGGACAGTCGAGGAGGATCCTGGCACTCCTGACGAAGAAGCTGGCGCGGATCGGCGCGATCCCGAGGTGGATTCGTCCAGAAAATCTGCCTGGGATCCAGCGCCACTGTTGGTTCCACCTGAAAACTGTGAGGGGTCATAGGAGCTGCTCGGGGCACCGTTTGGACCCAAATTTTTGCCAGGCTCTGTATCTCGGCGAGGTGTATCCTGCAGGGTATAAGGAATAGGACTAACAGATGGGTTAGTAGCATGAGTATTTTCCATAGTAGTATCATCAATAGTGTCGTTCCCCTGCTCAAAATTATGGAGAGAAGGATCAAGCAAGAGAATTTGATTACGAAGAAGAGCACCAGCATTGGGATGCAAGGATTTAAAAGGGAAAACAGCCTCATCAAAGACAACATCACGTGATATGTAGACTCATCCAGTAGAAACTTCTAAGCATTTGACACCTTTGTGACGTGGACTATATCCCAGAAAGACACAATGTGTGGAGCGGAAAGCAAGTTTGCGCTTATTGTAGGGATGAAGGTTAGGCCAACATGCACAGCCAAAGACACGAAGAGAAGAATAATTGGGATGAGTGCCAAGAAGACGATGAACAGGAGTGTCATTGTTAATAACTCGACTAGGTAGCATATTTATAAGATATGTGGCTGTGAGAAAAGCTTCATCCCAAAATTTTAATGGCATACCAGCATGAGCAAGAAGAGACAGGCCTACTTCAACAATGTGGCGATGTTTTCGCTCAGCAGCACCATTCTGCTGATGAGCATGTGAACAGGAAACATGGTGAGAGATACCCTGTGTCTGAAAAAGTGAATTAAGTTTAACATATTCTCCCCCCACTCAGATTGTACTGCAAGGATCTTTCTATTGAATTTGCACTCAACAAGAGTTTGGAAATTAATGAAAGCAGCTAAAACATCAGATTTGTGCTTAAGTAAATAGATCCATGTAAACTTGCTATAATCATCAATAAAGCTTACATAATAATCATGACGACCGACAGAGGTAGGAGCAGGACCCCATATATCAGAGAAGACTAACTATAGGGGAGCTGTAGACACACTAGTAGATATAGGATAGGGTAACTGATGACTCTTAGCCTGTTGGCATGAGTCACAAACTGACACAATGCTGGAATCTCTAACATAAGAAAGCTTATGTTTACTTATTATTTGCCTAACAATAGCTGAAGAGGGGTGACCTAGACAACTATGCCAATGAGAGAGGTTGAGTTTGATAGCTCCAAAAGCATGCTTCATGGACCCTGGGGACACCAAGGATGATATAAGAGGATAGAGGCCACCAACACATCGCCCTCTATGAATGATTGTCCGGGTGACCTGGTCCTTGATCAAAAAGAAGAAGGGGTGAAACTCGATGAAGACACCATTATCATATGTGAATCGATGGACAGAAAGGAGATTTTTAGAGGCATGAGGGACATGTAAGACATTGTGAAGATGAAAATTTCGAGTAGGGTTCCGAACTATTGAATGACCTATATGGGAAATAGTCATACCTTGCCCATTGGCGGTGTTAACCCTGTCCGAACCCTTGTAGGAGTCCCTGACCGTCAAGTTGTTGAGTTCACTCGTGATGTGATGAGTAGCACCCGAATCCTGGTACCAATTTGTGTCGACACCATAGGCGGCATGAATCTCCTTGTCACCATAGTCATCATCCTCGGAGTAGCGGGACCAGCAGTCTTTAGCAGGATGGCCCTCCTTATTGCAGATTTGGCAGGTGACATCAACCCAGGGAGTGGTGCGACGTCGTCCACGACCACGGCCTCGCCCCCCTCCTAGGGGTCCACGGCCTCCGCCTCGGCCAGAAGAGGGATACTGGCGGTCATCACGCCGATAGTCGCGGCGGTCATCTCGGCGATCGACACGGTCGCCACGGTCACCGCGGTCACCGCGGTAGAGGTTGGAGTTGGAGTTGCCAGAGGAGTAGTTGCCGGAGCGGGGGCGCCATTGGCGATTGGCAACATTGGCAGAGCTCTCGAAGTTAGGCTGCTGGTTCCCATTGAGCATGAGCTGGCGCTGATCATAGGCATGAAGATGCGAGAAGAGCAGGCTCAGCGAGATAGGCGTCGTGGCCACGCCAAGAGCGGCCACCAGAGCATTATAGTCGGCGCCAAGACCGGCGAGAATATAGGAAACTAGCTGGCGATCGGTGAGAGGATGACCAGCAGCGATTAATTCATCAGCAAATCCCTGCATCTTCGACATGAACTCGGAAGTCGTCATCTGCAATTTCTTTGTATTGGCGAGGGAGACCAGAAGGTTGTTGATCTTGGCCTCGCTCTGGGCAGCGAACATCTCTTCGATTGCCTTCCAAACTCCCGCAGCGCTGGTGATCCGGTGGACGTGCGGCAAAATTTCGCGCGAGAGAGACTGCAGAAGGTACGAGAGAACGAGCTGATCGCGGGACAGCCAGGCGGCATACGCCGGATTAGGTCCCATCTTGGCTTCGGTGTCGACAGTTTTATCGGCGGGAGCGATCTCAATCTGCTCCGGCGGGGCAGCGTCAGTACCATCGAGGAGGCCGACAAGCTGGGCGCCCCGAATAGCAGGAAGGACCTGGGAGCGCCATAGCGGATGATTGTCGCGGGTGAGCTGTTCACGTGGAGGTAGGCCGAGATTGATCGGCGGGATGTAGGAGGAGGACGCCATGGCAGCTGAGGTGCGTCGAGCAGAAGCAGCGGCGGCGGCGTCGTCGAAAGCTTGCGATCGAGGCTAGCGGCGGAAGAGCCGGCCTGATACCATATTGAACGAGAATTTGATCAGGTAGATTAGGGCTACTCGGATGATCTCCGGTGCCTATCATTGCATGTATATATAGGAGGAGTACAGGAAGAGATTACACGGGATTACAGATCGTATCTCATACGGACTCACGTACGCCTAACACGGTTCAAACTCTGTTTGACCTATATCTCTAATAGGATTGATCGACGATGGATTGTTTTCCAGGTGCTGCCTCTCTTCGGGCAAGACACATGTACAAGGCCGGCCGCTCTGCCGGGCTATGTGGCTAAGTGTTGACGCTTAATCAGATCCGACGGCCGCGTACCTAGATCCACCGACCGAGAAGATCGACGTGCCGCCCTCCGCGACGTACGCGATCCCCGCGACCGCCGGTGTGCCGCCCTCCTACGTACGCAACGAGCGGTCTCTTGTGATTCTGCCCATCACGCTACACGCACATATATAACTTCTAGATCCCAAGAGAGAATCTATCGGAATGGCACGTACGTACATGAGTGATTCTATCGGAATTGGGCGGCTCCTGCATTCATGGAACCTGACCAACCGCGCCACATTTCTGACAGATAAACACTTTGTTTAGCAATAAAGATGGAGTACACGTACGTTGCACATAATCATGCATGCATGCGCATGTCGTGCAAAATGCATAAAGAAAACCCACGTACACGTCCTTTCACTCTAGGGAAAAGATCTTACCAAATCACACTACCATTTTAATACGCATATTAAGCAGAAGCAGAATGAATACTGCCAAAGGCCAAGTTTCATTTCCTCTCCTAGCATGCTGCCGTGTTCTCTTTATAAACAAAAGAATGCTTCCGTGTTCTGAATCTTCTGATATTTCCTCTTCTGGCCAGCCTAGCTAATAATGGTAGCTAGCTCGGTAGGGAGAGCTATAGCAGATCGATCATGCATGGCGTCGACTGCTCATAGTGGGAGTAACATAGGTAGTAACATCACACATCTCAAGGCATTGTGGTGACATGACATACTAATAAATGAAGAAAAAGAGTGATGTGGTAACTAGCTATGTTACCATAACATCACACATCTCAAGGCAATATGAGTCTACAACATAATTAATGAGACATTGTATGACACCACATCTAAGTTACTACCCACTATGAAGGTGGTAACTTAGACTAGCAACATGACATATGTTACTAGTCTAAGTTACTCTCCACTATGAGCAGCCATAACTGAACTACTCCACATGAATATTGCATTCCTTCAGGAGGAGAACTACGTACGTCGCATGCCATCTCCCTGAATCGAGCATGGGCCTGCGGCATCTAGAAGGCCATCGTCCATGCATGGCCTCAGCCATGACTCAGCAAATACAGGTTGAGTATATAATATGCACATCTTTTAGCTCGGATCGTATAAACGAAGTTACGCTGCAATGAGAATGGGCACAAACAATGGACGCCTGACACTTGTCCCTGAAATTGTTGCATTGAGTCGTGATGGGAATACCACCAGCGAAAAGAGCAGGAAATTAAGGGTACTTTCTACGAGCACGTGGCAAGAAGGCAAGCAAGCGAGATATATTTGTATGCAATATCCACGTTAGATTTTTACTCCATCCGTTCTCTTTTAGTTTTCCACAAAGTTTAAGACCAATTAGCAAGTTATTTATTACTTCCTCCGATCCATAATAAATACTACTACTATACTAAGTTCCCTACATTTATTACTGATCGGGGGAATACTAGTAATTTGATATTTCGCGAGATATTCAAAAATGTCATGTGAATTCTAGTGTACCAGCGCTATATGTTCCATACTTCAACAATATTATAATATGAACATCTTTTTTAGCATGGATCGTAGAAACGAAGATAGGCTGCATTGAGAAAACGGACATAGACGATGGGTGGCCTGACACTTGTCCCTTTATCTACTTGTGTCGAGTCATGAGGAGAATACTAATACGAAAAAAGAGCACTACGAAGAAGAAGGGTGCACCTTCTACGAACACATAGCAACATAGAAAGCAAGCGAGAGATATTTGTCTGCAATTTCCACGTTGGACTACCACTCCCTCGGTTCTCTTTTAATTTGCATTCCACAAAGCTTAAGATCAATTATTAAGTTATTTACTAATTCATCCATAATAATGTTGCATATTTATTACTAAGTTAGTACAACCTTTGTACTAAATTTTGATGGGATTCGTAGCATAAAAAACAAAAAATTTCCTACCGCAAGAACGAATAACAAGCCAAGATCCAATCTAGAAGATGGTAGCAATGAGAAGATCGTGATACTAACCCTCGAAGATTTTCAAAGCCTACGAGATTAGATCTCGTTGTTGCTGTAGTCGATCACTTGCCGCTTTCAAAAGCGCGTAGAAGATCTTGACGGTGCCACAATCGGGCAGCACATCCGCACTCGGTCACACGTACGGTGTTGATGACGACGTAGGGTGGTAGGGACTCTGGTTGTTCACACAGCACACATGTATCAATGTTTTTGGTTAATACAATTATAGCATGGGGTGTAAACATTTATCATGAACACTAAGATATAACAATAACTACTTTATTATTGCCTCCCGGGCATATCTCCAACAAATTTCCTACACCTAATAAGGATGAGAGGGGGTACTAGTAATTTCATATGTCGCGAGGATGAAAGGGGGTACTTCCTCTAATCCATAATAAGTGTTGCAGATTTATTACTAAGTTAGTAAAACTTTTTTACTAAATCTCCTACACTTATTAAGGACCGGAGGGACTACTAGTAATTTAATATGTTGAGAGCTATTCAACCAATTCATGTGAATTCTAGTGTACCAGTGTTATATTCTCCGCATTTCAACAATATAATAAGCACATCTTTTAGGACGGATTGTAGAAACTAAGATATACTGCATTGAGAAAATGGACTCAAACGATGGGCACCGGGCACTTGTCCCTTGAACTGCTTGCACGGAGTCACCAAGAGATTCAGAAAATACTAGTATGAGGAAAAAGACTAGAAGAAGAGGGGAACCTTCTAAGACACGTGGCAAGAAGACAAGCAAGCTGAGAGATACTTGTTACTAACTCCGACGAATGGGGCTTATAATTTTAGGTAAAAATCAAAGATTACAAAGTTTAACCAAATATAGAGAAAAAGGTAAACGCATCTACACCATAAAACATTTAAAACATATACATGTAAAGGTAAATCTACTAATATTTATTTAGTATCATAAATGTTCATTTTTTTCTATATCATTGGTCAAACATGGAAGATATGACACATGACCAAATTTATAACTCTTATTCATTGGAACAGTACGTGCTATACCACGCTTTGTTTGGGCATGCATTCCCACAATATATTCAGCTTCAAGAGATTGACATGCATGGTGTGAAGTCAAGAATAACAAAGGAGATCGACAAGAGCTTTCGTATTTGCGTGCGAGGAGGAAGACGACTATGGAGTTGAGCGACCATGGCAGTTCCACAATGGATATGATATATAGAGGTACACGTCTGCAATATTTAAGTGGACCATATGATATGATATATCTCTAATGATAATTTCATAATTTGTTAAAGACCATGCATCATGCCCGTAGTTATGAACAGGTACAAAGTTTATTTTGTTTGAGTTTGGGAAGAGGGTTGCACTGATAAGGTGAGAAGAAAATCGTAGAAACGATCCTAGTGTACCAGAGCGCCATTGTTTTCAATTGGATATGCTCCTCATTGTGACGATCAAATAATAAACAAATGCTTTTGCACTGGTGGTTGAAACGAAGATACTTTGCTTTAAGAATGGGCACAAATGATGGGCGACTGACACTTGTCCCTTGAATTGCTTGCATCAATTGAGTCGCGAAGAGATTCAGAGAATACTAGTAGGAAAAGGAGTAGGAAGAAGCAGAAAGGTGCACATTACACTACCATGCTTGGTTTCCGCATGCATTCCCACAATTTATTCAAGAGATTGGCATGCGTTTGAAGTCAAGAATTAAGAAAGGAGGGGAAGAAAATGGGTCTAGCTACGTGCACAAAACGCGGCCGCACACTCGGACGGATGGATCGAAGGAGGCCCTCACAGGTGTCCCGTTCCCGTTCCAAGGTCAACTGCTCTGACCACGCGCACATACGTTTTGAATTTCTGATTGGGATGCTAACCTAGCATGCTACCACCAATATTTTGTTCAACATTAATTTGAAAAGGAAAGGCCAGATTTCTCTTGGTCAACAACAATACTCCCTCCGTCCCAGTTCGCAAGGCAAAGTTCCAAAAAATATTTGTCCCAAAATGCCTTACCTCCTAGGCACATTTGCATTTAATGTGGGAGTAAAACTGATTCATTATTGCATGCAAAAGACTCCTCATTTCGTATCCCACCGTGTAAAACGAGGCTCATTAGTATTTTGCATGCACCATGTGTGAAACGGTTTCAGTTAAAGGGTAGAAAATAAAGTTCTTTTTAATTTCTCAATTAATTGCAGTGCCGATGTTAACGTTTTTACGTGGAAATTTAGAGCCAATAAGAATTCACCTTGGGCCAAGATATTTGAAAACTTTGCCTTATGAACTGGGACGAAGGGAGTAAAATTGCATGGATATGACGACGGCCATTTGCTTGATGATGCTGTAAAAAGAACAGTTCAACACCTGTCATTCCGAGCAAGAACAAACCAAATAAATAAATCATGCATTGGTACCGAGAGACTGCTTTAATCGTTAAGTGAAAGTGGTGAGCTAAAGCAGTCTTAATATATTTTTACTATTACCTCAATAATTAATCAGTGACATTAAATTAACTGAACTGTATCCTTGTTGAATTCCTACGTGCCAAGGAACCGCGCTCAGCTACGGTGAATAGTAGAAATCTCATTTCGCCAATCCTGTTCACCACTCACGTGCCTATCGCACTCCTCCCTATTCCTCTCGATATTCCTCTCACGTGGTCGTGGTGCTGTCGTAGCTCCTCCCTCCAATATCCCCACCCCTGCACTTCTAGTCGGAGATACTCTTCCCCGAACTACGACCACAGCCCCACCCGCACTCAGCCTCGCCTACAGTATCCCCCTCGAGCCGGATGTGCGCTCCCTGGCTCCAGATTTGGTGCCATGCCGCATCGATGGCGGACAGCGGAACCAGGAGGAGCGCGGCGGATCTCAGCTCTGGCGATGGTGGCGCGAGAGATCGAAGCACCGCTGTTGGAAGCGGGCATCACATGTTGACCACGACTGGCGGGGCATATCGAGCTTCTAGGGCTAGCTTCATCTGGTTAGCTCCGTCGACGGGAGGTTGCGGCACTGGAGGCGGCCATCAAGTTCGGTTTCATCCTGAACGACCGTGAACAACAATGTTCTCCCACTCATCTGACACCGCCGCCTATCATCGACCTTGCTCCCCGCGCCTAGGTGACCCACTACCCTTTCTCAACATGCAGTTGCCCTCTCCCGCCCTTCAGCAGCTCCCGTGACGCACCTCACCACGCGGTATTGTGCACCGCAAGCCCGCAACTTGTAAACTCTGATGAGCGACACCAAGCGAAGCCGGCGGATGCTAGAGCAGAAGGATAAGTGCATAGCAGAGGTGGAGGCAGCAGCACAAGCTGCAGGTTGCACCGTCAACACAAGATGACACAGAAAGGAAGTGCAAGCGCTCACGAGATGGGGACAACAGCCAACACTAGAACATTAGATTAATATTTTCCTTTTTTGAATTAATTGTTTTCCTTCTTTTTGTTTATAGCATGTCCAGTGCCCTTCTCACACCATCTTTCAATACAAATTTATAATTATAAGCATAGACATTAAAGTACTAAATTTCAATTTTAATGTTGTAGGACACTCCAGAATTTCAGCTTCGAGATATTGATGAGCAACCAAGTATCCAGAGTGTACGTTATACTATTGATTAGCAAACAGGTGCCAAGAGTCTTCCTTATGTATTTTTTTCAAAAATAATTCGTAGGTGTAAATGAATTCAGAAAACGGTATCTCCTAACCACGTTTACTGTTTAATATATACAGTATTCATATGTGTCTTAAACTTATTAGGCATTAAATTTAGATATTTAGGCAGTAGAATTCTAATAATAAATTGAATAACCAAGTGATGCTATCATGACAAATAAGTTGAGCTAAACAGTGCATCTATCCGGACGGACATATAGGAAGCTGGTCGATGTAGGCAATTAGATTATATGCATCCACCTGTCCTGCTTATTGTCAAACAAACAGTGTGCCATTGCATGCGTAATATCTTTTCAAATGCAAAGTCAGATCACTAGTAAATTATTGACCCTATAAAAGGTCAATTTTGAATCAACTGACTGTGTGCGCTAACAGTGATCATGGAGTATATGATGTACAGCTTGACTGATGTACTGATAAGTATCATCAAATTGACAGCTAATTCTTCATATTGGATATTATTGACACACCGAAAAATGCTTGTTCCTGGACCTTTCAGATAAAAAAACCTGTCCACTTCCAACACACAACACCTTTTCAGTTAATGCGAAAAGTCAGAAACCAGGCTATGCGCAAGTTGATGAGTTGACCTAGATCCACAGACTAGTAATCAAGCGCAAAATGCGCAATAAATAAATGCATGTCAAAGAAACAGTTAAGAGCAATTCTAATAGTGTAGCCAGCTACTGGCTATAAGTCAAATGTCATGTCATCTATAGCTAAAACTTAGAGCCAACATATACAATAGTGAGCTATAAAAATATAGCACTTTATCAATATATGACCCACCTTGCACTCTCACAAAGTGTCTAGGAGCACGTGCTAGAGCTGACTCTTGCATAAGAGCCCACTCACCTTCTCTCTCCTCCTCTCTCTCCTCCAACTAAATAATAATATACTATTTTAATCATTATAGCCAGCTGACTAGAACTTATTGTACTTGCTCTAAGTTTGACTCTGATGGATCCATCGGTGCCTAGCTCGTTTGATGCTGAAATAATTAAACATACAATACGTTGTGTATTCTCCACCACCAGATACTACGTGGGAGTACATATTTATATGTAGATCAGAAAATAACAAGTGGAAATGCATGCACATCGAGCGAGCGATCAAGTCTACGCATGCATGCATGAGGACGCCATCGGCACGGCTTTTCATCTAAAACAAATAAATTATCAAGGAGGGATCTGAGGCACAACTGTACGTACGAGTACGATGATCGATGAATATTCACACAGCAGGCAGAGAGCTAGCCATAACCCACAATAATGGACATTTGTATAATGCGTGGACTTCGCTTGAGGTGGAAACCCAAACGTGATATATATTTTAATTAGCAACATGCAGTGGGCAGCTGGCCAGTCAATGAGTCATGAAGGCCCAGCAGCTCGCCACCATAGCTGACGCTTAGATATTTTTTATGCGTGAGTATGTCAAGAAAAACGATAAAATACATAGTTGAAAAGTTCGCTTTAGAGGCCATGTTAACTGCACGCAGCCGGCAATCATACTGACAAAATGGAACTCTTCAGTCTTCACCTCTTATCGGAACGTACTCCACCTGCGGAAAAGCTAGAGTCAACTCGTTCTTTACCTGTATGGATCTATGCGTGCTATAACTTCTTGCATCGTGTGACCTAACCTAGCTTCTAGCTGTTGACAACATTGCCACTTGCAATTTTACAGTTTAAAAATAATCACCATGTCAACTATGTTAAAAATGACAAAGAACCCTATCAGGAGATTACCAAAGCACTTCTTACATCATCTGTCTAACCCTAACGGAAGTCCACACCGTTTGATTGATTATTTTTTTAACCCGGACTACGGCGGGCTTACGCCAGCCTGAACAAATTTATATCAAAGCAACAAGACGGGTTCATTACACAGCTTGAGAGGAGCAGAGGGGCAGAAGAAGAGCTAGCCTAGAGAGTTCAGGGGAGGAGGGGGGTCATAACCATTACACCAAGAATTAAGAAAGGAGGTGGAGGAGGGGGTAGTGCATCTATAGGCCCAGAGCCTAATATCCTCAATACAACGGCGAGACACAAGAGAAAGATTTTCAACTCACCATTGAAGGTCATCGCGTTTATTCGCTTCCAGATGTTCCAGGCGATGGCAGTGTTGATGGTGGATTCCTCGTAGGTGCAATTGCGTCTGAGGCAGAAGTCAGAGAACCCCGTATACATGCTTGGGTTGAAATCTTGGTGGAAGGAATCCCAGATTTCAACAACTTGGGGGGCAGAAGAGCGGGAGGTGATCAACATCTTCATCAAGGTTGCAGGAGAGACAGGCATCAGAAGTAGATAGGTGGTGTCGAAACCGCCGCTCGTTTGTGGGCAGACACCCTTTCCGAGCAAGCCAGCAGAAGATCTTGCACTTTAAGGGGGCAGCACTCCGCCAAACCGTTGGCGCCACATCGTCAATCTGCAAATGACTGAAAGAGTTGACATAGAAACACTTGTTTGAGAGTTTTTTGTTAGAGAGGCGAGCGTCACGTATGTCCGGAGCGTCAGGGCGGAGCTCCACAAAGTTCAGCTCGATAGACAAAGCTCGAAGGTCATCTGCCGCGGCAGCCGTGAGGCGCGGTCCAAGGGAGCTGCGGAGGCCCAGGGAGAGAGTGGTCACAGCGTTAATGTGTTTGATTGATTACTTTAGGCATCTGATGCAAGCCGGCCACGGGAAAACTCACCGTAAACCATAGTGTGGTTTCAAAAGAGGCACGGTTTCATGCACCGCATGCAACTTCATTAGCCGAAAACTTGTTTTTACAGGCGCCGGTACCTACCGGAGTGACGTCAGCCACGTGCTGACCAATTTTTTCACAAAATTGTGAAACAAATTTGAAACATAACTGAAACACTAATATTTTTGTGAAACAAACCGTAGTGACATCAGCAATGATGTCATGAGTTTCACTTTTTGTTAGACTGTTTCACAATGTTTTCCATGTATCACTTTAGTTTCAAAAAGCTTTCACTTGTGTTTCAATTATTAGTTTTATATTAGACAAATGTCAAAAGCTTCACCAATCTCAAAGAAGACAGTGAACGGTAGTTGTGACACCTACACCTACCGGCGCCTTTAAAATCGCCGCTCTCCTTCATTAGCCTCATTGACAAGTTCGGTGCATGAAAAGATACATGCAGCTTGCACGTGTATTTTGACCAAGAATTACTCTATTAATATATGGTATATACGTGGCTCTATGTGATGTAAAATCATAATTATAAGTAAGAATTTTTCTACTCCCTCCGTCTCAAATTAACAGGCACACACGTAGTTTAAGAAATTGCTTTGACAATTATTTTAGTCAATAAAATATAAAATATATGGCACAAAAATTATATCATTGGAAAACATTTTTGCATAAGAATCTAACGATATATATTTTGTAGACATAAAAGTTATATTTTGTTGACCAAATCAATGGTCAAAGTTTGTCTTGAACGGCGTGCATGCCTGTTAAACCGAAACGGAGGTAGTAAAAGGAATCTAGGTAGTGACACAAATTTCATGTCACGTAAATATTGAGGGAGTAATTCGGTCAAATGTTGTCTTAATAAAAAAATATGCATTGCATCTTGAAATGAAACGAGTACTTTGTTTACGAGAGGAAACAATTTGCTAGTCTCACTGCCATGCTCAATAAGGCAATGCTTCCTTTTTTTTTTGAGGGAAACATTGTGCTCTATATCCACGAGTTTGTCTAAAATATAACGATGATGGCTTAGTATCCACACTGATCCCATCTTGTTTTGCCATGTCTTCACGCTCAGTACATCTCCTATCTAGATAACGAGTGAGTATTTGTTGTTCGCTGGAGTTAGAAATAAAGTAATACAATGATCGATCGGGATGCCTCGGGCAATCTATTAATATGGTGTGGCCATTCACACATGGTGTATCATCATAATCTTGAGCTCTCGGTGAGTTGGGAGAGTACATGATATGAAAAAGGTGGTACTACTTACCTCTGTACCCATGAGCATAAATAAAGTAGGGTTGTTAAGCCACAGTCGACAATGTGCGAGGTTGTACCCTTTGTGCATCCATTTTCATATGTGTATGTAACATAGTTTTTCACGATGATGAAAAGCACTCG
Organism: Lolium perenne; assembly: GCF_019359855.2. Taxonomy (NCBI): domain Eukaryota; kingdom Viridiplantae; phylum Streptophyta; class Magnoliopsida; order Poales; family Poaceae; genus Lolium; species Lolium perenne. The sequence continues at coordinate 195,269,827 of NC_067249.2, forward strand.
TTAATGTAAGAACTAACAAGTTTTGATTGGAGGAGCCATTTATTACCTGGAGGAGGATGAAAACTGAAAATGCCCAATCAAGGTGTGGTTCTTCCTAATGTCACTTTACTCAATAGAAACATCACCCAACATTTCGGAAAATGGGCTTACATTATGACTTAATTAATATGAAAGTCAGGATAATAACTTTTTTTGCTACTCCTTTTCATGTCTCCATGTGCTCTCTCTTTCTCTCATTTTTCATCGTGTTGACATTTCATAGGTTTGTATACACATTAACCGTGGATCTTCAGCGGGATGACAAATAAATTAGACCTAATATATCGGGCTGACCTTTTCCGGCATGTGTTCCTCGCAGTTCTTACGTGAAAGTGAAACTATTAGGTGAGCCATCATCTACTCATTCAAGAGGAGCCGTATAGTACAGTGCGACATGTCTCGATTTAAACTGCACCTAAGGGCAAGGGCTTTTCTTAGGCCGTGTGGTCTCTCTCTCCGCGTATCATTGTCTAGGTGTGAGCACATTTTCGTTTTCGAAAACTACGTGTTAGTTGCTACACTAAATTGCGAAATCGTGATGGATATACTCAGGAGTATCTTCCAAGCACGCTGACAATTAGCAGAGGAGCAGTAGCTAATAGATGAGGGCGTTGACAAGTATGAGCATGGCGTGGGGGCTAACCAAGCCACGAGTTAGCACGAGACTGGATGCTGGGAGAGAGGCCAGAAGAGCAGAAATCGAGAGGCCAATCAGCCAGCAAGATCGACCGGCAGGTTGCTGCTACAAGTCTGCAAACTGCATGATTAGTTGAGCCACGCAGGGACAAACGGGCTGTGGGAGTCCAAAACATACCGATAGCGGCGTATCTTCCCTGTTGGACGCACGCTCACACGCGCTGACATCGATCGAAATAAACAAATTCGTGGCCTCGATCGATCGCAGCTAGCTGCTGATCATCATATCGATCGATTGTCCCCGGGGTCCGGCTAATTGCCTGCCTGTCACCAATTGGCTCGATCCGCTCGCGCGACGCGCCCATCCATGGATGGATCGATCGGCGGCCCCTGGATGAATAATGGGGCTCGTGACCGCTGCCCTGCCCTGCCTGCTCGGCTGGCTGAATAATTAGCCGGCACAGAGGATAGGATTCCATCTGTCTCGCCATTAGAGGAGAGGTGACTTCCTGCCTGAGCTTCCAGGAAACTTCGCTTTCCTTCGCATCCGCGCTCCATCTCTCTCTCTCTCTCTCCTCGGTGCTCGTACCTTACGTACTACCAGAGGTACACAGGGAGCAGCTGCATGATTACGTTTTATATATTCAGTTGTCTCCTCCAACCCCCTAAAAAGTCAATCGCTAACCGATCTCTCTCCCTGTACGGACGACGACACTTCCTCAGCTCGCATCCAGGTAAAATGTCAAGGAGTTCTTTAGTGTAGCTCAGTCTCGTGAGGAATCCATCCCAAGGAGACGGAGGGATTATCAAACGCAGCACAGCTCACTGTATCTCTGACCTTCCTTCCTAAATTAAGCAGCCTATAGTTTTTAGTCAAAGTTATACGTTTAAAATTTAAGTAACTATATAAAAAATATTAACATCTACAATTTTCAATGCACATAATATGAATATATATTTCATTATCGTTCTAAAAATATTAATTTGAGATCATAAATATTAACATTTTTTTAATATAGTTGGTGAAACGTTGAGAAGTTTAACTTTATCTAAATATTATTGTCATCCTATTTTAGGATAGAGGGAGTATCTGGCTTCCTCGGAAACCCACTTCTCCGGAGCCCACGAGCAGAGACACCCGAAACTAGAGCTTGGAAAAAGAAAAAAACTAAGCAAGCATAGTTGCTGTGGAAAACCAAGAAATGATGCTAAAATACCCCTAACCATTTTAAAATTCTTTTTACTGAATGTTTGGATTCAAAGCCTGAAAATTTTATGTATAGATTTATGTTGAAACTTACATATTATGAAAACATCATTTGTCATGAGGGACCTTCATTGATAAGTATTTCTCTCGTCATGAACTTTGTCAACAAACTACAGTCGTAAGAAGGAATCCCTTAGAAGACTCTTGGTTCCTTCAACACACACCGCGTGACCTTGTGCATCCTTGGTGCTAGTCTCCTTTGTCGAATGCATCGTCTTTTGCTCCTCCCTCTACCGATCTCTCACCCGGTGTACCATGTGTCCACGATGGGCGAGACTGGTGTGTCGTATGCCGCACCTAGAGGGGGGGGGGGTGAATAGGTGCTAACCAATTTTTAGTTCTTTTTCAATTTAGGATTGACACAAAGGTAAATTCTCTAGATATGCAACTAAGTGAATTTACCTATATGACAAGGTCAACGACTAAGCAAGGTATAGCTACGCAATATATAGAGAGAGATAAAGGATAGAGGTAACCAAGAGTGGAGCACGCAGAGACATGGAGTTGATTCCCGTAGTTCCCTTTCTTTGCAAGAAGGTACGTCTACGTTTGGAGGAGTGTTGTTGCTACGAAAGCCAAACCAACGCCATGAAGGCTTCACTCAGGTCTCCGGTGAGCAACGCCACGAAGGCCTAGCCCACTCCCACAAAGGAATTTCCTCGAGGCGGAAATCGGGCCTTTATAAGGTTCTTGGGGCACACATCCACAGCCAAATTGGAGGCTCCCAAATCTGTAACAACACAACAATCAACAACAATACATCAACAACAAACAACTAGAGATTCCAAATAGGAACACTAGCAAGAGGGCCCTCAAGCATATGAGGGGGAAATGAGAATCGCTTCGGTGAGGATGTAGATCGGGGTATTCTCCTTTGAATCTCCAAAGATCAAGAGCTTTGGTTGGGTGGAGGAGGAGATCTTGCAAATCCTGTGTTCTTGAGGTGGCTCTAATGGAGGTGAGGCTTGGCAGAATTTTGTGCGATGATTGAGCAAGCTGAGAGGAAGAAGAAGGGGGGTATAAATACCCCCCCTCAAAATCCAGCCGTTGGTGACTTTCGAGGGCCGGATAATCCGGCCTAAGTTAGGACCGGATAATCCGGCCCCCCAAAAAAGTCCGGCCCTGGGGAAATTCCGGTCAAAAGTCTGGCCAAAAATCCGGCCTCATGCCAGGGTAGTACTGAGCCACATCGCCTCGAGTCCTTAGCCGATTTTGGAGGGCCGGATATTTTGCAAATATCCGGCCTGGTGAAACTTTTTCTGCTTCCTTTTGTCTTATTTTCCACACAAGACACTCATATACATGTACCTATATAATCTCTGCACCACTTCATCATACATTAGTGTATCACATACATTGACATCAAACACACAAAACATAATGTGAGAGATGTTCTTTCAATCCCCCCCTTTTTGGTGTTTGATGACAATATGCGGATTTGCAAGAAAAACACTATAGAGAACATACATGTTGGCAAAACATAGAAGCACTCCCCCTACATGTGTGCATACAAGTAATTTGCATTTGAATACAAATGTACAACATATAGGTGCAAGGTGACTCAACACAAGAGATATCCAACATGAGCTCAAATAAGAGACAAAGGCATCTATATATATATATATGAGACAAGGTGATAGAGATCATACCCATATGGAGATATATAATACCGGATATATAAGTACCACACCATATTATAAACCTTGGTCTCAACATATAGAATTCCGAAGACCTTATCATAAGGTCTCACATCCACACATAACACATAGTTTTGAACGAAGAAACCAAGCCAAATAGTTCAAATAAATGACATAAAGAGGACACACGCGATAAAAGAATGGTAAACACATATGCTTGTGCCCGATCCTAGCGAATCCCGTAGAGAAGGCCTAAAAGAACACTTCTCCCCCTTTGGCATCGAGACACCAAAAATGGGAAAATCCCGATGCTACACGCCCCATGGAGATCACTTGGAGTCCGTCTCGGAGACATACTTGATACGCGTACAGCACGCGTCCGTTGGGAACCCCAAGAGGAAGGTGTGATGCGTACAGCGGCAAGTTTTCCCTCAGTAAGAAACCAAGGTTTATCGAACTAGTAGGAGCCAAGAAGCACGTTGAACGTTGATGGCGGCGAGATGTAGTGCGGCGCAACACCAGGGATTCCGGCGCCAACGTGGAACCTGCACAACACAACCAAAGTACTTTGCCCCAACTTAACAGTGAGGTTGTCAATCTCACCGGCTTGCTGTAACAAAGGATTAGATGTATAGTGTGGATGATGATTGTTTGCAGAAAACAGTAGAACAAGTATTGCAGTAGATTGTATTCGATATAAAAGAATGGACCGGGGTCCACAGTTCACTAGAGGTGTCTCTCCCATAAGATAAATAACATGCTGGGTGAACAAATTACAGTTGGGCAATTGACAAATAAAGAGGGCATGACCATGCACATACATGATATGATGAATATTGTGAGATTTAATTGGGCATTACGACAAAGTACATAGACCGTTATCCAGCATGCATCTATGCCTAAAAAGTCCACCTTCAGGTTATCATCCGAACCTCTTCCAGTATTAAGTTGCAAACAACAGACAATTGCATTAAGTATGGTGCGTAATGTAATCAATAACTACATCCTCGGACATAGCATCGATGTTTTATCCCTAGTGGCAACAACACATCCACAACCTTAGAACTTTCATCCTTTGTCCTGCATTTAATGGAGGCATGAACCCACTATCGAGCATAAATACTCCCTCTTGGAGTTAAGAGTAAAAACTTGGCCAGAGCCTCTACTAATAACGGAGAGCATGCAAGATCATAAACAACACATAGGTAATAGATTGATAATCACCATAGCATAGTATTCTCTATCCATCGGATCCCGACAAACACAACATATAGCATTACAGATAGATGATCTTGATCATGTTAGGCAGCTCACAAGACCCGACAATGAAGCATAATTAGGAGAAGACGACCATCTAGCTACTGCTATGGACCCATAGTCCAGGGGTAAACTACTCACTCATCACTCCGGAGGCGACCATGGCGGTGAAGAGTCCTCCGGGAGATGATTCCCCTCTCCGGCAGGGTGCCGGAGGCGATCTCCTGAATCCCCCGAGATGGGATTGGCGGTGGCGGCGTCTCTGGAAGGTTTTCCGTATCGTGGCTCTCGGTACTGGGGTTTCGCGACGAAGGCTATAAGTAGGCGGAGGAGATAGGTCAGGGGGCCACACGAGGGCCCCACACGCTAGGCCGGCGCGGCCAAGGCCCAGGCCGCGCCGCCCTGGTGTCTGGCCACCTCGTGGCCCCACTTCGTATCATCTTCGGTCTTCTGGAAGCTTCGTGTGAAAATAGGCCCCTGGGCGTTGATTTCGTCCAATTCCGAGAATATTTCCTTACTAGGATTTCTGAAACCAAAAACAGCAGAAAACAGCAACTAGCTCTTCGGCATCTCGTTAATAGGTTAGTGCCGGAAAATGCATAAATATGACATAAAGTATGCGTAAAACATGTAGATATCATCAATAATGTGGCATGGAACATAAGAAATTATCGATACGTCGGAGACGTATCAGCATCCCCAAGCTTAGTTCCTGCTCGTCCCGAGCAGGTAAACGATAACAAAGATAATTTCTGGAGTGACATGCCATCATAATCTTGATCATACTATTGTAAGCACATGTAATGAATGCAGCGATCCAAAACAATGGTAAATGACATGAGTAAACAAATGAATCATATAGCAAAGACTTTTCATGAATAGTACTTTAAGACAAGCATCAATAAGTCTTGCATAAGAGTTAACTCATAAAGCAATAATTCAAAGTAAAGGTATTGAAGCAACACAAAGGAAGATTAAGTTTCAGCGGTTGCTTTCAACTTGTAACATGTATATCTCATGGATATTGTCAATGTAAAGTAATATAACAAGTGCAATATGCAAGTATGTAGGAATCAATGCACAGTTCACACAAGTGTTTGCTTCTTGAGATGGAGAGAAATAGGTCAACTGACTCAACATAAAAGTAGAAGAAAGGCCCTTCGCAGAGGGAAGCATTGATTGCTATATTTGTGCTAGAGCTTTGGTTTTGAAAACATATAGAGAGCATAAAAGTAAAATTTTGAGAGGTGTTTGTTGTTGTCAACGAATGGTAGTGGGCACTCTAACCCCCCTGCCAGACAAACCTTCAAAGAGCGGCTCCCATTTTATTTTTATTTTTGTGTGGCACTCCTTCCAACCTTTCTTTCACAAACCATGGCTAACCGAATCCTCGGGTGCCTGCCAACAATCTCATACCATGAAGGAGTGCCTTTTTATTTTAGTTTTATTATGATGACACTCCTCCCCACCTTTGCTTTCTCAAGCCATGGCTAACCGAATCCTTCGGGTGCCGTCCAACAATCACATACCATGGAGGAGTGTCTATTTTTGTTAATTAATTTTGGACTGGGAATCCCATTGCCAGCTCTTTTTGCAAAATTATTGGATAAGCGGATGAAGCCACTAGTCCATTGGTGAAAGTTGCCCAACAAGATTGAAAGATAAACACCACATACTTCCTCATGAGCTATAAAACATTGACACAAATCAGAGGTGATAAATTTTGAATTGTTTAAAGGTAGCACTCAATCAATTTACTTTGGAATGGCGGAGAAATACCATGTAGTAGGTAGGTATGGTGGACACAAATGGCATAGTGGTTGGCTCAAGGATTTTGGATGCATGAGAAGTATTCCCTCTCGATACAAGGCTTAGGCTAGCAAGGTTATTTGAAACAAACACAAGGATAAATTAGTGCAGCAAAACTCACATAAAAGACATGTTGTAAACATTATAAGACTCTACACCGTCTTCCTTGTTGTTCAAACTCTATACTAGAAATTATCTAGACCTTAGAGAGACCAATTATGCAAACCAAATTTTAGCAAGCTCTATGTATTTCTTCATTAATAGGTGCAAAGTATATGATGCAAGAGCTTAAACATGAGCACAACAATTGCCAAGTATCACATTATCCAAGACATTTTAGAATTACTACATGTATCATTTTCCGTTTCCAACCATATAACAATTTAACGAAGAAGATTCAACCTTCACCATGAATATTATGAGTAAAGCCTAAGGACATATTTGTCCATATGCAACAGCGAAGCGTGTCTCTCTCCCACAAAATGAATGCTAGGATCCATTTTATTCAAACAACACAAAAACAAAAACAAACCGACGCTCGAAGCAAAAATGCATAAGATGTGATGGAATAAAAATATAGTTTCACTAGAGGAACCTGGTAATGTTGTTGATGAAGAAGGGGATGCCTTGGGCATCCCCAAGCTTAGACGCTTGAGTCTTCTTGAAATATGCAGGGGTGAACCACCGGGGCATCCCCAAGCTTAGAGCTTTCACTCTCCTTGATCATGTTGTATCATCTCCCTCTCTTGATCCTCGAAAACTTCCTCCACACCAAACTCAAAACAACTCATTAGAGGGTTAGTGCACAATTAAAATTTACATGTTCAGAGGTGACATAATCATTCTTAACACTCCTGGACATTGCACAAAGCTACTGAAAGTTAATGGAATCGAAAAATCCATCAAGCATAGCAAAACAGGCAATGCGAAATAAAAGGCAGAATCTGTCAAAACAGAACAGTTCGTAAAGACGAATTTTATTGAGGCACAGACTTGCTCAAATGAAAATTCTCAAATTGGATGAAAGTTGCGTACATATCTGAGGATGACTCACGTAAATTGGCATAATTTTCTGAGTTACCTACAGAGAATTAGACCCAGATTCGTGACAGCAAAGAAATCTGTTTCTGCGCAGTAATCGAAATCTAGTATGAACCTTACTATCAACGACTTTACTTGGCACAACAATGCACAAAACTAAGATAAGGAGAGGTTGCTACTGTAGTAACAACTTCCAAGACTCAAATATAAAATAAAAGTACTGTAGTAAAAACATGGGTTGTCTCCCATAAGCGCTTTTCTTTAACGCCTTTCAGCTAGGCGCAGAAAGTGTGTATCAAGTATTATCAAGAGGTGATGCATCTACAGCGGGGTTTGGAGTTTTCTCAACTATGCATTGTATCTTATCTATGTAAGTTTTAGAGGCTCCCTTTTCATTACCCTTAGGCTTGCTACTTTCATCAAACAAATCTTCAGGAACAATCCAATCAAAATTCTTTTCTAGTGCCTCGCACATTCCCAAGAGCTTGCAAGGTATTGATGTTTTAATATCCCCCTCATAATTAACTTTATTGGTGTACTTTTGTCTATCTTTTTCCATATTTTCAAGGGTGCTAGCAAAGTTTGTATAAGAGCCAAGCATATTATATTTAGTAAAGACCTTTCTAGCTTCTCTTGCTACATCACCAAATTCTTTAAGAAGGGTTTCTAGGACAAAATCTTTCTTTTCTCCTTCCTCCATATCACTTAGCGTAAGGAACATATGCTGCATTACGGGGTTGAGGTTAACAAATCTAGCTTCTAACATGTGTACTAAGGAAGCAGCAGCAATTTCATAAGTAGGAGCAAGTTCTACCAGGTGTCTATCTTCAAAATCTTCAACCGTACTAATATGAGTGAAAAAATCTACTATATTATCTTTCCCGAGGATAGACCCTCGGCCTACCGGTACATCCTTAAGAATAAACTTAGGAGGAAACATGATGAAATAAGTAAAGCAAATGCAAGTAATTAAATTTTTTTTGTGTTTTTAATATGGCAAACAAGATAGCAAATAAAGTAAAACTCGCAACTAATTTTTTTGTATTTTGATTTAGTGCAGCAAACAAAGTAGTAAATAAAATAAAGCAAGAAAAAAACAAAGTAAAGAGATTGGAAGTGGAGACTCCCCTTGCAGCGTGTCTTGATCTCCCCGGCAACGGCGCCAGAAAATCTGCTTGATACGCGTACAGCACGCGTCCGTTGGGAACCCCAAGAGGAAGGTGTGATGCGTACAACGACAAGTTTACCCTCAGTAAGAAACCAAGGTTTATCGAACCAGTAGGAGCTAAGAAGCACGTTGAAGGTTGATGGCGGCGAGATGTAGTGCGGCGCAACACCAGGGATTCCGGCGCCAACGTGGAACCTGCACAACACAACCAAAGTACTTTGCCCCAACTTAACAGTGAGGTTGTCAATCTCACCGGCTTACTGTAACAAAGGATTAGATGTATAGTGTGGATGATGATTGTTTGCAGAAAACAGTAGAACAAGTATTGCAGTAGATTGTATTCGATATAAAAGAATGGACCGGGGTCCACAGTTCACTAGAGGTGTCTCTCCCATAAGATAAATAGCATGCTGGGTGAACAAATTACAGTTGGGCAATTGACAAATAAAGAGGGCATGACCATGCACATACATGATATGATGAATATTGTGAGATTTAATTGGGCATTACGACAAAGTACATAGACCGCTATCCAGCATGCATCTATGCCTAAAAAGTCCACCTTCAGGTTATCATCCGAACCCCTTCCAGTATTAAGTTGCAAACAACAGACAATTGCATTAAGTATGGTGCGTAATGTAATCAATAACTACATCCTCGGACATAGCATCGATGTTTTATCCCTAGTGGCAACATCACATCCACAACCTTAGAACTTTCTGTCACTGTCCCAGATTTAATGGAGGCATGAACCCACTATCGAGCATAAATACTCCCTCTTGGAGTTAAGAGTAAAAACTTGGCCAGAGCCTCTACTAATAACGGAGAGCATGCAAGATCATAAACAACACATAGGTAATAGATTGATAATCAACATAGCATAGTATTCTCTATCCATCGGATCCCAACAAACACAACATATAGCATTACAGATAGATGATCTTGATCATGTTGGGCAGCTCACAAGACCCGACAATGAAGCATAATTAGGAGAAGACGACCATCTAGCTACTGCTATGGACCCATAGTCCAGGGGTAAACTACTCACTCATCACTCCGGAGGCGACCATGGCGGTGAAGAGTCCTCCGGGAGATGATTCCCCTCTCCGGCAGGGTGCCGGAGGCGATCTCCTGAATCCCCCGAGATGGGATTGGCGGCGGCGGTGTCTCTGGAAGGTTTTTTGTATCGTGGCTCTCGGTACTGGGGGTTTCGCGACGAAGGCTATAAGTAGGCGGAGGAGATAGGTCAGGGGGCCACAGGAGGGCCCCACACGCTAGGCCGGCGCGGCCAAGGCCCAGGCCGCGTCGCCCTGGTGTCTGGCCACCTCGTGGCCCCACTTCGTATCATCTTCGGTCTTCTGGAAGCTTCGTGTGAAAATAGGCCCCTGGGCGTTGATTTCGTCCAATTCCGAGAATATTTCCTTACTAGGATTTCTGAAACCAAAAACAACAGCAAATAGCAACTGGCTCTTCGGCATCTCGTTAATAGGTTAGTGCCGTAAAATGCATAAATATGACATAAAGTATGCATAAAACATGTAGATATCATCAATAATGTGGCATGGAACATAAGAAATTATCGATACGTCGGAGACGTATCAATACTCATCACCGCTGTCAGCGGCAGGATGAGAGTCGCGAGCAATGCTAGCTCTCTGAATGCTCTGCTCAAGATCAGCCCACGGAACCTGGGAAGAGTGCCACCCACTTTAAGCTGGGTGAACTGGAGGCTGAGGCGGGGATCCTTGCTCACCACTGAGCCTGTGAAGGATGACGGCCTGTGTGTGCTGAATCTCAGATCGCTGACGGCTGGCCTCATAGTTTTCCTTGTGAATCTCAATGTTCATGCACAAAACATTGCGCTGGAACCAAGTTAGTGAAGGAGATATGCCCTAGAGGCAATAATAAAGTGGTTATTATTATATATCTTTATGTTTATGATAAATGTTTATATACCATGCTATAATTTTATTAACCGAAACATTGATACATGTGTGATATGTAAACAACAAAGAAGTCCCTAGTATGCCTCTTAACTAGCTTGTTGATTAATGGATGATTAGTTTCATAATCATGAACATTGGATGTTATTAATAACAAGGTTATATCATTGTATGAATGATATAATGGACACACCCAATTAAGCGTAGCATAAGATCTCGTCATTAAGTTATTTGCTATAAGCTTTCGATACATAGTTACCTAGTCCTTATGACCATGAGATCATGTAAATCACTTATACCGGAAAGGTACTTTGATTACACCAAACGCCACTGCGTAAATGGGTGGTTATAAAGGTGGGATTAAGTATCCGGAAAGTATGAGTTGAGGCATATGGATCAACAGTGGGATTTGTCCATCCCGATGACGGATAGATATACTCTGGGCCCTCTCGGTGGAATTTCGTCTAATGTCTTGTAAGCATATGAATAAGTTCATAAGAGACCACATACCACGGTACGAGTAAAGAGTACTTGTCAGGAGACGAGGTTGAACAAGGTATAGAGTGATACCGATGATCAAACCTCGGACAAGTAAAATATCGCATGACAAAGGGAATTGGTATCGTATGTGAATGGTTCATTCGATCACTAAAGTCATCGTTGAATATGTGGGAGCCATTATGGATCTCCAGATCCCGCTATTGGTTATTGGTCGGAGTGAGTACTCAACCATGTCCGCATAGTTCGCGAACCGTAGGGTGACACACTTAAAGTTGGATGTTGAAATGGTAGAACTTGAATATGGAATGGAGTTCGAATATTTGTTCGGAGTCCCGGATGAGATCCCAGACATCACGAGGAGTTCCGGAATGGTCCGGAGAATAAGATTCATATATAGGAAGTCATTTTATGTGATTTAAAATGATCCGGAAGGTTCTATGGAAGGTTCTACAAGGTTCTAGAAAAGTCCGGAAGAAACCACTATGGAAGGCGGAGTCCCAAAGGGACTCCACCTCCATGGCCGGCCAACCCTAGAGGGGGAGGAGTCCCAAGTGGACTCCCCCTATGGGGGCCGTCCACCCCCCCACATGGAAGGGGGGAATCCCACCCCAAGTGGGATTCCCACCTTGGGTAGGTTTCCCTATCACATGGAAGGTTTTGGGTTCGGGTCTTATTCGGAGACTTGTAGTCCAACACTTGGGGCTTCCACCTATATAATGAGGGACAAGGGGAGGGGGCCGGCCACCCAAGAACCACCAAGGTGGCCGCACTCCTTAGTGGCCGGCGCCCCCCTCTCCCAAACCCTAGCGGCCTCTCTCCTCCACCACATCCCGCACGCTTAGCGAAGCTCCGCCGAATTTCTCCACCACTACCGACACCACGCCGTCGTGCTGCCGGATTCAAGAGGAGCTACTACTTCCGCTGCCCGCTGGAACGGGAGGTGGACGTCGTCTTCATCAACAACCGAACGTGTGACCGAGTACGGAGGTGCTGCCCGTTCGTGGCGTCGTGATCAAGATCATCTACGCGCTTTTGCAAGCGGCAAGTGAACGCCTACCGCAGCAACAAGAGCCTCATCTTGTAGGCTTTGGAATCTCTTCAAGGGTGAGACTCGATAATCCCCTCGTTGCTACCGTCTTCTAGATTGCATCTTGGCTTGGATTTCGTGTTCGCGGTAGGAAATTTTTTGTTTTCTATGCAACGTTATCCTACAGTGGTATAAGAGCCGTGTCTATGCATAGATGGTTGCACGAGTAGAACACAATGGTTTTGTGGGCGTTGATGCTCTTGTTATCTTTAGTTTGAGTACGTTGCATCTTTGTGGCATAGTGGGATGAAGCGGCTCGGACTAACTTTACATGACCGCGTTCATGAGACTTGTTCCTCGTTCGACATGCAACTTGTATTGCATAAGAGGCTTTGCGGGTGTCTGTCTCTCCTACTATAGTGAAGATTCAATTTACTCTTCTATTGACAACATTAGTATCAACGTTGTGGTTCATGTTCGTAGGTAGATTAGATCTCTCTCGAAAACCCTAAACCACGTAAAATATGCAAACCAAATTAGAGACGTCTAACTTGTTTTTGCAGGGTTTGGTGATGTGATATGGCCATAATGTGATGATGAATATGTATGAGATGATCATTATTGTATTGTGGCAACCGGCAGGAGCCTTATGGTTGTCTTTAAATTTCATGTTGAGTAGTATTTCAAAGTAGTTGTAATAGTTGCTACATGGAGGACAATCATGAAGATGGCGCCATTGACCTTGACGCTACGCCGACGATGATGGAGATCATGCCCGAAGATGATGGAGATCATGTCCGTGCTTTGGAGATGAAGATCAAAGGCGCAAAGGGCCATATCATATCACATATGAACTGCATGTGATGTTAATCCTTTTATGCATCTTATTTTGCTTAGATCGCAACGGTAGCATTATAAGATGATCCCTCACTAAAATCTCAAGATAATGAAGTGTTCATCCTTAGTAGCACCGTTGCCAAGACTTGTCGTTTCGAAGCATCTCGTGATGATCGGATGTGATAGAATCAACAAGTACATACAATGGGTGCAAGACAGTTTTGCACATGCGGATACTAAGGTGGCCTTGACGAGCCTAGCATGTACAGACATGGTCTCGGAACACGTGATACCAAAAGGTAGAGCATGAATCATATGGTTGATATGATGAACACTTTGAGTGTTCGCCATTGAAATCACACCTTGTCTCGTGATGATCGGACTTAGGTGCGGTGGATTTGGTTTGTGTGATCACTAAGACAATGCGAGGGATATTGTTTTGAGTGGGAGTTCACCTAGATTTTTAATTATGTTGAATTAAAATTTGAACTCAATTTGTCATAAACTTAGTCTAAACTTTTGCAAATATATGTTGTAGAGATGGCGTCCCCAATCAATTTTAACCAGTTCCTAGACAAAGAAAAACTTAAGAGCAATGGTAGCAACTTCACCGACTAGTTCCGTCATGTGAGGATCTTCCTCTCTGGCGGAAATCTGCAATATGTTCTTGATGCACCGCTAGGTGACCCTCCTGCAGAAACTGAAACCGATGAAGTAAAAGCTGTTTACGAGACTCGGAAAACTCGGTACTCTCAAGTTCAGTGTGCCATCCTGTGCAGTCTGGAATCCGATCTTCAAAAACGTTTTGAGCACCACGATCCTCATGAGTTGATGAAAGAGCTGAAAGCTATTTTTGAGACTCATGCGGCCGTGGAATGCTATGAAGCATCGAAACATTTCTTCAGTTGCATGATGGAAGAAGGCAGCTCCGTTAGTGAGCACATGCTCGCCATGACCGGGCATGCGAAGAAACTCAGTGACTTGGGAATAGTGATTCCTAACAGACTGGGGATTAATCGTGTCCTTCAATCACTGCCACCAAGTTACAAGAACTTTGTGATGAACTACAATATGCAGAACATGAACAAGGAGTTACCTGAACTCTTTGGCATGCTAAAAGCTGCTGAGATTGAGATCAAGAAAGAGCACCAAGTGTTGATGGTCAACAAGACCACCAGTTTCAAGAAACAGGGCAAGTCTAAGGGAAAATTCAAGAAGGGTGGCAAGAAAGCTGCCACGCCTCCTATGAAACCTAAGAACGGCCCTAAGCCTGATGCTGAGTGCTATTACTGCAAGGAGAAGGGACACTGGAAGCGTAATTGCTCCAAGTATCTGGCTGATCTGAAGAGCGGCCTTGTCAAGAAGAAGAAAGAAGGTATATCTGATATACATGGTATAGATATTTATCTCACTGGTTCTCGTTCTAGTACCTGGGTATTTGATACTGGTTCGGTTGCTCATATTTGTAACTCGAAACAGGAACTAAAGAATAAACGAAGACTACTGAAAGATGAAGTGACGATGCGTGTTGGAAACGGATCCAAAGTCGATGTGATCGTTGTCGGCACACTTCCTCTACATCTACCTTCGGGATTAGTTTTAAGCCTAAATAATTGTTATTTTGTACCCACGTTGAGCATGAACATTATATCTGGATCTTGTTTAATGCAAGACGGTTTTTAATTCAAGTCTGAGAATAATGGTTGTTCTATTTTTATGAATAATTCTTTTATGGTCGAGCACCTGAAGAGAATGGCTTATTTCTCTTAGATCTCGATAGTAGTGATACGCATATACATAACATTGATGCTAAGCGAATTAAATTGAATGCTAATTCTACTTATATGTGGAACTGTCGTCTTGGTCATATTGGAGTGAAACGCATGAAGAAACTCCATACCGATGGATTACTTGAATCACTTGACTTTGAGTCACTTGATAGATGCGAAGCATGTCTAATGGGAAAAATGACTAAGACTCCATTTTCTGGTATGATGGAGCGAGCTACTGACTTATTGGAAATCATACATACCGATGTGTGCGGACCAATGAGCGTAGCATCGCGCGGTGGTTATCGTTATGTTCTAACCTTCACAGATGATCTGAGTAGATATGGGTATATCTATTTCATGAAACATAAATCCGAAACTTTCAAGAAGTTTAAGGAATTCCAAAGTGAAGTAGAAAATCAACGTAACAAGAAGATTAAATTTCTACGATCTGATCGTGGAGGTAAATATCTGAGTTATGAGTTTGGCATGCATTTAAAGAAATGCGGAATACTTTCACAATTGACACCGCCGGGAACACCTCAACGAAACGGTGTGTCCGAACATCGTAATCGAACTCTCTTAGATATGGTTCGTTCTATGATGTCTCTTACTGATTTGCCGTTATCATTTTGGAGTTATGCATTAGAGACAACCGCATTCACTTTAAATAAAGCACCATCAAAATCCGTAGAAACGACACCGTATGAATTATGGTTTCATAAGAAACCTAAGCTGTCGTTCCTTAAAGTTTGGGGTTGCGAAGCCTATGTAAAGAAGTTACAACCGGACAAGCTAGAACCCAAAGCGGAGAAATGTGTCTTCATAGGATACCCTAAGGAAACTATAGGGTACACTTTCTATCACAAATCCGAAGGCAAAATCTTTGTTGCTAAGAACAGAACGTTTCTTGAGAAAGAATTTCTCACTAAAGAAGTGACTGGAAGAAAAGTGGAACTCGATGAGATTGATGAATCTATACTCGTTGATCAGAGTAGCGCAGTACCGGAAGTTGTACCTGTACCGCCTACACCGGCAACAGAGGAAGCTAATGATAAAGATCATGAAACTTCGAACGAGGAAACTACTGAACCTCGCAGATCGACAAGGGAACGTGCCACTCCTGATTGGTATGATCCTTGTCTAAATGTCATGATTGTGGATAACAATGATGAGGACCCTGCGACGTATGAAGAAGCGATGATGAGCTCAGATTCCAACAAATGGCAAGAAGCCATGAAATCCGAAATGGGATCCATGTATGATAACAAAGTATGGACTTTGGTAGACTTACCTGATAGCCGAAAGGCTGTCGAGAATAAATGGATCTTCAAGAGAAAAATATATGCTGATGGTAATATTACTGTCTATAAAGCTCGACTTGTCGCAAAGGGTTTCCGACAAATTTAAGGAGTTGACTACGATGAGACTTTCTCACCTGTAGCGAAGCTAAAATCTGTGAGGATTTTGTTAGCAATAGCTGCATTTTTCGATTATGAGATTTGGCAGATGGATGTCAAAACGGCGTTCCTTAATGGAGACATTGAGGAAGAGTTGTATATGGTACAACCCAAAGGTTTTGTCGATCCTAAAAATGCTGACAAAGTATGCAAACTTCAGCGTTCAATCTATGGACTGAAGCAAGCATCAAGAAGTTGGAACCGACGCTTTGATAAGGTGATCAAAGACTTCGGGTTTATACAGTGTCATGGAGAGGCATGTATTTACAAGAAAGTGAGTGGGAGCTCTGTAGCATTCCTGATATTATATGTAGATGACATATTATTGATTGGGAATGATATAGAACTATTAAGCAGTGTAAAAGGTTATTTGAATAATAGTTTTTCAATGAAAGACCTTGGTGAAGCATCGTATATATTAGGCATCAAGATTTATAGAGATAGATCAAGATGCCTAATAGGGCTATCACAGAGTACATATCTGGACAAGATTCTAAAGAAGTTTAGAATGGACGAAAGTAAGAAAGGGTTCTTACCTATGTTACCAGGCAAGGTCTTGAGTAAGACTCAAGGACCGGCTACGGCAGAAGAAAGAGAAAGGATGAGTAATATCCCCTATGCCTCGGCAGTAGGATCTATCATGTATGCCATGCTATGTACTAGACCGGATATAGCGCATGCTATTAGTTTGACTAGCAGATATCAAAGTGATCCAGGAATGGAACACTGGACAGCGGTCAAGAATATCCTGAAGTACTTGAAAAGAACTAAGGATATGTTTCTTTGTTATGGAGGTGACCAAGAGCTCGTTGTAAACGGTTACACCGATGCAAATTGGAACACTGATCCTGATGACTCTAAGTCACAGTCTGGGTACGTGTTTATATTGAATGGTGTTGCAGTAAGCTGGGTAAGCTCGAAGCAGTGCACGGTGGCGAAGTCTTCAACAGAATCAGAGTACATAGCGGCTTCAGAGGCTTCATCAGAAGCGGTATGGATGAAGAGGTTCATTGTAGAGCTCGGTGTGGTTCCTAGTGCATTGGACCCATTAATCATTTACTGTGATAACATGGGTGCCATCGCCAATGCAAAAGAACCAAGGTCACACAAGAGGCTAAAGCATATCAAGCTGCGTTACCACTCGATTCGCGAGTACATCGAAGATGGAGAAGTAAAGATTTGCAAAGTACATACTGATCTGAATGTAGCAGATCCGTTGACTAAAGCTCTCCCTAGGGCAAAGCATGACCAACACCAGAATGCCATGGGTGTTAGGTATATTACAATGTAATCTAGATTATTGACTCTAGTGCAAGTGGGAGACTGGAGGAGATATGCCCTAGAGGCAATAATAAAGTTGTTATTATTATATATCTTTATGTTTATGATAAATGTTTATATACCATGCTATAATTGTATTAACCGAAACATTGATACATGTGTGATATGTAAACAACAAAGAAGTCCCTAGTATGCCTCTTAACTAGCTTGTTGATTAATGGATGATTAGTTTCATAATCATGAACATTGGATGTTATTAATAACAAGGTTATATCATTGTATGAATGATATAATGGACACACCCAATTAAGCGTAGCATAAGATCTCGTCATTAAGTTATTTGCTATAAGCTTTCGATACATAGTTACCTAGTCCTTATGACCATGAGATCATGTAAATCACTTATACCGGAAAGGTAATTTGATTACACCAAACGCCACGGCGTAAATGGGTGGTTATAAAGGTGGGATTAAGTATCCGGAAAGTATGAGTTGAGGCATATGGATCAACAGTGGGATTTGTCCATCCCGATGATGGATAGATATACTCTGGGCCCTCTCGGTGGAATGTCGTCTAATGTCTTGCAAGCATATGAATAAGTTAATAAGAGACCACATACCACGGTACGAGTAAAGAGTACTTGTCAGGAGACGAGGTTGAACAAGGTATAGAGTGATACCGATGATCAAACCTCGGACAAGTAAAATATCGCGTGACAAAGGGAATTGGTATCGTATGTGAATGGTTCATTCGATCACTAAAGTCATCGTTGAATATATGGGAGCCATTATGGATCTCCCGATCCCGCTATTGGTTATTGGTCGGAGTGAGTACTCAACCATGTCCGCATAGTTCGCGAACCGTAGGGTGACACACTTAAAGTTGGATGTTGAAATGGTAGAACTTGAATATGGAATGGAGTTCGAATATTTGTTCGGAGTCCCGGATGAGATCCCGGACATCACGAGGAGTTCCGGAATGGTCCGGAGAATAAGATTCATATATAGGAAGTCATTTTATGTGATTTAAAATGATCCGGAAGGTTCTATGGAAGGTTCTAGAAAAGTCCGGAAGAAACCACTATGGAAGGCGGAGTCACAAAGGGACTCCACCTCCATGGCCAGCCAACCCTAGAGGGGGAGGAGTCCCAAGTGGACTCCCCCTATGGGGGCCGACCACCCCCCCCCCCCCCCACATGGAAGGGGGGAATCCCACCTGGTCCCACCCCAAGTGGGATTCCCACCTTGGGTAGGTTTCCCTATCACATGGAAGGTTTTGGGTTCGGGTCTTAGTGGCCGGTGCCCCGCTCTCCCAAACCCTAGCGGCCTCTCTGCTCCACCACATCCCGCACGCTTAGCGAAGCTCCGCCGAATTTCTCCACCACCACCGACACCACGCCGTCGTGCTGTCGGATTCAACAGGAGCTACTACTTCCGCTGCCCGCTGGAACGGGAGGTGGACGTCATCTTCATCAACAACCGAACGTGCGACCGAGTACGGAGGTGCTGCCCGTTCGTGGCGCCGTGATCAAGATCTTCTACGCGCTTTTGCAAGCGGCAAGTGAACGTCTACCGCAGTAACAAGAGCCTCATCTTGTAGGCTTTGGAATCTCTTCAAGGGTGAGACTCGATAATCCCCTCGTTGCTACCGTCTTCTAGATTGCATCTTGGCTTGGATTTCATGTTCTGTCAACACCCGGATTTTTAAGTCCAGATGCCTGTTATGCCATACATCGCAATCCCAGGAATATTGTTGTTGCGAGACATAACAGTTGCATATCATCAGTCATCATTCATTACATACCATAGTCGTCTTACAAGTAGAGATCACATGATCCAATATTACACAAATAGTTGATCTATTGATCAACGGACACAAAGTTCATAGTTTCATAGCGGAAGCGTAAATAGAAGGGACTCTCTAGTCCACAGGCCAACGTCTGACATCAGAAGATTCCCTAGTTGTCGTAGGCATCCTGCTGGTCGTCATCTTGATAGTTCTGCTCCTCTTCATAGTCTGGCCATTTGAATAGCCAGGGACACAGCCGTGAGTACTTTAAAGTACTCGCAAACTAATACTAATGTAAGTGCTAACAATTCTAGTAAGGGGTGCTAAGCTCTAGTTTATTTTGTATAAAGCCAATTTTAGTTCACAAACATTTTAGTAAACAACTCTTCATGTGCTAACTAACTCAAGTGGGAACATTAGTGTCATTCCCACAACTTCGTTGTGATTCAAAGTCAATGTCACCTTTCAAGTTCAAATTCACCAGTCACCATTCACCATTCATAGTTTTTAGAAAAGTTCTGATGACAGAACAGTATGGCCTTTCCAATTGTCCATGACCGCGGACGCGGCTATTCGAATAGGTTAACTCTGCAGAGGTTGTACACTTGTGCCACAATAATTGCAATAGCTCGTCAGGGGTAACTGGCCCTGATTTATCGTACGCAGTACGCGAACTACCAATCCTAACCTTTCATTTACATATTCTAGTATAGGCACCTCTCCCCATGAGCTTGGCCTCCCAGTGAAGACACACCGTCACTGAATCGCACAGGGCTTGGGCCGGACATTCACCTCATTTCACGTCATTTCACATCACTTCACCAGTACGGAGGCAGCCTCGGCGTAACCCCTATGACGCTTGTTCAGAGGGAACCCATACTAAAATACATAAGTTTCCAGCTAAGCCTTACCCAGATTCAGGTATTGTGGGGGTACTTGTAAAATTGGAATGGTATCGCATCCGAACCCAACCATCAGTTTTGGTAAAATTCACCAAGTCATTCACAGATCATATTCACCTTCAAAATCTTTCAATAGAATGACTCATCATTCCAAGGTTTTCAAAGTCATTTCTTTTCACAAGTTCCCAACTAGAGTAGTCACTTTTAATTTAGCACTAGCATCTACGTATGAGGGGTGCTAGGTATTTTGCTTTGCTTCTAGGCTAACTTTAATACTCTTGTACTAATCCAATACTAACTAAGTGAATCATGAATCAAAAAGTACTTTGATAAAACAAAAGTAAATAAAGCTTGTAAGGTAAAGCTGGGAAATAGGATCATAAGCATAAAGTAAATGGGGTAATGCCTTGCTCATAGTGAGCTTTGCACTTTGCAAGAGAATTATCTTGCATTGGTGTTAGCTTGCAACATTATAACTTGCAATAGTCTAGCTTGCATTGGTAATAGCTTACAACATTATAACTTGCAATAGTCTAGCTTGCATTGGTAATAGCTTGCAACATTATAACTTGCAATAGTCTAGCTTGCATTGGTAATAGCTTGCCTTGATTGGTGATGTGATCAAGGTTTTCCTGCTCTTCCTCTTGGTAGAAGACCTCTTCTTCTTGATAGTCTCCGGTACTAGCGTCTATAAACAAATACGAGGATACAATCATCAAACAACACTTAAGTAACCTAAATTAGCCTTAATGGCTCACTCCAAATGATCTAGCATCATTACTTAACATTGCTACTTAGAATCACTCTAGGGTTTCTTACTTAGTGTTAGAGGATAACTTCTCTTCTTATATATGTAAATGATAGTTTCCATATAGTTTTTGAGAAATAATTTCCTCTCATTGAATCTTCTTAAGATTTAATTCCCTCAAACAATTATACATGAAATCATGTTGACATAAGTCAACCATTCATCATCATCATTTGAGAAATTGATTTAAATGAGGTAGAATACCTCATATCATTTAATAATGCCTATTAGGATTTAAATTCACCAAGTATTTCATTTGATAGTATTTGACCAGGGGTCAATACTTCATATGAAAGTATTTGGGACAAGATTTAAATGATGTGAAGCACTTCATATAATTTACATAATAGTTTTGGACAATATCAACTAACTAGAATAGCCATATAGTCCTTTAATTAAACTAGGGCATGATCATGCAAAATGACCACATCATTTTCTTGCATAAACAATTAGTGTAAGTCAAAGGTGAGCTATTGGAGTTGGGATTAACTTAATATCTATTTTGGTTGATTTTTAAGATTTATTTGAAGTCACAAAAATCCCTGCCTTGTTATTTTCATCACATTAATTCTATACCAGTAACCAAGGTGGGACCAGTGGGGTTGGATAGATATTTTTACAAGCTTTCCAACCATATGAAATTTGTTAAATTTGGTCAAGCCAAACAGATTCTATTGAATTTCAAAGTCAGGACCAGTATTTGAATTCTCTGAAACAATTCAATTTGAAAATTGCTAAATGGGCTAGGCGGGAAACTAACTGGGCCAAAACATTTAAACAGCAAAGGGGCCAGCCCAGTAGCGTTTCACACGCCACGGGCCAGCTGACAGGTGGGACCCAGGTGTCATTGGGTTTAAAACCCGAATCGGTACGGGGGAAGGATGGCCGTTGGATCAAAACGCGATAGCACGGCCGTGAGTCGTCGTCGTCATCGATGAGAAGGGCTTACAGTGGCGGCGAGGCTAGGGGGTCGACGGCGAGCTGGGGCTCCGGCGAGCGGCGGCGTTGATGCAGGGTGGCGTTGCAGTCGACGGCGGAGCTCCTCGAACAAACCGCAGGTCCAGGGGTGGCGTCTAGTTCCGGCGGGCTTCTGCGGCGGTGCACGGGCAGCGAGGTTGGAATTGGGTGGCGGTGGCGAGCAATGTGGAGCGGAGAAGGTGCGAGAAGGCTCAGAGGAGGGAGGGGAGGCGACTGGTGTGCTCAACTGAGGAGGAGGGGCTCTCCTTTTATAGGAGCTCGAGGTGGCCGGAGGTCTGCGGCTATGTCGACAAGGATGCGGCGTTTCCGGCGAGCGAGCGGGGTAGGCGAGGGCGGCGCTAGGTAGGGGAGGTCGAGGCGAAGCTATGGAGCCTGCTGGCGAGGTGGGGGACGGCCAGGTGAGTGCGGGCGACGTCGAGCTCTGGCGGCACAGGCGCGGGAAAATGGCGAGCTGGTCGACGGCGACAGGCGGCGCGAGGACACGGGTCCGTGTCTGGCGGGTTCCTGGCGAGGTGGCGGAGCTCAACTTGTAGCTAGGGGGTCCAGGGAGAGGTTGTGCTGGCGAGGCGCCTCGTGGCCAGGGCATGTCCACGGTGTGCACGTGCGACGTCCCTGGCATGCCGATGCCGTTATGGGCGCGCGATCCCCGGCGAGCTGCGGCATTTTCTTCAACCACGTCGGGTGTAGGTGGTGCTAGGGAGGTGAGGTGGCTCGTTTTGACGTGGTGACCATGGCCAGGGAGGAGGAGAAGAGAGGGGAGCTTGACATGGTGGCATGGGCCGGCATGGCCATGTCCTTGCTCCTCTAGGGTTTCCCTTAGGGTCTCTGTGCTGCTGTGAGGAAGAGAGGGGACAAGGGGACAGGGTAGAGGAGTTAGGGGCATTAGGGTTGGGGTAGAGTCACTATTTCCAATAGTGGCAAATAGTTACATATTGTAAATTACAATTTTGGCCCAAATTTGGTTGAGTTTATATGGTTATAAAATTTGAAAGTGATGAATTGAATTGAGTTGTAAATGACCAGAGAGAATGAGAGGTGTTGGTGGAATTTAGAAATTCAAAGAATTGCAAATTTGCTAAGTGTGAGATTGTTGAATATGATAAAATGTTCCAACTTTGGAGGAGCCTAGTTTTTGATCCAAGATGAATTTGGCATGGTGGTCTTTACCAAAGTTGTTCACTTTGATGTGCTCTTGGATGACATGCAAAGAATTGGGAAAGTTTAGTTTGAAAAACTTGAAATAGAGAGGCTCAAAGTAGTGACCAGAATATAAATGGCAGATTTGACCATTATTGTATGTGAGCCAATTTTGAGTTTGGATTTGATTTGAATGGTGTTTCTTTAATTCCAAAAGTTGTAATAAGTGTTTAGTAACATTATTCAACTAATGGTGAAGATCAAAATGGTCTAGGGTCAAAATTTATAAAAATGGCATAAGCCATATGTGAGGGTTTTGTGATTTTCTAACTTTTATTCTTTTATTTCTCTTTGCTTCATTTTGACAAGAGTGAGGTTTATTTGGTGTTAGATTAGGTTAGGTGAAAGGTTCAAACCATTTTGAGGCAATGGAGGTGGCTAGGTCAAGATTTGATAATTTGGCTAAGTGTGTATGTGAGTGAAAATGGGATTTTCTCACTATTTGATTTCTCTCCATTTGATTTGATTTTTCTTGACTCCAATGTGATTCTTATTAGTTTAGGAACATTTTCAAACCATTGAAACCATTTCAAATGGTCTTGTTTCAAGATTTGCAAAAATGGCCCTAACACAGATATAAGAGGTGATGTGTCAATTTTCATTATTCTTTGTAAATTGTTCATCTTGCTTTACTTGGGCATGGGTTAGGGTCAATTTAGTATTAGATTAGATTTAGAGATGGTTTCACATCATTTGGTCAAGGTTTAGAGTTATAGGGCAAGAATTGAGTATTATGGCTATGTGGCACATATGCTTCTATGCATATGTGGCATGTGATTTTTAATTTGACTAGGCTTGACCCAATTGATGTTGTTGAGTGTTGAAAGGGGTATAGAGGAGTGATCCAACCATTCACTACAAGTTTTAGGGTCAAGATCCTCAATTTCACAAATTGGATATTTTGCTCTCATATGCCTCTATGGCATTATTACTTTCTTTTCAAAATCTTTTGTTTCACTTTGGATTGTGTTTGAGAAGTACTAGATAAGGTTTATGAGGGTTTTCCAATCCTCTAATTAAAGTAGAAAGGCCTAGGGTAAAGTTTTACAAAAATAGCCATAGGCACATATGCCTCTATGCATATGTTTGATTTTATTTTGTTTCACACTTGAATTGGTTGGTAAGTGCTTTGTTGAGTGTGTTGAGGTATTCCAATTCATCTACTCAAGGTAGACAAGGCAAAGCTCATCATTTTCAACAAGTATCCATAGGCTTGCATATGCCTTTTTCTTAAATAAGATCTTTCCTTTTTTTATTTTATTTCTCAAAGATTGATGACAAGAGGGATGAGGTTTAGGGTTTAATAAGTTTTGCAATGGTTCACCATTATTTAGCAAAGTAAGAAAAGGTAGGGTTCAAGATTTACATATTAAGGCTATAGGCCCACATATGGCTTTTTCTTTAATTTAGATTTCTCAAAATAGATCCAAATGGTTTTTGAGAAGGTTAGGGTTTAGGGTTTTTCTTATTTGATTTCTTTCTCTTTTAATTTCATTTGGTTTGTGATCTTCACTTGATCACTTTAGGGTTTTAGGGTTTATCACATAAGCATAATAACACTCATCATGGCAAAGACACAAGTAAAAGGTATGAGCACTAAGCATAGCACTCTGTTTCAGAAAAGTTTTTGTTGGTTCTCATTTTTGGAAAAAGGAAATTCATTTTCCCTTTTTTTGAAATTTGGGGTGTTACAAACCCTTCCCCCTTAAACAAATCTCGTCCCGAGATTTTAAGAAAAGTTAGGTCCCTAAGAGAGATTGGGTGATATGATTTAGCAGGGAACATACTTGGCATGTTCTGAGGTGCTTCTTGAGCTTCGGTGGCCGTCATGTTGTAGTAGCGGCCGTTGTTGTTCGGGTTCTTTCTTGCGGCAAAGCGGCGTTGGTTCTGAGCAGGTGCAGAGGTGTTGCCAGCGAGCTTGGCGAGCCTCTTGGGACACTCGTTGGAGTAGTGCCCCACTACACCACACTCATAGCACGTGATGGTGGTCTTGTCCTGCTTGTTCGCAACGGGGACGGCGTTGCTTCCAGTCCTAGGGCCATTATTGTTGTTGTTGTTGTTGTTCCCGTTGTTGTTGTTGTTGGGGTTGTGGGTGTTGCCTCTGGGCTTCGGGGGTCCTCCGTGGTTGTTGGTGTAGTTTGGGCGGTAGTTCTGAGCAGGGGGCTTGTTGTACTTTGGAGTATATCCTCCAGATGAGTTGTTGCGGTACTTCTGGGTATTGCTGGACCCATGCTGGTTCGTCATCCGGCGCTTGCGGTTCTCATTGGCTTGGTGAAGCTTCCCTTCCATTTGGATGGCGGAGTCCACCAGAGCTTCTAGGTCAGCAAAGGGAATGTTGACCAGTACGGTCTGCATCTCATCGTGCAATCCGTTCAGAAATCTTTCCTTCCGCTTCTCATTGGTGTCGGTCTCGTCCGGGGCGTACCTTGACAGAGTAAGGAATCTGTCGCGGTATTCTACCACGGACATTCTGCCTTGCTTGAGTTCGCGGAACGCGTCTCTCATCATCTTGATCAGTCCTTGGGGCACATGGTACTTGCTAAACTTGAGCTTGAAGTCCTCCCAAGTCATGAACCGACCTCCGTTCATGGCACGGGTGCTTGTCCACCAAGCGCGGGCTGGTCCGGCAAGATAGTGGGTTGCAAACAAGACCTTCTCATTGGCTTCCACTCCAGCTACTTCCATGTTATTCTCCATTGTCTGGAGCCAGTCATCGGCATCGAGGGGCTCTTCAGTCTTGTTAAAGATAGGTGGGTTGGTGTTCTGAAAGTTCTTCAGTTTTGACCCAGGGTGGTCGTGGTTTCCATGGCCTTGGTTGGCAATGTTCTGCAAGGCGGTGATGTTGGCTTGGCATTCAGCTCTTTCTGCTTCCCTGTCGGCAAGCAGGGTTTGCAGTAGTTGCATCATTGCGTCGTTGGTGCGATTGGGAGGGGCCATCTGAAGATATAGAAGATCATGAGATAAGAGGGAAATTTCTATGGTTTGTTTGAATTAAAGTTCATGAAGTTCAAAACTTAAATATTTGAGTAGTGTTGAGGGGTATAACCAACAACACTTTTTCATTCATACCAAACATCACACATTACAAATCTAACACACCGTTGGTTTGAAGAACCATTCATTCGCTCTACGATACAAGGGGATCCTGATACAACTCACACCTACTTAAGTGCTGGGGTGATACTACTCTTCCGGGTGGATTCTTCGTCTTCACGGGTGATGTGCTTGGCGAGAGGCGAGGGCGTTGTCCAAATCCCTGCGGGTTTTGTACAGCCTGAAGTCCTGGTGTGCTACATAGGGGTTCATCTCCGTGTGTGGGGGCATGGTCATCGATCGTCCCATGGAGTCATGTCTTGGGTAGTAGATGAAGCGAGTGTTCTTGATTTTGTTCTCATTTTGTCCACACAGACGGGAAATTGCTTCTTGTATAGCTCTGACTAGTCCTTCCTTCCAAGTGTTTCCCGTTACAGAAATCCAGATGGTTTCCCATACCGGGGCTCCAAGCTTTCTTCGTAGATCAGTAGAAACTTCCCACCGAGGTGTTTCTCCGGAGTGGTTGTTGAGGGGTATTTCGAAGAACTCGGGATACGGGTGTCCTAGATATTCCACTAGTTGCTTCAAATCCTTTTCGAACCTTAGGTCGCCTCCGGGACCAAGCTGATAGAACTCCCATTGGTACTCCATCTATGAACAAAGAGGAGGAGTAAATTAGAGAAGTATTCCAGTGTGCAAAATTTTATGTAGGAATGGCAAGGAAAAGTAGGGCATGAATTCCTCCTTTTGAAAAAGATCTCAAGGATAAGAGTGAGAATAAGTTTTTCGCAAATATTCACTTCTTTGGTTTTGAAACTAAGTTTTGCAGACGTCCATTCTAACTAGGGTCTCCTAAGGTCAAACAATGGCTTTGATACCAACTTGTCAACACCCGGATTTTTAAGTCCAGATGCCTGTTATGCCATACATCGCAATCCCAGGAATATTGTTGTTGCGAGACATAACAGTTGCATATCATCAGTCATCATTCATTACATACCATAGTCGTCTTACAAGTAGAGATCACATGATCCAATATTACACAAATGGTTGATCTATTGATCAACGGACACAAAGTTCATAGTTTCATAGCGGAAGCATAAATAGAAGGGACTCTCTAGTCCACAGGCCAACGTCTGACGTCAGAAGATTCCCTAGTTGTCGTAGGTGTCCTGCTGGTCATCATCTTGATAGTTCTACTCCTCTTCATAGTCTGGCCATTTGAATAGCCAGGGACACAGCCGTGAGTACTTTAAAGTACTCGCAAACTAATACTAATGTAAGTGCTAATAATTCTAGTAAGGGGTGCTAAGCTCTAGTTTATTTTGTATAAAGCCAATTTTAGTTCACAAACATTTTAGTAAACAACTCTTCATGTGCTAACTAACTCAAGTGGGAACATTAGTGTCATTCCCACAACTTCGTTGTGATTCAAAGTCAATGTCACCTTTCAAGTTCAAATTCACCAGTCACCATTCACCATTCATAGTTTTTAGAAAAGTTCTGATGACGGAACAGTATGGCCTTTCCAACTGTCCATGACCGCGGACGCGGCTATTCGAATTGGTTAACTCTGCAGAGGTTGTACACTTGTGCCACAATAATTGCAATAGCTCGTCAGGGGTAACTGGCCCTGATTTATCGTACGCAGTATGCGAACTACCAATCCTAACCTTTCATTTACATATTCTAGTATAGGCACCTCTCCCCATGAGCTTGGCCTCCCAGTGAAGACACACCGTCAGCCTGGGAACTGCACAGGGCTTGGGCCGGACATTCACCTCATTTCACGTCATTTCACATCACTTCACTAGTACGGAGGCAGCCTCGGCGTAACCCCTATGACGCTTGTTCAGAGGGAACCCATACTAAAATACATAAGTTTCCAGCTAAGCCTTACCCAGATTCAGGTATTGTGGGGGTACTTGTAAAATTGGAATGGTATCGCATCCGAACCCAACCATCAGTTTTGGTAAAATTCACCAAGTCATTCACAGATCATATTCACCTTCAAAATCTTTCAATAGAATGACTCATCATTCCAAGGTTTTCAAAGTCATTTCTTTTCACAAGTTCCCAACTAGAGTAGTCACTTTTAATTTAGCACTAGCATCTACGTATGAGGGGTGCTAGGTATTTTGCTTTGCTTCTAGGCTAACTTTAATACTCTTGTACTAATCCAATACTAACTAAGTGAATCATGAATCAAAAAGTACTTTGATAAAACAAAAGTAAATAAAGCTTGTAAGGTAAAGCTGGGAAATAGGATCATAAGCATAAAGTAAATGGGGTAATGCCTTGCTCATAGTGAGCTTTGCACTTTGCAAGAGAATTATCTTGCATTGGTGTTAGCTTGCAACATTATAACTTGCAATAGTCTAGCTTGCATTGGTAATAGCTTACAACATTATAACTTGCAATAGTCTAGCTTGCATTGGTAATAGCTTGCAACATTATAACTTGCAATAGTCTAGCTTGCATTGGTAATAGCTTGCCTTGATTGGTGATGTGATCAAGGTTTTCCTGCTCTTCCTCTTGGTAGAAGACCTCTTCTTCTTGATAGTCTCCGGTACTAGCGTCTATAAACAAATACGAGGATACAATCATCAAACAACACTTAAGTAACCTAAATTAGCCTTAATGGCTCACTCCAAATGATCTAGCATCATTACTTAACATTGCTACTTAGAATCACTCTAGGGTTTCTTACTTAGTGTTAGAGGATAACTTCTCTTCTTATATATGTAAATGATAGTTTCCATATAGTTTTTGAGAAATAATTTCCTCTCATTGAATCTTCTTAAGATTTAATTTCCTCAAACAATTATACATGAAATCATGTTGACATAAGTCAACCATTCATCATCATCATTTGAGAAATTGATTTAAATGAGGTAGAATACCTCATATCATTTAATAATGCCTATTAGGATTTAAATTCACCAAGTATTTCATTTGATAGTATTTGACCAGGGGTCAATACTTCATATGAAAGTATTTGGGACAAGATTTAAATGATGTGAAGCACTTCATATAATTTACATAATAGTTTTGGACAATATCAACTAACTAGAATAGCCATATAGTCCTTTAATTAAACTAGGGCATGATCATGCAAAATGACCACATCATTTTCTTGCATAAACAATTAGTGTAAGTCAAAGGTGAGCTATTGGAGTTGGGATTAACTTAATATCTATTTTGGTTGATTTTTAAGATTTATTTGAAGTCACAAAAATCTCTGCCTTGTTATTTTCATCACATTAATTCTATACCAGTAACCAAGGTGGGACCAGTGGGGTTGGATAGATATTTTTACAAGCTTTCCAACCATATGAAATTTGTTAAATTTGGTCAAGCCAAACAGATTCTATTGAATTTCAAAGTCAGGACCAGTATTTGAATTCTCTGAAACAATTCAATTTGAAAATTGCTAAATGGGCTAGGCGGGAAACTAACTGGGCCAAAACATTTAAACAGCAAAGGGGCCAGCCCAGTAGCGTTTCACACGCCACGGGCCAGCTGACAGGTGGGACCCAGGTGTCATTGGGTTTAAAACCCGAATCGGTACGGGGGAAGGATGGCCGTTGGATCAAAACGCGATAGCACGGCCGTGAGTCGTCGTCGTCATCGATGAGAAGGGCTTACAGTGGCGGCGAGGCTAGGGGGTCGACGGCGAGCTGGGGCTCCGGCGAGCGGCGGCGTTGATGCAGGGTGGCGTTGCAGTCGACGGCGGAGCTCCTCGAACAAACCGCAGGTCCAGGGGTGGCGTCTAGTTCCGGCGGGCTTCTGTGGCGGTGCACGGGCAGCGAGGTTGGAATTGGGTGGCGGTGGCGAGCAATGTGGAGCGGAGAAGGTGCGAGAAGGCTCAGAGGAGGGAGGGGAGGCGACTGGTGTGCTCAACTGAGGAGGAGGGGCTCTCCTTTTATAGGAGCTCGAGGTGGCCGGAGGTCTGCGGCTATGTCGACAAGGATGCGGCGTTTCCGGCGAGCGAGCGGGGTAGGCGAGGGCGGCGCTAGGTAGGGGAGGTCGAGGCGAAGCTATGGAGCCTGCTGGCGAGGTGGGGGACGGCCAGGTGAGTGCGGGCGACGTCGAGCTCTGGCGGCACAGGCACGGGAAAATGGCGAGCTGGTCGACGGCGACAGGCGGCGCGAGGACACGGGTCCGTGTCTGGCGGGTTCCTGGCGAGGTGGCGGAGCTCAACTTGTAGCTAGGGGGTCCAGGGCGAGGTTGTGCTGGCGAGGCGCCTCGTGGCCAGGGCATGTCCACGGTGTGCACGTGCGACGTCCCTGGCATGCCGATGCCGTTCTGGGCGCGCGATCCCCGGCGAGCTACGGCATTTTCTTCAACCATGTCGGGTGTAGGTGGTGCTAGGGAGGTGATGTGGCTCGTTTTGACGTGGTGGCCATGCCCAGGGAGGAGGAGAAGAGAGGGGAGCTTGACATGGTGGCATGGGCCGGCATGGCCATGTCCTTGCTGCTCTAGGGTTTCCCTTAGGGTCTCTGTGCTGCTGTGAGGAAGAGAGGGGACAAGGGGACAGGGTAGAGGAGTTAGGGGCATTAGGGTTGGGGTAGAGTCACTATTTCCAATAGTGGCAAATAGTTACATATTGTAAATTACAATTTTGGCCCAAATTTGGTTGAGTTTATATGGTTATAAAATTTGAAAGTGATGAATTGAGTTGAGTTGTAAATGACCAGAGAGAATGAGAGGTGTTGGTGGAATTTAGAAATTCAAAGAATTGCAAATTTGCTAAGTGTGAGATTGTTGAATATGATAAAATGTTCCAACTTTGGAGGAGCCTAGTTTTTGATCCAAGATGAATTTGGCATGGTGGTCTTTACCAAAGTTGTTCACTTTGATGTGCTCTTGGATGACATGCAAAGAATTGGGAAAGTTTAGTTTGAAAAACTTGAAATAGAGAGGCTCAAAGTAGTGACCAGAATATAAATGGCAGATTTGACCATTATTGTATGTGAGCCAATTTTGAATTTGGATTTGATTTGAATGGTGTTTCTTTAATTCCAAAAGTTGTAATAAGTGTTTAGTAACATTATTCAACTAATGGTGAAGATCAAAATGGTCTAGGGTCAAAATTTATAAAAATGGCATAAGCCATATGTGAGGGTTTTGTGATTTTCTAACTTTTATTCTTTTATTTCTCTTTGCTTCATTTTGACAAGAGTGAGGTTTATTTGGTGTTAGATTAGGTCAGGTGAAAGGTTCAAACCATTTTGAGGCAATGGAGGTGGCTAGGTCAAGATTTGATAATTTGGCTAAGTGTGTATGTGAGTGAAAATGAGATTTTCTCACTATTTGATTTCTCTCCATTTGATTTGATTTTTCTTGACTCCAATGTGATTATTATTAGTTTAGGAACATTTTCAAACCATTGAAACCATTTCAAATGGTCTTGTTTCAAGATTTGCAAAAATGGCCCTAACACATAAGAGGTGATGTGTCAATTTTCATTATTCTTTGTAAATTGTTCATCTTGCTTTACTTGGGCATGGGTTAGGGTCAATTTAGTATTAGATTAGATTTAGAGATGGTTTCACATCATTTGGTCAAGGTTTAGAGTTATAGGGCAAGAATTGAGTATTATGGCTATGTGGCACATATGCTTCTATGCATATGTGGCATGTGATTTTTAATTTGACTAGGCTTGACCCAATTGATGTTGTTGAGTGTTGAAAGGGGTATATAGGAGTGATCCAACCATTCACTACAAGTTTTAGGGTCAAGATACTCAATTTCACAAATTGGATATTTTGCTCTCATATGCCTCTATGGCATTATTACTTTCTTTTCAAAATCTTTTGTTTCACTTTAGATTGTGTTTGAGAAGTACTAGATAAGGTTTATGAGGGTTTTCCAATCCTCTAATTAAAGTAGAAAGGCCTAGGGTAAAGTTTTACAAAAATAGCCATAGGCACATATGCCTCTATGCATATGTTTGATTTTATTTTGTTTCACACTTGAATTGGTTGGTAAGTGCTTTGTTGAGTGTGTTGAGGTATTCCAATTTATCTACTCAAGGTAGACAAGGCAAAGCTCATCATTTTCAACAAGTATCCATAGGCTTGCATATGCCTTTTTCTTAAATAAGATCTTTCCTTTTTTTTATTTTATTTCTCAAAGATTGATGACAAAAGGGATGAGGTTTAGGGTTTAATAAGTTTTGCAATGGTTCACCATTATTTAGCAAAGTAAGAAAAGGTAGGGTTCAAGATTTACATATTAAGGCTATAGGCCCACATATGGCTTTTTCTTTAATTTAGATTTCTCAAAATAGATCCAAATGGTTTTTGAGAAGGTTAGGGTTTAGGGTTTTTCTTATTTGATTTCTTTCTCTTTTAATTTCATTTGGTTTGTGATCTTCACTTGATCACTTTAGGGTTTTAGGGTTTATCACATAAGCATAATAACACTCATCATGGCAAAGACACAAGTAAAAGGTATGAGCACTAAGCATAGCACTCTGTTTCAGAAAAGTTTTTGTTCGTTCTCATTTTTGGAAAAAGGAAATTCATTTTCCCTTTGTTTGAAATTTGGGGTGTTACATGTTCGCGGTAGGAAAATTTTTGTTTTCTATGCAACGTTATCCTACAGTTAGCTTCTTCACATTCCTCTGAATCACCGTGGTAACAACAGGGCGTCCGGGTGCATAGCCACTAGAACGAGCATCTCCCATGAAGGAATCAAAAGCAGGTGCAACACTGGGAACTGGCTTCTTCTTGTAGGATTTCTTGACAGTGTGACTCTCAATAGGGAATCGACCCAAGTCTTCAGTAAGGGAAGCAGTGTTGTTGATAAGAAGCTGAATATATGGAGCATAGGGCATAGTCGTCCGAGAGACCATAGCATCATGAATCTCATGAAAAATGAAGTCCATGACATCAAGAGTGAAATCCATTTCCTCATCACCATCACGAGCACACTGAAAGGCTAGATGCATAAGGTCCACAAGAGTTCCACGGATAGCATCATTGTTTCCACCACTTGGAGAGATGGTGGCTCTAAAGAAGTGGAGGAGCTGACCATAGATAGGAAGGAGTCCCTTGGAAGAACCAACTGTCCCAGACTTGTCATAGCAATCATATAGCACAACCTTATCCGTCTTCTGAAGGCCATGAAGGCGGTGACCACGTTCCGAGGGAAGACCAAGAATAGAAGCAAACCGGGCCAAAGTTGCCTCACAATGAGTGGAGCCAGTCATCCAATACAAAGTACGTGCTTCATCCTTCTTGAAAGCAAGGG
Organism: Lolium perenne; assembly: GCF_019359855.2. NCBI lineage: Eukaryota > Viridiplantae > Streptophyta > Magnoliopsida > Poales > Poaceae > Lolium > Lolium perenne. Next base: position 195,303,465 of record NC_067249.2, read on the forward strand.
TAGCAAAGAATTTCTTGATCAACTCCGGACTGTAGTCACATTGAACCTTCATAAGGTCATGTAGACCCATTCTTCCTGTGACCCAGATGACATCCTCAAAGTGATTGTTCACAGCTAGAAACTCCACATTGATTGCCTGCATAGGTCTCACTTTCTTCATTGGTTCATATATATTCTTGTAGATGTACTCTTGTTCCATGAACCAGAAACGCTTGTCCTCCATATCATGATCCCTCTCAAGGTCTTCATACCAGTTCTTCTGACGGATAGCAACATAAGAGATACTATCCATGGTCTTGTAGTTTTCCCTAGTAGTCTTGCCTTTTCGCCTAAGAGTGGCAGACTTGCGAGGAGCATTCTGAGAAAACTCATCGCTCGACCTTGAAGTTCTAGAGCGCCTCCGAGAACCACCTGTGATAGAAAAAGATGGATAGCAAAGATAAGGTAATGCTCATAAGTCATGTATTGATACAGTGGTGTACTCTAGAAGCATACTATGAGTCGGTACAAGTTTAGACATGATAGATTGAATCAAAACTGCAGCAGCAACGTAGCTCCAGGCCGGATAATCCGGGGTCCCCGAGGGGCGGATAATCCGGCCGGGCCGGATAATCCGGCTGGCGCGGGGGTCGGATAATCCGGCCCTGCGAATTTGCAAAAATTTCAAGCAAAAACTTGTCTAGAACCATATCGGCCTCATAGCATGCAAATGGAGTATACTACACATGATTTGGAACAACTAGACATGATCTCCACCAAGAAAATAGTACATATAAATCACTATACCTAGGGTTAGGGATTGTAAGCCATACCCTCATCCATTGGAGGAGCCGCTTGGAGGAGATGAAAGCTAGGGAGGAGGAGCACCCGATCCACCCAAAAACTCCGAGAAGGAGCGGACGGGGCGGCTCCGGCGAGGAGAAGGAGCTCCGGCGGCCTAGAAGGAGAGAGAGGGCGTGTGGGGGGAGACTGGTTTTTGTTGCAACCATCCACACCGTGGCCCCTCTCAAATTCCCTCGCAACCTACCCAGGTCGGATAATCCGGCCCTACGTAAGGGCGGATAATCCGGCCGGGCCGGATATTCCGGGTCGCCAATAGGCCGGATTATCCAGTTTTCTGGAAAAATCCAGAACACTGGAAATCCTGCCTATCTTTTGTTGGTTATTTGCATAAGCCCATATGTGGTGCAATGAAGCATCACGTCACATATAAGATGCATATTGTCCAATAAGATGGGGCAACCTAGATCATCCGACCGAAATTCCTGAAACTCCAAGTTTTTACCAAAACATGACATACGAGCAATATAGAAATGGCTTATAGATGAGTGTAGGCTTGGGTTTAGAAAGCTCAAACTGTTAATGGTACATGATCACTCAAGTTTGCAAGATACGAGCAAATAAGGCCAAACTAAAGTGATTTCCCATAAGAACAAGGAGATGTCAAATGAAATCCAATTTAGATCCAAATAACTCCAACTCTTCACAAAGAAGAGTGTGGTGGCCTAGGCCACCATATATGAGTGTCATGACATGGCACCGGGAAGATATATCTTGGGCCCAAACCACTACTCATCATTGAAGCTCACATATCAACATATGATATAACGAGAATGATTTCTTAATGTTGGCATTATGGGGGGAGGGATAGCTCAATAATTTAAACCGCACTCCCCCTATTTCCATGCCCACATAGAAACCAAATAAAGTTTTGAGACAAAGGTGTGTTTGCAAGGTGGTCAAGCTATACTCCTTGAATCAATGATATTTAGCTCATTCCTCAAATAGCAAAACCTTGGTTCATCAAGAGGCTCCGTGAATATATCGGCAAGTTGATCTTTGGTAGGAACATAGATTAGCTCAATATCACCACGGGCAACATGATCCCTAATAAAATGACTATGTATCTCAATATGCTTCGTTCTTGAATGTTGCACCGGATTATAGGCAATCTTGATAGCACTTTCATTGTCACATAATAGAGGCACTTTGTCACAAGTGACACCGTATTCCTTTAAAGTTTGCCTCATCCATAAAAATTGAGTGCATCCACTTGCGGCGGCAACATATTCGACTTCGGCGGTGGAGAGAGATATACAATTTTGCTTCTTAGAAGACCAACACACCAAGGACCTACCAAGGAATTGGCAAGCCCCGGAGGTTGATTTCCTATCATCCTTGTCTCCCGCCCAATCCGCATCGGTGTAACCATTGAGAAAGAAACTTGAGCCTTTAGGATACCAAAGACCATATCTTGGGGTATCAACTAAATATCGAAAGATTATTTTGAGAGCCATCATATGACTCTCCTTAGGAGAAGCTTGATACCTTGCACACACACCAACACTCAACACTATGTCCGGTCTAGATGCACAAAGGTAAAGCAAGGATCCAATCATGGAGCGATATACCTTTTGATCCACCTCTTTACCATTGGGATCAAGTGCAAGATGACATTTAGTAACCATAGGAGTGGCCACACCCTTCATCTCGGTCATCTTGAACCTCTTGAGCATGTCTTGGAGATATTTTGCTTGATTGATGAAAGTCCCTTCTCTCAGTTGCTTGATCTCAAAACTAAGAAAGAACCTCATCTCTCCCATCATAGACATCTCAAACCTATCGGTCATAAGCTTTGAAAAATCATCATTGAAAGCTTTGTTAGTAGAGCCAAAGATAATATCATCAACATATAATTGGCAAACGAAAAGCTCCTCATTGACCCTCTTAGTAAAAAGAGTGGGATCGATTATCCCAACATCAAACCCACGGTCTATCAATAATTCTTTAAGGTGCTCGTACCAAGCTCTAGGAGCTTGTTTGAGACCATAAAGTGCTTTATCAAGCTTATATACATGGTTAGGAAAGTTGAGATCCTCAAACCCCGGGGGTTCCTTAGCATAAACCTCTTCATGCAAGGGACCATTAAGAAATGCACTTTTCACATCCATTTGTTGTAACTTAAAATTATGATGTGATGCATAAGCAAGAAGGATACGGATGGACTCAAGGCGAGCCACGGGAGCATAAGTTTCTCCAAAGTCAATTCCTTCAATTTGAAAGAAACCTTGAGCTACCAATCTTGCCTTGTTCCTCACAATATTTTCAAACTCATCTTGCTTGTTCTTGAAAATCCATTTAGTGCCTACAACATTTTGGCACTCCTTTGGCTTCACCACTAAGGTCCAAAACTTGTTGCGCTTGAAGTTGTTTAGTTCCTCATGCATGGCTTCCAACCAAAATGAATCTTCAAGAGCCTCAAATACTTTCTTGGGTTCCACTAAGGAGATATAAGCATGATGATTGCTAAAGTTATCCAATTGCCTTCTTGTGGAAACTCTTCCTCTTACATCACTTAGGACCTTATCATGAGTGTGTCCAAGAATTTCCAAGTTCCTATCTCTTCTTGCTAGACGACGGGCCTCGATCTCCTCCTTGGTTATTCTTGGCCTTGGAGGTATCACTTGATCAACTTGATCATTTGGGTCCCCGTCTTGACCTTCAACTTGATCTTCCTCAATTTCTTGAGAGTGCTCAACATCATGTGCTTGATCTTGGACATCATTTGGTGAGCAGCAAATATCAAATGGATACTCATCGGAGCCATCATGAATTCTTGGTTGATCTTGTCCTTGATCTTGCACACAAGAGGGAGGGTCTTGTTCTTGTTCTTGGGTTGGTGCATCATAAGCTTCAATAGATGGGGTTTGTTGATGTTGAGAAGATGAGGGCTCCACCGTGGTAGAGCATAGTCCTTCCCGAGACGCCACACCGTGTCCCTCAATGGGGCGGAAAAATCCCACACCCATTCTTATTATGGCATCTTGAGGTGTTTACTCACCTGCACATACATCAACTTGCCCACTTGGGAGCTATCATTTTCTTCGAACTTCACACTACAAGATTCGATGATAATCCCGGAGGATACATCAAAGATTCTATAAGTGTGAGATTCGGCACCGTAACCAACAAATATACCCTCCAAAGCTTTAGGAGCGAATTTAGATAAACGAACCCCTTTGATTTTATAGAAACACTTACACCCGAACACCTTAAAGTATGAGATATTAGGCTTGTTCCCGGTGAGTATTTCATATGGAGTCTTGTTCAAGCCCTTGCGGAGATATAGACGGTTAGAGGAGTGGCAAGCGGTGGAGATGGCTTCGGCCCAAAAGTTATAGCGGGATTTATACTCAGCCATCATAGATCTTGCCATACCCATAAGAGTCCGGTTCTTCCTCTCCGCAACACGATTTTGTTGAGGGGTGTATGCAGAGGAATATTGATGTCGAATCCCCTCATCACTAAGAAAATCATTGAGTGTATAGTTCTTGAACTCGGAGCCATTGTCACTTCTTATTGCCATTATAAGGAGGTTGTGTTGGCATTGCACCTCGGTGGCAAAGTCAATGAAGATTTGTTGAGTCTCATCTTTACTTTTGAGAAAGTAGACCCAGGTTTATCTTGAGTAGTCATCAACAATCACCAAGCAATGTTTCTTCGCACCAAGACTTGCATGAGTAATGGGACCAAAGAGATCCACATGAAGGAGCTCCAAGATCCTCTTGGAAGAGATGCCAGTCTTGCTTGGATGCGGAGAGTCATGCATTTTTCCTTCAACACAAGCCCTACAAACATGATCTTTGGCAAAATACACATTTCCCATTAGTCCCACAATATGGTTCCCCTTGTGAAGACTTTGCAAAGTTCTCATGTTGACATGGGCCAAGCGGCGATGCCACAACCAACCCACATCCGCCTTTCCGAATAGGCACATCGCACTTATCGTGGTGGTCCCCGAAAAGTCCACCACATACAAGTTATGTTCGCGATACCCAACAAAAGCGACTTTTAGAGTCTTGCTCCACAAGAGGACCACAATATCATTATCAATAAAGACGGCGAAACCCATCTTGCCAAGGGCGGAAACGGAAAGCAAATTGTAACCAAGGGTTTTGACAAGCATGACATCCACAAGAGTAATGTTGTGTGCAACCACAACCTTGCTAAAACCCAATACCTCGGATGTAGAATTATCGCCAAAGGAGATGATGATATGATCTATCTTGGGCCTCAACTCCTTGACGAGGTTCTTGCCGCCGGTCATATGACTTGTACATCCACTATCAAGTACCCATTTTGACCCTCCGGCGGCATAGTCCTACATGAGATCAATTCTTGGATTTAGGTACCCATTTTTCAATGGGTCCTCTTTTGTTAGCAACAAGGGTCTTTGGGACCCAAATAGACCAAGCAATATAACCATCATATGGACCAACATATTTTGCATAAACATCACCATAATAATCTTTAAATAAAACATAGTGAGGGTTAGTAATTCCCGCATCATCATCATTAATGATGTTGACCTTAGGGGCTTCATCATTAGTGATAACCTTCTTTTGTGCGGGCTTGGCTTTCTTCTTGTTTGCATTCTTTGCCTTGGCCTTATAGCCAATGCCCTCCTTCCCATTGTTTGACCTTTGCTTACTCAAAAGGTCATCCAAAGAAAGTTTACTTTGCGGAGAGGAGGCTTTAGCAAGTTCATCCTTTAACCTAGAATTTTCTCAATAATGTTTGCATGTTCACAAGTTGAGGTAGAAGAACTAGGCACATTATATTTAGCAAGCCTAATTTGAAGTTGCTCATTAGACTTGGAGAGGAGTGAGTATTCACTCTTCAAGGCTTTGTGAGCCTTGTCTAGATCATCTAGATCTTTCACAAGTTTCTCATGATCAACACCAAATTTGGATTTTTCCTTTTTAAGAACTTTTTCTTTAGTCCTAGCAAGATTTCTTTCTTTTGTAAGATTATTAATTTCATCTTGAGGTTCTTCAAGAATTTCTAGCCTCTCTTCAGTAGAAGCTATAGTTTCTTGTCCTTCCTCAAGGGCATTTTTAAGAGCATAAATTTCAAGAGAGTCCTCTCTCTCTATTTGAATTTTTTTGTCTAGAGTATCATCTAGTTGTGCTAGTCGAACCATGAGATTTGAAACATGCTTTTTAGTGTCACCCTTCAAGTTAAGAATGAACTCATCAAACTCAAGCATTTCTTGTTTCACTTTTAGACTAGCATGATCAACCCCTAGCTCATTTGATATGATATGCATAGAGGGGTTAGGGGATGATACCTCGGAAGATTTATCCATGAGGCAACTTTCTTCCTTCAAGTGAACGTCTTCATTGGGGAATTCATTTGGTGATGAAGAGTTGGTGGAGAGAGAAGCAAGAGCAACCAATTCATTCAACATTCCATCTTCATCATCATCATCATCATCACCGGAGGTATATTCTTCTTGAGTTGATAGCACAATAGATGTGTCCAAGGAGGACCTAGCCATGAAGCAATGTGCATTCTTGATGTGAGGGTTCTCATTGGGAGATTCAAAGAGAGATGAAGAGGGAATACTGGTGGTGGTAACAACCACTTCCTTTGAGGTTTCTTCTTCATCACCACTACTCTCAACTTCATCGGAAGAATACTCTTCCTTGGTCACTAGCACAATCCTTGAAGGACTCTTTTCCTTCTTACCCTTGTTGTAGAATTTCTTGTTGGGATCCTTTGACACTTTACTCTTGTCATTGGGAATGAGCCTACCACCACGAGTTTCCCTATCCTCATAGGCGCATTGGGCGATGAAATGGTTCTTTTCACCACAATTGTAGCAAGTTCTTGTTTTTGGGCCCAAACCCTTGAACCCACTTGAGTTTTTTCTCTTGATATTGTCTTCCTTGGCCTTGGATGGATCGACCCAAAAGGTTTTTGCATGGAATGCCATGTGGTCATTGTAGTGGTATTCGAAATCATCCGGATAGGACATACTCCAAGATGCCCTATATGGTTCTTGAGGGTTCACTTCTTCCACGGAATTGGCCACCAAGGCAAGGTTGGTCCCTATTGACATTCCAATAGCTCGATTGCGAGAATCATGAGAGTTTTGCTCGAGCACCTTGAGAGATTGCAACTCGTGCACCACTTGTTGAGAAGTGAGAGACGCAAAGCATTCCCTCCCAACTAGAGTCTTGACATCAATGGGTTCAAATGGCATCATGCAGTCAATCTACTTATCTTTGATCTAAACGTCATCAATGTGTTTGGCACCCACATTCCAGAAAGAATCGGCAACGGTGATAAGTCTTCTATACATGACTTCATGATCTTCATCCGTTGCCTCATGAATCCTTCGGCTTGATTTCGAAGGGCATTATACTTGTTCCTTCTCATGCTATCACTTCCCAAGCAACTAGCAGCCAAACCATCCCAACCTTCCTTGGCGGTGGTGAAATTCCGAACCCGAGACAATTCCTTTGTCCCCACACTAGTTTGAATCATGTGCAAGGCAATGTCGTTGAGTTGATTATCAATCATTTCTCTTCTAGTCAACTTGTCGGGGTTGTAGGGCTTGAACCCTTCCAAGATGATTCTCCAAAGTTCATTGGAGGCACTGCGAACATGAGAGCGAAACTCAAATTGCCATGTATCGAAATCTTTATCATTAAACTTAGGTGGATCGCCCCTAGTATTTATATGAGGGTGGGGAACCGGAATATCGGGGGAGAGGTAAGATGGAGGCACATTATGGTAGCTTCCACCATCACTTGTTGCTCTAGGAGAAGTAGTGGGGAGTTTATTAGTTTCTAAGTTATCACTCTCCAAGGGTGAGGTAGAGGAGGGTAAGCCCGAAGGATCTCCCTTTTCTAACCCACTCTTGTCCCGAACCTCTAGGACGTGGATGACGGGGGGAGGCCGCGGCAAAAGCTCGGAAATCATTTTTCTCATGCTTTCCATTTGAGCTTCCATGGAGGACCTCAAGGATGTTTCCATCGACTTGAGATCATCCATAGAAACCGGCTTTGGGGCTCCTTCCCCAACATTATCGTCTGGCATACTCTAAGGCGGTTAAGCCCGAAATAAGAGCCGAGGCTCTGATACCAATTGAAAGGATCGTATGCCGCACCTAGAGGGGGGGGTGAATAGGTGCTAACCAATTTTTAGTTCTTTTTCGGTTTAGGCTTGACACAAAGGTAAATTCTCTAGATATGCAACTAAGTGAATTTACCTATATGACAAGGTCAACGACTAAGCAAGGTATAACTACGCAATATATAGAGAGAGATAAAGGATAGAGGTAACCAAGAGTGGAGCACGCGGAGACACGGAGTTGATTCCCGTAGTTCCCTTCCTTTGCAAGAAGGTACGTCTACGTTTGGAGGAGTGTGGTTGCTACGAAAGCCAAACCAACGCCACGAAGGCTTCACTCAGGTCTCCGGTGAGCAACGCCACAAAGGCCTAGCCCACTCCCACTAAGGGATTTCCTCGAGGCGGAAATCAGGCCTTTACAAGGTTCTTGGGGCACACATCCACAACCAAATTGGAGGCTCCCAAATCTGTAACAACACAACAATCAACAACAATGCATCAACAACAAACAACTAGAGATTCCAAATAGGAACACTAGCAAGAGGGCCCTCAAGCATATGAGGGGGAAATGAGAATCGCTTCGGTGAGGATGTAGATCGGGGTCTTCTCCTTTGAATCTCCAAAGATCAAGAGCTTTGGTTGGGTGGAGGAGGAGATCTTGCAAATCTTGTGTTCTTGAGGTGGCTCTAATGGAGGTGAGGCTTGGCTGAATTTTGTGCAATGATTGAGCAAGCTAAGAGGAAGAAGAAGGGGGGTATAAATACCCCCCCCCCTCAAAATCCAGCCGTTGGTGACTTTCGAGGGCCGGATAATCCGGCCTAAGCTAGGACCGGATAATCCCCCCCCCCCCCCCCAGAAAGTCCGGCTTTGGGGAAATTCCGGTCAAAAGTCTGGCCAAAAATCCGGCCTCATGCCAGGGTAGTACTGAGCCACATCGCCTCAAGTCCTTAGCTGATTTTGGAGGGCCAGGTATTTTGCAAATATCCGGCCCGGATTATCCGGCTTGGTGAAACTTTTTCTGCTTCCTTTTGTCTTGTTTTTCCACACAAGACACTCATATACATGTATCTATATAATCTCTGCACCACTTCATCAAACATTAGTGTATCACATACATTGACATCAAACACACAAAACATAATGTGAGAGATGTTCTTTCAGCAACAGAGAAAGCTTTTTTTTCACAAGTGGTGACTCGAGGTTGTATCGAGCGCATCAAGAAGCTAGTTGATATATAGTTCATCAAGCGACCTATACCAAAATCTAAGGTACCTTGTTGTCCCCATCAATACCAACGTAGTTGTCGGTTAGAACATTTGTGAAAGGTAGTAAGATAAACGAATAATTATAAGAAAATTATTTTCTAATCTTTGGAATAATTAATTGTAGGAAATGAAACTACCAGGAAACGACATTTCATATGAAGGAAAAGAACACGGTTCAAACTACTGATAGTTAGATGACAGTTAGATGACGATTAGGAATGCACCTTCCAGCATGTCCAACCCATCCACACAAGGGTCCTTTTGCTCACTGGCCCATCCAAAACCCGTCAGTGCGAGACGTTACCAGCCGACCTATTTTGGTCCCGCTAGAGGTGATAACTTCATTTCTGGCCAACATGCTCCGACATGCGCAAAACCGTTTAAAATATGGGTTTAAGCACCCATTAGCAGCATCATGATTATCAATATATTTTACACAAAATTTTGAACTGACATGTTGAAATTATGTTATTTATTCATTGCAAACATGGATTGTTGCACCTCCAAACCGAAGATGCTAGATCTGCCATTGTCTGACAAGTGCCAACACCTCTAGGCTCTAGCATGAGTAAACACATGTTGCAGTTTTGTCATGTAATCTATTTGCTAAGATATAGACTAGCACTAAGCTGACCAGTTCAAACTCAAGCGCTTTTAGCTCTTGTATCATTTTTCAAATGACCTACTGCTCAACTCACATTGAAGCTTCAGGTGGTTGAAGAAATATAGGAAATGAATTTTGAATACCCGAGTGCAAATATTTCCCTTAAGAGTTAGGCATGAGATTGACAATGTTGAAAATAATATTATGAATATCACTTGGCTTGAAGCCTCTAGTAGTATTCATGTCCTATGGAAGAAAAGGGGGTTACTTGAACAAGAAACCGAATGACATGAGATCCCATAGCTAGAGTTAGAATCTATTTTAAGTGTGAATGGGTATAATGGCTGATTTGGCGCACTCCAAGGCTTATATGGTACTGCCATTGTACCAACGTTTAAAATGATGTAATTTTTTTTTGCGTCAAATCACAATTTTGTTCACGACATTGATGAAATATAGATCCATGGTCATGAAGAGGCGCATTTTGCATGCGGCCCTCTTTTACCCTTCAACTCTACATTTCCAAAAAGAATAGAGCTCTCTCCTCCGACGAGCTTGATGTCCGTGCTCACCTAAAAAGAAATGTCATCCCCTCGGTCGTAATTGAGAATGCTAGTAAGACACAATGTGCTCGAATATCAAAGATCAAACAAGGCGATGCCAATACGAAGTTCTTTCATATGAGTGTCAATGCTAAGATAAGACAGAATCACATCCACCACCTTAAGCACAACAATGGATGGGTCGCCAATCATGGAGCACATGAAGAGATCATCTACAATAAATTCAATTAGGTCATTGGAAGGGGGTTTCATGAGAAGCTTTGTGGTAAGCTTAGCCATGTGTAAGGGTACATTGACCCTACGTGTGTTTTTGATAATTAATAACAATACTTATGGACTGATGTTTTCATTGAGTTTATATAAAGGAATACTCCATTGGTATTTCTTGTAGTCCATGTGTTGGATTGAAGTATGAATTTCAGGAATATAACGATATGCATTGGGTATTGGCTTCAAGATCATTTTAAAATAATAATATTACATGATCAAGATCTTGATTTTTGATTTCGAGAGAATAATTCAAGATATGCCTTTAAGCCAGTGTCATGATAGTCTTATGAGTTGAGCTATGATTGACTAAGGTTTAGAGTATGCAATCATATGAAGAGTTATCTATGTACCTCAAGATATAATGATAGAGAACGAGGAGATACAAGGTTGAACACGACTAAGAGTGAAGATTAAATTCAAGTTGGTCAACACATGAAGCATAAAGATTGTACCACTTTGGATCATGTGATCGTGTGGTAGGGTAAGCTTTCTAAATTATGCTTCATGAGCAAACTCATCATATATTGGTGTTTGTGTTGTCGATATGGGTTAGGTATCTCAAGAACTTATGCTTGAAACTTGTCATCCATTCAATGATAATGGACGTGTGAAGATGTGATTCAATGAAGCTCTTCAATAGTGGTGTATGGGGGAGCAATTATGATTCTTCACGAAGCAACAATGATCAAATGAGGCATTCCGGCTTGAATGGAGCTTGAAGCGTTTTCATCAAGATCAAGCGGGATGCGCAAGGTGGTTGTTGAGAGACCTGGTTATAGGATAGATAGCCGCACTATCAAGAGGGGATTACGGTTGGGTACGTAACTTGATTGCATCATGTGAGGGAGCTCAATCCTTTACATACTTTGCATCCCTATATTTTTGTTGCTTCTTGGTATTTATGTGTGAGATTCTTGAGGTTGTTTCTAGCTTTTAAACAAGCCCAAGTTCATCAAAAATGGCATCTATATACATCATCTATTGTTAATTTGAGTTTGGACATCATTACCTTTCTCAACCTTGAGAGGCTTCCTCTCAAATCGTGTAAAAGCATTCTCGACATTGACATGCCTCCTCTCTAAAATCATGTAAAAACATTTTGTTGGGGTTCTATTCATCATTATCTTTCCAACAAAATTGGTTTCATCTTAAGCAGAGGTCGAGAACTTTTTCGAAGTTTAGTTCTTTCGAGAAAACCGCAGTTTGAGGGGTTCTAGCAATTTTGGTGCAGAAACCGACGGTCCCCGTCAGAATTTCTCGAGGTCGCCAGATTGCTTCGATTTGTGCCGAAAGGTATAACAGTACGCAGTTTCGGTGAAACTTGAATTATTCTGGTAGGCCGGTTGCAACCGGCGAGGAAATCAGCGTGTCGGTTAGAAACCTGACCATCCTTATGCGTTGTCAGATTCCGACAGAAATTCCGAACTGCCAGTTTGTGTGTGCCGATCTAGTCCGGCGAGAGAACCGGCGCCATCGGTTTTACCGCGGGTTTGGGTCGCATGATTTCCCCAGACGGCTAGTTTTCTTCCTTGGATTATGAATAGCCCTTCTTCCTCCTTCAGTAGGGAAGGTCAACCATTCTATTTGCTCTTTCTCTCTCTCTCTCTCGTACTCCATTGTTAAACCTTAAAAGCTTGCTTTCTCTCCATTCCCTCCTACGATTCTTGCATCTTCTCGAGGGATTTGGAAGAGGAGACCTAGATCTACAATCTCCACCAATCAATTCCTCCTCTAAGTGTGGGAACTCTTGGGATCTAGATCTTGGAGCCATTTATTGATTTCCTCCATTTGTTATTCCTCTCTAGTTCCTCCATAGCATTTGTTGCTTTGGTTGGATTTGAGTGTGAAGGATTCGATCACCCTTGGTGTTCTTGTTTTTGCATCCTTGCGTAAGGGTTGAGCTCCACGTTACAATTAGTTCGAGTGAGAGACTATGAGCTTCTTATCCTTGGTGGTTTCCTCCTAGTTGGATTGGTGGTGGTGCTCCGGTGACCTCTTCATGGAAGATTGTGAAGAGGCCCGAGCTTCTCCTTCGTGGAGTTTGTGAAGTGGTTGTGGAGCTTGTCATCTTTGGAGTGGAGGAAAAACTAACCATAAGAGAAAAGGCATTTGTCCTTTGTGGTATTGGCTTGGAGAAGAAGGTGAGTCCTTCGTGGTAGCCCGCATCTCTCCAACGTGACATACCTCACTTCGTGTGAAGGAACATGGGGTTACATCTTCGTCTCCGCGTGTCTCGGTTATCTCTACACACGAGTTTACTTTCCTTGTGATAGCCATCATGCTTGAAGTACTTACATCTTGATATCACTTATGTTACATATATCTTATGCCTATCTTGCTTAGCTTGAGTTGTTGCTATTGCACTTAGCTGTGCCTAGAATATTTAGTTTTTTTCTTGTCAAATAAACGATAGTTTGATTCTTCATTCTTATAACCCAAATACGTAATAGTTTTTAAAACGCCTATTCACCCTCCCCTAGGCGACATCTCGTTGTTTCACTATGTGCATCTTGAGGAGGCCATTAAGGATGACATAAGTTGTAGGCTAACGGCAAATGGGGAATATTCGTCGACATCGACATATGAGAAAGTCAAGTTCTTTGCATGGCTTGCAACTCAAAGTAGTACGTATTTGGACACCAGATAGAGTGGAAAAAATGGGGTGGTCAAATCACGGGTTGTGCCCCCTTTGCAAGCAAACCATGGAGTCTATCCCTCACCAATTCATGAGTTGTAGATACACCGTCTGACTTTGGGGCCTCATAAAGGATTGGATGTGTCTTCACTATCTTAATCCCCGTCCAAGAGTTGGTGGAGCATGATGTCCGGTGCCTCTTCCCCAAACGGCAAGGCTATGGCGTCCCTCACCTTGCCTACCTCTTGGGAGCAAATGGAAATGAGCGGAATGGTAGGGTCTTTCACAACAAGCATGCTCCACCTTTCGTGGGTTTAACACTAAATTTGAGGCCCGCTTGTGGGTTTTGGCGGGTGTTAAGCGTTTGGGCGAAATGATGCGGCATGCTTAATTAATAGACTAGGAGAAATCTTTTGGTTCCGTCCAAAAAAGATGCATAAACATTCAATCTACATCTTGAGAAATAAATTTCAGATCTTTTTATTGCTATTGGTTTTAGTATGTTTTTTTTTTCTTGTGTTGGAAAGTTTTTTTAAAGAAAGTATTATGGAAAGCTTGTTAGCACTAGATGTCTTCTTCATATAAACTAGCTTTTAGAACCATCTAAGAAATCAAGAGTGGGGACAGGGCTCCACCAGGGGAGTGAAGAGCTAACCCTTCCAGAACCATAGAGGTCAGCCAGTGGCTTAGTTTCTAGAGCATCAATCTCAGCCACAGAACATTAAGAAAAAAAAAATCTCCACCTCCACAAAATGCATGATTGTTTGCCCTGGCCCAAAGTCCAGCCGATATTTGCATTAGTTTTCTCAATAAAGAGAGCTAGCCTGATATTTGTATGGAGGTGCACTTGTGGAGCGCGCGTGGACTTTGTTGCTTCGAAGCATGCACGAGGCGATAGGGAATGAGTGTTGCTTACTGCTCCAGCTCAACTTTGCGGCAATAGATTAGTAGGGCTATTTTGTTTAGGAACAGATCACAGATCACATGTAGTACTCGTATGTCACTTCATAACAAGAAAGCCAGTTCCTCTTGCATTGCATTGACGTGTACCAAAGAATACATGAGGAGTCGCTCTCCGGCCTCCTTTTGGCTCGATCTTGCGATCGGTGCTTATTCGACCTAGCTGCCAGCCTGCTTTCAGGCGGGCAACCTATCTTACATCCCAATCAGGGCCTGTCTGTCTGCTGTCATCTCCTATATAGATGTTGCTAAAAAAATAAAAATCTGGAAGAAAAAAGGATAAAAAATGGTTGGTTGGTTTTACAATTGGGCGCCACTTCTTTGTGGCGCCGGCTCCCTAGCTGAAAATGCCTACGGTAGCAGTGTGTTTTTTTGCAAGGAATTTTCTCGGCCTTCTCTGGCCCGGCCGTCGCGGTCGTCGCCGAAGAATCTGTACAGAGGAGGAGGAGTCCGACGGTCCGTGCTTGCTGCTGATGCGGAAATCCAGTCGCACGCAGCAGCCGATCGATCGGCGTCCGCCAGCCCGCTCCCGCCGCGGCGCCCACAGGCTCCAGGTGTCCCCCGCCGATGGCGACCGCCGCGGACAGGGACGGATGATGGAGCCCGGGTTTTTTCCGGTCCGCATGCGCAGCGCTGCTGTAGATTTTTGGTCGTGAAATCTTGGATGAATGGAATCAGGCGCTGTCGTTCTTGCTGTTGAAGGTCATGGGTAGGCCGTTGATGGGGAGGGCGAAGGGGCCGAACTGGACGCCGCTCTCGGAGTTGGAGGTGGACCAGCTGTACTTGGTGGCGAGGTGGTGGCAGAAGACGAGCATCTCCAGCTTGGCCAGCTCGTTGCCCGGGCACGAGTGGGTCCCGTTGCCGAAGGGCATGAAGGTGTTGGGCTTGGGGGCCACCTGCAGACAGACACAGTCACAAACCAAGATCAGCCACTGCGACTCTATCATCAAGGGAATCGAAAGAGAAAGAATGGAGGAGGAGGTGTTGCTGACCTCGAATCGCGAAGGATCGAACTTTTCCGGGCAGGGGAAGTGGTCGGGGTTGTGGTGGATGTTGCGGAACAGGGGGAGCACTTTCCAGCCCTTGGGAATGAGGTACCCTGCACAGAACAGAGGAGTCGAGTTCAGTTGAGTTGCTCGTTCTGTTAGGAACGCGTCCTGTCCGAGCCAATTCATGCGCAGGCAGGCAGCGCACTGCTGTACTCCGAGAAGGACAGCACTGAAGTTGATGTTTACCTTGGTACTCCACGTCCTCCACGGCCTCCCTGAAGGTGAAGGAGAGGATGGATGCGACCCGCATCGTCTCCTGGATCACCCGCCCCGTCATCTTCATCCGCCTCGTGTCGGCCCACGACAGCGGCTCGCCGGAAACCTCCTTCTCCTTGGCGATAGCAGCGTGCTCTTCCTGCAGTTTTCGTTCAGTCAGTGGCTGCCTTTTTTTGAGAGGTCGACTGCTGGAGAGGTCAAATATACTACAAGAGACGGCCGGCGACTTACGGTGACGGCCTTGAGCACGGCGGGGTTGTCGCCGAGGAACTTCACCATCCAGGTGAGGACGCTGGCGGTGGTGTCCCGCGCGGCGAAGATGACGCCGATGGCGTTGTCGGCGATCTGGTCGTCGGTGAGCTCCTCCTTGCCGTCCATGAAGGAGCCCAGGAGGTCGTTCCCGCGCTCCTGCTCGCTCTGCCGCCTGGCCGAGATGATGTGCGCCACAATGGCGCCCAGCCGCTTGCGGGCCTTCATGGCCTTGTGGAACAGCGTGCCGGGCACGTTCACGGGCATCGAGTTGTACCCCTTCTCCAGCGTCAGGTAGCACTGCTTCAGCTCCTCGATGTACTGCATCTCCTCGTCGCCGAAAATGGACAGCAATGCCACATTCAGAGCGTACTGCATGCGCCAAGAGCGAATCGTCAGCACACAGCAGGAGAGCAGAGCAAAACAGAGGAGAGTAGTAAAGCAGAGGGAAAAAGCGGCAACTTACAGTCTTCATCTCCTGGAAGGTGTTGACCTCCAAGCCGTCCCATGAGCGGAGGGAGCGGAGCGCTATGGCCTCGATGGCGGGGACGGAGCCGCGGATGGAGTCCGGGGAGAAGGCGCGGGAGACGAGGCGGCGGAGGTGGGCGTGGTAGTCGCCCTGCTGGAAGAAGATGGCCTGCCGCCCCAGCATGCGCTCCTTGCTGGCCGGGAAGGTGGGCTTGAAGAGGTGCGCCTGGGTGACCAGCACGAACTTGGCCGCCTCAGGGCTGGACACCATCACGCAGGGGCACCCCAGGATGTGCGTCTTGAAGATGGGGCCGTACTTGTTGCGCTTCCGGGCGAAGAACACGTTGGGGTTCTTGGACGAGTAGAGCTGGGTGGTCTCGCCCACGTACGGCCACCCCATCGTGCCCGGCGGCAGCGGCAGGCTGCTCTTGCCCTTGCCGCCGGAGGAAGACGACGAGGACGAGCGCTTCTTGGCGGCGCGGAGGGCGCACGCCGCGACCACGAACGGCGCAAGCAGGCAGAGGAAGAGGATGAAGGCACCCATCGATCGGTTTAATCGAAGCAGAGGCTTCTTGGTTGCCGAGGGAGGAGGAAGAGGGGGAGCAGGAGAGGAGATGGATGGGTGGTGGTGCCGGGGTGTGGAGGGAAATGCGAGGGAGGTGGCAGGTATTTATAGATTGGCGCCCTCCTTTCCCGGTCGCCGGCCCCTCCACTCCATGCCGCGCTCCCTAGCTCGCTCTAAAAATCTAATTCTACGACTACTACGCGCTACTACACCACTAGTAGCACACCAACGCGAGAGCAGAGCAGGGGCAGAGCTGTGTGCGTGTGCGCTTCAGCGAATTATTGAGCAGATCAATTCATTCATTCAGTAAAATAAAGCTGGACCGATTAATCAATTAGGCAATCCACGGAGGTGCTTTCCAGCGCTAGCGAAAGAGGGAGAGAAACACGAACAGCTCACACCTCTCCTGTCCTGTCTCAACGACGCTGGCTCATCGGTCGAGTAGCTACTGTACACGCTCCTCTCTCGTACTGTACGAACGACCGCTGCCTGCTTCCTCTCCCATCCTATAATGCTCCATTCATCATTCTCATAATATCCCCTGCTGTCCTCCTGGCCATCACATCGTTTAGGTGGTCTCAAGATATTTTTATTGGCACCAATATCTGCTGATTGGGCTCATGCTTGCTTCCATACTTTCATATGTGACGACTATGTGAGTCATTCTCTAGGTCATTGATTGATTTCTGAGGTAAATGGTAATTTTTGTAAGAGGAGATTGCGTTAGTCTTTGGTTTCACTGATGGGTTAAAGCAACCGTAGGAAACATGTTTCATGCACTTGTTTATATCCAGGCTTCCCAAGATCTCAGGGCGGTGGCCCATCTCTGATCTCCGGTGGTGTTCGCGGGCAACAGTGGTCGAGCTTCGATGGTGGATCCGCGGTCTGGAAGGAGGCGGTTGTTGGTGCGCTCGATCTAGGGCCTTGCCTGTGACCGGCAGCCTTTTCCAAACCCTACTGCCTTCTCTCGCCATCGGTAGGTGACATCGCGCGAAGGCCCTCGAGCGGTCGTGAATGGCCAGTTGCGTGGGGGCTTGGCCTGAATAGTCCTAAGATCGATCTCACGTCATGACGAAGAACTTCTTGTTCCCTATCTTCATGGATATGGCCGGAGCGTCAAGTTCTAGAAGTCTCCGCCGGCAAACTCCAATGAACGACATGCCAGAAATTGCCGGATCGGATGGTATTTGGTCGTGCCCAACCATGTTTTTTTCTAACCATGTGGTTTCAAAGAGAGCGATGCGAAGCTCCGCTGGTTGTTGCCATCATGAGACATGTCTTTACTTCCATGGTCAAGTCAGTCACCGAGAATGACATGGATGACAAGATCCGAGGACTGCTAATGGTGGTTTGAGTCCTGGTGGCGATGAGTTTTGGCATGGTGATTTTTTAATTGGAGCAGATGCATCGGCAAGTGGGAGCGACAACACTAAAGAAATTCAGAGTCTAAACTTGCAGGGGAAAGACCAAAAGTCTGGTCTTAATTGGTTGTATCTGGCAATGGTAATTTTTGTAAGAGGAGACTGCGTTAGTCTTTGGTTTCACTGACGGGTTAAAGCAACCGTAGGAAACATGCTTCATGCACTTATTTATATTCAGGCTTCCCAAGATCTCGGGCGGTGGCCACTCTCTTATCTCCGTTGGTGTTGGTGGGCAACAGTGGTTGGGCTTCGGTGGTAGATCCGTGGGTAGCGGGTCTGGAAGGAGGCGGCGGTTGGTGCGCTCGATCTAGGGCCTTGCCTGTGATCGGCGGCCTTCTCCAAACCCTAATGCCTTCTCTCGCCATCGGTCGGTGACATCGCGCGAAGGCCCTCTGGCGGCCGTGAATAGCCAGTTGCGTGGGAGCTTGGTCTGAATAGTCCTAAGATCGCTCTCACGTCCCCATGACAAAGAATTCTTGTTCCCTATCTTCATTGATCTTGTCGGAGCGTCAAGTTCTAGAAGGCTCCGCCGGCGAACACCAATGGACGACATGCTAGAAATTGATGGATTGGATGGTATTGGATCGTGCCCAACCATGTTTTTTTCTAACCATTTGGTTTCAAAGGGAGCGATGCGAAGCTCCGCGGGTTGTTGCCATCGTGAGGCATGTCTTTACTTCCATGGTCAAGTCAGTCACCGAGAATGACATGGACGAAGAGTTCTGAGGACTGCTAATGGTGGTTTGAGTCCTGGTGGCGAAGAGTTTTGGCATGGTGATTTGTTAATTGGAGCAGCTGCATCGACAAGTGGGAGCGACACACTGAAACAAACAATTCAGAGTCTAAACTTGTAGGGTGAAGACCAAAAGTCTCGCCTTAATTGGTTCTATCTGGCAATGGTCTTGTTGAAGGCATTGTTTTGTGAGCATGAAATTTCTCCTGGATGAATACATATAATCTATGATCATGGCGATGATGACGCTTGTGGACTATTCCCTTCTTTGAGAAGCTGCTTTTGGAGTAGATGGATTTCTAGGGATGTCTTGGTGGTGTTTGGTCTGCTGTTAGTACCTCTGTTGGACAAGGCGACGCCTAGAAACCGCTTAAGCACGCTTAGGCACTAGGCGATGGACAAACGCCTCGCCTAGGGCATAAGCGGAGGTCTAGGCAGTGTAACCAAGAAATTGTCTTCCACAATAAGAAATCATGTCATCTTCATGATCAAGCTAGATGGGCATTATTATAAAGGTAGTTATTACAAATTTACTCATTTACATGTTATAAATTAATGTTTATGCACATATAATAACAAATATACACACTTGATGGTATAAACTATGCCCACCTAGGCTGCGCCAAAGCCGCTTAAGCATCGCCTAGGCACTAGGCGAATGCCAACCGGCCTCGCTTACGCCTAGCGCTTTTTCCAACCTTGCCTGTTACAAAGAACGATCTGTAGTGGGACTTTTGTTTTCTGTTAAAAAAATTACATGAGTGCACCTATATTACTATTAGGGTACTTCGTTGTTGTAAAGGTTAGGTGTAATTATATCTTCACGATATTGATATATTTCTTTTTTGAGAAAAATTCTGCTGATTGGGTTCCTGCTTGCTAGTATGACGACTATGTGAGTCATTCTCTATGTCATTGATTTATTTATGAGTTAAATAGTAACTTTTTGTAAGAGAAGACTGCCTTAACTTACTAGTTTCACTGACCGGTTAAAGCAGCCTCTGGGTAGGAAACACACGGTTGATTTCATTTGTTTTATTCATGGTCGGAATGACAGGTGTTGAACTGATCTTTTACACCATCATCAACGAAATGGTCATAGTCCTACCCAAGCGTCTTTATTATTTGTCCTGCACAAGAGAAACAATATGGCCTTTTCTTTCTTTCAGAAAAAAATGTTCACCAAAATAATTGGTAGTGGATAGCATTTTTTTTTTTTTTGAGATAGTAGTGGCTAGCATTCTAGGTTAGCATCCCAATCAGAAATTCAAAACGCATGTGCGGTCAGAGGAGTTGACCTTGGCGCAGGAACGGGACACCTGTGAGGGCCTCATTCGATCCATCGACCCGACTGCGTGCCACTGTTTTGTGCAGGGTAGCTAGACCGGTTTTCTTTTTCTCCCTTTCTCGATTCTTGACTTCAAACCCATGTCAATCTCTTGAATAAATTGTGGGAATGCACGCCGAGACGAACAGTGGTAGTCTAACGTGGAAATTTGCTAGTAGTAACAAATATCTCTCTCTTGCTACGTGTTCGTACAAGGGACCCCTCTCTGCTTCTTCCTACTCTTTTTCCTAGCAGTATTCTCTGAATCTCTTCGCGATTCAATGGGAGCAATTCAAGGGACAAGTGTCACGCACCCATCGTTTGTGATCATTCTTAAGGAAACGTATCTTCGTTTCAGCGACCAGTGCAAAAGGATATGTTTATTGTAGGATGGGTTTATTATTTCAAGCATATCCAGTTACAAAGAATAGCACTCTGCTAAACTAGAATCGCTTCTACCATTTTCTTCTCGCTTTTGCTTCGGTGCAACTCTCTTCCCCAAACTCAAACACAATAAAAATCAAGATCAGTATGTGCCTGTTCATAAGTAAGGACATGATGGCATTTAATAAAATTTTCAAATTATCGTTAACTAATAATTAAAATGTATCTACCATATCATATGGCCCACTTAAATATTGTAGACGTGTACCCGTATGTATCCATCGTGGACCTGCCCTGGTCGCTAAGGTCCATAGTCATCTTTCTCCTCGCGCGCAAACACGAAAGCTCGAGAGCTACAGCTATGGAGATCGACAACATCTCCTTTGAACTCCAGCAATTCTATGATCGGGAGAGGGTGCACTGAAGCAGGGCTGTTTTCTTCTTCTTTCTTAATTATTGACTTCACACCATGCATGTCAATCTCTTGAATCTGAATATATTGTGGGAATGCATGCCGAAACAACTGTGGGGTATAGCACTGTTCCAATAAATAAGTCTTATGAATTTACTCAAATGTCAGCATCTTCCATGTTTCAGCAATGAGATAGAAAAATAAACATTTATAATACTAAATAAATATTAGTAGATTTACTTTAACATATTTTTAAAAATGTGTTTTATGTTGTTCATGCGTTTACTTTGTCTTCATATTTGGTTAAGATTTGATTTTAACTAAAATTATAAGCCCCATTCATCGGAGTTAGTAACAAGCATCTCTCAGCTTGCGTGTCTTCTTGCCAGGTGTCCTAGAAGGTACCCCTCTTCTTCAAATCTTTTTCCTAGTACTAGTATTCTCTCAATCTCGTGGTGACTCAGCGCAAGCAGTTCACGGGACAAGTGTCATGAGCCCGTTGTTTGAGTTCGTTTTCTCAATGCAACGTATCTTCGTTTCTTTGACCAGTCCTAAAAGAAGTGCATATTACATTTTCGAAACGTGGAGACTATAACGGTGCACTAGAATTCATATATGACTTTTTTGAAGAGCTCACGACATATCAAATTACTAGTACCCCCTCTAATCCTTAATAGATGTACTAACTTAGTAATAAATCTGCAATACTTATTATGGATCGGAGGAAGTAGCAATAACTTGCTAATTGATCTTAAACTTTGTGGAATGTAAATTAAAATAGAACAGAGGCAGTAGTAGTCTAACGTGGAAATTGCAGACAAATATCTCTCGCTTGATTGCTATGTTGCCACGTGTTCTGAGAAGGTGTACCCTTCTTTTTTCTTAGTGCTCTTTTTTCCTAGCAGTGTTCTTCTCGTGACTCGACGAAAGTAGTTCACGGGACAAGTGTTAGGTCATCCATCGTGTGCGTCCGTTTTCTCAATATAATGCAGCATAACTTCGTTTCTATGATCCGTGCTAAAATATGTCCGTATTATATTGTCAAAATGCAGAACATAGCGTTGGTACACTAGAATTCACATGAGTATTTTGAATATCTCGCGACATATCAAAATACTAGTACTCTCCCCAATCATTAATAAGTTATTCACATGAGTAGCTAGTCTTAAAATTTGTGGAATGTAAATTAAAAGAGAATGGAGGAAGTGGTAGTCCAACGAGGAAATTGCAGACACATATCTCTCGCTTGCTTGCCTTGTTGCCACGTGCTCCTAGCCGGTACCCTTATTTTTCCTGCTCTTTTCGCCGGTAGTATTCCCATCTTGACTCAATGCAACAATTCCAGGGACAAGTGTCAGGCGTCCATAGTTTGTGCCAATTCTCAATGCAGCGTATCTTGGTTTCTACGATCTGCCCAGAGGGATGTGCATATTATATTGTGGAAATGAGGAGCATATGACGCTGGTGCACTGGAATTCACATGACTTTTGAATAGCTCGCGAGCATAAACGTATACTCAACCAGTATTTGCTGAGTCATGGCTGAGGCCATGGATGGCCTTCTAGATGTTATCGCAAGCCGGCAAGCCCATGTTCCAGAGAGATGGCACGCGACGCACGTAGACGTACTCTTCCTCAAGGAATGCGAACTGTGTATGTTGTGTGAAGTTGTTTAGTTCAGTTATGACGGCATGCAATGATCCTCTCTCCCTGCCAAGCTACCGGCCGGTAGCTAGGCTAGCTAGGTGAGGGCTAGCTAGGTGAGGAAATATCAGAAGTTTCAGAACACGGAAGGACTTCTTTTTTTCAGTAATGAGAAAACGGAAGCAAAAACAAAAAAAAACTGATAAAGAGAACATGGAAGCATGCAAGGAGAGGAAATGAAAATTGGCCTTTTGCAGTATAATTCTTCTTCTGCAAAATGAATATGCGTATGAAAATGGTAGTGCGATTTGGTAAGATCTTTTCCCTACAGTAAAAGAACGATTACGTGGGTTTTCTTTATGCATTACTACATGCATGTGTTCTTCCGTGGACATGCAACGTAATCCATCTTTACGGCTAAAAAAAGTTCTATAGCTGGCAGGAATTATGTGTCGTGGTTGGTAAGTACCCATGGATGTAGGAGTCGCCCAATTCTGATAGAATCACTCCAATCCGCTACGATTCTACGTGCCATTCCGATAGATTCTCTTTGGGTGCCGAAAGAAGCCGTGGTAGTATCACAGTTGCATCTGCCATGCCATGCCATGCTAGGATATGCACGACGGCAGACGGATCTGGAAGTTTGATACATGTAGCGTGATGGGTACAACCACAAGAGACCGCCCGTTGCATAGGTTTGTATAGAAAGGGCGGCACACCGCTCGGTCGGTCGCGGGGCACGCGTACGTCGCGGATGGCGGCGCATGTAAGTCCGTGTCCGTAGGCCCGATCGAGCCACATGCATCGATCATCTCGGTCGGTGCAGTGCAGGAGAGTGCTACGTATGTCCGATCTGGTTAAGCGTCAACGCTAGCTTTAGTCACGTAGCAGGGCAGAGCGGCCGGCCGTGTAGCAACCGAGTCCGATCTTGCCCGAAGAGGCAGCCTGCCGGGAGACGGCGCCCGCCGGTGAGCAGCCCGCAAACCAACACTAGTAGAAAAAGAGGCTTCCAGACGCCCCCTTTAGTCGCGGAAATATTCGAACCGCGACTAAAGGGGTCTTTAGTCGCGGTTCGGGAGGCGACCCGCGACCGAAGGTCTGGGCCCAGCGGGCTCGGTCGACAGCTGGCGGACGGAAGGGGCTTTAGTCGCGGTTGGCCAGGCCAACCGCGACTAAAGGTCTTCAGGCCTGGCCGAAGGCCTTTAGTCGCGGTTGGCCAGGCCAACCGGGACTAAAGGGTACCCCTTTAGTCGCGGTTGGTGTCCCCAACCGGGACTAAAGGTTTTCCCGAGTTTTTTTACTCCCACGCCCCCTGCACCCCCCCCCCCCCGTGGATCGCCTTTTTTTGGTTTGTAAAATACAAAAGAAAATGATAGAAAATTCAAAAAAAAAAATTGTTTTCAGATTCTTGTATGTTATGCAACCTACTATTCGGAGAAATTAAGAAATTCGAATTTTTACTTTTTTGCAAAAAAAGTTTAAAAAATGGTAAAACCGTAATAACTTTTGCATACGACGTCGGAAAAAAACGTATAATATATCAAAAAAATCCTGGAAAAAAGTTACATCCGAATTCACCTGGGTTTACCCGGTTAGCCAATTTTTAGATTCTCAAAATTCCAAATGAAAATATGAAAGCAGGAAGATTTTAGTTTTTGCCAGAAATTCAGTATTTTATATTTTTTTAAATTTTAAATTAATAATTGCATCTTGCATAAAGATTACTATTACTTAACCATAAAGTTAGCCAATTTTTAGATTTTCAAATTTTCAGGTTTTAGGTTTGGCAAAAAAAAATATTTAAAAAATTATAAAATTAAAAAATTAATTATAATATAAATTTAAAAAGTTAATATTTGTTTCTTTATTCAAGATTATTATTACATCATTACTTTTGTTTATTAAAATAATTATTTGAAATTCAAACAATAAAGAAGTGTGACATCGACCCAACATGTTAATAGGATTGATATGATACTAGTATCAACAACATGCGCGCGAAGCACTTGGAAGGAGGATGGGAAAGGAACTTGGAAGTTAAGCGTGCTAGTGCTGGAGTAGTGGGAGGATGGGTGACCGAGCGGGAAGTTTGACCACAGGTAAGGAATTTGACTAGAGATTAAGTGTAGTTAGTGACTAAACTTGGCCAATAACTGAAATACTAGAAATTGTGGAAAAAAAAAGGAAAAAAAAGGAGTGAAAAATAATTAGAAAACCAAATAGATTAAAAAAAATTAACCCGCGGAGGCCTTTAGTCGCGGTTGGCCAGGCGAACCGCGACTAAAGGTCTTCCGCCCCGCCGGACGCCTGGCGCCCACGTGGACGGGCCTTTAGTCGCGGTTCGTAAGCAACCGCGACTAAAGGGGGGGGGCTTTAGTCGCGCTTATTTAGTCGCGGTTGCGCAACCGCGACTAATGACAGTTGCGAACCGCGACTAAAGGGCATTTTTCTACCAGTGCAATCAACCGTGGCACGGCACGATACCGCCGGCCGGGTGGTCCTTGTCCGCATGCATGCTGCACGCGGCCGTTGCCCCTGATTCCGGTCCCATGCACGGAGCCGATCCACCGTCGGTCGTGGCTTATGCTTTTTTTTTCTTAAAAAAAATCATATCCACAATTTTCTCGTTTTTGATAAATTTCAAAAATAATTGTAGCATTGGTAAGACCGATCGGGTCCGGCCTTTAGGCCTAGCCGTAACCTACTGGCCTAGATTCCTTGGGCTGGTTGAACCCCCACCCATCGACCGCACAGATCGGGCTGGCCAAACCCTACCGGGTCTGTCAGACTGGTCTAACCCGACTGGTCCTGCATACGCCAAGGCTGCATGAACGTTTTCTCGTGTCAACATTTGCCGCCATCCTATCTTGTCGCTTCCCTATAAAACGACCCACCTGAAGTGTTGGTCCGAGCAAGGCAACACTCCTAGCGGCAATTACAACATTGGCAGGACGAAGATGAGGGAGAGTAACACTCGTACATCAAAACAACTAGGACGACGGAGATGAAGGGTGCAAGCTTGCTCCCGGAGGTGAGAGCAGATCAATGTTGTTGCGTCAATCTTGTGAAGGTGAAGCAGACGGAGAATTTATCAGATAAGTTTGGCATTAAATGAAATATGTGTGCCAACTATGATCATGATGCACCGGCAAGTTCGTCGTATCCTAGGCCTCCGATATGTTCTAAGCCTGGTGAATAGACACGTTCTTTTGTCGTTGTTTCTTTAAAATAACGTTCTTATTTTTGTTACAGTCTCCTCTACTCCTCTTCATATTATTACCATTGTACTCACACGGAGCAATCAAAGTGAGAATTTAGTGAGATTGAGGAAAGGCATCGATGTGCATGTGAAAGCTTCTTCACGGAGGAGCATATAGAGAAGGCCAATGCACGAGAGAAAGGGCTCCTTAGGCGAAGGCAGGGAAGAACGTGGTCAGACGAGTGAAAAATAGCCACGATGGACTCAAAACCACTAGAATTATATACTATTAGCTGCGTATCGTAATTTCAGTTGTGGTGTAGAGGTGATCCCGCCAGACCGACAAATGTCGTCGCCTAACACGACTACTAGGAATCATGGCCCTTCGGGTTCCTCGTCGCTTTTAACCAAGCCAAGCAGGGCTCTCGGCAGACTAGGAAGACAACAATCCCACCTTTCGAGTTTGTCTAACTCGACCGGCCCCTTTAGGGTTTCTCATGGTGGAGGCCACAATATTTTTTTATTTTTTTTAAACGCTCAATATTTTCCGCTATTTCTAACTTTGTGCTCGGTCAGATGATGTCATCAAATCTACTCATGTTGCAATTAATGACTAGCACGAACTATGAAGAAAAATATGATGGTTGAGATAAAAAAAAAGTTGCATTCGTACTTGAACTGAAAAAGTATCATTCAAAACTCTACTTTCAAATAAGAAAGATCTACTTGTAATTCAATTTGAACCTCATATAAGAAATATGCACCAATCACAATGCAATCAAACAGCAAGAATTTCTTTTAGGGTGGCTTATGGCCTCCCCGTACGGCCACCGGACACCAGTGTGCTGCCGCGTTTGTCTCTCTTGAGCTTGACATGCATCATGGTGCGTTTGTCTCGGGTGCAACGGGAAAGATCCATGGTGTGCATCACTGCATGGACGATGCCCGTACACCTGATCAGATTTGTATGGACGCGAGGGCGCAAGCGCAACACGGTACGTAGTACGTACACCTGCCGCCCGCTCATTGCCTGGTCGCCGTGCGCATCATTGCTCGTCGGCTCGTCACCGGGTAGCCGCTAAGCTAGGATCGAGTAGGGACCGATGGAAATATCAGCACGAGCACGCGCGTGCGGAGTCAGTCGTTGTCGAACGTTGCGGCGGCGCGGGCCACGTTACAGCGGCCGCAGGACATACGTGGATTGAATGATTGGTGCTACGTAGGCTCCGTTTACGTACGTGCCCTAGCTACGTCTACGTGCGTGTCTATCTGCGACCCGGCCTGACCGCTGCTCATCAGCGCATGTGCTAGCCTGGACAGGACTCATGGTGCATGCATGCCGTCGCGGGGCGTTCGTCGGCCGGTACGCCCACACTTTGCCGCTCCTGGTCCTGGCTGCTGGTTGGATCGATGAGATCGGGAGTTGAAATGTATGCAGGACCAGCTGCTAGCTAGCCGGTCACGGTGCCGCGCGTGTACAGCAGGACGGCGATAAATTAGCTTCAGTCCGATCAATCAAGGCACCCGGCACGCGTCGCGGTGCCAGCGAGCGAGGTTTCCCTGCGGCCGCCGGCGGAGGGGGCAGCACGGCAGACGGCACTGCATGACCCGTACGTAGTGATTGGTCGACGGCCCCGCCCTTGCCCAACGTGGCAGCGCCTGTTGAAATTAATCTTGTTATTAGTGTTTAGTTTAATTAGTTGAGAAACTGCTAGTTTTATTTGTGACCCTTGTCTAGAGCAGAGTAACCCGGTCATGTGGTGAACGTGTTGAGAAAGAAGCAGTCGCATTTAGATGTGGGCCATGTGGCATGCGCTAGCTTGGAGTGATCTACATCGACCTGGTGGTGGCTCAATATGCGTGCATGTAGTGTTGTAGTGGAGTGATTAGTGGCTGAGTTGGTTAGTGTCTTGACTAAGTGTGCGTAACCTGTGCTATTTAAAGCTGAGCAAATGCAGAATGAAAAGAAGAGGCCTGCAGGCAAGAAAAACAATGTAGTCTTTGTGGTAGCACCAAGGAGAGTGTCTCACGGCAAAGTCATGTTCTTTCTCCATGGTATGTGTGCGTGTGTGTTCCTCTGAGCTCTTTAACATATTTGTGTGTAAAGATTGTGAGGTTGAGAGAAAGAAGAAGAGGGAGCCGCGCGCAGGTTGCAGCTCCAACAGCGTCGCGCCCGCTGCGGCCACCCATCCATCAGCGAACGGAATCGTGTAGGACATTGAAGTTCGAGTGAAATAAATTCACAGATCTAACCATTTTTAGCTGCACGTCTCCAAAGCGCCGCAGCTAGCCCTGTCATGCCGTGGTGCACGACGCGGCAGACACTGCCAACGTGGACTGGTGGTCCCCAGGAGCGCAAGTGTGGCGCCATTGTTCTTGGCAACGCACTGTGATGTGTCGCGCCCAGCAGAGCGACACATCGACTTAGGTTTAGTCGTCCCGAGTTGCCCAGACCTACCAGTTCATCTCTCACGCACGGGCGGCAGCTAGTGTTCCTTTCACCCTCTTCTATACATTCTCCTAAATTTCTTAAATCTAAAGCTTTCCTTTGTGGAGTTTGATCACTCTAAGTTTCTGGAGGTATTCTCCCTCATTTTCGCAAATACACTTTTGTTCCTAGATGCATATTCTCCTGTCACTTTGGTAAACATTTTAAAATATAAAAAGTATCAGACAAAAAATTGCGTAGACATGTCAACATTTTAGGGGTGCACGCCAATTTTCGTGAAAAATCAAAATGTTTTGTGTCCTATGTAAAAAAGATAAAAAAATGTCCCAATAAAATATACTTTTTAGCACCGAAACTTGTCTTTTTTACACTCAATACAAACAATATTGGTTTTTTCTGAAACGACTTTACGAGCACATAGAATATTAAGATGTACGTGTTGTCAGCACCTCATCGCAAGCAGCAACGACTCCGATGTCGGGGTATAACACTTTGTACATATCATAGTTGAATGACTACAAAGCTTAAGAGGGAAACATCGAGGATGTGATCGCCATGTCCATCCATGGTAGCGGCAGGCCGATCATCAACCTAACGCGCGACGACGACAAGGTTGGTCCCAGCGGCGCGGCCGCGCGGTGAAGGAGGGGCCCGCTGATCCTCGTGGCAAGTAAGGCATCGTGCACGACGAGGACTACAATTTCTTCCAGTACTATGACCGCTCCGGCCACCATATGCACCATTAGTTTATTTTATGTATAAAAATTTAGTCGAATTTGATTTAAATCCTTGTAATATATAACAAATTTAAATGAATTCGGGTGTTTTATGGTTGAATTCATGTTTTTTAAATTCATGTTCGGGGGACGCGACTGGACACATATGCACCCCAAAAGCAGCACCACGCGGTAGCGTACCCCAAACGCTCGACCCGGCGCTATTTCCGGGCGCCGTTTTGGGGGCGCAGCTGGAGATGCTCTTAGCCTCCATAGCTTCCATCTACGTCGTCGGCAACACCGTAATCATATAGATTCTATAAAATCAAGCACGAGTAGGTCTTTACCCCCTCGAGAGGGGCCGAACTCATCGTGTCGTGTACCAATCTTTTCCAGGTGCTACAATATTGTGGGTTGAGCTAAGCTCCCCCATGGATCTAATGGCTACGGTGAGTAACTCCTACCCCCTCTCTCTAGTTCTCTCTCGACAAATTCCCTGCCGTGTTCTTACTACTGTCGATCACGACCATGTCGAATTATAGTGTTCTAGGGTCGTTTTAGGTTGTTCTTAGGTGTTCTTTTTAGTTATCGATAGTTAATTCTTGCCTCAAGCTAGTTCTAGCACACGTTTGCTTCCAAATCCATAGGGCCGACTGAATTTTCTTCAGTTTTGTCAGTTAACACTTGTCAAAAACATTTTATTTATTTAATGAATTGTTGCAAATGTTCTCTAGACAATTTGGGGGTTCATTAGCCGCTAGATTGTTCACAGAATATATTTAGTGTATGATTTCTTCCATGTTTGATCCTTTGAACAATCCTAAGTTCAGTTTCGAAAGTTAGTACTGTAGTTGTTGTTTCTTGTTTGCTTAATTATTTTAGGAGCTTGCTTGTGCATTATTGGATTTCTTAGGTGACTGAGTAACTTATCTTGTAATTAAATGATCTTGATTGCTTGAGTAGGTTCGGATAGCTTATGTTCCTATTTAGGTTAATAGCATGATGTTTAGCTACATTATTTTAGCTCCAATGCAGGTATTTGCTTCCTAATTTGGTCTGGGTTGTGCTTAGCGCCCTACCTCCATTAAGTTCTTCCTAGGTGCCTCTTAAGTGAGAGTGCCGGAGGTGCTAGTGTTGTATCCAAAATTAACCTAAATTGGTATTGATCCTGTAGATCAAATGCTTCCACTACTCTGTCTAAAGTTTCTAGCAAAAGCTATAAGACATGGTCACCCCACGAATAGCGATTAAAGGGACGACTAATCGTCTAATCGTATTTTTTGAACATTGATCTTAATCAATATCCAGTTATCCACCTTACCAAGATGGCCTTTATAAATATCTACAGTTATATTATGCATATCCTTAGTTTCATCGGTTTCAGTTCCATTACAAACGATTTTCTTTTCCCTTCTCTAATTTGTCACTGCAGGGGAATGTGTAGTGTTTCTATCACTTTCTAAACCCCTTCAAATTTTGTTAAGTTTAGCAATAGTATGTTTCATTCTTTGACGATCCTCCTGATATAGAGGTTGGTTTTCAGAAAGAATATCTAAGCCATCATGCTCAGCAATAAGGTTTTGTTTATACTGCATTAGTATTTGCACTCCGCCCTTTATAAAGTTTTCCTCAAACTCGTTTATTCCAGAAGGGAGGTATAGTAATACATTTCAGTCGCTTCTGCATTTGTGACTTCACTTTTGTTTTGCTAAACACTTCTTCGAGAATCTACGTTCTGTCTACCGAAAGCATTCATAACCGAGACCGGAATGTCGGCACTAGATTTCGAATTGCAGGTCGCCACCCCCACGCGTTGAAGCCCGGTCTGTGACCGCATCTTCGAAGCTCGAACAGGTCTACTAAAATGCTAACATTGGAAAGGTACGTGCTGATGGAGGAAGACTGCATGCAAGTTGTTATGCGTCAGTTAGTGGCGTTGCATTTGACTGCACGAGACGACGATCCAGAGGTCGTCTTGACCGGATCCATAGAATCTTCCTTGCGCTGAGCTTTTTAATCGGGGAAAACATACTTACATGGATTTCTATGGAACATGTGGGATGTCTACATCTCCATATCTCCTATCCAAGCTGGAATAATTTGGATGAGAGAAACGAGGAACAGAACGGAGCAGCGCATCCACAACATAATCCATCATCATCAAAAACCGTACAGAAAATCCAGAACCGCTAGCTAGCATTTGCGAAGCTTGTTCAGCTGAACTAAGCCGGTCAACACACTGGTGGAAAAAGGGCCTTTGGTCGCGGTTCGCAACTGCCATTAGTCGCGGTTGCGCAACCGCGACCAAAGTATCGCGACTAAAGGCCCCCTCTCTTTAGTCGCGGTTCTTTACGAACCGCGACTAAAGGCCCGTCCAATGGGCGCTGTGCGGCCGTCGGGCGGAGGACCTTTAGTCGCGGTTCTTCCGCCAACCGCGACTAACGGCCGCCGCAGGTTTATGGATTCCGGCCCCCCCTTAACCTGCCCCACACCCCTAAACATATTTTGTTTTTAATTTGTATATTGTTTTATTTCTTTTGTGCTTTATTGTAATTTTGAAGGAGTTTCACATATTCTACGGTACTACATATATACATGCATATGAATGTACAATTTCAAACAAATTTGAAATTATAACCAAAAAGAATTCAAGAGGAATATACAATATATATTCAATATCATCGGATGACCATATACAAGTTTGAACAAGTTTCCATACATAATTTAATGCATGTATAGTTCTACGTCGTCGCAATGGTGTTCTCCTTTAGGATGGAGGACTTCCCTCCTGAACCATCCAAATTAGTTCCTCTTGAAGTGGTCGGAAGCGAGCTTCGGACTAAGCATCGACCGGAGGTGATTCCTCCGAGCATTGAGATCACTCGAACGCGCTCGAGAGGTGTATCTCCGGATCATCTCACGTACATAGTATCCACACAGCATTGGTTCCCGGTGGCTGCATATCGCTACCATTCTTAGCCTTTGACCGCATGAAATTTAGCTCTTTCTTGAATTCACCGACCTTTTTATCTGAGAACCGTCTCCAAACCCTACGAGGCAAAGAAAATTAAATGAACAAGAGAGTTATTAGTTCATTACTTGAAGCTTAATTAGGAAATGAAACGAAATAGGCCGATCGATATAGAGCGCAAATGAATGAAAACAATTACTTTTGAAGCATTTGTCTCATGTCGGCCCACTCCGCCTTATCCATATCCGTAGAGTCGTGGATGAGACATTCTCGATTTGTCAATTTTAATCACTAGCAGAATCCGGTGGAACCTGCGGACACGATACATGCACAAGACGTCATGCATAACTCATCGATTAGCCGGCCACATACCATGCATGGAGTAAACAAAAGAGAATGTGCTCAAGACATAAACACTCACCCAAAATGGTAAGGAAATAGAATATCACTTTTGAATTCCTCGCTTATCAAGAAACCGCCACAGGTCTTTCTCCACGTCGGCGGGGTGATGCTTTAACGTATATCCATTAACGATGTGTGGGTCAATGAACCCAACATCATGGATGTTCCTTACTCTGCATTCCTTAATCTTCAATCTGCATGTATAATAGCGGACACAACAATATAGTTAGGACATATATATATAGTGCAGGCAATATGAACGAGATGGGGTAGAAATAAATCACTTACGTAACGTAGCAACCGATGATAGATTTGTCGAGCTCGCGTAGATTGAAAAGCTGGAACAATTCACTCGTATGAATTTGTACACAGTATTGTTTGAAGTGATGCTCATATCCAACTTCCGCATAAATATAATCTTTGGCGTTTTTATGTTTTATGTAACCCTTGTACCAGTTCAGCAGACCTTTCATTTGTGAAGGTAGATCCTCTTCCTACGCAGGCTCGACGAGAGGCCCATTCTTCACATATGTAAGTAACTACTCCCTTCACTGCGCCTCATCAAGGCCCTAACAGTTCACGAAGAGTAATACCTAAGTTGGCCGCTTGTTCTCTGGCACTCGTTACAGTCAATCCCTGTGCTGCCGCAGCTTCTATGATTTCGGGGGCATCCGGACCGGCGGCTGTCACTATAAGCGGGGCAATCGATTGTTTACTTTGTTCCCCGAGCTGGGCAACAACTCGTTTCCCGCTTTGTGCACTTTGTAATTCCGCTTTATCGGCCTCCTCATTCTTCTCCTTGAATATGCGTGCCTGATTCTTTAGTTCACGTGCATAGTCGTCAGGCAGATTCTTCGCGGCTTGGGACGGTGCGTTCAAAAATGACTTAGCCCACTTCGTTTGCTCATCAGAAAATACTGGCTTGGGCTCGGGCTCTCTTTTCTTCTTGCAGGCCGCCTTCCATTTCTCTAAATCAGCAGCCGCGTGTGCGTCGACTTCCTCGGCACTACGTTCCCAAGGCCTCGTGGGGAGAGGCTTCAGTGATGGCTCTGGTACCTTTGTTTTCTTAGGTACGTAAGGGTCCGGGTTAATAACCCAGGACTGCTTCGCTTCTTCGCCGGAGGTGGATTGGGGGGCGGTACCGGTGTCTGATCACCCGCCGGACGAGGACTGGGGGGCGGCGTCGGCTGACGTGAATGAGGTGTATTAGGTGAAGCACCACCACCACCACCGCCACCGCCACCGTCACCGCTACCGTCACCGCCACCGCCACCGCCACCGCCACCACCACCACCGTAGGGGGGTGGACTTGTTGGCGCCTCGCCTGGAAACTTGATAAACTTCTTCTGCCATAGAATGAACTGGCACTTGACATCTCCAAGTCTTTTCACCCCTTCGTGTGTAGCAATGTCAATGTCCGTGTCCTCAAACCCTTGGACTATCTCCTCCACCGTGACACGAGCATAGCCATCTTGAATGGGGTTGTTGTGGTGGAGTGCTCCAGGTGGCAAAGCACTGCCGATGGCTACCTTCATGGACATGTTCCCGATAGGATAATACAGATGACATTCTTTCATCTCCTTTATATCGTCCACGGGGTAGCGAGGAGGCTCCGGTGCAGTAATTTCGACCACCAGAGGCTCCGGTGCAGTAATTTCTATCGTCGGTGCACCAGCCGGTGAGGCCTCCGTGGAAGCCACGCTGCTTCTTCTCCGCTGCTGGCTTCCGAGATCCATTGGATGATCTTCATGCTGCGCCCGAGCTGCATCTCTTTCGGCTACTAGTACACTCACAGTTTTCTTCATCACATCCATTTCCGTTACCAACTTCGCCACAACATCTGCATCCCGATCCATCTTTCTCTTACGGCTTCTGTAACCGTACGGGTCATCGTCTGGGAACCCTACTTTCCACGGAATGTGCCCCATGCCTCGTACACGTCCTCCGTGTTCAGGATTCCCGAGGGCTTTTGTCAGGGCGTCGTTCTCTCTGTTGAACTTGATCCTCCCCTCTTGAGCCTCCCTCATTGCCTCAATAAGCTTTTGGGTGGGTGTAATTATTTTGCCCTGATAAACACACTCCCCGTCTCCGGGTTCAGCGATCCCCCATGCCCGTACCACCGCCTTTTGGCCCTTGGGTCCCATCCCTCCGTGCACTGGACGGATTCCTCGCGCCCTCAGCTCGTTCTCCATCTTTTCCCACTTAGGCTGCCAAAAGCGATACCCTCCTGGCCCCATAATATGATTGTACTCCTTCTTGGCCGCATTCTCCTTATTTTTTTCGATATTTCAAGGAACTGCTCCGATTTCTTTTGCTTCACAAATTCTGGCCAATCATGTTCCAGTTTCTCATATTGTCCTTTGAAATCCGGAGTCTTGCCCTGCTTGACAAAGTCATGGGCTAGATTTTGCTTGTATTTCCGGAATGCGTTGGCCATCCTAGAAAGAGCGAACTGTTTGACTAGCTTGCACCTCTCCTTGTTTTCCTGAATCTTGTTACCCGCCTCATCGTATCTGCGGTATTCCGGAGGTAGAACGAAATGTTCCATAAGCTTCTTGAAGCAATCTTTTTTTGTTCTCTTATCGACAAAAGTGAAACCAAGACGTGCCTTCTTTGGCTCATTCCACTCCTGGACGGTGATCGAGACGTTGTCTCTAACAACGGCTCCGCATTGGCTGACAAACTTGGTGGCGTTCTTGCTGGGCTCCAGCGGCCTGCCGGTTTCTTCATCGACAACATCGATGGTGCATGTTTCGTTTGGTTTCATCGTGTTGGTTGCGCCACGATTTGATGACGTACTCGATTTTTTCGACGATCCGGCCGAGGGCTAAAATAAGAAAGAGAGTCGCGCGCGTTAGTACACACACAGTTATTCAAATCAGTTAGTTTGTATCACCAGACGCTCAATATGTATATATATATACCTCGGCGCCGGAGGTGGTTGCTACTTCCAATCGAAGATCGTCGTTTATCGACGTTTCTTCGGCATCATCTGCTTGCTGACGGCGCCCTTCATCTTCACCCTCAAGGTTCAGATAAGAAGAGATATCTTCTTCTTCTTCTCCGGTCGGCACATATAGAATATCGCCTTTTATGATGCCGAACATATGGTCTTCAGCGTCCGGATCATAGTTGTCCAGAATCGGGTCAGCTCTATCGTCCGCCATATGTCAGTCCTGAAAACATGTAGTCAAAACAAATTAATTGTGTATATGCCAGCATTATCATATCTCTTCTACATATAAAGAGAGAGGGCGACGAGGGAGGCGAGAGGGGGGACGCAGTGATCGCGTGACCGAGAGAACGGTGGTGGTGGCGAAAGGGGGGACATATTAAGTGAAGAAGGGGGGCGGTGGCGGTGGCGAAAGGGCGGTGGCAAAAGGAGCGAGGAAAGGGTGGGAGAGGGTGTCGCGGTAGAGCGCGAGACGGGGCGTTTGTTTAGTGTGTGAGAGTATACATTTTTTCAACTTAGAGAGAGTTTTCTCGGATATGTCTACCGGACGAGAATCTCGTCGTCGAGGCGTGACGAGTTCCGGTTGACGATGGCTAGGGACCTACGGCGGCGGAGTCGAGACACAACACATGCATATATGCGGGGTCGCGGTGGCGAAAGGGGGCGGCGGAAGGTGGGCGCGCGGTGGCGGTGGCGAAAGGGGGGCGGCGGTGGCGGTGGCGAAAGGGGGTGAGGCAGCTCGCGGCGCTCGGCACAGCGGAATCGCGTGTAGGTGGGTTCGGGATGCAGGAGAGGCGGAGTGGCGCGCTATGGCTCGATGCACTGCTAGGTTGGCGGCGGCTCGATTTGGGGATGAGATTGCCGGGCCAGAAAAAAAAAGATGGAGGGGAAGACGGTGACGTAGGTGGGACCATACGGGGCGGAGGCACGGGACGAAGTGACCGAAAGATCTTTTAGTTTTTACACAATCTTTTTTAAGTCAAATTTTAGTTTTTTTAAGTCAAATTTTACTTTTCTTTACACAATCTTTTTTTAAGTCAAATTTTAGTGTACAATTTTAATTAACAAAATGTGAGATAATTAATAAAAACAAAAAAAACAAAAAAAAAGGGGCCGGCGCCGGCCACACGGCCCCTTCGTCGATCTCGCCGGCACCGGCCGGCCGCGCGCGCGTGGGCGGGCGAGGCGGCGCCGTTGAGGCCGGGCGGGCGAGGGCGGTCGCGGCGAGGGCGCGCATCGCGGCGGCGGCGATCGCCGCAGCGGCGGCGCGCAGCCGCAGGGCGGCGGCGGCGGCGTGTGCAGGGCGGCCCCGGGTTCGATCGGCGGCGCGCGCGCGTGTGCAGGGCCGGGGGTGTTCGGCGGCGGCGCGCGGCGCAGCCGCGGCGGGCGTGGCAGAAGCAGGCGGCTCCGGGTTCGATCGGCGCGCGCGCGCTGCAGTGTGCGGGCTGAGGTGTTCTGCGCGCGCAGCAGGTGGGACGACGACGCACGGCGGGGCGGGCGCTCGAAGAAGATCGACGACGGCGATGAGGGCGGCGGTCGGCGAGGACTTGCACGCGGCGGAGGCGCTTCGGGCGAGACGACGAAGAGGCGCGCAGATCGATCGGCGAAGACGAGGGAGAGGAAGAAGAGATCGGTGCGCGCCGCCCGCGCGTATTTATAGGCGTGGGCCTTTGGTCGCGGTTGGGGTCCCCAACCGCGACTAAAGGGTAGCCTTTAGTCGCGGTTGGGGACCCCAACCGCGACCAAAGCTCATTTTTGGGCGGTTTTTGGCTTCCCGGAAAAGACCCTTTGGTCGCGGTTGGCCTGGCCAACCGCGACTAAAGGCCTTTTTCGAATTCATTTCTAAATCAGAAAAAAAACTAATTCAATTCAAAATCTTAAAAATACAAATAATATATCAAAACATTCAGAAAAAAAAACTAATTCAATTCAAAATCTTAAAAATACAAATAATATATCAAAAAATTCAGAAAAATAAAACTAATTCAATTCAAAATCTTAAAAATACAAATAATATATCAAAAAATTCAGAAAAATAAAACTAATTCAATTCAAAATCTTAAAAATAGAAATAATATATCAAAAAATTCAGAAAAATAAAACTAATTCAATTCAAAATCTTAAAAATAGAAATAATATATCAAAAAATTCAGAAAAATAAAACTAATTCAAATAAAACTAATTCATTTCAATATGTTAAAAATACAAATAATATATCAAAAAATTAAGAAAAATAAAACTAATTCAATTCAAAATGTTTAAAATACATATAATATATCAAAAAATTCATAAAAATACAACTAATTCAATTCAAAATCTTAAAAATACAAATAATATATCAAAAAATTCAGAAAAATAAAACTAATTCAATTCAAAATTTTAAAAATACAAATTATCAAAAATTCATAAAAATAAAACTAATTCAATTCAAAATTTCGTTGGCCCCCTCTTCCCGCCTCTTTCCGCCGACCCCCTCTTCCCTCCTCGTCTTCCCGCCATTTCTTCCCTGTCTTCCCGCCTCTTTCTTCCCGCCAATTGTTTTCCGCCAATTTCTTCCGGCCTCTTTCTTCCCGCCAATTTTTTCCCGCCAATTTCTTCCCGCCACTTTCTCCCCTCCCCGCCTCTTTCTTCCCGCCTCCTGTCTTCCCGCTCCCATTTTTCCCGCCATTTGTCACTACATATAGGTAGCCCGGCTTGGCCAACATCACATCTCTACAATCTCTCATCACTCTCTCATGGCTTCCACCGCACCCACTCTAACCTACCAGCAGGTGGAGGAGCTTTGCGCCTCGAACTACCCTTGCCCTCCGGGCTACCGCGTCTCGCTACCGGAGCCTAAGCGCCGGCGGCGTGCCGGTCCCTCCCGTCCCTCGAGTACCGCGCGCCGGGCGGCCATCACGAACCACTACTACCTCGACCTCACGCCGGAGCAGCGGATGAATCCCGGCTGGCATCCCGATAACCAGCATACTTGGGACGCCTTCTTCATCAATCGGCGTGAGAGGGCGCTTGCCAGGTATGAGGAGGACGGTCTGCCTCCTGGAAACTTCCACGAGGCCGGCCGTCGGCTATGGTGGTACGGCCGGACTCTGCAGAGCGTCATGGACTACATCACGGCCGGCGATATCCCCCGCCTGCGCTACCCTCAGTTCGAGCCACGAGCGCCGCCTCGACGACGACGACAGCAGCGACGACGACGCCGGCAACTTAGAAGGCGACGACTACCAGTACAACGGCGGCGGCTATGAAGACTACGAGTATGCATATTATACGCCTAGGCAGGAGTATGACTAAATCACTCAAAATTTCATGTATGCAGGAGTATGACTTAGTCACTCCAAATTTCCTGTATGCAGGAGTATGACTTAGTCACTCCAAATTTCATGTATGCAGGAGTATGACTTAGTCACTCCAAATTTCATGTATCATCAGTGCTATCTCGAGTCAATTGAATCATTCGAAAATGGACACCAAACACATCACGGGTAATATAATTCACATGATTCATTCAACAAAGTTTGGTACAATAAATTATTACACATCATTTCTTCCCTTGTGTCCCTGCTTGCTTACGATTGTGCTGTATCCATGGAGCATCCTCATCATTTAACTTAATGCTTGGGTCGGTGTTCACTTTGAAGGGCGGAATTTCAGCAAACATATTATAATCTTCTGACATGTCTGTCTTGTCCTCCACTCCCACGATGTTTCTTTTCCCTGAAAGAACAATGTGGCGCTTTGGATCATCGCATGATGTACTGATCGTTTTCTTATCTTTCCGTTTCCTCGGTTTGCTACTCATGTCCTTCACATAGAAAACCTGAGCGACATCTTTCGCTAGGACGAATGGTTCGTCAAGGTAACCAAGATTGTTGAAATCCACCATTGTCATTCCGTATTGCTGGTCCACCTTTACCCCACCTCCCGTTAGCTTGAACCATTTGCACTGAACAAAGGGACCCTAAAGGAGGGTCCATAGTCAAGTTCCCATATCTCCTCTATGTAAACATAATATGTGACGTTTTGCCCATTCTCGGTTGTCGCATCAAAGCGGACACCACCGTTTTGGTTGGTGCTCTTTTTATCTTGGGCGATCGTGTAAAATGTATTTCCATTTATCTCGTACCCTTGGAAAGTCGTTATAGTCGAAGATGGTGTCTTGGCCAACATGTACAGCTGATCTACAACCTTATCGTCACTCATTAAATGTTTTCTCAACCAACTGCCGAAAGTCTCCATGTGGGCCTTCCTAATCCAGGATTCAGGCTTCTCAGGGTTGTCCGAGCGTAAAATATTCTTGTGTTTCTCAAAGTACGGAGCCACCAAGCTGGAATTGGTCAGAACTGTGTGGTGTGCTTCAGTTAGAGAATGGCCATCCATACATATCGTTGATTTCCTTCCGATCGTGCCTTTTCCACTTAGTCTCCCCTCGTGCCGCGATTGAGGAAGACCAATCGGCTTAAGGTCAGGAACAAAGTCAACACAAAACTCAATTACCTCCTCATTTCCATAGCCCTTGGCGATGCTTCCTTCTGGCCTAGCACGGTTACGAACATATTTCTTTAATATTCCCATGAACCTCTCGAAGGGGAACATATTGTGTAGAAATACAGGACCAAGAATGGAAATCTCATCGACTAGGTGAACCAGAAGGTGCGTCATAATATTGAAGAAGGATGGCGGGAACACCAACTCGAAACTGACAAGACATTGGATCACATCGTTCTGTAACCGTGGTAGAACTTCTGGATTGATTACCTTCTGAGAGATTGCATTGACGAATGCAAATAGCATCACAATGGCTACTCGAACATTTACCTGCAGGAGCCCCATCAAAGCAAACGGAAGCAATTGCGTCATAATCACGTGGCAGTCGAGAGACTTCAGGTTTTGGAACTTTTTCTCCGCCATGTTTATTATTCCCTTTATATTGGACGAGAATCCCGGCGGGACCTTCATACCGCTCGGGCATTCAAAAAGATGACCTTCTCTTCTTTGGTCGTAGCGTAGCTGGCACGACCTTGAAACCGTTCCGGATGCCGGTCATCAGGGTCTTTCAAACTTTGCTGGTCCTGCCGTGCTTCCTTTGTATCATTTGACTTCCCATACACGCCCAAGAAGCTTAGGATGTTCACGCAAATATTCTTCGTAACGTGCATCACGTCGATTGCAGAGCGGACTTCTAGGACTTTCCAATATTCTAGCTCCTGCAATATAGATTTCTTCTTCCACATGGCTACGTGCCCGTCAGCTCCCTTCGGAACCGATTGTCCGCCAGACCCTTTCCAAAGATGACTTTCAAATCCTTGACCATATCAAATACCTCAGCACCGGTGTGTTCCGCAGTGCTTCGGCCGGTGATCTGCCTTGCCGTTGTAATGCTTGCCTTTCTTTCTTCTTGGATGACCTTTCGGAAGAAATCGACGATGCCCAAGGTAAACCTTCTTCATACAATTTTGCAAAAGTAAACATTAAGTAACAAGTAAGCACTGCGTGCAAGCATTGTATCCCATATTTTACAATCCCCAAAGGTTACAAAGAGCACGCCAAACGTTGATGGTTAAGAAAACCAACGCTCGTAGGTCAAATTCCTCTTCTTTGTGCTCATCCCACACACGGACACCAGGTCTGCCCCACCGCTGGAAAAGTGCATCGACGGAGGGCCTGAGGTACCCATCGATGCCGGTGCCGGGTTGCTTCGGCCCTGGGATGAGCACGGGCATCATAATGAACTTCCGCTTCATGCACAACCAAGGAGGAAGGTTGTAGATGCATAGAGTCACGGGCCAGGTACTATGGCTGGAGCTCTGCTCGCCAAAAGGATTCATGCCATCCGTACTTAGACCAAATCTTATGTTCCTTGCGTCAGCCGTAAAATCTTTGAACTCTGTCGATCTTTCTCCATTGCGTTCCATCTGCGGGGTGTCTCAACTCCCCGTCCGACTTACGGTCCTCTTTGTGCCATCGCAACAACTTGGCATGCTCTTTGTTCCTGAACAGACGTTTCAACCGTGGTATTATAGGAGCATACCATATCACCTTGGCGGGAACCCTCTTCCTGGGTTTCTGGCCCTCAACATCGTCGTCACCAGGGTCATCGCCTCGATCTTATAACGCAATGCGGTGCATACCGGGCATTCATTCAAATTCTCGTATTCACCGCGGTAGAGGATGCGATCGTTGATGCATGCATGTATCTTCGAACCTCTGAACCTAGAGGGCAGACAACCTTCTTTGCTTCGTACGTAGTGGCGGGCAACTCGTTATTCTTTGGAAACATATTCTTCAACATTTTCAGCAAGTTTTCAAATGCCGAGTCAGCTACACCTGCCTGTGCCTTCCATTCCAGCAAATCCAGTGTGCAGCCCAGCTTTTCAGGACCATCATCGCATCCGGGTACAGCCGCCTTCCCGTGATCCTCTAACATGCGATCCAAATTCTCCCTCTCTTTTTCAGTTTCGCAGCGTCTCCGTGCATCAGCAATGGTCCGACCAAGATCATCAACGGGATCATCACGTGCCTCTTCTTCACCTTCCCCTTCACCTTCCCCTTCGCCTTCAGCATCCTCCATGAAAGTATCACCGAAATGAGCAAGATAGCTTTCATCGATGAAATCATCCCCTTCTTCATCTTCTTCCATTATAACCCCTCTTTCTCCATGCTTGGTCCAACAATTATAGCTTGGCATGAAACCGTGCCGAAGCAGGTGCATGTGAACATCTCTTGAGGAAGAGTAACCATTCTGATTCTTACATTTAACACATGGACAGATAACAAAACCCCCCTGCTTGTTCGCATTAGCCACTACGAGGAAATCTTTCAAACCCGTACTGAACTCGCCGGAGAGTCGGTTACCGTACATCCATTGTCGATTCATCTGCATTATTATAATATAAAATATATAATTAACCATCATGCATTTGTTAAACTAACTAGCTACAAACAATATAAATTAAACAATAAACTACACACACATGCATATTTTATCAACGACACATCAAAGGTTCAAGTTGCTAACCGCGATCGAGGAGGAAAAAATAAATGAGAAAGCTCAAGTGTGGCTCCAACACTTCATATCATGTTTGTTTCATGCTCTTGGGGCATTTCATCAAACACCTTATGTGCATAAGAGGAACCAAAAGCAAACCTAACACCCACTTGTGAAGTTTGTGAAGAGAATGGCTCCAAATGGCTAAGTGTTGGCTGCTGGATGGGTATATATAGGGGAGGGGCTTTAGTCCCGGTTGGCCTGGCCAACCGCGACTAAAGCCCCCCACGTGCACCGGCTGGCCACCGAGCGCCCTGGGCCCAGGCCTTTGGTCGCGGTTCGCCTCCCGAACCGCGACTAAAGGTCCCATTAGTCGCGGTTCCTACAGCTTCGCGACTTATGGGGCTCACCCGAAGCCTGTTTTTCTACCAGTGACATCAATTAAGCCAAAACATTGTACTACTACATGTATTCTGTACCGGCGCATGAAGGGACTTAAACATTGTCTTGCAGTTAGGCTAACCGCAGACACGTACAGTTGAGCTGTTGGTACGTAGTAGCAGGACCGTATACGCTAGCTAACACACGCGCACACACGATAAACTAATCAGGCCCCAGTAGTGTGTGGTGAGTCGTGACCGTGCATGGTACGTAGTACCCCGGACTTGGTACGGACTCCCGTGCACGGCCACTCATCACTGTACTACTGGAGGCTGGAGCTGGCCCCTCCAGCACACAGCACAGTACAGTACGTACCGGCAAATTCCTTAGCTGGTTACACGTCAGAATGGATGGATCTAGGAGCTGGTCGGGGCCTACGCGCCACCTTGGCACGCACGCGATGGGCGCACACGCACCTAGCTTGCACGAGAACTGTGAGGATGATGTGCCCGGCCCGGCCGTTAGTGCAGTCAAGAAAATCTACTGCCTCTAACCATAAAAAAATGCCACACGAGTATATCTAAGTCTAAATGTATCTAAATTTAGAAGAAATTATCAACGGAAGAAGTATTTTATGCCTTAAACTTGTAAAAGCTAGGCTGTTTGAACCTTGAAGTTGAAACCTCTGTCATTTGTTCCCTAAATTGTTAAATTTTGGCCTATCTCGCTTGTTAGATAAGCATTTGTTCGAGCGCCTTATCCTCAGTCTTGCAGGGAGTGCACACTTGCCGGTGTTGTTGAACTGCATGTTTTGCATCCACTCCAGCACACGCCCGTTGCCACCTACATAATTTAGTGTAGAGACCTGCAAAGAACATAGACATCTTCCCCATGACCGGCAAAACATCGCCACCTTGCTCTAGGATCGAGTCGCGCGGCTGATGTTGCTGTGCAGAGCTGCCGAAGGCATATCTCCACCTTGTGGAGTGGGTGTTGCGCAACGCCGATGAAGCCAGGAGAGGGGCACAACGACTGCGCTTGGATGCGAGTAGGTGTTGTGGATACATTTTTATGGGTATAGACACCTCATGGCTAAATGCCAGCAGACCTGGGTGACCTATATGAAGTGTGGTTGTAAATACCACCAGAGTTTCTGACCCGTTTGAAGCCCAAGATGGACGGCCAAACCGGCTAGGCTTGGCCAAGATGTAACCGGGTAGAAGTTTGGCGTCAGAAGAATTGGAACACACGACTCCCGTATGTGCCACCTTGGGAGTTCAGATCCGAGATGGTTAGAACTTTTTTTTGAAACTCCTAGGCCCAGTGTAGTATATAAACCGGCCCTTTTGTGTAGCCCAACGACATGATCAATCTCATCACTGTAAACTCGATACATTGTTGGCTAATAGTGAACTATAGCAGGAGTAGAGGCCCGCCACTGTCGTGGATCTTGAACCTGCGTGAACTGTGCGTGTCGACATCCCGAACACTAGGTTACATGTCATATCTCTCCCTACATTGTGAGGTGCCCTATACAGCACACTCGTCTTAGATACCACGACAACATGGGTGAAGCTCAAGTTTTATAGGCCGTGGGCAGTGCGGGAGCCTAGCGCGAGTTTGCTTGGGCCGATGTGGGAGAAAGAAAAAGAAGAATAGGGGAAGATGTCAGGTCGGAC
Source organism: Lolium perenne (assembly GCF_019359855.2). Taxonomy (NCBI): domain Eukaryota; kingdom Viridiplantae; phylum Streptophyta; class Magnoliopsida; order Poales; family Poaceae; genus Lolium; species Lolium perenne. The sequence continues at coordinate 195,347,887 of NC_067249.2, forward strand.
CCACATCCACCTCACCAAACAGCTTGGACTCACTGTCAATGAGGGTAGCCTCTAATCTCGGTCAGGATTGTTGCTTTGTCGGTACATCACACAATTGTAGAGTTCGATTTAAACAAAAATCAGTTAGTTATTCGTAGAAATGAAAAAAAATCGAGTTAAGGTTTGGATTCGCCCATCCTCTACTCCTCCATGCTCGTTGGAGCGCGGAACACCCGGCAAGGGCAGGGACGAACGGATCCCGGTGTCGGCCACACATATCTCGTTCATCCATCCACGAACGTGCGGGGAACATGGATCTAACCCTTCGGGCCGCTCCCCAGGACGGTTCCAGGGCGATCCTCCTCGGACCGCCAGCAACCGGTCGTGCCGGCCTTCCTCGCCGCCATTGCCACCGGCCCCAGCCGCGGTGGTGGCGGGCCCAGCCACCAAATGGTGGACTGGAGTCGATGGTCGCCATGGATAGCTGCTCGATCTGCTGGGGCAGCAGCGGGGGTGTGTCCTTGGCGAGGCAATCCGGGTGAAGTCCCGTGTCGGGGTGGCGGCGGTGGTGGCCACCGACGGCGCGCTGTGCCAGCGGCGGAGGTGCAGGGGGACGGGGCGGTTGGGCACTAACCCTAGAGCGGTTCAACCCTTGTCCTCTCCGCTGTGTTGGCTGCCGACGGTGAAGGGTCGGCTGCTGGCTGCAGGGTGATACGCGTAAAGCACATGTCCGTTGGGAACCCCAAGAGGAAGGTGTGATGCGTACAGCAGCAAGTTTTCCCTCAGTAAGAAACCAAGGTTATCGAACCAGTAGGAGTCAACGAGCACGTGAAGGTTGTTGGTGGCGGAGTGTAGTGCGGCGCAACACCAGGGATTCCGGCGCCAACGTGGAACCTGCACAACACAATCAAAGTACTTTGCCCCAACGTAACAGTGGGGTTGTCAATTTCACCGGCTTGCTGTAAACAAAGGATTAATTGTATAGTGTGGAAGATGATGTTTGCGAAGAACAGTAAAGACAATGTTTGCAGTAGATTGTATTCGATGTAAAAGAATGGACCAGGGTCCACAGTTCACTAGGGGTGTCTCTCCAATAAGAAATAGCATGTTGGGTGAACAAATTACAGTTGGGCAATTGACAAATAAAGAGGGCATAACAATGCACATACATATTATGATGAGTAGTGTGAAATTCAATTGGGCATTACGACAAAGTACATAGACCGCTATCCAGCATGCATCTATGCCTAAAAAGTCCACCTTCGGGTTAGCATCCGCACCCCTTCAAGTATTAAGTTGCAAACAACAGACAATTGCATTAAGTATGGTGCGTAATGTAATCAACACAAATATCCTTAGACAAAGCATTGATGTTTTATCCCTAGTGGCAACAGCACATCCACAACTTTAGAACTTTTTTGTCACTGTCCCAGATTAAATGGAGGCATGAACCCACTATCGAGCATAAATACTCCCTCTTGGAGTTACAAGTATCAACTTGGCCAGAGCTTCTACTAGCAACGGAGAGCATGCAAGATCTTAAACAACACATATATGATAGATTGATAATCAACATAACATAGTATTCCATATTCATCGGATCCCAACAAACACAACATGTAGCATTACAAATAGATGATCTTGATCATGATAGGCAGCTCACAAGATCTAACATGATGGCACAATGACGAGAAGACAACCATCTAGCTACTGCTATGGACCCATAGTCCAGGGGTGAACTACTCACACATCACTCCGGAGGCGATCATGAAGATGAAGAGTCCTCCGGGAGATGATTCCCCTCTCCGGCAGGGTGCCGGAGGCGATCTCCTGAATCCCCCGAGATGGGATTGGCGGCGGCGTCTCTGGAAGGTTTTCCGTATCGTGGCTCTCGGTACTGGGGTATTCGCGACGAAGGCTTTAAGTAGGCGGAAGGGTAGGTTTAGGGGTGGCACGAGGGCCCCACAAAACAGGGCGGCGCGGGCCCAGCCCTGGCCGTGCGGCGCCTCGTCGCCCCACTTTGTATCCCTTTCGGTCTCCTGGAAGCTTCGTGGAAAAATAAGACCCTGGGCGTTGATTTCGTCCAATTCCGAGAATATTTCCTTTGTAGGATTTCTGAAACCAAAAACAGCAGAAAACAGCAACTGGCTCTTCGGCATCTTGTCAATAGGTTAGTGAATGCATAAATATGACATAAAGTGTGTATAAAACACATGTGAGTATCATCATAAAAGTAGCAAGGAACATAAGAAATTATAGATACGTTTGAGACGTATCAAGCATCTCCAAGCTTAGTTCCTACTCGTCCTCGAGTAGGTAAACGATAACAAAGATAATTTCTGAAGTGACATGCTATCATAATCTTGATCAATACTATTGTAAAGCATATGTAATGAATGAAGTGACTCGAAGCAGTGGTAAAGATAATGGTTAAACAACTGAACCATATAACAAAAACTTTTCATGAATAGTACTTTCAAGACAAGCATCAATAAGACTTGCATAAATGTTAACTCATAAAGCAATAGATTCTTAGTAGAAAGTTTTGTAGCAACACAAAGGAAGATATAAGTTTCAGCGGTTGCTTTCAACTTCAACATGTTTATCTCATGGATAATTGTCAACACAAAGTAATATGATGAATGCAAATAAGCAAGTATGTAAGAATCAATGCACAGTTAACACAAGTGTTTGCTTCTAAGATGGAAAGAAATAGGTAAACTGACTCAACATAAAAGTAAAAGAATGGCCCTTAGCAGAGGGAAGCAGGGATAAAATCATGTGCTAGAGCTTTTCAAGTTTTGAAATCATATAGAGAGCATAAAAGTAAAGTTTTGAGAGGTGTTTGTTGTTGTCAATGAATGGTAGTGGGCACTCTAACCCCCTTGCCAGACAGACTTTCAAAGAGCGGCTCCCATGAAATTTTTATTTTTGGGTGACACTCCTTCCTACCTTTGCTTTCACAAACCATGGCTAACCGAATCCTCGGGTGCCTTCCACCAATCACATACCATGAAGGAGTGTCTATTTATTTTAGTTTTATTTAGAGATGACACTCCTCCCCACCTTTACTTTCTCAAGCCATGGCTAACCGAATCCTCGGGTGCCTTCCAACAATCACATACCATGGAGGAGTGTCTATTTGTAAAATTATGAAGGTTAATTAATTGGGGCTGGGAACCCCATTGCCAGCTCTTTTTGCAAAATTATTGGATAAGCGGATGAAGCCACTAGTCCATTGGTGAAAGTTGCCCAACAAGATTGAAAGATAAAACACCACATACTTCCTCATGAGCTATAAAACATTGACACAAATAAGACGTAATAACTTTTGAATTGTTTAAAGGTAGCACACGAAGTATTTACTTGGAATGGCAGAAAATACCATGTTGTAGGTAGGTATGGTGGACACAAATGGCATAGTTTTTGGCTCAAGGATTTGGATGCACGAGAAGTATTCCCTCTCAGTACAAGGCTTAGGCTAGCAAGGTTGTTTGAAGCAAACACAAGTATGAACCGGTACAACAAAACTTACATAAGAACATATTGCAAGCATTATAAGACTCTACACTGTCTTCCTTGTTGTTCAAACCCTCACCAGAAAATATCTAGACTTTTAGAGAGACCAATCATGCAAACCAAATGTTAACAAGCTCTACAGTATTTCTTCATTAATAGGTGCAAAGTACATGATGCAAGAGCTTAAACATGATCTATATGAGCACAACAATTGCCAAGTATCAAATTATTCAAGACATTATACCAATTGCCACATGTAACATTTTCTGTTTCCAACCACATAACAATTAACGAAGCAGTTTCAACCTTCGCCATGAACATTAAGAATAAAGCTAAGAACATATGTGTTCATATGCAACAGTGGAGTGTGTCTCTCTCCCACACAATGAATGCTAGGATTCAATTTTATTCAAACAAAACAAAAAACAAGAACATAAAGACGCTCCAAGTAAAGCACATAAGATGTGACGGAATAAAAATATAGTTTCACTAGATGTGACCTGATAATTTGTCGATGAAGAAGGGGATGCCTTGGGCATCCCCAAGCTTAGGTGCTCGAGTCTTCTTGAAATATGCAGGGATGAACCACGGGGGCATCCCCAAGCTTAGAGTTTTCACTCTCCTTGATCATATTGTATCATCCTCCTCTCTTGATCCTTGAAAACTTCTTCCACACCAAACTCAAAACAAACTCATTAGAGGGTTAGTGCATAATCAAAAATTCACATATTCAGAGGTGACATAATCATTCTTAACACTTCTGGACATTGCACAAAGCTACTAAAAGTTAATGGAACAAAGAAATCCATCAAACATAGCAAAACAGGCAATGCGAAATAAAAGGCAGAATCTGTCAAAACAGAACAGTCTGTAAAGATGAATTTTTCTGGGGCACTAAACTTGCTCAGATGAAAATGCTCAAATTGAATGAAAGTTGCGTACATATCTGAGGATTACTCACGTACATTAGCAGATTTTTCTGAGTTACCTACAGAGAATACTACTCAAATTCGTGACAGCAAGAAATCTGTTTCTGCGCAGTAATCCAAATCTGGTATGAACCTTACTATTAAAGACCTTACTTGGCACAACAATGCAATAAAATAAAGATAAGGAGAGGTTGCTACAGTAGTAACAACTTCCAAGAATCAAATATAAAACAAAAGTGCAGAAGTAAAATCATGGGTTGTCTCCCATAAGCGCTTTTCTTTAACGCCTTTCAGCTAGGCGCAGAAAGTGTGAATCAAGTATTATCAAGAGATGAAGCATCAACATCATAATTTTCACAACTTATCACAATAGGTATCTTAGATGCTCCATTATCTATAGTGGTATTAAGGGCTTTGTCAATTTTAGGCCTATAATAGTTTTTTGGTTTAGACACCTTAGAGAAATACATGAACTTTTGCTCCTTACCCACATAAGCTTTCTCCTTAAACTTAAGAGAAGAAAAAGTTGAACCCAAGGTTCCCATAGCTTCTTCAAGGTCACTAATCCTATGGGTTTGATTATCATGAGTAGCACAAGCTTCTAAGACGGCAATTCTCTCATTAATTTCACCTAGAGATTTATCAAGTTTATCAGTGCTATTAAGTAATATTTCCAATTTAGTATTAATACTTGGAAGATTTTGCTCTATGGTCTCCAACTTTTTCATGACATCTTCAAGAGAGATTTCAATTTTAGCTTCATTAACAGGTGGTATTCCGAATAGACTCTCAATAATGCAACTAGCTTCTAAAGCAGGAGTGCCTAGGAAATTACCTCCCGCGAGACTATCAAGAACATACCTATTCCAGCTAGAGATACCAACATAAAAATTCCTATGTAGGATAATAGTGGAGTGTTTCTTAGTGCACCTATTATGAGCATCACTAATCCTATACCAAGCATCTTTTAAACATTCTCCCCCTTGTTGCTTAAATGAACGAACTTCAACTTCAGGATTACTCATTTTAGCAATAGTAAATAAAGCAAACTAGATAAAATAAATACAAGTAACTAATTTTTTTTGTGTTTTTTTAATATTGAGAACGCAAACAAGATAGTAAATAAAGTAAAACAAGTAACTAATTTTTTTGTATTTTTGATATAATGAGAAAACAAAGCAGTAAATAAAATAAAGTAAAGCAAGACAAAAACAAAGTAAAGAGATTGGAAGTGGAAGACTCCCCTTGCAGCGTGTCTTGATCTCCCCGGCAACGGCGCCAGAAAATGTGTTTGATACGCGTAAAGCACACGTCCGTTGGGAACCCCAAGAGGAAGGTGTGATGCGTACAGCAGCAAGTTTTCCCTCAGTAAGAAACCAAGGTTATCGAACCAGTAGGAGTCAAGGAGCACGTGAAGGTTGTTGGTGGCAGAGTGTAGTGCGGCACAACACTAGGGATTCCGGCGCCAACGTGGAACCTGCACAACACAATCAAAGTACTTTGCCCCAATGTAACAGTGAGGTTGTCAATCTCACCGGCTTGCTGTAAACAAAGGATTAATTGTATAGTGTGGAAGATGATGTTTGCGAAGAACAGTAAAGAACAATGTTTGCAGTAGATTGTATTCGATGTAAAAGAATGGACCGGGGTCCACAGTTCACTAGTGGTGTCTCTCCAATAAGAAATAGCATGTTGGGTGAACAAATTACAGTTGGGCAATTGACAAATAAAGAGGGCATAACAATGCACATACATATTATGATGAGTAGTGTGAAATTCAATTGGGCATTACGACAAAGTACATAGACCGCTATCCAGCATGCATCTATGACTAAAAATTCCACTTTCGGGTTAGCATCCGCACCCCTTCCAGTATTAAGTTGCAAACAACAAATAATTGCATTAAGTATGGTGCGTAATGTAATCAACACAAATATCCTTAGACAAAGCATTGATGTTTTATCCCTAGTGGCAACAGCACATCCACAACCTTAGAACTTTTACATCCTTTGTCCCAGATTAAATGGAGGCATGAACCCACTATCGAGCATAAATACTCCCTCTTGGAGTTACAAGTATCAACTTGGCCAGAGCCTCTACTAGCAACGGAGAGCATGCAAGATCTTAAACAACACATATATGATAGATTGATAATCAACACAACATAGTATTCCATATTCATTGGATCCCAACAAACACGACATGTAGCATTACAAATAGATGATCTTGATCATGATAGGCAGCTTAGAAGATCTAACATGATGGCGCAATGAGGAGAAGACAACCATCTAGCTACTGCTATGGACCCATAGTCCAGGGGTGAACTACTCACACATCACTCCGGAGGTGATCATGGCGATGAAGAGTCCTCCGGGAGATGATTCCCCTCTCCGGCAGGGTGCCGGATGCGATCTCCTGAATCCCCCGAGATGGGATTGGCGGCGGCGGCGTCTCTGGAAGGTTTTCCGTATTGTGGCTCTCGGTACTGGGGTATTCGCGACGAAGGCTTCAAGTAGGCGGAAGGGTAGGTTTAGGGGCGGCACGAGGGCCCCACACAACAGGGCGGCGCGGGCCCAGCCCTGGTCGCGCGGCCCTGGCGTGGCGGCGCCTCGTCGCCCCACTTTGTATCCCTTTCGGTCTTCTGGAAGCTTCGTGGAAAAATAAGACCCTGGGCGTTGATTTCGTCCAATTCCGAGAATATTTCCTTTGTAGGATTTCTGAAACCAAAAACAGCAGTGAAACAAGAATCGGCTCTTCGGCATCTTGTCAATAGGTTAGTGCCGAAAAATGCATAAATATGACATAAAGTGTGTATAAAACATGTGAGTATCATCATAAAAGTAGCATGGAACATAAGAAATTATAGATACGTTCGAGACGTATCACAGGGCGCTACTAGCGAGGGCTTTTTCGCCTAGTGTCTCCGTCTTTGCCTTGGCCGTCTTGGGATGGTCGGCACCGTTGGGGTCCGATCTGAATAAAGGCGGCGGTCCTCGGTTTCTTCTCACACCAAGTTGAAGATCTATCGGATGCTTGTTCCCACCAGTCTGGGTGGATTCTCGTGTTCCGAAAGGCCCTGCCAGCGAAATTCATTGTGCGAATAATGCCTGAAGATTGCTGGATTGGGTGGTTTCGGTCGTGCGCACCCATCCTTTTATCTAGCCATTTGGTTTCAGAAGGAGCGCTTCGAAGCTCTGTTGGCTGTTAATATTATGGAGTTCGTTTTCTTTCCATGGTGCTAGCGGAGAAGATCATCAAGCCAAGATCGGTGGAATAGCAATGGTGGTCGGATCTTGGTGGTTTGTTGGAATTGGCTTGGTGCTTCATGATTTGAAACACCGTCTGGTATAGGAGAAGTTCAGAGTCTTATCTTTCCGGGTGAACGTCTAAGGTCTGCCCTTAATTGCAATAGTCTTGTTGAAGATATTGTTTTGAGAGTGATGACTTTCTTCAGAGTGAAAACCTAAGATCTACGATCAGACGACGATAGCGTTTGTGCACTGTTTTCTTCTTGGAGGCGGCGCTTATGGAGAATTTGATCTTCTGGTGTTATCTTGGTAGTGTATGTGTTGCTGTTTCAAGTTATGAATCTCTTTGGGGGCTTTTCTTTTTTGTAATTTTTTTCTCTTTTTTAGCTGTGCGTATCGTTTATGTCATTAGGACATGATGTTGTGGTAGAGGTTGAATGTACTTTTTTATCGAAAATCCACGAAGTCGCGCACAGGGTGTCGCCAATCAGGCGGTGAATGAATGATCCGCACATACTGAGATCCGCCGCAATGTGCCGTGTAGTGACATGGGCCTGGTACGGACGGACGCGAATGCAACGAAATCAGTGCAAGATATTATTCCTGGACCGCCTGCAGCGTGCAGCCTGACGCCCGTCCCGTCCCTGACCTGCATGCACGCACTAGTGCGGGGCATGAAAATGTGTACGGTACGGGCCAGCCCTGTCCACGAATTGGCTGCCATACAAGGTAGCGGCAGCGGAGAGGGTGTCGGCACCTGAATGCACGAGTTTGTGTACTCGGACCGTGATTTCTTCCTTGCTCGACGTGAGTCAATGGCTTTTTTTTTTGCGATTCGTGAGTCAATGGCTCAATGCCGACTGGCTTGGCTGCTCGGAATCTGATTCACGCAGTCTCGATCCGGTCCACTAGGTCAGCGTCGGTGGCAAGACAGTTTCAGTTGACTTGGTTCACAGCGGAAGCCAGCCGACCTCAATGCTCTAGAGCATCCCCAATTACATTACGACAAATATGTTACGGAGTACTCCACAACAACAAGTATTTAATCAACAAGTCGTAAGGCCGACTGCAAAACTGGAGTACTAGGATATATGGATACCATTTGCCGTAAAGGAGGACCAAGAGTGAAATGGACACTTTCGATCGGAATCGGTTCCATTTCCGTCCATCAGAGCATCTACAACCGCGTCCTCCAAAGCGTCCCCCAAACAGCGCCGGATTGAGCGTTTGGGGGACGTGTTTCGTTCCTGCCGCTTTTGGGGGACGTCGCTCCCCAGTCGCGTCCCCCAAACAAAAATTCGGAAATTTTAAACTCAACGAGATTCGACTAAGATTCGTCCAAACTTACATAGATTCGAACGAAATTTGACTAAATTTAAACTAAACCTAATCTAGAACCACTTGCGGCGGCCGGAGGCGTCGTAGTACTGCTGGAAGTTGCACATGTCGTCGGTGACGACCTCCTGCTTGACGCGCTCGCCGACGGGCTCGTCCTTCACCGCGCCGCTTGGTCCTGCCTCGCCGTCGTCGGTGAGGTCCACCAGCGGCTTGCCGGAGTCGCGAATGGACAAGGCGATCGCCGCGTCGAGGTCACCCCTCCAGGTGTCCTTGTCGTTCATGGATGCCAAGAACGCCGCCCTGCAGACCTGGGCAGTCCTCGGGGTCGTCGCTGCTGGCGATGAGCCGCTGCTGCCGCTCATACTCCGCCAGCAGTGCCGCCTGCGACGCTTCCTCCGGCTCCTCCGGCTTCGGGATGAGGAGGACGCCGCCGCGCCTCCCTTGCTGCCGCCGGCTGCCGCTGCCGCCACGCCTTGTGTTGACGGGCGTCGCCGGCTCCTCCTTCACCTCCCGTATGGGAACGGTGTACGGCGCCTACCGGTAAGACGAGGACGGCGTCGATCGCGCCGGTCCTGAGGAAGAAGAGTGCGAGGAGGACGAGTACGTCGTCCTCCTCGGCTGCCATTGAGGAGATGGCGGTGGCAACGACGGCATCTCCAGCCTTGGAGCGCCGTTGCGGATGCCGCGGATGACTTTGTCGAGGGTGCGCCCCGGAACACCCCAGAACAGGGCGCGGCCGTCCTTTGTTCCAGCTATTGGGGCCGCCGACGAGCCCCTCCATGCTGTGCATCTCGATGTCGTATTCGCCTTGAAGTACGTCGTCCACCAGGCGTCGTTGTTGTCGACCGCCCACGTCGGATCCAACCGCTCCTAGGTGGTGAGTTGAGCCCGACGGGCCTTGACGGCATCCCACCATTGGTCCGTGCGCGGCTTCGGCGGCGGCGGAACGCCAATGTCGTTCACGGCCATCTTCCAGCCGCCGCTGCTTGGCAGCCGCATGTCCGGCGGGACTGGATACCGGGCGTGGTACAGCGCCCACGCCTCCGCCGCGGTGAGGCTGCCGCGGCCGAACCCGTTCGCCGCGGCGATCTTGCGGGAGGACGAGCTCGACATTTTTTGGAGAGACGAGGAGAAGATCTGGGAGGGGGGAGGCGGCGGCGACGAGAAGGTTTGTGAGCGGTGAGAAACTGCAGGGCGTCTTTAAACAGCGGCGGCAGCGGGTGGTTGCACGCAATAACGCCGGCGCGGACGGCCACGCGGCCATGCACGACGAGACACGTCCCTGCGTCGCCTGGGAAAACATGGACGCCATTAACGTCGCTTGACCAAAGGTAGGCGACGGGGTTTTAGGCTTCCGAGCCGCTGACGCGTCGGGCCCGCGTCGGTTCGCCTCGCTTTTTGTTGTGTCCGGCGTGACCGGTGCGTCCCCTGTGGGACGGGGACGGGCTCGGGGCGCCGGACACCGTACAAGGGTGCGCCGGACAAAAATGGGCTTTGGGGGACGCGGCTGGAACGGTTTTTTTGTCCGGCGCGCCCCAAATCCCTTTGGGAGACGCTTTGGAGGACGCGGCTGGAGATGCTCTCAATTTCCAGTTGCCACAAAGCTCTTCTCGTCCAGTGACAAAAGCCACACCATGCGAATCGATCGATAGGCAGATGGGGTCAAGAATCATGCTAGCTACGGATTTGCTAGGAAATTAACGTACTTCCTCTCTTCGAAAGTAAGATCCCTATAATATTTAGATAAAATTAAATTTCTCAGAGTTTGACCAACTATATAGATAAAAGTGTTAACATAATTAATATTTTAGAACAATCATAAAATATATTTGCATATTGTGTGTATTTAAAATTGTAAATGTCACTAGTGGAAAACGGGGCTATAGGTCCGGTTCGTCTGGGCCTTCAGTCCCGGTTCCCAAACCGGGACCAACAAGGCGGGACTAAAGGGTCCCCTTTAGTCCCGGTTCAAAGTTGCACCGGGCCTAAAGGCGTCGCCACGTGGTGCGGCCAGGGAGCTCGCGGTGGAGGACCTTTGGTCCCGGTTCGTGGTACGAACCGGACCTGGAGGTTCTCTGCCGCGGCAGAAAATTGCTATTTCTCTGCCGCGGCACAGGTTTAGGGTGGAGCAGCGTTTCTCTGCCGCGGCAGAGAAAAATGACGTTTCTCTGCCGCGGCAGAGTTTCAGCAATGCATATATCATTCAACAAACCATAAAAAAACGTCGTGAATATATAGACATTGATACGTCTCAAACGTATCTATAATTTCTTATGTTCCATGCTACTTTATTGATGATACTCACATGTTTTATACATACTTTATGTCATATTTATGCATTTTTCGGCACTAACCTATTAACAAGATGCCGAAGAGCCAGTTGCTGTTTTCTGCTGTTTTTGGTTTCAGAAATCCTACAAAGGAAATATTCTCGGAATTGGACGAAATCAACGCCCAGGGTCTTATTTTTCCACGAAGCTTCCAGAAGACCGAGGGGGATACGAAGTGGGGCGACGAGGCGCCGCCACACTAGGGCCGCGCGGAGGCTAGAGCCCGCGCCGCCCTAGCGTGTGGGGCCCACGTCAGCCCCCCGACTCTGCCCTTCCGCCTACTTAAAGCCTTCGTTCAGAAAACCCCAGTACCGAGAGCCACGATACGGAAAACCTTCCAGAGACGCCGCCACCGCCAATCCCATCTCGGGGGATTCAGGAGATCGCCTCCGGCACCCTGGCGGAGAGAGGAATCATCTCCCGGAGGACTCTTCATCGCCATGATCGCCTCCGGAGTGATGTGTGAGTAGTTCACCCCTGGACTATGGGTCCATAGCAGTAGCTAGATGGTTGTCTTCTCCTCTTTGTGCTATCATTGTTAGATCTTGTGAGCTGCCTATCATGATCAAGATCATGTAATGCTACATGTTGCGTTTGTTGGGATCCGATGAATATGGAATACTATGTTATGTTGATTATCAATCTATCATATATGTGTTGTTTATGATCTTGCATGCTCTCCGTTGCTAGTAGAGACTCTGGCCAAGTTAATACTTGTAACTCCAAGAGGGAGTATTGATGCTCGATAGTGGGTTCATGTCTCCATTGAATCTGGGGGAGTGACAGCAACCCCTAAGGTTGTGGATGTGCTGTTGCCACTAGGGATAAAACATTAATGCTATGTCTAAGGATATTTGTGTTGATTACATTACGCACCATACTTAATACAATTGTCTGTTGTTTGCAACTTAATACTGGAAGGGGTGCGGATGCTAACCCGAAGGTGGACTTTTTAGGCATAGATGCATGCTAGATAGCGGTCTATGTACTTTGTCGTAATGCCCAATTGAATTTCACACTACTCATCATAATATGTATGTGCATTGTCATGCCATCTTTATTTGTCAATTGCCCAACTGTAATTTGTTCACCCAACATGCTATTTCTTATTGGAGAGGCATCACTAGTGAACTGTGGACCCCGGTCCATTCTTTTACATCGAATACAATCTACTGCAATACTTGTTCTTACTGTTCTTTGCAAACATCTTCTTCCACACTATACATCTAATCCTTTGTTACAGCAAGCCGGTGAGATTGACAACCTCACTGTCACGTTGGGGCAAAGTACTTTGATTGTGTTGTGCAGGTTCCACGTTGGCGCCGGAATCGCTGGTGTTGCGCCGCACTACACTTCGGCACCATCAACCTTCACGTGCTTCTTGGCTCCTACTGGTTCGATAACCTTGGTTTCTTACTGAGGGAACACTTGCCGCTGCACGCAACACACCTTCCTCTTGAGGTTCCCAACGGACGTGTGCTTTACACGTAACAGACATCGTCAACAGTACACGTAATGCATGCATATTTACAATATAAAGCTAGTCGGATCTCTTTACTAAATCTATTAGCCTCGACGAAGTTGCTCCATATCTATGACCTTCGCATAGTGCTCTCCACCTGGGGCAATGACCTCGGTAAGAAAGAATCCCGCGATTTCCTCTTGAATTGCTCGTATGTGATCCTCGTATCATCTATATTTTGAAAAGGAGATCAATATATATATATATGAATGGAACTCAATACAATTGATGGTACTAAGATTAATTGTGAAAATTTGTTATCGTACACGAGTGCGGACTATAGCGGCATCCGCACCCCTGGGACAGGCCATGTCACGAATGAAGTTACAGACGTAGTATCCACATAAGTTATTTCCGGGTTCCTGCCTCATACACTTTACGAAAAAATAGTCCCGGTTTGTAATACTACGTCTACAACTTCCTTTGGATCCGGTTTGTATTACAAACCGGGACTAAAGGTTTCTCATGCCTGACACGGTCTGCCGCGCCCTGCCGCCGACCCTTTAGTCCCGGTTTGTAATACAAACCGAGACCAAAGGCCGCTAACGGACAGACTCCAGCGAGTGGGGTCGCCCTGGGCCAAACGAACCGGGACCAATGCCCCCCATTGGTCCCGGTTTGGTTCAGAACTGGGACATTTGCTCCCAGGGGCTTGGGACCAAAGGCCTCTTCTCCACTAGTGTGTCGATATTTTTTGTATATTGCTGCTCAAATTTTGAAAACTTTAACTTTAACTAAAAATTATAGGTATCATAATTTGGTAAGGAGGGAACCCGACCCTGCCACCCCCGCCCACGCGTAGGAAGCTAAGCTCAGCCGAGGCCAGAGCGCGACGGTTGACTTTTACGAGTCGCGTCGTGCCAGTATCCGGCGTCGGGCCACCCCCGAGAGGCGATTGAGAGAACCGAACAAACGTGAGACCCAGAGGCCAACCGCGGGACTACATCACTGCAACTGCTCCCATGGTGTTGTAGTCTGGTTTTGCCTCCGACTAGTTTGGTTGTGCTGGTATAGGTGTTGGCGCCCTGGGAATGGTGGGATCGTCGGGTTGCCGCGTCATTGAAATCTAGATCTGGTCTGGACGAGTATTCCTTGCTAGATTGCGTTCGGCTTGCGCATGCGTCTAGCTAGGGCTAGTTCATAGTGTGGCTTTGGTTGGGGGCGCGGCAGTGATTTCTTCTTTGTCTGCTCTACGTTCTCGCGATGATGTCCGAAACTTTGGTCGGGTTTTGGATCTCGGCGAAAGCTGCACATGGCTATGGCCTATGCCATTGACGGCGTCACCTACGGGTATCGCTCCCTTGTTGAAGGTGTCCCGACGATTTATCTCCCTTTCGAATTGATGGGTTCGTCCCTGTGTCTTAATCTTCTCTCCTTGGGGGCCTCACTTTGGGCACGTCTCTCGCGTAGTGTCTTGTGAAATCACTCTTTGACCTACCTCTCGCTGGTGTCGCAACCCTCTCGTAGCGTTGGTCTTGCTGCTTTCACATGGTTTGTTGCGGTAGCTGATGTCCTCGGGTGTAGGTGAAAATTTTGGAGGACCTTTGTCTTTATCGGCGAGGATGACGCATTCTTGCACCATTCACCTTCTTGGATGCGTCGCGGCAAGACCCCCCCCCCCCCCCCCCCCCGCCGTCGTCTCCTTTGGTTCCTCAAGATTTGGTAGGTGGCCGGCCTATTTTTGAGTTCCCCGTGGGGCGCAGTCTTGACGTATTGTTAGCGGTTTGTTGGTGTGGACATGGTTATGATTGCTCCGGTGCTACAAAAGACAAGGCTCACTTTTTATGAATCAAGTTGGCGCTTCGATTTGACGTTATTTGTGTTATATTTCGTTTTAATTTCGTTGTGTGCTTGACGCATGTGTGATGTAACTACTAGCGAATTGATATAGACCTTCATAAATTTAAAACACCGAGACTTATTTCCAGCCTTCCGTCTAAAAAATGCATAAGCCAACAAACAGCTACACAGCGCGAAACCCTACACGCACGCACAGACCAGTCAATGGACGACTGATTGATCGATTTGATTTTTGCGAGACCACACAAGCCGCAAAGCTACCAACGGAAACCGCTCTGGTTTCGCGCGGTTCGGTGGCTGCAACCCGCCCCGACATGATCCAAACACCGCGTCCGCATCTTAAAAACCGTGCTCCAACGCGATCACGCATCTTAAAAATAGATAACCGTGGTGTCTGGCACAACCCAAAACCGACCTACATTTGGGTCAGGTTTGCGTGGTCGTGGACGCAACAACGCCTTGCCGCTCGCGGATGCTGACGACCAGGAGGATGGTGACGACGACGAGTTTTACTGAGACTAGGCGGCACGCCAGCGGCCACCACGTCCACCCCAAACCCTAGCTAGATTTTATTTAGTTATTTAATTAAAAGCTCATATAGAGCTTTCTTTTGTATAAACTTTCCCAAAATAAGGCATATGTAAAATGAAGTATATTTTAGTTATTATTTTCCTTCCTTTTTTTGGTGTCGGTACTTTCAAATTTGGATGCGTGGCGACCCAAACGGACAGTCGGCCACCGCCCCATGTCCGTGTGTCCGCGCGGCCACATCTGGATGGTCCAGCGTGTCCGATTTGGGTCTCCTCGTTGGAGATACCCTAAGGCCATCTCTGATGCTGGCGCGCAGTTGACGTGCCCGTTGGGAACCCCAAGAGGAAGTGTGATGCGTACAGCGGCAAGTTTTCCCTCAGTAAGAAACCAAGGTTTATCGAACCAGTAAGAGCCAAGAAGCACGTTGAAGGTTGATGGCGGCGGAGTGTAGTGCGGCGCAACACCAGGGATTCCGGTGCTAACGTGGAACCTGCACAACACAACCAAAGTACTTTGTCCCAACGTAACAGTGAGTTTGTCAATCTCACCGGCTTGCTGTAACAAAGGATTATATGTATAGTATGGATGATGATGTTTGCAGAGAACAGTAGAATGAGTATTGCAGTAGATTGTATTCGATGTAAAAGAATGGACCGGGGTCCACAGTTCACTAGAGGTGTCTCTCCCATAAGAATAAGCATGTTGGGTGAACAAATTATAGTTGGGCAATTGACAAATAAAGAGGGCATGACCATGCACATACATGTTATGATGAGTAGTGTGAGATTTAATTGGACATTACGACAAAGTACATAGACCGCTATCCAGCATGCATCTATGCCTAAAAAGTCCACCTTCAGGTTATCATCCGAACCCCCTCCAGTATTAAGTTGCAAACAACAGACAATTGCATTAAGTATGGTGCGTAATATAATCAATATCCTTAGACATAAAATTGATGTTTTATCCCTAGTGGCAACATCACATCCACAACCTTAGAACTTTCTGTCACTGTCCCAGATTTAATGGAGGCATGAACCCACTATCGAGCATAAATACTCCCTCTTGGAGTTACAAGCAAAAACTTGGCCAGAGCCTCTACTAGCAACGAAGAGCATGCAAGATCATAAACAACGCATAGATGATAGATTGATAATCAACATAACATAGCATTCACTATTCATCGGATCCCAACAAACGCAACATGTAGCATTACAGATAGATGATCTTGATCATGTTAGGCAGCTCATAAGATCCAACAATGATAGCACAATTAGAAGAAGACGACCATCTAGCTACTGCTATGGACCCATAGTCCAGGGGTGAACTACTCACACATCACTCCGGAGGCGACCATGACGGTGTAGAGTCCTCCGGGAGATGATTCCCCTCTCCGGCAGGGTGCCGGAGGCGATCTCCTGAATCACCCGAGATGGGATTGGCGGCGGCGGCGTCTCTGGAAGGTTTTCCGTATCGTGGCTCTCGGTACTGGAACTATTATCGACGAAGGCTTCTTATAGGCGAAGAGGTAGGTTTAGGGGCGACGCGAGGGGCCCACACGCTAGGCCGGCGCGGCCAGGGCCTGGGCCGCGCCGCCCTAGTGTGGCGTCGCCTCGTCGCCCCACTTCGTATCTCCCCCGGTGTTCTGGAAGCTTCGTGGAAAAATAAGATCCTGGGCGTTGATTTCATCCAATTCCGAGAATATTTCCTTACTAGGATTTCTGAAACCAAAAACAGCAGAAACAAAGAATCGGCTCTTCGGCATCTCGTTAATAGGTTAGTGCCGGAAAATGCATAAATATGACATAAAGTATGTATAAAACATGTAGGTATCATCAATAAAGTAGCATGGAACATAAGAAATTATCGATACGTTGGAGACGTATCAGCATCCCCAAGCTTAGTTCCTACTCGTCCCGAGTAGGTAAACGATAACAAAGATAATTTCTGAAGTGACATGCCATCATAATCATGATCAATACTATTGTAAGCATATGTAATGAATGCAGCGATCCAAAGCAATGGTAAAGACAATGAGTAAACAACTGAATCATATAGCAAAGACTTTTCATGAATAGTACTTTCAAGACAAGCATCAATAAGTCTTGCATAAGAGTTAACTCATAAAGCAATAAATTCATAGTAAAGGTGTTGAAGCAACACAAAGGAAGATTAAGTTTCAGCGGTTGCTTTCAACTTGTAACATGTATATCTCATGGATAGTTGTCAACATAAAGTAATATGATGAATGCAAATATGCAAGTATGTAAGAATCAATGCACAGTTAACACAAGTGTTTGCTTCTTGAGATGGGAGGAAATAGGTAAACTGACTCAACATAAAAGTAGAAGAATGGCCCTTCAAAGAGGGAAGCATCGATTGCTATATTTGTGCTAGAGCTTTTATTTTGAAAACAAGAAACAATTTTGTCAACGGTAGTAATAAAGCATATGTGTTATGTAAATTATATCCCACAAGTTGCAAGCCTCATGCATAGTATACCAATAGTGCCCGCACCTTGTCCTAATTAGCTCAGATTACCTGGATTATCACCGCAATACATATGTTTTAACCAAGTATCACAAAGGGGTACCTCTATGCCGCATGTACAAAGGTCTAAGGAGAAAGCTCGCATTGGATTTCTTGCTTTTGATTATTCTCAACTTAGACATCCATACCGGGACAACATAGACAACAGATAATGGACTCCTCTTTAAAGCTTAAGCATTCAACAACAATTAATATTCTCATAAGAGATTGAGGATTGTTGTCCAAAACTGGAACTTCCACCATGGATCATGGCTTTAGTTAGCGGCCCAATGTTCTTCTCTAACAATATGCATGCTCAAACCGTTCAACTCATGGTAAATCGCCCTTACTTCAGACAAGACGAACATGCATAACAACTCACATGATATTCAACAAAGGTAGTTGATGGCGTCCCCAGGAACATGGTTATCGCACAACAAGCAACTTAATAAAAAATAAAATACATAAGTACATATTCAATACCACAATAGTTTTTAGGCTATTTGTCCCATGAGCTATATATTGCAAAGAGAAAGAATAGAAATTTAAAGGTAGCACTCAAGCAATTTACTTTGGAATGGCGGAAAAATACCATGTAGTAGGTAGGTATGGTGGACACAAATGGCATAGTTTTTGGCTCAAGGATTTGGATGCACGAGAAGTAATCCCTCTCAATACAAGGCTTAGGCTAGCAAGGTTATTTGAAGCAAACACAAGTATGAACCGGTACAGCAAAACTCACATAAAAACATATTGCAAGCATTATAAGACTCTACACTGTCATCCTTGTTGCTCAAACTCTTACTAGAAAATATCTAGACTTTAGAGAGACCAATCATGCAAACCAAATTTCAACAAGCTCTATGTATTTCTTCACTAATAGGTGCAAAGTATATGATGCGAGAGCTTAAACATGATCCTTATGAGCATAACAATTTCCAAGTATCAAATTATTCAAGACATTTTATCAATTACCACATGTAGCATTTCCCGTTTCCAACCATATAACAAATAACGAAGCAGTTTTAACCTTCGCCATGAATATTATGAGTAAAGCCTAAGGACATATTTGTCCATATGCAACAGCGGAGCGTGTCTCTCTCCCACACAATGAATGCTAGGATCCAACTTTATTCAAACAAAACAAAAACAAAAACATACAGACGCTCCAAGCAAAGCACATAAGATGTGGTGGAATAAAAATATAGTTTCACTAGAGGAACCTGATAATGTTGTCGATGAAGAAGGGGATGCCTTGGGCATCCCCAAGCTTAGATGCTTGAGTCTTATTGAAATATGCAGAGATGAACCACCGGGGCATCCCAAGCTTAGAGATTTCACTCTCCTTGATCATATTGTATCATCCCCCTCTCTTGATCCTTGAAAACTTCCTCCACACCAAACTCAAAACAACTCATTAGAGGATTAGTGCATAATCAAAATTCACATGTTCAGAGGTAACATAATCATTTTTAACACTTCTGGACATTGCACAAAGCTACTGAAAGTTAATGGAATAAAGAAATCCATCAAGCATAGCAAAACATGCAATGTGAAATAAAAGGCAGAATCTATCAAAACAGAACAGTCCGTAAAGACGAATTTCTAAGAGGCACCAGACTTGCTCAAATGAAAATGCTCAAATTTAATGAAAGTTGCGTACATATCTGACGATCACTCACGTAAATTGGCAGAATTTTCTGAGTTACCTACAGAGAATTCAACCCAGATTCGTGACAGCAAGAAATCTGTTTCTGCGCAGTAATCCAAATCTAGTATGAACCTTACTATCAAAGACTTTACTTGGCACAACAATGCAACAAAACTAAGAGAAGGAGAGGTTGCTACAGTAGTAACAACTTCCAAGACTCAAATATAAAACAAAAGTGATGTACTAAAATCATGGGTTGTCTCTCATAAGCGCTTTTCTTTAACGCCTTTCAGCTAGGCGCAGAAAGTGTGTATCAAGTATTATCAAGAGACGAAGCATCAACATCATAATTTGTTCTAATGATAGAATCAAAAGGTAACTTCATTCTCTTTCTAGGGAAGTGTTCCATACCTTTCTTGAGAGGAAATTGATATTTAATATTACCTTCCTGCATATCAATAATAGCACCAACAGTTCGAAGAAAAGGTCTTCCCAATATAATGGGACAAGATGCATTGCATTCAATATCCAAGACAACAAAATCGACGGGGACAAGGTTATTGTTAACCGTAATGCGAACATTATCAACCCTCCCCAAAGGTTTCTTTGTAGAATTATCAGCAAGATTAACATCCAAATAACAATTTTTCAATGGTGGCAAGTCAAGCATATTATAGATTTTCCTAGGCATAACGGAAATACTTGCACCAAGATCACATAAATCATTACAATCAAAGTCATTGACCTTCATTTTAATGATGGGATCCCAACCATCCCCTAGCTTCCTAGGAATAGAAGCTTCTCGATTTAATTTCTCTTCTCTAGCTTTTATGAGAGCGTTTGTAATATGTTTCGTAAAGGCCAAATTTATAGCACTAGCATTCGGACTTTTAGCAATTTTTTGTAAGAACTTTATAACTTCAGAGATGTGACAATCATCAAAATCTAAACCATTATGATCTAAAGCAATGGTATCATTATCCCCAACATTAGAAAAAAATTCAGCAGTTTTATCACAGGCAGTTTCAGCAGTTTTAGCAGTTTGATGCAGTTTTTCACGCTTTGCATTAGAAGTGAAAACATTACCAACACCAATTCTTTTACCATTAATAGTAGGAGGTGCAGCAACATGTGAATCATTAGCATTACTAGTGGTGGTAATAGTCCAAACTTTAGCTACATTGTTATCTTTAGCATTTTCTTCTTTTTCCCACCTAGCACGCAATTCGGTCATCAATCTTATATTCTCATTAATTCTAACTTGGATGGCGTTTGCTGTAGCAAATGACTTAATATATTTATTTTCATTAGCCATAACTTTCGATTTCAAAAGATCAACATCAGCAGCAAGACTATCGACTTTAGAAGCAAGTATATCAATTTTCCCAAGCTTTTCTTCAACAGATTTGTTAAAAGCAGTTTGTGTACTAATAAATTCTTTAAGCATGGCTTCAAGTATAGGCGGTGTATTCCTATTATTGTTGTAACAATTCCCATAAGAATTATCATAACCGTTACCATTATTATAAGGATATGGCCTATAGTTGTTACTAGAATTGTTCCGATAAGCATTGTTGTTGAAATTATTATTTTTAATGAAGTTCACATCAACATGTTCTTCTTGGGCAACCAATGAAGCTAACAGAACATTATTAGGATCAACATTTGTCCTACCATTCACAAGCATAGACATAATAGCATCAATCCTATCACTCAAGGAGGAGGTTTCTTCGACAGAATTTACCTTCTTACCTTCTGGAGCTCTTTCCGTGTGCCATTCAGAGTAATTAATCATCATATTATCAAGAAGATTTGTTGCGTCGCCTAGAGTGATGGACATAAAGGTACCTCCAGCAGCTGAATCCAATAAGTTCCGCGAAGAAAAATTCAGTCCTGCATAAAAGGTTTGGATGATCATCCAAGTAGTCAGTCCATGGGTTGAGCAATTTTTAACCAAAGATTTCATTCTTTCCCATGCTTGGGAAACATGCTCATTATCCAATTGTTTAAAATTCATTATGCTACTTCTCAAAGATATATAATTTTAGCAGGAGGATAATATCTACCAATAAAAGCATCCTTACATTTAGTCCATGAATAAATACTATTCTTAGGCAGAGATAGCAACCAATCTTTAGCTCTTCCTCTTAATGAGAAAGGAAACCATTTTAATTTTATAATGTCACCATCTACATCCTTATACTTTTGCATTTCACATAGTTCAACAAAATTATTGATTTGGGCAGCAGCATCATCAGAACTAACACCAGAAAATTGCTCTCTCATAACAAGATTCAGTAAAGCAGGTTTAATTTCAAATAATACTGCTGTAGTAGCAGGTGGAGCAATAGGTGTGCATAAGAAATCATTATTATTTGTGGTTGTGAAGTCACACAACTTAGTAGTTTCAGGAGTACCCATTTTAGCAACAGTAAATAAAGCAAACTAGATAAAGTAAATGCAAGTAACTAATTTTTTTTGTGTTTTTAATATGGAGATTGCAAACAAGACAGTAAATAAAGTAAAGCTAGCAACTAATTTTTTTGTGTTTTGATATAATGCAGCAAACAAAGAAGTAAATAAAATAAAGCTAGACAAAAACAAAGTAAAGAGATTGGAAGTGGAGACTCCCCTTGCAGCGTGTCTTGATCTCCCCGGCAATGGCGCCAGAAAAAATCTTGATGCTGGCGCGCAGTCGACGTGCCCGTTGGGAACCCCAAGAGGAAGGTGTGATGCGTACAGCGGCAAGTTTTCCCTCAGTAAGAAACCAAGGTTTATCGAACCAGTAGGAGCCAAGAAGCACGTTGAAGGTTGATGGCGGCGGAGTGTACTGCGCAACACCAGGGATTCCGGCGCCAACGTGGAACCTGCACAACACAACCAAAGTACTTTGTCCCAACGTAACAGTGAGGTTGTCAATCTCACCGCCTTGCTGTAACAAAGAATTAGATGTATAGTGTGGATGATGATGTTTGCAGAGAACAGTAGAACGAGTATTGCAGTAGATAGTATTCGATGTAAAAGAATGGACCGGGGTCCACAGTTCACTAGAGGTGTCTCTCCCATAAGAATAAGCATGTTGGGTGAACAAATTACCGTTGGGCAATTGACAAATAAAGAGGGCATGACCATGCACATACATGTTATGATGAGTAGTGTGAGATTTCATTGGGCATTACGACAAAGTACATAGATCGCTATCCAGCATGCATCTATGCCTAAAAAGTCCACCTTCAGGTTATCATCCGAACCCCCTCCAGTATTAAGTTGCAAACAACAGATAATTGCATTAAGTATGGTGCGTAATGTAATCAATAAATATATCCTTAGACATAGCATTGATGTTTTATCCCTAGTGGCAACAGCACATCCACAACCTTAGAACTTTCTGTCACTGTCCCAGATTTAATGGAGGCATGAACCCACTATCGAGCATAAATACTCCCTCTTGGAGTTACAAGCAAAAACTTGGCCAGAGCCTCTACTAGCAACGGAGAGCATGCAAGATCATAAACAACACATAGATGATAGATTGATAATCAACATAACATAGCATTCGCTATTCATCGGATCCCAACAAACGCAACATGTAGCATTACAGATAGATGATCTTGATCATGTTAGGCAGCTCACAAGATCCAACAATGATAGCACAATTAGGAGAAGACGACCATCTAGCTACTGCTATGGACCCATAGTCCAGGGGTGAACTACTCACACATCACTCCGGAGGCGACCTTGGCGGTGTAGAGTCCTCCGGGAGATGATTCCCCTCTCCGGCAGGGTACCGGAGGCGATCTCCTGAATCCCCCGAGATGGGATTAGCGGCGACGGCGTCTCTGGAAGGTTTTCCGTATCGTGGCTCTCGGTACTAGAACTATTATCGACGAAGGCTTCTTATAGGCGAAGAGGTAGGTTTAGGGGCGACGCGAGGGGCCCACACGCTAGGTCGGCGTGGCTAGGGCCTGGGCCACGCCGCCCTAGTGTGGCGTCGCCTCGTCGCCCCACTTCGTATCTCCCCCGGTGTTCTGGAAGCTTCGTGGAAAAATAAGATCCTGGGCGTTGATTTCGTCCAATTCCGAGAATATTTCCTTACTAGGATTTCTGAAACCAAAAACAGCAGAAAACAACAACTGGCTCTTCGGCATCTCGTTAATAGGTTAGTGCCGGAAAATGCATAAATATGACATAAAGTATGTATAAAACATGTAGGTATCATCAATAAAGTAGCATGGAACATAAGAAATTATCGATACGTTGGAGACGTATCAATCTCCAACGGGGTGACCCATATCCCGCGTCCGCGCATCCGGATGGGCCGAACTGGACAAATTCGCAGCCTAGCGCGCGGAAACATCCCAAAACGAATGGCTGCGACATCTGGGATAACCCAAAGCCGACCCAAATCTGGGCCAAGTTTGCGTGGCCATGGACACCGAGGGCTGGCCTCTCGCGTCCTCCCCTTGTTATTCCCTGGCCCGCCTGTCTGCCTCCCAAAACACAACAGTCCAGTCCAGTCCCCCCCCCCCCCAAACCTAGAGGATGGCCGACGAAGCTCCTGTCGTCGTCTCCATCGGAGATGAGGCCGAGCTCACGGCCGCTGTCGCTCCTATCGCCGAGGAGGCCCCGGACGTTCCGGTGTTTGCGCAGCCCACGGCGGCGACGAAGAAGGCGAAGCCCGAGGCCACACGGAGAAGAGGGCGGTCGAGAACAAGAAGCAGGCCGAGCGACGCAGGGTGCTCCACCAACGGAAGAGGGAGGCCGCTGCCGAAGAGGATCGACAGAGGGTGGTCGAGCGGCTCCAACTCCTCTAAACGGAGGCGATGGCAAAGGCCACGCAAGAGCATGCCATGCTCTTTTCCGGCCACACCACGTTCGCGTAGCTAGCTGTGATGGGCGCCAACATAGCCTCGGCAGGAAGCACTGGCTCGTCCGTTACCCGGTCTCCCAGGTCAACAGCCCCGCCGACTGCTCCAGTTGGGGTACCCGCTCGGTGCATACGAAACGATGGCGCCGGTGGGGCAGTTCTTGTACCCGCCACGGGATGGGTCACCAGAGGTGGGTGAGTTCATGAAGAGGCCATCATCTTCGTCCATTGGCCTCAACCGTGCGCCGGAGGGGCACTCCAAGGCCCCCAGGACTGCATAGATGGCAGCAGCGATGGCGTTCGATGATTTGTCGGGTGAGTGCGTGCTGCCATCTATGCAGTCAGTGGACACGATGCAGGCCCCTCCGTCTTACGCATCGACGATGCCGACCACCATGCCTTCTCAGTCGAGCGAGCAGGCTCCCCTGCCACCTCCCATTGATATAGAGGAGGACAACATTGGCAATGCTGGCACAATGAACATCGACGAGGAGCTGTTGTTTGTTGACAAGCTCACACAAGCCGCAGTTGCACAAGGTCGAGGTCACTAGGTTAGCAAAAGAACCAGTAACTACACGGAGCTGGAGGCCAAAATGCTCGTCGAGGGGTGGTTGGCCATTGGGCAAGATCCACTGAAAGGTGCCGAGCAGAAGGGGGCGCATTCTGGCGCCGGATCCATGACTACTTCCATGAGCATCGCCGGTACGGGGAGGACCGATTTGATAGCGACCACAATGACTGCTCCCTCTAAAAGAGGTGGGGAGAAATTCAACTGGAATGCAACAAGTTCCAGGCGACGTATGATCCCGTGAAGTGGGTGCCCGTTAGCGGCATCGGTGTCAAGGACTTGGTATAGTTCTCAACCTTAACTTGTTCTTTCGTTGTTTGCACAGACGTTTATCATTGTTATCTCGCTTTGCTCTAGGTGTGGATAGCTTTGGATTACTTCAAAACGGTGAATGACGGAAGGACCTTTGCCTTCTCTTATTGTTGGAATGATCTTCGAGGCACCCCCAAGTTCAATGAGGGGTACGCGATGTACATGACAAGCTTGATTGGCAGCAAGACTGCCAAAGATGCCACGATCATTGCCCTTGATAGTGGCAGGCTTGCAGAAGCTCCACTTCTCGTGCAAGCCTTCCAAGAGGCCACAAGGCAACGAAGGCCGACATGAAGCGTGATACTTCGGCCATGCATTTGGTCGGCACTTTGAAGGACTTATGTGCTAAAAAATAGGTGTCCACGAACAAGAGGGATGTGAGGAAGCACTGAGAGAAGGAAGAGGGCATGAAGAACTAGTACGATGTCCAAAAGAGGAAGCTTGAGATTGATGAGGCCAATGCCAAGATGAGGGCTAGGGAAGTGGAGCTCAAAGAGAAAGAATTGGAGGTAATTGCAGCGTCAAGGGCCAAAGAGGTGGAGCTGAAGGAGAAAAAAGTTGAGCTGAAACGCCAAGCCGAGGACCACATGATCATGACCGCCATGAACAAGGTGAAGAGAGCTTGCTTCGAGAAAAGGTAGAAGGAGATCCCAAAGAAATAGACCATATATTAGCCGTGTTGGAAAAATGAGTGGCCACTGCGTTAGGTGCACTGTGCTATCCAAAATGCCAGGCGGACACCGGCCACAGTCCACGCATCCGCGCGCCCACCCAAACGGACGCAAACCGACGCGCGGCCGCGCCCATTTAAATCGGCCCGTTCGAGATAGCCTAAGGGCATTTCCAACGGGGCGACGCAAACGGACGCTGAGTGACCGTTTGCGTCCGCGCGGACCGAAAATGCGTCGGGGCCCTGCTCCAGCGGAGCGACACAAAGTGACCGGCCCATCCGCGGTGACGCAAACCTGCCCAAATATGCGGTAGGTTTGCGTCTCGGCGGACGCTGCGCAGTCGCGCAAAGTGACCGCGTTGGTTGCATCCGGGCCCGCTAGGCAGTGACTACGTAAGCAAAATATTTCTTCATTTCAATTGATTCACCAAAAGGATCATATTTACAGAGATGGTTAGTCGAGTTAACATAAAACTACAACGGCCGTACCTACTCGTCGTCGCGCGGCCTAGCACAGCCGAGGTTACTCGTAGTCGCGCCGCCTACTACTGGCCGCCGGAGGGGCCGGCGCCGTTGTCGAAGCGCGAGCTCTTCACGCACTCCTTGCGCCACGCACGCCGACGATCGGACATCTCATCCTGCCGCCTACGGCATTCGAGGGCCTCGAACAAAGAGGAGTCCCACTAGACTCTCATCGCCGCCTCCGCCGCTGTCGCCGTCGCCGCCTCCACGGACACCATGTGGGCGTGTTAGCGGGCCCTATCCCTAGCCGTCGCGTCGGCGAGCTCGGCCCTGGCATCGGCGATTTCCGCCCTGGCCGCTGCGAGGCGCTGACACCCTAGCGCGCCATGCCGCCTCCGCCTCTGCAACCTCTTCCTCTGTCGTCGTCTCCTCTAAGTCCAGCTGCTCGGCCTGAAAGGCGTCGATGGCTAGCTGCTCGTCCTCCTCCGGGTGGACTTGGCGGCACATCTGAACAACCTGATCCCAGCTTAGGTTGTGCTCGACCATGGATGAATGCTAGGGTTTTTGGTTGAGGTGTGCCTGTCACCCCCGCAGGTGTCCACCATATATAGCTACGGTGATGCGGGAAACGGCGTTGCCGCGCAGGTCGTTTCCCACGCGCGCGAAACACCGGCGAAATGCACCAATCTATTGGGCAAGCGCTGGAATGACCGTCGTCGCGCGAGAACCGGCAATCGCCGACGGTAGGCCCTCGACGGGACATTAAACCACCATTAGCCACCTTGACAGTGTCTGCGTAAAAAATGTGTCCACGCCGCTGGAGTATCCCGACGCAAACGATCGTGTTGGACCGCATGGCGTCCGCGGACCGACAAAAACGGACGTGCACGCCTGTTTTAGATGTTTAAAATGCGCCGGGCGCGTTAGAGATGACCTAATACGTACCACCCGTGGCCGTCGCTTTAGCTTCCCGGAAGGGATCGCCGACCTTTTTTCTTTTTTGCGTTGCGTTGCCCCCCTGTCAACCGTGACACTGAACCTATACGGACGGACAGTTGTATTCTTTTGTCCGCCTGCTCATGCGCTCTTGGAGCAGTTGCCCTTTTTTTCCAGCTGCTAGCTGCATCATCCATCCATCCATGAGCCATCGCTACCACTACGATTTATGTCTGGCTTCGGATCCTTCCTTTCCTTTCATCCGTTGCTTCCGCACCTTCTATTTTACTCCATTATGATAATGGCGATGATATCTTAAAGGCGAAAAGAGCCAAAATTGGTCCTGGATGGCCTTGCGCTTTGGAGTAATACCACTACAGATCTGCCAATATATCTGGTCCCATTGGGATACAGCTCTGGCGGTCGGATATAGTATACGGAAGTGTATGTGTGCTACTGCCTCCCATGATGACAGATCATCCTTGTTCTCATCTCCTCTTTTCCTCTTTCGTGTCCCACAAACGCGCACTCTGCCCGGTTAAGTAGTAATCGGGTCTTACATTATCATAGCTCAGTCGAAAGTGAGCATACTACATGCTGCTAGGCCAGTTGTCAAGTGTGGACTTCAGGCAGCGCAGGCCCGCGCGGGGACTGAATTTCAGTGAAAATTGTCCTATTCAGTTTTCAGATACCTCATGCGGTCGCTTGATCGAGCAAGGTACCGCCATGAAGCAAACATATCCAAGCGAGCCAACGTGCCGTTCAGCTTCAGCCGGTCCTTTCTACTGCGCCTTTCTTTTTTTTTGAACTGTCTACTGCGCCTTTCGATTCACCACTTCACAATCCGACCGATCTAGCCGCACTTTTACTTCCACCCAAAGAAACATGGAGTTCCGCACTATTTCGGATGACGAAAAGGCGTCTCTCCGATTTGAGATCACCGTCACCGCGCGCGAACCATCGCTTCGGCGGATCCATCCACTGGCGGCGGCTTCAGCCCCGCTTTACAGCGCTCGCCCCCTCGCGCTTTTGCGACTCGTGTCTGCCGGTCTGCCCCCTCACGCTCGCCCATCGGTTGCGGCCAGATCACTGGGAAAAGGGTTGTGAACTGTACTCGCTTTTCGGCTTT
Organism: Lolium perenne; assembly: GCF_019359855.2. Lineage (NCBI taxonomy): Eukaryota > Viridiplantae > Streptophyta > Magnoliopsida > Poales > Poaceae > Lolium > Lolium perenne. Next base: position 195,376,207 of record NC_067249.2, read on the forward strand.
AGTTGGGATCGACAACGTGTCAAGCTGATAGCCGATAAAATCTTCGCGAGGCATGGGAATCATGGGTAGTAAGGTCATCTCCAGCAGCTCAACCCATTCTAGATTCTAAAAGGCCATCCCGTGTTTTTCTTTGCGTCGATTCTGGATGTGCAATTGGCCTTTGGGCTAGGACCGACCGTTGTCTGGGGTGCTCCAGCGGCAAGTCGCATTTCACCGTTCCCGTATTTTTTCATTCAAATAAAATAATTGAGATAGGGTCACAAATATATAACATGAAAACATAAAAAGGCCTTGGGAACAAATGGGCCAAATACCAGCAAATAGTAGGAAGTTTCTTCAGGGGCTAGGGGGCAGTGGCCCACTTTGGCCTCCACTAAGGTCCGCCTGTAGTCGCTGGGTAGCGGGGCCAGGTTCAAGACCTCTTCCTTCGAGAGGCCTCACGACATGAGGTCGACAACGTATCGGGCATCAGCGGCGGCATCTCTGATATGAGGATGGCCTCGTCGCCTCGTCTTCGGTCAGCTCCTCCGGCAGCTCGATCTGTCTACCCTCCTAATGCGCCATCTGGATCGCGTGGAAGACGTTGGCGACAAAGTCCTCCGAGTCGTCCCGCAACGGAGGCGATGGAGGTGGCGGCGTATGTTGCCACCGCGTCAACTCCCATTGCGGCCATGGCGGCAGGCCGAAGTTGAAGTCCTTGTCGTCGAGGAACCTCACCTCTCGCCGCTTGTCGACCACTATGTGTCGGTGGTGGTAGTTGTCCCATATGGGGGAGTCGACGACAAAGTTGGTGTCGTGAAGGAGGTCTAGAGGAAGGATGGCGCGGCGGCGCTCGATCCCTGCATCCCACTATGGGCCAGAAAGTGGCATCGGCTAGATGGGCACCCACGGCATGCTGAGGAGCCACCCAACATGGGCAATGACGGAAGGAACTCGATGCGAGTGAAGATTTTTAAAAAAAATCTGGCATACAACTATGGATCACGGTAAGGTAATTAAGTATGTGTTGGACTAATAGCTAATTAGTAGTAAAAGACCAATTTAGCCTTTTAAAGTTCAGGAGGGGTGCAATAAAGCATGGATCTTTTCTTCTTCTTCTTTCCTAATTCTTGACTTCACCCCACTTGAAGCTGAATATGTTGTGGGAAGGCATGCCCAAAGCAAACGTGGTATAGCACGAGTAGTAGTGTAGTCTAACGTGAAATTGGCTGCTAACAAATATATCTCTCTTGCTTGCTATCTTGCCACGTGTTCGTAGAAGATACGTACCCATCGTCTTCCGGTAGTATTTTCCTCACGACTGGAGCAAGCAGTTCGAGGGACAAGTCACAAGTGTTAGGCGCCTATCGTTTGAGTCCGTTTTCTCAATGCAGCGTATCTTGGTTTGTACGATCCGCGCAAAAAAGATGTACGAATTATATAGCGCTGGTGCACTGGAATTCACATGACTTTTTGAATAGCTCGCAAGCATAAACGTATACTCAACCAGTATTTGCTGAGTCATGGCTGAGGCCTTCGCCTTCTAGATGTCGCACGCCCATGCTCGAGGCGCGCGCGGTAGATGGCATGCGACGCACGTATTTTTTCGATAAAGGGAATATATTAATATCAAAAAGATACCAATTTTCATGTGAAGTTGTTTAGTTCAATTATGACGGCATTCATGATCGATTCGCTAGCTCTCCCTACGAGGCTAGCTGCCCTAAGCTAGGCTGGTTAGGAGAGGAAATATCAGAAGTTTCAGAACACGGAAGAACGAGGACGTGGGAATAGCCTAGTGGTTGGGGTAGCAGTGCCGCACCCTAACGACTAGAGTTCGAATCCTGTCAGGAGCGAATTTCTGCAATTCTCACGCCGGGTCCCGCTTCTACTATATCATTTAGTGTCTAGTTCCTCCTAGCACTAATTCATTTTAAGAGGACGTGGGCATAGCTCAGTGGTTGGGGTCGCAGTGGCGCATCCCAACGACCAGAGTTCGAATTCTGTCAGGAGCGAATTTATGGAATTCACGCCGAGGTCCCGCTTCTACTATAGTATCATTTAGTGTCTAGTTCCTCCTAGCACTAATTCATTTTTTTTTTAGAATGCGGAAGAACAAGAAAATCGATAGGAGAACACAGATGCTTTAAAGACAAGACAGAAGCATGCTAGTAAGAGCAACTCCAATAGTATAGCCGATTGTTGGCTATAAGGGCCTGTTTGGTTCCTAGCCACACTTTGCCAAGCCAAAGTTTGGCAATTTGGCATGTGTTTGGTTCTTGCCGAACACAGATGCTTTAAAGACAAGACAGAAGCATGCTAGTAAGAGCAACTCCAATAGTATAGCCGATTGTTGGCTATAAGGGCCTGTTTGGTTCCTAGCCACACTTTGCCAAGCCAAAGTTTGGCAATTTGGCATGTGTTTGGTTCTTGCCACACTTTAGAGCTGCCACATTTCACTAATCATATGACCCACTTGTCATAGAGTGAGTTTTTTGCCAACTTTTGCCACACTTTGTGGCTTCCAAAATCCTAGCCACACTTTTGTGGCTGCCACGCTTGCCAAAGTTAGGCTTGACAAACTGTGGCTGGGAACCAAATAGGCCCTAAGCAAGATGCCATGTTATCTATAGTCAATATGTAGCCAACAAGTATAATAGTTAGCTATAAGAATGTACTACTTTTTCAATGGATGGCCCACCTTTGATTCACACAACTTGTCTAGAAGCACGTGTTAGAGCTAACTCTTGTATAAGAGCTCACTCACATTATCTCTCCTCTTCTCTCTCATCCAACTAGATACAAATATATTATTTTAATCTTTGTAGCTATGTGACTAGATCTTATTATACTTGCTCTAAGAAAGGAAATGGAAGTTGTCCTTTTGCAGTAGTATTGTGGTTCTGCGATATTAATATGCGTACTAAAATTGTAGTGAAAGGATTTTGTAAGATCTTTCCCTACAGTGAAAGGACGATTACGTCTGTTTTCTTTATGCATGGTTTATCCGTCGGCATTCTCATGCATGCAACGAAATTAATCCATCTTATGGCTAAAAAAAAGGTTTATGTGGCAGGAATACGTGGCGTGGGTGGTCAGGCCCCATCGATGCAGGAGCCGCCCAATTGTAATAAGTTCTTGATAGGGTGCCGAAAGGAGTCGTGGTAGTATCCCAGTTGCATCTGCCAATCTGCCATGCGTATGTCATGCTAGGTAGGGGCGGATCTGCATAGGCTGACCCTAATACACATGCATCAGGGTAAAAGAAAATTTTAGTACTACTTTGTAAGATTTATAAGGCAAATGCATCAGGTTACGGTGAGAAAAGTGCACCATGGAAAAAAAAAATTCAGCTAGCAAGGTTGCAAGCTTGGACGTGCATCAGGGAAATTTTCAGTCTAGCTCCGCCCCTAGGATATGGATGACGGCAGACGATCTATAAGGACATCTCCAACGGGGCGATCCAAACCGCGTCCGCGCGTCCGGATGGGTCGAGTCGGACAAAAACGCGGCCCAGCGCGGGGACGCACCGCAAAAGCGGACGGCCGCGACGTCCGGAACGACGCAAACCCGGCCCAAATCTGGGCTAGGTTTGCGTGGCCGCGGATGGCACGCGCCGTCCGCTCGTGTCCGGGCGCTGGTCGCCTCGTCTCCCTAGGGCCCACCTGTCGGTGACCAGGGAGTCTATTAAATGGGGACTGGAGGGGATCTGGCCCTCCACTCCAGTCCCCACTCCACTCCCCGCAGCGAAACCGCCGCCATGGCCAAGCGACGGTTCGCTTCCGCCAACGACGACGAGGCGAGCAGCAGCCGCCATCGCCCGCCGGCGCTGCGGGCTGCGGGAAGAAACCGAGGCGGCCTCCACATCGGAGAGGCCGCCCGCGGCGGCGCGGCATTGCCGCAACCGCTGCCTCTCCTGCTCGAGCCGAAGCCCGAGTCCTCGGAGGAGGACCCGGACCTCCGCGCCGCGTTGATGATCTCGGCGGCGGAGGAGGAGGCGAAATGGCCGCACCTCCATGCTGCCATTCGCACCTCCGAGATGGAGGAGGCGGCCCGGCGGGAGGTCGAGGAGGCGGAGGGCTGGGAGCTCTATGCCTAGGCCCGCCAGGCGCGACGGGAGGAGGAGGAGGCGGCGCGGCGGGAGGAGGCCAGGCGCCGCGCTGACGTGGAGCGCCGCCAGGAGCAGCGGCGGCGGAGGAGGACAGCGCCGCGCCCGCGAGAGAGCGACGAGCGCCTCGGGGAGGAGGCGCTCGCTCCGTGCGCCGCCGCAGCCTCGGGTGGCTCCGGACCCCCACTCGGCACAGGAGGAGGCCACTGTGGTCTCCGTGGCCGAGTCCCCGGCGCGGTCCGGCCACAACGGCTGCGTCGCCGCCCGGGGACGTCGTCCACGATGACGACGTCGCCGACGACGCCCACAGGGGCTAGGCGGCGCACCGGCGGCCACCGCGCCGCCGACCAAACCCTAATAGAGGATTTTTTATATTAGTTTAAATTTAAAAGCCCATATAGAGGCTTCTTTTGTTAGTTTTATTTGCCCAAAATAGGACTATGAACAAATTTTCCCAAAATAGGGCATATGTTCAATGAAATTTCATTTAAATTCGCATTTTTCAAATGTTTTTCTATTTCCTTGATTATGCGATGCGTCCACGCGTTGGGCGCAACGCGCGACCCAAACGGACACACGGACGCGGGCCACTGTCCGCGTGTCCGCTTGGCCACCCAAACGGCCCAAACCGGATGGCCCAGCGCATCCGTTTGGGTGGCGTGGTTGGAGATGCCCTAAGTTGGATATACATGCGTGTAGCGTGATGGGCAGAATCACAGGAGACCGATCCTTGCGTAGGTACGTACTCAAACAGCCGCACAGCCTTTGTCTCTGACAGCAGTTCCATGCATGCATGGAGTCGATAGATCCACCCGGTGGATTCCACCGTCGATCGGTGGCTTCTGGCCAACGCGTACCGCCAGCCACCGGACACCTGTGCTGTGTGCCGCGCGCGTTTGTCTCTCTCCTGAGCTAGACATCATAGGTGCGTTCGTCACGGACGGAACGAGCTGAAAGATCCGACGACCGAGTTCGTCAGTTTATGCATGATGCCCGTACACCTGATCGATCGAGCTAGCTAGGATGGACGCGCGCAACACCTGCCGCTCGCTCATTGCCTGGTCACCGTGCGCATCATCGGCCGTCGTTGGCTCGTCCCGCCCGCGGGGCCGGCCGTGGAGCCAGCCACCGGGTAGCCGGCAGCCGCTGAGTTAGGCTAGGGGCCGGTGGAAAATATCGGGCACGCGCGCGCGCGCGAGCTGGGGCAGGGGCTTTGTCGTTGCGGCGCCGCGGGCCACGTTACAGCGGCCGCAGGACATACGTGGCCTGAATGATTGCTACGCAGCCAGGCTCCGTTTACGTACGTGCCCTAGCTACGCGTCTACGTGCGTGTCTATCTGCGACCATACCTGACCGGTGCTCGATCCCCGCATGTGCAAGCGTGGACATTACTCGGCTGCGGCAGCCCAGGTGCATGCATGCCGTCGCTGGGCGTCTGCTGGAAGCCGGGACGCCCACACTCGATCTGCCGGCCGCTCCCGCCTGGGCTCCTGGCCGCTGGTTTAGGGCCGTTCTTGGATATAGCTGGGATCGGGAGTTGAAATGTACGCGGAGCCGATCAGGGAGAAGCTGGAGGCTAGCTCGTCGCGGTGCCGCGCGTGCGGCGTGTCCATCCAGCAGGACGGCAATGAATGATCAATCCTCCGGGGCGCCTTGCCTCATGGTCGACCGCCGCATGGTCAGCCACCGCGAGGCACGGAAGGACAGGGAGGCTCGCGAGTGCCTTGACTTGGAGCGAGGCGATGGCAAGAATATGGAGGAGCTTTTCTGCCATTATCTGGAGCGCCTCGCCTTCGAACGATAAAAGCCATGGAAGACAGACGGGGCCGGGTTGTACGATGGGCCGGTTATCGACTTCAGCTCCAACGACAGCAATGACTCTATGGCGAGGGTGTTAATTAACAGGCGACGAAGATCGATCATTTGGTTTGAGCTAGGTTAATGTAGTTTCTCTAGTAGCTTAATCAAGTTTGTACATGCTTGAATCAAATATGTGCAACTTTTTTAATTAAGATGAACTTCAGTTTAAGGAATTGGATATCAGGGATCGGCCCAGAAAGTCCCATATTTAGAGAAACAAATGTACTCCTTTATACATGACATGATTAGACGTGTCATAGTGTGTGTTGGCGTCAGAAACCCACCGGCGAGCAGCGACGGGCAACACGTAGAGCCGGGAACAACTTAGAGCTGCGGCTGGCCCTGGTCCCTCGAGCGACGGCCCGCAAAGCCTCTGGTACACACGTCCCGATCTTTGGTGCAAGGGCGTGCCACCTGATCTATACCTGATCAGGAAGGTGATGGATTTGCTTCGCTTAGTTTCCTGCATGGCATACACATAAACATTAAATACGAGCCTCGATCGGCTCTCAGGTTGTCCTGTGAATCGGCTCAAGGAGCCGATCCACCCATGGTTCGTATGAGGTCTACGATCACATGGTGGTCCTGCTTGATCGATATATAGCTAAAACGACCTACGACGATTAGGGTTTTCACCACATAATCGGAACATCCTACTCGTGATTGAGCCTGGCAGCCACGCACAGTGATAATGAACCAACCCTAGACAAGGCCTAAAAACCAACATGAAGTTGATCCCCGGAACATCTTGTCTAGGGCTAGCAAACTACACCCTACGTGCTACTGGATCCTTCAACCCGTTTGCAAGGCCTAACTATGCAGATATTAAACTAATCCTTGAAGAACAAGGAGCAATCATAACGGATCAGATCTACTAGATAATGATCAAGCAAGGTGCCGCCCTTACACCTAAGATAGGCGTAAGGGCGGCTAGACGTCTAAGGGTTGCATGGACGAAAGCATGTATCGTGGTAAAACAATGCTAACCCTAACACATCTATGATAACTACGTTGCTCGCCATCAACAAGGCTTCAGCACGAGCAACGCATGATAAACGAATAAACTTGTACTGCCTAGATCGCAAGATGATGCTTACCCGGAAGAAACCCTCGAAACAAAGAGGTTGGCGATGCGCCTAGATTGGTTTGTGATGAACGTGATTGTTGTTTTTCCTCAATAACCCTAGATACATATTTATAGTCCGTAGACTTTCTAACGTGGGAATAATCCCAACCGTGCACGAGCCAAACTCTAACTAACCGACACGTATCCTACTATGTTTACAGATACAAGGGCAAACTAGCCCAAACTTCGTGTACAAGGCCGGTTCACGTATTTCTTCCATGTATATTCTTTAAGCCCAATCTTGAACGCGGCCCACCTCTGATCCGGTTAAATTCTGGTGATAACACATGCCCCCCTGGTTTTGGAATTGATAATTCCAAAATCACTCCGCTTTTTCTTCGTCGGGTCATGTCGTGGCAGAGCAAAACCGTCGCAGTATCCTTCATCATGATGCCTTGCCTTCTCAACTTCTCCGCGTGATTTGACCGTTGTTGTTTTTTTTTCTTTGGGCACCACTTCCTCGGAAACTGCTGTGGCATTGAATCTCCACTATATCCCCTTTTATTTAACCGCTCCAAACAATTTCGCCACTTCATCCCCTTGCTCTGTTCTGGCCATCGGCACCAAGAAACCCCAATCTCAGAGCAATGTCTTCCTCTTCTTCCTCCTCCACCTCGTCGGATCTCTCCTCCCAGTCCTTCTCCTCCTCCTCCTCCTCCCGCGAGCCCACGCCAGAGTGGGATCCGATGGCGGCTCAGATGGCGGCGTACGACGAGCGCGCCCCAGAGGAGTGGGACCAGGAGGACCACGCTTCCTCCGTCTGGTCCGAGGACGACAAGTCCTTGACCAGCGGAGAAGAAGAACTCCAGTTCCTCGCCGATGGGGAACTGGAATCGGAGAGCGAGGACGATTCGTTCTCCTGGGACGATTACACCCCCTCCGAGGAAGAGGAGGAGGAAGACGACGACGACGACTCCCTCGAGGATTACCCGCCGGCGAAGCGTTTCCGCGCCGGGTCGGACGACGACGACGACGACGACGATGATGAAGATGACGAGGCCCCCAAAGGGGGCCGCTGGAGCAGTGACGAGGAGCCCGCCGGCAGCAGCACCGACGAGAGCTCCGACGACGACGAGGGCAGCGACGGCCCGTAGACTAGGATCTACTAGTGTAGGCCTAGTAGTAGTAGTAGATTGGCCAACAGGCCTTTCTTTTGTTCTTCCTCCCTTGAGCAATCGGCTCTTTCTTTGTAAGAAATCCTCTTATCAATGAAGAAAATATTTCCCCATTAACTTTGCTTTCTTGTTAATTTTGCCGATTGTCAAACGAACTTGCTGCACAAAGAGCCGATGGCAGAGCATCGGCTCCTACCATAACACGCATTTTAAGGCTTAAATCGGTTGCTTATACCTGCAGTCAAACAGATCTCATCCGTGTCCACGCCATCCTCAAATTTCAAACGCATAGATTCAAGAAATCCAACGAGAGAATCATCTCAAATGCCATGGGCTCTGGCTTGGAACTGATCAGTTAACCTGCTCAATTGAGCTTGTTCTGTCTAGAGTCGATGGCAATACATCGGCTTTTTATTATTCTGAAGTCGATGTCCGTGCATCGGCTGTACTGGTATCCATATTTCTCGAGTCGATATCTGTGCATCAGCTATAATTTGTATAAAAAAAATTACTGGCCGATTTTTCTATCGGCCCCCATGTTTCACTGCCCATCGTCCCACATGCTTGGGAAATATTTCTTGAGGTGCTGACCATTGACAGCTGCTGGGAACTTAGCGCCGTCCAGCTGCTCCAGCATGTATGCATTACCCTTCAAAACCTGGACGACTTTGTATGGACCGTGCCAATTAGGAGACCATTTGCCATACGCTTTATCCTTGGTTCCTAATGGCAACACTGCTTCCCATACTAGATCACCAACTTGGAACTCCTTTGGTCTCACCTTCTTATTGTATGCACGAGCTACCCTGGCTTTGTTCTCTTTAATCTTCTCCAACGACCAAAGTCTAAGTTCCGTTGCATCCTCAATAGTATCACTCATCAGAGCTGCATATTCTTCAGCTGTCAGGTCATTCTGAAACGTGACACGTCTTGATCCAGCCGTAATTTCCCAAGGCAATACGGCTTCCTGCCCATAGATGAGCTGGTATGGCGAAGTTTTTATAGCTCCATGGCATGACATGCGATAGGCCCACAAAGCTTCTGACAATGTTTCATGCCAAACCCTAGGGTTCTCATCAATTTTCCTCTTAATCAGCTTGATCAGGCTCTGATTGGACGGTTCAGCTTGCCCGTTGGCTTGAGCATAGTATGGAGATGATCGGATCAACTTAATTCCCATTTCATCACATAATTTTCTGAATTCCTTAGAGATGAAGACCGAACCTCCATCGGTCGTGATGGTTTGAGGAATCCCGAACCTATGAATGACGTGTTCTTTCACAAATTTGATAACATCTTCTGATTTTACCTTCTTCATAGGGACGGCCTCCACCCATTTGGTGAAGTAATCTGTAATGGCCAGGATCCACTCGTGGCCTTTGCTCGACGCAGGATGGATTTTGCCGATCATATCCATGCCCCACCCTCGGAATGGCCAAGGCTTGATGATGGGATTCATTGCTGACGCGGGTACCATCTGAATCTTCCCGAACATCTGACACGCTTGGCATCCCTTGTAGTACTTGAAGCAATCCTCAAGCATGGTGGGCCAATAAAACCCTGATCGCCTGATCAGCCACTTCATTTTATGAGCCGATTGGTGAGTTCCACAGGCGCCTTCATGCACCTCATGTAGGAGCCGATTAGACTCAGTTGGTCCCAGGCACTTGAGAAGTAACCCTTCCAACGTCCTGTAGAACATGTCATCTCCTATAAGGACATATTTCATGGCCTTGTATCTTATCCGTTTAGGTGCCCCCCGAGCCGAATCCTTCAAGTAATTGAAGATATCGGCTCTCCAGTCATCCTGTTCTAGGAACTGCACCTGAACTTCCGATCCGTCTGGTATGTCCTTATAGCCTGATGCCATTTGTGCGAGATCGTTGGCCTCGGTATTTTGAGATCTTGGGACCCAATTGAAGTTGATGTACCGAAATTTTGTCATTAGCTCGCGGCATTCCATCCAATATGGGAAGAGTGACTCACTCTCGCACTTGTACTCATCCGTGAGTTGGGAGATCACCAACTTCGAGTCTCCAAAAAGCTCTACCGCTTCTGCCCCGGCTTCCAAAAGCAACTCCATTCCCCTGCGTACTGCCTCATACTCAGCGACATTGTTAGTGCAAGGGGTAGATAGCCTGATGGAGAAGGAATAATTTGCCCCCCGAGGCGACACGAGCAAAATGCCGATGCCACAACCGTCGTCACAAGCCGATCCATCGAAGAACATAGCCCATGCACGTACAGATAGTGCTGCTATATTAGTATTAATCCGCTCAGCTATGAGATCGGCCAACGCTTGTCCCTTGACTGCTTTCGCCGGCTGATACCGGAGGTCGAATTCCGATAACGCAAACATCCACTTACCAAGTCGGCCTTTCAAAACAGGAGCCGACAGCATGTGCTTGACCACGTCTGACTTGCATATGACGATGATTTCTGCCGTCAAAAGGATGTGATGAAGCTTGGTGCAGGTGAAGAACAGGCAGAGGCATAACTTCTCAACCTCAGGATACCTTGTCTCTGCATCCAACATTCTCCTGCTGAGGTAGAATACAACCTTTTCAACACCCTCGTAAAGTTGCACCACCACCGAAGCGATGGACGTGTCAGCTACTGACAAGTAGATATAGAACGGCCTGTCTTGCTGGGGTGGGACTAGCACAGGCGGCGTTGTTAGATACCGCTTAATCTCGTCAAGCGCTGCTGCTTTATTACGCCCCCAGTGAAACTCTTCATCAGATTTAATCTTCACCAACGCCATGAACGGCTCAATTCATCCTGACAGGTTAGAGATGAATCGTCGGACGAAGTTGATCTTGCTGATAAGACGTTGGAGCTCCTTCTTCGTGGTAGGCGGCTGCATGGTGCGTACTGCCTCTTGACTTTTCAGGCCGATCTCAATTCCCCGTTCATGGACCAGAAACCCTAGGAACTGACCGGCCGTCACACCAAAGGCACGCTTCTTTGGATTCATTCTCAGTCCGAACTTCCGAGTTCGGTCCAGGATGCGTCGCAAATCATCCAAGTGTCCCTCCATGGAGACAGACTTGACCACCACGTCATCGATGTAGATTTCCACCAACTTGCTGATCGGATCATGAAAAATATAATTCATGGCTCGTTGGTACGTTGCACCGGCATTCTTCAGCCCAAAGGTCATGACCACATATTCAAACAAGCCCACTGATCCTGGTACTCTGAATGCGGTCTTGTGTATATCTTCTGGAGCCATGAAGATTTGGTTGTAGCCGGCATTGCCATCCATGAAGCTTAACACCTTGTGGCCAGCAGCTGCATTGATCAATGTTTCTGCCACAGGCATTGGATATTCATCCTTTGGAGTGGCTCTGTTGAGATCTCTGAAATCTATTGCCACACGCCATCGGCCGTCCTTTTTCTCTACAGGTACGATACTGGAGATCCATTCAGCATACCTGCATGGCCTGATGAACCCGACGGCCAACATTTTCTCGATTTCTTTCTTGACTTCTTCCAGGATTTCGGCCTTCATTTGGCGTGCTCGTTGTTGGAACGGCCGAAATCCTTTCTTGAGCGGGAGCCGATGCTCAATGATGCTCCTGTCTAACCCAGGCATCTCTGTGTAATCCCATGCAAAGCAATCTGGGTACTCTTTTAACAGAGCTATCATCTGGCTCCTGGGCTGTGGACCTAACTTTTTGCTGATGAAACTTGGTCGTGGCTTATCCCCAGGACCAATGTCGACTTCCTCTAGCTCATCAGCCGATGTAAACCCATACCCTAGCTTTCCGTCACCTGTTAGATCGACACTGAACACAGGGAAAACGTGTGGTAAGGATAATATGGGCCGATTCTTTGGAATCGGCCCCCATTTTGATTGCATTGCTCAATGAAGGTTTACATCGAGTTCGTGTTTTATCACAACTACGTGACATGCTTGATACAAGATCATCACTTTTTATTTTTTGGGGCCGATCACAAGGATCGGCCTTCCCGTGTACGTCCATAGACTTTGCTCTTGTTACACGGTCAGGCCGGTGGATAAGACCAGCCTCACCCCGTTTTTTGTCACGTCGATGTACTCGCAGTCGTCCAAAGTGATGCCTGAGAGTGGCTCTTGGCCTGCCGCCTCCCAAACGTTCATGCCAGCCGTTGAAATCTCGACTGAGTCATCTGCGTGGACGACTTCTACTTCATCTCCATCCCACTGTATTAAACATTGGTGCATCGTGGATGGAATGCAACAGTTGGCGTGGATCCAATCCCTCCCTAGCAGGACAGCATAGGTGCTCTTGCTATCGACGATGAAGAATGTTGTAGGGATGGTTTTCCTCCCTACGGTCAGATCCATGTTCAGAACACCTTGTGCTTCAGATGCTTGGCCGTTGAAATCGCTCAGTGTAACGTTGGTCTTGATCAGATCTGAGCTAGAGCGTCCCAACCGACGTAGCATGGAGTATGGCATGATGTTGACTGCCGCTCCGGTGTCCACCAGCATCCTATTGACAGGCTGCCCATTGATATAACCTCGTAAGTACAGGGCCTTCAGGTGCCTGTAGCTTCTTTCACGTGGCTTCTCAAAGATAACTGGCCGTGGGGCACAGTCGAGTTGTGCCACAGGTGCTTCGTCTATTCCAGGAGCACAAAACTCTGCTGGAAGAATGAACACCATGTTTGTACTAGCCGATGTCTCATCATTGGCTTTCCTTTGCTTGGGGCGCCACTCCATCTTTTGTGGTCGACCCTCTTCGTCCAGGGTTCGTTGAATTTTCGCGGCCAGATCGGGCCGCGCCTTCCTCAACGTGTGCAGGTACAACCTTTCGGCTTCCTCCAAGCCACGTAGTCGCTGAACCCTACGCTTTTGGGAACGGCTGAGTCCATCAGGGCACCACCTTGGCCGGTGGCACTTATCTTCTTCTTCTTCTTCATCGTCATCTTCTAACTCCTCGAGATCTTCCTCCCGAGAGGACTCAGCTTGCTTGTTCCGAGATGGGAGAGGTCCTAGACACTTGAACACTGACACATCTCCGGTGCTCTTCTTCTTCTGTCTACATTCTGGGCAATTGCCGATTGTCGGCAATCGGCTCATTCCTGAATCCCAGCAGTGTTTGAAGAAGGGACAGTCCCAGTGCTTGTCCACGTCGTCTTGCTCTCTTGACTTGTTCTTGGCACGACGCTCATATGTCTCCTCGTCTCGATCATGCCGACGCTGTCTCCTGGCGTCCCTGCTAGCCAGACGATCTCTTTCATCGTCGTCGCTGTTTCGTCGGTGTTGGTCGTACCGACTCACATATTTGTTGAGGAGATGGTCAGAGAGAGGTCGTTGATATCGCACATTCTTCACCTCTCCCTCTGTGACGTAGCGCTTGCCATCGTGTCGGAGCCGATCGCGTGGAACGGCTTCTTCCTTGTCCTTGCTACGAGAGCGGCTGCCCTCGTCTCTGTCCTTACCAGAGTGGTGCCCAGGCCCTACCATGTTAATACTGAACGAGAAGCCTGGCTGGCACCTCCCAGGGTAAGTGCACTCCACCATGTTAACGGCGGGGAAGGGGTGCGTGTCGACTTTCATGGCGTACTGGCTAAAGATTAGACGCCCTTGTTCTATCGCCATTTGGATCTGCTGACGCCACACCCTGCAGTCGTTGGTGGTATGGGTGAACGTGTTATGCCATTTGCAGTATGGCTTTCCGTTCAACTCCTGTGCCGTGGGGGTTTTGAGGCCTTCGGGTAACTTTAGCTGCTTCTCCTTGAGTAAGAGGTCGAAAATTTGCTCAGCTTTGGTCACGTCGAAGTCAAACCCTTTTGGAGGACCTTGTGGCTTAACCCACTTGCAGGACACGGGGCTTGCCCCCCGAGTCCATTCAGCCACTGCTATCTCTTGATCTCCCGCAGAGCCTTCATCTTCATCTGCCTCAACCAGGACTACCGCACGCTTGAATTTGTCCTGGTACAAGTCTGGGTGGCGCTGTTCATATAATGACAGTTTCTGAACCATATGCGCCAGCGAAGGGTAGTCTGCTTGGGAAGCCATATCCTTGATCGGCGATGCAAGACCCACCACCGCCAACTCGACTGCTTCTTTTTCAGTCGAACGAGCCGAATAGCATCGGTTCCTAATGGTCCTGAAGCGCTGGACGTACTCTGACACTGTTTCTCCGCGCTTCTGACGTACTTGTGCTAGATCGGCAATGCCAGCCTCGGAAGCCTCTGAATGATACTGCATGTGGAACTGTTCTTCCAACTGCTTCCAAGTCCGGATTGAGTCTGGTGGCAGCGACGTGTACCACCCGAAAGCCGATCCTGTGAGGGACTGTGCGAAGAACCTCACACGTAGTTCATCTGATGCTGAGATCGTGCCCAGCTGCGCCAAATATCGGCTCACATGCTCGATTGAACTGGAGCCATCTGACCCACTAAACTTGGAGAATTCAGGGAGCCGATATTTGGGTGGTAGTGGGATCAAATCGTACTCGTTGGGGTACGGCTTGGAATAGCCTATTGCCCTCCTTTTCGGCACCATGCCGAACTGGTCTCTCAAGATTGTACTGATCTGATCCGCGGTGGTGGCTGCAGGAGTGGAGCTCTGAAGATTCGCTGGAGTGGCGTACTTAGCCAGCCACGCTTGCTTCTCAAGCTCTGAGCTAGCTGCAGGAGTTGAGCTTTTGAGGTTTGTTGGCGTGGCATACTTAGCTAGCCACGTCTGCTTCTCAAGTTCTGATCCAGCAGCTCCTCCTGCTGTCCCAGAAGTCCCTGCTGTTGTAGTCTGGTTCGTGAGTGCCCAGCTACTGCAATCTGTCACGTATGTGCACGTGTATCCGTGAGGGATCTCCTTAGGCACCTCATACAAGAACTGGTAATCACTAGGGTCACCACCGATCTTGTGGACGACGAATGCCGGTGAACTCGGCACTTCTGGTGCTGCCAACGCGAATGGCAGCGGTGGTCGGGACTGGAGTGATATTTCTCCTTGGTGCGTCCCTAGAGCAAGTCCTGACGGAGAATACTGATGCCTCATGATTTCCTGGATCACCCGAAGGGCGACACGCTCCAAAGTGTTCACCAGGCTCTCAGAATGGCGGTGTAGCGAATGCGCTACCATGAAATTAATCTCCTGACGCAGAGACCTGGTGCGTTCTTCTGAAGGGGTAGACAGGTCCACTCCATCGAGCGCGCCTTCAGGCGAGAACCCTTTCCACCTGATGCCGTGTGAGCGGGCCCTCTGGAAAGAGCCGATGAGGTCGGCTTCGAGGATAGCTTTGACCTCGTCATACTTCTTCTTGAGCTCCTCGGTCAGATCCCCGTACGTGACTGGAGTGCCTTCCGCCATCTCAGATGTAGATGGTGATGCCGTTGATGTCGAAGACTGTCCCACCGGGCGTGCCAAAATGTGTTGGCGTCAGAAACCCACCGGCGAGCAGCGACGGGCAACACGTAGAGCCGGGAACAACTCAGAGCTGCGGCTGGCCCTGGTCCCTCGAGCGACGGCCCGCAAAGCCTCTGGTACACACGTCCCGATGCTGGTGCAAGGGCGTGCCACCTGATCTATACCTGATCAGGAAGGTGATGGATTTGCTTCGCTTAGTTTCCTGCATGACATACACGTAAACATTAAATACGAGCCTCGATCGGCTCTCAGGTTGTCCTGTGAATCGGCTCAAGGAGCTGATCCACCCATGGTTCGTATGAGGTCTACGATCACATGGTGGTCCTGCTTGATCGATATATAGCTAAAACGACCTACGACGATTAGGGTTTTCACCACATAATCGGAACATCCTACTCGTGATTGAGCCTGGCAGCCACGCACAGTGATAATGAACCAACCCTAGACAAGGCCTAAAATCCAACATGAAGTTGATCCCCGGAACATCTTGTCTAGGGCTAGCAAACTACACCCTACGTGCTACTGGATCCTTCAACCCGTTTGCAAGGCCTAACTATGCAGATATTAAACTAATCCTTGAAGAACAAGGAGCAATCATAACGGATCGGATCTACTAGATAATGATCAAGCAAGGTGCCGCCCTTACACCTAAGATAGGCGTAAGGGCGGCTAGACGTCTAAGGGTTGCATGGACGAAAGCATGTATCGTGGTAAAACAATGCTAACCCTAACACATCTATGATAACTACGTTGCTCGCCATCAACAAGGCTTCAGCACGAGCAACGCATGATAAACGAATAAACTTGTACTGCCTAGATCGCAAGATGCGATCTAGGCAGCATGATGCTTACCCGGAAGAAACCCTCGAAACAAAGAGGTTGGCGATGCGCCTAGATTGGTTTGTGATGAACGTGATTGTTGTTTTTCCTCAATAACCCTAGATACATATTTATAGTCCGTAGACTTTCTAACGTGGGAATAATCCTAACCGTGCACGAGCCAAACTCTAACTAACCGACACGCATCCTACTATGTTTACAGATACAAGGGCAAACTAGCCCAAACTTCGTGTACAAGGCCGGTTCACGTATTTCTTCCATGTATATTCTTCAAGCCCAATCTTGAACGCGGCTCACCTCTGATCCGGTTAAATTCTGGTGATAACAGTGTGCTACACTAAAATCTTTTTAGATTTCACATACCGTGGACAGTCAAGAGACCTGCGTTCAGTGGTCATGTCTATATGCACCGAAGACTAAAATTTGAATTTTTATGTGTTCCACAATGAACTTAAACCAGAACATATCTTACCATGCCCAACGCCTGTTTAACGCACGCGCTTGATCGGGCGCCAGACGTCTCGCATACAAATAAATTTTAGACCTGATGCAAGTTTAATAAATATAATTTACATTAAAAAATATTTTCATATATAACTTATTTCCTTTTTCCATTTTTAATAATTGTAACTACCACATTATACATGTTCCATAGTTAATTAAATGTGAAATGCTAGTAATACTAATTCCATCATTCTATTTTTGTAATGTATATTAACTATTACATTCAATTTCTGCTAAATAAATGTATTTGGTAATAAAAGTATGTTATTCTCTCATATACATATATTAACAAAATTGTATGCGTCATTATTTTTTGCATCCATGTCAATGTTTAAATATCTTTAATGGTTTTTGTAGATATATTCATTGGGTGTATACTAAAAAATATCTTAATATAAATATTTCTAGTGCACTACCATGTAAGAAATTTATAGAAACTATTAGAGTCTAAATTGGACAGCCATTTTCTTGACTGTGTACCGGTTTTTTCGTGGTCAAATGTGTCTTTCGAGTTATAGTGTGTTCGATAATGCATGAGTGTGGATTTTTGTAGCCCGAGCTACATGTAGCTCGTCTATAAAAAAATATAAATAAAAAATGGCGTAAAATTCAAAAAAAATGAAAATAAATATAGATATGAACAATGTTATGTTGTACCAACCTGTAAAATGAAATTTTTAAATAAATTATAATTTGGGCTTGACAATAAGGACAAAATATGAGGTTTTGAGGTTCTAAAATATTGCACCTCTCATATAGAGGTTGGTTTTCAGAAAGAACATCGAAACAATTGTTCTCAACAATAAAGGTGCTTTTATACTTACTTGCAAGGTGGCCCTCACATATGCCAGAACATCATGTTTTATACATTGGAAGTAATCCAGATTTTTTTATGTAAAAGGAAATGATACAAATCTTTAGCCGTCCCAACTGTTATGCAAGAAAAGAACAACACTGGTGTGAGAGACATGATTAATAATCTCCAATTTATTTGTTAGTCTTGACGTTCCATTTAGAATAAGCATCATGATGATATTACATGTAATTTGCAGCTGACAATAAATTGGTAGACATATTCTAAAGTTCTAATTACGAGCTATACTGTTTTAGTTGTAGTTTAATTCAGCTTCAACTATGAAGAATTATTTGAAGTGTTACATTTAGAAAGGTGTCAAGAGGAAGGGAACAATATTAGTTGAAAAACGACTCCTGGGCCGCTCACGCGAGGGCGGCTCCGGAGGCCACCCACCACCCCAAGAGCACCCGATCCCGATCTCCCACACCGGCCGCTGCCGCCGCCGATGCCGGCGGTGGCGGCCACGCCTTGCTGTCGAAGGGCGGCGGGCAGGGATGGCGCGGCCCGTCGGGCTTCCTTCACGTGGGGGGCTTGACATCGGGGCGGCGCAGGTGGAGTCGAGGCGGCGGGACGGCGGCGCTGGCCGGTGGGCGGCGCTTGCTGGCGCGCGGCAGGGAGGCGTGGAGGAGACAGTGTTGGGCGCGCGCGGTGGTGGGCCGGCGGCGGCGGATGGCAGCGCTCGCGTGCAGTCCTGCCTCTCGGTACCACGCCTGAGCGCTCGATCTGGGGACGACCTGGATCCCGATCTGGGCCAGCACGGGTCATCCCGTTCCATCTGTTAGCCGGAAGCCGGCCGGCGGTGAGGGGGCTGCTGGCCTGGCCAAATAATGGCGGTTGTCCTAGGGTTCCAAATCACGCCAAGATGAAGATCTGCCTGTTGCGAGTTCCCGTTGATCTGGCTGGAGTGTCGTGTTCCGGAAGGCGCCGTCGGCGAACTCCATTGGGCGATTCATACCCGGAGATTGCTGGATCGAGTGGGATTCGGTCGTGCGCACCCATGTTTTTACTCTGGCCGTTTGGTTACAGAGGGAGCGTTTCGAAGCTCTGCTGGCGGTTATTATCATGGAGCACGTTTTTCGTTCCGTGGTGCTGGCGGAGAATGACATGGAAGTCGAGATCTGTGGTCTTGCAATGGTGACTCGAGTCTTGGTGACGAGGAGGAATTGGCTTCGTGATCGGTGTCTTTGGAGCAGCGGCATGCGAGTGGGGGCGACTGCACAGGAGAAGTTCAAAATCTTACCTTTCAGGGTGAAAATCCAAGGTCTGGTCTTAATTGGTTGTGCCTGGCAATGTCCTTGTTGAAGGCATTGTTTTGAGAGTGAAGATTTTCTTCAGGGTGAAAACCTAAGATCTATGATCGGGCGACGACAGCGCTGGTGCACTGTTACCTTCTTGGAGGCGTCGCTTTTGGAGAAGCTGAACTTCTGGTGCTGTCATGGTGGTGTTAGTGCTGTTGTTTAAAAGATTAGATCATTGTAGCGGGGCTTTTCTTTTTTGGTAATTCTTCTTTCTTTTTTGGCTGTGTGCATCCGTAATGTTGCTAGGGCAGTGCGTTGTTGCAGAGGCTGGGTGTAATTGGTATCTGTGATATTAATATATACTCTTTGTCGAAAAAGAGGAAGGGAACCACTAATAAACCTCTCGTGTTACGTTTAGATGCCACATTCTTCATTTCTTGGCTCCATCACTATCTATGCTCGTGGTCTTTGTGGACCTTGATATATATTTAGCTGGTTTTTCTTGTGTCTTGGCTTTTCATGTTTTTTGTCGGTAGATTAGTGAGTTGATGAGATATTTTGAGGGTGTGATTATGTGTTGCGCGTCCATAGTCCTAGTTATGAATGTACTTATGTTAAAAGGTAGAGTAAGGTTCCCACCATAAAATATACTGGCCCAATACCAATTTTTCTACATATTGATATTATTTTCTCATCAAAATAATACGAATTTAGCCATGTAAAATTTAGATCAAATTACAGAAGGATTGGGGAAAATGCTATAGCTCAAACTACTTACACTTGCAGAAGGATTTTGATCTCAGGGATGCTTGATGTTCCCTCATTTATCGAGAATATAAAAGTGTGATCATGCAGTAAACCCCTACCGAACAACTTCACTATCATGGTAGTGAAGCCTAATAAGAGACTTTGCTCCGATACTAATTGAAAGGACATGGATGTCGCCTAGAAGGGGTGTTAATAGGTGATTTATAACTCATGCAAGGTGGGCTTAACAAATCCGAAATAAAACTAGCGTGTGTAATTTGTCAAGCGCAAAACCTATATCAGCTAGAATTCACCCGTGTGTACCAATAGCTTATGATAAGCTAGACAAGCAAGTATTTGATAGCAAGATAAATAACTTCAAACACAAAGGCTAACACAAAGTAAAGTGCATAAGTAAAAAACTCGGGTATAGGAATCATCGACGTGATACAGAGATGACGATGTATCCCGAAGTTCACTTCCAAGGAAGCTAGTCTCCATTGGAGCGGTGTGAAGGAAAAATGCTCTTCTAAGTACTACAATGGTTCACTGTAATCTCCTTGCACTTTTCCACAATAAAAGATGCCACAATCCACTAGGCGCCCCTTGAGGGTGGTCACCGTGCGCCTACAAGCTTGGGGTAATCTACACAATTTAAATAGGGGCTCCCAAGAATCACCAGCAAGGTCACAACGCTACAAGGGGCCACAAGCCTTCTAAGATCTAAGAACCCAAGAGGAAAAAGCTCCAGGTACAAGAACCCGAAATTAGGTTTACTACCATGTATCACCGTGGAGAACTCAAACGGTTGCACCAAATGCAATGGAAAGAACACACGAGATGCTTAAATTCCTCACCCTCAGATTCCACCGAAATTTCAAAAGCGGCCTTGATACGTCTCCAACGTATCGATAATTTCGTATATTCCATGCTACTTTTATGATGATACTCACATGGTTTATACATACTTTATGTCATATTTATGCATTTTCCAGCACTAACCTATTAACGAGATGCCGAAAAGCCAGTTGTTGTTTTTTGTTGTTTTTCGTTTCAGAAATCCTAGTAAGGAAATATTCTCGGAATTGGACGAAATCAACGCCCAGTGGCCTATTATTTCACGAAGCTTCCAGAACACCGAAAGGGAACCGAAGTGGGGCGACGAGGCGCCGCCACACTAGGGCGGCGCGGCCCAGGAGGGGCCCGCGCGGCCCTAGCGTGTGGGGCCCCCGTCAGCCCTCCGACTCCGCCCTTCCGCCTACTTAAAGTCTTCATCGCGAATACCCCAGTACTGAGAGCCACGATACGGAAAACCTTCCAGAGACGCCGCCGCCGCCAATCCCATCTCGGGGGATTCAGGAGATCGCCTCCGGCACCCTGCCGGAGAGGGGAATCATCTCCCGGAGGACTCTTCACCGCCATGGTCGCCTCCGGAGTGATGTGAGAGTAGTTCACCCCTGGACTATGGGTCCATAGCAGTAGCTAGATGGTCGTCTTCTCCTAATTGTGCTATCATTGTTAGATCTTGTGAGCTGCCTAACATGATCAAGATCATCTATTTGTAATGCTACATGTTGCGTTTGTTGGGATCCGATGAATAGTGAATGCTATGTTATGTTGATTATCAATCTATTATCTATGTGTTGTTTATGATCTTGCATGCTCTCCGTTATTAGTAGAGGCTCTGGCCAAGTTGATACTTGTAACTCCAAGAGGGAGTACTTATGCTCGATAGTGGGTTCATGAAGGAGAAATGCCCTAGAGGCAATAATAAAGTGGTTATTATTATATATCTTTATGTTTATGATAAATGCTTATATACCATGCTATAATTGTATTAACCGAAACATTGATACATGTGTGATATGTAAACAACAAAGAAGTCCCTAGTATGCCTCTTAACTAGCTTGTTGACTAATGGATGATTAGTTTCATAATCATGAACATTGGGTGTTATTAATAACAAGGTTATATTATTATATGAATGATGTAATGGACACACCCAATTAAGCGTAGCATAAGATCACGTCATTAAGTTATTTGCTATAAGCTTTCGATACATAGTTACCTAGTCCTTATGACCATGAGATCATGTAAATCACTTATACCGGAAAGGTACTTTGATTACACCAAACGCCACTGCGTAAATGGGTGGTTACAAAGGTGGGATTAAGTATCCGGAAAGTATGAGTTGAGGCATATGGATCAACAGTGGGATTTGTCCATCCCGATGACGGATAGATATACTCTGGGCCCTCTCGGTGGAATGTCGTCTAATGTCTTGCAAGCATATGAATAAGTTCATAAGAGACCACATACCACGGTACGAGTAAAGAGTACTTGTCAGGAGACGAGGTTGAACAAGGTATAGAGTGATACCGATGATCAAACCTCGGACAAGTAAAATATCGCGTGACAAAGGGAATTGGTATCGTATGTGAATGGTTCATTCGATCACTAAAGTCATCGTTGAATATGTGGGAGCCATTATGGATCTCCAGATCCCGCTATTGGTTATTGGTCGGAGTGAGTACTCAACCATGTCCGCATAGTTCGCGAACCGTAGGGTGACACACTTAAAGTTGGATGTTGAAATGGTAGAACTTGAATATGGAATGGAGTTCTAATATTTGTTCGGAGTCCCGGATGAGATCCCGGACATCACGAGGAGTTCCGGAATGGTCCGGAGAATAAGATTCATATATAGGAAGTCATTTTATAAGATTTAAAATGATCCGGAAGGTTCTATGGAAGGTTCTAGAAGGTTCTAGAAAAGTCCGGAAGAAACCACCAAGGAAGGTGGAGTTCCGGAGGGACTCCACCTCCATGGCCGGCCAACCCTAGAGGGGGAGGAGTCCCAAGTGGACTCCCCCTATGGGGTCCGGCCACCCCCCCCCCCACATGGAAGGGGGGAATCCCACCCCAAGTGGGATTCCCACCTTGGGTAGGTTTCCCTATCACATGGAAGGTTTTGGGTTCGGGTCTTATTCGGAGACTTGTAGTCCAACACTTGGGGCTTCCACCTATATAATGAGGGGCCAAGGGGAGGGGGCCGGCCACCCCAAGACCACAGCCTGGCCGCACCCCTATAGTGGCCGGCCACCCCCTCCCAAACCCTAGCCGCCCCCTCTCTCCTCCATAGCTCCCGCACGCTTAGCGAAGCTCCGCCGGAGTTCTCCACCGCCACCGACACCACGCCGTCGTGCTATCGGATTCAAGAGGAGCTACTACTTCCGCTGCCCGCTGGAACGGGAGGTGGACGTCGTCTTCATCAACAACCGAACGTGTGACCGAGTACGGAGGTGCTGCCCGTTCGTGGCGCCGTGATCAAGATCTTCTACGCGCTTTTGCAAGCGGCAAGTGAACGTCTACCGCAGCAACAAGAGCCTCATCTTGTAGGCTTTGGAATCTCTTCAAGGGTGAGACTCGATAATCCCCTCGTTGCTACCGTCTTCTAGATTGCATCTTGGCTTGGATTGCGTGTTCGCGGTAGGAAATTTTTTGTTTTCTACACAACGTTATCCTACTGTGGTATCAGAGCCGTGTCTATGCATAGATGGTTGCACGAGTAGAACACAATGGTTTTGTGGGCATTGATGCTCTTGTTATCTTTAGTTTGAGTACTTTGCATCTTTGTGGCATATTGGGATGAAGCGGCTCGGACTAACATTACATGACCGCGTTCATGAGACTTATTCCTCGTTCGACATGCAACTTGTATTGCATAAGAGGCTTTGCGGGTGTCTGTCTCTCCTACTATAGTGAAGATTCAATTTACTCTTCTATTGACAACATTAGTATCAACGTTGTGGTTCATGTTCATAGGTAGATTAGATCTCTCTCGAAAACCCTAAACCACGTAAAATATGCAAACCAAATTAGAGACGTCTAACTTGTTTTTGCAGGGTTTGGTGATGTGATATGGCCATAATGTGATGATGAATATGTATGAGATGATCATTATTGTATTGTGGCAACCGGCAGGAGCCTTATGGTTGTCTTTAAATTTCATGTTGAGTAGTATTTCAAAGTAGTTGTAATAGTTGCTACATGGAGGACAATCATGAAGACGGCGCCATTGACCTTGACGCTACGCCGACGATGATGGAGATCATGCCCGAAGATGATGGAGATCATGTCCGTGCTTTGGAGATGAAGATCAAAGGCGCAAAGAAAAGGGCCATATCATATCACATATGAACTGCATGTGATGTTAATCCTTTTATGCATCTTATTTTGCTTAGATCGCGACGGTAGCATTATAAGATGATCCCTCACTAAAATCTCAAGATAATAAAGTGTTCATCCTTAGTAGCAGCGTTGCCAAGACTTGTCGTTTCGAAGCATCTCGTGATGATCGGGTGTGATAGAATCAACAAGTGCATACAACGGGTGCAAGACAGTTTTGCACATGCGGATACTAAGGTGGCCTTGACGAGCCTAGCATGTACAGACATGGTCTCGGAACACGTGATACCGAAAGGTAGAGCATGAATCATATGGTTGATATGATGAACACTTTGAGTGTTCGCCATTGAAATCACACCTTGTCTCGTGATGATCGGACTTAGGTGCGGTGGATTTGGTTCGTGTGATCACTAAGACAATGCGAGGGATATTGTTTTGAGTGGGAGTTCACCTAGATTTTTAATTATGTTGAATTAAAATTTGAACTCAATTTGTCATAAACTTAGTCTAAACTTTTGCAAATATATGTTGTAGAGATGGCGTCCCCAATCAATTTTAACCAGTTCCTAGAGAAAGAAAAACTTAAGAGCAACGGTAGCAACTTCACCGACTGGTTCCGTCATGTGAGGATCTTCCTCTCTGGCGGAAATCTGCAATATGTTCTTGATGCACCGCTAGGTGACCTCCTGCAGAAACTGAAACCGATGAAGTAAAAGCTGTTTACGAGACTCGGAAAACTCGGTACTCTCAAGTTCAGTGTGCCATCATGTGCAGTCTGGAATCCGATCTTCAAAAACGTTTTGAGCACCACGATCCTCATGAGTTGATGAAAGAGCTGAAAGCTATTTTTGAGACTCATGCGGCCGTGGAGTGCTATGAAGCATCGAAACATTTCTTCAGCTGTATGATGGAAGATGGCAGCTCCGTTAGTGAGCACATGCTCGCCATGACCGGGCATGCGAAGAAACTCAGTGACTTGGGAATAGTGATTCCTAATAGACTGGGGATTAATCGTGTCCTTCAATCACTGCCACCAAGTTACAAGAACTTTGTGATGAACTACAATATGCAGAACATGAACAAGGAGTTACCTGAACTCTTTGGCATGCTAAAAGCTGCTGAGATTGAGATCAAGAAAGAGCACCAAGTGTTGATGGTCAACAAGACCACCAGTTTCAAGAAACAGGGCAAGTCTAAGGGGAAATTCAAGAAGGGTGGCAAGAAAGCTGCCACGCCTCCTATGAAACCTAAGAACGGCCCTAAGCCTGATGCTGAGTGCTATTACTGCAAGGAGAAGGGACACTGGAAGCGTAATTGCTCCAAGTATCGGCTGATCTGAAGAGCGGCCTTGTCAAGAAGAAGAAAGAAGGTATATCGATATACATGTTATAGATGTTTATCTCACTGGTTCTCGTTCTAGTACTGGGTATTTGATCTTTGGTTCGGTTGCTCATATTTGTAACTCGAAACAGGAACTAAAGAATAAACGAAGACTACTGAAAGATGAAGTGACGATGCGCGTTGGAAACGGATCCAAAGTCGATGTGATCGCTGTCGGCACACTTCCTCTACATCTACCTTCGGGATTAGTTTTAAGCCTAAATAATTGTTATTTTGTACCCGCGTTAAGCATGAACATTATATCTGGATCTTGTTTAATGCAAGACGGTTATTCATTCAAGTCTGAGAATAATGGCTGTTCTATTTTTATGAATAATATCTTTTATGGTCGAGCACCTGAAAAGAATGGCTTATTTCTGTTAGATCTCGATAGTAGTGATACGCATATACATAACATTGATGCTAAGCGAATTAAATTGAATGATAATTCTACTTATATGTGGCACTGTCGTCTTGGTCATATTGGAGTGAAACGCATGAAGAAACTCCATACTGGTGGATTACTTGAATCACTTGACTTTGAGTCACTTGATAGATGCGAAGCATGTCTAATGGGTAAAATGACTAAGACTCCATTTTCTGGTATGATGGAGCGAGCTACTGACATATTGGAAATCATACATACCGATGTGTGCGGACCAATGAGCGTAGCATCGCGCGGTGGTTATCATTATGTTCTAACCTTCACAGATGATCTGAGTAGATATGGGTATATCTATTTCATGAAACATAAATCCGAAACTTTCGAGAAGTTTAAGGAATTCCAAAGTGAAGTAGAAAATCAACGTAACAAGAAGATTAAATTTCTACGATCTGATCGTGGAGGTGAATATCTGAGTTATGAGTTTGGCATGCATTTAAAGAAATGCGGAATACTTTCACAATTGACACCGCTGGGAACACCACAACGAAACAGTGTGTCCGAACGTCGTAATTGAACTCTCTTAGATATGGTTCGTTCTATGATGTCTCTTACTGATTTGCCGTTATCATTTTGGAGTTATGCATTAGAGACAGCCGCATTCACTTTAAATAGAGCACCATCAAAATCCGTAGAAACGACACCGTATGAATTATGGTTTAATAAGAAACCTAAGCTGTCGTTCCTAAAAGTTAGGGGTTGCGAAGCCTATGTAAAGAAGTTACAACCGGACAAGCTAGAATCCAAAGCGGAGAAATGCGTCTCCATAGGATACCCTAAGGAAACTATAGGGTACACTTTCTATCACAAATCCGAAGGCAAAATCTTTGTTGCTAAGAACGGAACCTTTCTTGAGAAAGAATTTCTCACTAAAGAAGTGACTGGAAGAAAAGTAGAACTCGATGAGATTGATGAATCTATACTCGTTGATCAGAGTAGCGCGATCTGGAAGTTGTACATGCAGTCTACACCGGCAACGAGAGGAAGCTAATGATAATGATCATGAAACTTGAGCGAGGAAACTACTGAACCTCGCAGATCGACAAGGGAGCGTGCCACTCCTGATTGGTATGATCCTTGTCTAAATGTCATGATTGTGGATAACAATGATGAGGACCCTGCGACGTATGAAGAAGCGATGATGAGCCCAGATTCCAACAAATGGCAAGAAGCCATGAAATCCGAAATGGGATCCATGTATGATAACAAAGTATGGAATTTGGTAGATTTACCTGATAGCCGAAAGGCTGTCGAGAATAAATGGATCTTCAAGAGAAAAACAGATGCTGATGGTAATATTACTGTCTATAAAGCTCGACTTGTCGCAAAGGGTTTCCGACAAATTCAAGGAGTTGACTACGATGAGACTTTCTCACCTGTAGCGAAGCTAAAATCTGTGAGGATTTTGTTAGCAATAGCTGCATTTTTCGATTATGAGATTTGGCAGATGGATGTCAAAACGGCGTTCCTTAATGGAGACATTGAGGAAGAGTTGTATATGGTAGAACCCAAAGGTTTTGTCGATCCTAAAAATGCTGACAAAGTATGCAAACTTCAGCGTTCAATCTATGGACTGAAGCAAGCATCAAGAAGTTGGAACCGACGCTTTGATAAGGTGATCAAAGACTTCGGGTTTATACAGTGTCATGGAGAGGCCTGTATTTACAAGAAAGTGAGTGGGAGCTCTGTAGCATTCCTGATATTATATGTAGATGACATATTATTGATCGGGAATGATATAGAACTATTAAGCAGTGTAAAAGGTTATTTGAATAATAGTTTTTCAATGAAAGACCTTGGTGAAGCATCGTATATATTAGGCATCAAGATTTATAGAGATAGATAAAGACGCCTAATAGGACTATCACAGAGTACATATCTGGACAATATTCTAAAGAAGTTTAGAATGGACGAAAGTAAGAAAGGGTTCTTACCTATGTTACCAGGCAAGGTCTTGAGTAAGACTCAAGGACCGGCTACGGCAGAAGAAAGAGAAAGGATGAGTAATATCCCCTACGCCTCGGTAGTAGGATCTATCATGTATGCCATGCTATGTACTAGACCGGATATAGCACATGCTGTTAGTTTGACTAGCAGATATCAAAGTGATCCAGGAATGGAACACTGGACAGCGGTCAAGAATATCCTGAAGTACTTGAAAAGAACTAAGGATATGTTTCTTTGTTATGGAGGTGACCAAGAGCTCGTTCTAAACGGTTACACCGATGCAAGTTGGAACACTGATCCTGATGACTCTAAGTCACAGTCTGGGTACGTGTTTATATTGAATGGTGCTGCTGCGATGGCTGGGCAAGCTCGAAGCAGTGCACGGTGGCGAAGTCTTCAACAGAATCAGAGTACATAGCGGCTTCAGAGGCTTCATCAGAAGCGGTATGGATGAAGAGGTTCATTGTAGAGCTCGGTGTGGTTCCTAGTGCATTGGACCCATTAATCATCTACTTTGATAACATGGGTGCCATCGCCAATGCACAAGAGCCAAGGTCACACAAGAGGCTGAAGCATATCAAGCTGCGTTACCACTCGATTCGCGAGTACATCGAAGATGGAGAAGTAAAGATTTGCAAAGTACACACTGATCTGAATGTAGCAGATCCGTTGACTAAAGCTCTCCCTAGGGCAAAGCATGACCAACACCAGAATGCCATGGGTGTTAGGTATATTACAATGTAATCTAGATTATTGACTCTAGTGCAAGTGGGAGACTGAAGGAGATATGCCCTAGAGGCAATAATAAAGTGGTTATTATTATATATCTTTATGTTTATGATAAATGTTTATATACCATGCTATAATTGTATTAACCGAAACATTGATACATGTGTGATATGTAAACAACAAAGAAGTCCCTAGTATGCCTCTTAACTAGCTTGTTGATTAATGGATGATTAGTTTCATAATCATGAACATTGGATGTTATTAATAACAAGGTTATATCATTATATGAATGATGTAATGGACACACCCAATTAAGCATAGCATAAGATCACGGCATTAAGTTATTTGCTATAAGCTTTCGATACATAGTTACCTAGTCCTTATGACCATGAGATCATGTAAATCACCTATACCGGAAAGGTACTTTGATTACACCAAACGCCACTGCGTAAATGGGTGGTTATAAAGGTGGGATTAAGTATCCGAAAAGTATGAGTTGAGGCATATGGATCAACAGTGGGATTTGTCCATCCCGATGACGGATAGATATACTCTGGGCCCTCTCGGTGGAATGTCGTCTAATGTCTTGCAAGCATATGAATAAGTTCATAAGAGACCACATACCACGGTACGAGTAAAGAGTACTTGTCAGGAGACGAGGTTGAACAAGGTATAGAGTGATACCGATGATCAAACCTCGGACAAGTAAAATATCGCGTGACAAAGGGAATTGGTATCGTATCTGAATGGTTCATTCGATCACTAAAGTCATCGTTGAATATGTGGGAGCCATTATGGATCTTCAGATCCCGCTATTGGTTATTGGTCGGAGTGAGTACTCAACCATGTCTGCATAGTTCGCGAACCGTAGGGTGACACACTTAAAGTTGGATGTTGAAATGGTAGAACTTGAATACGGAATGGAGTTCGAATATTTGTTCGGAGTCCCGGATGAGATCCCGGACATCACGAGGAGTTCCGGAATGGTCCGGAGAATAAGATTCATATATAGGAAGTCATTTTATAAGATTTGAAATGATCCGGAAGGTTCTATGGAAGGTTCTAGAAGGTTCTAGAAAAGTTCGGAAGTAACCACCAAGGAAGGTGGAGTCCCGGAGGGACCCCACCTCCATGGCCGGCCAACCCTAGAGGGGGAGGAGTCCCAAGTGGACTCCCCCTATGGGGGCCGGCCACCCCCCCCACATGGAAGGGGGAATCCCACCCCAAGTGGGATTCCCACCTTGGGTAGGTTTCCCTATCAGATGGAAGGTTTTGGGTTCGGGTCTTATTCGGAGACTTTTAGTCCAACACTTGGGGCTTCCACCTATATAATGAGGGGCCAAGGGGAGGGGGCCGGCCACCCCAAGACCACAGCCTGGTCGCACCCCTATAGTGGCCGGCCACCCCCTCCCAAACCCTAGCCGCCCCCTCTCTCCTCCATAGCTCCCGCACGCTTAGTGAAGCTCCGCCGGAGTTCTCCACCGCCACCGACACCACGCCGTCGTGCTGTCGGATTCAAGAGGAGCTACTACTTCCGCTGCCCGCTGGAACGGGAGGTGGACGTCGTCTTCATCAACAACCGAACGTGTGACCGAGTACGGAGATGCTGCCCGTTCGTGGCGCCGTGATCAAGATCTTCTACGCGCTTTTGCAAGCGGCAAGTGAACGTCTACCGCAGCAACAAGAGCCTCATCTTGTAGGCTTTGGAATCTCTTCAAGGGTGAGACTTGATAATCCCCTCGTTGCTACCGTCTTCTAGATTGCATCTTGGCTTGGATTGCGTGTTCGCGGTAGGAAATTTTTTGTTTTCTATGCAACGTTATCCTACAGTTCATGCCTCCATTAAATCTGGGACGGTGACAGAAAGTTCTAAGGTTGTGGATGTGCTGTTGCCACTAGGGATAAAACATCAATGCTATGTCTAAGGATGTATTTGTTGATTACATTACGCACCATACTTAATGCAATTGTCTGTTGTTTGCAACTTAATCTTTGGAGGGGTTCGGATGATAACCTGAAGGTGGACTTTTTAGGCATAGATGCATGCTGGATAGCGGTCTATGTACTTTGTCGTAATGCCCAATTAAATCTCACACTACTCATCATAACATGTATGTGCATGGTCATGCCCTCTTTATTTGTCAATTGCCCAACTGTAATTTGTTCACCCAACATGCTATTTCTTATGGGAGAGACACCACTAGTGAACTGTGGATCCGGTCCATTCTTTACATCGAATACAATCAACTGCAATACTTGTTCTACTATTTTCTGCAAACAATCATCATCCACACTATACATCTAATCCTTTGTTACAGCAAGCCGGTGAGATTGACAACCTCACTGTCACGTTGAGGTAAAGTAATTTGGTTGTGTTGTGCAGGTTCCACGTTGGCGCCGGAATCCCTGGTGTTGCGCCGCACTACACTCCGCCGCCATCAACCTTCAACGTGCTTCTTGGCTCCTACTGGTTCGATAAACCTTGGTTTCTTACTGAGGGAAAACTTGCCGCTGTACGCATCACACCTTCCTCTTGGGGTTCCCAACGGACGCGTGCTGTACGCGTATCAAGCACTTTTTCTGGCGCCGTTGCCAGGGAACTGAAGAAAAGTTACACCACAAAGATTTCTAACTCCCACGTCAACTTCACGCCAGCAGCACTTTTTCTGGCGCCATTGCCGGGGAGATCAAGACACGCTGCAAGGGGAGTCTCCACTTCCAATCTCTTTATTTTGTTTTTTTGTCTTGCTTTACTTTTATTTACTACTTTGTTTGCTGCACTAAAACAAAACACAAAAAAATTAGTTGCTAGCTTTACTTTATTTACTGTCTTGATCTCCATATTAAAAACACACAAAAATTAGTTACTTGCATTTAGTTTATCTAGTTTTCTTTATTTACTATTGCTAAAATGGGTACTCCTGAAAATACTAAGTTGTGTGACTTCACAAACACAAATAATAATGATTTCCTATGCACACCTATTGCTCCACCTGCTACTACAGCAGAATTCTTTAAAATTAAACCTGCTTTACTGAATCTTGTTATGAGAGAGCAATTTTCTGGTGTTAGTTCTGATGATGCTGCTGCCCATCTTAATAATTTTGTTGAACTATGTGAAATGCAAAAGTATAAGGATGTAGATGGTGACATTATAAAATTAAAATTGTTTCCTTTCTCCTTAAGAGGAAGAGCTAAAGATTGGTTGCTATCCCTGCCTAAGAATAGTATTGATTCATGGACTAAATGTAAGGATGCTTTCATTGGTAGATATTATCCTCTTGCTAAAATTATATCTTTGATAAGTAGCATAATAAATTTTAAGCAATTGGATACTGAGCATGTTGCCCAAGCATGGGAAAGAATGAAATCTTTGGTTAAAAATTGCCCAACCCATGGACTGACTACTTGGATGATCATCCAAACCTTTTATGCAGGACTGAACAAAGCTTCTTGATAATATGATGATTAACTACTCTAAATGGCACACGGAAAGAGCTCCACAAGGTAAGAAGGTAAATTCTGTTGAAGAAACCTCTTCCTTGAGTGATAAGATTGATGCTATTATGTCTATGCTTGTGAATGGTAGGACTAATGTTGATCCTAATAATGTTCCGTTAGCTTCATTGGTTGCCCAAGAAGAACATGTTGATGTGAATTTCATTAAAAATAACAATTACAATAACTCTAGGCCATATCCTGCTAATGGTAACTCTTAAGGTAGATATGTTTCACCTAATGAGCAAAAGATGTTAGAAATTGAAAGATCTACCAAGAGCTTTATGCAATCCCAATACGAGCAAAATAAATTGTTTACTAAAACTATGAATGAACAATCTACCTTGTTGAAAAATATAGAAAATCAACTTGAAAATTTTAATATGGAGATCTCTGGGTTGCAAACTAAACTTGCAAATGCTGAAAACCGAATCTCATACATGTCTGCATCACAATCTTCTTTAATTAATAAAATGGCTGCTAAACCTGAGGATATTGATAATAAAATTGTTACTACAGCAAACGCCATCCAAGTTAGAATTAATGAGAATATAAGATTGATGGCTGAATTGCGTGCTAGGTGGGAAAAAGAAGAAAATGCTAAAGAAGATAATATAGCTAAAGTTTGGACTATTACCACAACTAGTAACGTTAATGCTCCACAGGTTGCTACACCTCCTACTATCAATGGTAAAATAATTGGTGTTGGCAATGTTTCCACTTCTAATGAAAAGCCTGCAAAACTGCCGGAACCTGCTAAAACTGCTAAAACTGCTTGTGATAAAACTGCTGAAATTTTTTCCAACATTGGGGACAATGATCCCATTGCTTTAGATTATAATGGTTTAGATTTTGATGATTGCCACATCTCTAAAGTTATAAAGTTCTTACAAAAACTTGCTAAGAGTCCTAATGCTAGTGCTATAAATTTGGCCTTTACAAAACATATTACAAATGCTCTCATAAAAGCTAGAGAAGAGAAATTAAATCGTGAAGCTTCTATTCCTAGGAAGTTAGAGGATGGTTGGGAGCCCATCATTAAGATGAAGGTCAATGACTTTGATTGTAATGCTTTATGTGATCTTGGTGCAAGTATTTCCGTTATGCCTAGGAAAATCTATAATATGCTTGACTTGCCACCATTGAAAATTTGTTATTTGGATATTAATCTTGCTGATAACTCTACAAGGAAACCTTTGGGGAGAGTTGATAATGTTCACATTACTGTTAACAATAACCTTGTCCCCGTTGATTTTGTTGTGTTGGATATTGAATGCAATGCATCTTGTCCCATTATATTGGGAAGACCTTTTCTTCGAACTGTTGGTGCTATTATTGATATGAAGGAAGGTAATATTAAATATCAATTTCCTCTCAAGAAAGGTATGGAACACTTCCCTAGAAAGAGAATGAAGTTACCTTTTGATTCTATTATTAGAACAAATTATGATGTTGACACTTCGTCTCTTGATAATACTTGATACACACTTTCTGCGCCTAGCTGAAAGGCGTTAAAGAAAAGCGCTTATGGGAGACAACCCATGGTTTTTACTACAGTACTTTATTTTTATTTAGTGTCTTGGAAGTTGTTTACTACTGTAGCAACCTCTCCTTATCTTAGTTTAGTGTTTTGTTGTGCCAAGTAAAGTCGTCGATAGAAAAGTTCATACTAGATTTGGATTACTGCGCAGAAATAGATTTCTTTGCTGTCACGAATCTGGGCTGTTTTCTCTGTAGGTAACTCAGAAAATTATGCCAATTTACGTGAGTGATCCTCAGATATGTACGCAACTTTCATTCAATTTGAGCATTTTCATTTGAGCAAGTCTGGTGCCTCGATAAAATTCGTCAATACGAACTGTTCTGTTTTGACAGATTCTGCCTTTTATTTCGCATTGCCTCTTT
The DNA here is from genome assembly GCF_019359855.2 of Lolium perenne. Classification (NCBI taxonomy): domain Eukaryota; kingdom Viridiplantae; phylum Streptophyta; class Magnoliopsida; order Poales; family Poaceae; genus Lolium; species Lolium perenne. Next base: position 195,410,035 of record NC_067249.2, read on the forward strand.
TGCTATGTTGGATGAATTTCTTTGATCCATTAATGTCCAGTAGCTTTATGCAATGTCCAGAAGTGTTAAGAATGATTATGTCACCTCTGAACATGTTAATTTTTATTGTCACTAACCCTCTAATGAGTTGTTCTAAGTTTGGTGTGGAGGAAGTTTTCAAGGATCAAGAGAGGAGTATGATGCAACATGATCAAGGAGAGTGAAAGCTCTAAGCTTGGGGATGCCCCGGTGGTTCACCCCTGCATATTCTAATAAGACTCAAGCGTCTAAGCTTGGGGATGCCCAAGGCATCCCCTTCTTCATCGACAACATTATCAGGTTCCTCCCCTGAAACTATATTTTTATTCCATCACATCTTATGTGCTTTGCTTGGAGCGTCGGTTTGTTTTTGTTTTTATTTTGTTTGAATAAAATGGATCCTAGCATTCATTGTGTGGGAGAGAGACACGCTCCGCTGTAGCATATGGACAAGTATGTCCTTAGGCTCTACTCGTAGTATTCATGGCGAAGTTTCTTCTTCGTTAAATTGTTATATGGTTGGAATTGGAAAATGATACATGTAGTAATTGCTATAATGTCTTGGGTAATGTGATACTTGGCAATTTTTGTGCTCATGTTTAAGCTCTTTCATCATATACTTTGCACCCATTAATGAAGAAATACATAGAGCATGCTAAAATTTGGTTTGCATATTTGGTTTCTCTAAGGTCTAGATAATTTCTAGTATTGAGTTTGAACAACAAGGAAGACGGTGTAGAGTCTTATAATGTTTACAATATGTCTTTTATGTGAGTTTTGCTGCACCGCTTCATCCTTGTGTTTGTTTCAAATAAGCCTTGCTAGCCTAAACCTTGTATCGAGAGGGAATACCTCTCATGCATCCAAAATACTTGAGCCAACCACTATGCCATTTGTGTCCACCATACCTACCTACTACATGGTATTTTCCGCCATTCCAAAGTAAATTGCTTGAGTGCTACCTTTAAAATTCCATCATTCACCTTTGCAATATATAGCTCATGGGACAAATAGCTTAAAAACTATTGTGGTATTGAATATGTACTTATGCACTTTATCTCTTATTAAGTTGCTTGTTGTGCGATAACCATGTTCACTGGGGACGCCATCAACTACTCTTTGTTGAATTTCATGTGAGTTGCTATGCATGTTCGTCTTGTCTGAAGTAAGAGAGATCTACCACCTTATGGTTAAGCATGCATATTGTTAGAGAAGAACATTGGGCCGCTAACTAAAGCCATGATCCATGGTGGAAGTTTCAGTTTTGGACATATATCCTCAATCTCATATGAGAAAATTATTAATTGTTGATTACATGCTTATGCATAAAAGAGGAGTCCATTATCTGTTGTCTATGTTGTCCCGGTATGGATGTCTAAGTTGAGAATAATCAATAGCGAGAAATCCAATGCGAGCTTTCTCCTTAGACCTTTGTACAGGCGGCATAGAGGTACCCCTTTGTGACACTTGGTTAAAACATGTGCATTGTGATGATCCGGTAGTCCAAGCTAATTAGGACAAGGTGCGGGCACTATTAGTATACTATGCATGAGGCTTGCAACTTGTAAGATATAATTTACATGATACATATGCTTTATTACTACCGTTGACAAAATTGTTTCATGTTTTCAAAATCAAAGCTCTAGCACAAATATAGCAATCGATGCTTTTCCTCTATGGAGGACCATTCTTTTACTTTCATTGTTGAGTCAGTTCACCTATTTCTCTCCACCTCAAGAAGCAAACACTTGTGTGAACTGTGCATTGATTCCTACATACTTGCATATTGCACTTATTATATTACTCTATGTTGACAATTATCCATGAGATATACATGTTATAAGTTGAAATCAACCGCTGAAACTTAATCTTCCTTTGTGTTGCTTCAATACCTTTACTTTGATTTATTGCTTTATGAGTTAACTCTTATGCAAGACTTATTGATGCTTGTCTTGAAGTACTATTCATGAAAAGTCTTTGCTATATGATTCACTTGTTTACTCATGTCATATACATTGTTTTGATCGCTGCATTCACTACATATGCTTTACAAATAGTATGATCAAGGTTATGATGGTATGTCACTCCAGAAATTATCTTTGTTATCGTTTTACCTGCTCGGGACGAGCAGAACTAAGCTTGGGGATGCTGATACGTCTCCAACGTATCGATAATTTCTTATGTTCCATGCCACATTATTGATGATATCTACATGTTTTATGCACACTTTATGTCATATTCGTGCATTTTCTGGAACTAACCTATTAACAAGATGCCGAAGTGCCAGTTGTTGTTTTCTGCTGTTTTTGGTTTCAGAAATCCTAGTAAGGAAATATTCTCGGAATTGGACGAAATCAACGCCCAGGGTCCTATTTCGCCATGAAGCTTCCAGAAGACCGAAGAGGAGACGAAGTGGGGCCACGAGGTGGCCACACCCTAGGGCGGCGCCCCCCCCCCCTTGGCCGCGCGGCCCTGTGGTGTGGGCCCCTCGTGCCGCCTCCTGACCTGCCCTTCCGCCTACTTAAAGCCTCCGTTGCGAAACCCCCAGTACCGAGAGCCACGATACGGAAAACCTTCCAGAGACGCCGCCGCCGCCAATCCCATCTCGGGGGATTCAGGAGATCGCCTCCGGCACCCTGCCGGAGAGGGGAATCATCTCCCGGAGGACTCTACGCCGCCATGCTCGCCTCCGGAGTGATGTGTGAGTAGTCTACCCCTGGAATATGGGTCCATAGCAGTAGCTAGATGGTTGTCTTCTCCCCATTGTGCTTAATTGTCGGATCTTGTGAGCTGCCTAACATGATCAAGATCATCTATCTGTAATTCTATATGTTGCGTTTGTTGGGATCCGATGAATAGAGAATACTTGTTATGTTGATTATCAAAGTTATGTCTATGTGTTGTTTATGATCTTGCATGCTCTCCGTTATTAGTAGATGCTCTGGCCAAGTTGATGCTAGTAACTCCAAGAGGGAGTATTTATGCTCGATAGTGGGTTCATGTCTCCGTGAATCTGGAGGGGTGACAAGAACCTCTAAGGTTATGGATGTGCTGTTGCCACTAGGGATAAAACATTGGTGCTATGTTCAAGGATGTAGTCACTGATTACATTACGCGCAATACTTAATGCAATTGTCTATTGTTAGCAACTTAATACTGGAGGGGGTTCGGATGATAACCTGAAGGTGGACTTTTTAGGCATAGATGCATGCTGGATAGCGGTCTATGTACTTTGTCGTAATGCCCAATTAAATCTCACTATACTCATCATAATATGTATGTGCATGGTCATGCCCTCTTTATTTGTCAATTGCCCAACTGTAATTTGTTCACCCAACATGCTGTTTATCTTATGGGAGAGACACCTCTAGTGAACTGTGGACCCCGGTCCAATTCTCTATACTGAAATACAATCTCTTGTATCTTGTTTCTTGTTTCTGCAAACAATCATCTTCCACACAATACGGTTAATCCTTTGTTACAGCAAGCCGGTGAGATTGACAACCTCACTGTTTCGTTGGGGCAAAGTACTTTGGTTGTGTTGTGCAGGTTCCACGTTGGCGCCGGAATCTCTGGTGTTGCGCCGCACTACATCCCGCCGCCATCAACCTTCAACGTGCTTCTTGACTCCTACTAGTTTGATTAAACCTTAGTTTCTTACTGAGGGAAACTTGCCGCTGTGCGCATCACACCTTCCTCTTGGGGTTCCCAACGGACGTGTCAACCACACGCATCAGGGAGTCTCCACATCCCAATCTCTTTACTTTGTTTTTGTCTTGCTTAGTTTTATTTACTACTTTGTTTGCTACACTAAATCAAAATACAAAAAAATTAGTTGCTAGTTTTACTTTATTTGCTATCTTGTTTGCTATATCAAAAACACAAAAAAATTAGTTACTTGCATTTACTTTATCTAGTTTGTTTTATTTACTATTGCTAAAATGGGTACTCCTGAAAATACTAAGTTGTGTGACTTCACAACCACAAATAATAATGATTTCTTATGCACACCTATTGCTCCACCTGCTACTACAGCAGAATTCTTTGAAATTAAACCTTCTTTACTAAATCTTGTTATGCGAGAGCAATTTTCTGGTGTTAGTTCTGATGATGCTGCTGCCCATCTCAATAATTTTGTTGAACTTTGTGAAATGCAAAAAGTATAAAGATGTAGATGGTGACATTATAAAATTAAAATTGTTCCCTTTCTCATTAAGAGGAAGAGCTAAAGATTGGTTGCTATCTCTGCCTAAGAATAGTATTGATTCATGGACTAAATGCAAGGATGCTTTTATTGGTAGATATTATCCCCCTGCTAAAATTATATCTTTGAGAAGTAGCATAATGAATTTTAAACAATTGGATACTGAGCATGTTGCACAAGCATGGGAAATTGTAAGGGTATTTTACCCTTATCCATTATTTTGGTATCTATGACACCGTGCTAGAGTATTTGGACTAATACATGCCTACAAGATGACTTTCAGGTATTAGCCAAAGAGGTATGATGGTATAGCAATGGAACAAAAGGCAACGGGAGACCCCCCCAATTCGACGAAAAATCAGCTAGTTTTTCAGAGCCTGGCGGTCCACGAATCCGGTCGGACCGGCCCTGGCACCGGACAGCCCGGTCACCAACCGGACCTAGAACCGGTGCCATCCGGGCGAGTTCCAGTAAAGAAGGCGAGCCCTCCAGTCTGCGTCCGGTCACCAGCCCGGTTTCGGACCGGCTGCTCCGGTCCATGGCCCGGTCTGACCGGGCACCAGACCGAGCGGCCCGATCAGCAACCGGACTCTGCGCCTGTGACATCCGGACGCCATCCAGTAAGGTCAGAAGCCTGCCCGGTCAAGACCCGGTCCCACCTCCGGTTGGAAACCGGCCGGCCCAGTCTGTGGCCCGGTCGGCCGAGGCTGTGGACCGACTTTGTCCGGCGCCAAATCCGGTTGACCGGGTTTCTCGAAGAATCTGCTGATGTGGCAAGTGACCAACGGCCGTATTTCGAAGAACACTATAAATAGGTCTTCTCCTACCTCTGAACAGTTAGGCACTACACTACAAGCTGTTCTTGAGCTCTCTCTCTCATACTCCATTGCTAGAAACACCAAAAGCCTCAGATCTCCCTCCTCCTCCACCCAAACTCAAATCCCTCCGGGGAATCATTAGAGGAGGACCCGATCTACCGTTCTACCAAGCCAAATCTCATTCCCCCTTGTATTCATTGAGAAGCTTGCTTCCTAGGGTTCCTTGGAAACCCTAGGTAGGCAAGAGGAGTCCGGAAGCATCCGGGCTGTGGATTTGCTCCGGGCAAGATTGTGAAGGTTTGGAGGCTACCTCAAAGTCTACCACAAGTGAGTGAGCTATTCCTTCGTGGGATAGGCTCCGGAGAATAGGGTGAGCCTTCGTGGCGCGGGGAATCCTTCGTGGGACCTCCACTCCTCCAAACGTGACGTACCTTGTTGCAAAGCAAGGGAACACGGGAATACATCCTCGTCTCCGCGTGCTATCGGTTATCTCTAACCGAACTCCTTACTTGTGATTTAGCGCACTGTGAGAGCCTTCGTGCTCGAGTTAGTTGTATCCTCATATAGGTTGCTTCACCTAGTTTGCATTAGGCTCATCTTTATATTCCGCAAAGCCTAATATTGCAAAGAAAGAATCAAAATTTGTAGAAACCTATTCACCCCCTCTAGGTTTACCATCTCTATACTTTCAATTGGTATCGAGCACGGACTCTTTTTAAGGGCTTCACCGCCTTAAGAGTGAGATGGATAAACTCTTCGAGGGTCTAGATGATGACTCTAACCTTTCGGTTAAAGAGATGAAATCTAGATTCTTGGCATATGATGCCGAGAAGAAGAAAAAGGAGGATGAGCTACAAAACCAAATGACGAAATGACCGCCATGCTTAAGAACCTAGCTGCGGGTGGAACTCCTAGTGGGGCTTCGGCCTCTAAGGAATCCTACCATGATGTTAACCATGACTATCCCGAAACACTTCACCCATGCCTCATATAAACCATAGTGGGACCGTTCCCCATTACGATGGAACTCACTTTCCACATTGGAAATCTGCTATGGAATCTCATATTCGCAGCTGCAGTGTGGAGCTATGGGAGCTCATTGTTCATGGACATCGGGAGCCACAAGATCCTACTCGGTTGACCTCCACCGAGTTCTACAACCGTCAACTCAATGCATCCGCACGTGACAAGATTAGAAGTGGCATCAACCGCAAGCTTCTTGATCAAGTCGATGACATTGTCTCCGCTAAAGAGTTGTGGGATCGGATCGTAGTACTCCAAGAGGGAACCGATTTGATCCAATCAGCTCTCTATGAGACCGCAAAGCAAGAGGCCTACCAGTTCATGATTCGAGATGGAGAATCCGTATTCGATGCCTATGCTAGGCTTGGTGCTCTGAAAGTAAGGGTCAAGGGACTTGGTCTTTGAGAAGTACAATGATGGATTCGAGATGAACGAAGCCTTCATAAAATCCAAGGTCATTGCTATGATTGCCGTCAAACAAGAAGACACCAACCTTGGACTCAACTTGCAAATCATGACCAAGAGTGCCGATCTCAACTCCGATGATCTAGTCTCCTATGTGGCCGCCAATGAAAGCATGGCCAAAGCCGGAAAGAGGCTCAAGGCAATGAACCGTGTTGATGAAGCCTCACACAACCATGAAGCGTCACACAACCTTGCTCTCAAAGCTAGAGCAGACCATGAAAGCAACGAAGACTATGAAATTGAAGAAGATGAAGAGATGACTTCAACTAGTGACATTGCTACCGACTTTGCTTTCTTTGCCAAGAAGTACAAGGTCAAGTTCCCAATGCTCCTCAATGACAAGAAGAAGAAGAGAACTTGCTACAATTGTGATGAAGATAACCACTTTGCAAATGAGTGCCCTTATGAGAAAAGGGTAGACAAGCCAAAGTTCATCAAAGGGGTCAAGCCAAGATTGAAGCCGAACCCAATCAACGATCGGTACAAGAAGAACAAGGGAAGAGCTTTTGTTGGGGCCGAGTACTTGTCCGATGAAGAAGAAGAAGACGAGGAGAAGGAGGCCAGAGTGGCCGGTTTAGCTTACTCTAAGCCCGGGTCACTCTTCACATATGACTACTCCAAAGATTACTCCACGGAGAATGATGTTGGCTCTTCCTTCATGGCAAGAACAACTCAAGATGATGACTCCGATGACTCTCCCTCCTCTCCAATCATTGGCTCTTGTCTTATGGCAAGGGAAACCAAGGTAATGGAACCTCCACCTTCCCTATCTAGTGTTCTTGATGATGAAAACGAAGATCAAGAAGAATTAATTATGCTTAAGGAACTCTATGATGTTAGATGCACCCTTCGTGGTGAAGCTCTTGTCAAGTTTGATTTCTTGATGGACTCACTCAAAGAAAAGGATGAGTCCATTGAGGAATTAGAATATCAATTGAATGAGAAGGAACGGAGATTCAATCTCCTAAGACAAGAGCTAAACACCGAAAGGTGCATATCTCAAGGCCTTAAGCAACAAATTGAAACTTATGAACTTGATAAAGTTAAGGACCTAGAAACTATTGATAGGGCTCAATTATTGACCCAAGAGCTCAATGCCTCAAAGGAGGAACTTGAAGTTGCTCATGCTTCTCTCACTAGGGATCTTGACCACCTTGAAAGAGCTAACAAGCTTGTCAAGGATGAGCTCAAGAAACTTGGAGAGAATCATGATCTACTTCAAGAATCCTACAAAAGGGCTCTTGGATCAATGAAGGATCCCATTGATGTTGAAAAGCTTGCTTGTTCCTCCATTTCCTTTACTAGTGAGCATGCTAAACTTGTTGAGGAACATGTTCGTTTACAAGAGGAACTTTCTTTGCATGTTGAGACCAATGCATATCTTGAGTCCTTGGTGACCAAATATGGTCTTGACTATCATCCTAATGAATCTTCTTGTGAGCAAGCATCTATTCTTGAGGAAAATGTTAGGCTAACAAAGGAACTTGCAAAGTTCACCACCGCCAAGAACAAGATGGGATTGGATGACCTCTTGAGTAAGCAAAGGTCAAACAATCAAAAGTATGGACTTGGATATACTCCCAAGTCCCACAAGAAGAACAACTACAAGAAGGAGAAACCCGCTCAAGATAAGAACAAGAAGGTCACTAACAATGGCAAAGCCTCAAAGGGCAAAGTCACTAGTGGTGACCGCACGGGGCCAAACGATCACTATGCATTATTTGTTGATTATTATGGTGATGTCTATGCTAACTATGTTGGCCCTCCTAATGGCTATGCTTATAGAGAGTACTCAATTTGGGTACCAAAAGATATTGTTGCCATTGCAAAGGAACCCATTAATCGATGGGTTCCTAAATCCTCTACTTGATTTTGTAGGGGTATTCCTCCGGTGGTCCAAAATGGGTGTTTGATAGTGGATGCACCAATCATATGACCGGAGGAAAAGGTGTGCTTGATCAATTCATTGAAGATATCAACAAGAAGTCAAGCATTACCTTTGGTGACAACTCAAAGGGAAAGGTACTTGGGTACGGCAAGGTAGCAATCTCTAAGGACGTGTGCCTTGAGACGGTTATGCTTGTTGAATACCTTGGCTATAACCTACTTTCTATATATCATCTTGCCGATGCCGGTTACAATTCATATTTCACTAAATATTATGTGCAAGTCTTTAGGAGTGACAATCTTAAATTGGTCCTTGTTGGATATGTGGAGAACAACCTTTACGTGGTTGACCTCTCGAAAGAGAGCCCCTCCTTCTCCACATGTCTAATGGCGGCCAAGCATGACGAAGGATGGTTGTGGCATCGCCGCCTTGGTCATGTTAACATGAGGAATCTTAAACAACTCCTAAAGGGTGAGCATATTGTGGGACTAACCGGCGTTTCTTTTGAGAAAGATCTTGTTTGTAGTGCATGTGTAGCCGGAAAGCAACTCAAGAAGAAGCATCCCATCAAGAGTATTGTTACCACATCTAGGCCTTTGGAGCTCCTTCATTTGGACCTCTTTGGGCCATCACATTATGATACTCTTGGTGGGAGCAAGTACGGACTTGTCATTGTTGATGATTACTCAAGATACTCTTGGGTCTTTCTCCTTAAGTCTAAGGACGAGACCCATAGAGAGTTCATCACCTTCGCCAAGAAAGCTCAACGTATGTATGAATCCGAGATCAAGGCGATTAGGACCGACAATGGCACCGAGTTCAAGAACTATACTATGCAAGAGTTTGTGGATGATGAGGGCATCAAGCATGAGTTTTCGGCGCCATACACCCCTCAACAAAACGGTGTTGTTGAAAGGAAGAACCAGACTATCATTGAGATGGCAAGAACCATGTTGAGTGAATTCAACTCACCCCACAACTTTTGGGGAGAAGCCATCTCTACGGCCGTCCACTACTCCAACCGGCTCTTCCTCCGTCCCCTCCACAACAAAACCCCATACGAGCTCCTTACCGGTAACAAGCCTAATGTCATGTATATTCGTGTCTTTGGATGCAAATGCCTTGTTAAGAACAACAAAGGAAAGCTCGGTAAATTTGAAACTAGAACCATAGAGGGTATATTTGTTGGATATGCGGAGAACTCTCATGCCTATAGATACTACAACCGGTCCTCCGGGACTATTGAAGTATCTTGTGACGTGGTGTTCTTGGAGGATAATGGCTCCCAAGTGGAGCAAGTTGTTCCATGTGTTGCAGGTAATGATGAAGATCCATCTAGTGCCATCAAGCATATGGGCATTGGACACATCCGGCCCATGGAGGTTCATAATGATGATCAAGATGATGGAGTAGATGTCTCAAGCACGCCACAAGTGGAGCCTAGCTCAACTCAAGCCGAACCATCAAGTGCAACTCAAGAACCATCCTCTACTCAAGATGAGTCTCAATCCGAAGAACAAGAAGAAGATCCTCATTCCATGGAGCAAGATCATGATGACGATCAAGAAACATCCTCAACTCATGATCAAGCTCAAGTGGTCCCTCATGATCAAGTACTAGCAAGAGATGAATTCATTGATCATGAAGGAACCGTTCGGAAGATCAAGGCCGCTACAAGGGCAAGTGACATGAAAGTGGATCAAGTCCTTGGTAGCATCTCAAGAGGAGTGGTAACTCGTAGACACCATGCATTACTTATCACTTATTGTCAACATCATGCTTTTGTGTCTACTTTTGAACCACTTAAGGTACATGAAGCCTTGGTCGATCCGGATTGGGTAATTGCCATGCAAGAAGAATTGGAGTGTTTCACTCGTAATGAAGTATGGTCTCTAGTTGAGAGACCCAAGGATCATCGCATCAATGTCATTGGGACCAAATGGGTATTCAAGAACAAGCAAGATGAGAATGGCATTGTTATACGAAACAAAGCAAGGTTAGTGGCGCAAGGGTTTGCCCAAATAGAAGGTATGGATTTTGAGGATACCTTTGCGCCGGTAGCCCGTCTTGAAGCTATTCGTCTTTTGCTTGCATTTGCATCTTTCCACAATTTCAAATTATATCAAATGGATGTGAAAAGTGCATTTTTGAATGGTCCCCTAAAAGAAACCGCATATGTGGCTCAACCCCCGGGTTTCGAAGACCCATGCTGACCCAACCACGTGTATTTACTCCATAAGGCACTCTACGGTCTCAAGCAAGCTCCACGTGCTTGGTATGAGTTCCTTAGGGATTTCTTACTACATGATGGGTTTTGCATGGGTACGGTCAATTCCACCCTTTTCACCAAGCGGGTTAAAGGGGGTGGCCTCTTTATATGTCAAATATATGTTGATGATATTATTTTTGGTGGAACTAACCCCAATCATAACAAAGCTTTTGAGCTATTGATGACTAGGAAATTTGAGATGTCCATGATGGGAGAGTTGAAGTTCTTTCTAGGCTTCCAAGTGAGGCAACTTGCAAAAGGCACCTTCATCTCTCAAGAAAAGTATGTGAAGGACATGCTCAAGAAATTCAACATGACCAATGCGAGTCCAATGAAGACACCCATGCCCGTAAAGGGGCAACTTGGTTCATGTGACGGTGAGAAGGATGTGGACATAAAGGTATACCGCTCCATGATAGGATCCTTGCTCTACCTTTGTGCCTCTAGGCCGGATATCATGCTAAGTGTAGGGATGTGTGCTCGTTTTCAATCCGCTCCCAAGGAGAGCCATTTAGTGGCGGTCAAACGGATACTAAGATACCTTGTTCTCACTCCTACTCTCGGGCTATGGTATCCAAAGGGGTCAACCTTTGAACTCATTGGCTATTCGGATTCCGATTGGGCCGGTGATAAGGTTGATCGGAAGTCTACCTCCGGGGCTTGCCAATTTATTGGCCGGTCATTGGTGAGTTGGTCATCCAAGAAACAAAACTCCACCGCCCTATCCACCGCCGAAGCCGAATACATATCCGCGGCATCTTGTTGCACTCAATTGTTATGGATGAAGCAAACCTTGAAAGACTATGGTGTGTCTCTTGGTACGGTGCCTCTTCTTTGTGACAATGAAAGTGCAATAAAGATCGCCAACAACCCGGTTCAACATTGTCGCACCAAACATATTGACATTCGCCATCACTTCCTACGTGATCATGTTGCCAATAAGGATATTGATCTCACTCATGTGGGAACAACCTACCAATTGGCGGATATTTTCACTAAGCCTTTGGATGAAGCCCGCTTTGTTAACTTGAGAGGAGAACTTGGTATTCTTGATCCTAAAAACTTGGATTGATTAACTTCTTGCACTATATTCTTGCATTTATCTTGCTATCTAGCTTAGAGGCATAGCACATATGGGGATAGTCATTCTACCATATCTTGGTATGATGCATACCTATGTGTGCAACATAAATAGACCCAATGTCATTATATGGACCCAAGCATGTCTCTTCGAGGTCTCATGACATTTGCGCTTTCACATAGGGGGAGTAATCCCCCGCCCCTCATTGAGCCTTCATTACAACTTGATTTGACTATATAAGGCCAAATGATCTTATTGCAAAAACTATTTCAAAATGCTCTTATGATTCTTGATATACTTCGAATCATGCCCATTGTAGCTATTTGTATCTTGTTTGCATTTTCACTCCAATGGGTATGCCTAGAGAATTTTGTGTTTTCCAACCCCATGTCTATGCTCATCTCATCATCATCTATCTATCTATATGTACATGTCATCATATGAGCACTCACACACATGTACACAAAGAATAGGGGCAAAACGAGGCAAAATGACGCATTTTTGGGAAAATTGACCCTGGCCGGTCACTGGCCCGGTCGGACCGGCCTGTGCGCCGGACCATCCGGTCACTGGCCCGGTCGACCGGGCGCCCGACCGGCCGTGCGGGCTGTTATGTTTTGGAGAGGATACCCCTTGGGGATCTTCTTCCTCATTATCCCCCACCTCTCAAACCTCCATGGCCGCCGCCTCCACCATCTCCACCACGCCCTAGGCACTTCCCACCACTACATTCTCCCCAAACTTCACACAACCATAGATCGGGATCTCACAAGCATCTTCACCAAAGGATTTGGTCCCTCTCAAGCTAGTTTGGGAGATCGTGGGGATTTGGTCCTCAAGCCTTCTTCACGAGTTCTTCTTGCTCACTTGGGCAAAGAGGACGATGTCTTCGGGTAAATCTTTCTCCCTATCCCTCTCCCTCTTGCTTTCCCTCTCCCATTGCCCATTTTTGAGGAAAGTTGAGAAAAGTTAGGGTTAGGGTTAGTAAGTCCTCATGCCACCTAGAGTGTCACACCCCTCCTATGCACATTGTTCACTCTCCTGGTATAATCTATGTTCAAGTTTGTGAGTTTTTGCATGATTTTGTGTCGAATTTCTGGGCAAACATCACAACTCAGCATGACCCGGTCTACAGCCCGGTCGACCGGCCTCTCGACCGGCTGGTCCGGCGCACCGCCCGGTCAACCGGATGGCCAACCGGCTCGTCCGGTCTGTCGTCCGGTCGGACCGGCCCCTGCGCCGGCTCGCCCAGCTTTTTCGCATGATCTCGTCGAAACACTTGAATATAGGCTATGCTTTTGGCTTCCTCACATATGCTGATGACATGTACACTTACCTCTCTGCTATCCTCGCCCTATTTTGCTGATTCACAGGTGATGAATGGACTGATGCGGACCATGGCCCTGTTGCCAAGCGAGGGAGGCGCTCCGGGGTTCCACCACGGCGCTCTACTGGTCGTGCTCCTCAGACTACGGGTGGCAGCTCAACTGGAGGCCGAACCAAGACATCTGCCAATAAGAGGAAAGATAAACATGCAGCACAGGATGGTGATGAGGTACTGCCAGATTTCCATGTTGGTGATGTACATATTGGGGCATGGAGAAGACTCAGAGAGTCCAACCCCTATCGCTTTGAGGAACCCACTTACACAGGGGGAGATCAATTTTTTACGGACCAACACACAGCAAGTCATGTGGGATGACTTCTATAACTCCCGCGAGCACATGAAGAAAGGCACCATTGTTATGCCCAAGGCCATCAAGGATGTCATTGGAATGTATGAAGCCACCAAGTTTCGCTTTGTGGTTGCGACCTTGAGGCGGATGGGGTTGTATGATCTTATGTGCTTGACACCTACTGATGGGTGCTATTGTCCAACCTTGGTGAGACAGTTTCACTGCACAGTCTTTTTCCATGATGATGCAGCTCGGACTATGAATTGGATGACTGGCAAACAGAAATACACTTGCAACTATCTTGATTTCTGTGAAGCTTTGGGGTTTGGTGGAGGGCGTGCTTCTGGTTTCAAGAAATATTCTTAGCAGAAGTTCAACCGTGGGGACATTGCCGGTTGCTATCCGCCGGAACCCACACCTGGACCTCCCACCATCTCTGGGATGTACTACTCCTACCTCTTACTTGCCAAGCTATTCCGTGAGACTCTCATCAGCAAGTCCGGCGATACAAGTGAATGCCGTGCATATCATCTGAACTTGATGTACTATCACAACTTTGAGCACCGGCAACTTATTGATGGCTGTGATCTCATCTACTGTGAGTTACGGCGCTGTGTTCGCGAGAGGTTGACTCCTAATCTTGCCCAGTACGTTCAGCTGCTCATCAACAAGGTTGTGCCCGCACCTCTCAATACTCAAGGTGAGCGGGTCAGGCTGGAAGCTTTCAAAGTACCTGCCCAAGGTGATAGCCCGGATGTTCCTGAAATGATGCCTTCTGAGCGCCGGTCCAAGGCACGCCATGACCATGCTAGCTCCATCTCCTCTCGACGCCCACAGCATGGTGTCGCACGGTTCTTCTCTTGCTTATGGCAGATGTGCAAAAATACAAATGATGTTGCACATCAAAGTCTCTCTTTGAACCAAGAGACAAGGAGGCGCCAAAATGAGTTCATGGCTGCTAGGAATGTGCCTATCCCTCCTCCTGGCCCTGAGTTGGAGCCTGTCCACGCACCAAACTGGGAGATGCCTCTTCTTTCTGATGAGATGTTCCAGAACTTTGATCCTTCTCTGTACTTTGGTGGTCCTACACCTAGATTTGCTCGTGCACCTCCTGCTGATGATGATGATGAAGAGGATGAAGGTAATGAGGATGATGATGAAGAGGATGACGATGAAGAGGATGACGATGGGGATGGTGATGGCAACTCTCCATCCGCGGGGCCCCATTTCTATTGATGGGACGCTAGCATCTCTCCTCTTTTCTTCGCCTTTTTGGTGTTCCGATGCCAAAGGGGGAGAAGAGAGTAGAGTCTAGAATTACGGGGTTCTTTCGTTGTCACAAGCCATGGGAGTTGCTTTATTTGGATTTTATATGGCTTGTGCGTATTTGCTTTGATTTCTCAAGAACCATTTGCTACTTTGAATAATTCATGTATGGATATGTATGGACGACTATTATGTGTGCTACTCTATGTTAGGATAATCATGCTTTATGGATAATCATGCTTTATGCTTATATATGTTGATATACTTGTCCATACCATGCTTGTTTCCTAAAGATATTGGGGGAGCTTCTCATATTCCACAAATGGTGCACTTTGCATTCAAACGCAAATTCTCCAAGTGCACACATTATGGGGGAGCTGTCGTAATATCTTATATGGAATCAAGGTTTAGAGCTTATCATAATATCTATATGTTACTCTAGCTCGGTTTGTCATCGTATACCAAAAAGGGGGAGATTGTAAGGGTATTTTACCCTTATCCATTATTTTGGTATCTATGACACCGTGCTAGAGTATTTGGACTAATACATGCCTACAAGATGACTTTCAGGTATTAGCCAAAGAGGTATGATGGTATAGCAATGGAACAAAAGGCAACGGGAGACCCCCCCAATTCGACGAAAAATCAGCTAGTTTTTCAGAGCCTGGCCGGTCACAGATCCGGTCGGACCGGCCCTGGCACCGGACAGCCCGGTCACCAACCGGACCTAGAACCGGTGCCATCCGGGTGAGTTCCAGTAAAGAAGGCGAGCCCTCCAGTCTGCGTCCGGTCACCAGCCTAGTTTCGGACCGGCTGCTCCGGTCCATGGCCCGGTCTGACCGGGCACCAGACCGAGCGGCCCGGTCAGCAACCGGACTCTGCGCCTATGACATCCGGGCGCCATCCAGTAAGGTCAGAAGCCTGCCCGGTCAAGACCCGGTCCCAGCTCCGGTTGGAAACCGGCCGGCCCGGTCTGTGGCCCGGTCTGACCGGGCTGTGGACCGGCCTGTCCGGCGCCAAATCTGGTTGACCGGGTTTCTCAAAGAATCTGCTGATGTGGCAAGTGACCAACGGCCGTATTTCGAAGAACACTATAAATAGGTCTTCTCCTACCTCTGAACAGTTAGGCACTACACTACAAGCTATTCTTGAGCTCTCTCTCTCATACTCCATTGCTAGAAACACCAAAAGCCTCAGATCTCCCTCCTCCACCCAAACTCAAATCCCTCCGGGGAATCATTAGAGGAGGACCCGATCTACCGTTCTACCAAGCCAAATCTCATTCCCCCTTGTATTCATTGAGAAGCTTGCTTCCTAGGGTTCCTTGGAAACCCTAGGTAGGCAAGAGGAGTCCGGAAGCATCCGGGCTGTGGATTTGCTCCGGGCAAGATTGTGAAGGTTTGGAGGCTACCTCAAAGTCTACCACAAGTGAGTGAGCTATTCCTTCGTGGGATAGGCTCCGGAGAATAGGGTGAGCCTTCGTGGCGCGGGGAATCCTTCGTGGGACCTCCACTCCTCCAAACGTGACGTACCTTGTTGCAAAGCAAGGGAACACAGGAATACATCCTCGTCTCCGCGTGCTATCGGTTATCTCTAACCGAACTCCTTACTTGTGATTTAACTGCCTGTGAGAGCCTTCGTGCTCGAGTTAGTTGTATCCTCATATAGGTTGCTTCACCTAGTTTGCATTAGGCTCATCTTTATATTCCGCAAAGCCTAATATTGCAAAGAAAGAATCAAAATTTGTAGAAACCTATTCACCCCCCCTCTAGGTTTACCATCTCTATACTTTCAGAAAGAATGAAATCTTTGGTTAAAAATTGCCCAACCCATGGACTGACTACTTGGATGATCATCCAAACCTTTAATGCATGACTGAATTTTTCTTCGCGGAACCTATTGGATTCAGCTGCTGGAGGTACCTTTATGTCCATCACTCTTGGCGAGGCGACAAAGCTTCTTGATAATATGATGATCAACTACTCTGAATGGCACACGGAAAGAGCTCCACAAGGTAAGAAGGTAAATTCTGTCGAAGAAACCTCTTCCTTGAGTGATAAGATTGATGCTATTATGTCTATGCTTGTGAATGATAGGACTAATGTTGATCCTAATAATGTTCCGTTAGCTTCATTGGTTGCTCAAGAAGAACATGTTGATGTAAACTTCATTAAAAATAATAATTTCAACAACAATGCTTACCGGAACAATTCTAGTAACAACTATAGGCCATATCCTTATAATAATGGCAACGGCTATGGTAATTCTTATGGGAATTCTTACAACAATAATAGGAATTCACCCCCTGGACTTGAAGCCATGCTTAAAGAATTTATTAGTACACAAACTGCTTTTAACAAATCTGTTGAAGAAAAGCTTGGGAAAATTGATATACTTGCTTCTAAAGTCGATAGTCTTGTCAGATGTTGATCTTTTGAAATCGAAAGTTATGCCTAATGAAAATCATCATAATAAAATTGTTACTACAGCAAATGCCATCCAAGTTAGAATTAATGAGAATATAAGATTAATGGCCGAATTGCGTGCTAGGTGGGATAGAGAAGAAAATGAAAAACTAGCTAAAGAGAAGAATGTAGCTAAAGTTTGGACTATTACCACCACTAGTAATGCTAATGCTACACATGTTGCTGCACCTCCTACTATTAATAATAAAAAAATTGGTGTTAGCAATGTTTCCACTTCTAATGCAAAGCGCGAGAAACTGCCCGAAACTGCTAAAACTGCTGAAATTGCCTGTGATAAAACTGCTGAAATTTTTTCCAACATTGGGGATGATGATCCCATTGCTTTAGATTATAATGGTTTGAATTTTGATGATTGCCACATCTCTGAAGTTATAAATTTCTTGCAAAAACTTGCTAAAAGTCCTAATGCTAGTGCTATAAATTTGGCTTTCATGCAACATATTACAAATGCTCTCATAAAAGCTAGAGAAGAGAAACTAGAGCGTGAAGCCTCTATTCCTAAAAAGCTAGAGGATGGTTGGGAGCCCATCATTAAGATGAAGGTTAAAGATTTTGATTGTAATGCTTTATGTGATCTTGGTGCAAGTATTTCTGTTATGCCTAAGAAAATTTATAATATGCTTGACTTGCCACCGCTGAAAAATTGTTATTTGGATGTTAATCTTGCTGATCATTCTACAAAGAAACCTTTGGGGAAAGTTGATAATGTTCACATTACTGTTAACAATAACCTTGTCCCCGTTGATTTTGTTGTCTTGGATATTGAATGCAATGCATCTTGTCCCATTATATTGGGAAGACCTTTTCTTCGAACCGTTGGTGCTATCATTGATATGAAGGAAGGTAATATAAAATATCAATTTCCTCTCAAGAAAGGTATGGAACACTTCCCTAGAAAGAGAATGAAGTTACCTTTTGATTCTATCATTAGAACAAATTATGATGTTGATGCTTCGTCTCTTGATAACACTTGATACACACTTTCTGCGCCTAGCTGAAAGGCGTTAAAGAAAAGCACTTATGGGAGACAACCCATGATTTTACTACAGTACTTTTGTTTTATATTTGAGTCTTGGAATTTGTTACTACTGTATCAACCTCTCCTTATCTTAATTTTGTTGCATTGTTGTGCCAAGTAAAGTCTTTGATAGTAAGGTTCATACTAGATTTGGATTGCTGCGCAGAAACAGATTTCTTGCTGTCACGAATTTGAGCAGTAGTCTCTGTAGGTAACTCAGAAAATTCTGCCAATTTACGTGAGTGATCCTAAGATATGTACGCAACTTTCATTCAATTTTATCATTTTCATCTGAGCTAGTCTGGTGCACCTAAAAAAATCGTCTTTACGGACTGTTCTGTTTTGACAGATTCTGCCTTTTATTTCACATTGCCTGTTTTGCTATGCTTGATGGATTTCTTTATTCCATTAACTTTCAGTAGCTTTGTGCAATGTCCAGAAGTGTTAAGAATTATTATGTCACCTCTGAACATGTGAATTTTGATTATGCACTAACCCTCTAATGAGTTGTTTTGAGTTTGGTGTGGAGGAAGTTTTCAAGGATCAAGAGAGGAGGATGATACAATATGATCAAGGAGAGTGAAAGCTCTAAGCTTGGGGATGCCCCGGTGGTTCATCCCTGCATATTTCAAGAATACTCAAGCATCTAAGCTTGGGTATGCCCAAGGCATCCCCTTCTTCATCGATAACATTATCAGGTTCCTCTAGTGAAACTATATTTTTATTCCATCACATCTTATGTGCTTTACTTGGAGCGTCTGTATGTTTTTGTTTTTGTTTTTGTTTGAATAAAGTTGGATCCTAGCATTCATTGTGTGGGAGAGAGACATGCTTCGCTGTTGCATATGGACAAATATGTCCTTAGGCTTTACTCATAATGTTCATGGCGAAGGTTGAACTGCTTCGTTAAATTGTTATATGGTTGGAAACGGGGGGATGCTACATGTGGTAAATGGTATAATATCTTGAATAATGTGATACTTGGCAATTGTTGTGCTCATGTTTAAGCTCTTGCATCATATACTTTGCACTTATTAGTGAAGAATTACATAGAGCTTGCTAAAATTTGGTTTGCATGATTGGTCTCTCTAAGGTCTAGATATTTTCTAGTAAGGGTTTGAACAACAAGGAAGATGGTGTAGAGTCTTATAATGCTTACAATGTCTTTTATGTGAGTTTTGCTGTATCGGTTCATACTTGTGTTTGTTTCAAATAACCTTGCTAGCCTAAGCCTTGTATTGAGAGGGAATACTTCTCATGCATCCAAAATCCTTGAGCCAAACACTATGCCACTTGTGTCCACCATA
The DNA here is from genome assembly GCF_019359855.2 of Lolium perenne. Lineage (NCBI taxonomy): Eukaryota > Viridiplantae > Streptophyta > Magnoliopsida > Poales > Poaceae > Lolium > Lolium perenne. Next base: position 195,429,554 of record NC_067249.2, read on the forward strand.
CCTACCTACTACATGGTATTTCTCCGCCATTCCAAAGTAAATTGCTTGAGTGCTACCTTTAAAATTTCTATTCTTTGCCTTTGCAATATATAGCTCATGGGAAATAGCCTAAAAACTATTGTGGTATTGAATATGTACTTATGCATCTTATCTCTTATAAGTTGCTTGTTGAGCGATAACCATGTTCCTGGGGACGCCATCAACACTTTGTTGAATATCATGTGAGTTGCTATGCATGTTCGTCTTGTCTGAAGTAAGGGCGATTTACCATGAGTTGAATGGTTTGAGTATGCATATTGTTAGAGAAGAACATTGGGCCGCTAACTAAAGCCATGATCCATGGTGGAAGTTTCAGTTTTGGACAACAATCCTCAATCTCTTATGAGAATATTATTTGTTGCTAAATGCTTATGCATTAAAGAGGAGTCCATTATCTGTTGTCTATGTTGTCCCGGTATGGATGTCTAAGTTGAGAATAATCAAAAGCGAGAAATCCAATGCGAGCTTTCTCCTTAGACCTTTGTACAGGCGGCATAGAGGTACCCCTTTGTGATACTTGGTTAAAACATATGTATTGCGATGATAATCCAGGTAATCCGAGCTAATTAGGACAAGGTGCAGGCACTATTGGTAATCTATGCATGAGGCTTGCAACTTGTAGGATATAATTTACATAATGCATATGCTTTATTACCACCGTTGACAAAATTGTTTCTTGTTTTCAAATAAAAGCTCTAGCACAAATATAGCAATCAATGCTTCCCTCTGCGAAGGGCCTTTCTTCTACTTTTATGTTGAGTCAGTTTACCCACTTCTCTCCATCTTAAGAAACAAACACTTGTGTTAACTGTGCATTGATTCTTACATACTTGCTTATTGCACTTATTATATTACTTTATGTTGACAATATCCATGAGATATACATGTTATAAGTTGAAAGCAACCGCTGAAACTTAATCTTCCTTTGTGTTGCTTCAATGCCTTTACTATGAAATTATTGCTTTATGAGTTAACTCTCATGCAAGACTTATTGATGCTTGTCTTGAAAGTACTATTCATGAAAAGTCTTTGCTATATGATTCAATTGTTTACTCATTGTCTTTACCATTGCTTTGAATCGCTGCATTCATTACATGTGCTTACAATAGTATTGATCAAGATTATGATGGCATGTCACTTCAGAAATTATCTTTGTTATCGTTTACCTACTCGGGACGAGTAGGAACTGAGCTTGGGGATGCTGATACATCTCCAATGTATCGATAATTTCTTATGTTCCATGCTACTTTTATGATGATACTCACATGTTTTATACATACTTTATGTCATATTTATGCATTTTCCGGCACTAACCTATTAACGAGATGCCGAAGAGCCAGTTGCTGTTTTCTGCTGTTTTTGGTTTCAGAAATCCTAGTAAGGAAATATTCTCGGAATTGGACGAAATCAACGCCCAGAGGCCTATTTTTCCACAAAGCTTCCAGAACACCGAAAGGGAACCGAAGTGGGGCGACGAGGCACCGCCACACTAGGGCGGCGCGGCCCAGGAGGGGCCCGCGCGGCCCTAGCGTGTGGGGCCCCCGTCATCCCTCCGACTCCGCCCTTCCGCCTACTTAAAGTCTTCGTCGCAAATACCCCAGTACCGAGAGCCACGATACGGAAAACCTTCCGGAGACGCCGCCGCCGCCAATCCCATCTCGGGGGATTCAGGAGATCGCCTCCGGCACCCTGCCGGAGAGGGGAATCATCTCCCGGAGGACTCTTCACCGCCATGGTCGCCTCCGGAGTGATGTGTGAGTAGTTCACCCCTGGACTATGGGTCCATAGCAGTAGCTAGATGGTCGTCTTCTCCTAATTGCGTTATCATTGTTAGATCTTGTGAGCTGCCTACCATGATCAAGATCATCTATTTGTAATGCTACATGTTGCGTTTGTTGGGATCCGATGAATAGTGAATGATATGTTATGTTGATTATCAATCTATTATCTATGTGTTGTTTATGATCCTGCATGCTCTCCGTTATTAGTAGAGGCTCTGGCCAATTTGATACTTGTAACTCCAAGAGGGAGTACTTATGCTCGATAGTGGGTTCATGCCTCCATTAAATCTGGGACAGTGACAGAAAGTTCTAAGGTTGTGGATGTGCTGTTGCCACTAGGGATAAAACATCAATGCTATATCTAAGGATGTATTTGTTGATTACATTACGCACCATACTTAATGCAATTGTCTGTTGTTTGCAACTTAATACTGGAGGGGGTTCGGATGATAACCTGAAGGTGGACTTTTTAGGCATAGATGCATGCTGGATAGCGGTCTATGTACTTTGTCGTAATGCCCAATTAAATCTCACACTACTCATCATAACATGTATGTGCATGGTCATGCCCTCTTTATTTGTCAATTGCCCAACTGTAATTTGTTCACCCAACATGTTATTTCTTATGGGAGAGACACCACTAGTGAACTGTGGATCCCGGTCCATTCTTTACATCGAATACAATCAACTGCAATACTTGTTCTACTGTTTTCTGCAAACAATCATCATCCACACTATACATCTAATCCTTTGTTACAACAAGCCGGTGAGATTGACAACCTCACTGTCACGTTGGGGTAAAGTAATTTGGTTGTGTTGTGCAGGTTCCACGTTGGCGCCGGAATCCCTGGTGTTGCGCCGCACTACACTCCGCCGCCATCAACCTTCAACGTGCTTCTTGGCTCCTACTGGTTCGATAAACCTTGGTTTCTTACTGAGGGAAAACTTGCCGCTGTACGCATCACACCTTCCTCTTGGGGTTCCCAACGGACGCGTGCTGTACGCGTATCAGGCCTCACGCGAGGCGAATACCAAATATATCCTAGATCTAGATCCAAAAGATTCCCTCACAAAGAGGAGAAATTTGTTTGTCAAAACGTGGTTCTAGACCTCCTCTATCGTTTCCTTCAAAAGGATGCAAGAATCATGGGAGGAAGATGAAAATCGCGAGCTCAATGGGAGGTTAAAAATGGGTGAAATGAGCTAGGGAGTTAGGGGAACTTTGGGGAAGAAGACCCCTTTAAATAGGGGAAGAGAAATATACGTGTTACGCACGGATTCGTGCATTACCGGCACTACCGTTCAATAGAAACATGAGCTACCGCAGGCAATCACGAATTTTCCGTTAGTATACTATTGCTCGGCCTATGCTACCACCCAAGAAACAACATTCGAGAGCATGGTACAAAAACTTCAATAACCTTTGCATCCAAACTCCGTTTGATGAACTTAGGCTCGGTGGAATCACAAAAATGAGCTCTATAACAAACGTGGAGGTACCAAGGCAGCTCATAAGTTATGGACTTCAATTTTAGGGAAGATGATGCCCTAGTGGATTCGTCGGCGTACAAGCAACACAACACACTGGACGTGATTTGCCCAGCTTCAGGTCCCCGGAAGGAAAACCATACGTGTTGCTTGTCTGCTCTTGATTGATGATGGTTAGGGTTACACTGCCGCCATGATGGATATGATGTGTCTAAGTTATGTATCGTGGATCTCTCCTTCCCATTGATCCCTCATGGTCCTTATATAGGAGGCCAGGTCTCAGGACCCCGGGTCGGTTACGTGTTCGGATATCCCTGTATGGGCTAGTTCTTGCGTTGCACGCCAGGTTCCTAGGCTTCGGTTGTCATTGCTTCTTGGGCTCCATGGGCCATCGGTTGGACCAGACCTGGTATGGTAATAGTGGGTACCCGATAGGGTATTCCTACACCAGTAGCCCCCGAGTGTCTAGGGGAGTCGCAGACTCACGTAGAGAATTTAGCAGTCATGAGACCAACCGAAGTCGATCAGTATAGAAGATGACACTGCCAACCTGGAAGAGCATCAAGTAAAGATTGCGTGGTCGCAATCGACATTCTTGTCGAGTCAAACCACTGTCATGGAAATGCATCAGGCTAGTGTCACATAGTCGACATATGTATAAAGTTCAAAGTCATAGGAATGATAGCTTACGTGCCTGGTACTCTCGACGGATCAGAACAAGCTAATTGCTCATGGGCTAAACTAACGTTGGTGTGCTTTAAGTTCGATTCCCTGGACTCGAACCCTGTATAGTCTAGGGTAACTCCACTCGTGTCGCGGAGTTCTTTATCGAGTCGAGCTCTAGCTTGTGATAAGGGTACCCAACGTGTTTGTCGGGATTCTCATCATGTTGTAAGCATAGTCACCTTCTGGCAGATTGTAGTTGATGTGACTCCTAGGACAGTAGATTAGATTTATGGGTCTTACCTTCACATTGTTAATGTGGCAACCAGATATGTTATGCATCGGATGCGATGTGGGTAGTCGTGGAGTTGTCGACTCCGCACTCGGAGTTATGGAGATTGTAGTTGGTAAGACGGTGAGAAGCCAAGAATCAGATGATGCGGACAAAATAGACTATGTCAACATTGGACAAGGAATGGAGGGAGTAGTATTAAAATCACCATAAGCTATATCTTCATACTATGTGCATTTGCTATTATAATTCTTAATAATTTTCACTATAATTTTGGTCAAACTTAATGGTTCTTGACTTCAAAATATGCGAAAACCCAATCTAATAAAAAACAGAGAAGTACACCCTTGCATAAAGTCATGGGCAAACAATAATGGCTAACTCAATCACATGTCTATGTATCACAAAAAATGTTAAATGCAGAGATTAACACCTAAAAAATAATGCATTAAATGTGTACGAACCGCCTAGCTAATTGATGGTGACTTGAAGTCATAGAAGTCTTGTGATCAACGGCTACGTGTGCTGCCTCGTACACAAATTGTATGTGATTTGTTGTACACGTTGCATTGCCTAATTTTAACTGCTCCTATAAAAATGTGCTAAAAACAACTTTTCATCCTTTTTCTAGCAGCGATAATGTCGGCACTAGATTGGAAAAAGTCCAAAACATATCTTGAACACACAGGCAAAAGCTAAATGGAACCCTCAACTCTCAATTCCTGAAATTGGCACTCTAAACTTATCGATCTCTGTCTATTTTAAACCTTAGATCTATTTGGGACACCGGGAAAGCGATGACCCAGACCAAGATTACAGAAACTGTCACTGACATTAGGCCCCACATGTCAGGTTCATCTTCTTTTCCCAATCGTTCCCCACCCTGTAGCTCTTTTCCCCAATGGTTGGATCCGTCATGGCCGGACGGCGATGGCCGCTCTTGTGGCTCACTGGGCGGGGGTACCTCAGGCTGCTACAGGGGCAAGGCACGGAGGTGGAGGATGAAGGAGATATGCCCAAGAGGCAATAATAAAAGTGGTTATTATATATCTTCATGTTTATGATAAATGTTTATATACCATGCTATAATTGTATTAACCGAAACATTGATACATGTGTGATATGTAAACAACAAAGAGTCCCTAGTATGCTTCTTAACTAGCTTGTTGATTAATAGATGATTAGTTTCATAATCATGAACATTGGATGTTAATAATAACAAGGTTATATCATTGTATGAATGATGTAATGGACACACCCAATTAAGCGTAGCATAAGATCACGTCATTAAGTTATTTGCTATAAGCTTTCGATACATAGTTACCTAGTCCTTATGACCATGAGATCATGTAAATCACTTATACCGGAACGGTAATTTGATTACACCAAACGCCACTGCGTAAATGGGTGGTTATAAAGGTGGGATTAAGTATCCGGAAAGTATGAGTTGAGGCATATGGATCAACAGTGGGATTTGTCCATCCCGATGACGGATAGATATACTATGGGCCCTCTCGGTGGAATGTCGTCTAATGTCTTGCAAGCATATGAATAAGTTCATAAGAGACCACATACCACGGTACGAGTAAAGAGTACTTGTCAGGAGATGAGGTTGAACAAGGTATGAAGTGATACCGATGATCAAACCTCGGACAAGTAAAATATCGTGTGACAAAGGGAATTGGTATCGTATGTGAATGGTTCATTCGATCACTAAAGTCATCGTTGAATATGTGGGAGCCATTATGGATCTCCAGATCCCGCTATTGGTTATTGGTCGGAGAGAGTACTCAACCATGTCCGCATAGTTCGCGAACCGTAGGGTGACACACTTAAAGTTGGATGTTGAAATGGTAGAACTTGAATATGGAATGGAGTTCGAATATTTGTTCGGAGTCCCGGATGAGATCCCGGAATGGTCCGGAGAATAAGATTCATATATAGGAAGTCATTTTATAAGATTTAAAATGATCCGGAAGGTTCTATGGAAGGTTCTAGAAGGTTCTAGAAAAGTCCGGAAGAAACCACTAAGGAAGGCGGAGTCCCGGAGGGACTCCACCTCCCATGGCCGGCCAACCCTAGGAGGGTGGAGTCCACCTTGTTCTCCACCAAGGGGGCCGGCCACCCCCCCCCCCCTGATACGTCCAATTTGCATCACTATTTTATATCATTTGCTGTTATTCATTGATATATTTCATATTTGGACATAATACTTATGTTATTTCATCTATTTTGCATGTTTCATGATTATTGGAGGATCGAGCACCGGAGCCAGGATTCTGCTGGAAAAAGCGCCGTCAGAATGCAATATTTCGGAAGATCAACAGTTGACGGAAATTATACGAAAAACCTTATTTTTCCAGAAGATGAAGTGAGCCAGAAGGGGGAGCTGAGGGGACCTGAGGTGGGACCACCCCATAGGCCGGTGCGGCCCAACGCCTGGCTGCGCCGCCCTGTGAGGAGGGGGCCCACAGCCCCCTCTCGCCTCCTTTTCTTCGCGTACGCCTTCGTCCCGAAGACCTAAGCCACAGAGGGTACCTCGCGAAGAGTTACAGCCGCCTCTGCGGGGCGGAGAACACCAGAGAGAAAAGAGCTCTCCGGCGGGCTGATCCGCCGGGGAAATTCCCTCCGGGAGGGGGAAATCGACGCCATCGTCACCGTCATCGAGCTGGACATCATCTCCATCGCCATCATCATCATCTCCACCATCATCACCGCCGTCTCCACCACTGGACATCGTCACCACCGTAGCAATTTGGGTTTGATCTTGATTGTTTGATAGGGGAAACTCTCCCGGTATCAATTTCTACTTGTTGTTGATGCTATTGAGTGAAACCGTTGGACCAAGGTTTATGTTCAGATTGTTATTCATTATCATATCACCTCTGATCATGTTCCATATGATGTCTCGTGAGTAGTTCGTTTAGTTCTTGAGGACATGGGTGAAGTCTAAATGTTAGTAGTGAATTATGGTTGAGTAATATTCAATGTTATGATATTTAAGTTGTGGTGTCATTCTTCTAGTGGTGTCGTGTGAACGTCGACTACACGACACTTCACCTTTATGGGCCTAGGGGAATGCATCTTGTACTCGTTTGCCAATTGCGGGGTTGCCGGAGTGACAGAAACCTAAACCCCCGTTGGTATATCGATGCAGGAGGGATAGCAGGATCTCAGAGTTTAAGGCTGTGGTTAGAATTATTCTTAATTACTTTCTTGTAGTTGCGGATGCTTGCAAGGGGTATAATCACAAGTATGTATTAGTCCTAGGAAGGGCGGTACATTAGCATAGGTTCACCCACACAACACTTATCAAAACAATGAAGATTAATTAGCCGTATGTAGCGAAAGCACTAGACTAAAATCTCGTGTGTCCTCGAGAACGTTTGGTCATTATAAGTAAACAAACCGGCTTGTCCTTTGTGCTAAAAAGGATTGGGCCACTCGCTGCAATTGTTACTCTCGCACTTTACTTACTCGTACTTTATTCATCTGCTACATCAAAACCCCCTGAATACTTGTCTGTGAGCATTTACAGTGAATCCTTCATCGAAACTGCTTGTCAACACCTTCTGCTCCTCGTTGGGATCGACATTCTTACTTATCGAAGATACTACGATACACCCCCTATACTTGTGGGTCATTAAGACTATTTTCTGGCGCCGTTGCCGGGGAGTGAAGCGCTATTGGTAAGTGGAATTGGTAAGGGAAACTTCTACTGTTTGTGCTGATTTTATTTCTGCCTGCTGCCATAATTCATTATGGAGAGATCTTCTCTTGAGTTTTTATTTGGAAAATCTGCTACTACTGCAAAGGTAGTGGAAAATTTGCTGTTCTTACATGAATTATGCGGTTTATTCAAGTGTGCAGGTATTGCTATGGATGAAGTGAGGAAGAAACTATTCTCTATATCGCTGTCTGGTAAAGCGGCGCATTGGTATAAATTACTGGATAATGGGGATTCTCTTGAATGGAATGATATTGTGCCCCGGTTTTATTCTAAGTTCTATCCTCCAAGTGAAATTCATAAGGATCGGAATCACATATATAATTTTTGGCCTCATGATGGAGAGAGTATTGCCCAAGCGTGGGGGAGATTGAAGTCTTTAATGCTCAAATGCCCCATTCATGAGCTTCCTGGTAATGTTATTATTGATAATTTCTATGCAAGACTTTCTTTTGAAGACATGTAATGTCCCAGGTTTAGAGACGATCGAGGGGTAGATTTTAGAAAGGGATGTGCATTGCATGGTAAATTCTGGGGAAATTTCGCGCTTTTAAACAAAAACTGCATCGAAGGGGGACAAGTTTCTCTCTCGACACCTTACAGGGTTAGGGTTTCGAGAGTGCGACAAACTTGCATCTCACTTAACTAGTTTAGGGTTTTGAGAAGAGAGGGGAGAGTTTGCATCAAACTTAAGTTGCATGATTGAATTCTAAATTAAGTGGCATGGTTGAATTCAAACCAAAGTTGAATTTGAATTTCAAATTCAAACATTAAATAATTACCCTAAATATTTGAATTGTGAGGAAATTCATTAAGTAAATAATACTTAACACACATTATGAATAATTTAAACAATAAGACAAGCTCATTAGAGAAAACCTTGAGCTTTATTGATTAACACACAATTTACATTGTCTTTACAATATTCATAATAGAAATAAATGAATTTTACAACACATTACAAGAATTGGAGAAATTGAAAAATAAAAGAAAATAAAAAGAAAAGTACAAGGATGGATCCTATCCTAAACACTACAAGATCATCTTCACTTGATCTTGGATTTGAAGAACTCCATATCCATTTTGATCAATTGTTGATCCCTGCACATAATCAAAACAAAAAGAAGTTATGCCAAGTGGCATAGCCACTTGGCAGGTTAGAAGAATAATGAAAATGAGAGGATATGGATCAGCTCTGCCGAGCTGATCATCTCTCAGCCAAGTGCAAAGTATCAGGTGCACACACACACACACAGGCAGCTCACACTGCATGTGTGCATGCTGTACAACACACAAGCCAGAGAGGAGTCACCAAGGGTGGCCAGGCCAAGCTGTCGACCAGGGAGAGCAAGGGAGCACCATATATAAACTTTTCAGAGCCAAACCCTAGCCATTTGCTTCATCCATCGACAAGCAACATGGTAAGTCACCAAGAACACCAAGAACAGCTAGAACAAGAAGAACAGCCAGTGCTGTTCAACCTGTCCAACCTCACCACTGAACCAAACCAAGAATCACAAGCCACAAGGAGGAGCAGGGCAAGTCAAGCAAACCACCAGAAGCAAATCCTCTACAACAACACTTTAATCTAGGAGCTGGAGTGAGGTATACACATCATCATGAACAAACCAGATGGTTTTGTTCATAAATTGCACAGGCATGATCTCAAGCACACCACAAGGGTAGAAACCCTATATGTGAGTCATCATATGGCTACTAGCCAAATTGGTGCAAGTGAACAAGAGGGAAACAAATAGGAAAGCACCCTGGGAACATTGGCTATGCCAAACCAGTGGCATATCAAAGAAATCCAACAAGGGATTATCCTATCTAGCTAGCCAGGTTCACTTGACAACCTATAGCCAGCTAAACCATCAGACAGATAGACAATCAAGTGTCTATACTTGTTTGTCAACATTAAAAGTATCTGGCAACCAAATATGGTTTAACCAGAAGCAATTGTCCATACACATCAAGCCAACTAGGGTGGGAGCTTCCAGAACAACAAGAAAATGCTGTTGAGGCCACCTCAACCACCAAAACAATGAAGCCCAAAAGCTCAGCACATCACATCATCACCCAATAGGGTTCGGTATGAGCTAGGGTACCCAACCAGCGGTTGGCATCCCTCTAGTCTCATCAATTCATCCATGAGATCATTACTGCTAAGCAGTTCACATCATTTATCCATCTAATAAAGCAAGGAAATACAGATAAATGAAACAGACAAGTAGTAAAAGCACCAGTATCTTGCCAGGGATCCAAGGGATCACTGCAAGCATCAACAGATGCTTGGGCAAGTAGAATAATACATCAGCACAAGCCAGTATGCCACACAGACACTAGGAAAAGCCTCAGTGAGCTTGGAACAGCAGTCTAGCATCAAGCAACTGATGATCAGTTGATCATCAGGGCTTGACAGAGCATGAAAATACATGCTAGAGCCAAGCCTAACAACAACCATAGATCATATGAATTAAGCAGCAACAGTTAAGCAATAATTGAATCACAGATAATTATATAAACCATCTTATGATTGTATCCAGAAGCATATCATCAAGGAATTGATGTATATGAACCACAATTAAGCAAGGCTGAGCCTACCATGAGCCAACAATCTCTAATCACAAATCAAGCAGCACTGGTACTTGCTAAACAGCAAGAATCACTCACAGTAATGAGCCATGGAAGCATACATGAACACACATGAGTGACTGGCAAGCATAATAACATGAACAGAAGCACAGAGCAAGAATCTAGCAAGAATAGCAAGCACTGGCATGGCCAGGGCAACAATAGCCTAGGCCAGTATAGGCAGTAGCATGAACAGCATGAGCAGCACAGCAGCAACAGCAGCACAGCAGTAGGGCTAGCACAACGGCTAGCACAGCAACCCAAGCAGCGTAGCAGCAGCATAGCAGCACGAGCAGAACAGCAGCAGCATCACGGCATGGCCGCACCTCTACGAGGCACGGCAAGCCAGTGACCAAGCTAGACGGAGAAGAGGAAGGGAAGGAGTAGAACAGGCAAAGGAGAGAGAGCAGGAGGTGGCGCACATACCGGGGCAAGCAGACGAGCAGATGCGGCCATGGCGGCCACGGCGGCGCGTGCCGAGTGCTCGGTAGCACCTAGCCAGGCCAGGCCATGCGCCGACAAGCGCCGCAGCGCCCCACACCACCGTGGCGAGGCCCACGGCGGCGCCATCGCGCCTGGAACCCTTGGAGCAGCGAGATCGCCACGATCCCGTAACCCTAGCCGCCGCAAGGGAGATCGGAGACGCGCTGGAGCAGCACCCGCTCCAGATCGACGCGGATGAAGATGACCGCCGTCGTGAGGCGCGTCGATTGCGCATCAAGGCGGGGGCCAGTTCCGGCGGAGCTCGCCGGAATCGAGCGGCGACGGCGGAGGCGACGCGAATCGCCAGAGAGGGATTAGGGTTAGGGTTCGGTCGCGCGTGAGAGGGAGAGAGAGAAGTGGGGCTGGTCGAGCCGGACCAAGCCGGTCGGTTCGACCTAACCCACTGGGTTGCACCGACAGGTGGGCCCAGGGGCATTTTTGCCATTTCACAATTCAATTAAAATGCATAAACTTTAAAAAGGCACAATAAATATTTAATAGCTCTAAAAAAATAATTCAAAATATGAAAATTGATCAGCATAAAATTCTCTACTTAAATAAAATATCAAAGGGAATTTTTGAAGACAACTAAGAATAAGTCTTAATTTGATGATTTAAATAATCATTTAAATTACTCATATTATTTTCAATAATGAAAATTAGTTCAATAATGTCTTTGGACTTTAAAAACACCTTGACAACATTTCAAGGTTGTATATTACTTCAAATCAAGTATTCCCAAATTATTCTTAGTATCAACCTCTTACATGAAATAATAACGACATCGGAAGGGGGGAACAAACCCTAAAAATGGAATCATGCATAATTGCTTCTTTAACCATTGCCCTTATCGGACAATGATGCTATTTTTCGTAAACCGAGAGGACAAGGGTCAGTCCACACCTTCCAACTGCAAAACTTTGCAGTGTTCAGGCAAGTTCATCACTTGCTCATGTCATTTGAGTATTTCTATCAAATTACTTGCAAAGTATTATGGTTATCACTATTGCATAAAAATCAAAACCACTACTTTCATAACTATGAATATGACTATGTGGTGGGCAATGGAACCATGGATTGTGTTGATATGGTGGAGGTTCCATTGCACGGGTTTATATCCATCTAGGATTAAACAACAAATGTCGCCAGTGATTCTTGTGCCGTAATATCCGTGTTAACCATAAGATCCGGAGTGGGACGGAGTAGTCAAAAGTGTTTCCACCTCTCGTTCATCAATGGATGCGCTTTACCGTAGTACACTTGTAATCCAAGGGGGCAAGCTGGTGAGGCTGGGGAGTCCTAAGTCCCCACGGCAGAGTCCGTAGTACACTTGTCGCCCGAAGGAGCAAGCTGGTGAGGCTAGGGAGTCCTAAGTCCCCACGGTATTGCGGTCTATGATGGGTTGCAGCTACCGGCGAAGGAGTTTGGTTCGATCCCAGACTGTCGTCGTGGTCGGGGTCCACCCTGAAATATATGGGAATAATGGGACCGGCGAGGACCCAGGGTCGGGGCATGCAACAAAGGGTGGGTGTTCGAGGTAGCGGAGGAACATGATTGGCTAGACCTTATACCGGGCCTCACACCGAAGGAAGTGTGGACGGGAAAGCTGCCCGGTTGGCACCAAGGTTAAGATCTCTTATGGGTAAAGCAACACACCTCTGCAGAGTGTAAAGAATCGTGACTGTCACTCCTGTTCGGGATTGAGGAACTGCGAACGCGGCCGGAAAGGAGCTCCATGAAGTTCTAGTAAACCGGTGAAGGCTGACGGACATAGCTCTTTGAAATAAAAGCAATCTCTTGAAGAAATGTTTATCAAAACTTGCATTGGTATTAGACTTTCTGGTCTAATATCGTAGCTAGTGCATTAAACACCTCTTATCTATAATGAACTTGTTGAGTACGCTCGTACTCATACCACTCTTAAATCCCATGCTTTAGATTGTCTGAATCGTCTGGAGGAGGACTACGACAACAATGAAGGAGCCGAGATTATCGGCTACGATGAACCTGACCTCTCAGGAGGAGTTGAAGGCGTAGACTATCTCATAGTCTACGGAACCGGGGAGGCTTCTGGTGGAGATCAAGCCTAGAAGAACCTAGTAGTAGTTGTAGCCGAGCAGCACGAACTCTTAATATTTAGCTGCTCGAGAAAATAAATGTATCACTTAATAAGACTTTTATATTGTAAACTAAGTTGGGTTCGCCTCGAACCCAGGAGTATTCCTCTTAGGACCCAAGAGGAGCTCCGAGACGACATGTGTATGTTAATTGTAATAATATGTGAATGAGTTATGGACCTGCTATGTTCTGTTGTACTACTCTGAGGGATGTAATATTTGCGGAATGGTACTTCGTGAATGTTATATCAACGACTGGCATACTACAACATGCAGTGGTATGCAGGGTCACCACAGTTGGTATCAGAGCAAAAGCTTTGACCTTAGGTTGGAACCTAGTAAATGGGACCAAACGTTAGGAGTCAAATAGGCTAGTAAAGAATTCTCTAAAAATATGGTGTATATTCAATTGAGAATACAACAATCATATCTTTTAGTGCGATAATTCTTTATTATATCTATTATGATGCATTATTACTAATCTTATAATCTTTCTACTTCTACAGCCAACATGGCAAGTTCACGACCCGGACGAAACGTGAAAGTGATGGATTCCACACTGAGCGAATACCAAGGAGGACTTGCAGATATCCTACGAGCCATGTTACTTGAATTTGGGTGCGATCCCCAAATCCAAGTAAAGAAATACATGTACTATGATGGTACTGTATTGGCCAAGTGCAGAGTAGGACTGCGACTTCCCGAATCTCTGGGAATGAGCGTAGTCATGCCAGCAGGGGAAGCTAGAACAATCAACACAGCCTACCATATAGCTGTTATGAGAGCCATAACCGACATTCGGGAACATAAGACGAAAGAGCTTATGAGTTCCGAATTCTCCCATATTCCTCATAATCAGGAGGAAGAAGATCCCATGCTTAACCACTACAAATATGCCAAACGCAAACCAATAGCAGCTGCAAAATATATGGATAATAGTCGCAACTTCATATCACTACTCTTTCAGTTGAACCATCATCTGATAGGAGCAATTGATACGATGCTAGAGGAATTTACTGAACCCAAGGAGGAGAGTAGGGGGAAAGAACCTATGGAGAATGTGGTGCACACACCAGTTTACTCAGCTGGTGACTATATTAGTATTGATCCACTTGAGCGTGAACCTACACCTGTTACACCTGGAAATTATCTGGGTAGTTCCTATGGGGGATACGAAGGCGGAGAGGAATCCGGAAACAATCAGCGTTCTGAGACTCCTATCGAGAATTCCACGGGTTGGCGTTGGGGATCTGATACTGGAACTCATAGTACTTCTGTGTATTATGATGGGGAGATGAATGATGATGCCACAACCCAAAACCATAGTTATCCTAGTAATGAAGGAGTTGATGGAGGGTATCCGACACAGGTTGAGTCGGGTATGAGTGTTGGTAACACATATGGTGGAGCTACAGGGGAGTACACCCGATGGGTGGACTATGATGCACTTAACGATCAGTTTGTGAACACTGATTTCTCCCTAGGATCATCATCGGATTCGGATTACCAGCCAACGGGGAGACCTTATGTTCCAGGGTCTATCAGGAGGACGACACGTTCGACCGGATGGAAGCCTGGGATGTACCGGGAGTGAAGATTGACTAGAGTCCACCAAGGGAGGCGAGGCTATAATACACAAGTACCACGTGTATTATAGTATGTAATATTTGTATAAATTTGTACATATACTTTAATAAGTGAGTTGCATACTCACATCGACTTGAGTATCGTAATAAGACCACTTAAGTATGTATATACAGGGTATATGTTTTGTATGATTTGGATTTGCTTCTTGATTTCCATTGCGTGACTAGTTCTGTGCACAAAGTTGAGCTCAGAAAACTTGCGCATGGAGTGTAACATCCCACTTTTCAATAAAATGAACAAGGGAGATTTTCAAGAATCCAAAAATCAGGGTTAACAAAAACTTTTTCTTATCATATAGGTTTATGCATATAGATCACCTTATTAATTATTTTGAATGAGCAATTGCCATGATGCTTGTTGTGTGTTACTCTCACTCTAAAAACCTAGCAATGATCACTTGATCACCCCTAGCCAAATAAAATGGAAATATAAAGAATTTCCAAAAATCCATTTACCTCTCACATAAGGCCTATGCCATTTTTGCTAATACTTAACCTAGCCCACTTTGGCTTGCACCTTTGTGTGTAAATGGTTACTAAACACTTTTAAACACTATTGGAAGTGAAGAAACTCAAATCAAACCAAAATCAAATTCATTTTCCAAGTCACATGAAATATGGTCACTTGTGCCATTTTTAGTCTGATGCCCACTTTGAGCCCCTGGTTTTCTTCTTTCCACTTCTAAACTTTGTCAACTCTTCACACCTCATCCAAGACAACATCAAGCACTTCAACTTTGCCCAAAGTCACCACCCCAAATTCATCACCAATTTGAAATGACAAGCAAGCAAAGTCAGGACTTTGAAACAGATTTAAGATCATATGCAAAATGTGATTTTGCATATCAAATTCATTTTGACCACCACCACCACCAAAATGCTCCACTTAATATATGATTTCAACCCACCAAAAAGAATTTCAAAATTCGAAAATAATTTTCTTGCGGGCATTTTGTCGAACACATTGCAGGCAGGGTAAAATCTTGAGCCCATGCCTCATTTTTCTACTTGGACTTGGTCCAACTTGGACCTCCCTGCACCCCAGAGTCTCCCTCTCACCTCACCACCTCACTTCACCACTTGCACTGGCCATGGTTAGATTAAATCACCTCAAACATGCCATGCCGTGGCATGACATGGCCTCACCTTGCCATCTCCTCACCTGGTCGATTCTGGCCTGCACCACCGTGTCCACTAGCCTCCCCTCACTCTCCTGGACACGCCCGTACCATCCCCTGGTCAACACGACGCACGCACACGCCGGAAACAGCGCGCCCAGTGACGCCCAGGCAACGCCCATGCCGCGCCAGAGCGCGCATGGCGAGCACCCTGGACGCCCAGAGCGTGACGACGCCCCGCGTCCACGCATCACCTCAGCCCTCACGCTCACCGCCAGTCGACGCCTCACCTCACCGTGACACGCCTGGACACGCTCGCTGGCCCGCGGGAACGCCGCAGGTGACGAACGCGTCGACGCCCATCCGCCACTGCCCGCGAGCTCCCGTCAAGCTCACCGCCGCTGTAGTGCCTCGTTTTCATCACCGTCAAGCGCGTCGGCCACCGCATGGACGTCGCCAACACTCCGCGCCCATCACTTGGCTCTTCGCGGCCCTGGACCGACGGCGACCATGGCTAACCTGGCCGGGCGCCACAGCCACCTCTCGCCGCTATAAAAGGAGGACCCTCCGTCCAAACCAAGCACGCCAATCGCCTCCACTCTTCCTCAGAACTCCCCCTGCCACCTCAATTTCATAGAAAAGCCGCCGGAGACCGCCAATCGCAAGATCGACGCCGCCGCCAAGACACGGACGCCGCCGGAGCAGAGGCCACCATTGGAGACGCCGCTGCTTCCGTGCGCCTCCCCATCCTCGACAACGACGCGGCGCACCCCTCCGACGACCCCCGGAGCTCCGACGACCTCGCCCACCGTCCACCGTCGCCGCCCGTAAGCTCCTCTCTCGCCGGAGACGATGACGTCTCTGGGCCGTGCGATCCTCTTCTAATCGTGCGGCTCACATTCCACATACCGTTTCGCTGGGGTAAAACCCACTGACGCGTGGGACCCGCCGTCAGACGGCCTGCTCGCGCTGGACGCGAAGTGGGCCGGCCCAACTCCTTTTTCCCGCGCAAGCCCACCAGTTTGAATTCAAATTTTCCAGAGTATATGAAATATCCAATCTGATGCAAACTTTGAAATTCAATTGTGACAAATCTACTCGGCCAAATTTTACAAACTTTATATTTCTGGAAACCTTATGAAATTATCTACACTTTGCCACTGGATAGAACCCTAGATCTTGTGTAGAATTAAAGTGGCAAAATAAACAAAGCAGGGACTTTTCTGCCTTGTAATAATTCTTAAAAATCAACCATAAATGCTTTTCAGTTAATTCCACCTCCAATAATTCACTTTTCACCTATACTAATTGTTTCTACAAGAATATGCTATGCTTACTTTGAATGATCATGGTTTAGTTGTTTTAAATGCCTTTATGGCTATTTTTCTAGTCAAAGATATTGTCCAAAACTATTAATAAATCTTATGTGGGATTTTCCCTCATTTAAATCTTGTCACCACAATTTCCAAATGAAGTGGAGACTCTGGTTATTTAGGTCCCATAGGAATTGTTGGTGATATTAAATCTTTGTTATGCTAGAATTAAATGGTATGAGGTGCTCACCTCATTTAAATCTTTTCTCCAAATGATAAGTGTGAAGAGGTTGACTTGGGTCAACCTAGGTCACATATTATGCATGAGAGAAATTAAATCTTAATAAGAGAATGAGAGGAAATTATTTCTCTGAATAATTCAAAGTAACCTTTAATATTAGTGTGAGAGGAAATTATTTTTCTTAATTAATAAGAAGAACCCATCCACCAACTTAATAGTAATATGTGATGCTAGTTTAAGTGTGTGAACCATGTTTGTGCATAGTTTAGTAGATTAGTTTGGTGTGATGATTGTGTACCCCGTATTCGTATTTTAGACGCTAGTACCGAGGAGTACCAGGAGGAGGAGGAGGTCTACTTCCAGGAAGAAGAAGACCACTTTGACCAGTTTCCCAACCAAGGCAAGATAATACTCTTGCAAAGTGCAAAGCTCACCATGAGCAAGGCATTACCCCATTTACTTTATGCTTATGATCCTATTTCCCAGTTTTACTTACAAGCTTTATTTACCTTTGTTTTATCAAAGTACCTTTGATTTATGTTTTACTAGGTTAGTACGAAGTTAGTACAAGAGTATCAAACTTAGCCTAGAAGCAAAGCAAATACTTAGCACCCCTCACACATAGTGGCTAGTGCTAAATTTAAAATGACTACTCTAGATGGGAACATGTGTTGATGAAATGATGATGGTGAAAACCTTGGAATGATTAGTCATTTCCATTGACAGATTTTGAAGGGAATATGACACTGAAGTTGACTTGGTGACTTTGGCTAAAAACTGATGATTGAGTTGGATGCGATACCATTCCAATTTTTGAGTACCCCCACAATACCTGATTATGGGTAGGGCTTAGCTGGAAATTTATGTGTCTTAGTATGGGTTCCCTCTAAACAAGCGTCATCGGGGTTATGCCGAAAGCTGCCTCTACAACAAAGGAGATGATGTGATATGACGTGATATGAGGTGAATGTCCGGCCCAAGCCTGTGCGGTTCCGGGTTAACAGTTGGTTTTCACCGGGAGGCCAAGCTCATGGGGAGAGGTGCCTATACTAGGGTGTGTAAGTGAAAGGTTAATGGTTGATGATCCGCGTACTGAGTTACGATTATTCAGGGTTTTACCCCTGACGGATGTAATCAAATGTTGTGGCACAAGTGTGCGACCTCTGCAGAGTGTAGAACTATTCGAATAGCCGCGTCCGCGGATATGGACAATTGGAAAGGCCATTCTGTTTCCGTCATCAGAAGTTATGTAACTGGTGTTTTTGAACTTGAACTTGAAAGGTGACTTTGACTTTGAATCACAACTGAGTTGTGGGAATGACACTAATGTTCCCACTTGAGTTAGTTAGCACTTGAGGAGTTGTTTACAAAAGTGTTTATGAAATAAAATTTGGCTTTATGCAAATAAACTTAGAGCTTAGAACACTTTCTATAGTAATGTTAGTACTTACACTAGTACTAGATTGCGAGTACATAAAGTACTCACGGCTTTGTCCCTGGCTATTCAAATGGCCAGACTATGAAGCCGAGCCGCAGTACGAGGAGGACGATCAGCAGGACGTCTACCACAACTAGGAGCTTCTAACGTCAGGCGTTGGCCTGTGGACTAGAGAGTCCTTGTATCTTACGCTTCCGCTATGAACTGGTGTTTGTTCGTTGATCATTAGATCAACTATTTGTGTAATATGGATCTTGTGATTCCAAGTTGTAAGACATTATGGTTTGTAATGAATGATGACTGTGATACTTAACTATTATGCCTCGCAACAACAATTTTCCTGGGATTGCGATGTATGACATAATAGGCATCCGGACATAAAAATCCGGGTGTTGACAAGTTGGTATCAGAGCCATTGTTTGACCTTAGGAGACCCTAGTTAGAAATGGACGTTCTGAAAAATTAAGTTTCAAAAAGGAATGAAGTATTTCTGAAAAATGTAAGTCTTTGTCTTCTCCTTGAGCTCTTTGGAAAAACAAAAAATTCATGCTCTTCCTTAGAAAGATAACTAAAATTTTGCCACACTTGTTCACTTCTCTAACTTAATCCTTTACTTCACTTTCAGATGGAGCCCGTGAACACGAAGTTTTACCAGCTTGGGAACGGGGGTAGCTTGATCTTCGAGCACGACCTCAACGCCCTGTCCGACCACCTTGGTCGCCCGCACCCCGAGTTCCACGGTTCGCAGATCGCGAACCAGCCAGAGGCGAGCTGCGGTGGATCATCACCGCTGACTTGAGGGGCAAGATGGAGCCTCCCACTTCTGAGAGGATCCTCTTCTCCTTCATGGAGAGCAAGCGGCTGGACGGACTTGCTCGCGGCCTTCAGGAGGGACTCGCACGCTTGTGCGGGATGAGCGGGGAGGCACTCCAGCACCCTCGCTTTTCTCACCTCGCGAGGCGTAACTCTGCTGGAGAACCCATGGACATGTCATCGCACCCGCAGCTGAAGCACCACGTGGAGCATCTCGACTTCATGCTGTACCACACACAGCAGGATCTCGACCACTCCCGTGAGTACGCCAACCAGACTCACGCCCGCATCATCGAGCAAGGCGGCGCATCAAGATGCTCGCCAAGGACCGCAGGACTCTCCGCCAGCAGCGCGCGAAGAAGGATGCCACCATCGACCGCCTCCGCGCGAAGATCGCAGCACTTGAGGCCACTGTCAAGGCCCAGGAGGAGCAGATGAAGAAGATGGAGGAAGATGGAGAAGATATTCAGGGAGGAAGCAACTACCTGAGTGACGACGACGACTTCGAGGAGGATGAGAACACCGAGGGGGAAGACTACGACTTCCTGGACGACGAGGATGATGACCACACCCCCATCGATGTTGATGAGGAGGAGGAGTAGTTCACTTATGCACTATCGTAGGTGTGAGTTGTATCCCGCCCCATGTATCGTAGCTTGGAGAAGAAGGGTTCTTAAAACCCTTAGTGTGTTAGCTTGTAATGTGTGTTGGTTGCTATGAATGAATGTATGTTTGTGTCATCATGAAAAGACTTCAAGTTCTAAACTTTTGAACTTAAACACAAAACAAGCCATAGAAATTTCCCTCTTTTCTCATGATCAATCTCAATACTCAGATGGCCCCTCCAAATCGCAACACGAACCAAGACGCTATGATGCGGATGTTGCAAGTTATCTTTGGAAGATAGAGAAGCGAGAAAGAGCTGAAAGGCAAGCCAACATTGCAGCACTTCAACAGCTTGTCAACAACAATCAAGGCCACCATGATCATCCAGGATCTAAGCTCAAGAACTTCCAGAATACCAACCCGCCAGTTTTCAGCAAGACTGAGGAACCACTTGATGCAGATGATTGGCTCCAAACTATGGAGAACAATCTAGAAGTAGCTGGAGTGGAAGAGAATGAGAAAGTGCTGTTTGCCACGCACTACTTAGCTGGACCAGCAAGAGCTTGGTGGACAAGCACCCGTGCCATGAACGCGGGACAGTTCATGACTTGGACTGATTTCAAGCTCAAGTTCAGCAAGTACCATGTGCCCCCGGGTCTGATAAAGAAGATGAGAGATGAATTCGTGAATCGAAGCAAGGCCGGATGTCCGTGGTGGAATACCGCGACAAGTTTCTCACACCGTCAAGGTACGCCCGGATGAGACCGACACTACGAGAAGAGGAAGGAAAGGTTCCTGAACGGACTGCATGATGAGATGCAGACTGTGTTGATCAACATCCCCTTTGCCGACCTCGAAGCCCTTGTTGACTCCGCCATCCAGATGGAAGGCAAACTGCACCAAGCCAGCGAGAACCGCAAGCGCCGCATGATGAATCAGAGTGGGCCTAGCAATGCCCCAAGGTACCGCCCCAACTCAGGCGGAGGGTTCCGAAACAACAAGCCCAATGCACAGATGTCACGTCCGGTTTATCAGAACCGGAGTGGAGGAAACCCCAGGCCAGGAGGCCACAACAACAACTACAACACCAACAACAACTTCAACCGCGCTCCGCCGAGAGCCCCCAACAACAACAACAGCCACAGCAACACCAACACCGCACCAAGGACCGGGAGCAATGCAATCCCCGTCGCGAACAAGCAAGACAAGACCACCATCACTTGCTATGAGTGTGGTGTAGTGGGGCACTACTCCAATGAGTGTCCCAAGAGGCTCGCCAAGCTCACAGGCAACCCCGCACCACCAGCTCAGCAGCAACGCCGTGTCTCCACCGGCAAGAAGTTCGCCCCCAACAACCCGAGCAACCGCGGAGGTCGCCTCTACCACATGAATGCTGAGGAAGCCCAGGAAGCACCTGACGTGGTGCTGGGTATGTTCTCTGTTAACTCAATACCAGCAAGAGTGTTGTTTGATTCTGGAGCATCGCATTCGTTCGTTACAGAAGATTTTGTGTGCACTAGTAAGATTCAACCAATCAGCTTGAAACACGTCATGGTAGTTCAAATACCTGGATCAACAACTAAAGCTAGAAAATTTTGCAAAGATGTACCCATCAGAATCCATGAAATAGACTTTTATGCAAACTTGATTGTTCTGGGAACAAAAGGATTGGAAGTAGTCCTGGGTATGGACTGGATGGCGAAACATCATGGATTGATAGACTGCGCCAAGAAGGCCATCACCATGACAAGTAGCACCGGAATAATAATAGAACACCTATCTGAAAAACTACCCAGAAAATTTACCTGCAACCAAAGTGTAGCCAAGCCAACTCTGGATCAAATCAGGGTCGTCTGTCGATACCCTGATGTGTTTCCGGATGATCTACCCGGTATGCCCCCAGATCGGGATATCGAGTTCATCATCGAGTTAATCCCTGGAACAGGACCTATAGCCCAGAGAGCCTACAGCATGAACCCCTCAGAATTAATGGAACTGAAGAAACAACTGGATGACATGCTGTACAAAGGTCTGATTCGACCAAGTGCGTCGCCTTGGAGATCACCAGTTTTGTTTGTGGATAAAAAGGACGGTGCCACTCATTTGGTTACGGATTATCGTAAGCTTAACGATGTCACCATCAAGAACAAATATCCCTTGCCAAAGATAGAAGACCTGTTTGACCAGCTGACCGGTGCCCAAGTTTTCTCAAAGATTGATCTGAGGACAGGTTACCATCAAGCGAAGATCCGAGCAACGAGATATTCCAAAGACTGCCTTTACCACCAGATACGGACTGTATGAGTACAATGTCATGTCCTTTGGACTGACCAATGCCCCCGCTTATTTCATGAATCTCATGAATAAGATCTTTATGGAATTCCTGGATAAGTTTGTCGTTGTCTTCATCGACGACATCCTTATCTAATCCAAATCAGAAAAAGAACATGAGCGACATTTGGAAGTGGTTCTAGAAACCCTTAGGCAACATCAGTTGTACGCCAAGTTTAGCAAATGTGAGTTTTGGTTAAGAGAAGTGGGATTCCTGGGACACATCTTGTCTGCAGGAGGAATTCTTTGTAGATCCCGCAAAAATCAAAACCGTTGAGGAATGGAAGGCCCCAACCACCCAGACTGAAGTCAGAGCATTTCTAGGATTGGCGGGATATTACCGCCGATTCGTTGAAGGATTTTCAAGCATCGCAAGACCAATGACTCAACTGCTGAAGAAGGACCGGAAATTTGACTGGAATGACAAATGTGAAGAAAGTTTTCAGCTACTCAAGCTCAGATTAACCACAGCCCCAATACTGATCATGCCCGATGTCACCAAACCATTTGATGTCTATTGTGATGCATCCAAGACTGGACTTGGATGTGTGTTGATGCAAGAAGGCAAAGTGATATCTTACCTATCCAGGCAACTGAAGCAACATGAACAGAACTATCCAACCCATGACTTGGAATTAGCAGCCGTAGTGTTAGCCCTGAAGGTTTGGCGTCATTACCTCATGGGTAATCGATGCGAGATATATTCCGATCACAAGAGCACAAGTACATTTTCACCCGAAGGAGCTGAACATGAGACAGTCGCAGATGGATAGAATTAATCAAGGATTACGACATGGAAATTCACTACCACCCGGCAAGGCCAATGTGGTAGCGGATGCCTTGAGCAGACTGCCGTGTCAGTTGAACTCCATGATCGCAATAGAGCAACCAAGCCTGTACCAAGAGTTTGAACAATTCCGACTAGAGCTAGTGAGCGAAGGATTCCTCGCCAAAGATTGAACTCCAACCCACTTTGGTGAGCCAGATAAAGGAAGCCCAGAAGGGAAATGCCAGCATTGAAGGAATAAAGAGTCAGATAGCTGCAGGAAAGGCACCAGGATTTACCGTAGACGAAGCCGGAGTTCTTTGGTACAAAGAACGTCTCTGCGTACCATCGGACTCTGACTTGAAACAAGTCATTCTGCAAGAAGCCCATGACACCCTTTATTCAATCCACCCCGGAGGAACCAAGATGTACCAAGACCTAAAGGAACAATTCTGGTGGCACGGAATGAAGCGAGAGATAGGAAGCTACATCGCCAAGTGTGATATCTGTCAGCGAGTCAAAGCAGAACATCAACGACCCGCAGGACTGTTGCAACCCTTGCAGATTCCTGAGTGGAAATGGGATTCTGTCGGTATGGACTTTATCACCGGATTGCCCAAATCTAGCAGAGGAAATGACTCCATTTGGGTAGTCATCGATAGGTTAACCAAGGTTGCACATTTCATCCCCGTCAAGACCACATACCAAGGCCCAAAGCTAGCTGAGTTATACATATCCAGAATAGTCAGCCTGCACGGAACCCCGAAGTCAATTGTGTCAGATAGAGGATCACAATTCACCTCAAGATTCTGGCAGAAAGTGCATGAAGGACTAGGAACCCGTCTGAATTTCAGCACAGCATACCACCCACGATCGACGGATGACCGAGAGAGTCAACCAGATACTAGAAGATATGCCGAGAGCCCGTGTGCTAGAGTTCGGATCCAAATGGGAAGACTGCCTACCATATGCAGAATTCTCCTACAACAATAGCTATCAAGCCAGCTTACAGATGGCCCCCTTTGAAGCCCTGTACGGAAGGAAATGCCGTACCCCTCTGAACTGGTCGGAAGTCGGAGATAGTCAAGTCTTCGGCCCCGACGTTCTCCGCGAAGCCGAAGAAAAGGTGCACAAGATCCGCGAGTACCTCAAGACCGCCCAGTCCAGACAGAAGAGCTACGCCGACAAGAGACGCCGAGAGATGACATTCGAGATCGGAGATTTTGTGTATCTCAAAGTCTCACCCCTCAAAGGAATGCAGAGATTCCAACTCAAAGGAAAACTCGCCCCCAGATATGTCGGACCATTCAAGATTCTGGATCGCCGAGGAGAAGTCTCATATCAGTTGGAACTGCCGGAAGAGATGTCCGCCGTACACGATGTGTTTCACATCTCACTACTTAGGAAGTGCCTAGAAGTGCCGGAAAAGACCGAAGTATTCAAGAACATCGACCACAGAGCCATTGATATCAACAAGGACCTAACCTACCGCGAAGTGCCTATTCGCATCATTGAAGAAGCATTCAGGACCACCCGCACCAGGAGTATCAAGTTCCTGAAAATACAATGGAGTAACCACACCGAAGAAGAAGCAACTTGGGAACGTGAGGAGGACATGAAGAAGGAATACCCAAATCTCTTTAGTACCTAGTTTTCTCTAGATCTCGGGACGAGATCTTTTGTAAGGGGGAAGGGTTTGTAACATCCCACTTTTCAATAAAATGAACAAGGGAGATTTTCAAGAATCCAAAAATCAGGGTTAACAAAAACTTTTTCTTATCATATAGGTTTATGCATATAGATCACCTTATTAATTATTTTGAATGAGCAATTGCCATGATGCTTGTTGTGTGTTACTCTCACTCTAAAAACCTAGCAATGATCACTTGATCACCCCTAGCCAAATAAAATGGAAATATAAAGAAATTCCAAAAATCCATTTACCTCTCACATAAGGCCTATGCCATTTTTGCTAATACTTAACCTAGCCCACTTTGGCTTGCACCTTTGTGTGTAAATGGTTACTAAACACTTTTAAACACTATTGGAAGTGAAGAAACTCAAATCAAACCAAAATCAAATTCATTTTCCAAGTCACATGAAATATGGTCACTTGTGCCATTTTTAGTCTGATGCCCACTTTGAGCCCCTGGTTTTCTTCTTTCCACTTCTAAACTTTGTCAACTCTTCACACCTCATCCAAGACAACATCAAGCACTTCAACTTTGCCCAAAGTCACCACCCCAAATTCATCACCAATTTGAAATGACAAGCAAGCAAAGTCAGGACTTTGAAACAGATTTAAGATCATATGCAAAATGTGATTTTGCATATCAAATTCATTTTGACCACCACCACCACCAAAATGCTCCACTTAATATATGATTTCAACCCACCAAAAAGAATTTCAAAATTCGAAAATAATTTTCTTGCGGGCATTTTGTCGAACACATTGCGAGCGGGGTAAAATCTTGAGCCCATGCCTCATTTTTCTACTTGGACGTGGTCCAACTAGGACCTCCCTGCCCCCCGGAGTCTCACGCTCACCTCACCACCTCACGACCCCACGTGCACTGGCCAGGGTTACATGAAATCACCTCCAACATGCCATGCCGTGGCATGACATGGCCTCACCTTGCCATCTCCTCACCTGGTCGATTCGGCCTGCACCACCGTGTCCACTAGCCTCCCCTCACTCTCCTGGACACGCCCGTACCATCCCCTGGTCAACACGACGCACGCACACGCCGGAAACAGCGCGCCCGGTGGCGCCCGAGCAACGCCCATGCCGCGCCGGAGCGCGCATGGCGAGCACCTGGACGCCCGAGAGCGTGGACGACGCCCCGCGTCCACGCATCACCTCAGCCCTCACGCTCACCGCCGCCGACGCCTCACCTCACCGTGACACGCCTGGACACGCTCGGCTGGCCCGCGGGAACGCCGCAGGTGACGAACGCGTCGCCGCCCATCCGCCATCTGCCCGCGAGCTCCCGTCAAGCTCCCCGCCGCTGTAGTGCCTCGTTTTCATCACCGTCAAGCGCGTCGGCCACCGCATGGACGTCGCCAACACTCCGCGCCCATCACTTGGCTCTTCGCGGCCCTGGACCGACGGCGACCATGGCAAACCTAGCCGGGCGCCACAGCCACCTCTCGCCGCTATAAAAGGAGGACCCCTCCGTCCAAACCAAGCACGCCAATCGCCTCCACTCTTCCTCAGAACTCCCCCTGCCACCTCAATTTCATAGAAAAGCCGCCGGAGACCGCCAATCGCAAGATCGACGCCGCCGCCAGTACACGGACGCCGCCGGAGCAGGAGGCCACCATTGGAGACGCCGCTGCTTCCCGGCGCCTCCCCATCCTCGACAACGACGCGGCGCACCCCTCCGACGACCCCCGGAGCTCCGACGACCTCGCCCACCGTCCACCGTCGCCGCCCGTAAGCTCCTCTCTCGCCGGAGACGATGACGTCTCTGGGCCGTGCGATCCTCTTCTAATCGTGCGGCTCACATTCCACATACCGTTTCGCTGGGGTAAAACCCACTGACGCGTGGGACCCGCCGTCAGACGGCCTGCTCGCGCTGGACGCGAAGTGGGCCGGCCCAACTCCTTTTTCCCGCGCAAGCCCACCAGTTTGAATTCAAATTTTCCGTAGTATATGAAATATCCAATCTGATGCAAACTTTGAAATTCAATTGTGACAAATCTACTCGGCCAAATTTTACAAACTTTATATTTCTGGAAACCTTATGAAATTATCTACACTTTGCCACTGGATAGAACCCTAGATCTTGTGTAGAATTAAAGTGGCAAAATAAACAAAGCAGGGACTTTTCTGCCTTGTAATAATTCTTAAAAATCAACCATAAATGCTTTTCAGTTAATTCCACCTCCAATAATTCACTTTTCACCTATACTAATTGTTTCTACAAGAATATGCTATGCTTACTTTGAATGATCATGGTTTAGTTGTTTTAAATGCCTTTATGGCTATTTTTCTAGTCAAAGATATTGTCCAAAACTATTAATAAATCTTATGTGGGATTTTCCCTCATTTAAATCTTGTCACCACAATTTCCAAATGAAGTGGAGACTCTGGTTATTTAGGTCCCATAGGAATTGTTGGTGATATTAAATCTTTGTTATGCTAGAATTAAATGGTATGAGGTGCTCACCTCATTTAAATCTTTTTCTCCAAATGATAAGTGTGAAGAGGTTGACTTGGGTCAACCTAGGTCACATATTATGCATGAGAGAAATTAAATCTTAATAAGAGAATGAGAGGAAATTATTTCTCTGAATAATTCAAAGTAACCTTTAATATTAGTGTGAGAGGAAATTATTTTTCTTAATTAATAAGAAGAACCCATCCACCAACTTAATAGTAATATGTGATGCTAGTTTAAGTGTGTGAACCATGTTTGTGCATAGTTTAGTAGATTAGTTTGGTGTGATGATTGTGTACCCCGTATTCGTATTTTAGACGCTAGTACCGAGGAGTACCAGGAGGAGGAGGAGGTCTACTTCCAGGAAGAAGAAGACCACTTTGACCAGTTTCCCAACCAAGGCAAGATAATACTCTTGCAAAGTGCAAAGCTCACCATGAGCAAGGCATTACCCCATTTACTTTATGCTTATGATCCTATTTCCCAGTTTTACTTACAAGCTTTATTTACCTTTGTTTTATCAAAGTACCTTTGATTTATGTTTTACTAGGTTAGTACGAAGTTAGTACAAGAGTATCAAACTTAGCCTAGAAGCAAAGCAAATACTTAGCACCCCTCACACATAGTGGCTAGTGCTAAATTTAAAATGACTACTCTAGATGGGAACATGTGTTGATGAAATGATGATGGTGAAAACCTTGGAATGATTAGTCATTTCCATTGACAGATTTTGAAGGGAATATGACACTGAAGTTGACTTGGTGACTTTGGCTAAAAACTGATGATTGAGTTGGATGCGATACCATTCCAATTTTTGAGTACCCCCACAATACCTGATTATGGGTAGGGCTTAGCTGGAAATTTATGTGTCTTAGTATGGGTTCCCTCTAAACAAGCGTCATCGGGGTTATGCCGAAAGCTGCCTCTACAACAAAGGAGATGATGTGATATGACGTGATATGAGGTGAATGTCCGGCCCAAGCCCTGTGCAGTTCCCGGGTTAACAGTTGGTTTTCACCGGGAGGCCAAGCTCATGGGGAGAGGTGCCTATACTAGGGTGTGTAAGTGAAAGGTTAATGGTTGATGATCCGCGTACTGAGTTACGATTATTCAGGGTTTTACCCCTGACGGATGTAATCAAATGTTGTGGCACAAGTGTGCGACCTCTGCAGAGTGTAGAACTATTCGAATAGCCGCGTCCGCGGATATGGACAATTGGAAAGGCCATTCTGTTTCCGTCATCAGAAGTTATGTAACTGGTGTTTTTGAACTTGAACTTGAAAGGTGACTTTGACTTTGAATCACAACTGAGTTGTGGGAATGACACTAATGTTCCCACTTGAGTTAGTTAGCACTTGAGGAGTTGTTTACAAAAGTGTTTATGAAATAAAATTTGGCTTTATGCAAATAAACTTAGAGCTTAGAACACTTTCTATAGTAATGTTAGTACTTACACTAGTACTAGATTGCGAGTACATAAAGTACTCACGGCTTTGTCCCTGGCTATTCAAATGGCCAGACTATGAAGCCGAGCCGCAGTACGAGGAGGACGATCAGCAGGACGTCTACCACAACTAGGAGCTTCTAACGTCAGGCGTTGGCCTGTGGACTAGAGAGTCCTTGTATCTTACGCTTCCGCTATGAACTGGTGTTTGTTCGTTGATCATTAGATCAACTATTTGTGTAATATGGATCTTGTGATTCCAAGTTGTAAGACATTATGGTTTGTAATGAATGATGACTGTGATACTTAACTATTATGCCTCGCAACAACAATTTTCCTGGGATTGCGATGTATGACATAATAGGCATCCGGACATAAAAATCCGGGTGTTGACAGAGTAATTATGAGTATCATCTTGTGTTGCAGAACTAGGGGGTTATGTCGGGAACGCTAGGAGTCGAGACCGAAGCACAGCGCATGGAGCGCGAAGCCAAACAAAAGGAAGAGGCTGAGGGTGCAGCCAGAGATCAGTTTCCACCACCACCACTACCCATGACGCAGCAAAATTTTATCCAGTACATGCAACTGGTAGAAGAGAGACAGCGTGTAACACTGGAGTAGCAGAACAAATTCTTCCAAGATTTGCTGCAGCAGAACAGGGTGGAGAGACCTGAGAACCCGGGAGTCACATTAGCAGACTTCCAAAACACCAAGCCTATATCTTTCGCATACGCGCCCGAGCCAATGGACGCGGAAGATTGGCTTATGGATACTGAGCGAAAGCTCAATACTGTTGGATGTAACGACCAAGAGAAGGTTCGCTATGCTACCCATCTGCTGTGTGGACCTGCCGCATTATGGTGGGACAATATTGTAGCCGTTTATCCGGCTCGAAAGGTATTTACCTGGGACGAATTTGCAAGGAAGTTCAGGGAATCCAATGTCCCTGAAAGTATTGTGGAACTGAAGCGTCGAGAATTTGAAAGTCTCGAGCAGAAGGATAAGGCAATCCTGACTTATGTCAGGGAGTTCTCAAAGCTGTCCCGGTACGCTGTTGACGAAGTCAACACCGAGGACTGATACGTCTCCAACGTATCGATAATTTCTTATGTTCCATGCCACATTATTGATGTTATCTACATGTTTTATGCACACTTTATGTCATATTCGTGCATTTTCTGGAACTAACCTATTAACAAGATGCCGAAGTGCCAGTTCCTGTTTTCTGCTGTTTTTGGTTTCAGAAATCCTAGTAACGAAATATTCTCGGAATCAGACGAAATCAACGCCCAAGTTCCTATTTTCACCGGAAGCATCCAGAACACCCGGGAAGGATCAGAGAAGGGGGACAGGGCCACCAGACCACACCCCGGCGCGGCCAGGGGGGGGGGCGCGCCCCCCTATAGTGTGGGCCCCCCAGAAGCCCTCCTGCGCCGCCTCTTCGCCTATATAAAGCCCCTGACCTAAAAACCTCGACACGATTGGCGAAAACCAGAGAAACCTTCCAGAGCCGCCGCCATCGCGAGGCCAAGATCTGGGGGACAGGAGTCTCTGTTCCGGCACCCTGCCGGAGCGGGGAAGTGCCCCCGGAAGGCTTCTCCATCGACACCGCTGCCATCTCCACCGCCATCTTCATCACCGCTGCTGCTCCCATGAGGAGGGAGTAGTTCTCCATCGAGGCTCGGGGCTGTACCGGTAGCTATGTGGTTAATCTCTCTCCTATGTACCTCAATACAATGATCTCATGAGCTGCTTTACATGATTGAGATTCATATGAGTTTTGTATCACTACTATCTATGTGCTACTCTAGCAAAGTTATTAAAGTAGTTCTATTCCTCCTGCACGTGTGTAAAGGTGACAGTGTGTGCACCGTGTTAGTACTTGGTTTATGCTATGATCATGATCTCTTGTAGATTGCGAAGTTAACTATTGCTATGATAATATTGATGTGATCTATTCCTCCTACATATGCATGAAGGTGACAGTGTGCATGCTATGTTAGTACTTGGTTTAGTCTGTTGATCTATCTTACACTAAAGGTTACTAAAACATGAGCATTATTGTGGAGCTTGTTAACTCCGGCATTGAGGGTTCGTGTAATCCTACGCAATGTGTTCATCATCCAACAAAAGTGTAGAGTATGCATTTATCTATTCTGTTATGTGATCAATGTTGAGAGTGTCCACTAGTGAAAGTGTAATCCCTAGGCCTTGTTCCTAAATACTGCTGCGTTACTACTGCTTGTTTACTGTTTCACTGTGTTACTACTGCTGCAATACTACCACCATCAACTACTCGCCAGCAAGCTATTTTCTGCCACCGTTGCTACTGCTCATATATATTCATACCACCTGTATTTCACTATCTCTTCGCTGAACTAGTGCACCTATTAGGTGTGTTGGGGACACAAGAGACTTCTTGCTTTGTGGTTGCAGGGTTGCATGAGAGGGATATCTTTGACCTCTTCCTCCCTGAGTTCGATAAACCTTGGGTGATCCACTTAAGGGAAAACTTGCTGCTGTTCTACAAACCTCTGCTCTTGGAGGCCCAACACTGTCTACAGGAAAGGAGGGGGAACGTAGACATCAAGCACTTTTCTGGCGCCGTTGCCGGGGAGGAAAGGTAAAAGGTACTCACACTCCGGACCTCGGCTACCAAGCTATCTTCCGGCGCTGTAAGTACTCAAAGCTATTTCCTTTAGATCCTGCAATTGCAACTTTTTGTTTCTTGTTTACACTAGTAAGGCATAATGGAAAACATCTGTGAGCTTTTTATTCTATTTCCTGAGTCAAGACATGAATGGTTTAATGCGAAAATTAAAAAACCCATGGAACATGTTAGTATGAACACTTTGAATACCATTGTTGCTAATGATATGGAAAATTCTAAGCTTGGGGAAGCTGGTTTTCATGATCTTTTTAGTCCCCCAAGCATTGAGGAGAAAATTTACTTTGATGATACTTTGCCTCCTATATTTGATGATGAGAATAATAATGATAGCTACTTTGTTGAATTTGCTCCCACTACAACTAATAAAATTGATTATGCCTATGTGGAGAGTAATAATTTTATGCATGAGACTCATGATAAGAATGCTTTATGTGATAGTTATATTGTTGAGTTTGCTCATGTTGCTACTGAAAGTTATTATGAGAGAGGAAAATATGGTTGTAGAAATTTTCATGTTACTAAAACACCTCTCTATGTGCTTAAATTTTTGAAACTACACTTGTTTTATCTTTCTATACTTGTTGCATTATGCTTCTTGAACTTGTTTATTTACAAGATTCCTATGCATAGGAAGCATGTTAGGCTTAAATATATTTTCAATTTGCCTCTTGATGCTCTCTTTTGCTTCAAATACTATTTCTTGCGAGTGCATCATCAAAACTGCTGAGCCCATCTTAATGGCTATAAAGAAAGAACTTCTTGGGAGATAACCCATGTGTTATTTTGCTACAGTACTTTGTTTTATATTTATGTCTTGGAAGTTGTTTACTACTGTAGCAACCTCTCCTTTTCTTAGTTTTGTGTTTTGTTGTGCCAAGTTAAGCCGTTGATAGAAAAGTAAGTACTAGATTTGGATTACTGCACAGTTCCAGATTTCTTTGCTGTCACGAATCTGGGTCCACCTCCCTGTAGGTAGCTCAGAAAATTAAGCCAATTTACGTGCATGATCCTCAGATATGTACGCAACTTTCATTCAATTTGAGCATTTTCATTTGAGCAAGTCTGGTGCCATTTTAAAATTCGTCAATACGAACTGTTCTGTTTTGACAGATTCTGCCTTTTATTTCGCATTGCCTCTTTTGCTATGTTGGATGAATTTCTTTGATCCACTAATGTCCAGTAGCATTATGCAATGTCCAGAAGTGTTAAGAATGATTCTGTCACCTCTGAATATGTCAATTTATATTGTGCACTAACCCTCTAATGAGTTGTTTCGAGTTTGGTGTGGAGGAAGTTTTCAAGGATCAAGAGAGGAGTATGATGCAACATGATCAAGGAGAGTGAAAGCTTTAAGCTTGGGGATGCCCCGGTGGTTCACCCCTGCATATATTAAGAAGACTCAAGCGTCTAAGCTTGGGGATGCCCAAGGCATCCCCTTCTTCATCGATAACATTATCAGGTTCCTCCCCTGAAACTATATTTTTATTCCATCACATCTTATGTGCTTTGCTTGGAGCGTCGGTTTGTTTTTGTTTTTGTTTTGTTTGAATAAATTGGATTGCATCATGCTTGTGTGGGAGGGAGACACGCTCCGCTGGTTCGTATGAACACATGTGTTTTTAGCTCATAATATTCATGGCGAAGTTTCTCCTTCGTTAAATTGTTATATGGTTGGAATTGGAAAATGATACATGTAGTAATTGCTATAAATGTCTTGGGTAATGTGATACTTGGCAATTGTTGTGCTCATGTTTAAGCTCTTGCATCATATACTTTGCACCCATTAATGAAGAAATACATAGAGCATGCTAAAATTTGGTTTGCATATTTGGTTTCTCTAAGGTCTAGATAATTTCTAGTATTGAGTTTGAACAACAAGGAAGACGATGTATAGTCTTATAATGCTTGTAATATGTCTTTTATGTGAGTTTTGCTGTACTGGTTCATCCTTGTGTTTGTTTCAAATAACCTTGCTAGCCTAAACCTTGTATCGAGAGGGAATACTTCTCATGCATCCAAAATACTTGAGCCAACCACTATGCCATTTGTGTCCACCATACCTACCTACTACATGGTATTTCCAGCCATTCCAAAGTAAATTGCTTGAGTGCTACCTTTAAACAATTCAAAATTTATCACCTCTGATTTGTGTCAATGTTTTATAGCTCATGAGGAAGTATGTGGTGTTTATCTTTCAATCTTGTTGGGCAACTTTCACCAATGGACTAGTGGCTTCATCCGCTTATCCAATAATTTTGCAAAAAGAGCTGGCAATGGGATTCCCAGTCCCAAATTAATTAACAGAAATAGACACTCCTCCATGGTATGTGATTGTTGGACGGCACCCGAAGGATTCGGTTAGCCATGGCTTGTGTAAGCAAAGGTTGGGAGGAGTGTCATCATAATAAAACTAAAATAAAAAGGCACTCCTTCATGGTATGAGATTGTTGGCAGGCACCCGAGGATTCGGTTAGCCATGGTTTGTGAAAGAAAGGTTGGAAGGAGTGCCACCCAAAATAAAATAAAATGGGAGCCGCTCTTTGAAGGTTTGTCTGGCAAGGGGGTTAGAGTACCCGCTACCATTCGTTGACAACAACATACACCTCTCAAAACTTTATTTTTATGCTCTCTTTATGTTTTCAAAATAAAAGCTCTAGCACAAATATAGCAATCGATGCTTTCCTCTATGGAGGACCATTCTTTTACTTTCAATGTTGAGTCAGTTCACCTATTTCTCTCCACCTCAAGAAGCAAACACTTGTGTGAACTGTGCATTGATTCCTACATACTTGCTTATTGCACTTATTATATTACTCTATGTTGACAGTATCCATGAGATATACATGTTACAAGTTGAAAGCAACCGCTGAAACTTAATCTTCTTTTGTGTTGCTTCAATACCTTTACTTTGAATTATTGCTTTATGAGTTAACTCTTATGCAAGACTTATTGATGCTTGTCTTGAAGTGCTATTCATGAAAAGTCTTTGCTTTATGATTCACTTGTTTACTCATGTCATATACAATGTTTTGATCGCTGCATTCACTACATATGCTTTACAAATAGTATGATCAAGATTATGATGGCATGTCACTTCAGAAATTATCTGTGTTATCGTTTTACCTGCTCGGGACGAGCAGAACTAAGCTTGGGGATGCTGATACGTCTCCAACGTATCGATAATTTCTTATGTTCCATGCCACATTATTGATGTTATCTACATGTTTTATGCACACTTTATGTCATATTCGTGCATTTTCTGGAACTAACCTATTAACAAGATGCCGAAGTGCCAGTTCCTGTTTTCTGCTGTTTTTGGTTTCAGAAATCCTAGTAACGAAATATTCTCGGAATCGGACGAAATCAACGCCCAAGTTCCTATTTTCACCGGAAGCATCCAGAACACCCGGGAAGGATCAGAGAAGGGGGACAGGGCCACCAGACCACACCCCGGCGCGGCCAGGGGGGGGCCGCGCCCCCCTATAGTGTGGGCCCCCCAGAAGCCCTCCTGCGCCGCCTCTTCGCCTATATAAACCCCCTGACCTAAAAACCTCGACACGATTGGCGAAAACCAGAGAAACCTTCCAGAGCCGCCGCCATCGCGAGGCCAAGATCTGGGGGACAGGAGTCTCTGTTCCGGCACCCTGCCGGAGCGGGGAAGTGCCCCCGGAAGGCTTCTCCATCGACACCGCTGCCATCTCCACCGCCATCTTCATCACCGCTGCTGCTCCCATGAGGAGGGAGTAGTTCTCCATCGAGGCTCGGGGTTGTACCGGTAGCTATGTGGTTAATCTCTCTCCTATGTACCTCAATACAATGATCTCATGAGCTGCTTTACATGATTGAGATTCATATGAGTTTTGTATCACTACTATCTATGTGTTACTCTAGCAAAGTTATTAAATTAGTTCTATTCCTCCTGCACGTGTGTAAAGGTGACAGTGTGTGCACCGTGTTAGTACTTGGTTTATGCTATGATCATGATCTCTTGTAGATTGCGAAGTTAACTATTGCTATGATAATATTGATGTGATCTATTCCTCCTACATATGCATGAAGGTGACAGTGTGCATGCTATGTTAGTACTTGGTTTAGTCTGTTGATCTATTTTACACTAAAGGTTACTAAAACATGAGCATTATTGTGGAGCTTGTTAACTCCGGCATTGAGGGTTCGTGTAATCCTACGCAATGTGTTCATCATCCAACAAAAGTGTAGAGTATGCATTTATCTATTCTGTTATGTGATCAATGTTGAGAGTGTCCACTAGTGAAAGTGTAATCCCTAGGCCTTGTTCCTAAATACTGCTGCGTTACTACTGCTTGTTTACTGTTTCACTGTGTTACTACTGCTGCAATACTACCACCATCAACTACTCGCCAGCAAGCTATTTTCTGCCACCGTTGCTACTGCTCATATATATTCATACCACCTGTATTTCACTATCTCTTCGCTGAACTAGTGCACCTATTAGGTGTGTTGGGGACACAAGAGACTTCTTGCTTTGTGGTTGCAGGGTTGCATGAGAGGGATATCTTTGACCTCTTCCTCCCTGAGTTCGATAAACCTTGGGTGATCCACTTAAGGGAAAACTTGCTGCTGTTCTACAAACCTCTGCTCTTGGAGGCCCAACACTGTCTACAGGAAAGGAGGGGGAACGTAGACATCAAGGACAAGAAGAAAAGGAGGTTTCTGAGGGGGTTAAGTCCCCAGTTCAAAGTTCAGCTCCGTATGATGAGAGCGACGGAGTTTCAAGAGTTGGTGGATGCAGCCATCACTCTGGAAGATGATTTCAAACAGTTGCAGGAGGAGAAGAGGAAAAAGGCCAAGTTCGAGCCTAAGAGGTTTGTTAGTAACAAGCCTAATACCAGCTTGAGTTTCAAGCCCAGATACAACAACAACAACAACAGCAGCAACTACTACGGTAGTAGGAAGAACCAAGCATTTCAGACTGCAAACCAAATAGTTTGCCGTGTTTGTGGAATTAAAGGACATACTTCGAAAGACTGTCGCAAACCCAGAATCATCTGCTTCGGGTGTCGCCAGGAGGGGCACATGATGAAAGACTGTCCTAATAAGAAGAATGGAGGAGGTCAATCTGGAGGAGGAGGAAGTCGAGGAGGAAACACCGGAGGGAACTGGAAGAATAAGAAGCCCTTCGGCAAGCTGAACTGTACCAGTCTGGAGGAGGTGGTCAACTCCGATCAGGCAGTGATAGGTACGCTCCAGATACTCACTCATCCTGGCAAAGTACTTTTTGATACTGGTGCAACTACATCATTCATTTCTCAACAATTCATCATCAAACATGGGATTAGTTGCACTAAGTTAGATACACCCATAACCATACTTTCCGCGGGGGGAACGATAGTAATAACCCATACCAAACAAAAACAAGTCATCATGATCAATAAGTGCGTGTTTGATGCGGACCTGTTCATTTTACCGATGAAGGATATTGATGTCATTCTTGGTATGAACTGGTTAGAAGCTAATGGAGCATTGATCGACTGTGTGAACAAGACAGTGTCTTTGAAAAGCCCCGATGGAAGTAGAATGATCTACCAAGGCGACAAACACACACAAATTGAAGTTGAGCTACAGCTGAATAGCATGAAGGAGGTGAAGTTAGAAGATATACCTGTAGTAAATGAATTCCAGGATGTATTTCCTGCGGAATTACCTGGTATGCCACCAGATAGGGAGATAGAATTCACTATCGACCTAATTCCAGGAATAGCTCCGATTGCTAAAGCACCATACAAGATGGGGCCCAAGGAGTTGAAAGAACTTAAGGAGCAACTGGATGACTTGGAACAAAAGGGATTCATTCAAGAGAGTGTTTCACCATGGGGATCACCTGTGATCTTCGTGGATAAAAGAGATGGAGGAAGAAGGATGTGCGGAGACTACAGGAATTTGAACAATGTAACAATCAAGAACAAATATCCACTTCCAAGAATACAAGATCTATTTGATCAAGTTAGAGGCGCGGGAGTCTTTTCCAAGATTGATCTAAGATCCGGGTATCACCAGATAAAGATCAAGAAGGAAGACGTTCCGAAAACTGCCTTTGTCTCAAGGTATGGACACCATGAATACCTTGTAGTACCTTTTGGATTGACCAATGCCCCAGCAATATTCATGAATCTCATGAATAAGATCTTCATGCCATATCTAGACAAGTTTGTCATCGTATTTATCGATGATATGTTGATATATTCCAAGAACAAGGCCGAACATGCCGAACATTTGAGGTTAGTGTTGCAAACACTAAGGGAACATCAACTCTATGCCAAACTTAGTAAGTGTGAATTTTGGCTAGATCAAGTGGAATTCCTTGGTCATGTTATTAGTAAAGATGGAATAGCTGTTAACCCGAGTAAGGTAGCAGCAGTTCTAGAATGGGAAGCTCCCAAGACTGTCAAGGAAATCCGAGGATTCCTTGGAATGGCAGGATATTATCGGAGATTCATTGAAGGATTCTCTAAGATAGCAGGACCAATGACAAAGCTGTTAAGGAAGAACACACCATTCGTGTGGTCAGAGGAGTGTGAGAAGAGTTTTCAAACTCTGAAGGAGAAACTCACCACGGCACCGGTGTTAGCGGTTCCGGAAGTTGGCAAGGATTACACCGTGTACTGTGACGCATCCAAGCATGGATTGGGTTGCGTACTCATGCAAGATCGGAAAGTGATATCTTATGGATCGAGGCAACTCAGACCTCATGAAGTAAACTATCCAACACATGACTTGGAATTAGCAGCAGTCGTTTTTGCACTCAAAACTTGGAGACATTTTCTCTATGGAGCTAAGTGTGAGCTCTATACAGACCATAAAAGCCTCAAATATTTCTTCACTCAGAAGGAACTCAACATGAGGCAGAAAAGATGGCTAGAATTGATCAAGGATTATGATCTGACAATCAATTACACTCCAGGGAAGGCCAATGTTGTAGCAGATGCCCTGAGTAGGAAGAGCACCGGAGGAGTGGAACAAGAAATATCACCGGAGTTGAGGAAGGAAATAAGTCAAGCCCAAATACAACTTTGGGAGAAGGAAGCTCATGAAGGACTATCAGCTTTACAAGTAGCCGATGAGCTAAATGTCAACCTGAAGAATGAGATAATGATGGGTCAGCTGGACGATCCATTCATCGTTGAGGAGTTGAGAAGAATAGATGAAGGAAGACCATCAGAATTTCACCGCGGAGAATCTGGATCATTATGGTTCCAGAAGAGAATTTGCGTTCCGGATATTGCTGAAATTAAGGAAGTAATACTCCGGGAGGCTCATCAAACACCATATTCCATACATCCGGGAAGTACAAAGATGTACATGGACCTAAAGGAACTATTCTAGTGGAATAACATGAAGAGGGAGATAGCACAATATGTGGCGGAATGCCATACCTGCCAGAGAGTGAAGGCTGAACACCAGAGTCCGGCAGGGAAGTTACAACCTTTACCTATTCCAGAATGGAAATGGGAGGAGATAGGGATGGATTTCATCACCGGACTACCCATGACTAATAAAAAGAAGGACATGATATGGGTAATCGTGGACCGGTTGACGAAAAGTGCACACTTCTTAGCGGTAAACCAGCAGGATAAAGGAGAAAAACTCATCGATCTTTACATCAAAGAGATCGTGAGTAAACATGGAGTGCCCAAGAAGATCGTGTCGGATTGTAATGTCCCAGGTTTAGAGACGATCGAGGGGTAGATTTTAGAAAGGGATGTGCATTGCATAGTAAATTCTGGGGAAATTTCGCGCTTTTAAACAAAAACTGCATCGAAGGGGGACAAGTTTCTCTCTCGACACCTTACAGGGTTAGGGTTTCGAGAGTGCGACAAACTTGCTTCTCACTTCACTAGTTAGGGTTTTGAGATGAGAGAGGAGAGTTTGCTTGATTGAATTCCAAATGATATGACATGGTTGAATTCAAACCAAGGTTGAATTTGAATTTCAAATTCAAACATTAAATAATTACTTTAAATAATTTAAATGAGGAAATTCATTAAGAATATAATCAATAATAATCAAGATAAACAATAATATTAAAGTCAAGCTCATTAGAGAAAACTTTGAGCTTTATTGATCATCACACACATTACAATGTCATTACAATATTTATAAGTGAAATAAAAGAATATTACAACACATTACATAAATGGGCAGCAAGCAAAATAAAGAAAAATTACAAGATTAATGATTCTAAACTAAGTTCTACAAGATCATCTTCATTTGATCTTGAACTTGATGAATTCCAAGCCCATTTTGAGCCATTGTTGATCCCTGCACAAAAACACAACAAAGAGAAATTATGCCAAGTGGCAAAGCCACTTGGCAAGTTAGAAAATCAAATGGAAAGGTAAAATGAGCAGATAAGCTCAATGTGGCCGAGTTGATCCAGGCCAAAGCCAGATGCACAGGATCTGGTTCACACAGGCACACAAGCAGCACACACATCAGGTGTGCATGCTCAACACACAGGCACTGCCTGTGCATGTGACACAACACACACACAGCTTCAGTGAGTCACCAAAGTGACCAGAGCCAAGCTGTCGACCAGGGAGAGTACAGCAGCAACATATATAACCTTTTCAGTGCTCAAACCCTAGCCATTTGTTCATCCATCGACAGCAGCAGTGGTAAGTTCACCAAGAACAGCCAAGAACACAAAGAACAGGTGAACAGCTAGAGCTGTTTCATCTATTCACAATCACCAGAAAGTAAACCAAGATCTCAAGCTTGCTAGGAGGAGAAGGGCAAGCAAACCAAGCATCACAGAAGAAATCCTCTACATCAACACTTAATTCTAGGAGCTGGAGTGAGGTATACCACATAAAAACCTGAGCAAGATCATACCTTGCTCATAATTAAGCATACAATGCATCACTGGAGCACAGAAGGGTAGATTACCCTGTGTGTGTCATCATTTGGCTACCAAGCCATTTGGTGCAAGCACAGATGGGTAAGACCAATAGGTTAACATTCTAAGGGAACAACAGCTATGCAAATCCATGCATAACTAGAGGGATCCAGCCAAGAATGCAACCATAGTTAGTCTAAACCACTCACTAAGCACCTACAGCTAGCTAGGCCATCAGATTATAGACAATTACTTGTCTATATATTTTGTCAACACCAAAAGGTTACTGGAAGTCCAAGATTGGATCAAACCAGTGAACAATTATTCCATTCCAGCCAGCCAACACAAACTATGGCAAATCACAGATAGGGGAGCAACCAGGACAGCAACACAAGTGCTGCCAGGGCCACCTCAACCCTAAGCCAGTACAAGAACCTATACCTCATTATCCATTTGGATTCAGTAGAGGGCTAGGGTACACAACTGAAGGTTGGCATCCATCTAGCCCTGTCACAATTAATTAGATGATCACAACTGCAAAGCAGCTCACATCACTTATCCACTTCAGTAAAACTCAGGCAACACAGATAAGTGAACAAAACAAATGAATCAAAGCAACAGCAGTTGCTTAAGCCAACAAGAATACACACCAGGTTAAGCCTGTGTGATACACACAAACACGAGTGAGCAACAGTGAGCCATAGACACCAAAGAGCAGCTTTTACAAGCAACTGGTGATCATATGATCACCAGAAGCTTGCTAGAGCATGCTAATGCATGCTAGAACTCATTCCAAGTAATTAACACATGAACAGATAATTGATTAACTGAACAATTGCATCACAGATAAGAGCATCAGGCTTTATAATTGTATCCAGAAGCACATCAAAGGTTTGATGAACCAAAGGATCACAATATACAAGAAAAGCACATGTCAATCCCTCACTGAATCACACTGCTAAGCCAACAGTACAGCTCAATGGAGCATAATCATGAATCTGAACTAAATGAACTAGCTCAGAGGCACTGGCACTTGCAAGTATGCAAGGATTAACCACCACAATCAAGCCAGGGACAGAATTAAGCACACACAGTATGCCCTAGTTACAGTAAAAAGGAATAGGAGCATGCCAACAGGCCATGAGCATCACTTTGGATGCTCATGAGCAATCACAGGAGGGCCACAGCCAGAGATGGAAATGCACAACTAGAGCTAGGAAACACAGAAGCAAGCTTTCACAGGCATATAGCTTAGCAATCTTGCGCAGTAGCACACGCATAGCGTAGCAGCATAGTATAACAGGAACAGGCAAACAATGGCGCTGCAGAAGAACACAGCAGTGCTTGCGTAGGCAAGCACACCACGGCGAGTCTAGAGGTGGAAGAAGGTCAGGCACAGAAGGGGAGCAGGAAAGGAGGC
Source organism: Lolium perenne (assembly GCF_019359855.2). Taxonomy (NCBI): domain Eukaryota; kingdom Viridiplantae; phylum Streptophyta; class Magnoliopsida; order Poales; family Poaceae; genus Lolium; species Lolium perenne. The sequence continues at coordinate 195,471,623 of NC_067249.2, forward strand.
GCACGTACCCGGAGTCGAGGAGAACAGCGCAGCCATGGCGGCCACGGCGGCACGCGTCGGGCGAACGACGGCGCCAGGCCATGGCCAAGCCAGGCTGTCGTCGGGGCGCAGGGACCCCAGCAGCACCACGGCGGAGCACGCGGCCACGCCAAGGCGTCAAGCTCGTCGGCAACGACGAGAGCGCGGCGACTCGCCCACGGCCATGTCACCGGGGCGTTGAGGAAGAACGGCGGCGGCGGGGAAAAGCAGATCGACGCGGATCAATCGAAGCGCCGTCGAACGGCGGTTCGATTGATACCCATCTCACCGCCGGCGGTGGCCGGAGTAGGCCGGATTAATTCGGCGATGGCGGCGGCGACCACGGGTCGCCAGAGCACGGGAGAGGATTAGGGTTAGTCGAGCGGCGCGTGGTGAGGGAGTGAGCGACCGCTCGGGTCGGTTGGACCCGAGCTGGTCTAACCCAACCCACTGGGCTCCACTGACAGGTGGGCCCAGGGGCAAAGTTGGTATTTCACAAATTCTATAAATACTGAAACTTTGAAAATTCATATTAAATGTTTAAAAGCTTCAAAAAAATAATTAGAAATATGAAAACCACTCAGTATAAAAATCTCTATCATAATAAAATATGAAATAGAATTTTTGAAATTAAACTAGAATAAGTTCAAATTTGATGATTTAAATAATCATTTAAATCACACCTAATATTTTCAATAATGAAAATAAGTCCATTAATGCATTTGGACTTCAAAAACACCTTGACAACATTTCAAGGTGGTATCTTACTCTTAAACAAGTATCCTCAATTCATTCTTAGTATTAACCTCTTACAGGAAATAATAACGACATCGGAAGGGGGGGAACAAACCCTAAAAATGGAACCATGCATAAATTGCTTCTTTAACCATTGCCCTTATCGGACAATGATGCTATTTTTCAGAACAAGAGGACAAGGGTCAGTCCATACCTACCAACTGCAGAACTTTGCAGTGTTCAGGCAAGTTCATCACTTGCTCATGTCATTTGAGTATTTCTATCAAATTACTTGCAAAGTATTATGGTTATCACTATTGCATAAAAATCAAACCACTACTTTCATAACTATGAATATGACTATGTGGTGGGCAATGGAACCATGGATTATGTTGTAATGGTGGAGGTTCCATTGCACGGGCTTATATCCATCTAGGATTAAACAACAAATGTCGCCAGTGATTCTTGTGCCGTAATATCCGTGTTAACCATAAGATCCGGAGTGGGACGGAGTAGTCAAAAGTGTTTCCACCTCTCGTTCATCAACGGATGCGCTTTACCGTAGACACTTGTATCTGTCAGGGCAAGCGGTGGGGGGGAAGCCTAAAGTCCCCACGGCATAGTCCGTAGACACTTGTCGCTCGAAGTGCAAGCGGTGGGCTGGGGAAGCCTAAAGTCCCCACGGTATTGCGGTCTATGATGGGTTGCAGCTTCCGGCGAAGGAGTTTGGTTCGATCCCAAACTGTCGTCGTGGTCGGGGTCCACCCCTGAGTGGGAGTAATGGGACCGGCGAGGACCCAGGGTCGGGGCATGCAACAAAGGGTGGGTGTTCGAGGTAGCGGAGGAACATGATTGGCTAGACCTTATACCGGGCCTCACACCTAAGGAAGTGTGGACGGGAAAGCTGCCCGGTTGGCACCAAGGTTAAGATCTCTTATGGGTAAAGCAACACACCTCTGCAGAGCGTAAGAACTGTGACCTGTCACTCCCTGTTCCGGGATTGAGGAACTGCGAACGCGGCCGGAAAGGAGCTCCATGAAGTTCTAGTAAACCGGTGAAGGCTGACGGACATAGCTCTTTGAAATAAAAGCAATCTATTGAAGAAATGTTTATCAAAACTTGCATTGGTATTAGACTTTCTGGTCTAATATCGTAGCTAGTGCATTAAACACCTCTTATCTATAATGAACTTGTTGAGTACGCTCGTACTCATACCACTCTTAAACCCCATGCTTAGATTGTCTGAACCGTCTGGAGGAGGAGGACTACGACAGCAATGATGGAGCCGAGATCATCGGCTACGAGGAACCAGACCTCTCAGGAGGTGTTGAAGGCGTAGACTACATCATAGTCTACGGATCCGGGAAGGCTTAGGAGGAGAACAAGCCTAAGGATATCAAGAGGAGTAGTAGTAGCCGAGCAGCACAAACTCTTACTACAGAGCTGCTCGATTAAATAAATGTTTAGTTTAATGAGACAATGGTATTGTAAGTTAAGTTGGGTTCACCTCGAACCCAGGAGTTATCCTCTTAGGACCCAAGAGGAGCTCCGAGACGACTTGTGTATGATGATTGTAATAATATGTGAATGAGTTATGGACCTTGCTATGTTCTGTTGGTACTACTCTGAGGGATGTAATATTTGCGGAATGGTACTTCGCGAATGTTATATCAACGACTGGCATACTACAACATGCAGTGGTATGCAGGGTCACCACAGTTGGTATCAGAGCAAAAGCTTTGACCTTAGGTTGGAACCTAGTAAATGGGACTAAACGTTAGGAGTCAAATAGGATTAGTAAAGAATTCTCTAAAAATATGGTGTATATTCAATTGAGAATACAACAATCATATCTTTTAGTGCGATAATTCTTTATGATCTCTATTATGATGCATTATCACTAATCTTATACTCTTTCTATTTCTACAGCCAACATGGCAAGTGCACGACCGGGAAGAAACGTGAAAGTTATGGATTCCACACTGAACGAATACCAAGGAGGACTTGCTGATATCCTACGATCCATGTTGCTGGAATTTGGGTGTGATCCCCAGATTCCAGTAAAGAAGTACATGTTCTATGATGGACCGGTGTTAGCCAAGTGCAGAGTAGGACTGCGACTTCCCGAATCTTTGGGAATGAGCGTAGTCATGCCAGCTGGAGAAGCTAGGACAACCAACACAGCCTATCATATAGCTGTTATGAGAGCCATAACCGACATACGGGAACATAAGACAAAAGAGCTTATGGATTCCGAGTTCTCCCATATTCCTCATAATCAGGAGGAGGAAGATCCCTTGCTCAACCACTACAAATACGCCAAACGCAAACCCATAGCAGCGGCAAAATATATGGATAATAGCCGTAACTTCATATCATTACTCTTTCAGCTGAATCATCATCTGATAGGAGCTATTGATACGATGCTAGAGGAATTTACCGAACCCAAGGAGGAGAGTAGGGGGAAGGAACCTATGGAGAATGTAGTGCACACACCAGTTTATTCAGCTGGTGACTACATAAGCTTTGATCCACTTGCACGTGAACCTACACCTGCTACACACAGGAACTACGAATAGTTCCTATGGGGGATACGAAGGCGGAGCGGAATCCGGAAACAACCAGCGTTCCGAGACTCCGATCGAGAATTCTAGGGGTTGGCGTTGGGGTAGTGATACTGGAACCCATAGTACTACTGAGTATTATGATGGAGAGATGAACGATGATGCAACAACCCAGAACCAGAGCTATCCTGGTAATGAAGGAGTGGATGGAGGATATCCGACACAGGTTGAGTCGGGTATGGGTTTTGGTAACCCTTATGGTGGGGCTACAGGAGAGTACACCCGATGGGTGGACTATGATGCACTCAACGATCAGTTTGTGAATACTGATTTCTCCTTAGGGTCATCATCGGATTCAGACTACAAGCCAACGGGGAGATCTTATGTTCCAGGGTCTATCAGGAGGACGACACGTTCGACCGGATGGAAGCCTGGAATGTACCGGGAGTGAAGACCGAGTAGAAGTCCACCAAGGGAGGCATGGCTATAATACACAAGTACCATGTGTATTATAGTTTGTAATATTTGTAGAAATTTGTACATATACTTTAATAAGTGAGTTTGCATACTCACATCGACTTGAGTATGGTAATAAGACCACTTATGTATGTATATACAGGGTATATGTTTTGTATGATTTGGAATTGCTTCTTGATTTCCATTGCGTGACTAGTTCTGTGCACAAGGTTGAGCTCAGAAAACTTGCGCATGGAGTAATTATGAGTATCATCTTGTGTTGCAGAACTAGGGGGTTATGTCGGGAACGTTAGGAAACGAGACGGAAGCGCAGCGCATGGAGCGCGAAGCAAAGGAAAAGGAAGAGGCTGAGGGTGCAGCTAGAGATCAGTTTCCACCACCACCACCACCCATGACTCAGCAGAACTTTATCCAGTACATGCAACTGGCGGAAGAGAGGCAGCGTGTAACACTGGAGCTGCAGAACAAATTCCTTCAGGATCTGATGCAGCAGAATAGGGTGGAGAGACCTGAGAACCAGGGAGTCACATTAGCAGACTTCCAAAACACCAAGCCGATATCTTTCGCATACGCGCCCGAGCCGATGGACGCGGAAGATTGGTTGATGGATGCGAGCGCAAGCTCAACACCATTGGATGCAATGACCAAGAGAAGGTCCGATATGCTACCCATCTGCTATGTGGACCTGCCGCATCATGGTGGGACAACATTGTAGCCGTGTATCCGGCAGGAAAGGTATTCACCTGGGAGGAGTTTGCAAGGAAGTTCAGGGAATCCAATGTCCCTGAAAGTATTGTGGAACTGAAGCGTCGAGAGTTTGAGAGTCTCGAGCAGAAGGATAAGGCAATCCTGACTTATGTCAGGGAGTTTTCAAAGCTGTCCCGGTATGCTGTTGAGGAAGTCAATACCGAGGACAAGAAGAAGAAGAGATTTCTGAGGGGGTTAAGTCCCCAGTTTAAGGTGCAGCTACGGATGATGAGAGCAACGGAATTCCAAGAGTTGGTGGATGCAGCCATCACTCTTGAAGATGACTTCAAACAACTGCAAGAAGAGAAGAGGAAGAAGGCCAAGTATGAGCCGAAGAGGTTTGTTAGTAACAAGCCTAACACCAGCTTGAGTTTCAAGCCACGGTATAACAACAACAACAACAACAACAACAACAGCAACCAGAGGAGGAACCAAGGATATCAGTCTGCAAATCAGATTACATGCCATTCCTGTGGATTCAAAGGACATGTCGCGAAGGATTGTAAGAAACCCAAGATCATATGCTTTGGGTGTCGTCAGGAGGGGCACATGCTGAAGGACTGCCCCAAGAAGAATAGTGGAGGAGGAGGAAATCGAGGAAACACCGGAGGAACTGGAAGAACAAGAAGCCCTTCGGCAAGCTGAAGCTGTACCAGTCTGGAGGAGGTGGTCAACTCTGACCAGGCGGTGATAGGTACGCTTCAGATACTCACTCATCCTGGCAAAGTACTTTTCGATACTGGTGCAACTACATCATTCATTTCTCAACAATTCATCATCAAACATGGGATTAGTTGCACTAAGTTAGATACACCCATAACCATACTTTCTGCGGGGGGAACGATATTAGTAACCCATGCCAAACAAAAACAAGTCATTATGATCAATAAGTGCGCGTTTGACGCGGACCTGTTCATTTTACCGATGAAGGACATTGATGTCATTCTTGGTATGAACTGGTTGGGAGCTAATGGAGCATTGATCGACTGTGTAAACAAGACGGTGTCACTAAAAAGTCCCGATGGAAGTAGAATGATCTACCAAGGCGACAAACATACACAGATTGAAGTGGAGCTACAGCTAAATAGCATGAAGGAGGTGAAGTTAGAAGATATACCTGTAGTAAATGAATTCCAGGATGTGTTTCCTGCGGAATTACCTGGTATGCCACCAGATAGGGAGATAGAATTCACTATCGACCTAATTCCAGGAACAGCTCCGATTGCTAAAGCACCATATAAAATGGGGCCTAAGGAATTGAAAGAACTCAAGGAACAACTGGATGACTTGGAACAAAAGGGATTCATTCAGGAGAGTGTTTCACCATGGGGATCACCTGTGATCTTCGTAGATAAAAGGGATGGAGGAAGAAGGATGTGCGGAGACTACAGGAATCTGAACAACGTCACAATCAAGAACAAGTATCCACTTCCAAGAATACAAGATCTATTTGATCAGGTTAGAGGAGCGGGAGTCTTTTCTAAAATTGATCTAAGATCGGGTTATCACCAGATAAAGATCAAGAAAGAAGACGTTCCGAAAACAGCTTTTGTCTCAAGGTATGGACACCATGAATACCTTGTAGTACCTTTTGGATTAACCAATGCCCCAGCAATATTCATGAATCTCATGAATAAGATCTTCATGCCATATCTTGACAAGTTTGTCATCGTATTCATCGATGATATCTTGATATATTCCAAGAACAAGGCAGAACATGCCGAACATTTGAGGTTAGTGTTGCAGACACTAAGGGAACACCAACTTTATGCCAAACTTAGTAAGTGTGATTTTTGGCTAGATCAAGTGGAATTTCTTGGTCATGTCATTAGTAAAGATGGAATCGCTGTTAACCCGAGCAAGGTAGCAGCAGTTTTAGAATGGGAAGCACCCAAGACTGTCAAGGAAATCCGAGGATTCCTTGGAATGGCAGGATACTATCGGAGATTCATTGAAGGATTCTCTAAGATAGCAGGACCTATGACAAAGTTGCTAAGGAAGAATACACCATTCGTGTGGTCAGAGGAGTGTGAGAAGAGTTTTCAAACTCTGAAGGAGAAACTCACCACGGCACCGGTGTTAGCAGTTCCGGAAGTCGGCAAGGACTACACCGTGTACTGTGACGCATCCAAGCATGGATTGGGTTGCGTACTCATGCAAGATCGGAAAGTGATATCCTATGGATCGAGGCAACTCAGACCCCATGAAGTGAACTATCCAACGCATGACTTGGAATTAGCAGCGGTCGTATTCGCACTTAAAACATGGAGACATTTTCTCTATGGAGCTAAGTGTGAGCTTTATACAGACCATAAAAGCCTCAAATATTTCTTCACTCAGAAGGAACTCAACATGAGGCAGAAAAGATGGCTAGAATTGATCAAGGATTATGATCTGACGATCAACTATACACCAGGGAAGGCTAATGTTGTAGCAGATGCCCTGAGTAGGAAGAGTACCGGAGGAGTGGAACAAGAAATATCACCGGAATTGAGGAAGGAAATAAGTCAAGCCCAAATACAACTTTGGGAGAAGGAAGCCCATGAAGGATTATCGGCGTTGCAAGTAGCCGATGAGTTGAATGTCAACCTCAAGAATGAGATAATGATGGGTCAGTTGGACGATCCATTCATTGTAGAAGAGATGAGGAGAATAGATGAGGGAAGACCATCAGAATTTCACCGGGGAGAATCTGGATCTTTGTGGTTCCAGAAGAGGATTTGCGTTCCGGATATTGCTGGAATTAAGGAAGTAATACTCCGGGAAGCTCATCAGACACCATATTCAATACATCCGGGAAGTACAAAGATGTACATGGATCTAAAGGAACTATTCTGGTGGAATAACATGAAGAGGGAGATAGCACAATATGTGGCAGAATGCCATACCTGCCAGCGAGTGAAAGCAGAACACCAGAGTCCGGCAGGGAAGTTACAACCTCTACCTATTCCAGAGTGGAAATGGGAGGAGATAGGGATGGATTTCATCACCGGACTACCCATGACTAATAAAAAGAAGGACATGATATGGGTAATCGTGGACCGGTTGACGAAAAGTGCACACTTCTTAGCGGTAAACCAGCAGGATAAAGGAGAGAAACTTATTGATCTTTACATCAAAGAGATCGTGAGTAAACATGGAGTGCCTAAGAAAATAGTGTCGGATCGAGGATCCGTGTTCACATCAGCATTCTGGAAGCAGCTTCACGAAGCTTTAGGATCCAAGTTGGATTATAGTACCGCGTATCAACCACAAACAGGCGGACAAACTGAGAGAACTAATCAGATCTTAGAAGATATGCTTAGGGCTTGTGCCCTAGACTTCGGAGGATCATGGGAGGAGCATCTACCTTTAGCAGAGTTTTCATACAACAATAGTTACCAAAGCAGCATCAAGATGGCACCATTTGAAGCTCTGTATGGAAGGAAATGCAGATCACCAATATGTTGGTATGAAGCCGGAGCAAGCAAAGAGTTCAACCCTGATTATGTCAAGGAAAAACAACAAATCATTGACATTATCAGAGACAGGCTCAAGATAGCCCAGAGTCGGCAAAAGAGTTATGCTGATCAGAAGAGAAGGACATGGGAGCCACAAGTTGGAGACATGGTGTATCTTAAGGTAAGCCCGATGAAAGGACTCCAGAGGTTTGGAGTAAAAGGGAAACTCAGTCCTAGATATATAGGACCTTTCAAGATACTGAGTCAGAATCGAGGTTTAGCCTTTGAGTTGGATCTACCGGGAAGGTTAGCTCAAGTCCATAATGTATTCCATGTGTCACAACTTCGGAAATGTTTGAAGACCCCAGATGAACCAATATCACATGAGGAGCTCGAGTTACAACCAGACTTGACATACATCGAGAAGCCAGCCAAGATTCTCGAGGAAAGCTGGAAACAACTCAGAAATAAGGCGATCAAGTATTGCAAGATACAATGGAAGCACCACCCCGAGAGGGAAGCCACCTGGGAAAAAGAGGAAGACCTGAGGAAAACATACCCCGAGCTGTTCAGGTATTACAACCACAACTTCGGGACGAAGTTTTCTTTAAGGGGAAAAGGCTGTAATGTCCCAGGTTTAGAGACGATCGAGGGGTAGATTTTAGAAAGGGATGTGCATTGCATAGTAAATTCTGGGGAAATTTCGCGCTTTTAAACAAAAACTGCATCGAAGGGGGACAAGTTTCTCTCTCGACACCTTACAGGGTTAGGGTTTCGAGAGTGCGACAAACTTGCTTCTCACTTCACTAGTTAGGGTTTTGAGATGAGAGAGGAGAGTTTGCTTGATTGAATTCCAAATGATATGACATGGTTGAATTCAAACCAAGGTTGAATTTGAATTTCAAATTCAAACATTAAATAATTACTTTAAATAATTTAAATGAGGAAATTCATTAAGAATATAATCAATAATAATCAAGATAAACAATAATATTAAAGTCAAGCTCATTAGAGAAAACTTTGAGCTTTATTGATCATCACACACATTACAATGTCATTACAATATTTATAAGTGAAATAAAAGAATATTACAACACATTACATAAATGGGCAGCAAGCAAAATAAAGAAAAATTACAAGATTAATGATTCTAAACTAAGTTCTACAAGATCATCTTCATTTGATCTTGAACTTGATGAATTCCAAGCCCATTTTGAGCCATTGTTGATCCCTGCACAAAAACACAACAAAGAGAAATTATGCCAAGTGGCAAAGCCACTTGGCAAGTTAGAAAATCAAATGGAAAGGTAAAATGAGCAGATAAGCTCAATGTGGCCGAGTTGATCCAGGCCAAAGCCAGATGCACAGGATCTGGTTCACACGAGCACACAAGCAGCACACACATCAGGTGTGCATGCTCAACACACAGGCACTGCCTGTGCATGTGACACAACACACACACAGCTTCAGTGAGTCACCAAAGTGACCAGAGCCAAGCTGTCGACCAGGGAGAGTACAGCAGCAACATATATAACCTTTTCAGTGCTCAAACCCTAGCCATTTGTTCATCCATCGACAGCAGCAGTGGTAAGTTCACCAAGAACAGCCAAGAACACAAAGAACAGGTGAACAGCTAGAGCTGTTTCATCTATTCACAATCACCAGAAAGTAAACCAAGATCTCAAGCTTGCTAGGAGGAGAAGGGCAAGCAAACCAAGCATCACAGAAGAAATCCTCTACATCAACACTTAATTCTAGGAGCTGGAGTGAGGTATACCACATAAAAACCTGAGCAAGATCATACCTTGCTCATAATTAAGCATACAATGCATCACTGGAGCACAGAAGGGTAGATTACCCTGTGTGTGTCATCATTTGGCTACCAAGCCATTTGGTGCAAGCACAGATGGGTAAGACCAATAGGTTAACATTCTAAGGGAACAACAGCTATGCAAATCCATGCATAACTAGAGGGATCCAGCCAAGAATGCAACCATAGTTAGTCTAAACCACTCACTAAGCACCTACAGCTAGCTAGGCCATCAGATTATAGACAATTACTTGTCTATATATTTTGTCAACACCAAAAGGTTACTGGAAGTCCAAGATTGGATCAAACCAGTGAACAATTATTCCATTCCAGCCAGCCAACACAAACTATGGCAAATCACAGATAGGGGAGCAACCAGGACAGCAACACAAGTGCTGCCAGGGCCACCTCAACCCTAAGCCAGTACAAGAACCTATACCTCATTATCCATTTGGATTCAGTAGAGGGCTAGGGTACACAACTGAAGGTTGGCATCCATCTAGCCCTGTCACAATTAATTAGATGATCACAACTGCAAAGCAGCTCACATCACTTATCCACTTCAGTAAAACTCAGGCAACACAGATAAGTGAACAAAACAAATGAATCAAAGCAACAGCAGTTGCTTAAGCCAACAAGAATACACACCAGGTTAAGCCTGTGTGATACACACACAGCACAGAGTGAGCAACAGTGAGCCATAGACACCAAAGAGCAGCTTTTACAAGCAACTGGTGATCATATGATCACCAGAAGCTTGCTAGAGCATGCTAATGCATGCTAGAACTCATTCCAAGTAATTAACACATGAACAGATAATTGATTAACTGAACAATTGCATCACAGATAAGAGCATCAGGCTTTATAATTGTATCCAGAAGCACATCAAAGGTTTGATGAACCAAAGGATCACAATATACAAGAAAAGCACATGTCAATCCCTCACTGAATCACACTGCTAAGCCAACAGTACAGCTCAATGGAGCATAATCATGAATCTGAACTAAATGAACTAGCTCAGAGGCACTGGCACTTGCAAGTATGCAAGGATTAACCACCACAATCAAGCCAGGGACAGAATTAAGCACACACAGTATGCCCTAGTTACAGTAAAAAGGAATAGGAGCATGCCAACAGGCCATGAGCATCACTGGATGCTCATGAGCAATCACAGGAGGGCCACAGCCAGAGATGGAAATGCACAACTAGAGCTAGGAAACACAGAAGCAAGCTTTCACAGGCATATAGCTTAGCAATCTTGCGCAGTAGCACACGCATAGCGTAGCAGCATAGTATAACAGGAACAGGCAAACAATGGCGCTGCAGAAGAACACAGCAGTGCTTGCGTAGGCAAGCACACCACAGCAGCAGGTCTAGAGGTGGAAGAAGGTCAGGCACAGAAGGGGAGCAGGAAAGGAGGCGCACGTACCCGGAGTCGAGGAGAACAGCGCAGCCATGGCGGCCACGGCGGCACGCGTCGGGCGAACGACGGCGCCAGGCCATGGCCAAGCCAGGCTGTCGTCGGGGCGCAGGGACCCCAGCAGCACCACGGCGGAGCACGCGGCCACGCCAAGGCGTCAAGCTCGTCGGCAACGACGAGAGCGCGGCGACTCGCCCACGGCCATGTCACCGGGCGTTGAGGAAGAACGGCGGCGGCGAGGAAAAGCAGATCGACGCGGATCAATCGAAGCGCCGTCGAACGGCGGTTCGATTGATACCCATCTCACCGCCGGCGGTGGCCGGAGTAGGCCGGATTAATTCGGCGATGGCGGCGGCGACCACGGGTCGCCAGAGCACGGGAGAGGATTAGGGTTAGTCGAGCGGCGCGTGGTGAGGGAGTGAGCGACCGCTCGGGTCGGTTGGACCCGAGCTGGTCTAACCCAACCCACTGGGCTCCACTGACAGGTGGGCCCAGGGGCAAAGTTGGTATTTCACAAATTCTATAAATACTGAAACTTTGAAAATTCATATTAAATGTTTAAAAGCTTCAAAAAAATAATTAGAAATATGAAAACCACTCAGTATAAAAATCTCTATCATAATAAAATATGAAATAGAATTTTTGAAATTAAACTAGAATAAGTTCAAATTTGATGATTTAAATAATCATTTAAATCACACCTAATATTTTCAATAATGAAAATAAGTCCATTAATGCATTTGGACTTCAAAAACACCTTGACAACATTTCAAGGTGGTATCTTACTCTTAAACAAGTATCCTCAATTCATTCTTAGTATTAACCTCTTACGAAATAATAACGACATCGGAAGGGGGAACAAACCCTAAAAATGGAACCATGCATAAATTGCTTCTTTAACCATTGCCCTTATCGGACAATGATGCTATTTTTCAGAACAAGAGGACAAGGGTCAGTCCATACCTACCAAGCTGAGAACTTTGCAGTGTTCAGGCAAGTTCATCACTTGCTCATGTCATTTGAGTATTTCTATCAAATTACTTGCAAAGTATTATGGTTATCACTATTGCATAAAAATCAAACCACTACTTTCATAACTATGAATATGACTATGTGGTGGGCAATGGAACCATGGATTATGTTGTAATGGTGGAGGTTCCATTGCACGGGCTTATATCCATCTAGGATTAAACAACAAATGTCGCCAGTGATTCTTGTGCCGTAATATCCGTGTTAACCATAAGATCCGGAGTGGGACGGAGTAGTCAAAAGTGTTTCCACCTCTCGTTCATCAACGGATGCGCTTTACCGTAGACACTTGTATCTGTCAGGGCAAGCGGTGGGCTGGGGAAGCCTAAAGTCCCCACGGCATAGTCCGTAGACACTTGTCGCTCGAAGTGCAAGCGGTGGGCTGGGGAAGCCTAAAGTCCCCACGGTATTGCGGTCTATGATGGGTTGCAGCTTCCGGCGAAGGAGTTTGGTTCGATCCCAAACTGTCGTCGTGGTCGGGGTCCACCCACAGTGGGAGTAATGGGACCGGCGAGGACCCAGGGTCGGGGCATGCAACAAAGGGTGGGTGTTCGAGGTAGCGGAGGAACATGATTGGCTAGACCTTATACCGGGCCTCACACCTAAGGAAGTGTGGACGGGAAAGCTGCCCGGTTGGCACCAAGGTTAAGATCTCTTATGGGTAAAGCAACACACCTCTGCAGAGCGTAAGAATCGTGACTGTCACTCCCCTGTTCGGGATTGAGGAACTGCGAACGCGGCCGGAAAGGAGCTCCATGAAGTTCTAGTAAACCGGTGAAGGCTGACGGACATAGCTCTTTGAAATAAAAGCAATCTATTGAAGAAATGTTTATCAAAACTTGCATTGGTATTAGACTTTCTGGTCTAATATCGTAGCTAGTGCATTAAACACCTCTTATCTATAATGAACTTGTTGAGTACGCTCGTACTCATACCACTCTTAAACCCCATGCTTAGATTGTCTGAACCGTCTGGAGGAGGAGGACTACGACAGCAATGATGGAGCCGAGATCATCGGCTACGAGGAACCAGACCTCTCAGGAGGTGTTGAAGGCATAGACTACATCATAGTCTACGGATCCGGGGAGGCTTCCGGAGGAGAACAAGCCTAAGGATATCAAGAGGAGTAGTAGTAGCCGAGCAGCACAAACTCTTACTACAGAGCTGCTCGATTAAATAAATGTTTAGTTTAATGAGACAATGGTATTGTAAGTTAAGTTGGGTTCACCTCGAACCCAGGAGTTATCCTCTTAGGACCCAAGAGGAGCTCCGAGACGACTTGTGTATGATGATTGTAATAATATGTGAATGAGTTATGGACCTTGCTATGTTCTGTTGTACTACTCTGAGGGATGTAATATTTGCGGAATGGTACTTCGCGAATGTTATATCAACGACTGGCATACTACAACATGCAGTGGTATGCAGGGTCACCACACGGATCGAGGATCCGTGTTCACATCAGCATTCTGGAAGCAACTACACGAAGCTTTAGGATCCAAGTTGGACTATAGTACCGCTTACCATCCCCAGACAGGTGGACAAACGGAGAGAACTAATCAAATCCTAGAGGATATGCTTAGGGCTTGTGCCCTAGACTTCGGAGGATCATGGGAGGAGCACTTACCACTAGCAGAGTTTTCATACAACAATAGTTACCAAAGCAGCATCAAGATGGCACCATTTGAAGCTCTGTATGGAAGGAAGTGTAGATCACCGATATGTTGGTATGAAGCCAGAGCAAGTAAAGAGTTCAACCCGGATTATGTCAAGGAAAAACAACAAATCATTGACATTATCAGAGACAGGCTCAAGATAGCCCAAAGTCGGCAAAAGAGTTATGCCGATCAGAAGAGGAGAACATGGGAGCCACGAGTTGGAGACATGGTATATCTTAAGGTAAGCCCGATGAAAGGACTCCAGAGGTTTGGAGTAAAAGGAAAACTCAGTCCTAGATATATAGGACCTTTCAAGATACTGAGTCAGAACCGAGGTTTAGCCTTTGAATTGGATCTACCGGGAAGGTTAGCTCAAGTTCACAATGTATTCCATGTGTCACAACTCCGGAAATGCTTAAAGACCCCAGATGAACCAGTATTACATGAAGAGCTCGAGTTACAACCAGACTTGACTTACATCGAGAAGCCAGCCAAGATTCTCGAGGAGAGCTGGAAACAACTCAGAAATAAAGCTATCAAGTATTGCAAGATACAATGGAAGCATCACCCCGAGAGGGAAGCCACCTGGGAAAAGGAGGAAGACCTGAGGAAAACATACCCCGAGCTGTTCAGGTATTACAACCACAACTTCGGGACAAAGTTTTCTTTAAGGGGGAAAGGTTGTAATGTCCCAGGTTTAGAGACGATCGAGGGGTAGATTTTAGAAAGGGATGTGCATTGCATGGTAAATTCTAGGGAAATTTCGCGCTTTTAAACAAAAACTGCATCGAAGGGGGACAAGTTTCTCTCTCGACACCTTACAGGGTTAGGGTTTCGAGAGTGCGACAAACTTGCATCTCACTTAACTAGTTTAGGGTTTTGAGAAGAGAGGGGAGAGTTTGCATCAAACTTAAGTTGCATGATTGAATTCTAAATTAAGTGGCATGGTTGAATTCAAACCAAAGTTGAATTTGAATTTCAAATTCAAACATTAAATAATTACCCTAAATATTTGAATTGTGAGGAAATTCATTAAGTAAATAATACTTAACACACATTATGAATAATTTAAACAATAAGACAAGCTCATTAGAGAAAACCTTGAGCTTTATTGATTAACACACAATTTACATTGTCTTTACAATATTCATAATAGAAATAAATGAATTTTACAACACATTACAAGAATTGGAGAAATTGAAAAATAAAAGAAAATAAAAAGAAAAGTACAAGGATGGATCCTATCCTAAACACTACAAGATCATCTTCACTTGATCTTGGATTTGAAGAACTCCATATCCATTTTGATCAATTGTTGATCCCTGCACATAATCAAAACAAAAAGAAGTTATGCCAAGTGGCATAGCCACTTGGCAGGTTAGAAGAATAATAAAAATGAGAGGATATGGATCAGCTCTGCCGAGCTGATCATCTCTCAGCCAAGTGCAAAGTATCAGGTGCACACACACACACACAGGCAGCTCACACTGCATGTGTGCATGCTGTACAACACACAAGCCAGAGAGGAGTCACCAAGGGTGGCCAGGCCAAGCTGTCGACCAGGGAGAGCAAGGGAGCACCATATATAAACTTTTCAGAGCCAAACCCTAGCCATTTGCTTCATCCATCGACAAGCAACATGGTAAGTCACCAAGAACACCAAGAACAGCTAGAACAAGAAGAACGGCCCGGTCTTCATTCAGCACATCCAACCTCACCACTGAACCAAACCAAGAATCACAAGCCACAAGGAGGAGCAGGGCAAGTCAAGCAAACCACCAGAAGCAAATCCTCTACAACAACACTTTAATCTAGGAGCTGGAGTGAGGTATACACATCATCATGAACAAACCAGATGGTTTTGTTCATAAATTGCACAGGCATGATCTCAAGCACACCACAAGGGTAGAAACCCTATATGTGAGTCATCATATGGCTACTAGCCAAATTGGTGCAAGTGAACAAGAGGGAAACAAATAGGAAAGCACCCTGGGAACATTGGCTATGCCAAACCAGTGGCATATCAAAGAAATCCAACAAGGGATTATCCTATCTAGCTAGCCAGGTTCACTTGACAACCTATAGCCAGCTAAACCATCAGACAGATAGACAATCAAGTGTCTATACTTGTTTGTCAACATTAAAAGTATCTGGCAACCAAATATGGTTTAACCAGAAGCAATTGTCCATACACATCAAGCCAACTAGGGTGGGAGCTTCCAGAACAACAAGAAAATGCTGTTGAGGCCACCTCAACCACCAAAACAATGAAGCCCAAAAGCTCAGCACATCACATCATCACCCAATAGGGTTCAGTATGAGCTAGGGTACCCAACCAGCGGTTGGCATCCCTCTAGTCTCATCAATTCATCCATGAGATCATTACTGCTAAGCAGTTCACATCATTTATCCATCTAATAAAGCAAGGAAATACAGATAAATGAAACAGACAAGTAATAAAAGCACCAGTATCTTGCCAGGGATCCAAGGGATCACTGCAAGCATCAACAGATGCTTGGGCAAGTAGAATAATACATCAGCACAAGCCAGTATGCCACACAGACACTAGGAAAAGCCTCAGTGAGCTTGGAACAGCAGTCTAGCATCAAGCAACTGATGATCAGTTGATCATCAGGGCTTGACAGAGCATGAAAATACATGCTAGAGCCAAGCCTAACAACAACCATAGATCATATGAATTAAGCAGCAACAGTTAAGCAATAATTGAATCACAGATAATTATATAAACCATCTTATGATTGTATCCAGAAGCATATCATCAAGGAATTGATGTATATGAACCACAATTAAGCAAGGCTGAGCCTACCATGAGCCAACAATCTCTAATCACAAATCAAGCAGCACTGGTACTTGCTAAACAGCAAGAATCACTCACAGTAATGAGCCAGGGAAGCATACATGAACACACATGAGTGACTGGCAAGCATAATAACATGAACAGAAGCACAGAGCAAGAATCTAGCAAGAATAGCAAGCACTGGCATGGCCAGGGCAACAATAGCCTAGGCCAGTATAGGCAGTAGCATGAACAGCATGAGCGACAAAGAAGCAACAGCGACACGGCGATGAGGGCTAGCACAACGGCTAGCATAGCAACTCAAGCAGCGTAGTAGCAGCATAGCAGCACGAGCAGAACAGCAGCAGCATCACGGCATGGCCGCACCTCTACGAGGCACGGCAAGCCAGTGACCAAGCTGGACGGAGAAGAGGAAGGGAAGGAGTAGAACAGGCAAAGGAGAGAGAGCAGGAGGTGGCGCACATACCGGGGCAAGCAGACGAGCAGATGCGGCCATGGCGGCCACGGCGGCGCGCGCCGAGTGCCCGGTAGCACCTGGCCAGGCCAGGCCATGCGCCGACAAGCGCCGCAGCGCCCCACACCACCGTGGCGAGGCCCACGGCGGCACCATCGCGCCTGGAACCCTTGGAGCAGCGAGATCGCCACGATCCCGTAACCCTAGCCGCCGCAAGGGAGATCGGAGACGCGCTGGAGCAGCACCCGCTCCAGATCGACGCGGATGAAGATGACCGTCGTCGTGAGGCGCGTCGATTGCGCATCAAGGCGGGGGCCAGTTCCGGCGGAGCTCGCCGGAATCGAGCGGCGACAGCGGAGGCGACGCGAATCGCCAGAGAGGGATTAGGGTTAGGGTTCGGTCGCGCGTGAGAGGGAGAGAGAGAAGTGGGGCTGGTCGAGCTGGACCAAGCCGGTCGGTTCGACCTAACCCACTGGGTTGCACCGACAGGTAGGCCCAGGGGCATTTTTACCATTTCACAATTCAATTAAAATGCATAAACTTTAAAAAGGCACAATAAATATTTAATAGCTCTAAAAAAATAATTCAAAATATGAAAATTGATCAGCATAAAATTCTCTACTTAAATAAAATATCAAAGGGAATTTTTGAAGACAACTAAGAATAAGTCTTAATTTGATGATTTAAATAATCATTTAAATTACTCATATTATTTTCAATAATGAAAATTAGTTCAATAATGTCTTTGGACTTTAAAAACACCTTGACAACATTTCAAGGTTGTATATTACTTCAAATCAAGTATTCCCAAATTATTCTTAGTATCAACCTCTTACATGAAATAATAACGACATCGGAAGGGGGGAACAAACCCTAAAAATGGAATCATGCATAATTGCTTCTTTAACCATTGCCCTTATCGGACAATGATGCTATTTTTCAGAACCAGAGGACAAGGGTCAGTCCACACCTTCCAACTGCAAAACTTTGCAGTGTTCAGGCAAGTTCATCACTTGCTCATGTCATTTGAGTATTTCTATCAAATTACTTGCAAAGTACTATGGTTATCACTATTGCATAAAAATCAAAACCACTACTTTCATAACTATGAATATGACTATGTGGTGGGCAATGGAACCATGGATTGTGTTGATATGGTGGAGGTTCCATTGCACGGGTTTATATCCATCTAGGATTAAACAACAAATGTCGCCAGTGATTCTTGTGCCGTAATATCCGTGTTAACCATAAGATCCGGAGTGGGACGGAGTAGTCAAAAGTGTTTCCACCTCTCGTTCATCAACAGATGCGCTTTACCGTAGTACACTTGTAATCCAAGGGGGCAAGCTGGTGAGGCTGGGGAGTCCTAAGTCCCCACGGCAGAGTCCGTAGTACACTTGTCGCCCGAAGGAGCAAGCTGGTGAGGCTGGGGAGTCCTAAGTCCCCACGGTATTGCGGTCTATGATGGGTTGCAGCTACCGGCGAAGGAGTTTGGTTCGATCCCAGACTGTCGTCGTGGTCGGGGTCCACCCTGAAATATATGGGAATAATGGGACCGGCGAGGACCCAGGGTCGGGGCATGCAACAAAGGGTGGGTGTTCGAGGTAGCGGAGGAACATGATTGGCTAGACCTTATACCGGGCCTCACACCGAAGGAAGTGTGGACGGGAAAGCTGCCCGGTTGGCACCAAGGTTAAGATCTCTTATGGGTAAAGCAACACACCTCTGCAGAGTGTAAAGAACTGTGACCTATCACTCCCTGTTCCGGGATTGAGGAACTGCGAACGCGGCCGGAAAGGAGCTCCATGAAGTTCTAGTAAACCGGTGAAGGCTGACGGACATAGCTCTTTGAAATAAAAGCAATCTCTTGAAGAAATGTTTATCAAAACTTGCATTGGTATTAGACTTTCTGGTCTAATATCGTAGCTAGTGCATTAAACACCTCTTATCTATAATGAACTTGTTGAGTACGCTCGTACTCATACCACTCTTAAATCCCATGCTTAGATTGTCTGAATCGTCTGGAGGAGGACTACGACAACAATGAAGGAGCCGAGATTATCGGCTACGATGAACCTGACCTCTCAGGAGGAGTTGAAGGCGTAGACTATCTCATAGTCTACGGAACCGGGGAGGCTTCCGGTGGAGATCAAGCCTAGAAGAACCTAGTAGTAGTTGTAGCCGAGCAGCACGAACTCTTAATATTTAGCTGCTCGAGAAAATAAATGTATCACTTAATAAGACTTTTATATTGTAAACTAAGTTGGGTTCGCCTCGAACCCAGGAGTATTCCTCTTAGGACCCAAGAGGAGCTCCGAGACGACATGTGTATGTTAATTGTAATAATATGTGAATGAGTTATGGACCTGCTATGTTCTGTTGTACTACTCTGAGGGATGTAATATTTGTGGAATGGTACTTCGTGAATGTTATATCAACGACTGGCATACTACAACATGCAGTGGTATGCAGGGTCACCACAAGACAAGACCTTGCTGGATACTTCTTGTTCTGGATCATTCACGCGCAACAAAGAAGAGTTTAAAAGGGACCTTCTTAATCGGATCCAGAAAAATACTGAAGGATGGGAGAACGACAAAGATAGAGAATCAGATATTGATGTGGTTATTCGGCTGGCTAATAGAGAAACTATCTCTCCAATTGGTATTGTTCGAGATGTGGAAGTTCTATGCGGTAAGATTAAATATCCTGCTGACTTTTTGGTACTTGGTTCTGCTGCTAGTAAATATTGTCCTATAATTTTTGGTAGACCTTTTCTAAATACTTGTGGAGCTATTATAGATTGCAAGAAAGAGAAAATTTTGACTAAATTTGCTGGTGAATCTTATGAGTTTAACTTCTCTAAATTTACCAAAACTCCTTATAAAGCTGATTTGCCTAATAATGATTTTAAAGTTGAACAGTGTGCATCTATTGTTCTTGCTCCTAATAATCCCTTGCAGCAACATTTGGAGAATAGTAAGAGTGAAGTTTTTAGGGAAGAAAGAGATGAGCTTGATGAAATTTTCCTTCGTCAACCTATTCTTAAGCATGATTTACCGGTGGAAGATCTGGGTACAACACCACCACCAAAGGAAGATCCTGTCTTTGATTTAAAACCATTGCCTGATAATCTTAAATATGCTCATATTGATGATAAGAAAATATATCCTGTTATTATTAGTTCTAAGCTTTCAAAGTTTGAAGAAGAAAGGCTATTGGAAATAGTGAAGAAGCACCGAGGAGCTATTGGCTACACTCTTGATGACTTGAAGGGGATTTCTCCCTCTATTTGCCAACACGCCATTAATATGGAAGATGATGCGAAGCCTGTTGTTGAACCTCAGCGTTGTCTAATTCCTAAGATAGAGGATGTGGTAAGAAATGAGGTATTAAGACTTCTTGAAGCTGGTATTATATATCCTATTGCTGATAGTAGATGGGTTAGTCCTGTGCATTGTGTTCCTAAGAAAGGAGGAATGACTGTTGTACCTAATGATAATGATGAGCTCATACCTCAAAGAGTAGTTGTAGGGTATAGAATGTGCATTGATTATCGAAAAGTTAATAAAGTTACTAAAAAAGATCATTACCCTTTGCCTTTTATTGATCAAATGTTAGAAAGGTTATCTAAAAATACTCATTTTTGCTTTCTTGATGGTTATTCTGGGTTTTCACAAATTGCTGTTAAAACTAAGGATCAAGAGAAAACCACTTTCACTTGTCCCTATGGAACTTATGCTTATAGACGTATGCCTTTTGGTTTATGTAATGCTCCTGCTACTTTTCAAAGATGCATGTCTGCTATTTTTCATGGCTTTTGCGAGAGTATTGTAGAGGTATTCATGGATGATTTTTCTGTCTATGGGAATTCTTTTGATAATTGCTTGCGGAACCTTGATAAAGTTTTGCAGAGATGTGAAGAAACTAACCTTGTTCTTATTTGGGAGAAATGCCACTTTATGGTTAATGAAGGAATTGTATTGGGACATAAAATTTCCGAGAGAGGTATTGAAGTTGATAGAGCTAAAGTTGAAGCAATTGAGAAGATGCCCTATCCTAGGGATGTTAAAGGTATTCGTAGTGTTCTTGGTCATCTTTGGGTTTTATAGGAGGTTTATTAAAGATTTCTCCAAGATTTCAAAGCCTCTTACTAATCTTCTTCAAAAAGATGTACCTTTTGTTTTTGATGATGATTGTAAGGAAGCTTTTGAAACTCTAAAGAAAGCCTTAACAACTGCTCCTATAGTTGAACCTCCTGATTGGAACTTACCATTTGAAATTATGTGTGATGCTAGTGATTTTGCTGTAGGCGCTGTTCTTGGACAGCGAGTAGATAAAAAATTGAATGTTATTCATTATGCTAGTAAAACCCTTGATGCTGCTCAAAGAAATTATGGTACTACTGAAAAAGAATTGTTAGCTGTAGTCTTTGCTTGTGATAAGTTTAGATCTTATATTGTTGATTCAAAAGTTACTATACATACTGATCATGCTGCAATCAGATACCTTATGCAAAAGAAAGATGCTAAGCCAAGGCTTATTAGATGGGTACTTCTGTTGCAAGAATTTGATTTACATATTGTAGATAGGAAAGGTGTTGATAATCTTGTTGCTGATAATTTGTCTAGATTGGAAAATATTGCTTATGATCCTGTTCCTGTTAATGATAGTTTTCCAAATGAACAATTGGCTGTAATAAAGGTGAGCTCGCGAGACAGTCCTTGGTATGCTGATTATGCTAACTTTATTGTTTCCAAGTACTTGCCTCCAACCTTTTCAGCTCAGCAAAGGAGGAAATTCTTTTATGACTTGAGGCATTATTTTTGGGATGACCCACACTTATATAAAGAAGGAGTGGATGGTATTCTGCGAAGATGTGTTCCCGAATATGAACAACAAGAGATATTGAGTAAATGTCATGGTAGTGCTTATGGAGGACATCACGCCGGAGATAGAACCGCGCAAAAGGTTCTACAATCAGGTTTTTATTGGCCAACTCTCTTCAAAGATGCAAGGAAGTTTATCTTATCTTGTGATGAATGTCAAAGGGTTGGTAATATCTCTAGACGCAATGAAATGCCTATGAATTATACTCTTGTTATTGAACCGTTCGATTGTTGGGGATTTGACTTCATGGGACCTTTTCCCTCTTCAGAAGGAAACACTCATATACTTGTTGTTGTTGATTATGTTACTAAATGGGTGGAAGCCATACCTACAAAAAGTGCTGATGGTGAGACCTCTTTAAGAATGCTTTTAGATATTATTTTTCCTAGATTTGGAGTTCCTAGATATATTATGACTGATGGAGGTTCTCATTTTATTCATGGTGGTTTTAGAAAAACTCTTGCTAAATATGGTATTAATCATAGAATTGCTTCCGCTTATCATCCTCAAACTAGTGGGCAAGTAGAATTATCAAATAGAGAAATTAAATCTATCTTGGAAAAGACTGTTAATAAAACTAGAAAGAATTGGGCTAGTAAATTGAAGGATGCACTATGGGCTTATAGAACTGCTTATAAAAATCCCATGGGAATGTCACCTTATAAAATGGTTTATGGAAAAGCTTGTCATTTACCTTTAGAACTAGAGCACAAAGCTTATTGGGCTGTTAGAGAATTAAATAAAGATCCTAAACTTGCCGGTAATAAGAGGTTGCTACAATTGAGTTCTCTGGATGAATGGAGAAGTGAAGCTTATGAAAATGCTAAACTCTTTAAAGAGAAAGTTAAAAAATGGCATGATAGAAGGATTATCAAAAGAGAATTTAATATTGGGGATAAAGTCCTATTGTATCGGTCTCGTCTCAGATTCTTTGCAGGGAAATTACTCTCGAAATGGGAAGGACCATATGTTGTTGAGGAGGTGTATCGTTCAGGAGCAATTAAAATTAGCTCTCTCCAAGGCAATGCTACACAAGTGGTGAATGACAAAGACTCAAGCATTATATCTCAGGTGATTCTTACAATGTAGATGTTGATGTTATTCGAGTGGAAACACCGGAAGCCTTCATCAAAGGTCAAATTGACAGTCCGCCAGAACTCGACTTTGAATAGGTAACAGTACTGGTAATAAAAAGTTCGCAATTTACTTTCCGAACAATATTTTTGCTGTTTTTGGAAAATATGAAAAATTACGAGATCGAAACGGAGTGGAGGAGACGCACGAGGGCGTGCCCTCATAGGCCGGCGCGGGCCCAGCTAGGCCGCGCCGCCCTATGAGCTGGCCGCCTCGTCGCCTCTTTCCGACTCTGGTTCGACCTGGTACTTTCCTTTTGTCGTGAAAATTTCTGCTATATAATCCCCCGGACCCCTGGAGGTCCGTATATCGTTTTCTCGACGTGTTTTGTTTCGAGCTGTTTCTGCCAGGATCTGTTTTCAGTCTAGAAGCACCATGGTCTCCAAGAACAAGGGCAAGGAGCTTTCGGATGAAGATATTCAAGATCCCGAGTGGAAAGAGGTGGACAAGAGCGTCAAGGAAGAGGATGAAGAAGAGGTGGAGGAAGACTCGCGCGCACACCCGCGTGCTACCATCGTAAGCATCAAGGTGGTGGATAACCCTTTTAGTGCAAACAAGAGCGCAAGAATTCGCACCGGAGGAAGGGTTCCACGTCATTACCTAGCTCCGAAGACATCTTTCTCAGGCACTCACCATCCCTTCCGCAATCTAATTTTCAATAGTCAAATTGAAAGGACTCCCAGGGCAGCATTGCCTAGCAATTGGGATATAGATCGTTCTAACACTGCAGGAAGGATGAAGCCTGACGGTGAAGAGTGGGGAAATAACTCCAAGAGTTGGGACTCGCCGTCAGACATACTTCTTAACCGCGTCGAGCACAATTCGGAGATGATTCGCAACCTCACGTACAAGATTGATGAGCTTCAGGAGCTTGTTGAGAAGCTTGTCAGGAATTCATCACCACCATCGCCGAAGGAGTAATTCATCATCGGTATTGGCATCCCCTTGGTGTGTTCCAAGCTTGGGGGAGTGCCGCGGTATCACATCATCACTACCTTTTTACTTTTACTGTCAAGTAGTGTCATATCATGAGTAGGGAAGTTATCATATAAGATGGGTTGCAGTTTGGAAGTATCTCTCCTTTAGTTGGTTGTCTATGTATCCCTTGGTGTGAGTTATCATTATGGAATATTAATGAGAAGTCTTATCATTTACATATTGCACACCTTATTATAGTTTGCAATCTCTATTATATGATCGATCTTGATTTTAGTATTGGTATCACTTTGGGAGCATTGAATAAATCTATTTGGTTTTGGCAAACTTAGCATTGGTCAATAGCAACAACACTTTGAGGTTTAAGTAGAAAAGAGAAATACATGTAGTTGTTTCATTATCTTTTTTTTCTTGTTAGCTCATAGCTTATTATTCTGAAGTTAAAACTGTTTGTGCTTGCAAGGAAGATGCATGATTGTTTCTATCACATGTATATTTGTTTGTTTCCCTCGACTCTTATGCTTGCTAATTAACCTTGCTAGCCAAAGACCTGTACTGAGAGGGAATACTTCTCGTGCATCCAAACCTTAACCCAAACCTATGTCATTTGTGTCCACCATAACTACCTATTACATGGTATTTCCTGCCATTCCAAGTAAATACTTCGTGTGCTACCTTTAAATAATTCAAAATTTACTATCTCTTATTTGTGTCAATGTTTTATAGCTCATGAGGAAGTATGTGGTGTTTTATCTTTCAATCTTGTTGGGCAACTTTCACCAATGGACTAGCGGCTTCATCCGCTTATCCAATAATTTTGCAAAAAGAGCTGGCAATGGGATTCCCAGTCCCAAATTAATTAACCTAAATAGACACTCCTCCATGGTATGTGATTGATGGACGGCACCCGAAGGATTCGGTTAGCCATGGCTTGTGTAAGCAAAGGTTGGGGGGAGTGTCATCATAAAACTAAAATAAAAAGGCACTCCTTCATAGTATGAGATTGTTGGCAGGCACCCGAGGATTCGGTTAGCCATGGTTTGTGAAAGAAAGGTTGGAAGGAGTGCCACACAAAAATAAAATGGGAGCCGCTCTTTGAAGGTTTGTATGGCAAGGGGGTTAGAGTACCCGCTACCAGTCCTTGACAACAACAAACACCACTCAAAATGTTACTTTTATTCTCTTTATATGATTTCAAAACTAAAAAAGCTCTAGCACATGATTTAATCCTTGTTTCCCTCTGCGAAGGGCCTGTCTTTTACTTTATGTTGAGTCAGTAAACCTATTTCCCTCCATCTCAAGCAAGCATTTGAGTAGTTGTGATCAAACCATTATATTGTGATTTGCTTCATCATGTCTTTTATTCTTCCTTGTTTAGTACAAGTTTTATCTAAATGAATATAGCTTTGCAAGTTATCAATGATCATGAGGAGACTATTATGATTGAGTATGCAAGTTGTGCCATATAAACTTTAACAAGAGAGCGCTGCTCGATAGATAAGAATAACCTGTTAATTGTTCTCTGACCAAGAACGAAGTTTGCCATCACCAACTATGATTTCTTATGCACCTTTATTTGTGATTACCTTATACTTGTTTCAAGTTGAGTTATATGAGGAAGTTGTTTACTAGAATGTCTTGTGTGAATGAATATGATGCTTCTTGTCCGTATTTTATTTATCGACTCTTCACTCCATAAACATGTGGTCCTGTTTACTGAGTTCAGTTTCGCTTGGGGACAAGCGAAGTCTAAGCTTGGGGGGAGTTGATACGTCCAATTTGCATCACTATTTTATATCATAATTTGCTGTTATTCATTGATATATTTCATATTTGGACATAATACTTATGTTATTTCATCTATTTTGCATGTTTCATGATTATTGGAGGATCGAGCACCGGAGCCAGGATTCTGCTGGAAAAAGCGCCGTCAGAATGCAATATTTCGGAAGATCAACAGTTGACGGAAATTATACGAAAAACCTTATTTTTTCAGAAGATGAAGTGAGCCAGAAGGGGGAGCTGAGGGGACCCGAGGTGGGCCCACCCCATAGGCCGGCGCGGCCCAAGGCCTGGCCGCGCCGCCCTATGAGGAGGGGGCCCACAGCCCCCTCTCGCCTCCTTTTCTTCGCGTACGCCTTCGTCCCGAAGACCTAAGCCACAGAGGGTACCTCGCGACGAGTTACAGCCGCCTCTGCGGGGCGGAGAACACCAGAGAGAAATGAGCTCTCCGGTGGGCTGAGATCCGCCGGGGAAATTCCCTCCGGGTGGGGGAAATCGACGCCATCGTCACCGTCATCGAGCTGGACATCATCTCCATCACCATCATCATCATCTCCACCATCATCACCGCCGTCTCCACCGCTGGACATCGTCACCGCCGTAGCAATTTGGGTTTGATCTTGATTGTTTGATAGGGGAAACTCTCCCGGTATCGATTTCTACTTGTTGTTGATGCTATTGAGTGAAACCGTTGGACCAAGGTTTATGTTCAGATTGTTATTCATTATCATATCACCTCTGATCATGTTCCATATGATGTCTCGTGAGTAGTTTGTTTAGTTCTTGAGGACATGGGTGAAGTCTAAATGTTAGTAGTGAATTATGGTTGAGTAATATTCAATGTTATGATATTTAAGTTGTGGTGTCATTCTTCTAGTGGTGTCGTGTGAACGTCGACTACACGACACTTCACCTTTATGGGCCTAGGGGAATGCATCTTGTACTCGTTTGCCAATTGCGGGGTTGCCGGAGTGACAAAAACCTAAACCCCCGTTGGTATATCGATGCAGGAGGGATAGCAGGATCTCAGAGTTTAAGGCTGTGGTTAGATTTATTCTTAATTACTTTCTTGTAGTTGCGGATGCTTGCAAGGGGTATAATCACAAGTATGTATTAGTCCTAGGAAGGGCGGTACATTAGCATAGGTTCACCCACACAACACTTATCAAAACAATGAAGATTAATTAGCCGTATGTAGCGAAAGCACTAGACTAAAATCCCGTGTGTCCTCGAGAACGTTTGGTCATTATAAGTAAACAAACCGGCTTGTCCTTTGTGCTAAAAAGGATTGGGCCACTCGCTGCAATTGTTACTCTCGCACTTTACTTACTCGTACTATATTCATCTGCTACATCAAAACCCCCTGAATACTTGTCTGTGAGCATTTACAGTGAATCCTTCATCGAAACTGCTTGTCAACACCTTCTGCTCCTCGTTGGGGTCGACATTCTTACTTATCGAAGATACTACGATACACCCCCTATACTTGTGGGTCATCACCCCCCACATGGAAGGGGGGAATCCCACCCCAAGTGGGATTCCCTCCTTGGGTAGGTTTCCCTATCACATGGAAGGTTTTGGGTTCGGGTCTTATTCGAAGACTTGTAGTCCAACACTTGGGGCTTCCACCTATATAATGAGGGGCCAAGGGGAGGGGGCCGGCCACCCCAAGACCACAAGGTGGCCGCACCACCTAGATGGCCGGCGCCCCCTCTCCCCAAACCCTAGCCACCCCACTCCTCCTTCTTCCCCGCACGCTTAGCGAAGCTCCGCCGGGTTTCTCCACCACCACCGACACCACGCCGTCGTGCTGCCGGATTCAAGAGGAGCTACTACTTCCGCTGCCCGCTGGAACGGGGAGGTGGACGTCGTCTTCATCAACAACCGAACGTGTGACCGAGTACGGAGGTGCTGCCCGTTCGTGGCGCCGTGATCAAGATCTTCTACGCGCTTTTGCAAGCGGCAAGTGAACGTCTACCGCAGCAACAAGAGCCTCATCTTGTAGGCTTTGGAATCTCTTCAAGGGTGAGACTCGATAATCCCCTCGTTGCTACCGTCTTCTAGATTGCATCTTGGCTTGGATTGCGTGTTCGCGGTAGGAATTTTTTTGTTTTCTATGCAACGAATCCCTACAGTGGTATCAGAGCCGTGTCTATGCATAGATGGTTGCACGAGTAGAACACAATGGTTTTGTGGGTGTTGATGCTCTTGTTATCTTTAGTTTGAGTACTTTGCATCTTTGTGGCATAGTGGGATGAAGCGGCTCGGACTAACTTTACATGACCGCGTTCATGAGACTTGTTCCTCATTCGACATGCAACTTGTATTGCATAAGAGGCTTTGCGGGTGTCTGTCTCTCCTACTATAGTGAAGATTCAATTTACTCTTCTATTGACAACATTAGTATCAACGTTGCGGTTCATGTTCGTAGGTAGATTAGATCTCTCTCGAAAACCCTAAACCACGTAAAATATGCAAACCAAATTAGAGACGTCTAACTTGTTTTTGCAGGGTTTGGTGATGTGATATGGCCATAATGTGATGATGAATATGTATTAGATGATCATTATTGTATTGTGGCAACCGTGAGAGCCTTATGGTTGTCTTTAAATTTCATGTTGAGTAGTATTTCAAAGTAGTTGTAATAGTTGCTACATGGAGGACAATCATGAAGACGGCGCCATTGACCTTGATGCTACGCTGACGATGATGGAGATCATGCCCGAAGATGATGGAGATCATGTCCGTGCTTTGGAGATGAAGATCAAAGGCGCAAAGACAAAAGGGCCATATCATATCACATATGAACTGCATGTGATGTTAATCCTTTTATGCATCTTATTTTGCTTAGATCACGACGGTAGCATTATAAGATGATCCCTCACTAAAATCTCAAGATAATAAAGTGTTCATCCTTAGTAGCACCGTTGCCAAGACTTGTCGTTTCGAAGCATCTCGTGATGATCGGGTGTGATAGAATCAACAAGTTCATACAACGGGTGCAAGACAGTTTTGCACATGCGGATACTAAGGTGGCCTTGACGAGCCTAGCATGTACAGACATGGTCTCGGAACACGTGATACCGAAAGGTAGAGCATGAATCATATGGTTGATATGATGAACACTTTGAGTGTTCGCCATTGAAATCACACCTTGTCTCGTGATGATCGGACTTAGGTGCGGTGGATTTGGTTCGTGTGATCACTAAGACAATGCGAGGGATATTGTTTTGAGTGGGAGTTCACCTAGATTTTTAATTATGTTGAATTAAAATTTGAACTCAATTTGTCATAAACTTAGTCTAAACTTTTGCAAATATATGTTGTAGAGATGGCGTCCCCAATCAATTTTAACCGGTTCTAGAGAAAGAAAAACTTAAGAGCAACGGTAGCAACTTCACCGACTGGTTCCGTCATGTGAGGATCTTCCTCTCTGGCGGAAATCTGCAATATGTGCTTGATGCACCGCTAGGTGACCCTCCTGCAGAAACTGAAACCGATGAAGTAAAGGCTATTTACGCGACTCGGAAAACTCGGTACTCTCAAGTTCAGTGTGCCATCATGTGCAGTCTGGAATCCGATCTTCAAAAATGTTTTGAGCACCACGATCCTCATGAGTTGATGAATGAGCTGAAAGCTATATTTGAGACTCATGCGGCCGTGGAATGCTATGAAGCATCGAAACATTTCTTCAGCTGTATGATGGAAGAAGGCAGCTCCGTTAGTGGGCACAAGCTCGCCATGACCGGGCATGCGAAGAAACTCAGTGACTTGGGAATAGTGATTCCTAACAGACTGGGGATTAATCGTGTCCTTCAATCACTGCCACCAAGTTACAAGAACTTTGTGATGAACTACAATATGCAGAACATGAACAAGGAGTTACCTGAACTCTTTGGCATGCTAAAAGCTGCTGAGATTGAGATCAAGAAAGAGCACCAAGTGTTGATGGTCAACAAGACCACCAGTTTCAAGAAACAGGGCAAGTCTAAGGGAAAATTCAAGAAGGGTGGCAAGAAAGCTGCCACGCCTCCTATGAAACCTAAGAACGGCCCTAAGCCCGATCTTGAGTGCTATTACTGCAAGGAGAAGGGACACAGGAAGCGTAATTGCTCCAAGTATCGGCTGATCTGAAGAGCGGCCTTGTCAAGAAGAAGAAAGAAGGTATATCGATATACATGTTATAGATGTTTATCTCACTGGTTCTCGTTCTAGTACCTGGGTATTTGATACTGGTTCGGTTGCTCATATTTGTAACTCGAAACAGGAACTAAAGAATAAACGAAGACTACTGAAAGATGAAGTGACGATGCGCGTTGGAAACGGATCAAAAGTCGATGTGATCGCTGTCGGCACACTTCCTCTACATCTACCTTCGGGATTAGTTTTAAGCCTAAATAATTGTTATTTTGTACCCGCGTTGAGCATGAACATTATATCTGGATCTTGTTTAATGCAAGACGGTTATTCATTCAAGTCTGAGAATAATGGTTGTTCTATTTTTATGAATAATATCTTTTATGGTCGAGCACCTGAAAAGAATGGCTTATTTCTGTTAGATCTTGATAGTAGTGATACGCATATACATAACATTGATGCTAAGCGTATTAAATTGAATGATAATTCTACTTATATGTGGCACTGTCGTCTTGATCATATTGGAGTGAAACGCATGAAGAAACTCCATACCGATGGATTACTTGAATCACTTGACTTTGAGTCACTTGATAGATGCGAAGCATGTCTAATGGGAAAAATGACTAAGACTCCATTTTCTGGTATGATGGAGCGAGCTACTGACTTATTGGAAATCATACATACCGATGTGTGCGGACCAATGAGCGTAGCATCGCGCGGTGGTTATCGTTATGTTCTAACCTTCACAGATGATCTGAGTAGATATGGGTATATCTATTTCATGAAACATAAATCCGAAACTTTCGAGAAGTTTAAGGAATTCCAAAGTGAAGTAGAAAACCAACGTAACAAGAAGATTAAATTTCTACGATCTGATCATGGAGGTGAATATCTGAGTTATGAGTTTGGCATGCATTTAAAGAAATGCGGAATACTTTCACAATTGACACCGCCGGGAACACCACAACGAAACGGTGTGTCCGAACGTCGTAATCGAACTCTCTTAGATATGGTTCGTTCTATGATGTCTCTTACTGATTTGCCGTTATCATTTTGGAGTTATGCATTAGAGACATCCGCGTTCACTTTAAATAGAGCACCATCAAAGTCCGTAGAAACGACACCGTATGAATTATGGTTTAATAAAAAACCTAAGCTGTCGTTCCTTAAAGTTTGGGGTTGCGAAGCCTATGTAAAGAAGTTACAACCGGACAAGCTAGAACCCAAAGCGGAGAAATGCATCTTCATAGGATACCCTAAGGAAACTATAGGGTACACTTTCTATCACAGATCCGAAGGCAAAATCTTTGTTGCTAAGAATGGAACCTTTCTTGAGAAAGAATTTCTCACTAAAGAAGTGACTGGAAGAAAAGTAGAACTCGATGAGATTGATGAATCTATACTCGTTGATCAGAGTAGCGCGATCTGGAAGTTGTACACTGCATCGCCTACACCGGCAACAGAGGAAGCTAATGATAATGATCATGAAACTTCGAACGAGGAAACTACTGAACCTCGCAGATCGACAAGGGAACGTGCCATTCCTGATTGGTATGATCCTTGTCTAAATTTCATGATTGTGGATAACAATGATGAGGACCCTGCGACGTATGAAGAAGCGATGATGAGCCCAGATTCCAACAAATGGCAAGAAGCCATGAAATCCGAAATGGGATCCATGTATGATAACAAAGTATGGACTTTGGTAGACTTACCTGATAGCCGCAAGGCTGTCGAGAATAAATGGATCTTCAAGAGAAAAACAGATGCTGATGGTAATATTACTGTCTATAAAGCTCGACTTGTCGCAAAGGGTTTCCGACAAATTCAAGGAGTTGACTACGATGAGACTTTCTCACCTGTAGCGAAGCTAAAATCTGTGAGGATTTTGTTAGCAATAGCTGCATTTTTCGATTATGAGATTTGGCAGATGGATGTCAAAACGGCGTTCCTTAATGGAGACATTGAGGAAGAGTTGTATATGGTACAACCCAAAGGTTTTGTCGATCCTAAAAATGCTGACAAAGTATGCAAACTTCAGCGTTCAATCTATGGACTGAAGCAAGCATCAAGAAGTTGGAACCGACGCTTTGATAAGGTGATCAAAGACTTCGGGTTTATACAGTGTCATGGAGAGGCCTGTATTTACAAGAAAGTGAGTGGGAGCTCTGTAGCATTCCTGATATTATATGTAGATGACATATTATTGATTGGGAATGATATAGAACTATTAAGCAGTGTAAAAGGTTATTTTAATAATAGTTTTTCAATGAAAGACCTTGGTGAAGCATCGTATATATTAGGCATCAAGATTTATAGAGATAGATCAAGACGCCTAATAGGGCTATCACAGAGTACATACTTGGACAAGATTCTAAAGAAGTTTAGAATGGACGAAAGTAAAAAAGGGTTCTTACCTATGTTGCCAGGCAAGGTCTTGAGTAAGACTCAAGGACCGGCTACGGCAGAAGAAAGAGAAAGGATGAGTAATATCCCCTATGCCTCGGCAGTAGGATCTATCATGTATGCCATGCTATGTACTAGACCGGACATAGCACATGCTGTTAGTTTGACTAGCAGATATCAAAGTGATCCAGGAGTGGAACACTGGACAGCGGTCAAGAATATCCTGAAGTACTTGAAAAGAACTAAGGATATGTTTCTTTGTTATGGAGGTGACCAAGAGCTCGTTGTAAGTGGTTACACCGATGCAAGTTGGAACACTGATCCTCATGACTCTAAGTCACAGTCTGGGTACGTGTTTATATTGAATGGTGCTGCGGTAAGCTGGGCAAGCTCGAAGCAGTGCACGGTGGCAAAGTCTTCAACAGAATCAGAGTACATAGCGGCTTCAGAGGCTTCATCAGAAGCGGTATGGATGAAGAGGTTCATTGTAGAGCTCGGTGTGGTTCCTAGTGCATTGGACCCACTAGTCATCTACTGTGACAACATGGGTGCCATCGCCAATACACAAGAACCAAGGTCACACAAGAGGCTGAAGCATATCAAGCTGCGTTACCACTCGATTCGCGAGTACATCGAAGATGGAGAAGTAAAGATTTGCAAAGTACACACTGATCTGAATGTAGCAGATCCGTTGACTAAAGCTCTCCCTAGGGCAAAGCATGACCAACACCAGAATGCCATGGGTGTTAGGTATATTACAATGTAATCTAGATTATTGACTCTAGTGCAAGTGGGATACTGAAGGAGATATGCCCAAGAGGCAATAATAAAAGTGGTTATTATATATCTTCATGTTTATGATAAATTTTTATATACCATGCTATAATTGTATTAACCGAAACATTGATACATGTGTGATATGTAAACAACAAAGAGTCCCTAGTATGCTTCTTAACTAGCTTGTTGATTAATGGATGATTAGTTTCATAATCATGAACATTGGATGTTATTAATAACAAGGTTATATCATTGTATGAATGATGTAATGGACACACCCAATTAAGCGTAGCATAAGATCACGTCATTAAGTTATTTGCTGTAAGCTTTCGATACATAGTTACCTAGTCCTTATGACCATGAGATCATGTAAATCACTTATACCGGAAAGGTACTTTGATTACACCAAACGCCACTGCGTAAATGGGTGGTTATAAAGGTGGGATTAAGTATCCGGAAAGTATGAGTTGAGGCATATGGATCAACAGTGGGATTTGTCCATCCCGATGACGGATAGATATACTATGGGCCCTCTCGGTGGAATGTCGTCTAATGTCTTGCAAGCATATGAATAAGTTCATAAGAGACCACATACCACAGTACGAGTAAAGAGTACTTGTCAGGAGACGAGGTTGAACAAGGTATGAAGTGATACCGATGATCAAACCTCGGACAAGTAAAATATCGCGTGACAAAGGGAATTGGTATCGTATGTGAATGGTTCATTTGATCACTAAAGTCATCGTTGAATATGTGGGAGCCATTATGGATCTCCAGATCCCGCTATTGGTTATTGGTCGGAGTGAGTACTCAACCATGTCCGCATAGTTCGCGAACCGTAGGGTGACACACTTAAAGTTGGATGTTGAAATGGTAGAACTTGAATATGGAATGGAGTTCGAATATTTGTTCGGAGTCCCGGATGAGATCCCGGACATCACGAGGAGTCCCGGAATGGTCCGGAGAATAAGATTCATATATAGGAAGTCATTTTATAAGATTTAAAATGATCCGGAAGGTTCTATGGAAGGTTCTAGAAGGTTCTAGAAAAGTCCGGAAGAAACCACTAAGGAAGGCGGAGTCCCGGAGGGACTCCACCTCCCATGGCCGGCCAACCCTAGGAGGGTGGAGTCTACCTTGGTCTCCACCAAGGGGGCCGGCCACCCCCCCCCCCCCCCCCCACATGGAAGGGGGGAATCCCACCCCAAGTGGGATTCCCACCTTGGGTAGGTTTCCCTATCACATGGAAGGTTTTGGGTTCGGGTCTTATTCGAAGACTTGTAGTCCAACACTTGGGGCTTCCACCTATATAATGAGGGGTCAAGGGGAGGGGGCCGGCCACCCCAAGACCACAAGGTGGCCGCACCAGCTAGATGGCCGGCGCCCCCTCTTCCCAAACCCTAGCCACCCCACTCCTCCTTCTCCCCCGCACGCTTAGCGAAGCTCCGTCGGGTTTCTCCACCACCACCGACACCACGTCGTCGTGCTGCCGGATTCAAGAGGAGCTACTACTTCCGCTGCCCGTTGGAACGGGGAGGTGGACGTCGTCTTCATCAACAACCGAACGTGTGACCGAGTACGGAGGTGCTGCCCGTTCGTGGCGCCGTGATCAAGATCTTCTACGCGCTTTTGTAAGCGGCAAGTGAACGTCTACCGCAGCAACAAGAGCCTCATCTTGTAGGCTTTGGAATCTCTTCAAGGGTGAGACTCGATAATCCCCTCGTTGCTACCGTCTTCTAGATTGCATCTTGGCTTGGATTGCGTGTTCGCGGTAGGAAATTTTTTGTTTTCTATGCAACGAATCCCTACAGAGGAGCGCAACCGGGGTAGTGGGAAGCCAGGTTGCACCGGTCCGGGAAGAACACGCAAGCAGGTAGCATGCTTGCTCCGCGGTGGCGCGCACCCATGAGACGGAGCGGCGGCGGGTTGAGATAGCTAGGGAGTGAGAGGATGGCAGAGGTGCTCCATATGGTGGGATGGGTTCGATTTTGCGTAGGAGAGGCAAACTGAGGGAATCAGGCCGTCCGCGCACAAGTTGAAGGGTCCCGTCGACCAGGGCTGTCGACGCGACGGAGGAAGGCTCACCGGCCAGGGTTGCCGCCGCCATGGACGGAGGGGTTGGAGGAGGGTGCGAGAGGAGGGGGAGCCGACTAGGGGCAGAGAACTGGACCAGAGGACGGAGACCTTGATCTGGGAAGCTTCACATCCGTGGAGCCGTTGCATCGGCCGCTCGCGTTAGACATGGCAGGGGAAACGCCTTGCTGGAAGGTGTTGCCACCTACACGCGAGGGAGAGAGGGTCGAGCACCTGGCGCTCGAGGGCGGGCCTCACCGCGCCCGTCACGACGTGATCGACGGTGTGCGTGCAGTGGATCAGATGGTGGTAGGGGATTGGGGTTAAAGGGGATGAAGATGAATAAGACAGGTGGGCCAGGCATGTAAGTGCAAGTAACTAATTATCCAGAATAATTTATTTTTTTATATTTTCGTTTGACTTGCCACATTAGCGAAATCCAACTCAAACAGATCCAAGTTTTAAAATAGACCGGGATCGGTAAATTTAGAGTACTAATTTCAGGGATTGGGACTTGACGGTTCCATTTAGCTTTTGTAGGAGTATAAGTTCAAGTTTTGTTTTGAACTTCCCCCCACTAGATTCCGAATAGGGGACCCACACGCACGCGTGCCCTAAGAAGCCGCGGCCCAGCCGCAACCACCACCGGCCGAAGAGTACCTGCCACCACCTCCACCGTTAGCCAATGTGTGGCCAATGTGTGGCCTCTGCCACCTCGGCGACAACAACTAGGAGGCGGTCGGCAAGTATTGCAGACTATTTTTCCTTTTTAGTGGAAAACTGGAGGCTTTCAACCGCCAAATATTTAAATTTAATTCGCACCTTTTTTTCGGGTTTTTGATCTGTTGGGCCGGCTCCTCTCACATCCAGACCGTGGCCTGTTTCATGTTCACGGGCAGACACAGTCAGATCTAAACGAGTCGAAAAGTGGTCCGAAATACGGGTACCGTTGGAGATGGCCTTACACGGCGCACCCACCACAAACTAATGAGGCCCAGGAGTGTGTGGGGAGTCGTGACCGTACATCGTAGTACCCCGGTCTTGGTACGGGCTCCCCGTGCACGGCCACTCAGCACTGGAGTGGAGCTGGCTCCGACCACTCTCTGTCCAATACAGTATAGTACGTACCTCGCCACGTACCTGCAGATTCCTTATAGCTGGTTACACGTCAGAACGGATCGATGGATCTGTTAGGCGATCGGGGACCTACGCGCCACCTTGAACGCAGTCACACACGCACGCTAATTGTGAAGCCGCTGGTCCCTTTCGAGGCATGGCACGGACGGATCCCATATCTCGCCCATCCACGAACGCGCACACACGTACAAGGGCTCCCAATCAGGCGCGCGCGCGCCCACGAAATGATACGATTCGGATGTACTGTACTAGTGGCAGCTGCAGGAGCATATCGATCTACCCAGATCCTCTGCCATGTGCCCTGCACCTGACCTGGGCCAAGTACGGACGCGGATACAATGCAATCAGTGAAAGATATTATTCCGATTGATCTCCTGCCTCTTGTCTGATCGGGCAGGGCATGTACAGGGGCATCTCCGGCCACGAATTCCCTGCCGTACGAGTAGCGGCAGCGGAGAGGGCGTCGGCACCTGAATACACGAGATTATGCAGATACTCCACACTGTGATTGCTTCCTCGTCGCGGAGGAGTGACAGAGTCAATGCCGACTGGATGGTTGGCACGCAGTCTCGATGCGGTTGCTAGGGATGGCACCCACATGGTATGGGTATGGGTATGGGTAGAGTCATCCTATACCCGTATCCATCGCGTTAAATTTTACCTGACGTACCCATACCCATCAATGGGTACAAGTTTTCTCATACTCGTCACCCGACAGGGTAAATGGGTACCCGCGGATAAAAAATACCCATGCTTACAACACTCAAATTATCAAAAAATATGATAGAATGTGAACCTATTCTAAGGGGTTTAATCCTCACTAACCTAGTAGAGAATGTGAGACCGAAAGCGTGAGGTTCAGCCTAGCAACATGAATGCGGGATTGGGGGAAATTAAGTAGTTTAGAATATCACAATGACCCACTAGTTAAGTTCAAATGAGTAAATGTGTATGTGGGTATGGGTTCTACCATCCCATACCCGTACCCGCTCTATCCGATGGGTATGATATTTTCCCATTTACAAACCCATGGGTAATATTTTATCCTATACCCGTACTTTTATTGGGTTTTTACCCAGCGGGTATGCGGGTCATGGGTACCCATTGCCATTCCTAGCGGTCGCCCAGGTCAGCGTCGGTGTCAAAACTGTTTCGGTTGACTTGGTTCACAACGGACAAGGCAGCCGACGTCGAAGAGCATCACACTATGATAAAAGGACCTCTTAGCTAGTTAAGACTAGTCACAATGGGAAGTATCATATACTAGTATCATACATATGATACTAGTTTATGATACAACACCTACAATACATAGTATTATGAATTAGCATCATAGTTTTATCATATTTAATATTTTGTAGAATCTCAATGTAAATACGTGTACATGATGTGTTTGCTAACTAAAATTTCTAATTTTACATGCTATGATACGGTATCTACCTATGATACTTGTCTCACCTCTCTCCTCATTAATTCATGTGCCACATAAGATTTTGCCTCCATATTATGCATAATACTACATATGATACTCCTATTATGGGTAGTCTAAGAGCATCCCAACCAGATCTTTCAACTCGCCAATCAAACCAAATTGAGGCACCAGATAAAAATTCACGCCTAGTCACAACTCCAAAACGGATTTTGCTTCCGGTGTGGCCCAATAACCTTCTAAATGCCCATTGAATGCGTTAATTTTTTTAATTGCAAACATATCACATTTTTATGGTAGGGTAATGTTTCACAATTTAATGAATCCACCATTTGTTTGATGGGATGGTTAAAAGATTATCTATGGTTAAACATGCTATATGTGAGCCAATTCCTATATGCCAACCAGGTTCGGCGTATAGGGCCTCTTGTCCCAGACCCACCGGGTCGCGAAACTTGACACGCAGGATTTACTCGAATGGGCCAACACTATTAACGGAATACCATCCGGTCAACATTAGTAAAGACCAGATGTGGCCGGTTTGCCTCATTGTGGTGGCACCGTTTCCCCAGTCACGAGGTAGTCGACGTGTCACGTCGTTGTTGCTTCTCTTACCCACTCAACGCGGTGATGACGCGCATCGCCAACGATGACTATTGCATGCAGATGCCACCTCCCTCGACACCTCGTCTCCATCGCCGCAAACAACATAGGTGGGCTCCCAGGAGGACGTCGTCCTCGCGGTTGTGCTCGTGGACAGTGCGCGCTGAGCTCCTCCACCTCGACTCCGCACACGCTGATGTACGTCGTCCCAAAGGAGGAGTAGGCATCACCGGCAAGGAGTCATCGGCGCACCGAGGCGCACCAGCCGTCATCGCCTCATGGTCACATGCAATTCCTCTGCGTGAAGCGTGAGCCATGGCCGTGGCCGCCACCATCCCGTTGCCATCGCCCCATCTATGCTCAACGTTTGGCGACCTCGAGATTGAGTCAGGGCTTGCCCTGGCCAATTTGATGAATGATCGGCGAGCATGTGAGGCGCCGCTCTCCGTTGGCATAGCGTGGTCCGCTAGCCAAGCAGTCTAGTAAGCTCACCGACCTTACGACCGACGAAGGGACAAGCATAGCCAGGATGATGGAGGAGGAGGCAAAGGGAGCAGGAGTCGGGGTGGCGCAGGCGCGCCGTGCGCGCGGCATGACAACCGTTAAGGAGGAGGATGTGGAGCAGGAGCCCGTCGACATAGAGTGGTTCTGGCGCCCTAGCCCATGTTGTTTTTGTTTAGGTTCTAAATTTTTGAAGAGGCGTCCCCCAAAGAAGGTGGCACCCCATGTCGGCGTCCCTAAACGGTATGTCTGCACACGGCTAGGATGGTTTAAGCCCTGGTTAATCAAAGCCGCTTTACCAAGAAAGAAAAAGGTTTATCAACACCAGTTCATAAGGCTAGGATGGTTTAAGCCCTCGTTAATCAAAGCCGCTTTACCAAGAAAGAAAAAGGTTTATCAACACCAGTTCATAAGGCGGGCCGACTGCAAAAGTGCAGTAGCAGGATATATTGAGACCTTTGCCGTAAAGGAGGACTAAAGGACGAAATGGACGGGCGAGGGCATTTTCCAACCATGAATTTCGATTTGCCGCGAAGCTCTTGCCACCTCGTCACCACAAAAACGACGCCACGCTTGTGAAGAATCATGATAGCTATGAAACGAAATTGGGTTAATTAATTTAACCCGGCGCTGGCCGGACCGCGACGGCTGACTTTTCGGCGTCGCGTCGTGCCGGTATCCGTCGCCGGGGCCGGCCGCCGGGCCAGTGGGCCACCACCACCGAGGGCAAGACAGACCGAGACGACAGACAAAACAGAACGGGAGACTGAGAGGCCAACAGACAGCTACTCGCGCGCACGGATCAGTCAATGGACGATTGATTGATGGGTTTGATTTTGCGCGACCACGCGAACCCGCCAAAACCACAGCTGAGCCCGGAAACAGCTCTGGTTTCGCGCGGTTCGGCGGCTGCTAACCGGGTCGGCCGCCCCGGCAATACCGCTTGTGATCCCAACCTTGCGTATACGTATACGTATACGTACGCGTGGACTACCCTGGCCGTCGCTTTCTACGTTTCCCCGACCATTGTTCTTTTTCCCTTGCCGCCTTTCTCCCGCTGTCACCCGGGTGGACTCTCTACACCGTGCACTGAACCTTCTATACGGACGGTTGTATTCTTTTGTCCTGTTGGATCCCCTTCCTCTCCACATCCGTCATCCACTCTTTTTTCTTTCTAGCTAGCCTAGCTGCATCATCCAACCTTTCCCTGCATCCATCGCTGCCACTACGATTTATGCCTGGCGTCGGATCCTTCCTAGCCTTCAACTGTTCCTTCGACACGTTGTTGTTTACTCCATAATTATAATGATGATGATATCTTAAAGGCGAAAAGGGGCGGTGATTGGCCAGGATGGCCTTGCATGCGCTTTGGAGTTTGGACTAATACCACCACACTATTCTTTCCCGCGAGAATAGTACTAGTCGGATGTGCTATGGCCTCCCATGATGACAGGTCATCCTTGTTCTTATCTCTTTCATTCCCCTTTCGTATCCCACAAACGCGCACTCTCGCCAGTTAAGTAGTAATCTGGTCTTACATTATTTTAGCTGAGTCTGTCTGTTCTAGCTAGACCCCATGTAGAGACTCAATTTCAGTGAAATTGTCATATTCAGTTTTTAGACACCTCCATCGCAACACGGCTACTACAGCATGCACACTTAGTCATTGTACTAGCACATCGTTAGTAGTAGATGCATGCGTATATAGCCATGCGATCGCTTGTTCGAGCAAGGTGCCGCCATGAAGCAAACATCCAAGCGAGCCAACGTGCCGTTCAGCTTCACCCAGTCCTTTCTTAGAGCAACTCTAGCAGATCCAACTAAACTCGACCCGTAAAATTGTGAGTACAAGAAACGGTAAACTCAGTTTCGTTTTTGCTGCTAGCTTATGCAAATCAGATCCCGTAAATACAAGCAGTAAACTTGAAACTAAATTTCGCGGGAGAATTGTAAAGTACGAGTTCATCAGCTGTTCGAGTTCATCCGTCCAATTGAACTATATACATCAACGATTTTAGAAAAGGAGCACGATAAAACCTAATTAAACGCGACCGCTAACCTAATTGTACCAAAATTTGGCAGGATACCTCACCCGAGGATTGTAAGCGTGGCACACGGCGAGCTCTAGTCGTCGTTGAGAACGAGTATGTTTGGGAAAACGCCACACATGGGGCGATCGTCCTTCATTGTATATATAGCACAATACAGAGTGTCTTGCAAGGCAAGGAAACAATCTAAACCTACCAAACCGAATTTAAACAAGATCGGTGGAGGGATTGTGTTACAGATATTGCCTAGCAATCTATACAAAAGATATACTCTAACATCCCCCCGCAGTCAGTGCGTCGGGCGGACGAACGCACGCCAGATCTGAAATCCAAGAAGAGCTGCGAGGGGAGCCCTTTGGTCATGATGTCGGCGAACTGCAGCGAAGAGGGGACATGGAGAACCCGTATCTGACCGAGAGACACCTTCTCCCTGACAAAGTGGATGTCGATCTCGATATGCTTAGTACGGCTGTGCTGAACCGGGTTCGAGGCCATGTAGACTGCACTGACGTTGTCACAAAAGACAACGGTGGCCGAGTGGAGGGGGTGATGTAGCTCCTGCAGCAACTGTCGGGTCCAACAACACTCGGCGACGGCATGAGCAACAGCTCGATATTCCGCCTCAGCGCTGGAGCGGGAAACCGTAGCTTGTCGCTTGGAGGACCACGAGACCAGATTGTCGCCAAGGTATACACAGTAGCCCGAAGTGGAACGCCGTGTGTCCGGGCAACCGGCCCAATCGGCGTCGGAGTAGGCCGTGAGTGTAGATGTCGGAGTCGCATGAAGACGGAGCCCAAGATCAAGAGAACCCTTGATGTAGCGAAGTATCCTCTTGACCAAGTTGAGATGAGGCTCTCGAGGTGCATGCATGTACAGACATGCCTGCTGAACCGCATGAGCAATATCGGGGCGAGTCAGGGTGAGATACTGGAGAGCCCCTGCAAAAATGCGATACTCCGTAGGATCAGCCAGAAGAGGGCCCTCATCAGCGGAGAGCTTGCAACGCGTGTCAATAGGAGTGACACTTGGGTTGCAGTCGAGCATGCCGGCGCGTTGGAGAAGATCGGCAGCATATTGGCGCTGAGAAAGTAGCATCCCGCGTGACGTCCGTGTCACAGAAATCCCGAGGAAGTAAGAGAGAGACCCGAGATCGGTCATAGAGAACTCCCGATGTAGAAGGTCGGTGATGTGCTTGAGCAGCTGCGGTGTCGAGGCGGTGAGGATGATGTCGTCAACGTACAGTAAGAGGTACGCGAGGTCGGTGCCGTGTCGATAGACGAAGAGGGACACATCCGACTGAGAGGCGACGAAGCCGAGACGATGAGCATAATGAGCAAACCGCTGGTACCATGCTCGAGGAGCCTGCTTGAGGCCATAGAGCGACTTGTGTAGACGACAGACATGATGTGGCCGAGCTGGGTCGATGAAGCCAGGAGGTTGCACGCAGTAGACCTCCTCGTCAAGGTTGCCATGAAGGAAGGCATTCTTGACGTCAAGCTGATGCACAGGCCATGCGCGGGACGTGGCGATGCCGAGAACGATGCGGATGGTGGCCGGCTTGACGACGGGACTGAACGTCTCATCAAAGTCAATGCCGGGCTGTTGCGAGAAGCCACGGACAACCCATCGCGCCTTGTACCGTGCTAGTCCACCATCAGAGCCAAACTTGTGCTTGAAAAGCCACTTGCCTGAAACAATATTAGCACCAACCGGACAGGGAACAAGAGTCCAAGTACGGTTTTTGATTAGAGCATCATATTCATCAGTCATTGCGGCGCGCCAATGAGGGTCATGGAGTGCGGTGCGATAGGTTTTGGGCACAGGGGAGATGGTGGATGTGACGGCTGAGAGGTTTAGGCGCTCGCGGGGAGGAACATGGATACCGTGTTTGGCGCGGGTGGTCATGGCATGAGTGTTGTCGGCTGGAGGAGGTGCACGCCGGGGCGGGGATGGGGGAGGCGGTGGGGTGGGCGGGCCGGTAGGAGACATGGGTGGAGGAGGCGACGGTGGCGTCGCGGAGTCTGGTGCGTGTGTGGTAGGCGCAGCGGATGCAGGTGTAGGCGTGGGTGTGCTGTGGATGGGAGGGGGCTCGGTGGCGGCGAGGTCTAGAAGGAAATCGAGGGAGTCATCAGGGAGGCTAGGAGAGGTGGAGGCGAACGGAAAAGATGACTCATCGAAGACGACATGGCGCGAGGTGATGACACGGCGCGTAGATATGTCTAGACATCTATAGCCACGATGGGAGGAAGGGTATCCGAGAAAAACACATGCACTAGAGCGGGGTGAGAGTTTGTGTGGTGCTGTAGCGGATAGGTTCGGGTAGCATAAGCACCCGAAAACGCGAAGATCGCTGTAGGAGGCAGGGGCATTGTAGAGACGCTCATAGGGAATGGAAAAGCCAATGGGTTGGCAGGGTCGAAGGTTAACTAGGTGAGTGGCAGCGGAAAGAGCTTCGGCCCAATAGGATGGTGGCATATGGGCTTGGAAGAGGAGGGTGCGGGTGATGTCATTGAGTGTCCGTATGGCGCGTTCGGCCTTGCCGTTCTGCTGCGATGTATAGGGACAGGAGAGGCGTAGATGAATGCCATGGCTGGAGAGATAGGTGGTGACGGTGGAGTTGAGAAACTCGGTACCATTGTCGGCTTGGACGGCGACTACAGGGAGGTTAAATTGGGTTCGGGCATAGGAGATGAAGTTAAGGAAAATGTCGGTGGTGTCGGATTTGCGACGGAGTGGGAATGTCCACATAAAATGAGAGTAATCATCAACGATAACTAAGTAATATTTGAGACCAGAATTACTAAGGACTGGGGATGTCCACAGATCGCAATGAATTAACTGAAAGGGAACGACACAAAATGTTCTGGACCTAGAAAAAGGCAAACGAACATGCTTGCCAAGTTGACACGCATGGCACACTGAAGGTGTAGCATTATTACATGAAATCGATAGTTTGCTAGATAAATGTGACATAGTGTCACGACCCGGATGTCCTAGACGACGATGCCAAAGCTCATGGTGGTTGGAGGATGCGACGAGGCCGAGGCTGGATGGCGGTGTGGCGGCGGAGACGGTGTAGAGCGGACCGGAGCTATTGCAGCGAGCTATCACGCGTCTAGTTCGAAGGTCCTTTATAGAAAAACCAAACGGGTCAAATTCAATGGAAACAAGGTTATCAATAGTGAATTGATGAACAGATAGGAGATTTTTGATAATATGAGGCACAACTAAGATATTACGAAGGGAGAAAAATTTATCGGAGAGTGGGAGAGTGGTGTGACCGGTGCTAGATATAGGTAAAGAAACGCCGTTACCGACGGTGACATGGGAGTGTGGAGGAGGTGGGGTGCGGAAAGAGAGTATACCAGGGTCGGAGGCCATGTGAGAGGTGGCACCCGAGTCCATGACCCAATCACCAGCGGCAGTCGATGACGATGAAGAGCT
Organism: Lolium perenne; assembly: GCF_019359855.2. Taxonomy (NCBI): domain Eukaryota; kingdom Viridiplantae; phylum Streptophyta; class Magnoliopsida; order Poales; family Poaceae; genus Lolium; species Lolium perenne. The sequence goes on from NC_067249.2 coordinate 195,516,090, forward strand.
CGCGGCGTGAAGTGCAGCGATCAGGGCGGAGCAGTCCCATGCAGGTGGACCTTGGGGCGTCAGTGGTGGCGGCGGGTTGGTGCCGAACGCCTGGCCGTGGAGAGGCGCGAGCATCGTCGTGTAGGCCTGCTGCGGAGGCTGGACCGGCCCGTAGTTGGCGTGGTGGACCGGCCCGTAGGCGGGTGGGCGGGGAGCAGCCGGTCGGGGTCCGAGGAGGCCTGGGCCGCCAGCTGGGCCAGGTCCGCCAGCGGGGCGCCATGACGTGGGCGCCGGCATCTGCTGGGCGACGCCGGTGACCGGGTTGAAGCAGACCCAGGGACCGACGGGCGGGCGGGGAGCGCCGCCGGTGTTGCCGGTGTTGCCGCCGTAGTTGCCGTTCCTCCGCCGGTTGCGGTTGCGGTTGCCGTTGGCACCATTGGCACCGCTGTTTTGGCCATAGCCCGAGGGCTGGCCATAGCCCGAGCCGCCGCCCGAGCCACCGTTCCCGTTGTTGGCGTAGAGGGACGTCTGCTCGTTGATGGGCGCGGCGTGGTTGAGCTGCGTCTCGCGCAGGAGCAGCAAGGAGCGCGTCTGCAGGAACGACGGGAGGGGCGCCTGCATGGTGACCATGGTGGTGATGTCGGCGAAGCGCGGGTTGAGGCCGCGGAGGCAGGTCAGCACGAGGGTCTGATCGGTCACCGGCTGTCCCACGTCGCGCAGGGCGTCGGAGAGGGACTTGAGGCGATGGCAGTAGGCGGTGACGGAGTGATCACCCTGGACGAGCGCGCGGAACTCGGCTTCGAGGTGGACGGCGCGCGTCATCTGGTTGTCGAGGAAGAGGTTGCGGATGAGGTTGTAGGCGTCGTGGGCGGTCTGGGTGTCCGCCATGATGATGTCGAGGATCTCCTCGCTGATGGAGCCATATAGCCAGGAGCGGACGATGAAGTCCGCCCGTGTCCACTCCGGCGTGCGAGCCTCCAGGGGTGTCTGCATAGCGACATGGTCAGTAAGATCATACTTGCCGAGGAGGACGGTGATCAGCATGCGCCACTTGGCGTAGTTGGACTTGGCGAGGTCGAGGACGACGGGCACGTGCGTCTTGACGCTGGCCACGTTCATCGCGAGGGAGGAGGAGGACGCCGGGGCCGGAAGGTCGGCGAGAGCGGCGGCGGAGCCGCTGTTGAGGGCGGCGGCAGAGCCGCTGGAGAGGGAGAGATCGGTGCCAGCCATGAGGCGGCGGCGGAGGGGGAGATCGGATCGGGGTGGGCTGGTTTACGTAGGCTGGAAGGTTTACTTGGGCTCTGATACCATGAGAACGAGTATGTTTGGGAAAACGCCACACATGGGGCGATCGTCCTTCATTGTATATATAGCACAATACAGAGTGTCTTGCAAGGCAAGGAAACAATCTAAACCTACCAAACCGAATTTAAACAAGATCGGTGGAGGGATTGTGTTACAGATATTGCCTAGCAATCTATACAAAAGATATACTCTAACAGTCGTCGAGGATGACCCTCTCAATCTTCACGCGGAAGACGGCATCGGCCTCCTCGCGTTGTGTGTTGCGCTTCTGCACTGCCTCAGAGCGCACTCATTTCGTGCGCTCAGCCACGGTGTTGCGCACCGGCGGCTCGCGACGCGGAGGGGCGCTTCCCCTCCCAATCCCGGAAGTACCGCCGCGAGGCATCTACGGACCGGGGTGGGTGCGGTGGTGCGGCGGTTGAGGCGGGGGAAAGTAGGGTTTCAACTCGTATTTGTTGCTATATATATCGTCCGTGCCGCCGATTTCACGGCCCCATGAAATGTTTACGGGCTTTTTTGATCGACGGGTGAAACCGAGCAAAACTAAAAACCCACCGAAACAATGCGGATTGGACCTGTTTTAAAGCATCTGCTAGAGTTGCTTTTAGTGCGCCTTTCGATCCCACCACTTGACAGTCCGACCGATCTAGCTGCACTTTTACTTCCACCCAAAGAAACATGGAGTGTTGCGGCCAGAAACAAAACTGCAGCTGGCTCCGCACTATTCAATGGATATATATACTATCGGATGACGAAAAGGCGAGCGTCCTCTGATCTGAGATCGCCAAAGAACCATCGCTTCGGCGGATCCATCCACTGGCGGCCGCCAAGTGTGGGGTGGATTCAGCACCGCTTTACAGCGCCCGCGCGCGCTTTTGCGTGTCCGTCGCCGATCGCGATGTCGCTCGAAAGAGACGATACGGCTCGAGGCACGCGGTTGCGGCAACATCCCAGGGGAAAGGGTCGTTAACTTTTCAGATCTTGGGGCGTTGCATGGGAATCGTGGGATCTACATCTACTATCTCGGTGGATTTGGTGCTGCACACCATGAGTCCATGACACGAGCCTGCTCACCACAACACTGCACTACAGTCGGAGGAGAGTGGAGCTGAAAAAACGCCCCTTCAAAGAAAGAGCTGAAAAAACGCAGCGGCATGATCCGACGCTCCAGGCCACCGTAAGAATCTCCAACCTTTCCCGTTACAGCAAGATGGGGTGTCTTTGGGTTTGTGTTCTTTGATACTTCCCTGGCCCATTTTAGTTTTACCAGGCCTCAAAGGCAGACTTGGACAGAGCTTTTGCCTAGTTTGTTTAGTGATGTGTTCCTCTTCTTTTTTCAAGTTCGGTTTGAGTTAGGATTTTTTTTAAAAAAAGATAGACAATCATGAATAATCGAGTCACAAGGGTCCTCCTCCGTTCAAACATGTCTAGGTATACATGAATCCAAATAAATCCGCGACACTTATTTTAAAACATAGAGTTGGTACATAAATAGTGCACTATTAGAAAAAACGTCTAGCAGTAGGATTGCTAGCAGTGACGCATCAAAAAGTGGTGCTTCACTAATGGGCATGTTAGCAGTGGCGCACCTGACTAGTAGTGCGCCACTGCTAACTTTCTGCTTGGTCGACCCCCTCTCCCCAAACTTATCAGTGGCGCCACTGGTAAGTTTGACCTTTTTTAAAATAATAAAAATATGGCCCCACCCTTATCAATGGCCCACCATGTCATGGTAGGCCATTGCTAAGGGAAACCAAAATTCTACCCACACCCCCTAGTGGACCGCCTTTCTAGTTTTTTTAAAAAAATTGATTAAAATTTTAAAAAATAAAATACTTCAAGATTTCCATGTGTTATGCATCTGGTTGCAAGAGAAATTAACAAACATTAATTTCGACTTTTTTGCAAAATTGCGTCATCTATCGGAAAAACGGGATTTTTGGTTGCATATGACCTCTGATGAAAAAAATAATTATATGAAAATGTATCTACTCTCAGCGTTTAAAGAATTTTAAGATTCCAAAAATCAAAAAGGAAATGGGACTTTTTTCAGGTTGTACATATTGGCAGAAATTTCAAAAAAATAAAAATAGCATTGGCGCACCAAGCCATGAGGTGCGCCACTCCTAGGTGTCCCTCCTTCGAAATTTGAAATGGTCAGCCACCCTTTACCCTTATCCCCACCCTCCTCCCTCCTCCGCACATTTCCTCCATCCTCTCCTCTTTCTCTCCTCCTCCCCCATTCCCTCCTCCTCCAACTCTTTCCTCCTCCACTCCGGCCTCCTCTTCCTCCAACTCCGCTCCTCGCCGAGTCCTTCTCCAACTTCGGCCATCTCTTCCACTCCCTCTTCCTCCAACTCCACCCCCTCCTCCACTCCTTCTCCAACTCCGGCCTCCTCCTCCTCCTCCTCCACTCCTTCTCCAACGTCAGTCTCCTCCTCCTCCTCCACTCCCTCTCCAACTCTGGCCTAGTCCTCTTCATCCACTCCTCCTCCTCCTCTCCTCCTTCTCCTCTTCCTCCTCCTCTCCTCCTCCACTCGGCCGACCCATCCTTCCTCTTCTTCAGCTTCACGTGGAGCTTCCCCATCACAGAGAACGTGCCAAGATGCATTCTAGAACGAAAATCGAAAAAACACTAAAAAATTCCAAATCTAGATCCAGATCCAAATTTCAAAATTTTACAAGTGGCACACCTCTTTTTTGTGCAGTGACGCACCTCAACGAAATAGTGACGCACATGTACGTTAGCAGTGGCACACTAGTCGGTGCGCCACTGCTATTTGGATTACCAGTGGTATCAGTGGCGCAGCACTGGTGCGTCACTGCTAAAATTAGCAGCAGCGTTATAGCCAAAGCCAGTGTGTCACTAATAAACATTTTTCTGGTAGTGGTGTAATGAATATAAAAAAAGTATACTCCTTAAAAAGTATTCATTGCAAAATCAAAAGAACGGAATAAGTGGTGTTGTGGAGTATTCTTATATCGTAAGTTACATGCAAATTAAAATACAAAGTATATACATTGATGTGCATAACTTAATACTAGAAGCTCGCTACCACCAAAATACACATGATCGATTCGCCCCACTATAGAGAACATTCAGCGAAAGAGGTGTCAGGTAAATTTAATAGCATCACACAAAGTGATCCAAATATTAGAACTTGGCGAATAATTGCTCTAGCCTACTCAAGACACGGATAACTTCAAGTGTGCTCAAGCGCACATGCCCCCTCTTCAAAAGATAATTTTGCATTCATCTAAGAACATAAAATATAAAACCTCACAAGCCTGTTTTTTTTTAAATAGTTCATTTCCAGATTCCAAGTTTCGTGAAAATCGCAATTCATATGCAAGTTGTGCAACATATCCACCTTTTCAAATCCTACAATTGCTAGTCCATCTCCCTACTTTTGTTTTTCGCACAAACCACAATCAATGTTTTTTACAATAAATTATTGGTACATGACTCTATATTACCGAGGAGGACCTACCGGAGGCCTGGACTCGTGATCTGGCCGGAGTGTTGAGTTCCGGAAGGTTCCGCCGATGAATGTAACAGTGTTTTTACCTGGAGTTTGTTGGATCGGAGGTATTCGGTCATGCGCACCCATATTTTTATTCCGACTGATTGGTTCTGGAGGGAGCGGCGCGAAGCTCTTTTTCTTTGATTGACATCAAGTGACTATGGATCCATGATGAAAGTCAGAAGAAGAGAATTTCATGAAGGTCAGAGGGGAGGACTAGCTAAGGGAGGTTCAAGTCTTTGCGATGTTGAGGGACTTGCTTGGTGTTCCGGGCTTCACAGCAACGGTATGAAAGTGGGGGCGACAACACAGGTGAAGTGCAGAGTCCTACCTTTCAGGGTGAAAACCCAAGGTCTGGTCTTAATTGGTTGTGCCTGGCAATGTCCTTGGTGGAGGTATTTGTTTTGAGAGCGGGGACTAGTCTGTAATTCAGGTGTTGTCTTGGCGGTGGATGTATTGCTGTTGTTAGGCCCGAGATACTGTAGCGGGACTTTTGTTTCTTAGTTTTCTTTTCTTGTTTTTTGCTGTGTGCATCCGTAGTGCCATTAGGGTGGTGCGTTGTTGCAGAGGCTGGGTGTAATTGGTATCTTCTTGATATTAATATATTCTTTTTATCGAAAAAAATGACTCTATATTACCTCCGTTCCTATGAAGACGGCTTATTTTATCTTTAAATAGACAAAACATAAAAAGTATGAAGTACTTTTTACAAACAAAAATATATCATTAGATACATCATGAAATATATGTTTTGCATATGATATATAGAGAATATTATATTTATTAATAGATTTTTTAAGAGTTTGATCAAACTTTGCCTAAATTAAATTTTCTTGAAAAATATAAATCTTATTAATTCGTTGAAACGAAGGGAATACTATACGCTGCAAGTTTATTTTGCATATATGAGAAAATTGATCTAGTTTATTTGAACCTTGATGCTAGGTGTTATGCAAATTGTTTGATGACATGGTGAAGTGATTCTTGATCAAAATACAACTGCAAGCTACATGTATCTTTTCATGCACCAATCTTGTCACAAGATGCACAAATGAAAGTTGCATGCGGTGCATGCACCTTTTCTTACAAACTCGAATGGAGAAGTGGTATATCAGTACTTGCACGGTTGCACCAGGACTCGTTTGAACCCACATTCTTGTTTACGGTGAGTTTTCCCGTGGGATTTGCGTCGGATGCGGATAGTAAGTAATCAAACTCTGTGGACTTCCGTTGGAGTTGGACAGGTGATGTACGAAGGGCAGCACATAGAGTGTTAATATATGAGCTTATGTCATCTCCTGAAATTGCCATTTGTCATTTTTAACATAGTTGACATGGTGATTAATTATTTTGAAAAACTAAAATTACAAGTGGCACTACAGGAATGGACGCATACGCCGACGGCCAGCTGCCCTCGGCGTAGCCACGCCTGGCCCTCGGTGTAGGCTACGCCGACGGCAGCCCTCGGCGTATGGCGTCGGCGTTTAGGTCCCCTCGGCATAGACAATATTGCCGTCGGCGTAGCCCGGTCCTCGGCGTAGCACGCTACGCCGACGGCATACAAATTTGAAAATTTTGAATTTTCTTTTTTCCAAAAAAATTCAAAAAAAATTTCGAAAAAAAGTAATTTTTTTCTATAATGCCGACGGCATAGAGTTTTAAGTTTTTTCAAATTTTATTTTTTTTACACCATTTTTTTTACTTGTTTATTTTTCGCCATACACTTTTAACTCTGAGTACACTTAATCTTAGGTCAAATTACAATCATTGTTAAACTTCCCAGTCGGTCACCCATCCTCACACTACTCCAACCTCAGCAAGCTTAACTTTTTGGTTCCATTCAGATGAGCTTCTCTGATACATCTCAAACATATCCATAATTTCTTATGTTCCATGCTACTTTTATGATGATACTCACATGTTTTATACACACTTTATGTCATCATTACGCATTTTCCGGCACTAACCTATTGACGAGATGCCGAAGAGCCAGTGGCTGTTTTCTGCTGTTTTTGCTTTCAGAAAATCCTACAAAGGAAATATTCTCGGAATTGGACAAAATCAACACCCAGGGTCTTATTTTTCCGCGGAGCTGATGACGCATAAAGTACACGCCCGTTGGGAACCCCAAGAGGAAGGTGTGATGCGTACAACAGCAAGTTTTCCCTCAGTAAGAAACCAAGGTTATCGAACCAGTAGGAGTCAAGGAGCACGTGAAGGTTGTTGGTGACGGAGTGTAGTGCGGCGCAACACCAGGGATTCCGGCGCCAACGTGGAACCTGCAAAACACAATCCAAATAATTTGCCCCAACTTAACAGTGAGGTTGTCAATCTCACCGGCTTGCTGTGACAAAGGATTAAATGTATAGTGTGGAAAATGATGTTTGTACGCGAAGAACAGTAATGAACAATGTTTGCAGTAGATTGTATTCAGATGTAAAAGAATGGACCGGGGTCCACAGTTTACTAGTGGTGTCTCTCCAATAAGAAATAGCATGTTGGGTGAACAAATTACAGTCGGGCAATTGACAAATAAAGAGGGCATAACAATGCACATACATATCATGATGAGTAGTGTGAAATTCAATTGGGCATTACGACAAAGTACATAGACTGCTATCCAGCATGCATCTATGCCTAAAAAGTCCACCTTCAGGTTAGCATCCGCATTCCTTCCAGTATTAAGTTGCAAACAACAGACAATTGCATTAAGTATGGTGCGTAATGTAATCAACACAAATATCCTTAGACAAAGCATTGATGTTTTATCCCTAGTGGCAACAGCACATCCACAACCTTAGAACTTTCTGTCACTGTCCCAGATTCAATGGAGGCATGAACCCACTATCGAGCATAAATACTCCCTCTTGGAGTCACAAGTATCAACTTGGCCAGAGCCTCTACTAGCAACGGAGAGCATGCAAGATCATAAACAACACATATATGATAGATTGATAATCAACATGACATAGTATTCCATATTCATCGGATCCCAACAAACACAACATGTAGCATTACAAATAGGCGATCTTGATGATGATAGGCAGCTCACAAGATCTAACATGATGGCACAATGAGGAGAAGACAACCATCTAGCTACTGCTATGGACCCATAGTCCAGGGGTGAACTACTCACACATCAATCCGGAGGCGATCATGGTGATGAAGAGTCCTCCGGGAGATGATTCCCCTCTCCGGCAGGGTGCCGGAGGCGATCTCCTGAATCCCCCGAGATGGGATTGGCGGCGGCGGCGTCTCTGGAAGGTTTTCCGTATCGTGGCTCTCGGTACTGGGGTTTTCGCGACGAAGGGTTTAAGTAGGCGGAAGGGCAGAGTCGGAGGGCTGACGGGGGCCCCACACGCTAGGGCGGCGCGGGCCCCTTCCTGGCCGCGCGGCCCTAGTGTGGCGGCGCATCGTCGCCCCACTTCGTAACCCTTTCGGTCTTCTGGAAGCTTCGTGGAAAAATAAGACCCTGGGTGTTGATTTCGTCCAATTCCGAGAATATTTCCTTTGTAGGATTTCTAAAACCAAAAACAGCAGAAAACAACAACTGGCTCTTCGGCATCTCGTTAATAGGTTAGTGCCGGAAAATGCATAATAATGACATAAAATGTGTATAAAACATGTGAGTATCATCATAAAAGTAGCATGGAACGTAAGAAATTATAGATACGTTTGAGACGTATCAAGCATCCCCAAGCTTAGTTCATACTCGCCCTCGAGTTGGAAAACGATAACAAAGATAATTTATGAAGTGACATGATATCATAATCTTGATCAATACTATTGTAAAGCACATGAGATGAATGCAACGATTCGAAGCAATGGTAAAGACAATGAGTAAACAATTGAACCATGTAGCAAAGACTTTTCATGAATACTACTTTCAAGACAAGCATCAATGACTTGCATAAGAGTTAACTCATAAAGCAATAGATTCATAGTAGAAAGCTTTGAAGCAACACAAAGGAAGATATAGGTTTCAGCGGTTGCTTTCAAGTTCAACATGTATATCTCATGAATAATTGTCAACACAAAGTAATATGATGAATGCAAATAAGCAAGTATGTAAGAATCAACGCACATAGTTGACACAAGTGTTTGCTTCTAAGATAGAAAGAAGTAGGTAAACTGACTCAACATAAAGTAGAAGAAAGACCCTTCACAGAGGGAAGCATGGATTACTATTTTTGTGCTAGAGCTTTTATTTTGAAAACATAGAAACAATTTTGTCAATGGTAGTAATAAAGCATATGTGTTATGCATAAGACATCTTATAAGTTGCAAGCCTCATGCATAGACTACCAATAGTGCTCACACCTTGTCCTAATTAGCTTGGATTTACATGGATTAGCATTGCATGACATATGTTTCAACCAAGTGTCACAATACCTCTATGCCGCCTGTACAAAGGTCTAAGGAGAAAGTTCACATTGGATTTCTCGCTTTTGATTATTCTCAACTAAGACATCCATACCGGGACAACATAGACAACAGATAATAGACTCCTCTTTAATGCATAAGCATTCAACAACAAATAATATTCTCATAAGAGATTGAGGATTAGTGTCCAAACTGAAACTTCCACCATGATTCATGGCTTTAGTTAGCGGCCCAATGTTCTTCTCTAACAATATGCATACTCAAACCATTGATCATGATAAATCACCCTTACTTCAGACAAGACGAACATTCATAGCAACTCACATGATATTCAACAAAGTGTAATAGTTGATGGCGTCCCCAGAAACATGGTTACCGCTCAACAAGCAACTTATAAGAAATAAGATACATAAGTACATATTCAATACCACAATAGTTTTTAAGCTATTTTCCCATGAGCTATATATTGCAAAGACAAAGAATAGAATTTTAAAGGTAGCACTAGAGTAATTTACTTTGGAATGACGGAGAAATACCATGTAGTAGGTAGGTATGGTGGACACAAATGGCATAGTTTTTGGCTCAAGGATTTGGATGCACGAGAAGTATTCCCTATCAATACAAGGCTTAGGCTAGCAAGGTTGTTCGAAGCAAACACAAGTATGAACCGGTACAGCAAAACTTACATAAGAACATATTGCAAGCATTATAAGACTCTACATTGTCTTCCTTGTTGTTCAAACACCTCACCAGAAAATATCTAGACACTAGAGAGACCAATCATGCAAACCAAATTTTAACAAGCTATATGTAGTTCTTCATTAATAGGTGCAAAGTATATGATGCAAGAGCTTTAACACGATCTATATGAGCACAACAATTGCCAAGTATCAAATTATTCAAGACATTATACCATTTACCACATGAAGCATTTTCCGTTTCCAACCATATAACAATTAACGAAGCAGTTTCGACCTTCGCCATGAACATTAAAAGTAAAGCTAAGAACACATGTGTTCATATGCAACAGCGGAGCGTGTCTCTCTCCCACACAAGGAATGCTAGGATCCGATTTTATTCAAACAAAAACAAAAATAAAAACAAACAGACGCTCCAAGTAAAGCACATAAGATGTGACTGAATAAAAATATAGTTTCACTAGAGGTGACCTGATAAGTTGTCGATGAAGAAGGGGATGCCTTGGGCATCCCCAAGCTTAGATGCTTGAGTCTTCTTGAAATATGAAGGGATGAACCACAGGGGCATCCCCAAGCTTATAGTTTTCACTCTTCTTGATCATATTGTATCATCCTCCTCTCTTGACCCTTGAAAACTTCCTCCACACCAAACTCAAAACAAACTCATTAGAGGGTTAGTGCATAATCAAAAATTCACATATTCAGAGGTGACATAATCATTCTTAACACTTCTGGACATTGCACAAAGCTACTGAAAGTTAATGAAATAAAGAAATTCATCAAACATAGCAAAATAGGCAATGCGAAATAAAAGGCAGAATCTGTCAAAACAGAATAGTCCGTAAAGACGAATTTTTCTGGGGCACTTAACTTGCTCATATGAAAATTCTCAAATTGAATGAAAGTTGCGTACATATCTGAGGATCACGCACGTAAATTGGCAGATTTTTCTGAGTTACCTACAGACGGGGCGGCTCAATTTTGTGACAGTAAGAATTCTGTTTCTGCGTAGTAATCCAAATCTAGTATCATCTTTACTATCAAAGACTTTACTTGGCACAACAATGCAATAAAATAAAGATAAGGAGATGTTGCTACAGTAGTAACAACTTCCAAGACTCAAATATAAAACAAAAGTGCAGAAGTAAAATAATGGGTTGTCTCCCATAAGCGCTTTTCTTTAACGCCTTTCAGCTAGGCGCAGAAAGTGTGAATCAAGTAACATCAAGAGATGAAGCATCAACATCATAATTTGTTCTAATAATAGAATCATAGGGTAACTTCATTCTCTTTCTAGGGAAGTGTTCCATACCTTTCTTGAGAGGAAATTGATACTTAATATTACCTTCCTTCATGTCAATAATAGCACCAACAGTTCGAAGAAAAGGTCTTCCCAATATAATGGGACAAGATGCATTGCATTCAATATCCAAGACAACAAAATCAACGGGGACAAGGTTATTGTTAACCGTAATACGAACATTATCAATCCTCCCCAAAGGTTTCTTCACAGCATTATCAACAAGATTAACATCCAAATAACAGTTTTTCAATGGTGGCAAGTCAAGCATATCATAGATTTTCTTAGGCATAACAGAAATACTTGCACCAAGATCACATAAAACATTACAATTAAAATCGTTGACCTTCATCTTAATTATGGGCTCCCAACCATCTTCCAACTTCCTAGGAATAGAAGTTTCAAGTTTTAGTTTATCCTCTCTAGCTTTAATGAGAGCATTTGTAATATGTTTTGTAAAGGCCAAATTTATAGCACTAGCATTGGGACTTTTAACAAGTTTTTGTAAGAACTTTATAACTTCAGAGATATGACAATCATCAAAATATAAACCATTATGATCTACAGCAATGGGATCGTTGTCCACAATATTTTGAAAAATTTCAGCAGTTTTAGCAATTTCAGCAGTTTCAGGCAGTTTTGCACGCTTTGCATTAGGAGTAGAAACATTGCTAACACCAATTATTTTACCATTGATAGTAGGAAGTTTAGAAACATGTGGAGCATCAACATTACTAGTGGTGGTAATAGTCCAGACTTTAGCTACATTATTCTCTTTAGCAAATTTTTCTTCTTTTTCCCACCTAGCATGCAATTCAGCCATCAATCTAATATTCTCATTAATTCTAACTTGGATAGCGTTTGTTGTAGCAAATGACTTAATATATTTATTTTCATTAGGCATAACTTTCAATTTTAAAAGATCAACATCAACAGCAAGACTATCAACTTTAGAAGCAAGAATATCAATTTTACCAAGCTTTTCTTCAACAGATTTGTTAAAAGCAGTTTGTGTACTAATAAATTCTTTAAGCATGGCTTCAAGACGAGGGGGTAAATTCCTATTATTGTTGTAAGAATTACCATAAGAATTACCATTATTAGAAGGATATTGCCTATAGTTGTTACTAGAATTATTCCTATGAGCACTGTTGTTAAAATTATTATTTTTAATGAAGTTCACATCAACATGCTCTTCTTGAGAAACCAATGAAGCTAAAGGAACATTATTAGGATCAACATTAGATCTACCATTCACAAGCATAGACATAATAGCATCAATCTTATCACTCAAGGAGGAGGTTTCTTCAACAGAATTTACCTTCTTACCTTGTGGAGCTCTTTCCATGTGCCATTCAGAGTAATTAATCATCATGTCATCAAGAACTTTGTTGCGGCGCCTAAGGTGATGGACATAAAAGTACCTCCAGCAGCTGAATCCAATAGGTTCCGTGAAGAAAAATTCAATCCTGCATAAAAGGTTTGGATGATCATCCAAGTAGTCAGTCCATGGGTAGGGCAATTTTTAACCAAAGATTTCATTCTTTCCCATGCTTGGGCAACATGCTCATTATCCAATTGCTTAAAATTCATTAAGCTACTTCTCAAAGATATAATTTTAGCAGGAGGATAATATCTACCAATAAAAGTATCCTTACATTTAGTCCATGAATCAATACTATTCTTAGGCAAAGATAGCAACCAATCTTTAGCTCTTCCTCTTAATGAGAAAGGAAACAATTTTAATTTTATAATGTCACCATCTACATCCTTATACTTTTGCATTTCACAAATATCAACAAAATTATTAAGATGGGCAGCAGCATCATCAGAACTAACACCAGAAAATTGTTGGAGATATGCCCAAGAGGCAATAATAAAAGTGGTTATTATATATCTTTATGTTTATGATAAATGTTTATATACCATGCTATAATTGTATTAACCGAAACATTGATACATGTGTGTTATGTAAACAACAAGGAGTCCCTAGTAAGCCTCTTAACTAGCTTGTTGATTAATAGATGATCATTGTTTCATGATCATGAACATTGGATGTTATTAATAACAAGGTTATGTCATTATATGAATGATGTAATGGACACACCTAATTAAGTGTAGCATAAGATCACGTCATTAAGTTATTTGCTATAAGCTTTCGATACATAGTTACCTAGTCCTTATGACCATGAGATCATGTAAATCACTTATACCGGAAAGGTACTTTGATTACATCAAACACCACTGCGTAAATGGGTGGTTATAAAGGTGGGATTAAGTATCCGGAAAGTATGAGTTGAGGCATGTGGATCAACAGTGGGATTTGTCCATCCCGATGATGGATAAATATACTCTAGGCCCTCTCGGTGGAATGTCGTCTAAATAGCTTGCAAGTATATGAATAGTTCATAAGAGACCACATACCACGGTACGAGTAAAGAGTACTTGTCAGGAGACGAGGTTGAACAAGGTATCGAGAGATACCGATGATCAAACCTCAGACAAGTAAAATATCGCGTGACAAAGGGAATCGGTATCGTATGTGAATGGTTCATTCGATCACTAAGTCATCGTTGAATATGTGGGAGCCATTATAGATCTCCAGATCCCGCTATTGGTTATTGGTTGGAGAGAGTTCGCGAACCATAGGGTGACACACTTAAGGTTTGATGTTGTATTTGTAGAACTTGAATATGGAATGGAGTTCGAAGGTTTGTTCGAAATCTCGGATGAGATCCCGAACATCACGAGGAGTTTCGGAATGGTCCGGAGAATAAGATTCATATATAGGAAGTCATTTTATAAGTTTGAAAATGATCCGGTGAAATTTTGGAAGGTTCTAGAAGGTTCTAGAAAAGTCCGGAAGAATTCACTTTGGAAGGCGGAGTCCCGAAGGGACTCCACCTCCCATGCCGGCCAACCCTAGAGGGGTGGAGTACCAAGTGGACTCCACCAAGGGGGCCGGCCACCCCCCTCATGGAAGGGTGGGAGTCCCATTTGAGGTGGGAATCCCACCTTGGGTAGGTTTCCCTACACATGGAAGGTTTTGGGTTGGGGTCTTATTCGAAGACTTGTAGTCCAACACTTGGGGGTTCCACCTATATAATGAGGGGCCAAGGGCAGGGGGCCGACCACCACAACACCACCACCTTGGCCGCACCCCAAGGAGGCCGGCCACCCCCTCTCCCCAAACCCTAGCCGCCCCACTCCTCCACCTCTCCCGCAACGCTTAGCGAAGCTCCGCCGGAGATCTCCATCGCCACCGCCACCACGCCGTCGTGCTGCCAGATTCAAGGAGGAGCTACTACTTCTGCTGCCCGCTGGAACGGGGAGAAGGACGTCGTCTTCATCAACACCGAACGTGTGATCAAGTACGGAGGTGCTGCCCGATTGTGGCACCGTCAAGATCTTCTACGCGCTTTTGAAAGCGGCAAGTGATCGTCTACCGCAGCAACAAGAGCCTCATCTTGTAGGCTTTGGAAATCTTCAAGGGTGAGTCTCGTTCATCCCCTCGTTGCTCCCGTCTTCTAGATTGCATCTTGGCTTGGATTGCGTTCTCGCGGTAGGAAATTTTTTGTTTTCTATGCAACGAATCCCTACAGTGGTATCAGAGCCGTGTCTATGCATAGATGGTTGCACGAGTAGAACACAATGGTTTTGTGGGCGTTGATGCTTATGTTGTCTTTAGTTTGAGTACTTTGCATCTTTGTGGCATAGTGGGATGAAGCGTCTCGGGCTAACTTTACATGCCTGCGTTCATGAGATTTGCTCCACGCTTGACATGCAACTTGTATTGCATAAGTGGCTTTGCGGGTGTCTGTCTCTCCTACTATAGTGAAGATTCAATTTACTCTTCTATTGACAACACTAGTATCACCGTTGTGGTTCATGTTCGTAGGTAGATTAGATCTTACTCGAAAACCCTAAACCACGTAAAATATGCAAACCAAATTAGAGACGTCTAACTTGTTTTTGCAGGGTTTGGTGATGTGATATGGCCATAATGTGATGATGAATATGTATGAGATGATCATTATTGTATTGTGGCAACTGGCAGGAGCCTTATGGTTGTCTTTAAATTTCATATTGAGTAGTATTTCAAAGTAGTTGTAATAGTTGCTACATGAGGTGAACAACCATGAAGACGGCGCCATGGACCTTGACGCTACGCCGACGATGATGGAGATCATGCCCGTTGGTGATGGAGATCATGTCTGTGCTTTGGAGATGTAGATCAAAGGCGCAAAGACAAAGGGGCCATATCATATCACATATGAACTGCATGTGATGTTAATCCTTTTATGCATCTTATTTTGCTTAGATCGCGACGGTAGCATTATAAGATGATCCCTCTCACTAAAATATCAAGATAATAAAGTGTTCATTCTTAGTAGCACCGTTGCCAAGACTTGTCGTTTTGAAGCATCTCGTGATGATCGGGTGTGATAGAATCAACAAGTGCATACAACGGGTGCAAGCCAGTTTTGCACATGCGGATACTAAGGTTGCCTTTACGAGCCTAGCATGTACAGACATGGTCTCGGAACACGTGATACCGAAAGGTAGAGCATGAATCATATGATTGATATGATGAACACTTTGAGTGTTCGCCATTGAAATTACATCTTGTCTCGTGATGATCGGACTTAGGTGTGATGGATTTGGTTCGTGTGATCACTAAGACAATTCGAGGGATATTGTTTTGAGTGGGAGTTCACCTAGATTTTTAATTTTGTTGAATTAAAATTTGAACTCAATTTGTCATAAACTTAGTCTAAACTATTGCAAATATATGTTGTAGATATGGCGTCCCTGATACGTCTCCGACGTATCGATAATTTCTTGTGTTCCATGCCACATTATTGATGATATCTACATGTTTTATGCACACTTTATGCCATATTCGTGCATTTTCTGGAACTAACCTATTAACAAGATGCCGAAGTGCCGATTCTTTGTTTTCTGCTGTTTTTGGTTTCAGAAATCCTAGTAACGAAATATTCTCGGAATTGGACGAAATCAACGCCCAGGGTCCTATTTTGCCACGAAGCTTCCAGAAGACCGAAGAGGAGACGAAGTGGGGCCACGAGGCGCCCAAACCCTAGGGCGGCGCGGCCTGCCCCTTGGCCGCGCCGACCTGTGGTGTGGGGCCCTCGTGTGGCCCCCTGATCTGCCCTTCCGCCTACTTAAAGCCTCCGTCGCAAACCCCAGTACCGAGAGCCACGATACGGAAAACCTTCCAGAGACGCCGCCGCCGCCAATCCCATCTCGGGGGATTCAGGAGATCGCCTCCGGCACCCTGCCGGAGAGGGGAATCATCTCCCGGAGGACTCTACGCCGCCATGGTCGCCTCCGGAGTGATGTGTGAGTAGTCTACCCCTGGACTATGGGTCCATAGCAGTAGCTAGATGGTTGTCTTCTCCCCATTGTGCTTAATTGTCGGGTCTTGTGAGCTGCCTAACATGATCAAGATCATCTATCTGTAATTCTATATGTTGCGTTTGTTGGGATCCGATGAATAGAGAATACTTGTTATGTTGATTATCAAAGTTATGTCTATGTGTTGTTTATGATCTTGCATGCTCTCCGTTACTAGTAGATGCTCTGGCCAAGTAGATGCTTGTAACTCCAAGAGGGAGTATTTATGCTCGATAGTGGGTTCATGTCTCCGTGAATCTGGGGAAGTGATGGCGTGTATTTCACACGTTCGTTGGGCAACCCCAAGAGGAAGGTATGATGCGCACAGCAGCAAGTTTTCCCTCAGAAAGAAACCAAGGTTTATCGAACCAGGAGGAGCCAAGAAGCACGTTGAAGGTTGATGGCGGCGGGATGTAGTGCGGCGCAACACCAGGGATTCCGGCGCCAACGTGGAACCTGCACAACACAACCAAAGTACTTTGCCCCAACGAAACAGTGAGGTTGTCAATCTCACCGGCTTGCTGTAACAAAGGATTAATCGTATTGTGTGGAAGATGATTGTTTGCAGAAAACAGTAGAACAAGTATTGCAGTAGATTGTATTTCAGTAAAGAGAATTGGACCGGGGTCCACAGTTCACTAGAGGTGTCTCTCCCATAAGACGAACAGCATGTTGGGTGAACAAATTACAGTTGGGCAATTGACAAATAAAGAGAGCATGACAATGCACATACATATCATGATGAGTATAGTGAGATTTAATTGGGCATTACGACAAAGTACATAGACCGCCATCCAACTGCATCTATGCCTAAAAAGTCCACCTTCAGGTTATCATCCGAACCCCCTCCAGTATTAAGTTGCAAAGCAACAGACAATTGCATTAAGTATGGTGCGTAATGTAATCAACAACTACATCCTTAGACATAGCATCAATGTTTTATCCCTAGTGGCAACAGCACAACACAACCTTAGAACTTTCTCACACTGTCCCGGTGTCAATGCATGCATGAACCCACTATCGAGCATAAGTACTCCCTCTTGGAGTTACAAGCATCTACTTGGCCAGAGCATCTACTAGTAACGGAAAGCATGCAAGATCATAAACAACACATAAGTATAACTTTGATAATCACCATAACAAGTATTCTCTATTCATCGGATCCCAACAAACGCAACATATAGAATTACAGATAGATGATCTTGATCATGTTAGGCAGCTCACAAGATCCGACAATGATAGCACAATGGGGAGAAGACAACCATCTAGCTACTGCTATGGACCCATAGTCCAGGGGTAGACTACTCACACATCACACCGGAGGCGACCATGGCGGCGTAGAGTCCTCCGGGAGATGATTCCCCTCTCTGCGCAGGGTGCCGGAGGCGATCTCCTGGATCCCCCGAGATGGGATCGGCGGCGGCGGCGTCTCTGGAAGGTTTTCCGTATCGTGGCTCTCGGTACTGGGGGTTTCGTCACGGAGGCTATTTGTAGGCGGAAGGGCAGGTCAAGAGACGGCACGGGGGCCCCACACCACAGGGCCACGCGGCCAGGGGGGGCCGCGCCGCCCTAGGGTGTGGCCCCCTCGTCGCCCCTCTTCGTCTCTCCTTCGGACTTCTGGAAGCTTCGTGGAAAAATAGGCCCCTGGGCTTTGATTTCGTCCAATTCCGAGAATATTTCCTTACTAGGATTTCTGAAACCAAAAACAGCAGAAAACAGCAACTGGCACTTCGGCATCTTGTTAATAGGTTAGTTCCAGAAAATGCACGAATATGACATAAAGTGTGCATAAAACATGTAGATAACATCAATAATGTGGCATGGAACATAAGAAATTATCGATACGTCGGAGACGTATCAGCATCCCCAAGCTTAGTTCTGCTCGTCCCGAGCAGGTAAAACGATAACACAGATAATTTCTGGAGTGACATGCCATCATAATCTTGATCATACTATTTGTAAAGCATATGTAGTGAATGCAGCGATCAAAACAATATATATGACATGAGTAAACAAGTGAATCATAAAGCAAAGACTTTTCATGAATAGCACTTCAAGACAAGCATCAATTAAGTCTTGCATAAGAGTTAACTCATAAAGCAATAATTCAAAGTAAAGGCATTGAAGCAACACAAAAGAAGATTAAGTTTCAGCGGTTGCTTTCAACTTGTAACATGTATATCTCATGGATATTGTCAACATAGAGTAATATAATAAGTGCAATAAGCAAGTATGTAGGAATCAATGCACAGCTCACACAAGTGTTTGCTTCTTGAGGTGGAGAGAAATAGGTGAACTGACTCAACAATAAAAGTAAAAGAATGGTCCTCCATAGAGGAAAAGCATCGATTGCTATATTTGTGCTAGAGCTTTGATTTTGAAAACATGAAACAATTTTGTCAACGGTAGTAATAAAGCATATGCATCATGTAAATTATATCTTATAAGTTGCAAGCCTCATGCATAGTGTACTAATAGTGCCCGCACCTTGTCCTAATTAGCTTGGACTACCGGATCATCACAATGCACTGTTTTTACCAAGTGTCACAAAGGGGTACCTCTATGCCGCCTGTACAAAGGTCTAAGGAGAAAGCTCGCATTGGATTTCTCGCTATTGATTATTCTTCAACTTAGACATCCATACCGGGACAACATAGACAACAGATAATGGACTCCTCTTTTATGCATAAGCATATAGCAACAATTAATAATTTTCTCATTTGAGATTGAGGATATATGTCCAAAACTGAAACTTCCACCATGGATCATGGCTTTAGTTAGCGGCCCAATGTTCTTCTCTAACATATGCTTGCTTAACCATATGGTGGTAGATCTCTCTTACTTCAGACAAGACGGACATGCATAGCAACTCACATGAAATTCAACAACGAATAGTTGATGGCGTCCCCAGTGAACATGGTTATCGCACAACAAGCAACTTAATAAGAGATAAAGTGCATAATTACATATTCAATACCACAATAGTTTTTAAGCTATTTGTCCCATGAGCTATATATTGCAAAGGTGAACGATGGAATTTTAAAGGTAGCACTCAAGCAATTTACTTTGGAATGGCGGAAAATACCATGTAGTATAGGTAGGTATGGTGGACACAAATGGCATAGTGGTTGGCTCAAGTATTTTGGATGCATGAGAAGTATTCCCTCTCGATACAAGGTTTAGGCTAGCAAGGCTTATTTGAAACAAACACAAGGATGAACCGGTGCAGCAAAACTCACATAAAAGTCATATTGAAAACATTATAAGACTCTACACCGTCTTCCTTGTTGTTCAAACTCAATACTAGAAATTATCTAGACCTTAGAGAAACCAAATATGCAAACCAAA
Organism: Lolium perenne; assembly: GCF_019359855.2. Taxonomy (NCBI): domain Eukaryota; kingdom Viridiplantae; phylum Streptophyta; class Magnoliopsida; order Poales; family Poaceae; genus Lolium; species Lolium perenne. The sequence continues at coordinate 195,536,045 of NC_067249.2, forward strand.
TTTTAGCATGCTCTATGTATTTCTTCATTAATGGGTGCAAAGCATATGATGCAAGAGCTTAAATATGAGCACAACAATTGCCAAGTATCACATTACCCAAAACATTTATAGCAATTACTACATGTATCATTTTCCAATTCCAACCATATAACAATTTAACGAAGAAGAAACTTCGCCATGAATACTATGAGTAGAAACCAAGGACATACTTGTCCATATGCTACAGCGGAGCGTGTCTCTCTCCCATAAAGTGAATGCTAGGATCCATTTTATTCAAACAAAACAAAAAAAACAAAAACAAACCGACGCTCCAAGAAAAAGCACATAAGATGTGATGGAATAAAAATGTAGTTTCAGGGGAGGAACCTGATAATGTTGTCGATGAAGAAGGGGATGCCTTGGGCATCCCCAAGCTTAGACGCTTGAGTCTTCTTAGAATATGCAGGGGTGAACCACCGGGGCATCCCCAAGCTTAGAGCTTTCACTCTCCTTGATCATGTTGCATCTTACTCCTCTCTTGATCCTTGAAAACTTCCTCCACACCAAACTCGAAACAACTCATTAGAGGGTTAGTGCACAATATAAATTGACATATTCAGAGGTGACACAATCATTCTTAACACTTCTGGACATTGCATAATGCTACTTGACATTAGTGGATCAAAGAAATTCATCCAACATAGCAAAAGAGGCAATGCGAAATAAAAGGCAGAATCTGTCAAAACAGAACAGTTCGTATTGACGAATTTTAAAATGGCACCAGACTTGCTCAAATGAAAATGCTCAAATTGAATGAAAGTTGCGTACATATCTGAGGATCATGCACGTAAATTGGCTTAATTTTCTGAGTTACCTACAGGGAGGTGGACTCAGATTCGTGACAGCAAAGAAATCTGGAACTGTGCAGTAATCCAAATCTAGTACTTACTTTTCTATCAACGGCTTTACTTGGCACAACAAAACACAAAACTAAGATAAGGAGAGGTTGCTACAGTAGTAAACAACTTCCAAGACACAAAATAAAAACAAAGTACTGTAGCAAAATAACACATGGGTTATCTCCCAAGAAGTTCTTTCTTTATAGCCATTAAGATGGGCTCAGCAGTTTTAATGATGCACTCGCAAGAAATAGTATTTGAAGCAAAAGAGAGCATCAAGAGGCAAATTCAAAACAAATTTAAGCCTAACATGCTTCCTATGAAAAGGAATCTTGTACACAAATAAATTCATGAAAAGCAAAGTGACAAGATCAGGAAGATAAAACAAGTGTAGTTTCAAAAATTTCAGCACATAGAGAGGTGTTTTAGTAACATGAAAATTTCTACAACCATATTTTCCTCTCTCATAATAACTTTCAGTAGCATCATGAGCAAACTCAATAATATAACTATCACATAAAGCATTCTTATCATGAGTCTCATGCATAAAATTATTACTTTCCACATGAGCATAGTCAATTTTATTAGTTGTAGTGGGAGCAAATTCAACAAAGTGGCTATCATCATATATAGGAGGCATATTGTAATCATAAAAGAAAATTTTCTCCTCAATGCTTGGGGGACTAAAAAGATCATGCTCATCAAAGCCAGCTTCCCCAAGCTTAGAATTTTCCATAGCATTAGCAACAATGGTGTTTAAAGCATTCATAGTAATAACATTCCCATTAGCATGCATATAAAGTTCCATGGGTTTTTTAATTCTCTCTTCAAACACATCATGTCCTAATTCAAGATAAAGTTCATAAAGATCTCTCATATTTTTGTTGTTTTCCATTATGCTTAACTAGTGAAATAAAAACATGCATGATATTAAGTAAAGTAAAACAAGTAACTAATTTTTTTTTGTGTTTTTAATATGGAGAACAAGATAGTAAATAAAGTAAAACTAGCAACTAATTTTTTTGTATTTTGATTTAGTGCAGCAAACAAAGTAGTAAATAAAACTAAGCAAGACAAAAATAAAGTAAAGAGATTGAGAAGTGGAGACTCCCCTTGCAGCGTGTCTTGATCTCCCCGGCAACGGCGCCAGAAAATATGCTTGATGGCGTGTATTTCACACGTTCGTTGGGCAACCCCAAGAGGAAGGTATGATGCGCACAGCAGCAAGTTTTCCCTCAGAAAGAAACCAAGGTTTATCGAACCAGGAGGAGCCAAGAAGCACGTTGAAGGTTGATGGCGGCGGGATGTAGTGCGGCGCAACACCAGGGATTCCGGCGCCAACGTGGAACCTGCACAACACAACCAAAGTACTTTGCCCCAACGAAACAGTGAGGTTGTCAATCTCACCGGCTTGCTGTAACAAAGGATTAATCGTATTGTGTGGAAGATGATTGTTTGCAGAAAACAGTAGAACAAGTATTGCAGTAGATTGTATTTCAGTAAAGAGAATTGGACCGGGGTCCACAGTTCACTAGAGGTGTCTCTCCCATAAGACGAACAGCATGTTGGGTGAACAAATTACAGTTGGGCAATTGACAAATAAAGAGAGCATGACAATGCACATACATATCATGATGAGTATAGTGAGATTTAATTGGGCATTACGACAAAGTACATAGACCGCCATCCAACTGCATCTATGCCTAAAAAGTCCACCTTCAGGTTATCATCCGAACCCCCTCCAGTATTAAGTTGCAAAGCAACAGACAATTGCATTAAGTATGGTGCGTAATGTAATCAACAACTACATCCTTAGACATAGCATCAATGTTTTATCCCTAGTGGCAACAGCACAACACAACCTTAGAACTTTCTGTCACTGTCCCAGGTGTCAATGCAGGCATGAACCCACTATCGAGCATAAGTACTCCCTCTTGGAGTTACAAGCATCTACTTGGCCAGAGCATCTACTAGTAACGGAAAGCATGCAAGATCATAAACAACACATAAGTATAACTTTGATAATCACCATAACAAGTATTCTCTATTCATCGGATCCCAACAAACGCAACATATAGAATTACAGATAGATGATCTTGATCATGTTAGGCAGCTCACAAGATCCGACAATGATAGCACAATGGGGAGAAGACAACCATCTAGCTACTGCTATGGACCCATAGTCCAGGGGTAGACTACTCACACATCACACCGGAGGCGACTATGGCGGCGTAGAGTCCTCCGGGAGATGATTACCCTCTCCGGCAGGGTGCCGGAGGCGATCTCCTGGATCCCCCGAGATGGGATCGGCGGCGGCGGCGTCTCTGGAAGGTTTTCCGTATCGTGGCTCTTGGTACTGGGGGTTTCGTCACGGAGGCTATTTGTAGGCGGAAGGGCAGGTCAAGAGGCGGCACGGGGGCCCCACACCACAGGGCCGCGCGGCCAAGGGGGGGCCGCGCCGCCCTAGGGTGTGGCCCCCTCGTCGCCCCTCTTCGTCTCTCCTTCGGACTTCTGGAAGCTTCGTGGAAAAATAGGCCCCTGGGCTTTGATTTCGTCCAATTCCGAGAATATTTCCTTACTAGGATTTCTGAAACCAAAAACAGCAGAAAAACAAATCGGCACTTCGGTATCTTGTTAATAGGTTAGTTCCAGAAAATGCACGAATATGACATAAAGTGTGCATAAAACATGTAGATAACATCAATAATGTGGCATGGAACATAAGAAATTATCGATACGTCGGAGACGTATCAGGAAGTGACAGAAATCTCTAAGATTATGGATGTGCTATTGCCACTAGGGATAAAACATTGGTGCTATGTTCGAGGACGTAGTTACTGATTACATTACGCGCAATACTTAATGCAATTGTCTGTTGTTAGCAACTTAATACTGGAGGGGGTTCGGATGATAACCTGAAGGTGGACTTTTTAGGCATAGATGCATGCTGGATAGCGGTCTATGTACTTTGTCGTAATGCCCAATTAAATCTCACAATACTCATCATAATATGTATGTGCATGGTCATGCCCTCTTTATTTGTCAATTGCCCAACTGTAATTTGTTCACCCAACATGCTGTTTATCTTATGGGAGAGACACCTCTAGTGAACTGTGGACCCCGGTCCAATTCTCCATACTGAAATACAATCTACTGCAATACTTGTTCTCTTGTTTTTCTGCAAACAATCATCATCCACACTATACATCTAATCCTTTGTTACAGCAAGCCGGTGAGATTGACAACCTCGCTGTTTCGTTGGGGCAAAGTACTTTGGTTGTGTTGTGCAGGTTCCACGCTGGCGCCGGAATCTCTGGTGTTGCGCCGCACTACATCCCGCCGCCATCAACCTTCAACGTGCTTCTTGGCTCCTACTGGTTCGATAAACCTTGGTTTCATACTGAGGGAAAACTTGCCGCTGTACGCATCACACCTTCCTCTTGGGGTTCCCAACGGACGCGTGCTGTACGCGTATCAAGCTCTTTTTCTGGCGCCGTTGCCGGGGAGATCAAGACACGCTGCAAGGGGAGTCTCCACTTCCCAATCTCTTTACTTTGTTTTTGTCTTGCTTAGTTTTATTTACTACTTTGTTTGCTGCACTAAATCAAAATACAAAAAAATTAGTTGCTAGTTTTACTTTATTTGCTATCTTGTTTGCTATATCAAAAACACACAAAAAATTAGTTACTTGCATTTACTTTATCTAGTTTGCTTTATTTATTACTGCTAAAATGAGTAATCCTGAAGTTGAAGTTCGTACGTTTAAGCAACGAGGGGGAGAATGTTTAAGAGATGCTTGGTATAGAATTAGTGATGCCCATAATAGGTGCACTAAGAAACACTCCATCACTATCTTACTCAGGAATTTTTATGTTGGTATCTCTAGCTGGAATAGGTATGTTCTTGATAGTCTCGCGAAAGGTAACTTCCTAAGTACTCCTGCATTAGAAGCTAGCTGCATTATTTAGAGTCTATTTGGAATACCCCCTGTTGATGAAGTTAAAACTAAAATCTCTCTTGAAGATGTTATGAAAAAATTTGAAACCTTAGAGAAAAATTTTCCAAGTATTGAAGCTAAATTGGAAATGTTACTTGATAAAACTGATGAACTTGATAAATCCTTAGGAGGAATTGATGAAAGAATTAGTGTCCTAGGAACTTGTGTTGTCCATGACGATCAAAGCAATAGGATTGACGAACTTGAAAAAGCTATGGGAACCTTGGGTTCAACATTTTCTTCTCTTAAATATAAGGAGAAAGCTTATGTGGGTAAGGAGCAAAAGTTTATGTATGTCTCTAAAGTGCCTAAACCAAAGAAGTATTATTATAGGCCTAAAATTGACAAAGCCCTTAGTGCCACTACGGATGGGAGAGCTCATAATAACGATGCACCACCCTCCGATAATACTTGATACACACTTTCTGCGCCTAGCTGAAAGGCGTTAAAGAAAAGCGCTTATGGGAGACAACCCATGGTTTTTACTACAGTACTTTGTTTTTATTTTGTGTCTTGGAAGTTGTTTACTACTATAGCAACCTCTCCTTATCTTAGTTTAGTGTTTTGTTGTGCCAAGTAAAGTCGTTGATAGTAAAGTTCATACTAGATTTGGATTACTGTGCAGAAACAGATTTCTTTGCTGTCACGAATCTGGGCTGTTTTCTCTGTAGGTAACTCAGAAAATTATGCCAATTTACGTGAGTGATCCTCAGATATGTACGCAACTTTCATTCAATTTTAGCATTTTCATTTGAGCAAGTCTGTTGCCTCGATAAAATTCGTCAATACGAACTGTTCTGTTTTGACAGATTCTGCCTTTTATTTCGCATTGCCTCTTTTGCTATGTTGGATGAATTTCTTTGATCCATTAGTGTCCAGTAGCTTTATGCAATGTCCAGAAGTGTTAAGAATGATTGTGTCACCTCTGAACATGTTAATTTTTATTGTCCACTAATCCTCTAATGAGTTGTTCTAAGTTTGGTGTGGAGGAAGTTTTCAAGGATCAAGAGAGGAGTATGATGCAATATGATCAAGGAGAGTGAAAGCTCTAAGCTTGGGGATGCCCCGGTGGTTCACCCCTGCATATTCTAAGAAGACTCAAGCGTCTAAGCTTGGGGATGCCCAAGGCATCCCCTTCTTCATCGACAACATTATCAGGTTCCTCCCCTGAAACTATATTTTTATTCCATCACATCTTATGTGCTTTGCTTGGAGCGTTGGTTTGTTTTTGTTTTTGTTTTGTTTGAATAAAATGGATCCTAGCATTCACTTTGTGGGAGAGAGACACGCTCCGCTGTAGCATATGGACAAGTATGTCCTTAGTTTCTACTCATAGTATTCATGGCGAAGTTTCTTCTTCGTTAAATTGTTATATGGTTGGAATTGGAAAATGATACATGTAGTAAATTGCTATAATGTCTTGGATAATGTGATACTTGGCAATTGTTGTGCTCATGTTTAAGCTCTTGCATCATATACTTTGCACCCATTAATGAAGAAATACATAGAGCATGCTTAAATTTGGTTTGCATATTTGGTCTCTCTAAGGTCTAGATAATTTCTAGTATTGAGTTTGAACAACAAGGAAGACGGTGTAGAGTCTTATAATGTTTACAATATGTCTTTTATGTGAGTTTTGCTGCACCGGTTCATCCTTGTGTTTGTTTCAAATAACCTTGCAAGCCTAAACCTTGTATCGAGAGGGAATACTTCTCATGCATCCAAAATCCTTGAGCCAACCACTATGCCATTTGTGTCCACCATACCTACCTACTACATGGTATTTCTCCGCCATTCCAAAGTAAATTGCTTGAGTGCTACCTTTAAAATTCCATCATTCACCTTTGCAATATATAGCTCATGGGACAAATAGCTTAAAAACTATTGTGGTATTGAATATGTACTTATGCACTTTATCTCTTATTAAGTTGCTTGTTGTGCGATAACCATGTTCACTGGGGACGCCATCAACTACTCTTTGTTGAATTTTATGTGAGTTGCTATGCATGTTCGTCTTGTCTGAAGTAAGAGAGATCTACCACCTTATGGTTAAGCATGCATATTGTTAGAGAAGAACATTGGGCCGCTAACTAAAGCCATGATCCATGGTGGAAGTTTCAGTTTTGGACAATATCCTCAATCTCATATGAGAAAATTATTAATTGTTGTTACATGCTTATGCATAAAAGAGGAGTCCATTATCTGTTGTCTATGTTGTCCCGGTATGGATGTCTAAGTTGAGAATAATCAATAGCGAGAAATCCAATGCGAGCTTTCTCCTTAGACCTTTGTACAGGCGCCATAGAGGTACCCCTTTGTGACACTTGGTCAAAACATGTGCATTGCGATGATCCGGTAGTCCAAGCTAATTAGGACAAGGTGCGGGCACTATTAGTATACTATGCATGAGGCTTGCAACTTGTAAGATATAATTTACATGATACATAAGCTTTATTACTACCATTGACAAAATTGTTTCATGTTTTCAAAATCAAAGCTCTAGCACAAATATAGCAATCGATGCTTTTCCTCTATGGAGGACCATTCTTTTACTTTTATTGTTGGGTCAGTTCACCTATTTCTCTCCACCTCAAGAAGCAAACACTTGTGTGAACTGTGCATTGATTCCTACATACTTGCATATTGCACTTATTATATTACTCTATGTTGACAATTATCCATGAGATATACATGTTACAAGTTGAAAGCAACCGCTGAAACTTAATCTTCCTTTGTGTTGCTTCAATGCCTTTACTTTGAATTATTGCTTTATGAGTTAACTCTTATGCAAGACTTATTGATGCTTGAAGTACTATTCATGAAAAGTCTTTGCTATATGATTCACTTGTTTACTCATGTCATATACATTGTTTTGATCGCTGCATTCACTACATATGCTTTACAAATAGTATGATCAAGGTTATGATGGCATGTCACTCCAGAAATTATCTTTGTTATCGTTTTACCTGCTCGGGACGAGCAGAACTAAGCTTGGGGATGCTGATACGTCTCCGACGTATCGATAATTTCTTGTGTTCCATGCCACATTATTGATGATATCTACATGTTTTATGCACACTTTATGTCATATTCGTGCATTTTCTGGAACTAACCTATTAACAAGATGCCGAAGAGCCGATTCTTTGTTTTTCTGTTTTTGGTTTCAGAAATCCTAGTAACGAAATATTCTCGGAATTGGACGAAATCAACGCCCAGGGTCCTATTTTGCCACGAAGCTTCCAGAAGACCGAAGAGGAGACGAAGTGGGGCCACGAGGCGGCCAAACCATAGGGCGGCGCGGCCTGGCCCTTGGCCGCGCCGACCTGTGGTGTGGGGCCCTCGTGTGGCCCCCTGACCTGCCCTTCCGCCTACTTAAAGCCTCCGTCGCGAAACCCCCAGTACCGAGAGCCACGATACGGAAAACCTTCCAGAGACGCCGCCGCCGCCAATCCCATCTCGGGGATTCAGAGATCGCCTCCGGCACCTGCCGGAGAGGGGAATCATCTCCCGGAGGACTCTACGCCGCCATGGTCGCCTCCGGAGTGATGTGTGAGTAGTCTACCCCTGGACTATGGGTCCATAGCAGTAGCTAGATGGTTGTCTTCTCCCCATTGTGCTTAATTGTCGGGTCTTGTGAGCTGCCTAACATGATCAAGATCATCTATCTGTAATTCTATATGTTGCGTTTGTTGGGATCCGATGAATAGAGAATACTTGTTATGTTGATTATCAAAGTTATGTCTATGTGTTGTTTATGATCTTGCATGCTCTCCGTTACTAGTAGATGCTCTGGCCAAGTAGATGCTTGTAACTCCAAGAGGGAGTATTTATGCTCGATAGTGGGTTCATGTCTCCGTGAATGCGGGAAGTGACAGAAATCTCTAAGATTATGGATGTGCTGTTGCCACTAGGGATAAAACATTGGTGCTATGTTCGAGGACGTAGTTACTGATTACATTACGCGCAATACTTAATGCAATTGTCTGTTGTTAGCAACTTAATACTGGAGGGGGTTCGGATGATAACCTGAAGGTGGACTTTTTAGGCATAGATGCATGTTGGATAGCGGTCTATGTACTTTGTCGTAATGCCCAATTAAATCTCACAATACTCATCATAATATGTATGTGCATGGTCATGCCCTCTTTATTTGTCAATTGCCCAACTGTAATTTGTTCACCCAACATGCTGTTTATCTTATGGGAGAGACACCTCTAGTGAACTGTGGACCCCGGTCCAATTCTCCATACTGAAATACAATCTACTGCAATACTGTTCTACTATTTTTCTGCAAACAATCATCATCCACACTATACATCTAATCCTTTGTTACAGCAAGCCGGTGAGATTGACAACCTCGCTGTTTCGTTGGGGCAAAGTACTTTGGTTGTGTTGTGCAGGTTCCACGTTGGCGCCGGAATCTCTGGTGTTGCGCCGCACTACATCCCGCCGCCATCAACCTTCAACGTGCTTCTTGGCTCCTACTGGTTCGATAAACCTTGGTTTCATACTGAGGGAAAACTTGCCGCTGTACGCATCACACCTTCCTCTTGGGGTTCCCAACGGACGCGTGCTGTACGCGTATCAGTCCCCAATCAATTTTAACCAGTTCCTAGAGAAAGAAAAGCTTAAGAGCAACGGTAGCAACTTCACCGACTGGTTCCGTCATGTGAGGATTTTCCTCGCTGGTGGAAACCTGCAATATGTGCTTGATGCACCGCTAGGTGACCCTCCTGCGGAAACTGAAACCGATGAAGTAAAGAATGTTTACGAGACTCGGAAAACTCGGTACTCTCAAGTTCAGTGTGCCATCCTATGCAGTCTGGAAGCCGATCTTCATAAACGTTTTGAGCACCACGATCCTCATGAGTTGGTCAATGAGCTGAAAGCTATCTTTGAAACTCATGCGGCTGTGGAATGCTATGAAGCATCGAAACACTTCTTCAGTTGCATGATGGAAGAAGGCAGCTCCGTTAGTGAGCACATGCTCATCATGACTGGGCATGCGAAGAAACTCAGTGACTTGGGAATAGTGATTCCTAACAGACTGGGGATTAATCGTGTCCTTCGATCACTGCCACCTAGTTACAAGAACTTTGTGATGAACTACAATATGCAAAACATGAACAAAGAGTTACCTGAACTCTTTGCCATGTTGAAATCTGCTAAGATTAAGATCAAGAAAGAGCACTGATACGCGTACAGCACGCGTCCGTTGGGAACCCCAAGAGGAAGGTGTGATGCGTACATCGGCAAGTTTTCCCTCAGTAAGAAACCAAGGTTTATCGAACTAGTAGGAGCCAAGAAGCACGTTGAAGGTTGATGGCGGCGAGATGTAGTGCGGCGCAACACCAGGGATTTCGGCGCTAACGTGGAACCTGCACAACACAACCAAAGTACTTTGCCCCAACGAAACAGTGAGGTTGTCAATCTCACCGGCTTGCTGTAACAAAGGATTAGATGTATAGTGTGGATGATGATTGTTTGCAGAGAACAGTAAAACAAGTATTGCAGTAGATTGTATTTGATTAAAAGAATGGACCGGGGTCCACAGTTCACTAGAGGTGTCTCTCCCATAAGATAAATAGCATGTTGGGTGAACAAATTACAGTTGGGCAATTGACAAATAGAGAGGGCATGACCATGCACATACATGATATGATGAGTATAGTGAGATTTAATTGGGCATTACGACAAAGTATATAGACCGCTATCCAGCATGCATCTATGCCTAAAAAGTCCACCTTCAGGTTATCATCCGAACCCCTTCCAGTATTAAGTTGCAAACAACAGACAATTGCATTAAGTATGGTGCGTAATGTAATCAATAACTACATCCTCGGACATAGCATCAATGTTTTATCCCTAGTGGCAACATCACATCCACAACCTTAGAACTTTCTGTCACTGTCCCAGATTTAATGGAGGCATGAACCCACTATCGAGCATAAATACTCCCTCTTGGAGTTACTAGCAAAAACTTGGCCAGAGCCTCTACTAACAACGGAGAGCATGCAAGATCATAAACAACACATAGATAGATTGATAATCAACATAACATAGTATTCACTATTCATCGGATCCCAACAAACACAACATATAGCATTACAGATAGATGATCTTGATCATGTTAGGCAGCTCACAAGACCCGACAATGAAGCACATAATTTGGAGAAGACGACCATCTAGCTACTGCTATGGACCCATAGTCCAGGGGTAGACTACTCACTCATCACTCCGGAGGCGACCATGGCGGTGAAGAGTCCTCCGGGAGATGATTCCCCTCTCCGGCAGGGTGCCGGAGGCGATCTCCTGAATCCCCCGAGATGGGATTGGCGGCGGCGGCGTCTCTGGAAGGTTTTCCGTATCGTGGCTCTCGGTACTGGGGGTTTCGCGACGAAGACTATTTCTAGGCGGAAGGGCAGGTCAGGGGGCCACACGAGGGGCCCAGACGACAGGCCGGCGCGGCCAAGGCTTGGGCCGCGCCGCCCTGGTGTCTGGCCACCTCGTGGCCCCACTTCGTCTCCTCTTCGGTCTTCTGGAAGCTTCGTGGCAAAATAAGCCCCTGGGAGTTGATTTCGTCCAATTCCGAGAATATTTCCTTACTAGGATTTCTGATACCAAAAACAAATGACTTGACAAGCTGGCTCTTCGGCATCTCGTTAATAGGTTAGTGCCGGAAAATGCATAAATATGACATAAAGTATGCATAAAACATGTAGATATCATCAATAATGTGGCATGGAACATAAGAAATTATCGATACGTCGGAGACGTATCAGCATCCCCAAGCTTAGTTCCTGCTCGTCCCGAGCAGGTGAACGATAACAAAGATAATTTCTGGAGTGACATGCCATCATAACCTTGATCATACTATTGTAAGCATATGTAATGAATGCAACGATCAAAACAATGTAAATGACATGAGTAAACAACTGAATCATATAGCAAAGACTTTTCATGAATAGTACTTTCAAGACAAACATCAATAAGTCTTGCATAAGAGTTAACTCATAAAGAAATAATTCAAAGTAGAGGTATTGAAGCAACACAAAGGAAGATTAAGTTTCAGCGGTTGCTTTCAACTTATAACATGTATATCTCATGGATAGTTGTCAATGCAAAGTAATATAACAAGTGCAATATGCAAGTATGTAGGAATCAATGCACAGTTCACACAAGTGTTTGCTTCTTGAGGTGGAGAGAAATAGGTGAACTGACTCAACATAAAAGTAAAAGAAAGGCCCTTCGCAGAGGGAAGCATTGATTGCTATATTTGTGCTAGAGCTTTGGTTTTTAAAACAAGAAACAATTTTGTCAACGGTAGTAATAAAGCATATGTGTTATGTAAATTATATCTTACACGTTGCAAGCCTCATGCATAGTATACTAATAGTGCCCGCACCTTGTCCTAATTAGCTTGGATTACCGGGATTATCATCGCAATGCACATGTTTCAACCAAGTGTGACAAAGGGGTACCTCTATGCCGCATGTACAAAGGTCTAAGGAGAAAGCTCGCATTGGATTTCTCGCTATTGATTATTCTCAACTTAGACATCCATACCGGGACAACATAGACAATAGATAATGGACTCCTCTTTAATGCATAAGCATATTGCAACAATTAATGTTCTCATATGAGATTGAGGATATATGTCCAAAACTGAAACTTCCACCATGATTCATGGCTTTAGTTAGCGGCCCAATGTTCTTCTCTAACAATATGCATGCTCTAACCATTAAATAAGTGGTAAATCTCCCTTACTTCAGACAAGACGGACATGCATAGCAACTCACATGATATTCAACAAAGAGTAGTTGATGGCGTCCCCAGGAACATGGTTATCGCACAACAAGCAACTTAATAAGAGATAAATTGCATAAGTACATATTCAATACCACAATAGTTTTTAGGCTATTTGTCCCATGAGCTATATATTGTAAAGGTAAAGGATAGAAATTTAAAGGTAGCACTCAAGCAATTTACTTTGGAATGGCGGAGAAATACCATGTAGTAGGTAGGTATGGTGGACACAAATGGCATAGTGGTTGGCTCAAGGATTTTGGATGCATGAGAAGTATTCCCTCTCGATACAAGGTTTAGGCTAGCAAGGTTGTTTGAAACAAACACAAGGATGAACCGGTGCAGCAAAACTCACATAAAAGACATATTGTAAATATTATAAGACTCTACACCGTCTTCCTTGTTGTTCAAACTCAATACTAGAAATTATCTAGACCTTAGAGAGACCAATTATGCAAACCAAATTTTAGCAAGCTCTATGTATTTCTTCATTAATAGGTGCAAAGTATATGATGCAAGAGCTTAAACATGAGCACAACAATTGCCAAGTATCACATTACCCAAGACATTTTAGCAATTACTACATGTAGCATTTCCTGATTCCAACCATATAACAATTTAACGAAAAAGATTCAACCTTCGCCATGAATACTATGAGTAAAGCCTAAGGACATATTTGTCCATATGCAACAGCGGAGCGTGTCTCTCTCCCACACAATGAATGCTAGGATCCATTTTATTCAAACAAAACAAAAATAAAAACAAACCGACGCTCCAAGCAAAGCACATAAGATGTGATGGAATAAAAATATAGTTTCACGGGAGGAACCTGATAATATTGTCGATGAAGAAGGGGATGCCTTGGGAATCCCCAAGCTTAGACGCTTGAGTATTCTTGAAATATGTAGGGGTGAACCACCGGGGCATCCCCAAGCTTAGAGCTTTCACTCTCCTTGATCATATTGTATCATCTCCCTCTCTTGATCCTTGAAAACTTCCTCCACACCAAACTCAAAACAACTCATTAGAGGGTTAGTGCACAATAAAAATTTACATGTTAAGAAGTAACATAATCATTCTTAACACTTCTGGACATTGCACAAAGCTACTGAAAGTCAATGGAATCGAAAAATCCATCAAACATAGCAAAACAGGCAATGCGAAATAAAAGGCAGAATCTGTCAAAACAGAACAGTTCGTAAAGACGAATTTTATTGAGGCACCAGACTTGCTCAAATGAAAATGCTCAAATTGAATGAAAGTTGCGTACATATCTGAGGATCACTCATGTAAATTGGCATAATTTTCTGAGTTACCTACAGAGAATTAGGCCCAGATTCGTGACAGCAAAGAAATCTGTTTCTGCGCAGTAATCCAAATCTAGTATGAACCTTACTATCAACGGCTTTACTTGGCACAACAATGCACAAAACTAAGATAAGAAGAGGTTGCTACAGTAGTAACAACTTCCAAGACTCAAATATAAAATAAAATTACTGTAGTAAAAACATGGGTTGTCTCCCATAAGCGCTTTTCTTTAACGTCTTTCAGCTAGGCGCAGAAAGTGTATATCAAGTGTTATCAAGAGACGATGCATTAACAGCGGGGTTTGGAGTTTTCTCAACCATGCATAGTATTTTGGATACATAGGTTTCAGCGGCTCCCTTTTCATTAGTCTTGGGCTTGCTACTCTCATCAAACAAATTTTCAGGAACAAGCCAAGCATAATTATCATCTAGAACTTCATGCATCGCTAGGAGCTTACATGGTATTGGTGCTTTGATCTCCCCACCATCATTAACATTATTAGTGTACTTAATTCTATCCATATCCATCTTTTCAAGTGTTCTTTTAAAATCGGTGATCATACCAAGCCTCTCATGCTTACTAAAAACTTTTCTAGCTTCTTTAGCTATATCCGCAAATTCTCGCACTAAAACTTTTAGAACAAAATCTCTCTTCTCTCCCCTCTCCATATCAGAAAGTGTAAGAAACATGTGTTGTATCATGGGGTTGAGACTAATAAATCTAGCTTCCATCATGCATACCAAACAAACAGAGGCATCTTCGTAGGTAGGGACAGCTTTTGCTAGGGTATATCTTTAAGATCTTCATGCATACTAACGTGGGTGAAAAATTCTTCTATATTATCTCTTCCAATTATAGACCCTTGTCCCACAGGTATATCTTTTACAGTAAAATTAAAAGGAAACATGTTGAAATAAGTAAAGCAAATGCAAGTAACTAATTTTTTTGTGTTTTTGATATAGAGTGCAAACAAGGCAGTAAAATAAAGTAAAGCTAGCAACTAATTTTTTTTGTATTTTGATATTATGCAGCAAACAAAGTAGTAAATAAAATAAAGCAAGACAAAAACAAAGTAAAGAGATTGGGATGTGGAGACTCCCCTTGCAGCGTGTCTTGATCTCCCCGGCAACGGCGCCAGAAAAAGAGCTTGATACGCGTACAGCACGCGTCCGTTGGGAACCCCAAGAGGAAGGTGTGATGCGTACAGCGGCAAGTTTTCCCTCAGTAAGAAACCAAGGTTTATCGAACCAGTAGGAGCCAAGAAGCACGTTGAAGGTTGATGGCGGCGAGATGTAGTGCGGCGCAACACCAGGGATTCCGGCGCCAACGTGGAACCTGCACAACACAACCAAAGTACTTTGCCCCAACGAAACAACGAGGTTGTCAATCTCACCGGCTTGATGTAACAAAGGATTAGATGTATAGTGTGGATGATGATTGTTTGCAGAAAATAGTAGAACAAGTATTGCAATAGATTGTATTTGATGTAAAAGAATGGACCGGGGTCCACAGTTCACTAGAGGTGTCTCTCCCAAAAGATAAATAGCATGTTGGGTGAACAAATTACAGTTGGGCAATTGACAAATAGAGAGGGCATGACCATGCACATACATGATATGATGAGTATAGTGAGATTTAATTGGGCATTACGACAAAGTACATAGACCGCTATCCAGCATGCATCTATGCCTAAAAAGTCCACCTTCAGGTTATCATTCGAACCCCTTCCAGTATTAAGTTGCAAACAACAGACAATTGCATTAAGTATGGTGCGTAATGTAATCAATAACTACATCCTCGGACATAGCATCAATGTTTTATCCCTAGTGGAAACAGCACATCCACAACCTTAGGGGTTTCTGTCACTCCCCCAGATTCAATAGAGGCATGAACCCACTATCGAGCATAAATACTCCCTCTTGGAGTTACAAGCATCAACTTGGCCAAAGCCTCTACTAGTAACGGAGAGCATGCAAGATCATAAACAACACATAGATAGATTGATAATCAACATAACATAGTATTCACTATTCATTGGATCCCAACAAACACAACATATAGCATTACAGATAGATGATCTTGATCATGTTAGGCAGCTCACAAGACCCGACAATGAAGCACATAATTTGGAGAAGACGACCATCTAGCTACTGCTATGGACCCATAGTCCAGGGGTAGACTACTCACTCATCACTCCTGAGGCGACCATGGCGGTGAAGAGTCCTCCGGGAGATGATTCCCCTCTCCGGCAGGGTCCCGGAGGCGATCTCCTGAATCCCCCGAGATGGGATTGGCGGCGGCGGCGTCTCTGGAAGGTTTTCCGTATCGTGGCTCTCGGTACTGGGGGTTTCACGACGAAGACTATTTGTAGGCGGAAGGGCAGGTCATGGGGCCACACGAGGGGCCCAGACGACAGGCCGGCGCGGCCAAGGCTTGGGCCGCGCCGCCCTGGTGTCTGGCCACCTCGTGGCCCCACTTCGTCTCCTCTTCGGTCTTCTGGAAGCTTCGTGGCAAAATAAGCCCCTGGGCGTTGATTTCGTCCAATTCCGAGAAAATTTTCTTACTAGGATTTCTGAAACCAAAAACAGCAGAAAAACAGCAACTGGCTCTTCGGCATCTCGTTAATAGGTTAGTGCCAGAAAATGCATAAATATGACATAAAGTATGCATAAAACATGTAGATATCATCAATAATGTGGCATGGAACATAAGAAATTATCGATACGTCGGAGACGTATCAAGCACCAAGTGTTGATGGTCAACAAGACCACCAGTTTCAAGAAACAGGGCAAGTCTAAAGGTAAATTCGAGAAGGGTGGCAAGAAAGCTGCCACGCCTCCTGTGAAACCTAAGAATGGCCCTAAGCCTGATGCTGAGTGATATTACTGCAAGGAGAAGGGACATTGGAAGCGTAATTTCTCCAAGTATTTGGCTGATCTGAAGAGCGGCCTTGTCAAGAAGAAGAAAGAAG
Organism: Lolium perenne; assembly: GCF_019359855.2. NCBI lineage: Eukaryota > Viridiplantae > Streptophyta > Magnoliopsida > Poales > Poaceae > Lolium > Lolium perenne. The sequence continues at coordinate 195,553,005 of NC_067249.2, forward strand.
GTATATCTGATATACATATTATAGATGTTTATCTTACTGGTTCTCGTACTAGTACCTGGGTATTTGATACTGGTTCGGTTGCTCATATTTGTAACTCGAAACAGGAACTAAAGAATAAACGAAGACTATTGAAGGATGAAGTGACGATGCGCGTTGGAAACGGATCCAAAGTCGATGTGATCGCTGTCGGCACACTTCCTCTACATCTACCTTCAGGATTAGTTTTAAGCCTCAATAATTGTTATTTTGTACCCGCATTAAGCATGAACATTATATCTGGATCTTGTTTAATGCAAGACGGTTATTCATTCAAGTCTGAGAATAATGGTTGTTCTATTTTTATGAATAATATCTTTTATGGTCGAGCACCTGAAAAGAATAGCTTATTTCTGTTAGATCTCGATAGTAGTGATACACATATACATAACATTGATGCTAAGCGAATTAAATTGAATGATAATTCTACTTATATGTGGCACTGTCGTCTTGGTCATATTGGAGTGAAACGCATGAAGAAACTCCATACCGATGGATTACTTGAATCACTTGACTTTGAGTCACTTGATAGATGCGAAGCATGTCTAATGGGAAAAATGACTAAGACTCCATTCTCTGGTATTATGGAGCGATCTACAGATTTGTTGGAAATCATACATACAGATGTGTGCGGACCAATGAGTGTAGCCTCGCGTGGTGGTTATCGTTATGTTCTAACCTTCACAGATGATCTGAGTAGATATGGGTATATCTATTTCATGAAACATAAATCCAAAACTTTCGAGAAGTTTAAGGAATTCCAAAGTGAAGTAGAAAATCAACGTAACAAGAAGATTAAATTTCTACGATCTGATCGCGGAGGTGAATATCTGAGTTATGAGTTTAGCATGCATTTAAAGAAATGCGGAATACTTTCACAATTAACACCGCCGAGAACACCGCAAAGAAACGGTGTGTCCGAACGTCGTAATCGAACTCTCTTAGATATGGTTCGTTCTATGATGTCTCTTACTGATTTGCCGTTATCATTTTGGAGTTATGCATTAGAGACAGCTGCATTCACTTTAAATAGGGCACCATCTAAATCCGTTGAAACGACACCGTATGAATTATGGTTTAATACGAAACCTAAGCTGTCGTTCCTTAAAGTTTGGGGTTGCGAAGCCTATGTAAAAAAGTTACAACCGAACAAGCTAGAACCCAAAGTGGAGAAATTCGTCTTCATAGGATACCCTAAGGAAACTATAGGGTACACTTTCTATCACAAATCCGAAGGCAAAATCTTTGTTGCTAAGAACGGAACCTTTCTTGAGAAAGAATTTCTCACTAAAGAAGTGACTGGAAGAAAAGTAGAACTTGACGAGATTACTGAATCTTCACTCGTTGATCAGAGTAGCGCAGTACCGGAAGTTGTTCATGTGCCGCCTGCACCGGCAACAGAGGAAGCTAATGATAATGATCATGAAACTTCAAATGAGATAGCTACTGAACCTCGCAGATCGACAAGGGAACGTGCCACTCCAGATTGGTATGATCTTTGTCTAAATGTCATGATTGTGGACAACAATGATGAAGACCCTGCGACGTATGATGAAGCGATGATGAGCCCAGATTCCAACAAATGGCAAGAAGCCATGAAATCCGAAATGGGATCCATGTATGATAACAAAGTGTGGACTTTGGTAGACTTACCTGATAGCCGCAAGGCTGTCGAGAATAAATGGATCTTCAAAAGAAAAACAGATGCTGATGGTAATATTACTGTCTATAAAGCTCGACTTGTCGCAAAGGGTTTCCGACAAATTCAAGGTGTTGACTACGATGAGACTTTCTCACCTGTAGTGAAGCTAAAGTCTGTGAGGATTTTGTTAGCAATAGCTGCATTTTTCGATTATGAGATTTGGCAGATGGATGTCAAAACGGCGTTCCTTAATGGAGACATTGAGGAAGAGTTGTATATGGTACAACCCAAAGGTTTTGTCGATCATAAAAATGCTGACAAGGTGCACAAACTTCAGCGTTCAATTTATGGACTGAAGCAAGCATCAAGAAGTTGGAACCGACGCTTTGATAAGGTGATCAAAGACTTCGGGTTTATACAGTGTCATGGAGAGGCCTGTATTTACAAGAAAGTGAGTGGGAGCTCTGTAGCATTCCTGATATTATATGTAGATGACATATTATTGATTGGGAATGATATAGAACTATTAAGCAGTGTAAAAGGTTATTTGAATAATAGTTTTTCAATGAAAGACCTTGGTGAAGCATCGTATATATTAGGCATCAAGATTTATAGAGATAGATCAAGACGTCTAATAGGGATATCACAGAGTACATACCTGGACAAGATTCTAAAGAAGTTTAGAATGGACGAAAGTAAGAAAGGGTTCTTACCTATGTTACCAGGCAAAGTCTTGAGTAAGACTTAGGACCGGCTACGACAGAAGAAAGAGAAAGGATGAGTAAGATCCACTATGCCTCGGTAGTAGGCTCTATCATGTATGCCATGCTATGTACCAGACCGGATATAGCACATGCTGTTAGTTTAACTAGCAGATATCAAAGTGATCCAGGAATGGAACACTAGACATCGGTCAAGAATATCCTGAAGTACTTGAAAAGAACAAAGGATATGTTTCTTTGTTATGGAGGTGACCAAGAGCTCGATGTAACCGGTTACACCGATGCAAGTTGGAACACTGATCCTGATGACTCCAAGTCTCAGTCTGGGTACGTGTTTATATTGAATGGTGCTGCAGTAAGCTGTGCAAGCTCGAAGCAGTGCACGGTGGCGAAGTCTTCAACAGAATCGGAGTACATAGCGGCTTCAGAGGCTTCATCAGAAGCGGTATGGATGAAGAGGTTCATTGTAGAGCTCGGTGTGGTTCCTAGTGCATTGGACCCACACGTCATCTACTGTGACAACATGGGTGCCATCGCCAATGCACAAGAACCAAGGTCACACAAGAGGCTGAAGCATATCAAGCTGCATTATCATTCGATTCGCGAGTACATCGAAGATGGAGAAGTAAAGATTTGCAAAATACACACTGATCTGAATGTAGCAGATCCGTTGACTAAAGCTCTCCCTAGGGCAAAGCATGACCAACACCAGAATGCCATGGGTGTTAGGTACCTTACAATGTAATCTAGATTATTGACTCTAGTGCAAGTGGGAGACTGTTGGAGATATGCCCAAGAGGCAATAATAAAAGTGGTTATTATATATCTTTATGTTTATGATAAATGTTTATATACCATGCTATAATTATATTAACCGAAACATTGATACATGTGTGTTATGTAAACAACAAGGAGTCCCTAGTAAGCCTCTTAACTAGCTTTGTTGATTAATAGATGATCATTGTTTCATGATCATGAACATTGGATGTTATTAATAACAAGGTTATGTCATTATATGAATGATGTAATGGACACACCCAATTAAGCGTAGCATAAGATCACGTCATTAAGTTATTTGCTATAAGCTTTCGATACATAGTTACCTAGTCCTTATGACCATGAGATCATGTAAATCACTTATACCGGAAAGGTACTTTGATTACATCAAACGCCACTGCGTAAATGGGTGGTTATAAATGTGGGATTAAGTATCCGGAAAGTATGAGTTGAGGCATATGGATCAACAGTGGGATTTGTCCATCCCGATGACGGATAGATATACTCTGGCCCTCTCGGTGGAATGTCGTCTAAATAGCTTGCAAGTATATGAATAGTTCATAAGAGACCACTGATACGCGTACAGCACGCGTCCGTTGGGAACCCCAAGAGGAAGGTGTGATGCGTACAGCGGCTAGTTTTCCCTCAGTAAGAAACCAAGGTTTATCGAACCAGTAGGAGCCAAGAAGCACGTTGAAGGTTGATGGCGGCGAGATGTAGTGCGGCGCAACACCAGGGATTCCGGCGCCAACGTGGAACCTGCACAACACAACCAAAGTACTTTGCCCCAACGAAACAGTGAGGTTGTCAATCTCACCGGCTTGCTGTAACAAAGTATTAGATGTATAGTGTGGATGATGATTGTTTGCAGAGAACAGTAAAACAAGTATTGCAGTAGATTGTATTTGATTAAAAGAATGGACCGGGGTCCATAGTTCACTAGAGGTGTCTCTCCCATAAGATAAATAGCATGTTGAGTGAACAAATTATAGTTGGGCAATTGACAAATAGAGAGGGCATGACCATGCACATACATGATATGATGAGTATAGTGAGATTTAATTGGGCATTACGACAAAGTACATAGACCGCTATCCAGCATGCATCTATGCCTAAAAAGTCCACCTTCAGGTTATCATCCGAACCCCTTCCAGTATTAAGTTGCAAACAACAGACAATTGCATTAAGTATGGTGCGTAATGTAATCAATAACTACATCCTCGGACATAGCATCAATGTTTTATCCCTAGTGGAAACAGCACATCCACAACCTTTGAACTTTCTGTCACTGTCCCAGATTTAATGGAGGCATGAACCCACTATCGAGCATAAATACTCCCTCTTGGAGTTACTAGCAAAAACTTGGCCAGAGCCTCTACTAACAACGGAGAGCATGCAATATCATAAAAAACACATAGATATAAATTGATAATCAACATAACATAGTATTCTCTATCCATCGGATCCCAACAAACACAACATATAGCATTACAGATAGATGATCTTGATCATGTTAGGCAGCTCACAAGACCCGACAATGAAGCACATAAGGAGAAGACGACCATCTAGCTACTGCTATGGACCCATAGTCCAGGGGTGAACTACTCACTCATCACTCCGGAGGCGACCATGGCGGTGAAGATTCCTCCGGGAGATGATTCCCCTCTCCGGCAGGGTGCCGGAGGCGATCTCCTGAATCCCCCGAGATGGGATTGGCGGCGGCGGCATCTCTGGAAGGTTTTCCGTATCGTGGCTCTCGGTACTGGGGGTTTCGCGACGAAGACTATATGTAGGCGGAAGGGCAGGTCAGGGGGCCGCATGGGGGCTCCACACAACAGGCCGGCGCGGGCCCCCCTTGGGCCGCGCCGCCCTACTGTGGCGGCGCCCCGTGGCCCCACTTCGTCTCCTCTTCGGTCTTCTGGAAGCTTCGTGGCAAAATAGGCCCCTGGGCGTTGATTTCGTCCAATTCCGAGAATATTTCCTTACTAGGATTTCTGAAACCAAAAACAGAAGAAAACAACAACTGGCTCTTCGGCATCTCGTTAATAGGTTAGTGCCGGAAAATGCATAAATATGACGTAAAGTATGCATAAAACATGTAGGTATCATCAATAATGTGGCATGGAACATAAGAAATTATCGATACGTCGGAGACGTATCAGCATCCCCAAGCTTAGTTTCTGCTCGTCCCGAGCAGGTAAACGATAACAAAGATAATTTCTGGAGTGACATGCCATCATAACCTTGATCATACTATTGTAAGCATATGCAATGAATGCAGCGATCAAAACAATGGTAATGACATGAGTAAACAACTGAATCATAAAGCAAAGACTTTTCATGAATAGTACTTTCAAGACAAGCATCAATAAGTCTTGCATAAGAGTTAACTCATAAAGCAATAAATCAAAGTAAAGGTATTGAAGCAACACAAAGGAAGATGAAGTTTCAGCGGTTGCTTTCAACTCATAACATGTACATCTCATGGATATTGTCAATGTAAAGTAATATAACAAGTGCAATATGCAAGTATGTAGGAATCAATGCACAGTTCACACAAGTGTTTGCTTCTTGAGGTAGAGAGAAATAGGTGAACTGACTCAACATAAAAGTAAAACAAAGGCCCTTCGCAGAGGGAAGCATTGATTGCTATATTTGTGCTAGAGCTTTGGTTTTGAAAACAAGAAACAATTTTGTCAACGGTAGTAATAAAGCATATGTATCATGTAAATTATATCTTACAAGTTGCAAGTCTCATGCATAGTATACTAATAGTGCCCGCACCTTGTCCTAATTAGCTTGGACTACCTGGATTATCATCGCAATACACATGTTTTAACCAAGTGTGACAAAGGGGTACCTCTATGCCGCCTGTACAAAGGTCTAAGGAGAAAGCTCGCATTGGATTTCTCGCTATTGATTATTCTCAACTTAGACATCCATACCGGGACAACATAGACAACAGATAATGGACTCCTCTTTAATGCATAAGCATGTAGCAACAATTAATTTTCTCATATGAGATTGAGGATATTTGTCCAAAACTGAAACTTCCACCATGATTCATGGCTTTAGTTAGCGGCCCAATGTTCTTCTCTAACATTATGCATGCTCTAACCATTTTAGCGGTAAATCTCCCTTACTTCAGACAAGACGGACATGCATAGCAACTCACATGATATTCAACAAAGAGTAGTTGATGGCGTCCCCAGGAACATGGTTATCGCACAACAAGCAACTTAATAAGAGATAAAGTGCATAAGTACATATTCAATACCATAATAGTTTTTTAGGCTATTTGTCCCATGAGCTATATATTGTAAAGGTAGAGGATAGAAATTTAAAGGTAGCACTCAAGCAATTTACTTTGGAATGGCGGAGAAATACCATGTAGTAGGTAGGTATGGTGGACACAAATGGCATAGTGGTTGGCTCAAGGATTTTGGATGCATGAGAAGTAATCCCTCTCGATACAAGGCTTAGGCTAGCAAGGTTATTTGAAACAAACACAAGGATGGACCGGTGCAGCAAAACTCACATAAACGACATATTGTAAACATTATAAGACTCTACACCGTCTTCCTTGTTGTTCAACCCAATACTAGAAATTATCTGGACCTTACAGAGACCAATTATGCAAACCAAATTTTAGCAAGCTCTATGTATTTCTTCATTAATAGGTGCAAAGTATATGATGCAAGAGCTTAAACATGAGCACAACAATTGCCAAGTATCACATTATCCAAGACATTTTACCAATTAATACATGTAGCATTTCCCGATTCCAACCATATAACAAATTAACGAAGAAGATTCAACCTTCGCCATGAATACTATGAGTAAAGCCTAAGGACATATTTGTCCATATGCCACAGCGGAGCGTGTCTCTCTCCCACACAAAGAATGCTAGGATCCATCTTTATTCAAACAAAACAAAAACAAAATCAAACCGACGCTCCAAGCAAAGCACATAAGATGTGATGGAATAAAAATATAGTTTCAGTAGAGGAACCTGATAATGTTGTCGATGAAGAAGGGGATGCCTTGGGCATCCCCAAGCTTAGACGCTTGAGTCTTCTTGAAATATGCAGGGGTGAACCACCGGGGCATCCCCAAGCTTAGAGCTTTCACTCTCCTTGATCATATTGTATCATCCTCCTCTCTTGATCCTTGAAAACTTCCTCCACACCAAACTCAAAACAACTCATTAGAGGGTTAGTGCACAATCAAAATTTACATGTTCAGAGGTGACATAATCATTCTTAACACTTCTGGACATTGCACAAAGCTACTGAAAGTTAATGGAATCGAAAAATCCATCAAGCATATCAAAACAGGCAATGCGAAATAAAAGGCAGAATATGTCAAAACAGAACAGTTCGTAAAGACGAATTTTATTGAGGCACCAGACTTGCTCAAATGAAAATTCTCAAATTGAATGAAAGTTGCGTACATATCTGAGGCTCACTCACGTAAATTGGCATAATTTTTTGAGTTACCTACAGAGAATTCTGCGCAAATTCGTGACAGCAAAGAAATCTGTTTCTGCGCAGTAATCCAAATCTAGTATGAACCTTACTATCAACGACTTTACTTGGCACAACAATGCACAAAACTAAGATAAGGAGAGGTTGCTACAGTAGTAACAACTTCCAAGACTCAAATATAAAATAAAATTACTGTAGTAAAAACATGGGTTGTCTCCCATAAGCGCTTTTCTTTAACGCCTTTCAGCTAGGCGCAGAAAGTGTGTATCAAGTATTATCAAGAGACGAAGTGTCAACATCATAATTTGTTCTAATAATAGAATCAAAAGGTAACTTCATTCTCTTTCTAGGTAAGTGTTCCATACCTTTCTTGAGAGGAAATTGATATTTAATATTACCTTCCTTCATATCAATGATAGCACCAACAGTTCGAAGAAAAGGTCTTCCCAATATAATGGGACAAGATGCATTGCATTCAATATCCAAGACAACAAAATCAATGGGGACAAGGTTATTGTTAGCAGTAATGCGAACATTATCAACTCTCCCCAAAGGTTTCTTTGTAGAATTATCAGCGAGATTAACATCTAAATAATAATTTTTCAATGGTGGCAAGTCAAGCATATTATAGATTTTCTTAGGCATAACAGAAATACTTGCACCAAGATCACATAAAGCATTACAATCAAAATCATTGACCTTCATCTTAATGATGGGCTCCCAACCATCCTCTAGCTTCCTAGGAATAGAAGCTTCGCGTTCTAGTTTCTCTTCTCTAGCTTTTATGAGAGCATTTGTAATATGTTTCGTGAAAGCCAAGTTTATTGCACTAGCATTAGGACTCTTAGCAAGTTTTTGTAAGAACTTTATAACTTCAGAGATGGGGCAATCATTAAAATACAAACCATTATAATCTAAAGCAATGGGATCATCATCCCCAATGTTGGAAAAAATTTCAGCAGTTTTATCACAAGCAGTTTCAGCAGTTTTAGCAGTTTCAGGCAGTTTTTCACGCTTTGCATTAGAAGTGGAAACATTGCCAACACCAATTATTTTACCATTAATAATAGGAGGTGCAGAAACATGTGGAGCATTAGCATTACTAGTGGTGGTAATAGTCCAAACTTTAGCTATATTATCTTCTTTAGCATTTTCTTCTTTCTCCCACCTAGCACGCAATTCGGCCATCAATCTTATATTCTCATTAATTCTAACTTGGATGGAATTTGCTGTAGTAACAATTTTATTATTATGATTTTCATTAGGCATAACTTTTGATTTCAAAAGATCAACATCAGCAGCAAGACTATCGACTTTAGAAGCAAGTATATCAATTTTCCCAAGCTTTTCTTCAACAGATTTGTTAAAAGCAGTTTGTGTACTAATAAATTCTTTAAGCATAGCTTCAAGTCCAGGGGGTGTGTTCCTATTATTGTTGTAAGAATTCCCATAAGAATTACCATAGTCGTTGCCATTATTATAAGGATATGGCCTATAGTTGTTACTAGAATTGTTCCGGTAAGCATTGTTGTTGAAATTATTATTTTTAATGAAGTTTACATCAACATGTTCTTCTTGAGCAACCAATGAAGCTAACGGAACATTATTAGGATCAACATTAGTCCTACCATTCACAAGCATAGACATAATAGCATCAATCTTATCACTCAAGGAAGAGGTTTCTTCGACAGAATTTACCTTCTTACCTTGTGGAGCTCTTTCCGTGTGCCATTCAGAGTAATTAATCATCATATTATCAAGAAGCTTTGTTGCTTCACCAAGAGTGATGGACATAAAGGTACCTTCAGCAGCTGAATCCAATAAATTCCGCGAAGAAAAATTCAGTCCTGCATAAAAGGTTTGGATGATCATCCAAGTAGTCAGTCCATGGGTTGGGCAATTTTTAACTAAAGATTTCATTCTTTCCCAAGCTTGGGCAACATGCTCATTATCCAATTGTTTAAAATTCATTATGCTACTCCTCAAAGATATAATTTTAGCAGGGGGATAATATCTACCAATAAAAGCATCCTTGCATTTAGTCCATGAATCAATACTATTCTTAGGCAGAGATAGCAACCAATCTTTAGCTCTCCCTCTTAATGAGAAAGGAAACAATTTTAATTTTATAATGTCACCATCTACATCTTTATACTTTTGCATTTCACATAATTCAACAAAATTATTGAGATGGGCAGCAGCATCATCAGAACTAACACCAGAAAATTGCTCTCGCATAACAAGATTTAGTAAAGCAGTTTTAATTTCAAAGAGTTCTGTTGAAGTAGCAGGTGGAGCAATAGGTGTGCATAAGAAATCATTATTATTTGTGGTTGTGAAGTCACACAACTTAGTATTTTCAGGAGTACCCATTTTAGCAATAGAAAATAAAGCAACCTAGATAAAGTAAATGCAAGTAACTAATTTTTTGTGTGTTTTTAATATAGCAAACAAGATAGCAAGTAAAGTAAAACTAGCAACTAATTTTTTTGTATTTTGATATAATGCAGCAAACAAGGTAGTAAATAAAATAAAGCAAGACAAAAACAAAGTAAAGAGATTGGATTGTGGAGACTCCTCTTGCAGCGTGTCTTGATCTCCCCGGCAACGGCGCCAGAAAAAGAGTTGCTGGCGTGTAGTTGACGTGGGAGTTAGAAATCTCTGTGGTGTAATTTCCTTCACGTCCCCGGCAACGGCGCCAGAAAAAGAGCTTGATACGCATACAGCACGCGTCCGTTGGGAACCCCAAGAGGAAGGTGTGATGCGTACAGCGGCAAGTTTTCCCTCAGTAAGAAACCAAGGTTTATCGAACCAGTAGGAGCCAAGAAGCACGTTGAAGGTTGATGGCGGCGAGATGTAGTGCGGCGCAACACCAGGGATTCCGGCGCTAACGTGGAACCTGCACAACACAACCAAAGTACTTTGCCCCAACGAAACAGTGAGGTTGTCAATCTCACCGGCTTGCTGTAACAAAGGATTAGATGTATAGTGTGGATGATGATTGTTTGCAGAGAACAGTAAAACAAGTATTGCAGTAGATTGTATTTGATTAAAAGAATGGACCGGGGTCCACAGTTCACTAGAGGTGTCTCTCCCATAAGATAAATAGCATGTTGGGTGAACAAATTACAGTTGGGCAATTGACAAATAGAGAGGGCATGACCATGCACATACATGATATGATGAGTATAGTGAGATTTAATTGGGCATTACGACAAAGTACATAGACCGCTATCCAGCATGCATCTATGCCTAAAAAGTCCACCTTCAGGTTATCATCCGAACCCCTTCCAGTATTAAGTTGCAAACAACAGACAATTGCATTAAGTATGGTGCGTAATGTAATCAATAACTACATCCTCGGACATAGCATCAATGTTTTATCCCTAGTGGCAACATCACATCCACAACCTTAGAACTTTCTCACATCGTCCTGCATTTAATGGAGGCATGAACCCACTATCGAGCATAAATACTCCCTCTTGGAGTTACTAGCAAAAACTTGGCCAGAGCCTCTACTAACAACGGAGAGCATGCAAGATCATAAACAACACATAGATATAAATTGATAATCAACATAACATAGTATTCTCTATCCATCGGATCCCAACAAACACAATATATAGCATTACAGATAGATGATCTTGATCATGTTAGGCAGCTCACAAGACCCGACAATGAAGCACATAAGGAGAAGACGACCATCTAGCTACTGCTATGGACCCATAGTCCAGGGGTGAACTACTCACTCATCACTCCGGAGGCGACCATGGCGGTGAAGAGTCCTCCGGGAGATGATTCCCCTCTCCGGCAGGGTGCCGGAGGCGATCTCCTGAATCCCCTGAGATGGGATTGGCGGCGGCGGCGTCTCTGGAAGGTTTTCCGTATCGTGGCTCTCGGTACTAGGGGTTTCGCGACGAAGACTATATGTAGGCGGAAGGGCAGGTCAGGGGGCCGCACGGGGGCCCCACACAACAGGCCGGCACGAGCCCCCCTTGGGCCGCGCCACCCTACTGTGGCGGCGCCCCGTGGCCCCACTTCGTCTCATCTTCGGTCTTCTGGAAGCTTCGTGGCAAAATAGGCCCCTGGGCGTTGATTTCGTCCAATTCCGAGAATATTTCCTTACTAGGATTTCTGAAACCAAAAATAGCAGAAAACAACAACTGGCTCTTCGGCATCTCGTTAATAGGTTAGTGCCGGAAAATGCATAAATATGACATAAAGTATGCATAAAACATGTAGGTATCATCAATAATGTGGCATGGAACATAAGAAATTATCGATACGTCGGAGACGTATCAACCACATACCACGGTACGAGTAAAGAGTACTTGTCAGGAGACGAGGTTGAACAAGGTATCGAGAGATACCGATGATCAAACCTCAGACAAGTAAATATCGCGTGACAAAGGGAATCGGTATCGTATGTGAATGGTTCATTCGATCACTAAGTCATCGTTGAATATGTGGGAGCCATTATGGATCTCCAGATCCCGCTATTGGTTATTGGTCGGAGAGAGTTCTCAACCATGTCTACATAGTTCGCGAACCGTAGGGTGACACACTTAAGGTTTGATGTTGTATTAGTAGAACTTGAATATGGAATGGAGTTCGAAGGTTTGTTCGAAGTCTCGGATGGGATCCCGGACATCACGAGGAGTTCCGGAATGGTCCGGAGAATAAGATTCATATATAGGAAGTCATTTTATAAGTTTGAAAATGATCCGGTGAAATTTTGGAAGGTTCTAGAAGGTTCTAGAAAAGTCCGGAAGTATTCACTTTGGAAGGCGGAGTCCCGAAGGGACTCCACCTCCCATGGCCGGCAAACCCTAGAGGGGTGGAGTCCCAAGTGGACTCCACCAAGGGGGCCGGCCACCCCCCTCCCCCCCCCTCATGGAAGGGTGGGAGTCCCACTTGAGGTGGGAATCCCACCTTGGGTAGGTTTCCCTACACATGGAAGGTTTTGGGTTGGGGTCTTATTCGAAGACTTGTAGTCCAACACTTGGGGGTTTGCTGTCTACAGCTGGCGCGCAGTTGACGTGGGAGGTAGGAATCTCTTGTGGTGTAGCTTTTCTTCGATCCCCGGCAACGGCGCCAGAAAATAGCTTGATGTCTACGCACGCTTCTATTCCTGTAGACAGTGTTGGGCCTCCAAGAGCAGAGGTTTGTAGAATAGCAGCAAGTTTCCCTTAAGTGAATCACCCAAGGTTTATCGAACTCAGGGAGGTAGCGGTCAAAGATATCCCTCTCAAGCAACCCTGCAATTACGATACAAGAAGTCTCTTGTGTCCCCAACACACCTAATACACTTGTCAGGTGTATAGGTGCACTAGTTCGGCGAAGAGATAGTAAGATGCAAGTGATATGGATGAATATGAGTGGTAATACCAATCTGAAATAAATATTGCAGCAAGTAAACATGCAGTAGAATTTGTTGGAAACGGTGTTTCAATGCTTAGAAACAAGGCCTAGGGATCATACTTTCACTAGTGGACACTCTCAACATTGCAATCATAATTGAATATAAATATAAGCACTTCACTATGCTATTCTGAATTACTCTCTGGCAAGATAACGAACACTAATTCATCATGTAGGACTGCAAAGCAAACCTTAAAGATGTATTCCCAAGTACTAATAAACACCCCACACTGTCACTGTGAGCATTCATAGGAGCTACTAACACACCACAATTTCATAGAGACATCCAACTCAAATCATAACCCAGTGAACAAGTATTCTGTGAAATATAGCCTAAGAAACCCACACGGTGCACACACTATCACCTTTACACACGTGGGACAAGGAGTCTCCGGAGATCACATAAGTAAAATCCACTTGAATAGCATAACGACATCTAGATTACAAAGCTCATCATATGAATCTCAATCATGTAAGGCAGCTCATGAGATCATTGTATTGAAGTACATGGGAGAGAGAGATGAACCACATAGCTACCGGTAGAGCCCTTAGCCTCGGGGGAGAACTACTCCCTCCTCATCATAGGAGACAGCAGCGGCGATGAAGATGGCGGTGGTGTCGATGGAGATGACTCCGGGGGCAATTCCCCGTCCCGGCAGGACGCCGGAACAGAGACTTCTGTCCCCCGAATCTTGGCTTCGCGATGGCGGCGGCGGCTCTGGAACTTTTCTCATATCGTGGCTTATTCGTATCGAAGTTTTAGGTCACGGGGGATCTTATAGGCGAAGAGGCGGAGTCGGAGGAGCCCTGGTGGAGCCACACCATAGGGGGGCGCCCCCCCCTCTGGCCGCGCCGCCATGGTGTGTGGGACCCCCTTGGCTCCCCTCTGGCCCCTCTTCGGTGCTCTGGAAGCTTCCGGGAAAAATAAGATACTGGGCGTTGATTTCGTCCAATTCCGAGAATATTTCCTTTGTAGGATTTCTGAAACCAAAAACAACACAAAACAGGAACTGGCACTTCGGCATCTCGTCAATAGGTTAGTTCCGGAAAATGCATCAAAACGTTATAAAGTGTGAACAAAACATGTAGGTATTGTCATAAAACAAGCATGGAACATCAGAAATTATAGATACGTTGGAGACGTATCAAGCATCCCCAAGCTTAGTTCCTACTCGCCCTCGAGTAGGTAAACGATAAAAAGAATAATTTCTGAAGTGACATGCTACTTACATAATCTTGATCATACTATTGTAAAGCATATGAGATGAATGAAGTGATTCGAAGCAATGGTAAAGACAATGACTAAACAACTGAATCATATAGCAAAGACTTTTCATGAATGGTACTTTCGAGACAAGCATCAATAAGACTTGCATAGGAGTTAACTCATAAAGCAATAAATTCTTAGTAGAAAGTTTTGAAGCAACACAAAGGAAGATATAAGTTTCAGCGGTTGCTTTCAACTTCAACATGTATATCTCATGTATAATTGTCAACACAAAGTAATATAATAAGTACAATAAGCAAGCATGTAAGAATCAATGCACATTTGACACAAGTGTTTGCTTCTAAGATGGAAGGAAGTAGGTAAACTGACTCAACATAAAGTAAAAGAATGGCCCTTCGCAGAGGGAAGCATGGATTACTATTTTTGTGCTAGAGCTTTTATTTTGAAAACATAGAAACAATTTTGTCAACGGTAGTAATAAAGCATATGTGTTATGTATAAGACATCTTATAAGTTGCAAGCCTCATGCATAGATTACCAATAGTGCTCGCACCTTGTCCTAATTAGCTTGGATTTACATGGATTATCATTGCATAGCATATGTTTCAACCAAGTGTCACAAAGGGGTACCTCTATGCCGCATGTACAAAGGTCTAAGGAGAAAGTTCGCATTGGATTTCTCGCTTTTGATTATTCTCAACTTAGACATCCATACCGGGACAACATAGACAACAGATAATGGACTCCTCTTTAATGCATAAGCATTCAACAACAAATAATATTCTCATAAGAGATTGAGGATTAGTGTCCAAACTGAAACTTCCACCATGGTTCGTGGCTTTAGTTAGCGGTCCAATGTTCTTCTCTAACAATATGCATACTAAAACCATTGATCATGATAAATCACCCTTACTTCAGACAAGACGAACATGCATAGCAACTCACATGATATTCAACAAAGGTGATAGTTGATGGCGTCCCCAGAAACATGGTTACCGCTCAACAAGCAACTTATTAAGAAATAAGATACATAAGTACATATTCAATACCACAATAGTTTTTAAGCTATTTTCCCATGAGCTATATATTGCAAAGACAAAGAATGGAATTTTTAAAGGTAGCACTCAAGTAATTTACTTTGGAATGGCGGAGAAATACCATGTAGTAGGTAGGTATGGTGGACACAAATGGCATAGTTTTTGGCTCAAGGATTTGGATGCACGAGAAGTATTCCCTCTCAATACAAGGCTTAGGCTAGCATGGTTGTTTGAAGCAAACACAAGTATGAACCGGTACAGCAAAACTTACATAAGAACATATTGCAAGAATTATAAGACTCTACATTGTCTTCCTTGTTGTTCAAACACCTCACCAGAAAATATCTAGACTCTAGAGAGACCAATCATGCAAACCAAATTTTAACAAGCTCTATGTAGTTCTTCATTAATAGGTGCAAAGTACATGATGCAAGAGCTTAAACATGATCTATTTGAGAGCTCAAAACAATTGCCAAGTATCAAATTATTCAAGATCATATACCAATTACCACGTGAAGCATTTTCTTTTCCCAACCAAATAACAATGAACGAAGCAGTTTCACCCTTCGCCATGAACATTAAAAGTAATGCTAAGAACACATATGTTCATATGCAAAAGCGGAGCGTGTCTCTCTCCCACATAAGCATGAATTTATTCAAAGAACGAAAATAACAAAACAAAAATAAAACACACAGACGCTCCAAGTAAAGCACATAAGATGTGATGGAATAAAAATATAGTTTCACTAGAGGTGACCTGATAATTTTGTCGATGAAGAAGGGGATGCCTTGGGCATCCCCAAGCTTAGATGCTTGAGTCTTCTTGAAATATGCAGGGATGAACCACGGGGGCATCCCCAAGCTTAGACTTGTCACTCTTCTTGATCATATTGTATCATCCTCCTCTCTTGACCCTTGAAAACTTCCTCCACACCAAACTCAAAACAAACTCATTAGAGGGTTAGTGCATAATCAAAAATTCACATGTTCAGAGGTGACACAATCATTCTTAATACTTCTGGACATTGCAGAAAGCTACTGGAAGTTAATGGAACAAAAAAATCCATTCAACACAGCAAAAGAGGCAATGTGAAATAAAAGGCAGAATCTGTCAAAACAGAACAGTCCGTAAAGACGAATTTTTCTGGGGCACTTAACTTGCTCAGATGAAAATGCTCAAATTTAATTGAAGTTGTGTACATATCTGAGGATCACTCATGTAAATTGGCAGATTTTTCTGAGTTACCTACAGAGAATACTACTCAAATTCGTGACAGCAAGAAATCTGTTTCTGCGCAGTAATCCAAATCTAGTATCAACCTTACTATCAAAGACTTTACTTGGCACAACAATGCAATAAAATAAAGATAAGGAGAGGTTGCTATAGTAGTAACAAATTCCAAGACACAACAAAACAGTACCAAAATAAAAACATGGGTTATCTCCCAAGAAGTGTTTTCTTTATAGCCATTAAGATGGACTCAGTAAATTTAATGATGCACTCGCAAGAAATAAGAGTTGAAGCAAAGAGAGCATAAAAAAGCAAGTATGAAACAAATTTAAGCCTAACCCACTTCCTATGAAAAGTAATCTTGTAAATAAACAAGTCAATGAAGAACAAAGTGGATAGCATAGGAAGACAAAACAAGTGTAACTTCAAAAATTTCAGCATATAGAGAGGTGTTTTAGTAACATGAAAATTTCTACAACCATATTTTCCTCTCTCATAATAATTTCCAGTACCATCATGAACAAACTCAACAATATAACTATCACATAAAGCATTCTTATCATGAGTCTCATGCATAAAATAATTACTACTCCGAACATAAGCATAGTCATTCTTATTAATTGTAGTGGGAGCAAATTCAACAAAGTAGCTATCATTATTATTCTCATCATCATAATCATCAAATATAGGAGGCATAGTATAATCATAATTAATTTTCTCCTCAATAGTAGGTGGACTGAAAATATGATAGTCATCATTGTAATCATCATATATAGGAGGTAAAGTATGATCAAAGTAAATTTTCTCCCCTAAAGATGGGAAGCTAAAAAGATCATAAAAACTAGCTTCCCCAAGCTTAGAGTTTTCCATAGCATTAACAACAATGGTGTTCGAAGCGTTCATACTAATAACATTGCTACTAGCATGCAAATAAGGTTCCATAGGTTTTTTTAATTTTCGCATCAAACAATCCATGTCTTAACTCAGGAAATAGATTAAAAAGCTCACTCTTATTTTCCATTATGCCTAACTAGTGAACAAGAAACAAAAAGATGCAATTGCAGGATCTAAAGAAAATAGCTTCGAGCACTCACACACCGGCAACAATGCTAGGAAATAGCTTTCTAGTCGGAGGATGTGAATACCTTTTACCTTACCTCCCCGGCAACGGCGCCAGAAAACAGCTTGCTGTCTACTGCTGGCGCGCAGTTGACGTGGGAGGTAGGAATCTCTTGTGGTGTAGCTTTTCTTCGATCCCCGGCAACGGTGCCAGAAAATATCTTGATGTCTACGCACGCTTCTATTTCTGTAGACAGTGTTGGGCCTCCAAGAGCAGAGGTTTGTAGAACAGCAGCAAGTTTCCCTTAAGTGAATCACCCAAGGTTTATCGAACTCAGGGAGGTAGAGGTCAAAGATATCCCTCTCAAGCAACCCTGCAATTACGATACAAGAAGTCTCTTGTGTCCCCAACACACCTAATACACTTGTCAGGTGTATAGGTGCACTAGTTCGGCGAAGAGATAGTAAGATGCAAGTGATATGGATGAATATGAGTGGTAATAACAATCTGAAATAAATATTGCAGCAAGTAAACATGCAGTAGTACTTGTTGGAAACGGTGTTTCAATGCTTAGAAACAAGGCCTAGGGATCATACTTTCACTTGTGGACACTCTCAACATTGCAATCATAATTGAATATAAATATAAGCACTTCACTATTCTATTCTGAATTACTCTCTGGCAAGATAACGAACACTAATTCATCATGTAGGACTGCAAAGCAAACCTTAAAGATGTATTCCCAAGTACTAATAAACACCCCACGCTGTCACTGTGAGCATTCATAGGAGGTACTAACACACCACAATTTCATAGAGACATCCAACTCAAATCATAACCAAGTGAACAAGTATTCTGTGAAATATAGCCTAAGAGACCCACATGGTGCACACACTGTCACCTTTACACACGTGGGACAAGGAGTCTCCGGAGATCACATAAGTAAAATCCACTTGAATAGCAAAACGACACCTAGATTACAAAGCTCATCATATGAATCTCAATCATGTAAGGCAGCTCATGAGATCATTGTATTGAAGTACATGGGAGAGAGAGATGAACCACATAGCTACCGGTAGAGCCCTTAGCCTCGGGGGAGAACTACTCCCTCCTCATCATAGGAGATAGCAGCGGCGATGAAGATGGCGGTGGTGTCGATGGAGATGACTCCGGGGGGCAATTCCCCGTCCCGGCAGGGCGCCGGAACAGGGACTTCTGTCCCCCCGAATCTTGGCTTCGCGATGGCGGCGGCTCTGGAACTTTTCTCGTATCGTGGCTTATTCGTATCAAAGTTTTAGGTCACGGGGGATCTTATAGGCGAAGAGGCGGAGTCGAAGGAGCCCTGGTGGAGCCACACCATAGGGGGGCGCCCCCCCTCTGGCCGCGCCGCCATGGTGTGTGGGGCCCCCTTGGCTCCCCTCTCGCCCCTCTTCGGTGCTCTGGAAGCTTCCGGAAAAAATAAGATACTGGGCGTTGATTTCGTCCAATTCCGAGAATATTTCCTTTGTAGGATTTCTGAAACCAAAAACAGCACAAAACAGGAACTGGCACTTCGGCATCTCGTCAATAGGTTAGTTCCGGAAAATGCATCAAAACATTATAAAGTGTGAACAAAACATGTAGGTATTGTCATAAAACAAGCATGGAACATCAGAAATTATAGATACGTTGGAGACGTATCAGGGTTCCACCTATATAATGAGGGGCCAAGGGGAGGGGGCCGGCCACCACAACACCACCACCTTGGCCGCACCCCAAGGAGGCCGGCCACCCCCTCTCCCCAAACCCTAGCTGCCCCACTCCTCCACCTCTCCCGCAACGCTTAGCGAAGCTCCACCGGAGATCTCCATCGCCACCGCACCACGCCGTCGTGCTGCCGGATTCAAGGAGGAGCTACTACTTCCGCTGCCCGCTGGAACGGGGAGAAGGACGTCATCTTCATCAACACCGAACGTGTGACCGAGTACGGAGGTGCTGCCCGATTGTGGCACCGTCAAGATCTTCTACGCGCTTTTGAAAGCGGGAAGTGATCGTCTACCGCAGCAACAAGAGCCTCATCTTGTAGGCTTTGGAAATCTTCAAGGGTGAGTCTCGTTCATCCCCTCATTGCTCCCGTCTTCTAGATTGCATCTTGGCTTGGATTGCGTTCTCGCGGTAGGAAATTTTTTGTTTTCTATGCAACGAATCCTTACAAAAATTGCTCTCTCATAAGAAGATTTAATAAAGCAGGTTTAATTTCATAAAATTCTGCTGTAGTAGCAGGTGGAGCAATAGGTGTGCATAGGAAATCATTATTATTTGTGCTAGTGAAGTCACACAACTTAGTATTCTCAGGGGTACCCATTTTAGGAATAGTAAATAAAGGAAAACTAAATAAAGTAAATGCAAGTAACTAATTTTTTTGTAATTTTAATATTGAGAACGCAAACAAGATAATAAATAAACTAAAGCAAGACAAAAAAACAAAAGTAAAGAGATTGGGAGTGGAAGAATCCCCTTGCAGCGTGTCTTGATCTCCTCGGCAACGGCGCAAAAAAACTGCCTTGATGACGCGTAAAGTACACGCCCGCTGGGAACCCCAAGAGGAAGGTGTGATGCGTACAGCAGCAAGTTTTCCCTCAGTAAGAAACCAAGGTTATCGAACCAGTAGGAGTTAAGGAGCACGCGAAGGTTGTTGGTGACGGAGTGTAGTGCGGCGCAACACCAGGGATTCCGGCGCCAACGTGGAACATGCACAACACAATCCAAATACTTTGCCCCAACTTAACAGTGAGGTTGTCAATCTCACCGGCTTGCTGTAACAAAGGATTAAATGTATAGTGTGGAAAATGATGTTTGTACGCGAAGAACAGTAAAGAACAATGTTTGCAGTAGATTGTATTCAGATGTAAAAGAATGGACCGGGGTCCACAGTTCACTAGTGGTGTCTCTCCAATAAGAAATAGCATGTTGGTGAACAAATTACAGTCGGGCAATTGACAAATAAAGAGGGCATAACAATGCACATACATATCATGATGAGTAGTGTGAAATTCAATTGGGCATTACGACAAAGTACATAGACCGCTATCCAACATGCATCTATGCCTAAAAAGTCCACCTTCAGGTTAGCATCCGCACCCCTTCCAGTATTAAGTTGCAAACAACAGACAATTGCATTAAGTATGGTGCGTAATGTAATCAACACAAATATCCTTAGACAAAGCATTGATGTTTTATCCCTAGTGGCAACAACACATCCACAACCTTAGAACTTTTACTGTCCTTTGTCCCAGATTCAATGGAGGCATGAACCCACTATCGAGCATAAATACTCCCTCTTGGAGTCACAAGTATCAACTTGGCCAGAGCCTCTACTAGCAACGGAGAGCATGCATGATCATAAACAACACATATATGATAGATTGATAATCAACATGACATAGTATTCCATATTCATCGGATCCCAACAAACACAACATGTAGCATTACAAATAGGTGATCTTGATCATGATAGGTAGCTCACAAGATCTAACATGATGGCACAATGAGGAGAAGAAAACCATCTAGCTACTGCTATGGACCCATAGTCCAGGGGTGAACTACTCACACATCAATCCGGAGGCGATCATGGTGATGAAGAGTCCTCCGGGAGATGATTCCCCTCTCCGGAAGGGTGCCGGAGGCGATCTCCTGAATCCCCTGAGAAGGGATTGGCGGCAGCGGCGTCTCTGGAAGGTTTTCCGTATTGTGGCTCTCGGTACTGGGGTTTTCGCGATGAAGGCTTTAAGTAGGCGGAAGGGCAGAGTCGGAGGGCTGACGGGGGCCCCACACGCTAGGGCGGCGCGGGCCCCCTCCTGGCCGCGCGGCCCTAGTGTAGCGGCGCCTCGTCGCCCCACTTCGTAACCCTTTCGGTCTTCTGGAAGCTTCGTGGAAAAATAAGACCCTGGGCGTTGATTTCGTCCAATTCCGAGAATATTTCCTTTGTAGGATTTCTGAAACCAAAAATAGCAGAAAACAGCAACTGGCTCTTCGGCATCTCGTCAAATAGGTTAGTGCCGGAAAATGCATAATAATGACATAAAGTGTGTATAAAACATGTGAGTATCATCATAAAAGTAGCATGGAACATAAGAAATTATAGATACGTTTGAGACGTTTCAGGAGCTTCCAGAAGACCGAAGGGGATACGAAGTGGGGCGAGGAGGTGCCCAGACCACAGGGCCGCGCGGCCTAGGTGGGGCCCGTGCCACCCTATGGTGTGGGGCTCTCGTGCCTCCACCGACGCTGCCCTTCCGCCTATTTATTCCCTCCGTCGCGAAAACCCTATTACCGAGAGCCACGATACGGAAATACTTCCAGAGACGCAGCCGCCACCAATCTCATCTCGGGGGATTCAGGAGATCGCCTCCGGCACCCTGCCGGAGAGGGGAATCATCTCCTGAAGGACTCTTCATCACCATGATCGCCTCCGGATTGATGTGTGAGTAGTTCATCCTTGGACTATGGGTCCATAGCAGTAGCTAGATGGTTGTCTTCTCCTCATGTGCTATCATGTTTAGATCTTGTGAGCTGCCTAACATGATCAAGATCATCTATTTGTAATGCTACATGTTGTGTTTGTTGGGATCCGATGAATATGGAATACTATGTCAAGTTGATTATCAATCTATCATATATGTGTTGTTTATGTTCTTGCATGCTCTCTGTTGCTAGTAGAGGCTCTGGCCAAGTTGATACTTGTAACTCCAAGAGGGAGTATTTATGCTCGATAGTGGGTTCATGCCTCCATTGAATCTGGGACAGTGACAGAAAGTTCTAAGGTTGTGGATGTGCTGTTGCCACTAGGGATAAAACATCGATGCTTTGTCTAAGGATATTAGTGTTGATTACATTACTAATGCAATTGTCTGTTGTTTGCAACTTAATACTGGAAGGGGTGCGGATGCTAATCCGAAGGTGGACTTTTTTGGCATAGATGCATGCTGGATAGCGGTCTATGTACTTTGTCGTAATGCCCTGATTAAATCTCATAGTAGTCATCATGATATGTATGTGCATTGTTATGCCCTCTCTATTTGTCAATTGCCCAACTGTAATTTGTTCACCCAACATGCTATTTCTTATTGGAGAGACACCACTAGTGAACTGTGGACCCCGGTCCATTCTTTTACATCTGAATACAATCTACTGCAAACATTGTTCTTTAATGTTCTTCGCAAACAAATATCATCTTCCACACTATACATTTAATCCTTTGTTTACAGCAAGCCGGTGAGATTGACAACCTCACTGTTATGTTGGGGCAAAGTATTTTGATTGTGTTGTACAGGTTCCACGTTGGCACCGGAATCCCTGGTGTTGCGCCCACTACACTCCTCCACCAACAACCTTCACGTGGCCCTTGACTCTTACTGGTTCGATAACCTTGGTTTCTTACTGAGGGAAAATTTGCTGTTGTACGCATCACACCTTCCACTTGGGGTTCCCAACGGACGTGTGCTCTACGCGTCATCATTCCCTTAAAGAATTGACACCTTGCTGATAATAATAGCCTATCAACCCTATTAACCCTTGGACCGTGATGTCACAACTCTTTATTTTTGTATTCCAAACAATTAATTAAGTAAACAATAATGAATATATAAGTAACAATGATTAATAATATTGAATTAAAATAACAATAAAATGATTTTTTTTTCTATTTAATATGGAATAATTAATATCTTTAAATCGAAAAATCTAAATTCCACAAATAATATGTCTAAATCAATCAGAAAAATGAGAGGAATCTAAATATAACATCCATATCATCATTAGAACCTAAAAATTATAGGAATCCAAATATGACATTCAGTTTGCCATCTGGCCAAAACGCCCCCTCGGGAGATGCGAAATGGCTGTACCGAGCGCGCTGGTGCACTGTTAGCCAACACGCTAAACGGAAAACAATTAGCACGTAAAGTGATGTGCTATAGACCTAAAAACATTTTTCGCGAAATTTATTGAGCGACGGAAATTGTACACCGATTTCAAATCCGGTCAGTTTCCAGCGGATTCGGCGGGACACCGTAGGAAGCCGCAGGGATTCCCAAATAGCTAGCGCGCACATATGGCATGTGGTATGTGGTGCGGATGCGGTGTCCTACCACCATGCGGAGGTCTCGCGCAATACTAAAATACGCCCCATGTAGCTGCTTTACAAAAAAAACTCGTTTTGGCACCTCGAAAATGAAAAAACCATCGCCCATGGGTCGGATTAGAAATCCGCTCCCGGGGCCGTGCCTTCCTTCCCAGGGACCACGCACGTGTCAAATATGGCCTCGTTCCGACAAACTATGCGGTGTCACAAGTCGTTTCCTACTCATTTGCCATAAAGTCCATAGAACTTCGGACGTGATAGCCCTGTTTGTGAAGGGTTTTCCAAAATAATTATCGTATTCTAATTCCGAATTTTGAAGTGGTTACCAGGACACATAAAATGATGACATGCGGCTCCAACGGATTTTCTGACTTCGTTTAAATTGTCATTTGGCCAAAACAGGCCCCCACGGAGATGCGGCATGGCCGTACCGGGCGCGCTGGTGTACTTGTTCACCATCACGCTAAACGGAAAAAATTTAGCAGATAAAGTGATGTTTCATAGACCTAAAAACATTTTTTGCGGAATTTATTGAGCGACGGAAAGTGTACCCCTAGTTCAAATCCGATCAGTTTCCAACGGATTCAGCGGGACACCGCAGGAAGCCGCAGGGATTCTCAGATAGCTAGCGCGCATATATGGTATGTGATATATGGTGCGGAGGCGGTGTCATACTACTACGCGGAGGTCTCGCGCAATACAAAAATATGCCCCATGTAGCTGCTTCACAAAAAAAACCGTTTTGGCACCCTGAAAATGAAAAAACCAACGCCCATGGGTCGGATTGGAAATCCGCTTCCCGGGCCTTGCTTCCCATCCCAGGGACCACGCACGTGCTAAATATGGCCTCGTTCCGACAAACTATACGGTGTGACGGGTCGTTTCCTACTCATTTCCCCTAAAAGTCATAGAACTCCGGACTTGATAGCCCTGTTTGTGATGGTTTTTTCCAAAATAACTGCCGTATTCTAATTTCGTCTTTTGGAGTGGTTACTAGGACACATAAAATGACGCCATGCGGCTCCGCAGAATTTTCTGATTTCGTTTAAATTGCCATCTAGCCAAAACAAGAACCCGAGGACATATAAGAAAGTGTTTGAATTGTTACTATGTTAACAGATACGTACATGATTCAAATATGCATGATTTTGACATAAACGGATAGAGGATGTTTTTCTGAATATTTTGATACCTTATACGCATTTTTCTGACATCATAAGTATTAGTTATGATTTTTACAAAATTGGACAAATTTGAAAAAATAGTGTACGCCGAGAGTGGCCGTCGGCGTAGCCCTGTCTACGCCTAGAGCCAAGTATATACCGAGGACTGCCCTCGGCGTAGACTTCGCTACGCCGACGGCAATGATGCGCCGAGGATCAGACGGCTGGCTGGCCGTGCCGGGCCATACGCCGACGGCGCCGACATTTAGTCGTCGGTGTACGCGACGGCCGTCAGTCGTACGTCGCCATTCCTGTAGTGTGGCAACGTGTGTTTAATCTAGGATCTAGGTTAGGTCACACCATGCAAGAAGCTATAGCACGCATAGACCATATACATATGAGTATATACAGGTAAAGAACGAGTTGACTCTCGCAAAAATCTCGCCTAGCTCCAGCATTTCTGCAGGTGGGGTACGATTCCGATAAGAGTTGAAGAGTTCCTTTTGCCTGTATGATTGCCGGCTGTGTGCACGTGGCCTCTAACACACAATTTTCAACTTTGTATTTTATTCGAAGTCGCTAGATTATCGTTTTTCTTGACATACTTACTCACTGTGAAAGTTAGCTGGCTACCTCCATGATTTAGAGCATCTCTAGCAGACCCCCATCCGGAAAATAACCGTTGTCTTTCAGTTTTAGGCGGAAAAAAAAGGACCAGTCTAGAAACCACATCGGACCCCCTCTGGAAAAAAATATCCAGCCCATTCAGTTTTGCCTCGCCGAAACCCCAATTTCCTAGTTTCACGAGCCCTTCCGAGCTCGAATCCCATCCCTACTTCCGTGTTGGCGTCAAGGAAGTTTCAGTCCAACCGTCACCGTACAGGCGCCGAAGTCGGCCAAAATTCGCTGGCGCAGTCAGATTTAGGCCAAAATTGGAGGCAAAAATAGAGGCGCTGGAGCCGGCCGATGGATGGGATGGAGCTCGCCGGCCAAAAAAGGACGTCGACGCTGGGCGAGCAGGAGGCGGCCTCAGTTTCAGGGTGGCGGGCGGCGGGGTAGGGCGGTGCGAGGGCGGCGGGGCAGGTCAGCGCGGCGCGTGCGTCGGGGCAGGTGTAATGTCCCAGGTTTACAGACGATCGAGGGGTAGATTTTAGAAAGGGATGTGCATTGCATCGTAAATTCTGGGGAAATTTCGCGCTTTTAAAACAAAACTGCATCGAAGGGGGGCAAGTTTCTCTCTCGACACCTTACAGGGTTAGGGTTTCGAGAGTGCGACAAACTTGCTTCTCATTCAACTAAGTTAGGGTTTTGAGAAGAGAGGAGAGATATTGCATCACAACTTAAGTTGCATGATTGAATTCAAATTTAAGTTGCATGATTGAAATTCAAACCTAAGTTGAATTTGAAACTCAAACATCAAATGAATATCTCATAATCCAAATTTGAGGTAATTCATTAAACAATTATAAATAATCAAGATATAAATAGAACAATTAATATAAAGTAAAGCTCATTAGAGAAAACTTTGAGCTTTATTGATAAACACACAAGATACATTGTCTTTACAATATTCACAATTGAAATATAAGAATATTACAACACATTACAAGAATTGGAAAAAAATAGAAAAAGAAAAAGAAAGAAGATTACAATTAATGACCTATCCTAAATTACAAGCTAATCTTCATGAGATGCTTGAGCCTGATGATCTTGATCTTTACTTGATCATCATCTTGATTTCCTGCACACAACAAAACAAATCACAAGTTATGCCAAGTGGCATTGCCACTTGGCAGGTTAGAAAGAAAATGGCTATTGAGAGGATATGATCACAGCTCTGCCGAGCTGATCTTCTCACAGTCCAAGTCCCAAGCCAGGACACACACACACACAGCCAAGCTGCTCACCAGGCAATGTGCATGCTCAACAGCACACACAAGCCAGTGAGTCACCAAGTGTTGCCAGGCCTTGTTGTCGACCAGAGAGGAAGGAGAAGGCCACATAAAAGCCTCCACAGTAAACCCTAGCCATTTCCATCGACAAGCAGCTGGGTAAGTTCACCAGAAAACAGGAACACAAGAACAGGAAGAACATCACTGCTGTTCAACTTTCTCAAACCACCACAGTACCAAATCAAGCACCACAAGCTTGCAAGGAGGAGCAGGGCAAGCAAATCAAATAGCACTGAACCAATCCTCTACACCAACAAATAATCTAGGAGCTGGAGTGAGGTATAAACCAGATCATCCTGAGCAAAACCAAGTTTTGCTCATAAATAAGCATACTATGCATCACAGGAGCACAGAAGGGTAGAATACCCTGTTTGTGTCATCATCTGGCTACAAAGCCATTTGGTGCAAGCAAATATGGGTAAGGCTATTAGGTAATCATCCTATGGGAACATCAGTTATGCAAATTAGTGGCACAACTAAAGAAATCCAGCAAAGAATGAATTCACAGCTAGCCTAGCCCAACACACTTAGCACCTATAGCTAGCTAGGCCATCAGACAATAGACAAAACCTTGTCTATATAATTTCTCAACATCAAAAGCCACTGGAAGTCCAGTATTGGATCAACCAGTGAGCAATTATCCCAAATCCAGCAAGCAATCACCAACCATAGCAAGTCATAGAGAGGGGGAGCTACCCATGACAGCATCACAGTGCTGCCAGGGCCACCTCAACCCAAAACCAACACTTAAAACCACCACATCATCACCCATTTGGGTTCAGTAGAGGGCTAGGGTACCAACCAGTGGTTGTCATCCAACTAGCCCTAACAAATGTATTGAAATGATCATCACTGAATCACAGTTCACATCATTCATCAATCTATTAAAGCCAGATAAACAGATAAATGAAATAGACAAGCAATTGATGCACTAGAGCCTTGCAAATGATCCAATGGATCACTGCAAGAATCCACTGATGCTTGAGCAAGCACCAGCACACACAGGCCAAGCCTGTATGATGCACACACAGCACAGGGTGAGCACCAGAGAGTCACAGAAGGAAGCACATCAGTTAACCCTCAAGCAAATGATGATCAGCTGATCATCAGAGCTTGCTAGCTCTTGCTACAGATTGCCATAGCCAAACATAGCAACAGAAATTAACCAGCTACTGAAGAAATCCAACCAAGCTATAACTGAATAAACAGATACTAAATCAATGACTTTATGATTGTATCCAGAAGCACATCAAAGGCTTGATGAACCACTGGATCATGATACTGTTAAGCCAACAGCAATGCTCAATTGAGCATACTCATGAAATCAAGCACAAGCTATAGCACATAAGAGCTCTGGCACTTGCAAATTTGCAAGCATTATACACAATCATCAAGCCAGGGCAGCATAAATGAATACACTTGAGTATTTAGCAAGTATAATAATAAGAACAGAGGCACAGAGATAGAATTAAGCAAGAATTGCAAGCATAGGCAAGCACTGAGCCTAGGGAATCTTGCACAGAAGCATGGCAGGGCTGCACACAGCAGTAACACAAGCTGGCATGGTCATGGTAGCAATGGTCAAGGCCAGTGGAGCACAGCAGCACAAACAGCACAACAGCAGCACAACAGCATACGCGCTTACGCAGGCTAGCAAGGCACAACAGCAGAGCATCGGCACGGCGAGCATCTCTACATGGAGATGCAAGCCAGTGACTGAGCAAGACGCAGAAGAGGAGGAGGATAGAAGAGAACAGAACAGAGAGGTAGAGGAGGAGGCGATGGTACTTACCAGTGAGGCGGAGCGAAGAGCACGGCCATGGCGGCCACGGCGGCACACGCCGGGGCGCGGCGGCGCCAGGCCGGGCCAAGCCACGGCGGCGCCACAGCACCATCACCACCACGGCTAAGCACGGCGGCGCCACGGCATATGGAGCATCGGCGGCGATGAGATCGCCACGGCACTCCACGCCAGGCGACCAGAGACGAAGGGGGCGAGACGAGCAGGCGGCGCTTCACAAATCGCTGCGGTGGATCTGAAGCGCCGTTGAACGGCGGTTCAGATGCGCCATACCTCACCGGCGGCAACGGCCGGAGATGGCCGGAACAATTCGACGAAGACGGCGGCGACACGGGTGTCGCGAGAGCGAGAGCGAGGGTTAGGGTTGCGAGCGAGTGAAGGAGAAGGGGTCGGTGCGACCGACCGAGCCCAAGTGTGGCTCGGGTTAGGGTTAACCACTGGGCCACACTGACATGTGGGCCCAGGGGCAATTGTGCCATTTCACAAATTCATAAAAAGGCTGAAACTTTGAAAATCAATAGTAAATGTTTACTAGCTCTAAAAAATAATTAAAAATATATGAAATAGAATTTTTGAAGTTAAACAAGAATAAGTTCAAATTTGATGATTTAAATAATCATTTAAATCACACCTTATATTTTCAATAATGAAAATAAGTCCATAAATTCTTTTGACTCTAAAAACACCTTGACAACATTTCAAGGTTGTATTTTACCCTAAATAGAGTATCCCTAAGTCATTCTTAGTATTAACCTCTCACATGAAATAATAAAGACATCGGAAGGGGGGAACAAACCCTAAAACTGGAATCATGCATAAATGCTTCTTTAACCATTGCCCTTATCGGACAATGATGCTATTTTTCAGCAACAGAGGACAAGGGTCAGTCCACACCATCCAACTGCAACACTTTGCAGTGTTCAGGCAAGTTCATCGCTTGCTCATGTCATTTGAGTATTTTTATCAAATTACTTGCAAAGTATTATGTTTATCACTATTCAATAAAAAGCAAAACCACTATTTTCATAACTATGAATATGACTAAATGGTGGGCAATGGAACCATGGATTGTGTTGATATGGTGGAGGTTCCATTGCAAGGGTTGTATCCATCTAGGATTAAACAACAAATATCGTCCAGTGATTCTTGTGCCGTAATACCCGTGTTAATCATAAGATCTGGAGTGGGACGGAATAGTCAATCGTATTTCCACCTCTTGTACATCAACGGACACGCTTTACCGTAGACACTTGTCATCTATTGGGGCAAGCGGTAGGCTGGGGAAGCCAAAAGTTCCCCACGACTTTGTCCGTAGTACACTTGTCGCCGAAGTGCAAGCGGTAGGCTGGGGAAGCCAAAAGTTCCCCACGGTATTGCGGTCTATGAGGGGTTGCAGCTACCGGCGAAGGAGTTTATGGTATGAGCCCAGAACTGTTGTCGTGGCCGGGGTCCATCCTTAATTGGTATAACGGGACCGGCGAGGACCCAGGGTCGGGGTATGCAACAAAGGGTGGGTGTGCGAGGTAGCGGAGGAATATGATTGGCTATGACCTTATACCGGGCCTCACACTGAAGGAAGTGTGGACGGGAAAGCTGCCCGGTTGGCACCAAGGTTAAGATCTCTTATGGGTAAAGCAACACACCTCTGCAGAGTGTAATGAATCGTGACCTGTCACTCCTTGTTCCGGGATATGGAACTGCGAACGCTGCCGGAAAGGAGCTCCATGAAGTTCTAGTAAACCGGTGAAGGCTGACGGACATAGTTCTTCCGAATAAAAGCAACCTTTTGAAGAAATGGTTATGAAAGCCTGCATTGGTATTAGACTTTCTGGTCTAATATCGTAGCTAGTGCATTAAACACCTCTTTTCTATAATGAACTTGTTGAGTACGCTCGTACTCATACCACTCTTAAATCCCCTTCTTAGATTGTCTGAACCATCTGGAGGAGGACAACGACAACGCTGAAGGAGCCGACATCATCGGCTATGAAGAACCAGACCTCTCTGGAGGTGTCGAAGGTGTAGACTACCTTATAGTCTACGGAACCGGGGAGGGTTCCGGAGGAGAGCAAGCTTAGACCGATAAGTAGTAGTAGTATCCGAGCAGTACGAACTCTTACTACTTAACTGCTCGTGGGAATAATGTATCACCTAGTAAGACTTTTATATTGTAAGTTAAGATGAGTTCGCCTCGAACCCAGGAGCATCCCTCTTAGGACCCAAGAGGAGCTCCGAGATGATATGTACATTATGCTTGTAATAATAAATGAATGAGTTATGGACCTGCTATGTTCTGTTGTACTACTCCGAGGGATGTAATATTTGCGGATTGGTACTTCGTGAATGTTATATCAACGACTGGCATACTACAACATGCAGTGGTATGCATGGTCACCACAGCAGGGCGCGGTGCGCGCAGGGCAGGGCGGCTCGAGGGCGGCGAGGCAGGGCAGCCGGCACGTGCGGGGCATGGCGGCGGGGCAGGGCTAGCGGCGCGCGGCTCGAGCGGCGCGCGTGGCCTGGCAATTTGGAGAAGAAGGGGGACTAGCTAGTTGAAGAAGAAGAGGAGGGAATATGCTCTTATGCTGGCCCGTTTGGCGCGTCTGGACTACGCGACGATTTTTTAGCTTCCAAAATGCGTTTGGGGTGGCCTGAATATACAAATTTGGGGTTTACGGTTTGGGATCTGCTAGAGATGCTCCTAGGGCTAGTGCCCAAATTTAAATATATATCACGTTTGGTTTTCCACATCAAGCGAAGTCCACGCATTATACAATCGTCCATTATTGTCGCTGACTTCCTGCTTGTGTGAATATTCATCATGCATCGCGACCCGTACGTACGGTTCTGCCTCAGATCCATCCTGTATAATTTATTTGTTTTTAGATGAAAAACCATAGCAAAGGCGTCCTCATGCATATATATGCGTGGACTCGATCGCTTGTGCATGCATTTCCGCTTGTTATTTTCTGATCTATATATAATTTGGTACTCATACGTAGCAGCTGGTGGTGGAGAATACGCAACGTAGACCCGTTTCACGTTTAATTATTGGAGCATCAAGCTAACTAGGCATCGATGGATCCATCGGAGTCAAACTTAACTTTTTCTTTGACCTGCATTTATCTATTGATTGTCAGTTGGCATTTGGTGCTTGATCATTAATTATCGAAAAAAAATTGGTGCTTGATTAGTTTGTGGATCGATCTAGGTCAACTCATCAACTTGCATTGTACAGGCCTGATATGAATATACATGCATTGCCCGGTTTCTTTGACTTTTCCGCCTTAACTTTGAAAAGGGGCAGTTCAGAGCTGTCTGGACAGTTTGGAAGTGGACGTTTTTCTTGTCTGAAAGGTCCAGGAACAGCCATTTTTCGGTGTGGCGATAATATCCAGTCTTTAAAATTAGCTGTCAACTTGGATAATAGTTAACGTAACATCAGTCAAGCTGTACAGCGCGCATATGCAAAATATATCTTCTAGGAACGCCATGGTCACTGTTGAGCGCACACAATCAGTCGATCCAAAATGGACCTTTTGTAGGGTCAATAATTTACTAGCGATCTGACTTTGCATCGGAAAAGATACTACGCAGTGCCACACTGTTTGTTTGACAATAAGACAGGACAGGTGGATGCTTATGATCTAATTGCTTCCATCGACCAGCTTCCTATATGCCCCTCACTGATCAGCTCAACTTATTTGTTATGGTAGGGTTACTGCTGAAAATTAGTTATTCCAAAATTCCGGTTTTCAGAACTACAACATTTATTCTACTCCCTCCCATCCAACCATGCAACTTATTAGAGCATCTCCAGCCGCGTCCCCCAAAGCGTCCCCAAAGGGTTTTGGGACGCGCCGGACTAAAAAACCGTTCCAACCGCGTCCCCCAAAGCCCATTTTTGTCCGGCGCGTCCCGATACGGTGTCCGGCGTCCCGAGCCTGTCGCCGTCCCCGGACACAATGAAAAGCGAGGCGAACCGACGCGGGTCCGACGCGTCAGCGGCTCGGAAGCCTAAAACCCCGTCGTCTACCTTTGGTCAAGCGACGTTAATGGCGTCCCTGTTTTCCCAGGCGACGCAGGGACGCGTCTCGTCGTGCATGGCCGCGTGGCCATCCGCGCCAGCGTTATTGTGTGCAACTACCCGCTGCCGCCGCTGTTTAAAGACGCCCTGCAGTTCTCACCGCTCACAAACCATCTCATCGCCGCCGCCTCCCCCCTCCCAGATCTTCTCCTCGCCGCTCCAAAAATGTCGAGCTCGTCCTCCCGCAAGATCGCCGCGGCGAACGGCTTCGGCCGCGGCAGCCTCACCGTGCCGGAGGCGTGGGCGCTGTACAATGCTCGGTATGCAGTCCCGCCGGACATGCGGCTGCCAAGCAGCGGCGGCTGGAAGATGGCCGTGAACGGCATTGGCGTTCCGCCGCCGCCGAAGCCGCGCACGGACCAATGGAGGGACGCCATCAAGGCCCGTCGGGCTCAACTCACCGCCAAGGAGCGGTTGGATCCGACATGGGCGGCCAACAACAACGATGTCTGGTGGACGACGTACTTCAAGGCGAAGTACGACGTCGAGATGCACAACAACGACGGGCTCGTCGGCGGCCCCAACAGCTGGAACAAGGACGGCCGCGCCCTGTTCTGGTGCGTTCCGGGGCGCACCCTCGAGAACGTCATATGTGGCATCCGCAACGGCGCTCCAAGGTTGGAGATGCCGTCGTCACCGCCGCCATCTCCACAATGGCAGCCGAGGAGGACGACGTACTCGTCCTCCTCGCAAACTTCTTCCTCAGGACCGGCGCGATCGACGCCGTCCTCGTCGTACCGGTCGGCGCCCTACACCGTCTCCAAACGGGAGGTGAAGGAGGAGCCGGCGACGCCCGTCAACACGAGGCGTGGCTGCAGTGGCAGCCGGCGGCAGCAAGGGAGGCACGGCGGCGCCCTCCTCATCCCAAAGCCGGAGGTGAAGGAGGAGCCGGAGGAACCGTCGCAGGCGGCGCTGCTGGCGGAGTACGAGCGGCAGCAGCGGTTCATCGCCAGCAGCGACGACCCCGAGGACTGCCCAGGTCTGCGGGTGGCGTTCTTGGCGTCCAATGACGACAAGGACGCCCGGAGGGGCGACCTCGACGCGGCGATCGCCATGTCCATCCGCGACTCCGGCAAGCCGATGGTGGACCTCTCCAACGACGGCGAGGCAGGACCAAGCGGCTTGGTGAAGGACGAGCGCGTCAAGCAGGAGGTCGTCACCGATGACATGTACAACTTCCAGCAGTACTACGACGCCTCCGGCCGCCGCAAGTGGTTCTAGATTAGGTTTAGTTTAAATTTAGTCAAATTTGGTTCGAATCTATGTAAGTTTAGACGAATCTTAATCGAATCTCGTTAAGTTTAAAATTTCCGAAATTTTGTTTGGGGGACGCGACTGGGGAGCGACGTCCCCCAAACGCCGCACGAACAAAACACGTCCCCCAAACGCTCAATCCGGCGCGGTTTGGGGACGCTTTGGGGGACGCGACTGGAGATGCTCTTATGGATCGGAGTGAGTAGAATATAATGACATGTATGAAACTCACAACAACTTCACTGCCGGCCCTTAAACAGGAACCGGTGGCAGTGCCGGTGCCGTCTATGAGCTATTGGGTGGGTAGGAATCTCCTCTCTCTATTTGGGGAGGAGCTACACGCACTAATACATCCTATAATGAGACTAACATTGGAATTTAGTTATATATTACAAACTGGATGAAAATGGCCGACTTTTAACAAAAACCTAACATACTTGTCGGCTGGGCGCGTGATGGGCCAGCCTCTCTATCATTATTCCCCTTAGCTTGCTCTTGCGCTCACCTCTCCACCTTTTCTTCGTGCATCTGGCGGTGCAACATTGCCTAAGCTTCCCAATGATGATGGACCTTCAGCGCCGCCTGCCACTGTTGGCATTCCTTGTTTTGGCGTCCCGAGCTATTTTGTGGGTGGTGGGCTCGACGAGGCTCTGACCATTGAGCTCGAGGATCCTATGTCACTTGGCCGCCATGAGGAGGCAACCAGCCTCCTCCGTCAGCACCCGCTCGCGGGATGTCTCGACGAAACGCTCGAGGATGGTCGTGTTGGTCTCCTTGATGACCAGGTGTCGAGGGTACTCCTCGACAATGCCCTCCGTATGGGGCTTAGGGTAGATGGAGTCCTGTAGGCTGACACGAGACATCGGTTATCAAACAAGCGAAGAGAGCAATTTACCCAGGTACGGGGCCCTCGATGAGGTAAAACTCTTACGTCCTGCCTGTCTGATCTTGATTATGAAAATATCGGGTTACAATGGGGTGCCGAAGGTTTCGGCTATGATCTCGTCGGGAGACTAAGGTCTGTAAGGACCTAGCTATAGACTTGCGGTGGCTATGATTGCTAAGATTACGTGTGTCATCGGCAGCCTCTCTCCTGGCCCTTATATTGGGAGCCAGGTCTCGAGAGATCTGTCCAGGTACGACTAGGATACAAAGGGTCCTAGTTCTAAGCTTTCCTTGTATTCTTCGTTTCCTTATCTTGTTCTTCAAGAATCCTTCTTCGGCACCGACGTAGTGGCCTACCTTGCCATCGAGTGCCTTCATGGGCCCCTGGTTGGGCCGCAAGAGGTAGTGTAACATTAGTTACCCGAAGGGTAATGCCCACATCACTCCTATCAGGAGCACTGAATACACACCCGATAAAAGTTATGAACTCGAAGGTTTTTGCATGGCCCGGAATCATGCCCGGGGACTTGATTTTGTGTAGAGTGATGTTGTTTTGCCATCAACAGTTAACCGGTAAAAACCGGACACGTTACTCAGTATCCCTTACGTACTAAATCTTGTTTAGAAAAACTGAAGACCCGATAAAAAGAGAGAAATATCGGATGACCATAACAAGTTGAAAAAAACTTCGGCATAAGAGAAACGTTCGAGTAGTACAACTTGAGTCTACGCACGGTTGCAAGCATCCATACCTAGACTCGGGGGCTACTCCCATCGGGAGCGCTGGACGCGCACCCGATAAAAGAAGACGATGTTGTTACAAGGAGGACAAGATCTATCGACTAAGGAGAATATTCGACAGAAGGAATGCTTTAGTCCCTGCCCGAAGTATCTTCGGCCAAGCACTCAGGGACTACTGATGTGGGCATTACCCTTCGGGTAACTAATGTTACACTACCTCTTGCGGCCCAACCAGGGGCTCATGAAGGCACTCGATGGCAAGGTGGGCCACTACGTCGGTGCCGAAGAAGGATTCTTGAAGAACAAGATAAGGAAACGAAGAATAATGGGAAAGCTTAGAACTAAGACCCGTTGTAGCCTAGTCGTACCCGGACAGATCTCTCGAGAACTGGCTCCCAATATAAGGGCCAGAAGAGAGGCTGCCGAGGACACACGCAATCTTAGCAATCATAGCCACCGCAAGTATAGAGATAGGTCCCTACAGAACTTAATCTCTCGACGAGATCATAGACGAAACCTTCGGCACCCCATTGTAACCCGATATTTTCATAATCAAGATCAGACATGCAGGGCGTAAGGGTTTTACCTCATCGAGGGCCCCGAACCTGGGTAAATTGCTCTCCCCGCTTGTTTGATAACCGAGTTCTCGTGTCAGCCTACAGGATTCCATCTACCCTAAGCCCCATATAGAGGGCATTGCCGAGGAGTACCCTCGACACCAGGGCTCGGCTCCTCTTGTCTCATGCCGTGTTGAAGGAGTCCAGGATCACCGCATGCTCTGGTTCCGATAGATCCTCGTCCGCGACCTTGGCCTCCACGTCCGCCATGATTGCCTCATTCCACTTGGCGAAATCAGAGTCATCGTACGAAGGGATGGCCTCCTGCTGGGGCTCAGGTTGTGGCGCCACTGGCTCGAACTGCGGATCCGGTGGCATGCAACCGTTGCGGGCCAACATGGAGTAGGTGGTCAAGAGGCGACGTGACATTTATGGAGGCGATTCGTCGAAGGCGAGTGTGAAGTTTGAGGGCGCCGAGAAGGTGTGTTAAATAGGAGGAGGTCTACATACACATTTACGATGGAGGTATCGCGGCCTCTCTGCTTGGAAAATCGATGTTTCCATTAAGGACGGTGACCAATCTCCTTCCTAACATTAAAGAGGCTGAACACCGTTTGTGACACTACCATGCCGGTCCCACTGGCAACATCATATGTGGCGCGAGACGTCGGCGCGCATGTCCAACACCATGTGCGTCGGAGCCGGCAAGGAGTTATCAACAGTTTTATTCGGCTCCAAATTTTGCCTGACACATTATTGGATGCGCCGATATGAGTCAAAATATGAAAAGCCCTAGGTCGAGGGCACTATTGAGGCACCCACTGGAGCTCTAAGAACTCAGGCGCCCTAGTAAACACATCGAGGGCCCTATTTAGGCAGCCGTTGGAGCTCTGAAAACTCATGCGCCCTAGTAAACACATCGAAGGCGCTATTGAGGTAGCCGCTGGAGCTCTGATAACTCAGGCGCCCTAGTAAACACTAGTAGAAATTCTCTTAAGGCTAGCAAGCAGTGATAAGCTAAATATGAGCGAGATCACATCTTCTTTTGAGGCCCATAGCCCACTGGCCTACTCACCACTCACATTATTTACTTGTATCTGCTATTGGGCTCACCACACATCAGAGGGCTTCACCTGATGAGATTATGTCTGGTGGGCCTATTTTAAAATAAACAACAAATACATCGTTTGCAATAACTTCTGGCTAAATTCCCTGAAAAAGTCTAGCTAAAAAAGAACACTATTCCTAATTTTCAGCTAGCTGAAAATCCAATTCGCCATAAGTCAGATCGTCGGTCGTTCGTTTCAAAATATCGCGTGAATCTCAACGAGCTCCAGGGTCCAGAGCGGACTTATTCATGTTTTCCTATGTCCCGGTTTTTTTTCATTTGGTTCAGCCAAGTCCGGTTTTCTCTTTTCCTGCCTTTGGCCCTTTGCTCATTCACCCTTTCCCTGTGGAGGGGCAAGCGGTGAGGCGGAGGCGGGATCTCTCCCACGACGGGGGTGGCACCGGGGAACACCACCAGAGCGAGGATGGGAGGAGGATCTGCCACCGCAGCGAGGAGGGGTGGAGGATCTGGCACCAGATTAGGCATGGAGTATCTGCCACTAGAGCGACGAGGCTTGTAGGTGCGAGGAGGCGAGGGGCAGAGCTGCCAGTGGACAGGCCACCGGATTGAGGATCTGGGAGGATCTGGAGCCGTCGGCTGGTCGGGTACGTTTCTCAATTCTTCTCCTATTTCTCATGAGTCTCGTAACATCTGTGCCTGTGTCAGGGGTGACTCATTTTTCACATGCTGCTCGTGCACTCCGCATGGTAGATCGATGTACATACTTTCGTGCGGATCTGGTTCATCTGAGCTTAGTTTGTGGATACATGAGTGCACATGTGACCCAAATCCATATGAGTGGAGGACATTTTCTTTGAATTCGTTGGGTGCTCTGTGACATTCCCCTATTTGTTACAATGATATTCATTCACTAGCCAATTCAAATCCGAACGGGAGAGGCTGCTTCAGTATTATTTACATGTTTTTCATGTTAGTTTTTGAATTTTTATTTCTCAAAATTAGCACCTGTGTACAGCTGCATTTTAATTCTAGTATAGCTAATTGTCATCTTTAAGAGAGTTTTGATTTCACTTAAGAGATGCTGGCGTGTTTCAAATCTTTATTGTGTAAGGGCCTCTTTTGTTTTAGTTTTAATTTTCTTTTGTGTGGTGCAAGCCACTTTTGATGATTATTAATGGAGTATAATTGTCTGTTTTTCAGATGCTTATGTGATTATATTTGAGTAGATACTAGCTTCTAGGTTTTAGTCTGAATTCCTGCGGTGTTATGAATTCAGTAGAACTTAGGTAGTTGGTTGTTTCTATGTGGTGCAAGGCACTTTTTGATGTGCTTGTATTACATAACCATAATACTACTTGTTCATGTTTACTGTTTTCCAGCGGGCAGCGTGGTCATATGTTTTTTTCTTGTATAATCTGTGCTTGTTCATTGTTCATTTCGAATTTTCCATCCTCATGTCCAATATCCATTAGCCTCTTGTTTTCCACGAGCAGCTACCTGGGGTACACTGGGTTTGGCTATTTCCCTTTACAACTGTATCTGTGACCTGGGATATGCAGTACTTGTACTTGGCTTCCAGGCAGGCAGTGCGTTGTTCATTGCTGCTGGCAAGTGGATTTGTAGCTTTAAATTGTTACTATTCTCATGCCCTGTCAGTTAATGTCTGAGGCGTCTCATTGAATTATCAATAGTATGCTACATTTATTTAATTATCAACAATACATTGGTTGTTGTCATGCTTGTTGTTTGCTTTGTCCTCCAGCTGTATCTGTCATATGTGTTTTCACACTTTTTTTTATAAAATGAAATAATGAGTTTTTTGTGCACCCAGTTTTCTTATGTGTTGTTTTATCAGTTTTATCCAGCTTTAGGGAATGTAAAATATTATTTTCTAATTTCTTTTTACCTATGAGTAGACTCGTGTGAGCAAATATTTACTTATGAGTAGATCCGTGTCTGCATTTGTGTAGTTTTATGCAACTTACGGAATGTAAAACAATTTTATGCAGACCTGGGTGGGCATTTGTCTTTCACCTAAGGTCTTACATTACTTTATAATTGTATTTTCATTGTAAATAAATGATTTTCTCAGTCATGCTATTCTCTGTCTAGTGATAGTCTTCTTTATTTCTTAGTTTTTCTTGTCAGTTAAAGCATAAGTTTTAGTTTGCCAAACATTGCTCGTCCATGCCAATGTGTTGTGCCTCGGTTTCTCCAAGTTGCTCTTCATTGTCTAGTGTTGATTCAGCTCCTTGGCATGTTTTCCTTGAGTGGTGAAGCTTGTATATCTCCAGATGATGTTAAGTTGAAGCTTCCATTTGCTTTTGCTTGTCTCTAACACTACTATTGTTCACTAAAACCCTTCTTTTCATTGCGATTTTCTTTCCTCCCCTTTTAGTCCTCTGACTGGTGGAGCTGGGGGAGGTAGAGAAGCTTCCTCATCACCGGAACCTAATAATTTGATCAATCATAGCCCTAATGGCCTCCTCCTTCTTTATTTCCCGCTTGCAATAGGCAACAATAAATCATGATGTATGAGCTTGGTAAGTTCATGAGTGGGTGATGAGATGACTTTCTCCTTCTCAGCTAGCTATGGAGAACTGGATATTGATTTGCTTTCGATGGTTAGTAGGTTCTTTGGTGACTGAAGCACAAGCTAAGCATACATGGAGAACTGGGCAATGCTATGCTAGGTACCAAAGTGTGGCCACCACTCATGTTCGCAACGACAGCACCGGTTCACCCAAAGTTCAAGCACGCCATTGAGAAAAATATTATTCCAACCTGTGACTATCCCTGTTCATCTATAGGACGGTATGTATATGAACATCACCTCAGTTAATTCCCTTTGGCCATTCTCACCATGTATTTATGGCGTTATCAACTAAGAAACCTTTTAATCCTCATTCTATCTTAATTTCTGTAGTCATTATATATCAATTTCGACAGCCTTTTTCTCAGCTCTTGTCCTTAGCCCCCTTTTTCTCAGTTATTTATTCCCACTATTTATTTCTTCAGTATTCTTCAATTCTCTCAGATTCTTTTCTTTCATTTTTTATTTATCATTTCTTACTTCTTAGTTTTTTTTGTCTATTTACTCATTTTACTCCTCTCATTTTTTCAGTCCTTCGTTGTTTGGCCTTCTCAGTCTTCATTCATCATTTTTCAGTGATGTCATGAAAATATAAGTTAATAAAGAATTAATTGCTAGCTCTGTTCATTCATTATTCTTCATTCCTCGTATTTATAATTGATTATTCAGTCATCTCAGTCTTCATTTGTTATTTTTACTATTTTTTCAGTTTCTCAGTCTCCCAGGTTTTATTATTTCTTCAGTTTATCTTGGCCGCAATCTTATTTGCTCACTCGGCTCTCTTTTCTTGTATTAGCTCATTTTGTTTTGCTCAGTCTATTTGTTCATTAACTCTTTTTGTCAGTTTCATTTCATTGATCTCTCAGTTGTTTCTTGAGTTTCATTTGCTCTCTACCTCTTTATCAGTTTCTCTTTATTTTCTCAATCGTCTCTTATTTCTCAGTATCTGTCTCTTATTAGGTAAGTTTGTTTTGCTCAGTTTATTTCTTTATTAACTCAGTTTTTTCAAGTCCTTCAGTCATCAGTTTGTCAAGTCCTTCAGTCATTATTCTCTTTTCTATTTCTTTGTTCCGACAGTTCTTCTCTTTCTCTTAGTTTTTGTTTTCAGTTTATCTTGTCATATTATAATTCTTCATTCCTAATCTTTATTCTTCATTTTATTTCAGACTTTTACTGTTTCAGTCCTTATTCCAGAGTTTCACCTTGTCATTTTCTCTTAGTTTCTTTTGTCCTCATTTGCTCTCTGCCTCTTCCAGTCTCTCTTCAGTATTTTATTTTATTTCACTATTTTATTTTCTTGGTTCTTTTTTTCACTCTTTCTTAAGCCTAATGTGTCTCTTTCTTCAGTACGAATAATTTTTGTGCTAGTCTCCGATGGTCTCGCTGATTCTGCCCTCTGCTCCGAATACACACTTCTCTCTTGGACCATTTATCATTGATTTGCTATGCTATAATTGATTCGCTATCTGCATCCCCGGGTCAATAGGTACTCATTGAATTCCTCAGCTTGTAGTTTTAAATTTAGTTGTTTTCATTGCAATGGAAAATAGGGCAGGTAAGGGCTTAGTCGAGGGGTGTGTGCGGATGCATGAACTGACTTTGTTTACGTCTGTAGTTGGTGGACTGTTAGCTTTTAAAGAGAGTTTTGGTTGATCATTCTTAC
Organism: Lolium perenne; assembly: GCF_019359855.2. Lineage (NCBI taxonomy): Eukaryota > Viridiplantae > Streptophyta > Magnoliopsida > Poales > Poaceae > Lolium > Lolium perenne. Next base: position 195,594,532 of record NC_067249.2, read on the forward strand.
ATGTAGCATTTTCTTAACTAGATGTTTTCAAAGCTCATGTAGATTCACCTTTCTAGTGAGTTCCAGGGAGTAATTTAAGTGTTTTTGTGTTACAGGGGAAGTAAAACTTGAACAAGAGTGCATCGAAATTTAAGTGTTTTTGTTGTCAACGATCATTTCTGCAGCTAAGTATTATCAGTATTTTGATCTAAGAGTTTCTTAATCTTCTTCTCATTAGTAGCGGCCACAGGGGGTCCTCAGTTTGAATCCTCCACGATAAGCAAGGCAAATATGGAGAAGCTACTGTAGCTGGTAAGTGAATTTAGTCATCTATGTTTACTCATCAGTGATAATATTCGTGGCTAAGGGCTTTTCCTTCTTTTAAGCATGAGGGGTTTTTGTATTGTTTCATAATATACAATGGATTTCTGGATCTTCCTTCTTTGTTGTAGGTTCTCTCATTCCTCTCCATCGTGGATCCTCGTCTCGTTTCTGATTTGTGATGATCCTTGTCTCATTTCTGTCGTGGTGCTGATGACCCACAAGTATAGGGGGTGTATCGTAGTATTTTCGATAAGTAAGAATGTCGATCCCAACGAGGAGCAGAAGGTGTTGACAAGCAGTTTCGATGAAGGATTCTCTGTAAATGCTCACAGACAAGTATTCAGGGGGTTTTAATGTAGCAGATGAATAAAGTACGAGTAAGTAAAGTGCGAGAGTAACAATTGCAGCGAGTGGCCCAATCCTTTTTAGCACAAAGGACAAGCCGGTTTGTTTACTTATAATGACCAAACGTTCTCGAGGACACACAGGATTTTAGTCTAGTGCTTTCGCTACATACGGCTAATTAATCTTCATTGTTTCGATAAGTGTTGTGTGGGTGAACCTATGCTAATGTACCGCCCTTCTTAGGACTAATACATACTTGTGATTATACCCCTTGCAAGCATCCGCAACTACAAGAAAGTAATTAAGATAAATCTAACCACAGCCTTAAACTCTGAGATCCTGCTATCCCTCCTGCATCGATATACCAACGGGGGTTCAGGTTTCTGTCACTCCGGCAACCCCGCAATTGGAAAACGAGTACAAGATGCATTCCCCTAGGCCCATAAAGGTGAAGTGTCGTGTAGTCGACGTTCACACGACACCACTAGAAGAATAACACCACAACTTAAATATCATAACATTGAATATTACTCAACCATACTTCACTACTAACATTTAGACTTCACCCATGTCCTCAAGAACTAAACGAACTACTCACGAGACATCATACGGAACATGATCAGAGGTCATATGATGATAAATAACAATCTGAACATAAACCTTGGTTCAACGGTTTCACTCAATAGCATCAATAACAAGTAAAAATCAACACCGGGAGAGTTTCCCCTATCAAACAAATAATATCAAACCCAAATTGTTACAGCGGTGATGGTGTGCAGCGGTGGAGACGGTGGTGATGATGATGAAGATGATGACGATGGTGATGGAGATGATGTCCAGCTCGATGGCGGTGACGATGGCGTCGATTTCCCCCTCCGGGAGGGAATTTCCCCGGCGGATCTCAGCCTGCCGGAGAGCTCTTTTCTCTCTGGTGTTCTCCGCCCCGCAGAGGCGACTGTGACTCTTCGCGACTTACTTCCTGGAGCTTAGGTTTTTGGGACGAAGAAATACGCGAAGGAGAGGAGGCCAGAGGGGGCTGTGGGCCCCTCCCCACAAGGCGGCGCGACCATGGCAGGGCCCGCGCCGGCCTGTGAGGGGGGCCATGGTGGCCCTCCTCGGCTCCTCCTTCTGGCTCTCGTCATCTTCTGGAAAAATAGGATTTTTCATATAACTTTCGTCAATTGTTGATCTTCCGAAATATTGCATTCTGACGGCGCTTTTTCCGTGAGAATCCACGACTCCGGTGCGCGATCCTCCAATAATCATGAAACATGCAAAATAGATGAAATAACATAAGTATCATCTCCAAATATGAAATATATCAATGAATAACAGCAAATTATGATATAAAATAGTGATGCAAATTGGACGTATCAACTCCCCTGCTTAGACTTCGCTTGTCCCCAAGCGAAACTGAACTCGGTAAACAGGACCACATGTTTATGGAGTGAAGAGTCGATAAATAAAATACGGACAAGAAGCATCATATTCATTCACACAAGACATTCTAGTAAACAACTTCCTCATATAATTCAACTTGGAACAAGTATAAGGTAATCACAAATAAAGGTGCATAAGAAATCATAGTTGGTGATGGCAAACTTCATTCTTGGTCAGAGAGCAATTAACAGGTTATACTTATCTATCGAGCAGCGCTCTTATGTTAAAGTTTATATGGCACAACTTGCATACTCAATCGCAATAATCTCCTCATGATCATTGATAACTTTCAAAGCTATATTCATTCAGATAAAACTTATACTAAACAAGGAAGAGTAAAAGACATGATGAAGTAAATCACAATATAATGGTTTGATCACAACAACTCAAATGCTTGCTTAAGATGGAGGGAAATAGGTTTACTGACTCAACATAAAGTAAAAGACATGCCCTTCGCAGAGGGAAGCAGGGATTAAATCATGTGCCAGAGCTTTTTCAGTTTTGAAATCATATAAAGAGAGTAAAAGTAACATTTTGAGAGGTGTTTGTTGTTGTCAACGACTGGTAGCGGGTACTCTAACCCCCTTGCCAGACAAACTCTCGAAGAGCGGCTCCCATAAAGTTTTATTTTAGGTTGGCACTCCTTCCAACCTTTGCTTTCACAAACCACGGCTAATCGAATCCTCGGGTGCCTGCCAACAATCTCATACCATGAAGGAGTGCCTTTTATTTTAGTTTTATTTAGATGACACTCCTCCCCTCCTTTGCTTTCTCAAGCCATGGCTAACCGAATCCTCGGGTGCCTTCCAACAATCACATACCATGGAGGAGTGTCTATTTGTAAAATTATGAAGGTTAATTAATTTGGGACTGGGAACCCCATTGCCAGCTCTTTTTGCAAAGTTATTGGATAAGTGATGAAGCCACTAGTCCATTGGTGAAAGTTGCCCAACAAGATTGAAAGATAAAACACCACATACTTCCTCATGAGCTATAAAACATTGACACAAATAAGACATAATAAATTTTGAATTATTTAAAGGTAGCACACGAAGTATTTACTTGGAATGGCAGGAAATACCATGTAGTAGGTAGTTATGGTGGACACAAATGGCATAGGTTTGGGTTGAGGTTTGGATGCACGAGAAGTATTCCCTCTCAGTACAGGTCTTTGGCTAGCAAGGTTAATTAGCAAGCATAAGAGTCGAGGGAAACAAACAAATATACATGTAATAGAAACAATCATGCATCTTCCTTGTAAGCACAAACAATTTTAACTTCAGAATAATAAGCTATGAGCTAACAAGAAAGGAAGACAATGAAACAACTACATGTATTTCTCTTTTCTACTTAAACCTCAAAGTGTTGTTTCTATTGACCAATGCTAAGTTTGCCAAAACCAAATAGATTTATTCAATGCTCCCAAAGTGATACCAACACTAATAACAAGATCAATCATATAATAAGGATTGCAAACTAAAATAAGATGTGCAATATGTAAATGATAGGACTTCTCATTAATATTCCATAACGATAACTCACACCAAGGGATACATAGACAACCAACTAAAGGAGAGATACTTCCACACTGCAACCCATCTTATATGATAACTTCCCTACTCATGATATGACACTACTTGATAGTAAAAAGTAAAAGGTAGTGATGATGTGATACCGCGGCACTCCCCCAAGCTTGGAACAAACCAAGGGGATGCCAATACCGATGATGAATTACTCCTTCGGCGAGGGTGGTGACGAATTCCCATCATCAGACTTCCAAGGGAGAGGCTCTCCATCAACAAACGACATCTTGGTCTCGGGAATCCTGAAACTAGCAGCATAGCTTATGTGTTTAAACCTGTTTTCATACTCACAGTTCTGATTCTGAACGTCGTAGAGTTGAGCTTGGAGTTTGTTGGTGGTATCGTGAAGCGAGAGGATGTCGCCCCATAGCTTTGCAGTCTCCTTCTCGTGCGCATCAATGAGTTCAGACACAATCTTGTGGAAGATGTCCACCTCACGTTCAGCCATCTTCTTGTAGTTGAAGACCTCTTGTTCTAGCTTCTCCATCCTGTCTTCTAAGCTTCCTTCTCCTTTAGGACCCTGGACATCTTTGATCTGCAGTTCTCCATCAACGAGCAGCAACTCCTTGGGGTGCATCCTCAGCTCGTTCATGTACAAGTTGTCAACGTGCTTGCAGGAGCTGTCCTTCGGAGTTTCCGATGAAGACATGATGGCTCTAGATCCGAAGCAAGTCCTGGCAGAAACAACTCGAAACAAAACACGTCGAGAAAACGATATACGGACCTCCAGGGATCCGGGGGATTATATAGCAGGAATTTTTATGTCATAAGGAAAGTACCAGGTCGAACCAGAGTCGGAAAGAGGCGACGAGGCGGCCAGCTCATAGGGCGGCGCGGGCCAAGGCCTGGCCGCGCCGGCCTATGGGGGCACGCCCTCGTGCGTCTCCTCCACTCCGTTTCGATCTCGTAATTTTTCATATTTTCCAAAAACAGCAAAAACATTGTTCGGAAAGTAAATCGCGAACTTTTTATTACTGTCATCATACCTATTCAAAGTCGAGTTCGCGGATCGTCAATTTGACCTTTGATGAAAGCCTCCGGTGTTTCCACTCGAATAACATCAACATCTACATTATAAGAATCACCTGAGATATAATGCTTGAGTCTTTGTCCATTCACCACTTGTGTGGCATTGCCTTGGAGAGAGCTAATTTTAATTGCTCCTGAACGATACACCTCCTCAACAACATATGGTCCTTCCCATTTCGAGAGTAATTTCCCTGCAAATAATCTGAGACGAGACCGATACAATAGGACTTTATCCCCAATATTAAATTCTCTTTTGATAATCCTTCTATCATGCCATTTTTTAACTTTCTCTTTAAAGAGTTTAGCATTTTCATAAGCTTCACTTCTCCATTCATCTAGAGAACTCAATTGCGCAGCAACCTCTTCTTACCGGCTAGTTTAGGATCTTTATTTAATTCTCTTACAGCCCAATAAGCTTTGTGCTCTAGTTCTAGAGGTAAATGACAAGCTTTTCCATAAACCATTTTATAAGGTGACATTCCCATGGGATTTTTATAAGCAGTTCTATAAGCCCATAGTGCTTCCTTTAATTTACTAGCCCAATTCTTTCTAGTTTTATTAACAGTCTTTTGCATGATAGATTTAATCTCTCTATTTGATAATTCTACTTGCCCACTAGTTTGAGGATGATAAGCAGAAGCAATTCTATGATTAATACCATATTTAGCAAGAGTTTTTCTAAACCCACCATGAATAAAATGAGAACCTCCATCAGTCATAATATATCTAGGAACTCCAAATCGAGGAAAAATAATATCTAAAAGCATTCTTAAAGAGGTCTCACCATCAGCACTTTTTGTAGGTATGGCTTCCACCCATTTAGTAGCATAATCAACAGCAACAAGTATATGAGTGTTACCTTCTGAAGAGGGAAAAGGTCCCATGAAGTCAAATCCCCAACAATCAAACGGTTCAATAACGATAGTATAATTCATAGGCATTTCATTGCGTCTGGAGATATTACCAACCCTTTGGCATTCATCACAGGATAAGATAAACTTCCTTGCATCTTTGAAGAGAGTTGGCCAATAAATACCTGATTGTAGAACCTTTTGCGCAGTTCTTTCTCCGGCGTGATGTCCTCCATAAGCACTACCATGACATTTACTCAATATCTCCTGTTGTTCATATTCGGGAACACATCTTCGCAGAATACGATCCACTCCTTCTTTATATAAGTGTGGGTCATCCCAAAAATAATGCCTCAAGTCATAAAAGAATTTTCTCCTTTGCTGGGCTGAAAAGGTTGGAGGCAAGTACTTGGAAACAATAAAGTTAGCATAATCAGCATACCAAGGGCTATCTCGCGAGCTCACCTTTATTACAGCCAATTGTTCATTTGGAAAACTATCATTAACAGGAACAGGATCATAAGCAATATTTTCCAATCTAGACAAATTATCAGCAACAGGATTATCAGCACCTTTCCTATCTACAATATGCAAATCAAATTCTTGCAACAGAAGCACCCATCTAATAAGCCTTGGCTTAGCATCTTTCTTTTGCATAAGGTATCTAATTGCAGCATGATCAGTATAAATTGTAACTTTTGAATCAACAATATAAGATCTAAACTTATCACAAGCAAAGACTACAGCTAACAATTCTTTTTCAGTAGTAGCATAATTTCTTTGAGCAGCATCAAGAGTTTTACTAGCATAATGAATAACATTCAATTTTTTATCTACTCGCTGTCCAAGAACAGCGCCTACAGCAAAATCACTAGCATCACACATAATTTCAAATGGTAAGTTCCAATCAGGAGGTTCAACTATAGGAGCAGTTGTTAAGGCTTTCTTTAGAGTTTCAAAAGCTTCCTTACAATCATCATCAAAAACAAAAGGTACATCTTTTTGAAGAAGATTAGTAAGAGGCTTTGAAATCTTGGAGAAGTCTTTAATAAACCTCCTATAAAACCCAGCGTGACCAAGAACACTACGAATACCTTTAACATCCCTAGGATAGGGCATCTTCTCAATTGCTTCAACTTTAGCTCTATCAACTTCAATACCTCTCTCGGAAATTTTATGTCCCAATACAATTCCTTCATTAACCATAAAGTGGCATTCTCCCAATTAAGAACAAGGTTAGTTTCTTCACATCTCTGCAAAACTTTATCAAGGTTCCGCAAGCAATTATCAAAAGAATTTCCATAAACGGAAAAATCGTCCATGAATACCTCTACAGTACTCTCGCAAAAGCCATGAAAATTAGCAGACATGCATCTTTGAAAAGTAGCAGGAGCATTACATAAACCAAAAGGCATACGTCTATAAGCATAAGTTCCATAGGGACAAGTGAAAGTGGTTTTCTCTTGATCCTTAGTTTTAACAGCAATTTGTGAGAACCCAGAATAACCATCAAGAAAGCAAAAATGAGTATTTTCAGATAACCTTTCTAACATTTGATCAATAAAAGGCAAAGGATAATGATCTTTCTTAGTAACTTTATTAACTTTTCGATAATCAATGCACATTCTATACCCTACAACTACTCTTTGGGGTATGAGCTCATCATTATCATTAGGCACAACAGTCATTCCTCCTTTCTTAGGAACACAATGCACAGGACTAACCCATCTACTATCAGCAATAGGATATATAATACCAGCTTCAAGAAGTCTTAATACCTCATTTCTTACCACATCCTTCATCTTAGGAATTAGACGACGCTGATGTTCAACAATAGGCTTTGCATCATCTTCCATATTAATGGCGTGTTGGCAAATAGAGGGAGAAATCCCCTTCAAGTCATCAAGAGTATAGCCAATAGCTCCTCGGTGCTTCTTCAATATTTCCAATAACCTTTCTTCTTCAAACTCTGAAAGCTTAGAACTAATAATAACAGGATATATTTTCTTATCATCAATATGAGCATATTTAAGATTATCAGGCAATGGTTTTAAATCAAAGACAGGATCTTCCTTTGGTGGTGGTGTTGTACCCAGATCTTCCACCGGTAAATCATGCTTAAGAATAGGTTGACGAAGGAAAATTTCATCAAGCTCATTTCTTTCTTCCCTAAAAACTTCACTCTCACTATTCTCCAAATGTTGCTGCAAAGGATTATTAGGAGCAAGAGCAATAGATGCACACTGTTCAACTCTAAAATCTTTATTAGGCGAATCAGCTTTATAAGGAGTTTTGGCAAATTTAGAGAAGTTAAACTCATAAGATTCACCAGCAAATTTAGTCAAAATTTTCTCATTCTTGCAATCTATAATAGCTCCACAAGTATTTAGAAAAGGTCTACCAAAAATGATAGGACAATATTTACTAGCGGCAGAACCAAGTACCAAAAAGTCAGCAGGATATTTAATCTTACCGCATAGAACTTCCACATCTCGAACAATACCAATTGGAGAGATAGTTTCTCTATTAGCCAGCCGAATAACCACATCAATATCTTCAAGTTCACAAGAACCAATTTCGTGCATAATCTCCGTGTAAAGCTCATAAGGAATAGCACTAATACTTGCACCAATATCACATAAACCATAATAACAATGATCACCAATTCTAACAGATAGCATAGGAACACTAGCTTTCCTAGACTTATTAGGATGTGAAACAATATTAGAAGCATCTTCACAGAAAATAATATGACCATCTTCCACATTTTCAGTCACAAGATCTTTAACTATTGCAACAGCAGGTTCAACCTTTATTTGTTCTTCAGGTTCTATAGGTTTCTTTTCACTTTTATGAACCGCACTATTTATAACAGTACTCCTTCATTTTAGCGAGGAAAGGAGTTTTTTCAATATAAGCTTCAGGAATAACATGATCAACAGTTTCAACTACAACACATTTATTTATAGATGAATCAATTTTATCTTTATACGGTTCATGATACTTATCAAAGTTCTTCTTAGGCAATTCATAATGAGAGGCAAAAGCTTTATAAAGATTTACAGCAACTTGAGAATCAAGACCATAAGTAGCATTCATATTACGAAATTTATCAGTATCCATAAAAGCTTCAATGCATTTATAATCATAATTTATACCTGATTCTCTATCTTTGTCATTCTCCCATCCTTCAGTATTCTCCTGGATCCGATTAAGAAGGTCCCTTTTAAACTCTTCTTTGTTGCGTGTAAATGATCCAGAACAAGAAGTATCCAGCAAGGTCTTGTCTTGAAAAGAAAGTCTTGCATAGAAATTATCAATAATAACATTACCAGGAAGCTCATGAATGGGGCATTTGAGCATTAAAGACTTCAATCTCCCCCACGCTTGGGCAATACTCTCTCCATCATGAGGCCAAAAATTATATATGCGGTTCCGATCTTTGTGAATCTCACTTGGAGGATAGAACTTAGAATAAAACCGGGGCACAATATCATTCCATTCAAGAGAATCCCCATTATCCAGTAATTTATACCAATGCGCCGCTTTACCAAACGATATAGAGAATAGTTTCTTCCTCACTTCATCCATAGCAATACCTGCACACTTGAATAAACCGCATAATTCATGTAAGAACAATAAATGATCTCCAGGGTGGACAGTTCCATCCCCTGTATAACGGTTATCCACTACACGTTCAATAATTTTCATAGGTATTTTGTATGGTATTTCTTCCTCACCTGGCGCCTCATCCACTACCTTTGCAGTAGTAGTAGATTTCCCAAATAAAAATTCAAGAGAAGATCTCTCCATAATGAATTATAGCAGCAGGCAGAAATAAAATCAGCACAAACAGTAGAAGTTTCCCTTACAATTCCACTTACCAATAGCGCTTCACTCCCCGGCAACGGCGCCAGAAAATAGTCTTGATGACCCACAAGTATAGGGGGTGTATCGTAGTATTTTCGATAAGTAAGAATGTCGATCCCAACGGGGAGCAGAAGGTGTTGACAAGCAGTTTCGATGAAGGATTCTCTGTAAATGCTCACAGACAAGTATTCAGGGGGTTTTAATGTAGCAGATGAATAAAGTAATAGTAAGTAAAGTGCGAGAGTAACAATTACAGCGAGTGGCCCAATCCTTTTTAGCACAAAGGACAAGCCGGTTTTTTTACTTATAATGACCAAACGTTCTCGAGGACACACGGGATTTTAATCTAGTGCTTTCGCTACATACGGCTAATTAATCTTCATTGTTTCGATAAGTGTTGTGTGGGTGAACCTATGCTAATGTACCGCCCTTCCTAGGACTAATACATACTTGTGATTATACCCCTTGCAAGCATCCGCAACTACAAGAAAGTAATTAAGATAAATCTAACCACAGCCTTAAACTCTGAGATCCTGCTATCCCTCCTGCATCGATATACCAACGGGGGTTCAGGTTTCTGTCACTCCGGCAACCCCGCAATTGGAAAACGAGTACAAGATGCATTCCCCTAGGCCCATAAAGGTGAAGTGTCGTGTAGTCGACGTTCACACGACACCACTAGAAGAATAACACCACAACTTAAATATCATAACATTGAATATTACTCAACCATACTTCACTACTAACATTTAGACTTCACCCATGTCCTCAAGAACTAAACGAACTACTCACGAGACATCATACGGAACATGATCAGAGGTGATATGATGATGAATAACAATCTGAACATAAACCTTGGTTCAACGGTTTCACTCAATAGCATCAATAACAAGTAGAAATCAACACCGGGAGAGTTTCCCCTATCAAACAATCAAGATCAAACCCAAATTGTTACATCGGTGATGGTGTGCAGTGGTGGAGACGGCGGTGATGATGATGAAGATGATGACGATGGTGATGGAGATGATGTCCAGCTCGATGGCGGTGACGATGGCGTCGATTTCCCCCTCCGGGAGGGAATTTCCCCGGCGGATCTCAGCCTGCCGGAGAGCTCTTTTCTCTCTGGTGTTCTCCGCCCCGCAGAGGCGGCTGTGACTCTTCGCGACTTACTTCCTGGAGCTTAGGTTTTCGGTACGAAGAAATACGCGAAGGAGAGGAGGCCAGAGGGGGCTGTGGGCCCCCTCCCCACAAGGCGGTGCAGCCAGGGCAGGGCCCGCGCCGGCCTGTGAGGGGGGCCCATGGTGGCCCTCCTCGGCTCCTCCTTCTGGCTCTCGTCATCTTCTGGAAAAATAGGATTTTTCATATAACTTTCGTCAATTGTTGATCTTCCGAAATATTGCATTTTGACGGCGCTTTTTCCAGCAGAATCCTGACTCCGGTGCGCGATCCTCCAATAATCATGAAACATGCAAAATAGATGAAATAACATAAGTATCATCTCCAAATATGAAATATATCAATGAATAACAGCAAATTATGATATAAAATAGTGATGCAAATTGGACGTATCAGGTGCCCATTGCTACTTTGGCAGCAGGTGCTTTGTGCGGGGAGGAAGAAGAAAGATGCTGACGATGTGGTAGTTGGTAAAGTTAAGGAATAGGAGGCGGCAGGTGGCACCCTTTTTCTGTTCGTGTGTAAGGCCCAAAAACTGTAGCAATACTGGGCTTTACCTTTTTAGTCTAAGTCATTAGCAGAGTGGTGAATTAAATGGTGTCGGGTGTTGTATCAATTGAAAAACCAAAAAAAACCGGACTGAATTGAAATGAACATATTGGTTTTTTTCTGACGCCAAACTGATTTTAATGAGAATGGAAGCGGGGGTGGAAAATGATGAAATGAGCAGTACGTAAGTCAAAATCTGACTTATGTCGAATTGCGTTTTCAGATAGCTGATATTTAGACACTCCCAAAAAGAAGTAACACATCCATAAATGCCACATACCCACACTGTCCATTTAGCAGCTAAGGCGAACACTACGCGTTAAAACTGCTCTTTTCTTGTCCCTCTCTTTAACGTCAGGAAAGGTCTTCTCATTTTAGAATTTTGTTGCTATACATATTTCCTTGGGAGCACATGAATTTCCGATCGATGGTTACGATCAAATAGGCAAACTAGACTGCCCACACCAACTCAAACAAGACAATTAGATGTATACTTTTTTTTATTAAGAAATGTATATAGTTCATGGTTTGGCTGGTTGGTTCTGCATGCATTCTTGTACTAGTACACATAGTTTTGATTACTCGATCGATGGTATTTGGGTTACCATCCGGTAATCCGTGTTTCATTAAGTACCGGACTTGTTTGAATTTGTTTTCAGTTAGCATTTTTAGTGAGTTTTCAGCTAACTTTTTTTATTAGGTACGAGATAGGACAAAAAGACCAGGCGCAGATGGTCCAATATCATCTCGGGCAAAAATAATTAGAGTCATGCACATTCGAACCAATTTTGTATAGAACATTACAATGACTAAGACTGACGGGTCTAAAAAAATTAGATGCTCTGGATTATTAACTTTTGGAATCAACACGATAACATAGTCACAAAAACTTCCTGGAATACCATCACCTAAAAGAAAGCCCCTAACAGCTGAGCAAATATTGTTCTTCAGAATGTCCCGGTGAGTTTGATAGAACGAGAAATCTATCTATAAGCTGATCTGACTGTGTCTTAACGTCAGTTCGCGCTCCTGGCCGCGCGATTCGCATCCGATGGTCCAGAGCTTCCCGCATCGCGGACCTGGTGGGGACCCACGTGCAGTCTCTGTCGTCGCGTGCGCGTAGCATCAGATTTTTTTCTTCGAAATTAATTGGGGCTGTCGGCGAGCGGCTTCATTTCGTCTTCCTTCGTCCTCGGATGCGGTCGTGCTGGTGCTCCGCCTCGTCGCCAAATCCGGCGATTGCGGTCGCCGGCGACGGATCTTACTCGCCGGAGACGATTTTTCGCATCAGGTTCGGTTCGCCCACTTCGATTGCTCTTCTGCACCGTCGCGCACCTTCTCCTTGCTTCTAATTTCTCTCCTCGGGTTCTCAGGGGGGGTGCCATCCTTCGCCGTGGTTCTCGTTTCTGGCTGATAGGAGTGGTCGCCGGAGTCGCCGTGGACGGTTTATTACTCGCCGTAGTCTGATTTCGTCCTAGGTTGGTTTTGCGCTTCACTCAATTTTGCTCATCCCGCATCAGTGCCTCTCCGTTGTTTTTGTTACTCGCCGGAGTCGCCGTGGACGGTTTTTCACATCTGGTTTTGTCAGGTGACATCCTTCTCCGTGGTATCTACTCTTCGTGCTTCCGCCAGTGGTCTGGTCTTCGACAACACGCTCGACACGATTTCCTCTGTCTCCGTCACAGTAAGGTACTTCTGATTTCTGGGCAACATCCTAGTGCATTTGATTTTTTAGGATGTTACTGTGTGGGCAGTTAGGATTGTGTGATGTTTTCATGTGTTTTTTGTGCATGATATGATAGCAATTTTCGTGCTATGACATCCCAATGCACTAGACTAGGGATTTTGTGGTCACTGAGGTATGAGCAATGATGTGCAGGGGATTTGTTGAGGATGTTATTTTTTGTAGACTTTTCCTAAGGATTTTGTGCATCGTATGGCAGTAATTTTAGTGCTATGACATCATTTTTGCGCATGTAATTATTTGAGGATGTTACTGTGTGGTCACCTATGATTTTTTTGTGATTTCGTCCTAGGTTGGTTTTTGAGGATGTAATTATTTTTTGAGGATGTTACTGTGTGGTAGATTTTTAGGATTTTTTGTGATGGCTTTTAATGAGGTTTGTGTGCAGCATATGGTAGCAATTTTAGTGATATGACATCGTAGTACAGGGAATTTTTGAGGATGTTACTGTGTGGTCACTTAGGATTTTTTTGTGATGTCCTCTAGTGGTTTCTGTGCAACATATGGTAGCAATTGTCGTGCTATGATATCCTAGTGCAGGAATTTTTTTGAGGATGTTTACTGTGTCTGTGGCTGAGGTATGAGCAATGATGTACAGGGTTTTTATGGTACTACAACATCCTAGTGCAAGTTTGTTTTTGTGTGTGCAACATCTGGTACAAAAATGTGATGATATAACATCCTTGTGCATGGAAGTTTTTAGGATGTTTTTGCTACCTGGTCACTTGGTATTTTTGTGATCATCATGTGGTTGGTGTGCAGCATCTGATAGAATTTTTGATACTATAACATGTAGTAGCAATTTTGATTTACTATAACATGCTACTGCAACTTTATCTGGTTAGTTAGTTTTTTGTCCGATGCCATAAATGTGTTGTTTTTGCAACGCCTTGTAGCAAATGTTGTGTCCTAGAAACATGTTTTCAAACCTTTCTGCCATATATGTGACATCAGTGCACCATTGTCTCAGTAACATTTTTTTGCTAAATGACATCTACACCTGTGTGGACATTTTGTTATTTTCTTTCCATAATAACTCCCACCTTGCTTATTTTTCAACAGGCATCAATGACAAAGTCAAGTAGTCATAGGAAAAACAAGTCCGGCAGAAAACACAGTAAGCTAAGCCTTATGCGCAAGAAGCTTACATTGAAGCACAAGGTTTCAGCAATTCATTGTGAGCTACCAAGTGAAGTAGATGTATCTGTTGAACCTGTCCGCGATGAAGAAAATGTTGTTCAAGAAACTGAAAAACAAAAGGAAGCAAATGTTGTTGAGGAAGAAGTAGAACCTGTGAAGGTGAGTTAAAGAATCTACAACTTCGTAGTACATCTTCATTTTTTTTACTAGATGTTTTTTTCCTCTCGTGTATGAATTGATGTACATGTTTCTCAGTAAGTCCTAATATATTCTTGTTTTGCTTTTTCATCCCCATCAAAATGTACATGAATCTACAACATTCATACTGAAGACAGTGGGCTTTTACCGCGGTAGTTGGCAATTTCTGCAAATTCAGAAACAAGTTGTCTCTTAAAACAAAATCATGAAAAAAAATATATCATTAAATTTATCAAGTATAACATAGACAGTATATAATCTCCTTTCCCAGTTTTACTTACAGGTTTTTTTTGCAATTGTTCTAGGTGAAGAGGAAGAAATTACTACAGCGTGCATCCCCAATGAAGCTAGTGAGGTTATATCCTAGCATTACAGATGATCAGATGACAATGATTAGGAATGCAGATTATGGTGGATTATTGGATATAAAATGTTCGAAACTACAACCTGATCTGTGCAAGTTTCTGATGGAGAGCTTTAATTCAGCATCGTGCAGTTTGGTCTTCCCTGGGAGAGGTTCAATCCCTATCACTGAAGATTCCGTACAAAAGGTTATAGGTGTCCCGCGTGGCAAGTTACAAGTGTCGTACGATCTCAATTCAGATGCAATAAAATTCATGCGGGAAGAAATTGGAGTTGTAGGAAAGCAGCAACCAACTATCAAAGCTTTGGAAAAGAAACTTCTCACAATGAAGAAAGCTGACGGCCGGTACCTCAGATTGTTCATAATTTATGGGATGTGCTCCGTGCTAGCTCCTACTACAGGTGTACGCATTAGTCCGAGGATATACTCTTCTTTTATTCACATCAAACAAGCAAAAAATCTCAATGTGTGCAAGTTTGTGATAACTATGATCCAGAAAGCAACTCAGTCAAGTTCAGGAAAGGCAATCCTAAAGTCATGCATGTTGTACATCATGGTAACTTTTTTTTCTGCTCCTAATTTGATTTTCATTGATCATATTTTTTTTCATGCGAAACAATGTCCTCTTGTCCTTACAGATTTCCCTTTTACATCTCTTACAGGTCAAATACCTAGATTCATTGCAACTAAATGATATGGATATCAGCGATGAAGGGACACGTGTTTCAGTTTGGACAAATGCAATGGTCAGGAAAGCTATTATGCAGGACACACGACCTGATGGTTCGTTCGGCAATGCACCGGTAAAAACTTACAGAAATAGCATATGTAGTTTAACTGTAGTTTTTTTTGCCTTTTCAACCAAACCATATGATTGTTCTCTGATATATGTTCCTCTCTGTCTATGAATCTGAAGTTGAAACCTGAATATGCGTACACAAGTGCATCTGAATCAACTGAGAGAGATGTATCTGTCGAAAATTCAGCAGCTCATGGGCAGGATAAACTCAACAACCTAAGCAATAGGTCCACTGATATGGATGAATCTATGGAGCAGTCACGTACACTCGGACATGATGAAGACAACACAAACCATCAAGAGCAAAGCGACAACACACATTTTGAAGAACGTGTCGATGATGAATGGAAGTATGGTGACATGAATGAAGAAGAGTTTGAAGATGTCAAACCAGAAGCGTATACAGGGGGCAAACCATACTTTTTGCAGACCCGGATGTTATTGATAGGTTCATCAGACATAATGTGCCATCTACATGCACAGCGCAAGTAAGCATGAAACAACATTTTTCTTACTCTTTTTACATCTCACCTAGAAAATAACACCCTGACTAAAGTGGAATACAACTTCCATCTGAAAATAACATTTACTCATTGAAATCGAATGTTACCATCATAGGATTAATTTCTGTAATTATTTTTTACCATAGCTTTTTTTCTGCCTTTTCCAATGTTCCATGTTTTCAAACACCACTAGTAGAATAAGACATACATTTTTTCCCTATTATACAAGAGTGACACCAATTTGAACCAACTTTTCCGGGAAAAAACATCTGAACTAATTTTAACAATTTTTTTTGCAAACATTGGTTCAAAATTCTTTTAGGATGTATCATTACCTGCAAATTTATTACTTCTGTACAAATTTTCTTTGCTGACAAAACTACTTACAAACTTACTGTCATTTGCAGGAAACCTATAAATTCAAAGAAGCAATTGAGTACGCTTGTCATGGTTTTGAAGCAAGCTTGCAGATGCTAGTTCGAAATTTAGTTCACAGTGCAGAGAGTAGAAACAATCCAGAATTCACAGGTCACCAAATCAGCTCGCAAGAAACACTGACAAAAAATAAAGATTCAAAAGCCAACACACAGTTCAAGCAGACAACCACAAGGGGGTTTTCCAAGAAGCAACCATCAACAACACATGATGACAAGACCTTCAGGACGCATTCAGAGATCAATCAGAACAACAATTCTGTTTCTATGGGTACAGACGAGGGTTGTGCCAGCAAGTCAGTACCAGATGGACACATAGAAGGATTTGAAGAAGAGTTGAAACAACATATGGGTCCTGCTGATGGCATTACCAAACTAGCCAGTCCACAACCAGTAATCCTGCTGAAAGATGATGCCATTCCAACTATGAGTCCTGTTGAAGATGATGCAGTTAATGAGGAGAAAGAACATCTTGATGCCATTTCAGTGAAAGATGTTGAACAAGAAATCAACGAAGACCAAGGCATTCCACCCACAGTTACTGCTCAAGATGATGCAGGCATTCTGCTGGAAGTTGAAATACCAAACAGTGTGTACAAGAGCACAGTGGATCATGTCAACCATGTAGGATGCAGCAATGAAGATATAGGAAACTTATATTCTCTGGATGCACTTGTGGCAGAATATAAGCAGAAAAAGGGGGAAAATCAAGAAGATGTTAGTAAGATCGGGACACCAACCGTGAAGAATAACGACAGTTCCACCAATTCAGACAAGCTGACATCAAATCAAGTTGTGGATACTGGAATCTTGGAGCACAAAAATGTAACTTACAATGAACTATCCGGTGTGATGTTTGATGATCAAGATAGCTCAGTAAGCAGTGAAGAGAAAAAAAGGATAGAGTTCATGCACTGTGTGGGGTTCTCACACATTCACAAGTTAAGCATACCAATCCTTCAAGTTCCAGAGATATCTGACAGTGCGATTCAAGATAATACATCTCAACTAAGGAGCCAGATGTTTCAGGAATTGACAAACAAGCCAGCTCCAGAAGTACCTTCTGGATTGGAATCACTAATTGATGGAAGCAAAATAGATGATATGGATAAATTATTGTTAGACATGGTGCCAAAAGTAGAAGCAAACAAACAGAAAAAGGTCTCGTTCGCAGATGGACCAAGCAAGAAAATGAAGGAGGAATCAGATTCTGTAGTTCCATCTCCATCAAGATATAGAACAAGATCTGCTTCTCGCGAAGAAATGGCTTCAAGCCCACAGAGAAAGCAGGATATAGGTGAAGCCCAAGTAAAAACAGCAGCAAAAGGAAAAACATTGACGCCAAGAAAGACAACTCATCGCCAAGTATCAAGTCCAAGTGACAGCAATTCACGGAGACAAACAAGACTTTCAACACTGAGCACTATGGCAACAACAAAAACTGAAAACAAGAAAGATGTAACTCCAAGTTCATCTGGAATCAAAACTACAACCAGTAGCATCCCAAGTTCAGCAAATTTCGACCCAATGGGTAGGAAACTAAACTTCGACAGCACAGAATCTGAAAGGAGAATGCACGCAATGAGGATGGCTCCGGACCCACCACCTTTTGATCTAAGCACACCACCAGAAACCACTGATCAAGATGAATTAGTCATCAACGAAGCTAACAAAGAAGTGGAGATACAAGAAGCAGAAGCTATGGTTGCAGCACCAACCACCAAGAAAAAAACAGATGCATCAAGGAGCACTACACCTGTGGTTCATGAATATCAAAAGAGAAATGTCAAGATAGGACACTTAGCAAAATCTCCATTCGTCAACCTAGAATCCAAGAAAAACTACAGTGTTTCCAAGTCAGTGGAAACTTTGTACAACATGGTGTGTGAGCATGGATGGAAGACTAGCTCAACATCGAATAAAGAAATAGTCATTGATACAACAAATTACTATTGCAACCTCGGGCAGTTGGCAGATTCAGTTGCACCAGGGAAGATGTTGATAAATACAGTAGCTGAGATTGGAATTCACATAATGACATTGGAGAACAAAAATCCTAAGAAATACATAATGCCACTACGTGTTGCTGTAAGTAAACAATCATCGGTTCTTTTTGTACTTTTACATTTTTTTCATGCACTTCTTTTTGTCCGCATTAATTATGCAGCATGTAATTCCTGCATCTCTTCTACAGAAATATCTCATTGATTCCCGATATGATTTAAAAGATGTTACAAGGTGTTTCGAGAACAGCCCAGCGAACAGACTTGATCACAAAGATATTGTAAGTTTGCTAACTTCTAAACTGATTTTGTTAACTGAATTTTTTATACACCAGATGTGCCTCCACAATAAACTGATTTTTTTAAACAAACATACAGACAATAACATCCTTCATCTAACAGGTTTGTTTCCCGACACTCGAGAAGTGGGCACGAACACCTACAAATGGTTCTGGACACTATTGGTTGGTTGTTCTTAATGTAAGTGCAGAAAGATTTGAGATAATTGACTCGTTATCATCAAGGAAAAAGGGGGAAGCTCTTATGATGGAAGCATGTCACATGCTCATAGCGGGAATCAAGGTTATGTGGAAAAGAGAGTACGCAAAATCAAAAGTGCAAATCGCGAACTGGCCAATAGAAGTTATTGACAGTCCTCGTCAAACAAACACGTAAGATTTTCTTGTTTTTGGTACTTGACAAAGACAAAAAAAGTACACTGCTACATCAGGTTTTTTGGATATCTCAATATATGTTAACTATGTTGCTGATCCATATGATCTCCTAGGTACGATTGCGGTTTCTTTATGTTGAAGAACCTTGAGGAAAAACATGGAAGGATGGTTTCATCATTCACACAGAAGGACTTGCCAAACATCAGGAAACTATACACTGACAAATGGCTACGCACGGAGAACAAAGCACCTTGGGGCTTATATATCTAGCTATTCTTCTTGATGTTAAGGTAATGAAGCTGCTTCTCATCATTTTTCTAACAGAAAATTTTACTGATAAAGGACAATTGAGTCAAGCAATTACATATGGAGTTTCTCTGGAATTTTTCTTCTCATTTTTTACACAAAATAACATGCAACTTAACACTTAAATTCAAAGAAGATAAAATCTTACATAAACTCAGAACGTAAATTGCAACATTGATAAATAATATATTCAAATGGACTCTGAAACCATGTATCCATGTTAACATAAGAAACAAACTCTGAATCCATGTCTACATGTCTAAATCTTAATTACCACCAAGCCATTTTCTGTTTCCTATCACTGAAAAAATTGATGAAAAGGGAATTTCTCTGGATTTGCCAATCTTACTGGACAATTCCTTGCATCATGATCTATTTCACCACAAACACTACAAGTAGTTGGGTTAGGCTTCTTTAGCTGGAGTCCACCTTTCTTCCTTTTACTGCATGGTCTTCCTTTAGCTGCAGTAACAGGGGGGTCTTTTGCTTTCTTGTTTCTGTTTCTAGATTGAGAAACATCTTCATCCATTCTTCCCTCAAAGGGAGAAGAATCTGAAATATCTTCAGTTGCAACTGACTTGTTTTTCCTCCTCTTCAGTGCATCTGCATTAGCTTTCTTCAAAGCAGCTAGTTCTTTGCTCATTGCAATCATGTGCTTGTCTGCTATTTCTTTTGTTTTCTCAGAAACTGCCAATCCAACCGCGAGTTTTGAAAAATCATTGCAAAGATTTCCATACCGTAGTAACCTCATGTATTTTCTAGACATTTTCTCTGTTTTTCTCTGTACTGGCTCGACAATGGATGGAACAATATCAGGAGGGGGTAGGGACCACCTAGGTAGAATGTAGTGCTCAGGTATCTCTCGCACTTCACCAATGTAAGACATTACTTTCATAATGTGGCAACAAAGAGTTCCATCCTTGTAAAACTTGCAGCACTGGCAGTTGTACATGAGATTTTCAAGATCAACGTCAACCACATAGGTTCTTCTGCCATAACCATATACAGTACCTTGCACTGGGAAAACCTCAAACACACCACCACCACAGTCCCTAGCATTGTAGGATGTTATCTTCCGCAACTCCAGCTGGAAAATGTTGTAGATGGGTAGAGTGTAGGTCTGCAAAATTTGATCCTCCATTGGAAAATCTCCCCACAACCTGACAACTTTGTCCATTCCCATGAAATCATGCCCATCCTCAGCACAATCAATCTTCTCTTGTAATTTCATATACTGCTTGAAGAAATTAAGTAGGCTTTCGCGTGGGCTTATGTACTGCTTCAAAACAGCATTAAACCCTTCACTGCGAGCTGTTGTTTGCAAGAATGGGAAAAATCGCTTCATGAAATAAGCAGGAACAAAACATTTCCTTAGATCATAGATGTCCTTGAAATGATCATTATCAACAACATCATGTTTTTGGATCATCTCAGCCCATCTAGTTTCAAATTCTTCTTCAGTAACACTATAGACAATAACATCATTGAAATCTCTTCTCGAGTCTTCTCTTTTGGCTACCATAGGACCAATTTTTTCCTGAACCTTCTGCATGATATGCCATCTACAGTTCCGGTGAATGGTGTCAGGGAACACCATTTCAATTGTAGTCCTCGTAGCTACATCCTGGTCAGTAATGATGTTCAGAGGGTGCAAACCATCCATTGCTACTAAGAATGTCCGGAATAGCCACTCAAAGTTCGCAACCTTCTCATTCCTCAGGAAACCACAACCAAGCTGTATGGACTGACCATATCTATTGATTCCAATGAATGGTGCGCAAGGCATGTTATACTGATTAGTCATGAAGGTTGTGTCAAACGATATGCAATCATTGTACAGCTTGTACACATCTCTGGCTGCACCATCAACCCAAAAGATGTTCTCAACCCTGTTGTCATCGTCTAGCTTGTAGTCATAATAAAACCTAGGATCATCCTCTTTTAGCTTCTCAAAGTATTTCAACAACTCAGGGATGTCTTTGATTTTCCCCTCTTCACTATGTTGGGCTCTGTAATTGCTAATGGTTTTAGTACTGTAAGGTACATTCTGCTTGCTTCCATATAATTCCGCCATGATTTGCATAATCCTTCCCGAACTGAGATTTACATTACTTAGCAAATCAATGAACTTCTTCTCTTCTTTTGGAATTTTGTTGTGCGATCTCAAGAATTTTTTCAGAGCAAATTTCTCAACAAATTCATGCGTATGCTCCTCGACAAACTGAGTAACTTCCCATCTGGCACCAGATCTTTTAATCCTCATTTTCGCCTTGCAATCTGCCAATTTTGTGATAGCTCGGTTTCTAATCTTGACAGGAGTAGGTGGTAATGAATTGTTCCCCGTTTTGTTGCAAACAAACAAGCATTTGTCTTTCTCTCCATCTTTTGTAGACTTCCTAGATGATTCAATCCTAACGGAGAAGCCAACATGATGCGCATACCTATTGTAATGTGACAGAGCAGCTTCCCAGGTGTCAAATTTCATGCCAAGAAATGGTGTCTTGGGGGAAAACCCTTCTGGTGTTGACTGAACTTCACCTTCCTCACCACTGTCCTCACTTGGTAAAGTCACACCTATCTGGAAACCTGATCCGGCGTTAGTGCCTCTGTCCGAAGTGTCCTTCGGGTCGACTTGTGCATCACTACTCTGACCAGCCGAATAAGGTCCAAATGGCCCAGTTGCATCAACATTTTCCCAATTAGGACCACCATGAGATGTTCCTGCAGCATTGCTATTACTCCCAGGAACAAAACCTTGGTCAGGAGTGCCTTCCCAAACCGGAGGAGCATGAGATGATCCAGCTTCATTGTCATTGCTTCCAGGAGCAAAATCTTGGTCAGCTGGCTCGTTCAGATCAATTCCGAACCAGAAATCAAACCCTCTCGGCATCTGCAACAGTTGCACAGAGTTATAAGAAGAAAATTATACAGTTGAATAACTAAATGAACAAGAATTTCTTGTTTCACATCGCAATTTAATTGCTGTTTTTATGGATGTTGTTCAACATAATTTCACTTCATGTACTAACTAACTACATTTTTTTGCCCTAGGGTACTGAAGTGATTGGTTGAAGATCATGAAAAGACAATTTTTATGGCTGAAGATCATGAAAACATCCAGGTGCAGGTACTGAGAATAGTTAACACCAAAAACAAGGATCAAGTAGGACCTGAACAATGCATCTCAGATGTTATTACTGCTGTACCCGCAGTTTTGTACATTATGTGTGGAACATGGTGATGTAAGTAGTAAGGCATGCATGCTACTACCTAGTATCTTAAGTAGTATCGTCCGGTATCATCCAAAAACTGTTGCAAATGCCGTTACTTTTGGATCAAAATAAATCCATCAGCTGTTACTATCTAGATGATTTTCCTGTTTGATACATCTTCAGCAAATTACTTTTTGAATCTAATGCATGAACTGAATCAGCTGATGAGTTTTCTCCATATGCATAACATAATTTCTTTTGTTGCTTCTAGATTTCTCCATATGCAACATCATAACTGAAATATAACTGGATGTTGTCATGTTTAAGATTGGCATGATGCTTTTAAAGAGAAAAATGATGTTACTTCTACTGTTTTTGATGTATCTACTGAAAATTACCAATTTTTATGAACACCAACTAATGCAGAAACTTCAGTGTCAATTACATTGCTTTTTTTTTCATCATGCTGCTCAGGATAGGAAACTATCTTTTTGAGCAAACTACTGGATACTTTTCCTGAGATGTGTGTTATTTCATCATTGTCAAGAAAACATAGAAAACATTGCAGAAAAGTAATTTTCCTAAGATGTTTAGCATATGTAGTGAAGATGTCTTTTTTATACTCATTTTTCCCTGATACTTTCTTTTGACATATGTACAAAATCATGTGCATAACTGGATTATACTGCCTGAACTTTTTTATAGATGTAAACAGTTCAAGTATATATAACCTGGTTCAGTGCATGTAAGCAGGATGTAAACAATTCCATTAGATGTAAGCAAGTTCAGTACATGTAAGCAACATGGATCAGCAAAGGTAAGCAAAATTTCTGGGGGTAGATGTTAGCAGGACTTTTGGGGTAGATGTAAAGGAAAAGAGGTTATTCCTTTCTCATGTAGAGGTTAGCTGGTACCTGATTTTCTTGCTGGCTGACGGGATGTTGTTGAAATCCCTGAAAGAGTAGCCAGATCAAGATTGCTGGACAGTGTTCTGCTGAGTTTTGCTGTGCAGTTTCTGGTTCAAATCCTTGAAACAGTCGCCAGATCGAGATCCCTGATGGGATGTTTGTTCTAATCCTGGAGGATGTTGATTCTACTCTTCAGATTTGGATCTGGTGGTAGATGTAACTGGATCTGATTTCAGGGAGCAGGGAGGAAGAAGAACGTACGACAGAGAGGGGAAAGTTTCACGTTTTTGGTGCTGTGGATGAATTCGGGACGAGTTGGTCCCCCTTTTTTGACGATTGGCTGATGCCAACCTGTGTTCACACGGGACAGCACGTGGTGGTCCACGTTTTTGCTTTTTCAGGAAGTCATTACTGTTCAAAAAAGAAAAGTTTGGTTGACCTGGCTGTAACTTAAAACTAGGCTGACCTGAACGTAGTCGCGTCCTTGATAGAATAGTGTCGGGAAGCCATTAGGACCTGGCTTTTTAGTGGGTCCCATCTGAAAAAGTGTTGCCTTGGTATCCTCGTTCAAGTATGGTTTAGTGGGTTAAACATTCATCTCAACCGAGATTTTTTTTTTGGGTAACATCAATAACAACAACATCGTCAAAGGTTTCCGAGGAAAATAAATCACCACTAAAACTTCCGCCATTACTTTGATGCTAGGGAGATCATCACAACGGGTACCATTATCAGTGAGAAGACCACGAGTCTGTACGCCGCCTAGCAAAAGCATGAGCATGAAAAACTACCATATTTTGTTCCCCCTCCTTGAGCCAGTCAACCCTAGACCGTTGTCATGCAATGTTTTTCTCGTGCTCAAATAGTTCACAGAGACGACGCTCAGCCTTGCTTGCAATCAGGTCATTACAGTTGACCGAGACTAAAGACAAAGTGCTTTGCGTGATGTGGCCGATCCCCCGCCTCCGCCGGCCGCTTCGGCGGCGGGAGGTTGGGGAATCACCGGATCCCGACGTGTATATAGCGTAGGTTCAAGTGGGTGGTTTGCCGACGGTGCGGAGGAGACGATGGCGCGGTCGGTGTGGCCTTTTGTGGGGGCGGACATCTTCTCTGATGGCGGTGCTCTGCGGGGCGTGGCCGCGGATCTGCCTCCTCTTGGCGCTCGCGGCTCGGTGGAGCTGTGGGGTGCCTCTTCCCCGTCCCGGAGGTCGTGGAGCGGCGGCTCCGATGTGAAGCTTTTGAAGGTGAAGGTGGTTGTGAATCAGATCGAGGACGATGGCGACGAGGCGAGGTGGAGGCTCTTTCGAGCCGAGATCTGTGACTTCCCGTCCGCCTTGGGTCTCCGTCCGTGTCCAAGGCAACTGTGGAGGAGCGGCGTGTCGCGGTACGTCTCCTTTGTCGACGGTGTCTTCAAGATCCTGCAGGACTTGGGTGTATTTTTTCTTTTGTTT
This sequence comes from Lolium perenne, assembly GCF_019359855.2. NCBI lineage: Eukaryota > Viridiplantae > Streptophyta > Magnoliopsida > Poales > Poaceae > Lolium > Lolium perenne. The sequence goes on from NC_067249.2 coordinate 195,619,414, forward strand.
CTCAGGGTATGTTCTGTTTGATCTCTGGTTCTATATCACTTGATCTTTCCCGCAAAAAAATAGTGCTTTCAGCTTACGCTAGAGATGCTTGATCCGCACCCAGCCGAAGCTCCCAAAACCCCACTTATGTAACTTGGTGGCCACCATGGAGATTGTCCCTCGTCGAAACTACTTATTTCTATATTAATTGAGCAAATTATATATTACTACCTCCGTTTCAAGGAATAAGACGCCCTCGTTTTACGAGTTTTTTTTACCAAGAATTGCTTCAAATAGATAAAGATTGTTTACATGAAATTAGTATCATTAAAAAGTGCTTTTCAATACGAATCCAACAATACTATATACATATAATATAATCAAGATTTTGTTGCTCAATTTTTATGGTCAAAGTTCGCCTTGAAATACGTGTGCGTCTTATTCCTTGAAACAGAGGTAGTATGATATTTATTTTCACCAATAGCTTCTTATGTACTACATGTGTATATACATATGTTTCTCTAGAGCCGGAACAAAATTATATGAGTGACTCGTTCATATGACTGTGCAAAATATGAGTAGATGTGTGGTGAATAATACATCTATTGAATTTACGATCTCTCGGGGCGGAAGGGGCGCGGCCGGAGTGGTTTTTGCAGGTGGTGGTGCTTCCCCTCGTCGGCGGCGCTCCGAGGAGCTCTGGCGTCGAGCTACCGCCTTCGTCGAACCTGCGGGTCTGGAGATCTGCCAGGTTTGACTTCCCCGTCGCTGGATTCCGTGGGACGGCGGGTCCGAGAGATGCGGATTCTCATCGGCGTGACGACGACGGCGGCTTCTGGCGTAGATCCTACGGGATCGGTGTTCGGCGACTTCCCGCTGGCTCGGGGATGCTCCTGATCCAAGGCATCGTGAGGAGTTTGAGCAGCGGCGCGCCACCGACAGCGTTGCGTCGTCTCCGGCGTGGTCGAGTTGCTCAGGGGCTGGGCTGTAATTTTTTTTGTTTCTTCTGAGGGCCTCTTTGTAACTTGCTCGATGTAATATCTGTGTCTTTCACCGCAAAAAAAAGTATGTATGAGGGGATAAATGGAAGTGTTGCGAATCGAAGGAGAGCTGCTTGCAGAATGATATAGTTATGTGACGGCGTCGTCCACTAATGAATACTCGTAACCTTGGAAGATACATGAGGGACGGTGATAATCTACACAAGTGGGAAGGCCCTAGAGAAATCGTGGCATTGAGAAATGTTGGAGTTTTTTTTTTTTTTTGGTAAGAGGATACCAGTCGGAGTAGAGAAATGGTAGGTTGCAGCTTAGGATGTGCATATATTTTACTTCGTGGGCCAAGTTAATTGACGAATGGAGTAAAATTATTGTAAACTGGTGGGTCTGAAGAGTAAACAAATCTTATCCGGATCTCTAGCTCTTGGGGGCCCACGACGAGCAGCACTCTACTAGTCTACTTGTCTACTTGTCAAGTACTAGTCCACTTGTCAATCTAGAGTGGCTCCACGGACCACGGTATCCTGGGCATCCATAATTGCATATCAATGGTCGTTCATGGCTAACTTTGAGTTTGAGGGAACAACCACGACGCCAGCTGGAAGCCTACAAGTGGGCACAACACCGTGTTCATGAACGATTCTGACCGTTGTGCCTTCATGTTGTAGATGCTGCAGGAGAACCGCTCCTTTCCCAAATAGAAGTCCTCATCGTGACTGTGTGGAATAAGATATGGTTCCCCATGTAAGTGGTGTACTTGTGGGGGATATGGACGGACCGGGAGCACCAACGCCCAAGGAAGAGCATCTGATCGTCTCAAGTGGCTAGTGCATATGTGGATTGCCTAGCCCTTTCTATTAGTTCGGACTTTTGGTTCAAGTGGCTAGTGCATGAAGCTTAACATGGTATCAGAGCCCCAGGTCTCAAGTTCAAATCCTGGCTTTCACATGGTTTCGCAATTAAGCCTAAAAATTGCTGTTGCCCCCCTCTGCCACCGCTGTTTCGGTGTGCTCTTCTTCTTTCACGTGTTGACTTTCTCTTCTCCCGTCACACGCGAGTGGGGGTGTTGTGAAGTGTATATGTGGATTGCCTAGCCCTTTCCATTAGTTCGGACTTTTGGTTCAAGTGGCTAGTGCATGAAGCTTAACACTATGCTCCTCTTAATCTTCCATCGCGACTTCTCAAAGTCAGCTACAAACACATTGAATTTGGTCGACATCTCTGTGTCCAATCCACTCAACAGAGGCCAGAGAGGTTCGGCTACTTTGTTGGGGTCCACCCTCTGGATCACCAGCAACGCACCGCCGGATTCCACGAGGTAGCAGTTAGGAGGTTTGAGGCGGCCTAGGTTCTCGATGGCGCGGTCAACCCGAGACACAGACGGATCAGCGGTGCCCTGGTCTACACAAAGGGAGAAGAGGCCGTGGTTATAGCTGAGAACATAGAGCTTGCCTCGATAAAATATAATGTCTTTGACTATTGTTAGCTGTTGATCGCCGCTTGCCACCAACGCCCAGGAGGCTGCCCCTGGTCTGCATAGGAATATCCTGGGATGACCTTTCTCGCCGGCGATTGCGGCGACAAGGTTATTACCTCGGCACACCACTAGCTTCCACATCGATGGCAGCCCGGGGAGCACCATGGTGGTAATAGTGGAGAAAGGGCTCACAAGAGTCATGGCACCGTCATGGCGCTGGAACACGAGCCACTCGCCGCAGGAGCTCTGCGCGTGAGTCCTTCTATGGCCGCTGAGGTTGATCGGAGGCAGCGGCTGGAACGCTGAGCCGGGCAAGCTGTAGAAGGTCCGGTCAGGTAGCGCGATCCAAGGAAACTGTGGGGGCAGGACAGTGTCGGCCGAGCGCCACTCGCAGCATACAGCGCCAAAGCGAACGCGATCGACATGGCTAGGGCCTAGGGAGGCGGCGGAGCACGACGCCCGCGAGATCCCCCGGGAGGCTAGACCAGGATCTCTCCTTGTCTTGTACAACATGTCGGCGTCGCACGCGACTACGTGACAGCTTACGTGCGTTCGTCATCGATCCGATGTCGCGGTAACAGAGGCAAAACCCTGGCTTCCCGATCCGAACCCTAAATCCAGTATATACGAACAACACCCAACTCGCAGCCCAGCCCAGCCCACTCTGCACCAACACGGCCCACTGGAGCTCCTTCCAAAATTAGGAAGTCCAATACAGCCCGCCCAGCAAATGGACTGCCGATGGCGACGGCCAACCAAAGGTGGGGAAAAAGGTTCACAGGAGTAGTCTCTACTCAGACCGTGCGCCGAGCCCGGGGGGATCGGGATCGGCGGCGAGGGCGGCGGCGGCGGCGCGCGACGGGGAGGCGAGGCGGGCGCACGCGGCGATGGTGGGGGCGCAGTTCATCAACGCGGGGTACCACGTCGTCGCGAAGCAGGCGCTCAACGTCGGCGTCAATCGTGTCGTCTTCTGCGTCTTCCGCGACCTCCTCGCCCTCTCCGTCCTCGTCCCCATCGCCTTCTTCCGCCACCGCGGCTCGCCCGCCCAGGCGCGGCCGCCGCCGGTCACGCGGCGCCTTCTCCTCTCCTTCTTCCTCCTCGGGCTCACGGGGTAAGCCATCCACCCGCTCGCTCGCTCGGCGTCAGACAGACTGATCGGCTGAAGCAATGCCGCTTCCCTGCTTACGAATTTCGTTCTGTGACGCGTCTGTGTGTTCAGTCCCACTGGCAACATCATATGTGGCACGAGACATCAGCGCGCCTGTCCAACACCATGTGCGTCGGAGCCGGCAAGGAGTTATCGACAGTTTTATTCGGCTCCAAATTTTGCCTGACACATTATTGGGTGCGCTGATATGAGTCAAAATATGACAGGCCCTAGGTCGAGGGCGCTATTTTTTCGAAATGGGGAAATATTTCCTCAGCTTCTGCATCCAAAGGATGCACACGACTTTTTTATTAGATTATTCACGAAATCTTACAAGAAACAATACAAAAGATCAATCTCGAAGCAACCTTACTATACCTACAGTGGGATGAAGAGGGTGACAATACACCAACTCACATCATCCAAAACTAAATGCCTTCCCAAACCGCCCAATAGCAGGTGAGAATCACATCCAGACAAGCAGACTCTCAGCGCACGCCAACGCACACGCCACAGGAGTTGCTCCCGCCGTCTTCCTCGACTCCATCTTCAAGAGATATCATCGCATTAACCTTGCAAGACCTGCCGTCGATGCCACCATGACGCCAGACGGCTCCACCATCCTGCATGTATACATCATCCCGCATCTGTCGTCGATACCCTGCAGCACCACGCCGCTGAGACTCAGCGCCAATAATATGGTAGATGAACACCACTCCACCGAAATCCGCCAACATCCAGCAGCTGCTCCAAAAATGATGCCCCAAGAGGTAGAATGACGCAGGCCGCGCCGCCATCGTCGGATCCGGGAGGCCTGGACCTAGGGTTTCCCCCGGAGCAGCACGAGCGAGAAAACCGCAGACTGCGACGACGATGCCTTCAAGAAGGTAGCAGTGCGACACGTCGCCATCGTCCGCCAACCAAGGTCGGAGCACGGTTTTCACCGGCAGCCGCGCATCCCCAACTCGCCAAGCGTAGTGCCAAGACGGCGAAGATGACGCCTTCGACAAGGTAACGACGTCGACCGCCGCCGCCATCATCCGCCAAGACCGAGGTCGAGGCTCAGTTTTCACCGGCCGCCATGACACCCCGGACTAGATCACCATTGCCGGAAACCTGTGTGAGATCCCATGATCCCCCACATAGGACTACCAGCCTAGTCGACCACCTCCGACGAAGACGAAGGCCGCCTCCACCGTCGAACCCGAGGCTGCTGCCCCGGGCGTCCTCGAACCGCGGGAGAATCCCAAGGTCACCACCCCGTACCGGCGAGAGGCGGAGGGGATGGCCCAACTGTCCCACCACCAGCCACCACCGGTGTGCCACCGATGGGAGGCAGGGGAGGCCGCAGCACCATGGCCACCGTCGCCCCTCCTTCCTCCGACCGCCGCCGCCCCACCATCACACGGGAGGCAAGAGGTCCCCCACCGCAGCCTCGAGGAGAGTACCCAGCCGCCGTCCCTGCCGCAGCAAGAGGGAAGCCCGGGGCCCCCGCCACGCCCCGCGGCCTTTGCCTGGCGGCGCCGCCGACGATGGCGGCGGGAGGAGACTAGGGTTTCAGAGGGGGGTGCGGGACGGGTATGTTGTCCTTTTTTCAGAGGGGCTCGAAAGATACCTGCTTGCTAGTAAAAAGTCAAGGGCGCTATTGAGGCAGCCGCTGGAGCTCTAAGAACTCAGGCGCCCTAGTAAAAACATCGAGGGCCCTATTTAGGCAGCCGTTGGAGCTCTGAGAACTCATGTGCCGTAGTAAACACATCGAAGGCGCTATTGAGGTAGCCGCTGGAGCTCTGATAACTCAGGCGCCCTAGTAAACACTAGTAGAAATTCTCTTAAGGCTAGCAAGCAGTGATAAGCTAAATATGAGCGAGATCACATCTTCTTTTGAGGCCCATAGCCCACTGGCCTACTCACTGCTCACATTATTTACTTGTGTCTGCTATTGGGCCCACCACACATCAGAGGGCTTCACCTAATGAGATTATGTCTGGTGGGCCTATTTAAAATAAACAACAAATACATCGTTTGCAATAACTTCTTGCTAAATTCCCTGAAAACGTCTAGCTAAAAAAGAAGTAACACATCCATAAATGCCACATACCCACACTGTCCATTTAGTAGCTAAGGCGAACACTACGCGTTAAAACTGCTCTTTTCTCGTCCCTCTCTCTAACGTCAGGAAAGGTCTTCTCATTTTAGAATTTTGTTGCTATACATATTTCCTTGGGAGCACATGAATTTCGATCGATGGTTACGATCAAATAGGCAAACTAGACTGCCCACACCAACTCAAAGAAGATAATTAGATGTATACTTTTTTATTAAGGAATGTATATAGTTAATGGTTTGGCTGGTTGGTTCAGCATGCATTCTAGTACTACTACACAGAGTTTTGATTACTCGATCGACGGTATTTGGGTTACCATCCGGTAATCCGTGTTTCATTAAGTACCGGACTTGTTTGAATTTGTTTTCAGTTAGCATTTTTAGCGAGTTTTCAGCTAACTAAGAAAAAAGTGTAATTTCCTAGTGGATGAACAGCAGCCATCTAATTCATGGTTATCTCTCCGTGAAATTGACTTTGTGTTCTTCGATACTCGCTAAAAATATGAAGATTGGGCCTAGATGTGGGCGATGAGCTGATAATCATAGATGTGGCCTAAATGTAGTTCTTTGAACACTACATTTGCCCATTTGAGTTTTACTTGGCCCCAAAGGCGTTGATCTCCATTTAGATTTGGACGGAGGTCACTCTTATTGGGCCTAGATGTGGGCGAAGAGCTGATAATCATAGATGCTTCAATGAATAGAATTTCTTAAAAATATGGGTGGAATTTGCACACGATATTTCACGCAGAGGATATACATGCATGCTTGTGCCGGGTTTTTCCCGTAGTTTTTGTTTTATGAGCGTTGTGTCCTTTTTTTTATTAGGTACGAGATAGGACAAAAAGACGAGGCGCAGATGGTCCAATATCATCTCGGGCATGCACATTCAAAGCAATTTTGTATAGAACATTACAAAGACTAAGACTGACGGGTCTAAAAAAATTAGATGCTCTGGATTATTAACTTTTGGAATCAACACGATAACATAGTCACAAAAACTTCCTGGAATACCATCACCTAAAAGAAAGCCCCTAACAGCTGAGCAAAGATTGTTCTTCAGAATGTCCCGGTGAGTTTGATAGAATAGTGTCGGGAAGCCATTAGGACCTGGCTTTTTAGTGGGTCCCATCTGAAAAAGTGTTGCCTTTGTATCCTCGTTCAAGTATGGTTTAGTGGGTTAAACATTCATCTCAACCGAGATTTTTTTTGGTAACATCAATAACAACAACATCGTCAAAGGTTTCCGAGGAAAATAAATCACCACTAAAACTTCCGCCATTACTTTGATGCTAGGGGGATCATCACAACGGGTACCATTATCAGTGAGAAGAGCACGAGTTTGTAGTTTTGTACGCCCTCTAGCCAAAGCATGAGCGTGAAAAACTACCATATTTTGTTCCCCCTCTTTGAGCCAGTCAACCCTAGACCGTTGTCATGCAATGATTTTCTCGTGCTCAAACAGTTCACAGAGACAGACGCTCAACCTTGCTTGCAATCAAGTCATTACAGTTGACCGAGACTAAAGACAAAGTGCTTTGCGTGATGTGGCCGATCCCCTGCCTCCGCCGGCCACTTCGGCGGCGGGAGGTTGGGGAATCGCCGGATCCCGGCGTGTATATAGTGTAGGTTCAAGTGGGTGGTTTGCCGGCGGCGCGGAGGAGACGATGGCGCGGTCGGTGTGGCCTTTTGTGGGGGCTGACGTCTTCTCCGATGGCGGTGCTCTGCGGGGCGTGGTCGCGGATCTTCCTCCTCTTGGCGCTCGTGGCTCGGTGGAGCTGTGGGGTGCCTCTTCCCCGTCCCGGAGGTCGTGGAGCGGCGGCTCCGGTGTGAAGCTTTTGAAGGTGAAGGTGGTTGCGAATCAGATCGAGGACGATGGCGACGAGGCGAGGTGGAGGCTCTTTCGAGCCGAGATCCGTGACTTCCTATCCGCCTGGGGTCTCCGTCCGTGTCCAAGGCAACTGTGGAGGAGCGGCGGCGGCGTGTCGCGGGACGTCTCCTTTGTTGACGGCGTCTTCAAGATCCTACAAGACTTGGGTGTATTTTTTTTGTTTCTCAGGGTATGTTCTGTTTGATCTCTGGTTCTATATCACTTGATCTTTCCCGCAAAAAAATAGTGCTTTCAGCTTACGCTAGAGATGCTTGATTTCCCGCCGCACCGAGCCGAAGCTCCCAAAACCCCACTTATGTAACTTGGCGGCCACCATGGATATTGTCCCTCGTCGAAACTACTTATTTCTATATTAATTGAGCAAATTATATATTATGATATTTATTTTCACCAATAGCCCCTGATGTACATGTGTATATACATATGTTTCTCTAGAGCTGGAACACAATTATAGGAGTAACTCGTTCATATGACTGTGCAAAATATGAGTAGATGTGTGGTGAATAATACATCTATTGAATTTACGATCTCTCAAGCATGTATGAGGGGATAAATAGAAGTGTTGCGAATCGAAGGAGAGCTGCTTGCAGAATGATATAGTTATGTGACGGTGCTGTGAGTCTCCACTAATGAATACTCGTAACCTTGGAAGATACATGAGGGCCGTCGGTGCTAATCTACACAAGTGGGAAGGCCCTAGAGAAATCGTGGCATTGAGAAATAAATTGAGAAATGTTGGAGTTTTTTTTTTTTGGTAAGAGGATTCCAGTCGGAGTAGAGAAATGGTAGGTTGCAGCTTAGGATGTGTATATATTTTACTCCGTGGGCCAAATTAATTGACGAATGGAGTAAAATTATTGTAAACTGGTGGGTCTGAAGAGTAAACAAATCATGGATCCAGATCTCTAGCTCTTGGGGGCCCACGGCGAGCAGCACTCTACTAATCTACTTGTCTACTTGTCAATCTAGGGTGGCTCCACGGACCAGGGTATCTTCGGCATCCATAATTGCAAATCAATGGTCGTCCATGGCTAGCTTTGAGTTTGAGGGAACAACCACGACGCCAGCTGGAAGCCTACAAGTGGGCACAACAGCGTGTTCATGAACGATTCTGACCGTTGTGCCTTCATGTTGTAGATGCTGCAGTAGAACCGCTCCTTCCCCAAATAGAAGTTCTCATTGTGACGGTGTGGCGAAAAGAAGATACGGTTCCCCATGTAAGTGGTGTACTTGTCGGGGATATGGAAGGACCGGGAGCACCAGCGCCCAAGGAAGAGCGTCCGATCATCCCCTATGCTGCTCGCAATCTTCCATCGCGACTTCTCAAAGTCGGCTACAAACACATTGAATTTGGTCGACATCTCTGTCCAATCCACTCAATACAGGCCAGAGAGGTTCGGCTACTTTGTTGGGGTCCACCCTTTGGATCACTAGCAACACACCGCCGGATTCCACGAGGTAGCAGTCCGGAGGTGTGAGGCGGCCTAGGTTCTCGATGGCGCGGTCAACCCGAGACACGGACGGATCGGCGGTGCCCTGGTCTACGCAGAGGGAGAAGAGGCCGTGGTTACAGCTGAGGACATAGAGCTCGCCTCGATAAAATATAATGTCTTTGACTATTGTTAGAGCATGTCTAACAGGACCCTCAAAAACCCCAACCTTCAAACCGACTTTGAGGGTTGAGAAATTGTCGTTTTGAGGGCCGAAAATCTCTGGCGCAGATCAGTGCCCTCAAACCAACCCTCAAAACAGAAGGTTTGAGGGCACTGATCTACGCCCCGGCCTTCAAACCCTCAAAACTGGACAACATGTATTTCAACCAACTTTCATACAACAAACATAACCATAATCAACAACAAATAATTGTTCTAGTTATGATTACAACATCAAATAATTGTTTCAAGCTCACAACAATCATTCTACTTAGTACAACAATGTTTGAATCAAATAGTACATAGAAAAGTAAAACAAATATCCATTACAACAATGTTTGTATCACAAATAGGACATGGAATGAATCAAATAGGCCATCATTAGCGACGGTCAAGCAGCTGCCAGTGGTGCTCGACCAGATCATTGCGGAGCTGGGTATGAGTGTTGGCATTTTCAATATCCCGATGTGTTTGAAGAAAAGCTTGAATGCGATCCGGGTTCCTCTCCGGTTGCACTCGGGTACCAACATTGTCATAGAAACATGGCAAGTTTAACCCCCTCTCATCCTCGAGTATCATGTTGTGGAGAATGACACAACACTTCATGATGTTGACAAGGGTTTTCTTGTCCCTAAAACGAGCTGGACCCCGAACAATGGCAAATCTTGCTTGCAAAACACCGAAAGCTCTCTCAATATCTTTGCGGGCTGATTCTTGTGCCCTCGTGAAATTGGCTTCTTTTTGGGATAAGGGCATCCCTCTCCTCTCTTTAATGGACTTCACAAGTGTTGCCCACTCGGGATAAATGCCATCGGTGAGATAGTATCCCATTGTGTACTCATTGTCCATGACCTTGTAATTGCAAGTTGGAGCATCACCTGAAACTAGTCTTGCAAATAAAGGGGACCTTTGAAGCACATTTATGTCATTGAGTGTTCCAGGCAAACCAAAATATGCATGCCAAATCCATAAGTCTTGTGATGCCATGGCTTCAAGCACAATGGTAGGATCATGGCTTTTACCGCAATACATTCCATGCCATGCCTTTGGGCAATTTTTCCATTTCCAATGCATGCAATCTAGACTACCAAGCATGCTCGGCCATCCCCTTTTTTCATTTATCTCCATCAACCTCTTTGTATCTTCCTCATTGGGAGCCCGAAGATACCAATCACCATACAACCGGATGACCATCTTGGCAAACCTACGCACGGACTCGGTGGTAGTATCTTGGCCAATGCGAAGATACTCGTCACAGTAGTCCGTGGGTATGCCATAGGCGAGCACCCGCATTGCAGCCTATATCTTCTGGTATGCACTAAATCCCATGGCACCGGCAGCATTTCTACGGCGTGTGAAATAATGCGAGTTGGCCTCGCAATCTTTCACAATTCTCTCAAACAAAGTACGGCGCATGTGGTACCTTCTACGGAAGAGGCGAGGTGGGTATGTCGGTACCTCGGCAAAGTAGTCTTGCATGAGTTGCTCGTGGCCGAGTGCACGGTTCCTCTCGATGCAAATGCGCCCTATCTGCGACCCCCTCCTCTGGTCCAGCAACTTCTTGCGATCCTCAAGATCTTTCACGGTGAGAATGACGACCATAATCTCCGTGTCATCGTCTTCTATCATCTCCTCAATGTCTGAATCGTCCGAAGACGACGAATCGGAAAAATACGACAACTCCATCTATTGTCAAAACATCAAACAACAATCAAACAACAATTAAACAACATTAAGGAAACAAAAAAAAGAAAAAAACAACTTACCAAGGCCGACGGCGGGGCGAAGGCGAGGTTGGGCGGAGGCGGCGGACGGCAACGCGGCGGGGAGGGACTCGGGGACGGGCTTGAGGCGGGGAGGGCGGCGGGGCGGCTGCGGGAGGCGGAGACGGGCCGGAGGCGGGGACGCGAGGACGGGATCGAGGCGGGGCGGCGGGGGACGGGCTCGGGAAGCGGGCTCGGGACAGCAGGGCAGCAGCGGGAGGCGGGCGGACGAGGGAGCTCGGAGGCGGCGCGGTGGGGAGGCGGGGCGGAGGCGAGCTCGGGCGGCGTGCGATGGGGGCGAGAGGGCGGAGGCGGAGGTCGGCGACGCGGCGGGGAGGCGGGCCGGCGGTGGTGGCGGCCGGCACCGGCGGATCGAGGGGCGGAGGAGGAGGAAGGAGGAGGCGGGAGGAAATTTCCTCCCCGTGCGTGCGTTGACCGTGTGAGGGCTTCGGCCTGGGAAATTGCCTGCAACCCTCACTGCTGCAGGTTGGCATCGGACTTGAGGGTTCGGCCTGCAAAAAAAAATTGAGGGTTTACAGTTTTGAGGGCTCTGATCTGCGCCCGTTTTTCTACTCAGCACTCAAACTGGCAGTTATTTTGAGGGTTTGACCAGTTTGAGGGCTCTGTTAGACATGCTCTTAGCTGTTGATCGCCGCTTGCCACCAACGCCCATGAGGCTACCCCTGGTCGGCATATGAATATCCTGGGATGACCTTTCTCGTCGGAGATTGCGGCGACAAGGTTATTTCCCTGGCACACCACTAGTTTCCGCATCGATGGCAGGCTAGGGAGCACCATGGTGGTAATAGTGGAGAAAGGGCTCACCAGCGTCATGCCGCCATCATGGCGTTGGAACACGAGCCACTCGCCGCAGGAGCTCTGCGCGTGCGTCCTTCTGTGGCCGCTGAGATTGATCGGAGGCAGAGGCTGGAACGCGGAGCCAGACAAGCTATAGAAAGTCCGGTCAGGTAGCGTGATCCAAGGAAACTATGGCGGCAGGACGGGGTCGTGCCGCACGGCCGAGCGCCACTCCCGGCACACGGCGCCGAAGCGGACGCGGTCGACTTGGCAAGGGAGGCGGCGAGATCCCCCGGGAGGCTAGACCAGGATCTCTCCTTGTCTTGTACAACATGTCGGCGTCGCACGCGACTACGTGACAGCTTACGTGCGTTCGTCATCGATCCGATGTCGCGGTAACAGAGGCAAAACCCTGGCTTCCCGATCCGAACCCTAAATCCAGTATATACGAACAACACCCAACTCGCAGCCCAGCCCAGCCCACTCTGCACCAACACGGCCCACTGGAGCTCCTTCCAAAATTAGGAAGTCCAATACAGCCCGCCCAGCAAATGGACTGCCAGTGGCGACTGGCCAACCAGTGGGGAAAAAGGTTCAAAGGAGTAGTAGTCTCTACTCAGACCGTGCGACGAGACCGGGGGGATCGGGATCGGCGGCGATGGCGGCGGCGGCGGCGCGGGACGGGGAGGCGAGGCGGGCGCACGCGGCGATGGTGGGGGCGCAGTTCATCAACGCGGGGTACCACGTCGTCGCGAAGCAGGCGCTCAACGTCGGCGTCAACCGCGTCGTCTTCTGCGTCTTCCGCGACCTCCTCGCCCTCTCCGTCCTCGTCCCCATCGCCTTCTTCCGCCACCGCGGCTCGCCCGCCCAGGCGCGGCCGCCGCCGGTCACGCGGCGCCTTCTCCTCTCCTTCTTCCTCCTCGGGCTCACGGGGTAAGCCACCCACCCGCTCGCTCGCTCGGCGTCAGACTGACTGATCGGCTGAAGCAATGCCGCTTCCCTGCTTACGAATTTCGTTCTGTGACGCGCCTGTGTGTTCTTCATGTAGCATCTTCGGGAACCAGCTGCTCTTCTTGGTCGGCCTCGGCTACACCAATCCCACCTACGCCGCCGCCATTCAACCGTCCGTTCCCGTCTTCACCTTCATCCTGGCCCTCGTCATGGGGTCAGTCTCACTCGCCCCCTAAAAATATTCAGAGGTTTCACATTTCTCTTTGTTCTCCATTTTAAGATTTTTGCCTGTTCCAGCACTGAAACGGCGAGATTGGGCACACATGAGGGCCGGGCCAAGGTTGGTGGCACCATCGTCTGTGTGCTTGGCGCTGTTCTTATGGTGCTGTACAGAGGAGCAGCTGTGTTTGGTGGCAGCGAGCTCGACCTTGATGTTAATCGAGTCATCACCGAAATGCTGCAGCCAGAGCCAGTGTCTTCTTGGTTCGTTGCGTTTGGGTTGGAAAAGTGGCACATTGGAGTTCTGTGCTTGATTGGGAACTGCCTCTGCATGGCAACTTATCTTGCTTTGCAGGTATTTGTGGTTTTCAGGCTTTTGTTACACTCTATTCCTTATGAGCTTTGATGCTAGTCAATTAGGACACCTCAAACTTTAGTTTTCTATCAAGCATATTCATGGAACAGTTCTGAAATCCTCTCTAAGTTAGATCGGTAATCTAGAACGACTTAAGATTGTATCAAATTTATTGAGATTTGAGAGCATTCTACTTTAATGAACATTTCAGTTTTAACAATTTTTAGTTTCTTTTCCTACAAACGACACATTCTATTTGCTATATGAGTATGACCAACTGGCAACTGCGATACTGAATTTGGTCTGTTAGTTTTGCGAATTGTTAAAAGAAGATTTGTCATGGGCTAAGCAATTGTACCCTTGTATATTCATAGGAGGGGTTGCACGTGTCTGACATTGTTAGAATAACTGTATGATTGTGTGTATTGGATTTTATTGAAGTATCTTGATATTGTGCCCTCAGTGCTGAAGCTTATGATAGAACCAATGTTCTGCAATTCGTTGTGCTTTCTCATTTGTTATACTTATCATGTTCATGTGTTGTTTCAGGCTCCGATTTTGGTGAAGTACCCCTGTAGTTTGTCATTGACAGCATACTCATACTTTTTTGGAGCTCTTTTAATGGTCATCTCAGGAGTGTTTTCAACAACTAATAAAGAAGATTGGACTTTGACTCAGTCTGAGTTTGCTGCTGCTGTATATGCTGTAAGCTCTTAGATGTTTGTAGAGTGTTCCTTTTGTCATGGCTTACACTATTACATCATTATATGCTCTCACATGTAAGTGATTATGTATCTGTTGGTGCTGCTTAATTTGTTCTGAGGTTGTTGCATCCCATTTATGGAACCATGAATTGAAATTGTACAGCTATATGTAGTACTATGGAGGAGATATTGGTTGCAATTATACTAATTTGTGTAGGCCATAAAATAAATAGTTGACACATGCCACCATAAAAATTTATTCTCAAATTCTCTTACTTTCTCCCAAATTTCAGGGAGTTGTTGCATCTGCTCTTAATTATGGTATATTGACATGGTCCAACAAAATTCTGGGTCCTGCTATGGTGGCACTATATAATCCCCTCCAGCCAGTGCTCTCTGCTCTCTTGTCGGTGCTTTTTCTTGGAAGTCCAGTTTACTTCGGAAGGTAATAGTTTATCACACGTTGTACTCTTTAATGGACTTGGCCTTTTCCTTTTTACATTCTCTTTTATGTGAAAGATACTGTTCCCAACCTCTGCTACTTACATGTTAGCAGTTATCATATACAACAACATATGGTGTTTGCACATTGATGCCTTACTCGATTTGACTATCTGATAATCCGATAGATAAATAGTCCATGTTTCTAACATCAATGGATAAAGTACTTTCTTTTTCTTCCTAGAAGTTAATGTTTATCATTACGTTTGATCTGAAATATAATCCGCTATGTTTTGCTTGCAGTATTATTGGAGGGCTTCTAATCGTCTCTGGTTTATACCTTGTCACCTGGGCCAGACGTACAGAGAAGCTGAATGGCACTGGAATATCTTATGTAAAAGTCGCAGCGGAACCACATGAAGATGCTTCTCAAGTTGTAAAAGGCAGAAACTTGAGCCCCAGATCCTCTATATCCCTTTCTAGAGTGTGGAATGTGCCACATGAATCTTGAGACGTTGGCGGACGGAGATATCCAACTTATTTTGGCATCTCCTTGTTGAGAATATATATACAAAATGCATTAGAATTTAGAAAGAGAATTGCTGAAGAGAAGATTTTAGTGAAGATTGGTGGTAGTCATATATATCCGCTTATAAATCATACTTATAACTTTCCCAGTAACACTGTAGGTAATTAGGCACAAGAGACGCCATGTTCATTCAGGTTTGCGACAATATGATAGCACTGAGGATATTGAACTGATGATCCTTGTACCAAATGCATAGCCAGCTCCACCGGCTTACTGTATATCCTGTTAAATCCCAATCCTTGCATATTTATTAACTCTGTAATCATTGGGGTCATGCTTGTGAAAGTTAGGCGAGAAAAAGGGAAAAGTTCAGTAGAGCAGGTGCGCTCTGCGCACTTGCACTTTGTTTGATTTTGTTTTTTTTGTATCTTTCAAGTTATTTATTATTTCTATTTTATTTTTTTACAAGTCACTCAAAAATAACAAATAGAATGGAGGAAAAATAGTTTGCAATTTTTCTGCAATTTTAAATTTCAAATTATTTTAAAATTCAAAATAAATTCTTTTAAAAAATATATACATAATGAAATAAAAAATTCGAAATATTTTTCCTACATTCTAGTGGTTATGTTTAGGTGATCTGGAAAATATCAAGTTCAAAAATTGTGTGGTGTGAGAGATACAAAAATAAGAAGAAAAGAGCTAGCACGGATATTGATGCAATATAGACGGTGTAGATAGGGGTGCGCACTGAGCACCTGCTCTGAAAATCCACTCTCGCGAGAAAAATTTATGTGCATCTGTGAAGTTCTTGCAGTTCATACCTTACGAGCTGACAATTCTGGAAGCATGTTTTCTGATGTAGGTATGTTCTATCAATAATTGTTCTTGTAGAACTGTAAAGGGTATTGCCCGACAATGGAATACAAAGTATATACATCACCTATTTCTCCTATGTGTATGTCATGGAATCCTATTCATGACCTATTTCATGCAGCATATTGCTGGTGTATTGTACATCACGCGTGTGATCAATGGAAGCATCGGACGCGTCGGTGTGTTTCTGATGATCAATGGTGCTGCTGTGATCGGAGCTCGGCCTGCGTGACGAACAGGCCGTGGAAGCCGTAGGGGACACGGGAGGGCAGCTGCACCTCTGCGACGATGTCCAGCTCGGGCGTCCGCGCGTCCATCACCACGAACCGGTTGTCGCCAGTGCCCTCGTCGTGCACGTAGCATACCACGTAGCCGTCGTCCTCGTTGCCGTTGCCCTCGACGTCGTCGGGGACGAAGAACGGCTCCCCGGCGAAGCACCCAGGCCCGAAGTCCCGTCGCGCCACGGTGCAGTCGCCCTCGCCGGCAAGATCAAAGTCGAGCTTGGCCACCCCGCCGATCTTTGGCATGGGGTCGCCCACACCGAAGTAGCCGTAGCGGTTGCGGCGGCCTAGGCAGCCTGGGTTGATCACGCCGAAGTCGAGGTTCCCCGCCGAGAGCGGCGTGCGCGTGACGTTGCCGGTGCGGAGGTTGATGCGCACCAGCTCCACGGAGGCGTGAACCAGCTCCATGCGCTCGAGCGCGTGCTCGATGGACAGGATGTTGGGCGCCACCATCACGATCTCCTCGCCGCCGGCCTCCTCCCACGCGTTCACCGAGTGCATCATGTTGAACCCCGGCACCTCGAACCACCGCATCTCCGACTCGTCCGCGGCGTACTTGGGGATCACGCCGAGCCGGGGCACCATGCCGGAGTCCGCGCCCACGGGCGCGCCGCCGCCCACCACCATGCCCATCGGGTTCATCACGATCTGTATCTCCGGGAATATCGCGTACCGCTCCGTGACGGCGAAGTCGTGCAGGAAGGACGGCTGCTTGACGGAGAAGATGGGCACGTCGGCGCCCTTGTTCCCGGCCGGGTCGAACCGGAAGTAGGTGACGAAGGGAGGCATGGGGCCGTAGCGGAACGCGAAGAGCTCGCCGGTGATGGGGTCCTTCTTGGGGTGCGCGGTCATGCCCATGCTGAGGCGGCCGCCGAAGTCGCACCTTCCCTGCGTGGTGACCTCGCCGGTGGCCGGGTCGACGCGCACGGCGTACGGGAGGTCCGATTCGCCGAGCGCGTAGAGGCGGCCGCCGAAGACGGCCAGGCTGGTGTTGGCGAGCCCCACGCCCTCCACCGGGTTCATCTGGCCCGTCAGCACCCTGGCCGCCATAACGGCACCGCGCGCCATCCCGGCCATGCCGTGGAAGCCGGAGAAGACGTTGGGCAAGACCGGCTCGCCCGCGGCGCGCTCCACTAGGTACTTGTACGTCTGCACGTAGCGGGAGCAGAGGATGGGGTCCGAGTCGGACGTCGTCGGGAGGAGCAGGGAGTGCAGCATGCCGTCGCCGTCGAAGAGGTGGTGCGGCCCGCGCGGGAGGTGCTGCGGGTTGGGCCCGTTGCGAATGTAGGCGCCGCCGGCGAGGCAGCGCGGGATGGTGCCGCGCACGATGGGACAGGGCGTGGGCGGCAGCTCGTCCACCGGCGCGAAGTTGGCGGACAACACGTGCCGTGGGTCCACCGACGGCCGCAGCACCGGCGGGTCGACGAACGTGTTGATCGCCTCCTCCAGCGCGTTGCAGAACGCCACTGGCAGCGAGGCGGCAGGCCGGCGGCGAGGCCGAGACGACTGAACCTGCTGCCTCGGCGCGTCAGATGCCCTGCTTGTTCTCGCCGTAGCAACTCTTGTTGCAGTTGCATTGTTTGTCTTGCCAACGAAGTGCTCCTCTTGCTCTTGTTGCTCGACCTGCTTCGGCGGCGACGTCAGGACGGTGGCGGTGGCGGCAGCCGACGGCCGCGGCGACGACGTGCTCTTCTTCCTTCTGTAGCCGGAATTCGGTGCAGCAGCAGAAGAGGCAACAGGGGAGATGTACGAGAGCCTCCTTGATCTTGGAGCATGAACAGCATTGGTTTTGGATGGGTAGAGATCAGACATGCTGAAGTTAGATGTGACAAGTGCTCCCTCCATTTTCTGCAACCTGTAGATCAGTGCCTGTTTGGATTGCTAGTGGGCAAGTAACAGATTTTTTTTGCTGGAACTCAGGTGAGTAGCAAGTTCTGATACCAGCCCGCTTGCTACTGCCTTTGCTTGCTTTGTATGCTGTGGCTATTTATAGCTTCAGTAAAAGGCAAGCCTACTTGGTGAAAATATACATTTAGTGAAAGCTTGAGGATTTATGTGGACCGTAGGATTGCTACCGGAGAGACTGGCCAATGTGAATTTTCCGTATGTTCCATTTTTTTTTATCATAACTACAAACACTCGAATGAGTCGATTCATGGTTAAAAAAGCCCAGGAAAAAAAAGTTAGTAAGCATACTTTTTGTTCTTATTTGTAAGTCGAACTATTTTAATTTTGATCATCTTTATAGAAAAAATAAGTATAATACTATTATGACATGAGACTAGTATACTATGAAACTACATTTCAAAATGACTCTAGTGGTATTAATTTGATGGTATAAATATTACTACTTATTTTCTATAAAGTTGGTTAAACTTTAAAAAGTTTAACTTAGGACAAAAACTAATCGTACTTATTCTCCCTCGCGGAGGGAGTATATGGTAGAAATTTATGTGCAAAACAGAGGGTTAGAAAACACATGAATTTTGCAAACTTGGGTATTTGCTTCCTATCAATAGTAAAACACAAAATATCCTAATAGACATGATCAAATCAAAGTCAAACCACATGAAAAATGTACAAAATGTTATAATGGCACTAAAGACCCACTCTTTTTTTTGCGCATAAGACAATGGCATTAAAAGAAACAACGAACAGTACAAAGCATCCAAGAAAAATGAAATTACTACGAGATCCTTTAGAAGCCCTTCAACTTCAACCTCTAGACCGTGTCAACGGCGCACCGCCGCTGCCGATCCTTCCTGAGTCGGCTTGACGTTGTTGGTTGCGGACGGGAAGTCGCCGAACGAGTCAAGAAGACCACATCTGTTCTGAAGACGAAGAAGAAAGATGAACTGTCGCTGAAGCTCCTTGACGATCTGAAGATCCCCACAGCCAGACGAAAACCTCGAAGACGACACCACTCCCACAAGCCTCTCGACGTTGCCGCGGAGATGGGGTTGAAGCCGGGGAGACCTTATTGCACGAGGCGGCGCCACCACCACCTGAGTACCGCCGCTACAAACGGAGAACGGAAACCACAAAACAGGGGGTGGAGCCCTCCCGCCGACGAGGGCCGCGATCCACCGCACCCCATGGCCCGAAGGCCGTAGAGGCGGGGAAGATCGGCATCGGCACCGGCAGGAGGCGAGGAGTCCTGGTCGTCTTTCGGTGAGATGCGATCTCGTGCTTAGAATTTGACAAAGAAAATTTTCCTGTTCCATAATTCTTCCTCCACTTCTACTTCAAATGAAAGAGACCCTAAAGTTTTTGAGACAATGAATTAAAATCGTGACACACATTATGGATTAGAGATGGTACAAATTTTTCGGCATATTTTACAATTTCGATGTCTGTTGAGGCCTTTTCAGTACAAATCCTGCCAATTTGCATGCATGGTGTGCTGGCGTGGCTATGTATAGGCTTATTACCTATTGGTTAGCTGGGTCAATTTACATAGACTAATGAAGTGTTGAAGGAGTGGCCACGATGGGTAGATCATCCTATAATTTTTCCGATTTTTTTCATACAAGCGTGCGTACTGTGAAATTATCCAAACCATGATTGGGCAGGACAGGATAATGAACACCCATTTTTTCACCATGTTTCTCCAGTTTATCATCCTATTATTATTTGGAGGGGGACTGGGGGACCCACGGTCCATATCAGCCATCAATGCCTGGCCCCAGCCGGCACTCATCCATGGCTACTGCTTGCTTCCTCGTCCCCCATATCCTCCTTTCCGTTTGTACCTTCCTCGGAATATCAGGGAAGACTCCTATTTTTTACTACTATTTTTTACAAATTCACGAGAACTGATAGTGCACTCTGTCAAGTTGCAGCTCAGCAATATCTGCAGCAAATGCATTTGTATTTTGCGTTGCAGTTGTGAAGAAAAACAAAAGGGATCCATGGTCGCCTTTCGAAGGATTCTCGACACTTGGAAGAAAGGAAAGAGGGTTTCTTGGTGGCCTACTGGTTCAGAAGCGACGCAATCAGCTTCACATGATCACATCAGAATGCGTGCACGCAACTACACCAGTGTACGGCAAGATTCGTCAGGACCTGCATGACCACAGTTTGTTTCACAAGAATTCAGAATTAGCGCAGCATCATCAATCATGCTCTGATGCTCGCCTGCCACTTCCGCTTCCAACCATAGCAAAACTGAACCTAAGAAGCAACCCCGCCCCGATGTTGTCTGACGCGATCAATCAGTCTCATCGACCTCCGATAATATCTGCAACGATCTATGGATCAACCTGTGTACTCCTCCGGAAAATAATGCAGTGGATCGGCAAACTGAGGAGGACCACAGAACTACAGAAGCAGGCTCAGGCGACCGTAGAAAACTTGATCGCATCGGAAGCGAGTGGCAAGGACGGCCGGAGCCCGGGCCACCATCGGTGTCGCTCGCCGTCTCCCTCATGATTCACGCGCCACCATAAACCCTGAAATGGACGAGTCGATCGCGGATTGCCGTTGCTTCCACTCAATCCCAGCGCTTCCATTTTTAACTGCATTAGAATTCAGAGTAGAGCATATCTATACCCTGAATCCCTGATCCTGGTAAGATAGCCAGGTAATTTGGTAGGAGTACTGAGGGCGAGGGGATAACTGCAGCGACGGCGACGGCGACGCGGCAATATCAGCGTGTGCTAGAGTGCTGCTGCTACACATATATCTGGGTTGATCACCTACCGCAAGACCCACCTCTGGACTACGGGCACCGCCGATAGCTCGCGCGCGCTCGGCGACAGGAGGCTGTAAACATCGTGATGCTGCGTGCTTTGTTCACCAGCGATCTGCGAGGTGGGATTCATTCGCCGGTGCCCAGTTTCAGGCTGTTCTGGAGCTCAGGATCGGGACGGGACCCGATATTTCTCGGCGAAGCGTGAAGAGCCGGTTCGGTGGTGGGATGTTTTGTGATGAGGCCTTGCCTGGTTGCGTGCATGATATCAGGATAAGTTTGGTTCAATTTTGAACTGAAAGGCAGGCAAATTTGACCATTTGTTTCTCTGCCCCCTGATTATGATGCGCCACGTTTTGCAATCTCAACAACTCCAGAGTCTGACCAACTTGTGCGGGAACATCGCTGCTTAACTTGGGTGAGTTCCACTAATTGAAGGCAAGATGGAGGTAAAAAAAATGTCGTCAGAACTTCCAACTAAAATTGACAACATCAACACAAAAATCTGAAATAGGTCTTAACTTGCTTTGAACAACTGTTAGGCATGCGGATCAATTTTCTTAAAAGGGAACTGCTCCTCATTAACATGGATACAGACCTGAGCGTTTTCCAATATCCCCAGTGTCGCTGTGAAAAGAAAACTTAGGTTGTCGTGCTTTTGATCACAGGGTCTTGCTTCCTGTGTGCTGTTGGCGTTTGCTTCATTTGTGAGTGTGTGTTGGTGGCTCCATTAGTTAAAACTGTTAAAGTTGATTTGGTCCGGGTCGTTGCTTTTGTGTTTGCAAATATAAAAACCGACAAAAACGGCTGACGATGTATTTTCGTTATCTCCTGATAATGAAAATTCGATCCCTTGTGGGGATTGCTTGGAAAAAACATGGATACAGAGGATAGAAACTTTTGTTGATATTTTTAGTGTGTTGCTGAGAAATTTCCTGTAAAATATTTAGGCATTTCTTTGCATTTTGGTAGGTTGCGGAGAGAGGATTTGCAGCCTCTTATAGAGAGTATTCTGAGTAGGATTACTGGACGGAGAGGGGATGATCTGAAAAAGGACAGTAAATAAATAGGTATACCTAGGGCACTGCAGTTGATTTGCACGCAGTTGGCGATTTTTTTGTGGAGTGGTGAGTAGGGTAACCATAAGATACATTTGGCCAACTAGCAATCTGTTTGCATGAAAAAGGTTTTGGTGGAATGGAAATTCCCAATCTCCAAGATTTAACTAGTATTTATTTGATAGGGCCCTGGATCAAAAGATAGATCTGGGGAGGGATCACTGCGGAAGAAAGTGATTAACTCTAAATACAATATTACCTCCATTCCAATGAATAAGGCTTAAATTCTTTTTGACAAGTCAAAACATCTGAAGTTTGATCAAGTTTTTACAAAAAAAAAAATTAGCATGCAAAATACAAAATCAATATCATCAGATACAACATGAAATATATTTTCATATGATATTTATAGAATATCATAGTTGATGATATTTTTCTATAAGTTTGGTCAAACATTTGCTTAGCTTGACATTATTTTGAAAAAATATAAGCCTTATTAATTAGAACAGAGGTAGTACTAGGAGCCATAACATTTTGTCTTGTCAAGGTGTACATTTTGGAAAGGGGTCATGTGAGCAGCTAAAGCTGTTTTTTCTTTCAAAAAGGCGATTGAGACCCCCAACCTCTGCATCAAAAAGATGCATAAGGTTTTTATGTATATTTTATTCAACAAAGGTCTCATTAAAGCTGTGAAAGTAGGATATAGATGACATGTAGCTAATGGTAAATCTATTGAGTTTTAGGAGGATATCTGGTTTGGAAATTCCCCCTTAGCTACTCAATTCTGGGATACCTATTTTGTTTCAAACTAGCGAAATAGGACTACAAAAGGAGTTGTGGAACCTTCACTCAGGAATGAAGATCCAGTGGCAGGAAATCCTAGCCCAAGCTAGAAGTATAACCTTCTGATTTAGAAGACCAACTTATCTGGCAATATGAGTCAAAAGTAGTTTATTCCTCTAATTCTATGTAAGCAGTAGTGAACTTTAGACGGGTTAGAAAATCTATCTGTGTGGAATTTGAAAATCCAACCTAGGATACATGTTTTGCTATGGCTCTTCTCACGGAATAAAATTCTGACTAAAAATAATCTAAGAGCTAGAGGCATGCCAACACCTTTACGAGTGTGAGTTACGTAGTGAAATAGAAACTGTCAGTGATCTTCTTTTGAGTGAATTGTTGCAAAATTCCTTTGGGGTGATGTTTTTAAATATTTTTTGGAAACAAGGAAAAAGACTTACCATTTTCATTGATTAAGAAAGAGAGTTTTTAGAGGTCTTACAAACCGAATCTTGGCCAACGCCAAGAAACAAAATAAACATTAACATACTCTCGCGGTAAAAGATCACTCATCGCCTTTGCCCCCGGCAAGGCCTAGTAAGCTTCCTCATCTTTAAGTTTGGAAACTAGCATAGATGAGGTGATTGGGTAGTTTTGGAAGACTCACATATTCCGCTGTTTTAGGAGGCGCCCACGGCTTCCCAAGCACATGGTGGGCATGGGAGAGGTGGTGAGGCACAAGAATTGCATGTTGTAAGCCGACCTCATTGAGTAGCAACCATTGGTGGCGAGCTTCCACATAATTGAATCTTTGGTGACATGGTCTAAATGGACGATGTCAAAGCATCTCCGAAAATTTGGCAAATTGGGTAATGTGTTGGACCACCTTGTATGTTGATTTGTGAGACCCAAAAGGCATTACCCAAGGCTTTTGATACCGTGCTCTTCTTCTTCTTTGAGAGGCCGTAGATGAGAGGTACAACATCTTTCGGCCGCATTCCATTGGGCCAAGCGGACTCCCGAAAAAGGGTCTCCTTTCCATCTCCAATGCTAACAATCGTAGCCGCCACGAAGAGGTCATACACATGTGGCGTGCAAGGATTCCCAAACCCAACCCAAGCTTAAAAATCCTTTGTGCCTTCCAGCGGCCTGACATGCAATGACTTTGAGTGGATCACCACCTGAAAGAATTCTGCTGAAGGAACAGTTCATGGCAGCCACACGTAGCTGGAGCAGGGAGTACATAAAGACGCACCCTGAGTAAGATGCAGTCATCCATGTGGTGTTGTGAAGTTTTTGTTTCTGATCGTGGATCGCTTCTACGCGCGGCTTAAGTCTATTGCTGACACGCTAGCTTTTGAGATCGGCCGCGATCGGTCGTTTTGGTCTGGTTGTAAAAACTTGCTTGTGGCAGCTTGATAGTAAATGTTTTTGGATGCTTTTCTGTTTCTATTTAGTAGTTCGTGTAAGCTGAGACTTGGTTTGGTTTCATTAACGAAAATGGAGCCGGGAGCGGTCCATTTTTATCCAAGAAAAACATAACACAAGACGGGCACTAATTCGAACCACACAAACAAGAAAGGTAACTTCTGACGCGAATAGGAGCTAACTCAAACTCAACCGTACAGCTAGTGTCCCTAGCCTCTCGCAACATGTTTTTTTTCACATTTTATTACTCCGCACGTGTTTATTACATCCAAATTTTCGCTATAGAGAGGACATACGTGATTTCATCACGTTACCAGATGACATGCTGTTTCTGCTCCCGGGAGCACATGCTCCTGGTTTTTAAAATTAAATTTCAACATATTATATAATGTCCAAAAATTCTGATAAAAAAAATTACGGATACATCTTGATGTTCTATGTGTTTGCAAAGTCGTTTCACGAAAAATCGATACTTTTTGTGTCATGTGTAAAAAAATTAAAATTTGGTGCTAAATATAAGCTCTTCACAAGACGTTTTGCTTCTCATTTTTACACAGGATACAAAACCTATCGGTTTCGCGCGAAACTTGGCATACACATATGGATTGTTGACATATACACGTGAAATTTGTGTTCGTATTTTTTGTGATATTTTAAAATGTTTTTCTCTGTAGCAGGAGCATATGCACCTGAGATCAAAATTGCATTTCCGCAAATAATTGAACAAACATGACAGGGACAGACATATACACATCTGTAACTTGAAGACGTGTCATTCAACTGGAAGCTGGGACTTTCCAACAAACAAAAAGACTCAACAGTGAATTGTCAATTCACCGTACATATGTGTTTGGGTATCCCTGCCAGCAGTATTTGAGTTTTACAGGAACATGAGTACCATACGGAATATATAGTACTACCTCTGTCCATAAATAGATGCCAAAAATTTGTCTAAATTTGAATGTATCTAGACACAATTTAGTGTATAGATACATCCGAATTTAAGTAAATCTTTGGCATCTATTTATGGACGGAGGGAGTAGTACAACTGAAGTCTACCTACGATGCACGGAAATATGACTATACATCCGTCACATTACATGAAACTGACGTTACCACGCATAAGTCAACAATCACGATAAGGGAAAGGCAGAGACATACTGTAACTTGATGATGTGTCACTAATTGAAAGTATTGAATTTCCAAATAATGCAATTATTATTTTTCTTTTCCAATCAATACTGCATTGTCAATTTGCTATACATGTTTGTGTTGGGTATCCATGTCAACAGCATTAGAATTTACAGGAGCATGAGCATCGTACCAGGCAAGCATAAGGTTAGAGAAACCCAGGACAATGGAACTCTTCCTGCTGCTGAATTAATCATGTGCGCCAGTTCAGAAATGCAGGATCAGCTGGCCTTTCAGTTAAGTTCAACGACCGATGATTGGCCACACATCATGTCAGCCACACACCTGGCGGTTGGCGAAGCTCCTCCATGTCTTTCCGTGAGCATTTTGTTTTCTCATCCTTGAGTTCTTCGTGCATATGTACATCCGTTGGCTCTTTGCATATATACATACTCATACGAGCATATGAATGATGTCATGATGAGAGTAACTAGTGATGAGTGCTAACCGATGGAAGGGAGGGATGGTTGATTGAACCCGAGGCCAGAAACCCCATCTAAGGAACCAGGTGCAACATGTTTTACTTGTCCATACCGCCTGATATGACGGAGGAGACGGGCTAAGAAGGTGCTGTGGCAAATGGTCGAGGTGTCGCATACCACAGTGACATGCCGACGTGCCCTTGTTATAGCCACATTCATGAGCCTGCTGTCACCCATGAACCCTACAGCTCCTAGAGGGTTTGATCGAACCTAAAAGCGAGCAGAAAAATACACATCACTGGGAGTAGGTTAAAAATTCATGTAGCTGGAAATGGAGTATGCAATTATTGCGATCTGAAGTGCCTGTGCTTATAAGTGTCATTTGCTTCAGTATATACTTGGGCGACATAATCATCAGAAAGGTGTACGGTACCATGCAGTACTTACCATTGATAGGACCACTGCATCAGCCTCCCTCCCCTGGAAGCTATCTATGGTTGAAACCTCAACCCCAGAAAGCCCTGGATATTCTTCTAACTTCTCCCTGAGTAACTGCACTTGAGCAATGTAGGGTGACTGAACAGCTATTTCACTTGAACATACTCCTGCAATCATAATTGTACCATGCTCGTAAGTTCAAGAATCTGAGCGTAAGAGTTAGGGGCAAGTTTGACTAGGGAGTGAGAATACTGAATGATCATCCTGATGTGTTAGGATTAGAGAAGCAAAAGATATGTATATACCACAATGAACAAGATTGAGAACATGTTGTGTAACTATATCTGCTTCTCCATCATTATAAAATGAGCCTGTGCCAGCAGGGTCAAAATTCTCCACACAATCCATGTTCAGAATTCCATATGGCATTCGGGTATCAAGTAAAAGCAGTGGACACCGTGTTATCCATGTATCCTGAAATCACAAGGTACATCTTAGGTACAACTTACACGGTAGCAATACAGAAAGCAGTCCACACAGATGCATTCATGACCAAAATCTTCAAACACAGATTTGCAAGTGAATAGGCACAAAAATTAGAAGCATCATGGCATTATTGGTTGGTCCCGGGACTAAGAGTCCTGCAATATCCTTCACAGTTCACACATAACACTGAATAAACAATTATCCACAGCATCTCTATGTGAAATAGAAAACTTTAACCTCATTTCAAGAGTTGGATTGGAAATTCTTTAATACATGTGACTGAGCTCGAGGTTATCCCAACCTTCATATAATCATAAATATGTTAAACACTGATTCATCATGCGCCATACACATGTGGTTGGCCATCCATCATAAAAAGTGAGTGAGTGTGGATCCGGTCTGCAGTATTTGTGACTTGAGTGGATATTACCAAATTTCAATAGGGGGCTGGACGGGTATGGCCAAAATTAATCAAAAAATTATCATAAAACTAAAGAAAGCAATATCGGGATTTGCTTCTGAAAGAACGATCATGGTTCTTACCCTCCGAATTGAGTAAAACCATGACAGCTGGTAAATATTTAGGTATTTCTAAAATATCAGAACAAATTTGCTCTTAAATATCCTTGTGAATTACTTTCTTTGGAATACTTTTTCTAATGCAAGAATTAAAGTGGAACAAAATAAACCCACAGCTTGAATAGGTCTAAGCACTGAGCACAAGAATGAAAAAGGATGTGGGCTCACTAGCTCTGGAAACACATGATATTATAAGACAACAACATTTAAAATGTCAATGTTGCGTCGAAAATGTGCTCCAATTCTTTCCGCAAAAAAAAGTGCTCCAATTCAAATAGATATGCTTTTTTAAAAACCCAGCAGGGGAGGGAGCCCACGTTTTTTAACTAGAAGAGGTGAGACATCAGAAATTCGCCCCAGACAGGGATCAAACTCTGCCAGGCTGTAGAAAGAGCTTAAAAGAAACTGCAGTGGGAAGAAAATAGTTAGCCATGGTTGCAAAGTAGTAGGTATGCTTAACTGTTCTATTTTCAGACTAGTATACAGAAACTTGCAAGAACCCTAAGAGCTGTCAAAATGATCTACAACTACAGTCAGAGCAAAGTTGTGTTCTTAAAAAAGAAGCAACCAATGAGCTGGGTAAGGATTAAAAAACAAAATGGCAAATGATTCAGGTTCACATGAAGAACAAGGCAAATTATTCATTGAAATTTGATACCAAATTCACAATTACACACAATGCTGAGCGGAGTTTTTTAAATAAAAGATTTCTCAATCGTGCCGATGTTCAATTTTCAGCACCAAACCAGGAAATATAGTCATGATCATGCAGACCTGACACCTCAAAGGCTGAAACAGAAAGTATGCATATATGTACCTTCACAACTGGAGAGTCGGCAAGTAGATGTGAAGCAACAGAGTGAGACGACTGGAGCAACCCCTGATACATCTCTTTAGATGCCCAACTAGCTATTGAATCATGCATTCTATGCTGGACTGTCAGTCTTGTAGTAAGTAATCCATCATGCAACAATGAAGCCCTTTCCATCATAGATTTACCAAGCCCGCCTTCGAGGGCCTTCCTTGACAGAATCGCAGGTGCAAGTTGGCAATGATCACCAGCAAGAATACAACGCTTCCCCTGCAGTATCGGAATCCAGCAAGAAGGCTCAATTCCCTGACCTGCTTCATCTATTATTACCAAGTCAAAGGAACCAGTTTTCCTGATAAGCGGATCTGCTGCCCCTGTGTTAGTAGAAAGCACAACCTGTGCATCAGATAGCACTTCCATGATCGTTTCTTTTTCTTTCATTTCCAGATCCCTCCCAAGTTGTTTCAGCAGTTGACGAATGCCTGCTGCTAAAGAATCATCCACTATACAGTCCCTCAAATCCTTTCTTAAGTCAGTTCTCTTTCTCTCAAGCTCCTTCCTAAACTGACCAAGCCTTCCATTCACAATCTCTGCCAAGGACTTCGAAGCAACAGATGGTGATATCCGAGCAGGGTTTCCAACTCGCACAATGTTTAAGCCAGTACTTGACAACTTTTCAACCATGTTATCGACTGCCACATTGCTTGGAGCTGTCACAAGGACATTCTCACCCTGTCCGACAGCACGTACAATAAGTTCTGTGAGCAGGACTGTCTTGCCTGTGCCAGGAGGCCCCTGGATAACTAGAACAGGCCTCTTCTTGTTCAAGCCTAATGAGAGAGCTCTTGACTGGGAGTCATCAAATGCATACCTCTCTGATAGTCTTCGATCATGAAGACTCGATTCGTCCCAATCAATCAGGCAATTCTGTTCCATCTTCATCACGTCTTTGCTGTCACCAAACAGAGTAGCTACAACAGCAATGGAAGCATTACTTTTCTGCAAACCGTTCGTCTGAAGAAGCATCAATGCTTCAAGATTCCTCTGCCAAATAGAATAGTTGGTGAATCAGATGATCCTATCACTGACATTTTAACCTAAGAATAGCAGAAATGGGGATCCCAACTTCATTGTTCTTTCTTAAGGCTGAAAATTTTATCTGTTCTGGTTTTCTCAATTTCATACTACTTGGATATACCATACATACCAGAAACAAAACATGGTTGCAGATCATCAAATGGGATGGTTATGCTAATGCTAAAATTTAATACCAGAAGCTATAGTTGATCCTGGCAAGACAATTTCAGAAATCTTAATGCTAAAATATGCTGAAAGAGGCCAATTATTCAGAATTTCAGACACTTCATTCCTTGACAAGAACCAACGTTCATGTGTATAATTTGAATACCTCGTAAGTAAGTGCATCAGCCAATCCCTGTATCCGGTCAATGCGCACACTTCTCCCAAATAACCTGGAGAAGGTTGGATCACCATGCCGAGATTCCAGAGCCACAGTTATGCTGCAACCATCCTCCCCGAGATTATAAAGAAAACCTTGCATGCAAGAAGTGGCTCCTTCACCACGGCTATTACATGTTCTTACACAAACCATGTCCCCAGGTGACAGTGTGGTTGGAGGCAGCTTGTGTTCACCTTCAATTCTGAATAGAACCAAATGTAGGCCTCCCAACCCTACAACCAGGGATAACAGATGAAGTAGTGTCTTATTCAGTTTTTCAAAGTAATCGAGGATGAAATCTGAACATACAAAGAAAACGAAAGTAGCCAAGTTCTTTGCTCTCACCAGTTGAGCTGCTGACTACATTCAAGTTGCAAATGGTGTCACACTGCTCCTGCTGAGCCTGCCCATGGGTCACCAAGTACTCAACTGGCTTGGGTGGCTCGGAATTGTTCTCGAGCATAGTGGTAGCATTCAGCTCCTCCTGTGTAAACTCTAGCTCCACATCTCGCTCAACTCGCAGCAGGTCTGACATGTGCCTCACAAAGCCTTCAATCCTATCCTGCATCAGTCTCACCTTCTTGAGGCTTATGCCAATGCTACTGTGCACAGCTCTAGTCCGTGGCGTGGTTCTGCGCACAGCCGCCTTATGATTCGTAGAATTGGCCATTTCCTTCAACAGCTTCCATGCTTGCGTGGAACGCCAGTCAGAGACGAGCCCCTGGTTCTGGTAACTCTGGAGGACATCACGGAGCTCACGCTGGAAATGGTCGAACAGGGTGGGGTAGTGTGTGCAGGCCTTGAAGCAGAGTGCCTCCAGACCCTTGGGCATGGGGATGGCTGAGAGATAAGGCTGTGCCTGGATCACAAACCCAAGCTGGCTTTCTGCCGACCCCCAATCCAGAGTCAATGCCGCCGCCCCGAGGTCCATCATGTCACCCTGCAGCTCGGACGAAGCGAACTTTGATGCCATGGACTGCATCCCCTGCCTTAGCCACTCCACCACACACCGGCCGAGCTCCTTCCGCCCTAGTGGATCACCGTTCTCATACAGCGTCCCCACCCTTATGGACGCCTCCTCCACCGATGGCACGCACCCGCCTTGTTCTTGCTCTCCCTCGACCGTCCTGCTCCGCCGCCTCCTCCTAGTCCTGCCATTGCTACCGACAGGTCGAGACGCACCTTTGCTGGGAATGAATGGCACAGCCCGTACAGGCCTTTGCCTGGACGAAGAGATGCCAGGTGACCGCGGGGTCGACGGTGTTGACGGAGACGAAGGAGCAGCAGCAAGAAACGTGACCCTTCTCCTGCTCGAGGGCTTCTTTACAGCGCAAGAAGAGAACAAGAACCTGCACGAGAGGAGATCAAGAGACATGCCGCTCATGCTCGCCCACAGCCCCAGCTGCCGGCGGAGAAAGAGGAAAAGAGCCGAGGAGGGAAGGAAGCGAGGAACAGACCGGCGACTCAGCTCGGCCTCGGCGGGTGAATCCTTACTGGCCGGTAGATATTCTCGGGAATCCCATGGCTGAAGCTGGGGCGCCTGGTGGGTGACTGGTGGCGCAGGAGGCGGCTACGTTACCCACCGTAGGCAAGTAAAGTGCCGTCTCCTGCTTTGGCTTCGCGCGGCTGGCGACCACGTCGTCTCCGCCCAGTTTCCATGGTCCCAAAAGCACCCCGGTACTGATAGCGCCCATCGGATCGGGGAATCGGGCGCTCCTGCTGTCCAACCAACGCATGGCGCGCGATCCCGCTGTCCACGCAGGCCCCGGCGCGTCCAGACGCTGCGTAGATGCAGATTCACTGGTCCGGTGGGGCTGATTCGATCGATCCAAAATCAGAAGAAGTGGCCGTGGATTCTGATGGACCACGTAAACGGAGACAAGAGAATCACGAGAACGCATGGCTGACAGGCATTAGAGCGAACAGGTTACCGGCGTCGCGGTCGGGGTGGGGACAGCAGTCGGGACCTCACGCGCTGCTCTGGACTTTGGACTGATGACACGCTCCGCGAGGCTGCTGCGCCGGTCAGGGACGCACTCGCCGGAGTCCTCGTCCGTGGCCGGCTGCTGCCGCGCCGCGCTCCATAGGTTGCACATGCACGAATGGCTCGGCACCGCGCGACTGGCATGAGAGTAATGATATCCGTCCAATCCCGTAACGTTGTGAGATACTGGAGTTTGGCGCGCGCCGTCGACCAAGTACGAAGAAGGTGATCCCAGCATGGGCGTTCACGACTCCATGAACAAAACCGGCTCAGGGAGGATGTGCCGGTCGTTGCAGGCTTGCAGCACGTCTTTGTTAAGACGAAGACAAAGATAAACCACAATATGAGGGCATCTCCAGCGACACGACGCATTTCGGACGTCCAAATTGTTCGCGGGCGTCCGTTTGCGTCACCAGGCGGTGTAAAAATGACCGCGAGGGGAGAAATGTCCGTTTGTGTTAGGGCTACCTCCAGCGGTCCGACACATTTTGAATTTTTTTTTGTGTTACTTCTTTTCATTTTTTGTTGAATGAGCAAGTTTAAACGCGAAAAAGTAGTACTCGATGATGTCATGTTGCTCCAATCGAATAGATTATAGCCTCAACAATTCACCGGATACTTCAATCGAATAGGTTCAAACATATTTAACATACAAAGAAGAACAAATTTAAAAACATATAAACTAAAACTAATTTTTGGCCTTCTTGTTAGAAGGCCCTGCCTCGTCGTCCAAACTCCTGCGCCTCTTGCTTTTCACCTCCTCGTCGGAAGAGGAACTGGAGGACGATGCGCCCGTCGAGGAGTTGAAACTGGAAGAAATGTCGTCTTCATCGTCGTCGTCGGTGAACGGACGACGACGTGCCGCCCGCGCCAGCGCCCTTGCCCGGGCTCTGGACTTCTTCCTTGCCGCCGCCTTGTCGTCCGCCGCCTCTTGCGCCTTCAACCGGGCGAACTTGGTGTCGAAGTCCTCCTCCTCCTCCTGCCCCTGCTCCTCGTTCTCGGCGTCGCTGCCAGCGCCGCCTCCGTCCTCCTCCTGGCCTTCGCTGGCATTGCCGCCTCCGTCCTCCTCCTCCTCCTCACTCGGCGTGGAGGCAGGGTCATTGGGCGTGGAGCCCGGATCGCTTGGCGTCGCAGGGGATTCCCACCAATGCAGAAATCCGGGCGACTTGCCCTCGCTCGCCGAGTCGGACGGCAGCGTGTAGTCGGTCATGTCGTGCCGGTGTTGGAGAACGAGAAGAATAGGAAGAAGAAGGAGGCGGTTGAACTTGAATTACCGTAGATGTTGGGGTTATAATCTGCGGGGATTAACGGCGACGCGTATAACGAAGAGGCCGACGGTTGCTCTTCCGCGGCGGTTCGGCGCTCCATTGCGGCGGTTGGCGGGTTGATCGGCACGGTTGCCAGACCGGCGGTTGACATTCGCGCGTTGTGAATTCGAGGCCGATCGAACCTGGGTCGCTGCCATGAGGACCCATGGGGAAGCGAGCGGACGCTAGGCGCGACCGTGCAACGTCCGCGGAGACGCAAACCTGGCGCATATTTGTGTCGCGTTTGCGTCGCCGCGGACGCCCCGGACACGATGCGTCGCCTCGCTGGAGGTGGTGCTAGACGCATTTCCGGTCCGCACGGACGCAAACGGTCGCTCAGCGTCCGTTTGCGTCGCCCCGTTGGAGATGCC
Organism: Lolium perenne; assembly: GCF_019359855.2. Classification (NCBI taxonomy): domain Eukaryota; kingdom Viridiplantae; phylum Streptophyta; class Magnoliopsida; order Poales; family Poaceae; genus Lolium; species Lolium perenne. The sequence goes on from NC_067249.2 coordinate 195,652,582, forward strand.
CTAAAACACCCAAAAAGTACATGTAGAGATAGTGGTTATAAAATAAATGGTTACAAAATAAATTCTGAAAGACGCGAACTAATATTTGAGTTTGTCAAATATAAATTTCGAAAACAAAACATAGATACCAAAACCATATACATGTATACCAATGGAGGTTCTACCATAATTTAAATTTAAACCGCGATACGAAAGTTATGTGAATGTGCGCAACTATTAAACTAATCAACCAGCATCGCATGAGTACCAACACCAATATTTGAGGGAACAATAACAGAACTGCCTTGTCGAATTCACTAGGGAGACGACTAGACGAACAACTATTGTCGAAGACGTAGCATTCGGGACAAAAGTTGCGACGATACGCCTCCTATTGACAACCTTGATAGAAATTCCGAAATCGACATGGCGAGGCGAGATATAAAAGACCGTACCTATAGAATTTTAATCTTTCAACACCACCATTTTTTAAAGGAACACAGTAGAGGAAGCCCCTACAATGTTTTTTTGTTGAAATAATAAGAACCAAAATCAGCGCCAGTCTTGAACCTAGGTGGTTGGATTGTACATCCATTTCCCTAACCAAGTGATCTAGGCTCACTTCTTTTCAACACCACCATTGACGTCGAGAAGAACATCTCATCGCCGAACGAAGGGCGAAACATCTCTTATTGTAGATGATATCATCTTTATTGACGCGGAGGCGAAAAAACAAGATGGCTACCGAAAGCCTAACCTAGTATCTTGAGAACATTATTTTATAGAAAACTCAACTCATAGATTAGGTAAATCAACTTTTCTAATGATAATTATACCGTAAACCTCTAGGTAACTTCATAAGTAATGAGTGGATAATTACTACCTAGATAGCATGGTAAATATATCGATTTGGCGATCATAGTTGTACCGTAAACACATGGGTAACTTCATAATAAGTATTATGTAGAGAGCATGGTAACTGCATCAATTTTGTGATGATAGCTATACCGTACACACCTAGAAACGCTATAAGTACTAGGATGATAACTATATCAATTTCATGTTGACAATTACTCCCTCACATGGATAACTCTATAGGTACTAGGTTGGTAACAAATTGCCTAGAGAACTAGATTTAAATGACCTCGATGCAACACATTGGAGGGCGGTGACATAGGAATCCCCAATGGGCTTGCCGATGATGGTACCCGGGGTTTACTGAAGGCCCACTACCCGAAGAATAAGAAGGTTCGGAAGCTCAAGATATTGTTAAGGAAAGCTAGAGTTGTAATAGGAAGCATTATTTGTAATCTTGCGGGAGGAGTTAGAAACCTACTCGGACTCTATAACTTGTACAATACGAAACCCTCGGCTCCGCCTCTTATATAAGGGGGAGTCGAGGGACGCAGAAAGGATCGAATCATTGTCTCTCAAACCCTAGTTTTTAAATCGTCGAGTACTTTTCAGCTAAAACTTTCGAGATCTACTTGCCCTCTACATCTAACGAAACCCTAGTCTACAATCTGTAGGCATTGACAAGTTGATACCTTGTCAATTGGCGCCGTCTGTGGGATCTAGAGGTTGCAAGGAGCTGATCTCGATGGCACATCCAGAATCGTCGACTTCGTCGGTAGCAAGCAATGCGATGGATCGAGGTAAACAGGAAAAAACTGATCTAGTCGATTTTATTCCTCACCCGCCCTCCCGTTTGGATGCATGTGCGTATCTGGAGGAGCCCATCGTTATGAAGTTCGGAGAATTCTGATTCAGCGTCAACAAGGAAGGATCTTATCGTCTCGAAGTTCCTATCTCGTCGAAATTTTCAGCGATCGATCCTGACTTTTCGACAAGTGATGAAGAGTTTTCGTCGCCACGTTTCATCGACACCAAGGCAAGCGAAAAGTTCGTCAAGATCTTCAGCGACACATCCTTCGGGTCGACTGCGGACTCCTTTATAAGCAGCGACTCCGACAGCGTCAACAGCTTCATCGACAAATCTGCCGCCATCGGAAAGGTCTTCACCAATCTTTATGATGGTGTCACCAATCCCGACAAAAATCAATACTCAAAATATCATCAAGTGTATGCAATTGAAGAGGCAAGCCGAGCAGAACCAGAGACGTCAGAGGCCTTCGATGATTTGGGAAACCCATACGTCGATCCCGCTGATCTCAGAAGAGGCTTAGGCACCAAATATGTCGGGACCTCACCTCGCGAAAGAGTCCAACTCCCGCAAGCAGCATGGGATAGGGCTGCAAGAGCCATGGATGGTTCAGAACCAATGACCACCACAGCTACTGCCGAGGAATTACAAGCCTATCAATATAGACTTGCTCGTGTGAGTAGGGAGTTGGAAAAACAAACAGCATCCCTGAATAGAAGAAAAGAGGCAGCATCCGCGTCAAGCAGGCGTCGAGCAGAGCTCAGTCGACAATCAGGAACTTCAGGAGATAGTCACAGAGAAGCTCGGAGGAGGGCAATATCTCGGCTGCAAAACATACCTGAAGCAGAGAGAGGCAATATAATTCAAAATCTCGACATGTCTTTCATGTCGATTGATACAAGGGGAAATATCATCCCGAAACGCCGAAGTGGATACATGGCAACGCAAGCTTACATCCTCGCCTCCGGACCACCCCCGAGACCCGAGAGAAGCATTGTTCAATATGGCAATGGCTGGAGTTGGAGTCATGGGAACAAGATTCACGACTACACCTCCCGAAGGAACTGCAAGGCAAAATAGTCCACGACCTACTGTTGCAGTGCAAGATCCACCAAGAACAAGTGGGGCAAGAGATACGGCGGCTCAAGTAAGGGTAGACAGAGCGCGGCAAGAAAGAAGAGAACATCGGCATTCACCAGAAGTTGCCGATGAAGATCTGTGCGGGCTTCCGTGCTTTACGAGACGAGTCCGAAAAACTCGAGTACCAAAAGGGTTTAAGTTACCCGAGAATTTCAAAAAATTCGACGGTCTGCAGGATCCCGAGGATTGGCTCGTTGATTATCTCGAGATGGTGAAGCTGGTAGGAGGAACCAGAGCAACAGCCATGCAAAGTATCCAAGTCCACCTGAGTGGTGCCGCGAGATCTTGGATAAAGAAACTTTCCCCAGGTTCCATCGACAGCTGGGATAGTTTTGAAGATATTTTCGTGAGAAACTTCCGATCCACCTGCAAGAAACCTGCGTCATTGGAAGAGTTGAGGGCGTGCCGACAAAAACACGACGAGTCGATGAGAAAATATATACAGAGGTGGAACATTATTAAAAACTTGGCAGAAGATATATCTGACGAGAGAGCAATAGACGCGTTCGTGGCAGGAATCCGACGGGGAGATTTCGTCGAGGACTTAGGGAGAACCAACCCCAAGACAATATCAGCACTGATGGAGATAGCCAACAAGTGGGCAGATGGAGAAGACGCAATATATAACAAGCGACACAGGTCACCAGAAGAGGATCGCGGTCGAAATTTTCAAAATAGAAGGCGATTTTCTCGCCAGTTCTACAACAACGATGCCCCCGGCCACATATCGGCTGGCTTCCGAGGAAATCCTGGAGGAAATAGTCGAGATGACTACCAAAGAAGTAATGAACAACAAGGCGACAATAGAGGTGATTCTCGCGGTCACAGGCAAAATAGTGGACCAAGGTTTCAAAGACCCTATGTGTCCCCCGAGGAGATGATGAACGGACCGTGTCAGATGCACTTTTTTTCTCGATAGCAACGGAAAGAGACAATCAGGACATCTCCAAAAAGACTGTCGCAACTTTCAGGCAATGTTGCGAGCCGCAGGAATTGCAAATACCCAAGCAATGAATAGAAATCACCAGGGACCAAGGAGCGAGATACATCTCCCACCTCCTCCCGCGATTACAGACGAGAATCGGCACCGGCTCAGAATAGCGGCAGCACCACAACCACCTCCGTATGTTGATCCCAATTCTAATGGCGCAGTCTTGATGATTCAGAAAGCTAGGCCATCTAACAGGGCGCAGAAAGTAATTTCGCGACAAGTATTCATGGCAGAAAAGATGCCTCCACCAACAGTCGACTACCTAAATTGGTCGGGACAGGATATCGGCTTCACAATTGCGGATCACCCGCAGCAGGTTCCTCGACCTGGGCAATCCGCACTTATTCTACCCGCAGTAATTGCTGGCTTCGACGTGTCGAGAGTTTTCATAGATGGCGGCAGCAGCTTAAACCTTATGTACGCAGATACACTAAGGAAGATGAACATATCCCTAGCAAATCTAGCACCAACTGACACACGTTTTCACGGGATCACGCCAGAGAAACCAAGTTATCCGTTGGGCAAGATTAATCTCGACGTTCAGTTTGGAACCCGAGAAAATTACAGGATAGAGAAATTGGAGTTTGAAGTTGTGGATTTCCCGTCGCAATATCATGCTTTGTTGGGACGACCAGCGTATGCTAGGTTTATGGCGGTACCTCATTATACATATTTACTGTGGAGGTTACCTGGACCCAAAGGACCAATCACAGTCAAAGGAAGCTTTGCATTAGCTGACAAATGCGACAGAGATTTTCATCAACTGTCAGAAACCTTCGGGATGCAAGCAGAATATATGGCGCCAATGCAAACTGATTATGATGTTTTGCTAGACACAGGGAGGCCGCTCAGGGAACCAACCTTTAACACAGCGAAGGACTCAAAAGAAGTGCAAATCCACCCGACGGACCCGAAGAAAACGACGTCCATTGCAACAAATATGGACCTCGCATAGGAAAGCGCGCTCGTCAAGTTCCTCTGTGAGCACTGGAAAATCTTCGCATGGTGTCCAGCTGACATGCCAGGAGTACCCAGGGAACTTGCCGAGCACCACCTCAACTTGGATCCTCTCGCGAGACCAATCAAACAACCCTTGCGGCGTTTTTCGGAACCAAACCGCAAAGCTATGCTATCAGAAATAGATCGACTTAAGGATGCTGGTTTTATCAAAGAGATATCTACAGAAGCCACATGGGTAGCTAACCCAGTGATGGTGCCGAAGAAACACACGAAAGTCCTTCGCATGTGCGTCGACTTTACGTGTCTCAATAAACATTGTCCTAAGGATCACTTTCCCCTCCCAAGGATCGATCAAATCATCGACTCCACGGCAGGATGCGAATGTCTTTCCTTCTTGGATGCATACTCTGGTTATAACCAGATCAGACTAAAAGAAGACGATGAGGCCAAAACAGCGTTCATAACACCTTACGGCGTGTTTTGCTACAAAACAATGCCCTTTGGTTTGAAAAACGCGGGAGCAACATATCAGCGGATGATGCAGAAGTGCCTTGCAACACAGATTGGGAAAAATGTACAAGTCTACATCGACGATGTCGTGATAACATCAAAGAAGGGGTCAACACTGATCGAAGATTTGAAGGAAACCTTCGACAACCTTGACAAGTTTTGCCTCAAGTTGAACCCGATAAAATGCTCCTTTGGCGTTCCTGCGGGAGAACTTCTTGGATTCTTAGTATCAGCAAGAGGGATCGAAGCTAATCCCGAAAAAATACAGGCCATCGTAACCATGAGGAAGCCAACAAAGTTAAAAGAAATACAACAGCTGACGGGGCGAGTCGTAGCTTTAAGCAGATTCGTCGCCAGGCTAGGCGAAAAGGCGCTGCCATTCTACGCATTGATCAAACAAGGGGAGAAATTTCAATGGAACGAGGAAGCAGATAGGGCTTTCGAGAACCTCAAGCGCACAATTTCGACACCACCAATTTTGGTAGCGCCTAAAGAAAAAGAACCTCTCCTACTATACATTGCAGCCACACCCCAAGTGGTCAGCACGGTTTTGGTAGTCGAGAGAGAAGAAGAAGGAAAGCTCCATGGAGTTCAGAGGCCAGTATATTTCATCAGTGAAGTACTGTCGCCGTCAAAACAGCGGTACCCTCAGTACCAGAAACTGGCATATGGAGTATTTACGACAGCAAGAAAATTGCGACACTATTTTTCGGCGCACCCGATAATAGTGGTCAATGAAGCTCCTCTGTCAAATATATTGAACAACCCAGAAGCTACGGGTCGTGTCTCCCTTTGGGGAATAGAACTTTCTCCTCGGGACATCACGTATGAAAAAAGAAAGGCAATAAAATCGCAGGTCCTACCGGACTTTATCGCAGAGTGGATGGAGCTACAAAATACGGGACCTCCAGATTTATCGAGAACCTGGACTATGAACTTCGACGGGTCTAAAAGGTTAGAAGGTGCTGGAGCAGGCGTGATATTGGTATCACCTGAAGGCGACAAGCTGAAATATGTCTTGCGGATGACGTTTCCAAACGCGTCTAACAATGAAGCAGAATATGAAGCTCTCATACACGGGATGAAGATGGCAAAGGCTTGCGGTGCAACCCGACTGAAAATTTTCGGCGACTCACAGTTGGTAGCACAGCAAGTTATGAACCAATGTGATGCAGTCAATGAGAGCATGATAGCATACAAGGAGATGTATAATGAGCTGGAAAAATTGTTTGATGGATGCGAGGTCAACCACATCAGCAGATTGAGCAATGATGAAGCCGACGTCCTTGCAAACATCGGGTCACAATGTCTCGCAATCCCTTCAGGCGTGTTTTGGGAGAAATAAGTGAGAGATCAACAAAGCCAATGAAAACAAAGAAGAAGGAGAAGGAAGAGAAACCTTCGGATGTCACCAAAAAATCACTGGAAGAAGAAGAAGAGGAACAGGAGCTAGTCATGATGGTACAAATTTCATGGATGCAGGCATACATATCATACATCCTAAGAAAAACAATACCCGACGATCCAGTTGAAGCAAGGCGAATCATTAGGCGATCTAAAGCTTTTACTGTGGTAAAAGGGGAGTTGTATAAGCGAAGTATCTCGGGCGTACTACAGAGATGTGTCACACCCGAAGAAGGACGGATCATCCTGAAAGATGTACACGAAGGAATATGCGGGCATCACGCAAGCAGCCGCGCTATCGCGGCCAAAGTCTTCAGAGCGGGATTTTATTGGTTAACTGCAATCGAGGACGCGAAGGAAATAGTGCGAACTTGTGACGCGTGTCAAAGATTCGCCGCCAAACCTCATTCTCCGGCAGCAGAACTGATGCCAATCCCATTGTCTTGGCCCTTTGCTCAGTGGGGTCTCGATATGGTGGGAAAACTACACAAAGCTTCGCCAGGCGGATATGAGTATATGCTCGTGGCTGTCGACAAATTTACTAAATGGATAGAAGCAAAGCCGATAAATTCACCGGACGGCGCGTCAGCAATCAAGTTTGTGAAAAGCATCGTCTTTCGATTTGGAGTACCTCACAGCATCGTCACAGACAACGGCAGTAACTTTACTTCCAAGGAATTCAAAGCATATTGTGCAGAAGTAGGCATCAAACTGAGTTTTGCGTCTGTCGCACATCCACAGACCAATGGTCAAGTCGAGAAGGCCAACGGCATTATCTGCAATGGTATCAAGAAGCGCTTGTTGGGACCATTGGAAAAAGCTCGACATACTTGGCCAGAGGAGCTGCCAAGTGTGTTGTGGAGTATTCGAACAACACCAAACAGGCGACGCAGGAGACGCCATTTTTCCTGGTCCACGGAGCTGAAGCAGTATTGCCGATAGAAATAGAACATGATGCTCCAAGAGTTACAGAATACGATGAAGAAACTTCGAGAAAAGCCTTAGAAGATGATGTCGACGCACTTGATGAAGCTCGAGGTGAAGTCCTGACACGAGTTGCCAAGTATCAACAGGACCTGAAAAATTACCATAGTCGACGACTGCGACCGAGGTCTTTCCAAGTTGGCGACTTGGTTTTGCGACTAAATCAAAAAAGTCATGAAAAACTCGAGTCACCATGGCTTGGACCTTACATAGTCACAGAGGTAATCGAAGGAGGAGCATACAGACTCAAGGACAAGAAGACAGGGATTGCTGAGCCAAATCCTTGGAACGTGGCACAGCTCAGGCGCTTCTACGCCTAGATGCCGAAATATAGTCTCCTTTGTAAACATACAATGTACTGAAACGCTCGCGAGTTTTCATACGCACTCTTTTCCTTTTTCGGGGCACCGAGTGGGGCCGGGAAAGGTTTTTAATGAGGCGGGCTCGCGGTGCTGCAATATAATAAAGATAGTGGAATTGTATATCTTTCCGACAGGCTCGGGGGCTCTTACCAAGAAGATACAAAATATATATCTCGCTTTGGTATAAAGTACCTCGCCAAATAAAACTACGTCGCAAAATAGCAATCAACAGAAAAGCTCAGGGTTCGCACCCGCAAAAATAGTGTACAAATATAAATTATCTTGCCCTGGGACAACCTCGCATTATAACAAGAGAAAAGTATCGCCATCAAAACGCCCGGGGGCTTGGCACTGAAAAACAGAAAAATAGTAACTTTACAATATAGATTATGTTTACTACACACAAGATACAATCCTTGGAGCAACAAAACTTCAAGAGCTACCCAGTATATTATCTATCGTCAGCCGTTCATTATTTATGGCGCGAGTACTATGTTCTGCATAACTGCCTTTTACGAAGAATTCAGCGTCTAGTCGAAGAAGTTCATCCATCATATCTTCGGCAACAGGAGTCACAATGTCATCATATTTGCCGAAGCTCCTTTTTCTCTTCGCCATCTTCGCCAGACATTTCGGAACAATCTGACTCATATCTAATTTCGGATAGCAGATTTTTATCATAATCATGGCGAACCTCGCGCCAGCAGCTAACTGGGCTCGCACAAATCCATGGATTCGAGGAGCATCTCGAAATTGTTCCATCAGAGCGGGAAGCGTCTCTGGCATTTTATTACGTGGAAACATGGTCCCATAAACTAAAGACAAGGTCCTCATGCAAAAGTCGAGAAAATCGCGGACCTGAAGAGCACGATCTTGAAATCTGACGATTTGGCGAGTCCGTTTAGGTGTGCCCCAAAAATTTGAACCATGATCACGTGCAAGCCTCAGAAGAGCATTAGAACGAGCTTCAACACGTTCATCTTCCGTAGTAGCATCCAAAAAGGCACCTATTTCGATAAAATCAGCGGGCAACAAGAAGACAGGTAAAAAAGGAAGATAAAATGTGACAAAGATACCGAAGCATACCTACCATATCCAAGCTAGCATCTGTTAGCAGTTGAAGCATGAAATTTTCTCGAGACATAGCTACAGCAGCTTCAGCAACGGCGGCATCTTTCTCGATTATAGCATCTTGAGCTTGTCGGAGTGCTACTTTTTCCCTCTCAGAGGATTTCCGAGATTGTTCCATAAGCATAAGTGATTGTTTCTTCACAGACTGGAGCTGTTGTTGAAGCTCTTTCAAATCTTCCGCCGAAGTCTTACTCGCAGAATCTTCGACAAAATTAACAGCGATAGAGGTTATCTTCGAAGGAGGTGAAGGAAAAACCTCGGAAGGACCAGGAGTTGATGTATAGTTGTCAAAAATTAACTGGAAAAAAGAGAAATTTCGACATCAATCATTGGGCAAAGATAGATTTCCATTCATTCCCATAATATATACATGTCTATTACAAAAGAAGGACCTCTAGAGATCTACTGAAGCAGTCATCGCCAAGAACACTATGGCAGTATTGCCAAAAGAAGGAGCCAAGCTAAAAGAAAAAAGCAAAGGGGCATTCAACTAGACCTCCGGCTTTGATGAGCTAGGAGTCGAAGATGGCTTGATCCCGAGATAGGACAAGATTTTCTTCGTACTGGGCTTTGCCGCCTTGATCAGCGATCGCCATTTTTGCTGTTCTATCTGCTCCGTGTCGCCTACTTTCGCCCAGTCGATAGTTTGCTGACTATCTGCAACCAAGGCAACAGTGTTTTCAACAGCGACCTTCATATTTTCCTGGCGCATTTTCAGCCCAAGATCTTCTGGTGGATTAAAGCACTTGGCCAGAGCAAGGAAAGTTGCGGGTTCCTCTTTCTTCGGGAAGAAGTAGGGGAAGAGTCGCGACAACCCTGTTTTAGCTTGATCAATGCCCTCGCGTGCTTCTGTTCCATGAAATTCAAGGAACGAAACAGCGTCAAGAAGAGGATCATTGTCGGGGTCTTCAAGTTCAAATTCTTGACATGTTCTATCTGTCAAGATACAAACTTAATGATCAATAAACGAGCGAAAGAAAGAAAGTTCAAGGGATATAAAGTGGTTCAGATACTTACTGACAAAGCGACGATTTTGCGTCCTTATGCGCTTAAGGACCGCTTCCTCGCGAGCAGATTGTGCAGCTATATGCTCACTCAGCGAAGTATCGGCATCATGAAGTCTCTTCCTAAGATCTTCGACACCAGCGGCATCAGTCTTGGCTTTGTCAGCCTCTGCTCTAGCTTGAACATCATCTGATTCAGATTTCTTGCGGGCCGCTTCACTTCGCTCTAGTTTCTGAGCAAGATCGTCGGCAAGCTTGTTGGCCTCTGCAAGTTTCTCTGTCAAAATAGAAAAGAAAAGTCAAAATTTCGACAAAAACAGGAGCAAGAAGTCAGAAACAATGACAGCAAAAAAGTTATTACCTTCAATCCTGCTGGCATATTCACGGTACCCAATAAATTGGGATCCGATACGAACAAGCTCTTTGATCATGGGCTATCAAAAAAGAACAAAGAAAGAAAATATCGGTACGAGAAAAATATGAAGGCATAAAAAAGCAAACAGAGGAAATACAGGTACTGGTAAGAAAGTCAAAAAACTTACATCATCTAAGAGCGGATTAGAAGAGCTGCCCAACTGAGGGGCAGGCTCCATCATCGTTTCAACCCTTGTCCTTTTGGGTGAAGGGGCAAGAGGACTTGAAGGAGGAGTGGTGGTGACGACGTTTTGTTGAGGAGGCGAGGACTCTTCTCCCTCAACTGGCGTCTCCGAAACAGTTAAAGTATGTGACGTGCTCGTTCGAGGAGCCACATCAACAATTGGTGTTTCTTCCTCATCATCACTGTGATTAAAAATCGACAGTATAAAAAACGAGATAAGACAAAAAACTTCGAGTACAGAAATAAGGGGAAATAAAAGTGACTCACGAGCTGACGAGAGATTCGAGATATGGATCATAAGTTGCCTTCTGACGTGAAGGATCAACTTCTTCGGCTTTGGAGGTGCCGGAATCTTCGACATCATTCCTCTTCCTTTTGTTCCTTCGAGAAACAGCAGGAGGAGGAGATTGTGCCGATGCAGTGCCTTCAGAGGCAGCTTCCTTTTCGATAGATCCCGCAGATTTCCGAGAATCTGCGGGTTCATTCACAAAAGAGGGGGCATCTTGGTTGTCGTCGGTAACAACAGCCCTTTCCTCGACTTCTCCATCTTCAGGGAGGGGAGGAAGCGAGACAGGATTTGGATGGTTCTATATAAAACAGGGGAAGATGTCAATAAAAAGGAATTACAGGAAAATAGCAAGGCAATAACAAATCAACCGACAAAATTACCTCGGGAAGCACATTGGTGGCGCTGTACGGTTTTACACGACAGGACGAAGGGACAGAATCTTTTTTGCTGAGAGAAGAGATTTTTCGGACAAGCTTTTCTAAATCCTTGACCTCCAAATCCACCGACAGCCGATCTACGTCCTCGTCACCAACATACTTCCAGAGAGGATTTTTACGAGCCTGAAGCGGCTGCACTCTAGTCCTAAGAAAATAAGCCGTGATTTGGATACCCGATAACTCTTTGCCACGAGTATTTTGCAACTCGTGGATACGAGCCATCAAGGTTTCTGTCGACGCCTTTTCTTCTTCGGTAGCCTCTGCGTCCCAGGAGCGGCGGCGAAGGATTTTTTCGGCGCCATCAAAAGGAGGGATGTTGTCCTCAGCACATCCATGGTTTTCTTCCTGAATGTACAGCCACTTCTTGCGCCATCCTTGAACTGAGTCAGGGAGTTTGACATCGAAGTAGTCGACAGTGGGACGAACAGAAATTACAACGCCGCCTATATTATAGGCGACATTGGGAGAGCCATTGCGGCGACAGAAAAAAATGCGCTTCCATAGCGCCCAGTTAGGCTGGACGCCAAGGAAGGCCTCGCAAAGAGTGATGAAGATGGAGATATGAAGAATCGAGTTTGGCGTGAGGTGGTGGAGTTGCAGACCGTAGATAAAAAGCAGCCCGCGGAGAAAAGGATGAATGGGGGCAGAAAGACCGCGGATGAGGTGGTCGACAAAACTTACCCGGTACCCCATTGGAGGGGTTGGGTAGCTCTCCTCGCTGGGGAAGCACAGAGATTTAGGCTTCTTGCTGATCCCCAGTTTCTTCAGCATGTTGATGTCTTGGGTGGAAATCTTCGATCTTTCCCACTCCGCCGTCCCCAGATCCACGGCGGCCATGGAGGACTCCGGCGTGTTGTGCCTTGTCAATCGACGCGGAGGCATTAACGATGGCGCAGGGTTTGCAGCTTGGAAACGAGGAGCTTAGGTGGCTGTGAGTCGCAGGAGCAAATTTGCAGAGGAGAGCAGGAAAACGGCGCGAGCGGAAGTGCTCGAGGAGGAAGAAGAAGATCTTATATACATGTGCGGTCAAGCGGCGGACCGTTGGATAAGAAAAATGTGTGGCAGATGGTAGCCACATGGACACAAGGGTAAAAAAGTAATTCAACATTAAAGAAATTACGGTACGTGCGCCAGAAAAAGCGGAGGACGTGTGTCCCCCACTTGCACGACGTGTCAAGATAGTGGATCAATTGGGCCCGTAAGGCAGCGAGAGAAGATTTCTCGAAATTTTTTTGACTAGCAATTGTGGCTATCGTCAGCAATAACGTCACCTTGGCAGAAGGAAAAGTTCGACTCAACAGCTTCATAAAAGGCGACATGGAAAAATAATGCTGAGCCTTTGATCAAATACAAGTTTTTGATCAAATGCTCGGGGGCTACTTTGGAAAGAAGAAAAAGATCCAGAAAGACAAGATAGAAATGGCGTGAGCCTATGACCAAATACAAATATTTGATCATAGCCTCAGGGGCTACTCCCATCGGGAGCGTTGTTCGCGCACCCGAGAAATTATAAAACTTCGGGAGAGAAAAAATATAGCGGCATAAAGCATGGAGCCTACAACCAAGCACAAGTCCTTGGCTGTAGCCTCGGGGGCTACTCCCATCGGGAACGCTGTTCGCGTGCCCGTTGAAATCATAAAAAACAAGAAAAAAAAAGGAGAGAAAGAAAAAGAAAGAATGCAAAGAAGAAAGATAGAAGAGCCAAAGAGTATATTTCGAGTTCTAAATAACTCTGCATATACTCCCATCGGGAGCAAAATATAAGTCATCTTTGACTCAATAAAATGTGCCATTCCCACAGCCGAATAAGCACTCGATAATATATTCTCAGAACGCCAAAGTTGCGATTAATTTCTGAATGCCGCAAAACTTTGCGAAGGTAAGACCCCAGATCCGTTCTGTGAGGCGTGGCGCCGTCTCTGACGTCGGTTTGCTACTTTTATCCGTATCAACAGATACGAAGAAAAATCCTAACGGACGCGTTAGGTACCCGATAAATATAACTGGGACTCGACAGAATGGTAAGATCTTAAGCGGCACCTGTCGAAGTTTGCACCAGTATCCCGAGATCATGTCCAGGGACGTGATTTTGAAGTAGGTTTTTGCGGATTGCCACTAGAGCAGTTAACTAGTACCTGATCCGTCAGATGAACTAGCCCCAACTACCATTATCCCTGCACAATATAGAAACTTATGTGAAGAAATGTAGAAAGGTTTCTGAATTGTCGAGTAAAAATAAACAGTGGAGATTTTCCCTGACTCTACGATTCAAGCAAAATCTCGGGGGCTACTGACATAGGCATCCCCAATGGGCTTGCCGATGATGGTACCCGGGGTTTACTGAAGGCCCACTACCCGAAGAATAAGAAGGTTCGGAAGCTCAAGATATTGTTAAGGAAAGCTAGAGTTGTAATAGGAAGCATTATTTGTAATCTTGCGGGAGGAGTTAGAAACCTACCCGGACTCTGTAACTTGTACAATACGAAACCCTCGGCTCCGCCTCTTATATAAGGGGGAGTCGAGGGACGCAGAAAGGATCGAATCATTGTCTCTCAAACCCTAGTTTTTACATCGTCGAGTACTTTTCGGCTGAAACTTTCGAGATCTACTTGCCCTCTACATCTAACGAAACCCTAGTCTACAATCTGTAGGCATTGACAAGTTGATACCTTGTCAGGCGGCAAGCTCCACCCAGGGATGCCGACGACCTTGGCATAGTCACACACGGACAACGACGGACTCATCAGAGCGTCACAACCATATTACTTCCTCTTGTCAATAATTACCCCACATTTTGGGTATAGTCAAAGTTAAATTTGGTAAACTTTGACTAGATAATTAGAACAAAATATCAATATCCACAATATGTAACAAATATTATTAGAATTATCATAAAATATATTTTTAGGTTACATGTATCAACTACCACAAATGTTGATGTATTTTTCTATTGTTTAGTTAAACTTTACAAAGTTTAAATTTGACCCAGCCTAAAATGTAGGGTAATTTCGAATAGAGAGAGTAGTGATGGCATCAACCACAGCTTGATGTTTTGGTTGGGGATTGAGATGTGAGAAGCAAAGTTGTGAGGAATACAAACATGGAACTGGTGCCGGATCTCAAGGGGATGGAAGAGGGAACTAACATGATGATGAGAGACCGACTACGAGCGAGAGCTAGTCGCCGTCGAGGCATTGGATCAACGGAGAAAGCAAAGCTTCGAGGAGGGGATATAGTGGAGAGAGAGAGGGGCCACAAACCAACAGTTCTTATAGCAATTATATCCTTGTCAGCAGGCTAAGATATTTATATTAGTAAAATCCTAGGTGGAAGAGAGGGGAGAAATAATAAATACGATGCTACATCTTCCGCTCAGCTATTGCAAAAAAGAAGAACAAAAAACTAGCGCCCGTATGCAGCCCACCTGTGAGCGCTAGAGTCGGTGATCTTATCCCATTGAGTCTTGCATGCCACTTCATGACATGCATATATTAAATATTTAAATAGTATATGGAGCCAACCTAGTAATCCCTAAGTTTTGTTTTACTTCGCATTCTAGGTTTGTTCAAAGTGAGACTAGTTTGATAAAAAAAGAGGAAAATAGATCAAGAACGATAATATCTAAGGCATATAATATGAAAATATAGTTTATAGAGATTCTAAAAATATAGATTTTAGATTGTAGATGTTGATATTTTTTGCTAAATATTTAGTGAAACTTTATAAAATTTAATTTTGAATAAATCTACAACGCAATCTAATTGTGAACGGAGGAAGTAGCCAACTTATTTTATGGATGCTTATTGATGATGGCTTTTTTTTGCGGGAAAAAGAGAAAATATATTAAGAAGAAGCAGGGTTACAATCTTGTTCAATGACCTCGTTAATTTTTCTAGAAGGAAATCCACAAACCAGATCACAGTTCTATGTGCCACCCTACCTAGCTTAGCAATGACTAACCATATTAGCATCAAAACTTATTTTTATTACACTGATTTCTCTCTCCCGTAAAAGTTCACGAATAGCAGAAATTCTAAAGGCATATACTGAAGTATTTGGAGTAGTATCCTTAATCAGCTCGGCCGCTTTAGAGAAACCCGTTTCCACTGCGAGAGTTAAAGTAGTCCAGTGCAAGGCTAGTTGCACTCCCTCCTCGATGGCTCTAAGTTCAGCTTCTGTAGCGTCTCTGCAGCCCAACACTTCTGGCATGCAACGTCGATCACCTTGTCATGATGGTTCCGCAAGACCATGCACGTACCCGCGTTGTCATTCTGCGCGTACGCACCATCGACATTCAAATTCACGCACCCCTCATCTAGGGTGTATCTACTTTTTTTTAATCTTTCATCGTCCAAAAGCGTTCTTGTACTTGTTTTTGAAGTCCTAAGCATGCTCGGTAACGATCTTGCCTTTCTCCAAATCTGTATCAGGGTATTGTTTAATTTGTCGAACTGAGCTAAGGTAGATTACCAGAAACCTGTGGGAGCCTTCGATGGATGGGCATGGTTTGTCATGTGTCATCTCGTTGTGGTTGTGCCAGATTCCCACATTGTCATCATAATCTTCACCTGCTACACGTGAGGTATGTTATTCAGCAAACATAGCATCCACTCTGTCCCCGTGGGTTTAAGCAAGTTATCAGCTGGCAGCTTCCATTCATCCCTCATTGAAAGCCAAAGAGCATGTTGATGCGTGCAGTTGATACACGTCCGTTGGGAACCCCAAGAGGAAGGTGTGATGCGTACAACAGTGAGTTTTCCCTCAGTGTGAAACCAAGGTTATCGAACCAGTAGGAGTCAAGGAACACGTAAAGGTTGTTGGTGACGGAGTGTAGTGCGGCGCAACACCAGGGATTCCGGCGCCAACGTGGAACCTGCACAACACAATCAAAGTACTTTGCCCCAACGTAACAGTGAGGTTGTCAATCTCACCGGCTTGCTGTAAATAAAGGATTAAACGTATGGTGCGGAAAATGATGTTTGTTTGCGAAGAACAGTAAAGAACAGAGTTTGTAGTAGATTGTATTTCAGATGTAAAAGAATGGACCGGGGTCCACAGTTCACTAGTGGTGTCTGTCCCATAAGATAAATAGCATGTTGGGTGAACAAATTACAGTTGGGCAATTGACAAATAGAGAGGGCATAACAATGCACATACATATCACGATGACTACTATGACATTTAATCAGGGCATTACGACAAAGTACATAGACCGCTATCCAGCATGCATCTATGCCTAAAAAGTCCACCTTCGGGTTAGCATCCGCACCCCTTCCGGTATTAAGTTGCAAACAACAGACAATTGCATCAAGTATGGTGCGTAATGTAATCAACACAAATATCCTTAGACAAAGCATTGATGTTTTATCCCTAGTGGCAACAGCACATCCACAACCTTAGAACTTTCTGTCACTGTCCCAGATTCAATGGAGGCATGAACCCACTATCGAGCATAAATACTCCCTCTTGGAGTTACAAGTATCTACTTGACCAGAGCCTCTACTAGCAACGGAGAGCATGCAAGAACATAAACAATACATATATGATTGATAATCAACTTGACATAGTATTCCATATTCATCGGATCCCAACAAACACAACATGGAGCATTACCAATAGATGATCTTGATCATGATAGGCAGCTCACAAGATCTAACAGGATAACACAATGAGGAGAAGACAACCATCTAGCTACTGCTATGGATCCATAGTCCAGGGGTGAACTACTCACACATCAATCCGGAGGCGATCATGGTGATGAAGAGTCCTCCGGGAGATGATTCCCCTCTCCGGCAGGGTGCCGGAGGTGATCTCCTGAATCCCCCGAGATGGGATTGGCGGCGGCGGCGTCTCTGGAAGTATTTCCGTATCGTGGCTCTCGGTACTGGGGTTTTCGCGACGAAGGCTTTAAGTAGGCGGAAGGGCAGAGTCGGAGGCGGCGCGGGGGCCCCACACCATAGGCCGGCGCGGGCCCCTCCCAGGCCGCGCCGCCCTATGGGTACGGGCCCTCGTGGCCCCACTTCGTATTCCCTCCGGTCTTCTGGAAGCTTCGTGGAAAAATAAGACCCTCGGCGTTGATTTCGTCCAATTCAGAGAATATTTCCTTTGTAGGATTTCTGAAACCAAAAACAATGAAACAAAGAATCGGCTCTTCGGCATCTCGTCAATAGGTTAGTGCCGGAAAATGCATAATAATGACATAAAGTGTGTATAAAACATGTGAGTATCATCATAAAAGTGGCATGGAACATAAGAAATTATAGATACGTTTGAGACGTATCAAGCATCCCCAAGCTTAGTTCCTACTCGCCCTCGAGTAGGTAAATGATAACAAGGATAGTTTCTGAAGTGACATGTTATCATAATCTTGATCAATACTATTGTAAAGCATATGAGATGAATGCAGCGATTCGAAGCAATGGTAAAGACAATGATTTAACAATTGAATCATATAGCAAAGACTTTTCATGAATAGTACTTTCAAGACAAGCATCAATAAGACTTGCATAAGAGTTAACTCATAAAGCAATAAATTCTTAGTAGAAAGCTTTGAAGCAACACAAAGGAAGATATAAGTTTCAGTGGTTGCTTTCAACTTCAACATGTATATCTCATGGATAATTGTCAACACAAAGTAATATAACAAGTGCAATAGGTAAACATGTAAGAATCAATGCACACAGTTGACACAAGTGTTTGCTTCTAAGATAGAAGGAAGTAGGTAAACTGACTCAACATAAAGTAAAAGAATGGCCCTTCGCAGAGCGAAGCATGGATTACTATTTTTGTGCTAGAGCTTTTCATTTTGAAAACATAGAAACAATTTTGTCAACAGTAGTAATAATTCATATGTGTTATGTATAAGACATCCTATAAGTTGCAAGCCTCATGCATAGAATACCAATAGTGCTCGCACCTTGTCCTAATTAGCTTGGATTAACATGGATTATCATTGCATAACATATGTTTCAACCAAGTGTCACAAAGGGGTACCTCTATGCTGCCTGTACAGAGGTCTAAGGAGAAAGTTCGCATTGGATTTCTCGCTTTTGATTATTCTCAACTTAGACATCCATACCGGGACAACATAGAAAACAGATAATGGACTCCTCTTTTAATTCTTAAGCATTCAACAACAGATAATATTCTCATAAGAGATTGAGGATTTGTGTCCAAACTGAAACTTCCACCATGATACATGGCTTTAGTTAGCGGCCCAATGTTCTTCTCTAACAATATGCATACTCAAACCATTGATCATGAAAATCGCCCTTACTTCAGACAAGACGAACATGCATAGCAACTCACATGATATTCAACAAAGGTGTAAAAGTTGATGGCGTCCCCAGAAACATGGTTACCGCTCAACAAGCAACTTATAAGAAATAAGATACATAGCAACATATTCAATACCACAATAGTTTTTAAGGCTATTTTCCCATGAGCTATGTATTGCGAAGACAAAGAATAGAATTTTAAAGGTAGCACTCAAGTAATGTACTTTGGAATGGCAGAGAAATACCATGTAGTAGGTAGGTATGGTGGACACAAATGGCATAGTTTTTGGCTCAAGGATTTGGATGCACGAGAAGTAATCCCTCTCAATACAAGGCTTAGGCTAGCAAGGTTGTTTGAAGCAAACTCAAGTATAAACCGGTACAGCAAAACTTACATAAGAACATATTGCAAGCATTATAAGACTCTACACTGTCTTCCTTGTTGTTCAAACGCCTTAACCAGAAAATATCTAGACTTAGAGAGACCAATCATGCAAACCAAATTTTAACAAGCTCTATGTACTTCTTCATTAATAGGTGCAAAGTACATGATGCAAGAGCTTAAACATGATCTATATGAGCACAAAAATTGCCAAGTATCAAATTATTCAAGACATTATACCAATTACCACATGAAGCATTTTCTGTTTCCAACCATATAACAATGAACGAAGCAGTTTTAACCTTCGCCATGAACATTAAAAGTAGCACTAAGAACACATGTGTTCATATGCAACAGCGGAGCGTGTCTCTCTCCCATACAAAGAATGCTAGGATCCGATTTTATTCAAACAAAAACAAAAATAAAAACAAACAGACGCTCCAAGTAAAGTACATAAGATGTGACTGAATAAAAATATATTTTCACTAGAGGTGACCTGATAAGTTGTCGATGAAGAAGGGGATGCCTTGAGCATCCCCAAGCTTAGATTCTTGAGTCTTCTTGAAATATGCAGGGATGAACCACGGGGACATCCCCAAGCTTAGACTTTTCACTCTTCTTGATCATATTGTATCATCCTCCTCTCTTGACCCTTGAAAACTTCCTCCACACCAAACTCGAAACAAACTCATTAGAGGGTTAGTGCATAATTGAAAATTCATATATTCAGAGGTGACATAATCATTCTTAACACTTCTGGACATTGCACAAAGCTACTGAAAGTTAATGGAACAAAGAAAAATCCATCAAACATAGCAAAACAGTCCGTAAAGACGAATTTTTCTGGGGCACTTAACTTGCTCAGATGAAAAAGCTCAAATTGAATTAAAGTTGCGTACATATCTGAGGATCACGCACATAAATTGGCAGAATTTTCTGAGTTACCTACAGACGGGGCTGCTAAATTTCGTGACAGTAAGAAATCTGTTTCTGCGCAGTAATCCAAATCTAGTATCAACATTACTATCAAAGACTTTACGTGGCACAACAATGCAATAAAATAAAGATAAGGCGAGGTTGCTACAGCAGTAACAACTTCCAAGACTCAAATATAAAACAAAAGTGCTGTAGTAAAATAATGGGTTGTCTCCCATAAGCGCTTTTCTTTAACGCCTTTCAGCTAGGCGCAGAAAGTGTGAATCAAGTATTATCAAGAGATGAAGCATTGACATCATAATTTGTCCTAATAATAGAATCATAAGGTAACTTCATTCTCTTTTTAGGGAAGTGTTCCATACCTTTCTTGAGAGGAAATTGATACTTAATATTACCTTCCTTCATATCAATAGTAGCACCAACGGTTCGAAGAAAAGGTCTTCCCAATATAATGGGACAAGATGCATTGCATTTGGTGACCGGAGGGATACGTGAGCACGGTCTAGTCCTCGTTAGATCAGCATTGAGATTCGGTTTCTGCCTCACGGCAATCACACGGCGTGAATACTTTTGTGCCTGCTATCTTGTGGACCACGTGGGACTGGCAGCTGCTGACCTGCACTTTTAGGAGATGCGCATTGCCCTCTCGAGCGCCTAGATGGCCGCAGCGCCGACCGCATCCCGTGCATACGAGAAGGTGTTGCAGCGTCCCGTGGTGGGGAGACCAGCGGTGGTGCCATCGAGGTCTCAACGGCGGCTGTCGGTGGCTGTCGAGGTCTCAACGGCGGCTGTCGGTGGCTGTCGAGTGCTCTCCTCCACCCTCACCTAAAGCTCCGACGTTAGCCGAATCTAAAACTCCTCCGCCTGATCTATTCGCCCCCAATCAGTTTGGCTACTCCCCACAAATTCGAGCTCTCTAATCTGTATTGGGATGTCGTCGATGGGGAAAGCGGTTAATGGCGGTAGGTGCGGGACAGGGGCCGTATCGGAGCCCCCGTTTTGGCTCAACGTTGATGGGTGCGATGGGTTCGGCTGCTCCCCTTGAAAGGAATCAACGGCGGGTGCAGCGGCTCGCTGGGTAGGTGCAGGTGTGGCGGCTTGCAGGCCAGCGCGGCGGCAGAGGAACTAAGAAGGGCGCTCATCTACCTCCGCCGCAGACAGAATCCAAAGATGAGACGTTGGCCATGGCACTCCGATGCCTGCGGCTGTTCACGTTCAACGTCCTGGTGCCTCAATTTTGGGTGGCGTCGTTGAGCTTGGGCGAGATTGAGTGGAGGTGTGTGTGTGGCGCGGCTGCTGCAGCGCTGAAGCGGCATCCACGCAGCCCATCCATCCCCTCTTCACGGAGTCGATTCTCGGATGGAGGCGGCGGCAGAGGAGGGCGACGTGCGCCGAGCCGAAGACTTGACGGGCCATGCTGTAGATCTGATTTCCGTCCATCGTCTCGTCGGAGCTCACTTGGAAGATGAGCGCGAGGAGCCTCTCGTGCAGCGGCCCCGCTAGCTTCTTCACCCGTTCCAAGAACAGCAAGGCTCCGCGAATGTCACCGTCGTCGTCGTCGCTGACGGCGGCCAGCGTGGGGCGGCGCTCTCTTCTGGGTCGCGTCGGTGCCGCCGTGGCGTTGTCTTTGCAGGCTGTCTCGGGCGCGTACTCGTCGGGGGAAATGAGTGGAAGCAGCGGACGAGGTCGGGGTGGCCGCAGAGGAGCGCGCTGGCCTTGTCTATGACGTCGCGGCGGTCAACGGTCTCGCCTGTGCTGAGGCTCCGGAGGAGGCGAAGTAGCTCCGCATAGACGGCCGGATGAGACGCGGCTTTGACGTGCTGAAAGAAGGACTTGGCTGCGGTGAACTTGCTCACCTAGATCAGCTGTGAAGAACTGGAGATGAGGTGAGATGGATAGGAATGAGAGGATAAAAGAGGTTGGACACTTGGACGGCAGGACAGTGAATCGTTCATGGTGGGTTAGTGGGGTCATGGAGAGTGAAATATTCTACTAAACGGACAAACATACGTCGTTAGACACGTGTCGGATATACAGCGCGTGCTCACGTACCCATATGATCACCGGGATTCTTCCGTTGCATTCAATATCCAAGACAACAAAATCAACGGGGGCAAGGTTATTGTTAACCATAATGCGAACATTATCAATCCTCCCCAAAGGTTTCTTTATAGCATTATCAGCAAGATTAACATCCAAATAACAATTTTTCAATGGTGGCAAGTCAAGCATATCATAGATTTTCTTAGGCATAACAGAAATACTTGCACCAAGATCACATAAAGCATTACAATCAAAATCATTGACCCTCATTTTAATGATGGGCTCCCAACCATCTTCTAACTTCCTAGGAATAGAAGTTTCAAGTTTTAGTTTATCTTCTCTAGCTTTTATGAGAACATTTGTAATATGTTTTGTGAAGGCCAAATTTATAGCACTAGCATTAAGACTTCTAGCAAGCTTTTGTAAGAACTTTATAACTTCAGAGATGTGACAATCATCAAAATCTAAGCCATTATGATCTACAGCAATGGGACCATTATCCCCAATATTTTGAAAAATTTCAGCAGTTTTATCACAAACAGTTTCAGCAGTTTCGGCAGTTTCAAGCAATTTTGCACGCTTTGCACTAGGAGTAGAAACATTGCCAACACCAATTATTTTATCATTGATAGTAGGAGGTTTAGCAACATGTGAAGCATCAACATTACTAGTGGTGGTAATAGTTCAAACTTTAGCTACAATATTCTTAGCAAGTTTTTCGTTTTCTTCTCTTTCCCACCTAGCATGCAATTCAGCCATGAATCTAATATTTTCATTAATTCGAACTTGTATGGAGTTTGCTGTAGCAAATAACTTAATATCTTTATCTTCATTAGTCATAACTTTCAATTTTAAAAGATCAACATCAGCAGCAAGATGTAGGATAACGTTGCATAGAAAACAAAAATTTTCCTACCGCGAACACGCAATCCAAGCCAAGATGCAATCTAGAAGACGGTAGCAACGAGGGGGTATCGAGTCTCACCCTTGAAGAGATTCCAAAGCCTACAAGATGAGGCTCTTGTTGCTGCGGTAGACGATCACTTGCCGCTTGCAAAAGCGCGTAGAAGATCTTGATCACGATCGGTTCCGGCGCCACGAACGGGCAGCACCTCCGTACTCGGTCACACGTTCGGTTGTTGATGAAGACGACGTCCACCTCCCCGTTCCAGCGGGCAGCGGAAGTAGTAGCTCCTCTTGAATCCGACAGCACGACGGCGTGGTGTCGGTGGCGGTGTAGAAGTCCGGCGGAGCTTCGCTAAGCTACGCGGGAAATATGAAGTGGAGGAGCAAAGCTAGGGTTTGGGAGGGGGTGGCCGGCCACTCAAGGGGGGCGGCCAAGCTATGGTCTTGGGGTGGCCGGCCCCCTCCCTTGGCCCCTCATTATATAGGTGGATCCCAAGTGTTGGTGTCCAAGTCTTCGAATAAGACCCGAAACCAAAACCTTCCATAGGAGGGGGCAAACCTAGCCCAACTAGGACTCCCACCCAAAGGTGGGATTCCCACCTCCCATGTGGGGGGTGGCCGGCCCCCTATGGTGGAGTCCACTTGGGACTCCACCCCCACTAGGGCTGGCCGGCCATGGAGGTGGAGTCCCTTGTGGACTCCACCTTCCTTGGTGGTTTCTTCCGGACTTTTCTAGAACCTTCTAGAACCTTCCATAGAACCTTCCGCGACATTTTATTTCACATAAAATGACATCCTATATATGAATCTTATTCTCCGGACCATTCCGGAACTCCTCGTGATGTCCGGATCTCATCCGGGACTCCGAACAAATATTCGAACTCCATTCCATAATTCAAGTGCTACCATTTCAACATCCAACTTTAAGTGTGTCACCCTACGGTTCGAGAACTATGCGGACATGGTTGAGTACTCACTCCGACCAATAACCAATAGCGGGATCTGGAGATCCATAATGGCTCCCACATATTCAACGATGACTTTAGTGATCGAATGAACCATACACATATATTACCAATTCCCTTTGTCTCACGATATTTTACTTGTCCGAGGTTTGATCTTCGGTATCACTCTATACCTTGTTCAACCTCGTCTCGACAAGTACTCTTTACTCGTACCGTGGTATGTGGTCTCTTATGAACTCATTCATATGCTTGCAAGACATTAGACGACATTCCACCGAGAGGGCCCAGAGTATATCTATCCGTCATCGGGATGGAAAAATCCCACTGTTGATCCATATGCCTCAACTCATACTTTCCGGATACTTAATCCCACCTTTATAGCCACCCATTTACGCAGTGGTGTTTGGTGTAATCAAAGTACCTTTCCGGTATAAGTGATTTACATGATCTCATGGTCATAAGGACTAGGTAACTATGTATCGAAAGCTTATAGCAAATAACTTAATGACGAGATCTTATGCTACGCTTAATTGGGTGTGTCCATTATATCATTCACACAATGACATAACCTTGTTATTAATAACATCCAATGTTCATGATTATGAAACTAATCATCCATTAATCAACAAGCTAGTTTAAGAGGCATACTAGGGACTTCTTGTTTGTCTACATATCACACATGTACTAATGTTTCGGTTAATACAATTCTAGCATGATATATAAACATTTATCATAAACATAAAGATATAAATAATAACCAATTTATTATTGCCTCTAGGGCATATCTCCTTCAGTCTCCCACTTGCACTAGAGTCAATAATCTAGATTACATTGTAATATACCTAACACCCATGGCATTCTGGTGTTGGTCATGCTTTGCCCTAGGGAGAGCTTTAGTCAACGGATCTGCTACATTCGGATCGGTGTGTACTTTGCAAATCTTTACTTCTCCATCTTCGATGTACTCGCGAATCGAGTGGTAACGCAGCTTGATATGCTTCAGCCTCTTGTGTGACCTTGGCTCTTGTGCATTGGCGATGGCACCCATGTTATCACAAGAAATGATTAATGGGTCCAATGCACTAGGAACCACACCGAGCTCTACAATGAACCTCTTCATCCATACCGCTTCGATGAAGCCTCACGAAGCCGCTATGTACTCGATTCTGTTGAAGACTTCGCCACCGTGCACCGCTTCGAGCTTGCCCAGCTTCGCAGCACCATTCAATATAAACACGTACCCAGATTGTGATTTAGAGTCATCGGGATCGGTGTTCCAACTTGCATCGGTGTAACCGTTTACAACGAGCTCTTGGTCACCTCCATAACAAAGAAACATATCCTTAGTTCTTTTCAAGTACTTCAGGATATTCTTGACCGCTGTCCAGTGTTCCATTCCTGGATCACTTTGATATCTGCTAGTCAAACTAACAGCATGTGCTATATCCGGTCTAGTACATAGCATGGCATACATGATAGATCCTGCCGAGGCATAGGGGATGTTACACAGCCTTTCTCTTTCGTCGGCCGGAGCCGGCCCTTGAGTTTTACTCAATACCTTGCCTCGGTAACATAGGTAAGAACCCTTTCTTACTTTCGTCCATTCTAAACTTCTTTAGAATCTTGTCCAGATATGTACTCTGTGATAGCCCTATTAGGCGTCTTGATCTATCTCTATAAATCTTGATGCCTAATATATACGATGCTTCACCAAGGTCTTTCATTGAAAAACTATTATTCAAATAACCCTTAACATCGCTTAATAGTTCTATATCATTCCCGATCAATAATATGTCATCTACATATAATATCGGGAATGCTACAGAGCTCCCACTCACTTTCTTGTAAATACAGGCCTCTCCATGACACTGTATAAACCCGAAGTCTTTGATCACCTTATCAAAGCGTCGGTTCCAACTTCTTGATGCTTGCTTCAGTCCATAGATTGAACGCTGAAGTTTGCATACTTTGTCAGCATTTTTAGGATCGACAAAACCTTTGGGTTGTACCATATACAACTCTTCCTCAATATCTCCATTAAGGAACGCCGTTTTGACATCCATCTGCCAAATCTCATAATCGAAAAATGCAGCTATTGCTAACAAAATCCTCACAGATTTTAGCTTCGCTACAGGTGAGAAAGTCTCATCGTAGTCAACTCCTTGAATTTGTCGGAAACCCTTTGCGACAAGTCGAGCTTTATAGACAGTAATATTACCATGAACATCTGTTTTTCTCTTGAAGATCCATTTATTCTCGACAGCCTTTCGGCTATCGGGTAAGTCTACCAAAGTCCATACTTTGTTATCATACATGGATCCCATTTCGGATTTCATGGCTTCTTGCCATTTGTTGGAATCTGGGCTCATCATCGCTTCTTCATACGTCGCAGGGTCCTCATCATTGTTATCTACAATCATGACATTTAGACAAGGATCATACCAATCAGGAGTGGCACGTTCCCTTGTCGATCTGCGAGGTTCAGTAGTTTCCTCGTTCGAAGTTTCATGATCATTATCATTAGCTTCCTCTGTTGCCGGTGTAGGCGGTACAGTACAACTTCCGCATCGCGCTACTCTGATCAACGAGTATAGATTCATCAATCTCATCGAGTTCTACTTTTCTTCCAGTCACTTCTTTAGTGAGAAATTCTTTCTCAAGAAAGGTTCCGTTCTTAGCAACAAAGATTTTGCCTTCGGATCTGTGATAGAAAGTGTACCCTATAGTTTCCTTAGGGTATCCTATGAAGACGCATTTCTCCGCTTTGGGTTCTAGCTTGTCCGGTTGTAACTTCTTTACATAGGCTTCGCAACCCCAAACTTTCAGAACGATGACTTAGGTTTCTTATTAAACCATAATTCATACTGTGTCGTTTCTACGGATTTTGATGGTGCTCTATTTAAAGTGAATGCGGCTGTCTCTAATGCATAACTCCAAAATGATAACGGCAAATCAGTAAGAGACATCATACTACGAACCATATCTAAGAGAGTTCGATTACGACGTTCGGACACACCGTTTCGTTGAGGTGTTCCCGGCGGTGTCAATTGTGAAAGTATTCCGCATTTCTTTAAATGCATGCCAAACTCATAACTCAGATATTCACCTCCACGATCAGATCGTAGAAATTTGATCTTCTTGTTACGTTGATTTTCTACTTCACTTTGAAATTCCTTAAACTTCTCGAAAGTTTCGGATTTATGTTTCATGAAATAGATATACCCATATCTACTCAGATCATCTGTGAAGGTTAGAACATAACGATAACCACCGCGCGATGCTACGCTCATTGGTCCACATACATCGGTATGTATGATTTCTAATAAGTCAGTAGCTCGCTCCATCATACCAGAAAATGGAGTCTTTGTTATTTTTCCCATTAGACATGCTTCGCATCTATCAAGTGACTCAAAGTCAAGTGATTCAAGTAATCCATCAGTATGGAGTTTCTTCATGCGTTTCACTCCAATATGACCAAGACGACAGTGCCACATATAAGTAGAATTATCATTAAGTTTAATTCGCTTAGCATCAATGTTATGTATGTGCGTATCACTACTATCGAGATCTAACAGAAATAAGCCATTCTTTTGTGGTGCTCGACCATAAAAGATATTATTCATAAAAATAGAACAACCATTATTCTCAGACTTGAATGAATAACCGTCTTGCATTAAACAAGATCCAGATATAATGTTCATGCTCAACGCAGGTACATAATAGCAATTATTTAGGCTTAAAACTAATCCCGAAGGTAGATGTAGAGGAAGTGTGCCGATCGCGATCACATTGACCTTGGATCCATTTCCAACGCGCATCGTCACTTCATCTTTCAGTAGTTGTCGTTTATTCTTTAGTTCCTGTTTCGAGTTACAAATATGAGCAACCGAACCAGTATCAAATACCCAGGTACTAGAACGAGAACTAGTGAGATAAACATCTATAACATGTATATCAGATATACCTTCTTTCTTTTTCTTGACAAGGCCGCTCTTCAGATCTGCCAAATACTTGGAGCAATTATGCTTCCAGTGTCCCTTCTCCTTGCAGTAATAGCACTCAGCATCAGGCTTAGGGCCGTTCTTAGGTTTCATAGGAGGCGTGGCAGCTTTCTTGCCACCCTTCTTGAATTTTCCCTTAGACTTGCCCTGTTTCTTGAAACTGGTGGTCTTGTTGACCATCAACACTTGGTGCTCTTTCTTGATCTCAATCTCAGCAGCTTTTAGCATGCCAAAGAGTTCAGGTAACTCCTTGTTCATGTTCTGCATATTGTAGTTCATCACAAAGTTCTTGTAACTTGGTGGCAGTGATTGAAGGACACGATTAATCCCCAGTCTGTTAGGAATCACTATTCCCAAGTCACTGAGTTTCTTCGCATGCCCGGTCATGGCGAGCATGTGCTCACTAACGGAGCTGCCTTCTTCCATCATACAGCTGAAGAAATGTTTCGATGCTTCATAGCATTCCATCGCCGCATGAGTCTCGAATATAGCTTTCAGCTCATTCATCAACTCATGAGGATCATGGTGCTCAAAACGTTTTTGAAGATCGGATTCCAGATCGCACAGATGGCACACTGAACTTGAGAGTACCGAGTTTTTCGAGTCGCGTAAACAGCTTTTACTTCATCGGATTCATCTTCTGCAGGAGGGTCACCTAGCGGTGCATCAAGCACCAATTGCAGATTTCCGCCAGAGCGGAAGATCCTCACATGACGGAACCAAATGGTGAAGTTGCTACCGTTGCTCTTAAGTTTCTCTTTCTCTAGGAACTGATTAAAATTGATTGGGGACGCCATCTCTACAACATATATTTGCAATAATTTAGACTAAGTTTATGACATATTGAGTTCAAATTTTAATTCAACATAATTAAAAACCTAAGTGAACTCCCACTCAAAACAATATCCCTCGCATTGTCTTAGTGATCACACGAACCAAATCCACCGCACCTAAACCCGATCATCACGAGAAAAGGTGTGATTTCAATGGCGAACACTCAAAGTGTTCATCATATCAACCATATGATTCATGCTCTACCTTTCGGTATCACGTGTTCCGAGACCATGTCTGTACATGCTAGGCTCGTCAAGGCCACCTTAGTATCCGCATGTGCAAAACTGTCTTGCACCCGTTGTATGTACTTATCGAATCTATCACATCCGATCATCACGAGATGCTTCAAACGATAAGACTTGATAACGGTGCTACTAAGGATGAACACTTTATTATCTTGAGATTTTAGTGAGGGATCATCTTATAATGCTACCGTCGCGATCTAAGCAAAATAAGATGCATAAAAGGATTAACATCACATGCAGTTCATATGTGATATGATATGGCCCTTTTGTTCTTGCGCCTTTGATCTTCATCTCCAAAGCACGGATAGGATCTCCATCATCTTCGGGCATGATCTCCATCATCGTCGGCGTAGCGTCAAGGTCAATGGCGCCGTCTTCATGATTGTCGTCCATGTAGCAACTATTACAACTACTTTGAAATACTACTCAACATGAAATTTAAAGACAACCATAAGGCTCCTGCCGGTTGCCACAATACAATAATGATCATCTCATACATATTCATCATCACATTATGGCCATATCACATCACCAAACCCTGCAAAAACAAGTTAGACGTCTCTAATTTGGTTTGCATATTTTACGTGGTTTAGGGTTTTCGAGAGAGATCTAATCTACCTACGAACATGAACCACAACGTTGATACTAATGTTTTCAATAGAAGAGTAAATTGAATCTTTACTATAGTAGGAGAGACAGACACCCGCAAAGCCTCTTATGCAATACAAGTTGCATGTCGAACGAGGAACAAGTCTCATGAACGCGGTCATGTAAAGTTAGTCCGAGCCGCTTCATCCCACTATGCCATAAAGATGCAAAGTACTCAAACTAAAGATAACAAGAGCATCAACGCCCACAAACCATTGTGTTCTACTCGTGCAACCATCTATGCATAGACACGGCTCTGATACCACTGTTGGATAACGTTGCATAGAAAACAAAAATTTTCCTACCGCGAACACGCAATCCAAGCCAAGATGCAATCTAGAAGACGGTAGCAACGAGGGGGTATCGAGTCTCACCCTTGAAGAGATTCCAAAGCCTACAAGATGAGGCTCTTGTTGCTGCGGTAGACGATCACTTGCCGCTTGCAAAAGCGCGTAGAAGATCTTGATCACGATCGGTTCCGGCGCCACGAACGGGCAGCACCTCCGTACTCGGTCACACGTTCGGTTGTTGATGAAGACGACGTCCACCTCCCCGTTCCAGCGGGCAGCGGAAGTAGTAGCTCCTCTTGAATCCGACAAAGCACGACGGCGTGGTGCTCGGTGGCGGTGTAGAAGTCCGGCGGAGCTTCGCTAAGCTACGCGGGAAATATGAAGTGGAGGAGCAAAGCTAGGGTTTGGGAGGGTGGCCGGCCACTCAAGGGGGCGGCCAAGCTATGGTCTTGGGGTGGCCGGCCCCCTCCCTTGGCCCCTCATTATATAGGTGGATCCCAAGTGTTGGTGTCCAAGTCTTCGAATAAGACCCGAAACCAAAACCTTCCATAGGAGGGGGCAAACCTAGCCCAACTAGGACTCCCACCCAAAGGTGGGATTCCCACCTCCCATGTGGGGGTGGCCGGCCCCCTATGGTGGAGTCCACTTGGGACTCCACCCCCACTAGGGCTGGCCGGCCATGGAGGTGGAGTCCCTTGTGGACTCCACCTTCCTTGGTGGTTTCTTCCGGACTTTTCTAGAACCTTCTAGAACCTTCCATAGAACCTTCCGCGACATTTTATTTCACATAAAATGACATCCTATATATGAATCTTATTCTCGGACCATTCCGGAACTCCTCGTGATGTCCGGGATCTCATCCGGGACTCCGAACAAATATTCGAACTCCATTCCATAATTCAAGTGCTACCATTTCAACATCCAACTTTAAGTGTGTCACCCTACGGTTCGAGAACTATGCGGACATGGTTGAGTACTCACTCCGACCAATAACCAATAGCGGGATCTGGAGATCCATAATGGCTCCCACATATTCAACGATGACTTTAGTGATCGAATGAACCATACACATATATTACCAATTCCCTTTGTCTCACGATATTTTACTTGTCCGAGGTTTGATCTTCGGTATCACTCTATACCTTGTTCAACCTCGTCTCCTGACAAGTACTCTTTACTCGTACCGTGGTATGTGGTCTCTTATGAACTCATTCATATGCTTGCAAGACATTAGACGACATTCCACCGAGAGGGCCCAGAGTATATCTATCCGTCATCGGGATGGACAAATCCCACTGTTGATCCATATGCCTCAACTCATACTTTCCGGATACTTAATCCCACCTTTATAGCCACCCATTTACGCAGTGGTGTTTGGTGTAATCAAAGTACCTTTCCGGTATAAGTGATTTACATGATCTCATGGTCATAAGGACTAGGTAACTATGTATCGAAAGCTTATAGCAAATAACTTAATGACGAGATCTTATGCTACGCTTAATTGGGTGTGTCCATTATATCATTCACACAATGACATAACCTTGTTATTAATAACATCCAATGTTCATGATTATGAAACTAATCATCCATTAATCAACAAGCTAGTTTAAGAGGCATACTAGGGACTTCTTGTTTGTCTACATATCACACATGTACTAATGTTTCGGTTAATACAATTCTAGCATGATATATAAACATTTATCATAAACATAAAGATATAAATAATAACCAATTTATTATTGCCTCTAGGGCATATCTCCTTCACAAGACTATCAACCTTAGAAGCAAGAATATTAATTTTACCAAGCTTTTCCTCAACAGATTTGTTAAAAGCAGTTTGTGTACTAATAAATTCTTTAAGCATGGCTTCAAGACCAGAGGGTACATTTCTACTATTGTTGTAAGAATTACCATAAGAATTACCATTACCATTACCATTATTAGAAGGATATGGCCTATAGTTGTTACCAGAATTATTCCTATAAGCACTGTTGTTGAAATTATTACTTTTAATGAAGTTCACATCAACATTCTCTTCTTGAGCAACCAATGAAGCTAAAGGAACATTATTAGGATCAACATTAGATCTACCATTCACAAGCATAGACATAATCACATCAATCTTATCACTCAAGGAGGAGGTTTCTTCAACAGAATTTACCTTCTTACCTTGTGGAGCCCTTTCAGTGTGCCATTCAGAGTAGTTGATCATCATATTATCAAGGAGCTTTGTTGCCGCCCCCAAGGTGATGGACATAAAGGTACCTCCAGCAGCTGAATCCAATAGGTTCCGCGAAGAAAAAATTAATCCTGCATAGAAGGTTTGTTCAAAGTGAGACTAGTTTGATAAAAAACAGGAAAATAGATCAAGAACGATAATATCTAAGGCATATAATATAGTTTATAGAGATTGTAAAAATATAGATTTTAGATTGTAGATGTTGATATTTTTTGCTAAATATTTAGTGAAACTTTATAAAATTTAATTTTGAATAAACCTACAACGCAATCTAATTGTGAACGGAGGAAGTAGCCAACTTATTTTATGGATGCTTATTGATGATGGCTTTTTTTTGCGGGAAAAAGAGAAAATATATTAAGAAGAAGTAGGGTTACAATCCTGTTCAATGGCCTTGTTAATTTTTCTAGAAGGAAATCCACAAACCAGATCACAGTTCTATGTGCCACCCTACCTAGCTTAGCAATGACTAACCATATTAGCATCAAAACTTATTTTTATTACACTGATTTCTCTCTCCCGTAAAAGTTCACGAATAGCAGAAATTCTAAAGGCATATACTGAAGTATTTGGAGTAGTATCCTTAATCAGCTCGGCCGCTTTAGAGAAACCCGTTTCCACTGCGAGAGTTAAAGTAGTCCAGTGCAAGGCTAGTTGCACTCCCTCCTCGATGGCTCTAAGTTCAGCTTCTGTAGCGTCTCTGCAGCCCAACACTTCTGGCATGCAACGTCGATCACCTTGTCATGATGGTTCCGCAAGACCATGCACGTACCCGCGTTGTCATTCTGCGCGTACGCACCATCGACATTCAAATTCACGCACCCCTCATCTAGGGTGTATCTACTTTTTTTAATCTTTCGTCGTCCAAAAGCGTTCTTGTACTTGTTTTTGAAGTCCTCAGCATGCTCGGTAACGATCTTGCCTTTCTCCAAATCTGTATCAGGGTATTGTTTAATTTGTCGAACTGAGCTAAGGTAGATTACCAGAAACCTGTGGGAGCCTTCGATGGATGGGCATGGTTTGTCATGTGTCATCTCGTTGTGGTTGTGCCAGATTCCCACATTGTCATCATAATCTTCACCTGCTACACGTGAGGTATGTTATTCAGCAAACATAGCATCCACTCTGTCCCCGTGGGTTTAAGCAAGTTATCAGCTGGCAGCTTCCATTCATCCCTCATTGAAAGCCAAAGAGCATGTTGATGCGTGCAGTTGACACACGTCCGTTGGGAACCCCAAGAGGAAGGTGTGATGCGTACAACAGTGAGTTTTCCCTCAGTGTGAAACCAAGGTTATCGAACCAGTAGGAGTCAAGGAACACGTAAAGGTTGTTGGTGACGGAGTGTAGTGCAGCGCAACACCAGGGATTCCGGCGCCAACGTGGAACCTGCACAACACAATCAAAGTACTTTGCCCCAACGTAACAGTGAGGTTGTCAATCTCACCGGCTTGCTGTAAATAAAGGATTAAACGTATGGTGCGGAAAATGATGTTTGTTTGCGAAGAACAGTAAAGAACAGAGTTTGCAGTAGATTGTATTTCAGATGTAAAAGAATGGACCGGGGTCCACAGTTCACTAGTGGTGTCTCTCCCATAAGATAAATAGCATGTTGGGTGAACAAATTACAGTTGGGCAATTGACAAATAGAGAGGGCATAACAATGCACATACATATCACGATGACTACTATGAGATTTAATCAGGGCATTACGACAAAGTACATAGACCGCTATCCAGCATGCATCTATGCCTAAAAAGTCCACCTTCGGGTTAGCATCCGCACCCCTTCCGGTATTAAGTTGCAAACAACAGACAATTGCATTAAGTATGGTGCGTAATGTAATCAACACAAATATCCTTAGACAAAGCATTGATGTTTTATCCCTAGTGG
The DNA here is from genome assembly GCF_019359855.2 of Lolium perenne. Lineage (NCBI taxonomy): Eukaryota > Viridiplantae > Streptophyta > Magnoliopsida > Poales > Poaceae > Lolium > Lolium perenne. The sequence continues at coordinate 195,686,690 of NC_067249.2, forward strand.
CAACAGCACATCCACAACCTTAGAACTTTCTGTCACTGTCCCAGATTCAATGGAGGCATGAACCCACTATCGAGCATAAATACTCCCTCTTGGAGTTACAAGTATCTACTTGGCCAGAGCCTCTACTAGCAACGGAGAGCATGCAAGAACATAAACAATACATATATGATTGATAATCAACTTGACATAGTATTCCATATTCATCGGATCCCAACAAACACAACATGTAGCATTACAAATAGATGATCTTGATCATGATAGGCAGCTCACAAGATCTAACAGGATAGCACAATGAGGAGAAGACAACCATCTAGCTACTGCTATGGATCCATAGTCCAGGGGTGAACTACTCACACATCAATCCGGAGGCGATCATGGTGATGAAGAGTCCTCCGGGAGATGATTCCCCTCTCCGGCAGGGTGCCGGAGGCGATCTCCTGAATCCCCCGAGATGGGATTGGCGGCGGCGGCGTCTCGGTACTGGGGTTTTCGCGACGAAGGCTTTAAGTAGGCGGAAGGGCAGAGTCGGAGGCGGCGCGGGGGCCCCACACCATAGGCCGGCGCGGGCCCCTCCCAGGCCGCGCCGCCCTATGGGTACGGGCCCTCGTGGCCCCACTTCGTATTCCCTCCGGTCTTCTGGAAGCTTCGTGGAAAAATAAGACCCTCGGCGTTGATTTCGTCCAATTCAGAGAATATTTCCTTTGTAGGATTTCTGAAACCAAAAACAGCAGAAAACAACAACTGGCTCTTCGGCATCTCGTCAATAGGTTAGTGCCGGAAAATGCATAATAATGACATAAAGTGTGTATAAAACATGTGAGTATCATCATAAAAGTGGCATGGAACATAAGAAATTATAGATACGTTTGAGACGTATCAAGCATCCCCAAGCTTAGTTCCTACTCGCCCTCGAGTAGGTAAACGATAACAAGGATAATTTCTGAAGTGACATGTTATCATAATCTTGATCAATACTATTGTAAAGCATATGAGATGAATGCAGCGATTCGAAGCAATGGTAAAGACAATGATTTAACAATTGAATCATATAGCAAAGACTTTTCATGAATAGTACTTTCAAGACAAGCATCAATAAGACTTGCATAAGAGTTAACTCATAAAGCAATAAATTCTTAGTAGAAAGCTTTGAAGCAACACAAAGGAAGATATAAGTTTCAGCGGTTGCTTTCAACTTCAACATGTATATCTCATGGATAATTGTCAACACAAAGTAATATAACAAGTGCAATAGGTAAACATGTAAGAATCAATGCACACAGTTGACACAAGTGTTTGCTTCTAAGATAGAAGGAAGTAGGTAAACTGACTCAACATAAAGTAAAAGAATGGCCCTTCGCAGAGCGAAGCATGGATTACTATTTTTGTGCTAGAGCTTTTCATTTTGAAAACATAGAAACAATTTTGTCAACGGTAGTAATAATTCATATGTGTTATGTATAAGACATCCTATAAGTTGCAAGCCTCATGCATAGAATACCAATAGTGCTCGCACCTTGTCCTAATTAGCTTGGATTAACATGGATTATCATTGCATAACATATGTTTCAACCAAGTGTCACAAAGGGGTACCTCTATGCTGCCTGTACAGAGGTCTAATGAGAAAGTTCGCATTGGATTTCTCGCTTTTGATTATTCTCAACTTAGACATCCATACCGGGACAACATAGAAAACAGATAATGGACTCCTCTTTTAATGCTTAAGCATTCAACAACAGATAATATTCTCATAAGAGATTGAGGATTTGTGTCCAAACTGAAACTTCCACCATGATTCATGGCTTTAGTTAGCGGCCCAATGTTCTTCTCTAACAATATGCATACTCAAACCATTGATCATGAAAATCGCCCTTACTTCAGACAAGACGAACATGCATAGCAACTCACATGATATTCAACAAAGGTGTAAAAGTTGATGGCGTCCCCAGAAACATGGTTACCGCTCAACAAGCAACTTATAAGAAATAAGATACATAGCAACATATTCAATACCACAATAGTTTTTAAGGCTATTTTCCCATGAGCTATGTATTGCGAGGACAAAGAATAGAATTTTAAAGGTAGCACTCAAGTAATGTACTTTGGAATGGCAGAGAAATACCATGTAGTAGGTAGGTATGGTGGACACAAATGGCATAGTTTTTGGCTCAAGGATTTGGATGCACGAGAAGTAATCCCTCTCAATACAAGGCTTAGGCTAGCAAGGTTGTTTGAAGCAAACTCAAGTATAAACCGGTACAGCAAAACTTACATAAGAACATATTGCAAGCATTATAAGACTCTACACTGTCTTCCTTGTTGTTCAAACACCTTAACCAGAAAATATCTAGACTTAGAGAGACCAATCATGCAAACCAAATTTTAACAAGCTCTATGTAGTTCTTCATTAATAGGTGCAAAGTACATGATGCAAGAGATTAAACATGATCTATATGAGCACAACAATTGCCAAGTATCAAATTATTCAAGACATTATACCAATTACCACATGAAGCATTTTCTGTTTCCAACCATATAACAATGAACGAAGCAGTTTTAACCTTCGCCATGAACATTAAAAGTAGCACTAAGAACACATGTGTTCATATGCAACAGCGGAGCGTGTCTCTCTCCCATACAAAGAATGCTAGGATCCGATTTTATTCAAATAAAAACAAAAATAAAAACAAACAGACGCTCCAAGTAAAGTACATAAGATGTGACTGAATAAAAATATATTTTCACTAGAGGTGACCTGATAAGTTGTCGATGAAGAAGGGGATGCCTTGGGCATCCCCAAGCTTAGATGCTTGAGTCTTCTTGAAATATGCAGGGATGAACCACGGGGACATCCCCAAGCTTAGACTTTTCACTCTTCTTGATCATATTGTATCATCCTCCTCTCTTGACCCTTGAAAACTTCCTCCACACCAAACTCGAAACAAACTCATTAGAGGGTTAGTGCATAATTGAAAATTCATATATTCAGAGGTGACATAATCATTCTTAACACTTCTGGACATTGCACAAAGCTACTGAAAGTTAATGGAACAAAGAAAAATCCATCAAACATAGCAAAACAGGCAATGCAAAATAAAAGGCAGAATCTGTCAAAACAGAACAGTCCGTAAAGAAGAATTTTTCCGGGGCACTTAACTTGCTCAGATGAAAAATCTCAAATTGAATGAAAGTTGCGTACATATCTGAGGATCATGCACGTAAATTGGCAGAATTTTCTGAGTTACCTACAGACAGGGCTGCTAAATTTCGTGACAGTAAGAAATCTGTTTCTGCGCAGTAATCCAAATCTAGTATCAACAATACTATCAAAGACTTTACGTGGCACAACAATGCAATAAAATAAAGATAAGGAGAGGTTGCTACAGTAGTAACAACTTCCAAGACTCAAATATAAAACAAAGGTGATGTAGTAAAATAATGGGTTGTCTCCCATAAGCGCTTTTCTTTAACGCCTTTCAGCTAGGCGCAGAAAGTGTGAATCAAGTATTATCAAGAGATGAAGCATTGACATCATAATTTGTCCTAATAATAGAATCATAAGGTAACTTCATTCTCTTTCTAGAGAAGTATTCCATATCTTTCTTGAGAGGAAATTGATACTTAATATTACCTTCCTTCATATCAATAGTAGCACCAACGGTTCGAAGAAAAGGTCTTCCCAATATAATGGGACAAGATGCATTGCATTCAATATCCAAGACAACAAAATCAACGGGGATAAGGTTATTGTTAACCATAATGTGAACATTATCAATCCTCCCCAAAGGTTTCTTTATAGCATTATCAGCAAGATTAACATCCAAATAACAATTTTTCAATGGTGGCAAGTCAAGCATATCATAGATTTTCTTAGGCATAACAGAAATACTTGCACCAAGATCACATAAAGCATTACAATCAAAATCATTGACCCTCATTTTAATGATGGGCTCCCAACCATCTTCTAACTTCCTAGGAATAGAAGTTTCAAGTTTTAATTTATCTTCTCTAGCTTTTATGAGAGCATTTGTAATATGTTTTGTGAAGGCCAAATTTATAGCACTAGCATTAGGACTTCTAGCAAGCTTTTGTAAGAACTTTATAACTTCAGAGATGTGACAATCATCAAAATCTAAGCTATTATGATCTACAGCAATGGGACCATTGTCCCCAATATTTTGAAAAATTTCAGCAGTTTTATCACAAACTGTTTCAGCAGTTTCGGCAGTTTCAAGCAATTTTGCACGCTTTACACTAGGAGTAGAAACATTGCCAACACCAATTATTTTATCATTGATAGTAGGAGGTTTAGCAACATGTGAAGCATCAACATTACTAGTGGTGGTAATAGTTCAAACTTTAGCTACATTATTCTTAGCAAGTTTTTCGTTTTCTTCTCTTTCCCACCTAGGATGCAATTCAGCCATCAATCTAATATTTTCATTAATTCGAACTTGTATGGCGTTTGCTGTAGCAAATGACTTAATATCTTTATCTTCATTAGGCATAACTTTCAATTTTAAAAGATCAACATCAGCAGCAAGACTATCAACCTTAGAAGCAAGAATATCAATTTTACCAAGCTTTTCCTCAACAGATTTGTTAAAAGCAGTTTGTGTACTAATAAATTATTTAAGCATGGCTTCAAGACCAGAGGGTACATTTCTACTATTGTTGTAAGAATTACCATAAGAATTACCATAACCATTACCATTATTAGAAGGATATGGCCTATAGTTGTTACCAGAATTATTCCTATAAGCATTGTTGTTGAAATTATTACTTTTAATGAAGTTCACATCAACATTCTCTTCTTGAGCAACCAATGAAGCTAAAGGAACATTATTAGGATCAACATTAGATCTACCATTCACAAGCATAGACATAATCACATCAATCTTATCACTCAAGGAGGAGGTTTCTTCAACAGAATTTACCTTCTTACCTTGTGGAGCCCTTTCAGTGTGCCATTCAGAGTAGTTGATCATCATATTATCAAGGAGCTTTGTTGCCGCCCCCAAGGTGATGGATATAAAGGTACCTCCAGCAGCTGAATCCAATAGGTTCCGCGAAGAAAAATTTAATCCTGCATAGAAGGTTTGGATGATCATCCAAGTAGTTAGTCCATGGGTAGGGCAATTCTTTACCAAAGATTTCATTCTTTCCCATGCTTGGGAAACATGCTCATTATCCAATTGCTTAAAATTCATTATGCTACTTCTCAAAGATATAATTTTAGCAGGAGGATAATATCTACCAATGAAAGCATCTTTACATTTAGTCCATGAATCAATACTATTCTTAGGCAAAGATAGCAACCAATCTTTAGCTCTTCCTCTTATGGAGAAAGGAAACAATTTCAATTTTATAATGTCACCATCTACATCCTTATACTTTTGCATTTCACAAAGTTCAACAAGATTATTAAGATGGGCAGCAGCATCATCAGAACTAACACCAGAAAATTGCTCTCGCATAACAAGATTTAGTAAAGCAGGTTTAATTTCAAAAAATTCTGCTGTAGTAGCAGGTGGGGCAATAGGTGTGCATAGGAAATCATTATTATTTGTGCTAGTGAAGTCACACAACTTAGTGTTTTCAGGAGTATTCATTTTAACAGTAGTAAATAAAGTAAACTAAATAAAGTAAATGCAAGTAACTAATTTTTTTTTGTGTTTTTAATATAGAGAACGCAACAAGACAGTAAATAAAGTAAAACTAGTAACTAATTTTTTTGTATTTTTGATATAGAGAACAAACAAAGCAATGAATAAAATAAAATAAAGCAAGACAAAAACAAAGTAAAGAGATTGGATGTGGGAGACTCCCCTTGCAGCGTGTCTTGATCTCCCCGGCAACGGCGGCAGAAAAGTAGTTGCTGGCGTGCAGTTGACGTGGGAGATAGAAATCTTTGTGGTGTAACTTTTCTTTAGGTCCCCGGCAACGGCGCCAGAAAAATATCCTTGATGCGTGCAGTTGACACACGTCCGTTGGGAACCCCAAGAGGAAGGTGTGATCCGTACAGCAGTGAGTTTTCCCTCAGTGTGAAACCAAGGTTATCGAACCAGTAGGAGTCAAGGAACACGTGAAGGTTGTTGGTGACGGAGTGTAGTGCGGCGCAACACCAGGGATTCCGGCGCCAACGTGGAACCTGCACAACACAATCAAAGTACTTTGCCCCAACGTAACAGTGAGGTTGTCAATCTCACCGGCTTGCTGTAAACAAAGGATTAAACGTATGGTGCGGAAAATGATGTTTGTTTGCGAAGAACAGTAAAGAACAGAGTTTGCAGTAGATTGTATTTCAGATGTAAAAGAATGGACCGGGGTCCACAGTTCACTAGTGGTGTCTCTCCCATAAGATAAATAGCATGTTGGGTGAACAAATTACAGTTGGGCAATTGACAAATAGAGAGGGCATAACAATGCACATACATATCACGATGACTACTATGAGATTTAATCAGGGCATTACGACAAAGTACATAGACCGCTATCCAGCATGCATCTATGCCTAAAAAGTCCACCTTCGGGTTAGCATCCGCACCCCTTCCAGTATTAAGTTGCAAACAACAGACAATTGCATTAAGTATGGTGCGTAATGTAATCAACACAAATATCCTTAGACAAAGCATTGATGTTTTATCCCTAGTGGCAACAGCACATCCACAACCTTAGAACTTTCTGTCACTGTCCCAGATTCAATGGAGGCATGAACCCACTATCGAGCATAAATACTCCCTCTTGGAGTTACAAGTATCTACTTGGCCAGAGCCTCTACTAGCAACGGAGAGCATGCAAGAACATAAACAATACATATATGATTGATAATCAACTTGACATAGTATTCCATATTCATCGGATCCCAACAAACACAACATGTAGCATTACCAATAGATGATCTTGATCATGATAGGCAGCTCACAAGATCTAACATGATAGCACAATGAGGAGAAGACAACCATCTAGCTACTGCTATGGACCCATAGTCCAGGGGTGAACTACTCACACATCAATCCGGAGGCGATCATGGTGATGAAGAGTCCTCCGGGAGATGATTCCCCTCTCCGGCAGGGTGCCGGAGGCGATCTCCTGAATCCCCTGAGATGGGATTGGCGGCGACGGCGTCTCTGGAAGTATTTCCGTATCGTGGCTCTCGGTACTGGGGTTTTCGCGACGAAGGCTTTAAGTAGGCGGAAGGGCAGAGTCGGAGGTGGCGCGGGGGCCCCACACCATAGGCCGGCGCGGGCCCCTCCCAGGCCGCGCCGCCTTATGGGTACGGGCCCTCGTGGCCCCACTTCATATTCCCTCCGGTCTTCTGGAAGCTTCGTGGAAAAATAAGACCCTGGGCGTTGATTTCGTCCAATTCCGAGAATATTTCCTTTGTAGGATTTCTGAAACCAAAAACAGCAGAAAACAACAACTGGCTCTTCGGCATCTCGTCAATAGGTTAGTGTCGGAAAATGCATAATAATGACATAAAGTGTGTATAAAACATGTGAGTATCATCATAAAAGTAGCATGGAACATAAGAAATTATAGATACGTTTGAGACGTATCACATGTGCATGTGGGTAGCCCATAAATATATGGAAGGTGTCTTCACTTTCTTGGCCAGAAAGCTTAGATAAATTAGTTGTGGCAATGCCCCTTCTCATCATGTTTAGTTGGGTTGCTAGGCCACTACGACATCTTCCATGCAAGGAGCTTGACTTTTGGTGGTACAGGGCTATTCTCAATTACCTTCCAATTCGGCCGCTCTTTGTCCGGTCGAGTGCTTTATTCTCCAGAATTCAGCTCATGTATGGCCTTATCCAGCACCAAATGGTATGCACTTCTTACAAGGAAATCAGCTACCCAACGGTGGCGGCAACGACCTTGGCCAGATCTTGGCTGGCGGTTCACATCTCTATGTATCCACGGGTCCCACAATGCTCGAATCTATGCATCATTACCTACATGCCAGATGACTCCTTGTTTCAACAGTTGTAGGCCATGTTCAATGGAATGCCAAGAGGATGATTCGTTACCTGAAAACACAGTATCAATTACAACCCCGTTAGGGTAATATTTGGTCTTCAATAGTTGGGCACACAACATATTGGGGAATTGCAACAGTCATCAGGCTTGCCAAGCGAGTAGGGCCTGGTTGAAAAGCCGCACATCACGAAAACAATTACCCTCGTGGGACTTAGGCCGAAGCATGCTATCCCATCCAATCCAATGCGTTTTTCATTTTGCCATTTTCTGCACCCCACAAATATCTTCTGATCATTCTTGTGAGCTCATCACAGAATCCCAAAGGAAATTTTAGAACTCCCCGTAACGTACACATGAAACACTTGGACAATGGCTTAGTACACCTGCGCTTTGAAAAATAACAAACTATCATCTGCGAATAAAAGGTGTGATATTCCAAGGGCGCATCGACATATCTTCAAATGAGCAATATTATGTTCTTTCACCTCTTTTTGCAGAAGTGTGGATAACCCATAAGCAACGAATAAAAATAGGAATGGGGAGATTGGATCACCTTGTCAAAAGCTCTGGGAAGGTGAAAATGTAGCCAAGAGGGTTCAATTAAACTTTACTTTATATCTCATCGATGTGACGCATGACATTATCCATCCATCCATTGATGAGAGAACCCCAACTTTCGCATCACTTTCCTTAGAAAATCCTAGTTCACCCTATCATAAGCTTTTGATAGGTCAAATTTGTACGCACAAAAATTCTTCTCATGGTTTGTATTTTGCTTAATAAAGTGTAAGCACTTGAAAGCCACCATGGAGTTATCAGTTATAAGTCAGGAACGGAGGCACTTTGGTTGATAGAAACTATTAAGCATACTTCTCAGCCTATTTACCATGCATTTTACAATAACCTTATAGAAGACAGTACACAAACTAATAGGTTGGAAGTCTTTTAGAGTTTCTGAAGTGTCCACTTTAGGGATCAAGACAATAGCTATATCCTTGACTTATTCATGCATGTGCCATGTAACAAAGAAAATATTAGCATCATTGATTACCTCTTCCATAATTGTGCCCCAATTTCGTTCATAAAAATTAGCCGGGAAGCTATCAACCCCAGCGCCTAGGGTGCAATCTGGAACATGGTGTCACCTATCTCTTGGTTCGTAAAGTCTTGGCATAAGGCCTCATTGACCTCCAATGTGACCTTTTCCTGTGTCGATTCAATAAGAGCATCAGAACTAAGTGAGGGATCGCGAGTAAATAATTATTTAAAGTAGGATGTAGCCATGCTCTCCATATCAGTGGATGTATCCTTCCATACCCCTTCATCATTTTTCAGCTTCTTAATCTTGTTTTTTCTCGCACGCCAAATCACTTTTTGATGGAAGAATCTTGTGTTCATATTACCCTCTTTAAGCCATGTGATCCGCGAGCATTGCAACAATAGCATTTCTTCCTTATATAAAACCTCACTCATGAGGTCAGTTTCCCAACAAATTTCACATTAGCCCATGTTGTTTTGCATCAACCGTTCGAGTTGCTTCCTTGCTTTACCTAGCTCCATAAGGATATTACCAAACTTCTTTTTACTCCATGTATGCAACATGTACATTACCTCGTCTAGGCCATGCATGATGTCTCTAAGATGTTGCTTGTTACCGGCATCTTTCCAAGCAACAGCAACTCGGTCTGACAATTCAACCTTGATCTCTTTCCCAAAAAAACTTCATATTGGTGTCGTACTTGTCTACATGGGACTCGTACTTCCTTCTTAATATTTAACACCATCGGAAAATGGTCAGAAACATGCGACGTCAGGTGCTACACATGGGATTTCGTGAAGACGTCACGCCACCGAGGGCAAGCTACTGCCCTGTCCAAGCACACCCGGACGTTGCCTCTCTCTTGCCTTTATTATTATCATATATGTAGGAAACTCCTGAGAAGCCAAGGTCGGTTAAATTGCATTCAAATAAAGCCTCTCTAAAGGCATAAATCTACTTTGTTGGCCTAGGGGTTTGGGAGAAATGTTCATCTTGCCAAAGAACTTCCTTGAGTCTCCCTTAATTAACCATGGAAGATCATATCCATTTTTTAGCCTACGACTTGTATCCCACATAAGATGATGATGCTCCACTCGTGGTTCACTATAAATACAAGTTAGACGCCATTGAGGTGCATTAGGGGACACACGGACATAAGCATCAATAAAACATTCATTAACACTTTGGACGTCTACATAAATTTGCTCATGCCAAAATAATGCTAGAACACCACTTAAGCCATAACTACTAAAACCAGCAAAACCCTTAAGACCTAACCTACGATGCAAACTACACATATTGTTTTTATTTTGCCTAGTTTCACAAATAAAAAGAAAACGATGACTCAAAACTTCGGAAATAGTAGCTAGTTCACGAACTATCGGTTTGGTTTCCTCTCCCCAACAGTTAAAGGATAGGCAATTCATTTTTCCCCATGAGACAACACATTGGGTCTCGTCAGGTTTCCTAGCTGCACATGTCCAGTTGCAATCTTTCTTCTTGTACACGTCGCGACGCCATCAAAAACACCGTCCTTCTGCTCCTATTTTACACCAACACCGCAAACTTTCTTGCATCTCTCCTTTGCCCCGGCTGGAACGTGGCATGTTAGTGCCAAGGAAAGGTCTAACACATCTCCCATCTCTGTTTCTCCAATCATAAGTTTGCCCAACACTGAATCTATTGTTTCCATAGACATATCCGACACACTTTCTTGGGATAGGACAACTTGGTACAACCCCTGCATGGCTGGGATCATGTCACTAGAACATGGTTCAGATGCATTGCCAAGGCTCCCGCCTGAGTTAAACACCGCATACTGCATACGCTCTATGGCCCCCAGCGTTGCTAACACATGATCCTTCCCACCCGCCCCTCCTTTCACAAAACACACCATCCCAGGCATGGCACTGTCATCACGGCCAGTGTGTCCATGCTGCACCACACCACTCCTTTGTCCCAGCTTCAGATTCATATTAACCATGCGGACAAGGGCATCTTCCACATCCTTCTCTATCATGCGCTCTTGTTCCTCGATACCGTCATGAGCATACAGAGCATGTGGTACTTCAGCTTGCATACGAGGATTGATTCCACTGCCAGCTAGCCTAGCATTCGCCGGCATCCTGATACGTCTCCGACGTATCGATAATTTCTTATGTTCCATGCCACATTATTGATGATATCTACATGTTTTATGCATACTTTATGTCATTATTATGCGTTTTCCGGAACTAACCTATTGATGAGATGCCGAAGGGCCAGTTCCTGTTTCCTGCTATTTTTGGTTCCAGAAATCCTAGTAAGGAAATATTCTCGGAATTGGACGAAATCAACGCCCAGGGTCCTATTTTTCCACGAAGCTTCCAGAAGACCGAAGAGGAAACGAAGTGGGGCCACGAGGCGACGACACAACAAGGCGGCGCGGCCTAGGCTTGGGCCGCGCCGGCCTATTGTGTGGCCACCTCGTGTGGCCCCCTGACCTGCCCTTCCGCCTACTTAAGGTCTCCGTCGCGAAAACCCTACCACGTTCGACGAAACCAGAGAAAACCTTCCAGAGCCGCCGCCATCGCGAAGCCAAGATCTGGGGGACAGGAGTCTCTGTTCCGGCACGCCGCCGGGATGGGGAAGTGCCCCCGGAAGGCTTCTCCATCAACACCACCGCCATCTTCATCAACGCTGCTATCTCCCATGAGGAGGGAGTAGTTCATCCTCGAGGCTCGGGGCTGTACCGGTAGCTATGTGGTTCATCTCTCTCCTATGTACTTCAATACAATAATCTCATGAGCTGCCTTACATGATTGAGATTCATATGATGATGCTTGTAATCTAGATGTCATTATGCTAGTCAAGTGGATTTTACTTATGTGATCTCCGGAGACTCCTTGTCCCACGTGTGTAAAGGTGACAGTGTGTGCACCGTGTGGGTCTCTTAGGCTATATTTCACAGAATACTTATTCACTGTTATGAATGGCATAGTGAAGTGCTTATTTATATCCCTTTATGATTGCAATGTGTTTTGTATCACAATTTATCTGTGTGCTACTCTAGTGATGTTATTAAAGTAGTTTATTCCTCCTGCACGGTGTAATGGTGACAGTGTGTGCATCGTGTAGTAGTTGGCGTAGGCTATGATTGTGATCTCTTGTAGATTATGAAGTTAACTATTGCTATGATAGTATTGATGTGATCTATTCCTCCTTTCGTAGTGTGAAGGTGACAGTGTGCATGCTATGTTAGTACTTGGTTTGGTTATGTTGATCTGTTATGCACTCTAAGGTTATTTAAATATGAACATTGAATATTGTGGAGCTTGTTAACTCCGGCATTGAGGGTTCGTGTAATCCTACACAGTTAGTGGTGTTCATCATCCAACAAGAGGGTGTAGAGTCTAGCATCTATCTATTTATTCTGTTATGTGATCAATGTTGAGAGTATCCACTAGTGAAAGTATGATCCCTAGGCCTTGTTCCTAAATACTGCTATCGCTGCTTGTTTACTGTTTTACTGCTTGTTTACTTCCTGCAATATTACTACCATCAACTGCACGCCGGCAAGCACTTTTCTGGCGCCGTTACTACTGCTCATATTCATTCATACCACTTGTATTTCACTATCTCTTCGCCGAACTAGTGCACCTATTAGGTGTGTTGGGGACACAAGAGACTTCTTGCTTTGTGGTTGCAGGGTTGCATGAGAGGGATATCTTTGACCTCTTCCTCCCTGAGTTCGATAAACCTTGGGTGATCCACTTAAGGGAAACTTGCTGCTGTTCTACAAACCTCTGCTCTTGGAGGCCCAACACTGTCTACAAGAATAGAAGCACCCGTAGACATCAAGCACTTTTCTGGCGCCGTTGCCGGGGAGGAAAGGTAAAAGGCATTCATACTTCGGTCCCAGGTAACTAAGTACTTTTCTGTTGCCGTTGTGTGTGTGCTCGAAGCTATTTCCTTTAGATCCTGCAATTGCATCTTTTTGTTTCTTGTTTACACTAGTTTGGCATAATGGACAACAATGAGCTTCTTATTCTATTTCCTGATTTAAGACATGGATGGTTTGATGCAAAAATTAAAAAACCTATCGAACATATTAGTATGAACGCTTTGAACACCATTGTTGCTAATGATATGAAAAATTCTAAGCTTGGGGAAGCTGGCTTTGATGAGCATGATATTTTTAGTCCCCCAAGCATTGAGGAGAAAATTTACTTTGATGATACTTTGCCTCCTATTTATGATGATTATAATGATATTGGTCTTTTAGTACCGCCTGTTATGGAGGATAAATTTGATTATGATTACAATATGCCTCCTATATTTGATGATGAGAATAATAATGATAGCTACTTTGTTGAATTTGCTCCCACTACAACTAATAAAATTGATTATGCCTATGTGGAGAGTAATAATTTTATGCATGAGACTCATGATAAGAATGCTTTATGTGATAGTTATATTGTTGAGTTTGCTCATGTTGCTACTAAAAGTTATTATGAGAGAGGAAAATATAGTTGTAGAAATTTTCATGTTACTAAAACACCTCTCTATGTGCTGAAATTTTTGAAGCTACACTTGTTCTATCTTCCTATGCTTGTTACTTTTTTCTTCATGAACTTGTTTATTTACAAAACTCCTATGCATACGAAGCATGTTAGACTTAAATGTGTTTTGAATTTGCTTCTTGATGCTCTCTTTTGCTTCAACTACTATTTCTTGAGAGTGCATCATTGAAATTACTGAGCCCATCTTAATGGCTATAAAGAAAGAACTTCTTGGGAGATAACCCATGTGTTTTTTTTACTACAGTACTTTGTTTTATATTTGAGTCTTGGAAGTTGTTACTACTGTAGCAACCTCTCCTTATCTTTATTTTATTGCATTGTTGTGCCAAGTAAAGTCTTTGATAGTAAGGTTCATACTAGATTTGGATTACTGCGCAGAAACAGATTTCTGTCTGTCACGAATCTGGGCAGAATTCTCTGTAGGTAACTCAGAAAAATCTTCCAATTTACGTGCGTGATCCTCAGATATGTACGCAACTTTCATTCAATTTGGGCATTTTCATCTGAGCAAGTCTGGTGCCACTTTAAAATTCGTCTTTACAGACTGTTCTGTTTTGACAGATTCTGCCTTTTATTTCGCATTGCCTCTTTTGCTATGTTGGATGGATTTCTTTGTCCCATTAACTTCCAGTAGCTTTGGGCAATGTCCAGAAGTGTTAAGAATGATTGTGTCACCTCTGAACATGTGAAATTTTGATTATGCACTAACTCTCTAATGAGTTTGTTTCGAGTTTGGTGTGGAGGAAGTTTTCAAGGGTCAAGAGAGGAGGATGATATACTATGATCAAGAAGAGTGAAGAGTCTAAGCTTGGGGATGCCCCGGTGGTTCATCCCTGCATATTTCAAGAAGACTCAAGCATCTAAGCTTGGGGATGCCCAAGGCATCCCCTTCTTCATCAACAACATTATCAGGTTTCTTCTCTTGAAACTATATTTTTATTCAGTCACATCTTATGTACTTTACTTGGAGCGTCTGTTTGTTTTTGTTTATGTTTGAATAAGTTCATCCTTGTGTGGGAGAGAGACACGCTCCGCTGGTTCGTATGAACACATGTGTTCTTAGCTTTTAATGTTCATGGCGAAGGTTGAAACTGCTTCGTTCATTGTTATATGGTTGGAAACGGAAAATGCTACATGTAGTAATTGGTAAAATGTCTTGGATAATTTGATACTTGGCAATTGTTGTGCTCATGTTTAAGCTCTTGCATCATATACTTTGCACCTATTAATGAAGAAATACATAGAGCTTGCTAAAATTTGCTTTGCATAATTGGTCTCTCTAAAGTCTAGATAATTTCTAGTATTGAGTTTTGAACAACAAGGAAGACGGTGTAGAGTCTTATAATGTTTGCAATATGTCTTTTATGTAAGTTTTGTTGCACCGGTTCATCCTTGTGTTTGTTTCAAATAACTTTGCTAGCCTAAACCTTGTATCGAGAGGGAATACTTCTCATGCATCCAAAATCCTTTAGCCAACCACTATGCCATTTGTGTCCACCATACCTACCTACTACATGGTATTTCTCCGCCATTCCAAAGTAAATTGCTTGAGTGCTACCTTTAAAATTTCCATTCTTTACCTTTACAATATATAGCTCATGGCACAAAATAGCTTAAAAACTATCGTGGTGAAGAATATGTACTTATGCACTTTATCTCTTATTAAGTTGTTTGTTGTGCGATAACCATGTTCCTGGGGACGCCATCAACTACTCTTTGTTAAATATCATGTGAGTTGCTATGCATGTTCGTCTTGTCTGAAGTAAGGGCGGTTTTCACATCAAATGGTTTGAGTATGCATACTGTTAGAGAAGAACATTGGGCTGCTAACTAAAGCCATGAATCATGGTGGAAGTTTCAGTTTGGACATAAAACCTCAATCTCTTATGAGAATATTATCTGTTGTTGAATGCTTAAGCATTAAAAGAGGAGTCCATTATCTGTTGTCTATGTTGTCCCGGTATGGGTGTCTAAGTTGAAGAATGATCAAAAGCGAGAAATCCAATGCGAACTTTCTCCTTAGACCCTTGTACAGGCGGCATAGAGGTACCCCTTTGTGACACTTGGTTGAAACATATGTTATGCAATGATAATCCGTGTTAATCCAAGCTAATTAGGACAAGGTGCGGGCACTATTAGTACACTATGCATGAGGCTTGCAACTTGTAAGATATAATTTACATAACACATATGCTTTATTACTACCGTTGACAAAATTGTTTCATGTTTTCAAAATAAAATCTCTAGCACAAATATAGCAATCGATGCTTTCCTCTTTGAAGGACCATTCTTTTACCTTTTATGTTGAGTCAGTTCACCTATCTCTCTCCACCTGAATAAGCAAACACTTATGTGAACTGTGCATTGATTCCTACATACTTGCATATTGTACTTGTTATATTACTTTACATTGACAACTATCCATGAGATATACATGTTATAAGTTGAAAGCAACCGCTGAAACTCAATCTTCCTTTGTGTTGCTTCAATACCTTTACTATGAATTTATTGCTTTATGAGTTAACTCTTATGCAATACTTATTGATGCTTGTCTTGAAGTACTATTCATGAAAAGTCTTTGCTATATGATTCATTTGTTTACTCATGTCATTTACATTGTTTTGATCGCTGCATTCATTACATATGCTTACAATAGTATGATCAAGGTTATGATGGCATGTCACTCCAGAAATTATCTTTGTTATCGTTTACCTGCTCGAGACGAGCAGGAACTAAGCTTGGGGATGCTGATACGTCTCCGACGTATCGATAATTTCTTATGTTTCATGCCACATTATTGATGATATCTACATGTTTTATGCATACTTTATGTCATTATTATGCGTTTTCCGGAACTAACCTATTGACGAGATGCCGAAGGGCCAGTTCCTGTTTTCTGCTGTTTTTGGTTCCAGAAATCCTAGTAAGGAAATATTCTCGGAATTGGACGAAATCAACGCCCAGGGTCCTATTTTTCCATGAAGCTTCCAGAAGACCGAAGAGGAAACGAAGTGGGGCCACGAGGCGATGACACAACAAGGCGGCACGGCCTGGGCTTGGGCCGCGCCGGCCTATTGTGTGGCCACCTCGTGTGGCCCCCTGACCTGCCCTTCCGCCTACTTAAGGTCTCCGTCGCGAAAACCCTACCACGTTCGACGAAACCAGAGAAAACCTTCCAGAGCCGCCATCGCGAAGCCAAGATCTGGGGGACAGGAGTCTCTGTTCCGGCACGCCGCCGGGACGGGGAAGTGCCCCCGGAAGGCTTCTCCATCAACACCACCGCCATCTTCATCAACGCTGCTGTCTCCCGTGAGGAGGGAGTAGTTCATCCTCGAGGCTCGGGGCTGTACCGGTAGCTATGTGGTCCATCTCTCTCCTATGTACTTCAATACAATAATCTCATGAGCTGCCTTACATGATTGAGATTCATATGATGATGCTTGTAATCTAGATGTCATTATGCTAGTCAAGTGGATTTTACTTATGTGATCTCCGGAGACTCCTTGTCCCACGTGTGTAAAGGTGACAATGTGTGCACCGTGTGGGTCTCTTAGGCTATATTTCACAGAATACTTATTCACTGTTATGAATGGCATAGTGAAGTGCTTATTTATATCCCTTTATGATTGCAATGTGTTTTGTATCACAATTTATCTGTGTGCTACTCTAGTGATGTTATTAAAGTAGTTTATTCCTCCTGCACGGTGTAATGGTGACAGTGTGTGCATCGTGTAGTACTTGGCGTAGGCTATGATTGTGATCTCTTGTAGATTATGAAGTTAACTATTGCTATGATAGTATTGATGTGATCTATTCCTCCTTTCGTAGTGTGAAGGTGACAGTGTGCATGCTATGTTAGTACTTGGTTTGGTTATGTTGATCTGTTATGCACTCTAAGGTTATTTAAATATGAACATTGAATATTGTGGAGCTTGTTAACTCCGGCATTGAGGGTTCGTGTAATCCTACACAGTTAGTGGTGTTCATCATCCAACAAGAGGGTGTAGAGTCTAGCATCTATCTATTTATTCTGTTATGTGATCAATGTTGAGAGTGTCCACTAGTGAAAGTATGATCCCTAGGCCTTGTTCCTAAATACTGCTATCGCTGCTTGTTTACTGTTTTACTGCTTGTTTACTTCCTGCAATATTACTACCATCAACTGCACGCCGGCAAGCACTTTTCTGGCGCCGTTACTACTGCTCATATTCATTCATACCACTTGTATTTCACTATCTCTTCGCCGAACTAGTGCACCTATTAGGTGTGTTGGGGACACAAGGGACTTCTTGCTTTGTGGTTGCAGGGTTGCATGAGAGGGATATCTTTGACCTCTTCCTCCCTGAGTTCGATAAACCTTGGGTGATCCACTTAAGGGAAACTTGCTGCTGTTCTACAAACCTCTGCTCTTGGAGGCCCAACACTGTCTACAAGAATAGAAGCACCCGTAGACATCACATCCCCAATGATGATGAGTTCACGCTACCTTCGGGTGTTGTAAAACGTGGGCTCTTCTTGGCCGTTGGTTCGTCTCGCGTAGAGATAGCCCTACTCTAAAACTTGCACTTGGGGGAGAACCTCAGCGTCGTGTCATAGTTTAGCGAGGTTGTTCCTAAAACCTTATTCTCACATTGATCCTCATTATGTCCAATCGTACCACGGTGAAAAAAAAGGCACCCTCTTGTACCGCATTGGGTAGATCAGAGGTGTTGGATGTCCCTTGATTATAGTCTTGAACCTGGCTAGCAATCTCTGGCTCAATGGCCGAGCAATATGAACTCGGACATAGTCTTCAAGCTCTAGTCCAGTTTTGTCCACATCAACCTCAATCGCCTGCCCAAACATGGATCCAATCAACTTGCCACATGCCCCATTTTGCGTTTTCCAAGGCACATACTAAGTGTGTTCATGACAGTCTGTGATGGCTATGCGTTGTTAATCAGGCAAGCAACTCCGTAATGAATTTAGGGTCCTCCACCTATCACAAATTTATAGTCTCCTTCTGAGGTGAATGTAATGATGAAAAATTGTTCTTTAGGGGCTTGAAGAACATCTTCGCTCGTATGTGCCATACTTTCGAGAAGTGAGCATGGATCAATGTGTAATTTGCCACCTTGATCGAGTAATAACGTGTAAACAAGCGCCATACAATGGGTGTTTCCACTGGTTCAACCTCCTCCATGCAAAACTCGTCTTCTTAATTCACCTCACATGTCAAGTCTATCTTCAGACATGCGTTCTTCTTCTCCATCGTCAGGCCATCCTAGTTGCTATCCAGATTTCAGTCGTTTGACCGTGGGATCACGAGTTGCTGATACGTTTATGCCAAAACAAGTTCATCGGGGGTCAGCAACTTTGGGTGGGTAGGATCCTCACTGGATCCCCCTTTTCACCCCTACCATCGGTCAGCGTTGTACCTTGCATCGGCACATGTTTTGGGTCGGCGTCTGGATCGTATGTTATCGACTAAAATTATACCCCTCGTGAACACATGTATTTGTAAAAAAAAAGGAAAACGCTTCTCATCCGGCGACCGATCGAGGGAAAATGATCGGTCGCTCGGTTCCGCGTCCGCTGATGGGCCCGCGGCTCACTGGCTTGGCTGGAATTTCGGCCCATTAGCTATTCGCCCACATGGCCCATCAGCTGATCGCCTGTTAGGCCCAGCACTCAACACATACAGACCAATTGTTGGTGGACTGCTTCAATTCTTTGTGCACCCGATTTTTGTTGTATTCATGTGTGACTTTTTGTAAAGATAGTTGGTGTTTTTTTTGTTGTAATTCAATATGTACCAAATTAATTTTTTCTTGACCACTTTGCAGTGTTTGCAAACATATATATTTTTGTTTTAATTGTTTCTGACTTTTGTATAAATAGTTAGTGGATTTTGTTGTACTTCAATATGTAGCAAATTAATTGTTACTTCACCACTTTGCAGTGTTTGTAAATATATGACTTTTGTTGTAATCGTTTGACACCTTTATAAAAAGAGTTTGTGACTTTTGCTGTAATTCAATTTGTAGCAAATTAAATGTCGCTTGACCACTTTCCCTCATTTTGCAAACATATTGATTTTTTATTGTAATCGTCTGTGACTTTTTGTAAAAGAAGTTGGTGACTTTTGTTGTAATTCAATATGTAGCAAATTAATATTTTATTTTCTATTTTTATAAACATATGGATTTTTGTTGTAATAGACTCCAGTTTTTGTTAATAATATTGGCTACTTTTGTTGCAAATTGATCTCCAGCAAAACAATTTGTTGGTTTAACCATTTTATTGTGACATTATTTTTAAAAAATGTTGCGACTTTTTGTTGTAAAAGTATATTTTTTTGTATACGGGGTGACTGTTTTTATTGTAACACCCTCTACCCTAAGGACAAATCAGCATGGTGGCATATTTATCGTAAATACCGGGAAGGATAGAGCAAAAAAGATACACTTTTTCGTTCTTAAGTGAAGAAGTTAGGACCGCGGGTTGATTTCTCAAAAACTAAGGGCCAAAATGCTAAACTGCGCTGTGGCTTGTTCTGGACGTTAGATCTCCATCGGAAGGCTGGAAAGACGATCGATTTTGGGCAACTTATCAGCCCACCGACGCCTAGCGTCCGCCTAAAAAAGAAGGTATGACCACATGATACGAGTAGGAATGTACGATACGCGTCAAGTCTGGATTGAAATTTCGGAGCATATCCTATTTGCCAGCAAGCAACAGGCCAACAGCTGCCAACATCTTTGACAATAATAAAAAAACGCCGTCCGGTTTGTTTTTCTTATCTTCTCTATGCACCCTTCGGCCTCCGTCTCCAAAGTCCAAACCTTCCGCTGACATTTCCGTAATCCCCATCGCTCAGAAACGCAAGGGAGAGCATCACATTCCACCCAAACCCGAGCTCCTCCGGAATCCGAGATGGCCAGAATCGAGAGCGGGTCTCCGCGGGAGGAGAGCGAGTCATTTCTGAGAGGCGAGAGGTTGACCGGTCCTAGGCGGGAGGCGGCGGCATGCGTGACCTGGCGGGTGACCGTCGAGGCGGCGCTGAATCGCATGGTTAGTGCTTGTTATCGGCATGGAGCTGATTTGGTTCTCGCATCTGTTGTTGGTGATGTATTCGTAATGCCTACAAAATTTGCTATACCATTTTGAGCATCTCCGAAAATCAAGTATATGTAGTAGCAGCTTACGGAGTACTACTGTTAACTAATACTACTTTGCAACCAGTGCTAATGTCATTCAGATGCGCTCTGATTATGGGAAGCTGGAACTTTAAGACGCAGAAAGCCTGAAAGAGAAGAGGATTTATCAAAAAGTAACTGAAACACCAGAATATCCAATTTGATCTCTGTAGGTGGAGTATATCATTTTAGGAGTCTAGTTGCAGTATATGTGGCAAGCTCGATTGTTTCGTATGAACATGTTTTATGAACAGTATTTTCGTATACCCTTTTAGTTCTGGTGAAGTGTAGATTATTTTAGTATTTAATGCATGATTATTTTAGTTCTGATGGTTTATGACTTAGTATGAGAGAGTAACTTATAATGCTCTGGCTTATGCTTCCGCCTGAGATATGATTAACCACTATGGTTGAAATAACCTTTAACTAGTTCTAAAGACTAACTTTGGGCTATTTAGTATTTACTGAATCATCTAGACCTTGTACTGAAGTTTGGACATTGTGCGCCAGAGTAAATGGCTGGTGGCTGGTTCTTTTGCTTTTGCTGCTCTCTGGAAGCGTGATGCTGAAATTATGTGGGCTATGATGGGTGCCGTTGTGAACACTATGCTTTCGTCAATTCTTAAAAAGTTGTTCAGCCATGAAAGGCCAGCGCCGGCTTTGCGATCTGATCCTGGGATGCCATCATCCCATGCCCAATCCATTTTCTATGCTGCAGTGTTTCTGGTTCTTTCAGGTATGCACTTCAAGATTTCATTCAATCAACTATATTCCTACTACTTTCGGTATATTCTCCTGGCAACATCAAAGGCATAAATGCTGATTGGAATTGTCTTGGTTTATTTCAATAATGACACAACATGTAGGTATTGTGTCTCCATTTTTGTTGTATGGCTCGCCTATTCCAGTAAGCGCAATGTACGGATACTAAAATATATGAATTATGCTACTTTTGTGCTAAACAAAGGAAATATGTTTGTATCAATTAGTGATTGGGGTATAAAAATACTGTCGTGGACATTAGAAATCAAATATTCTCCAATTAAATGGAAAGCACAACTTATCTTATGTGGCTTCTTTTTCAAAACAGTGTTCTATTGGCTTGGGACAAATTATCTGGCTGTGATTCTCGGGGCCACGACTATAACATCGGCCTCCTACCTAGTAAGATTTTCTCCTTATCTGATTAGAGTTGCTGTGTCATATAGCTCCATTGGTCTCTTTCACCTTTAAACCCACTCTTATGTCATAATTTTCAAGTTCTTCAACACATTCTAATAATAAACTCCCTTATATGCAGTCGTGGTTACGAGTGTCGCATCGTCTCCACACTCTGAACCAGATTCTAGTGGGTGCTATTGTTGGATCAGCCTTCGGTGCTCTGTGGTTTGCGCTTTGGCATTTGCTTGTGCATGAAGCGTTTGATTCCTCACAATGGGTCCAAGTTCCCATCATTCTAGGTTCAATAGCGTTCGGTGTTGCCTGTGTTGTCCACATCATTCGTCGGTGACTCATGGATGACCCTAGGGATGGTTATGTATTTTTCTATCCTATAGGGTTTTATATGCAATGTCTTTCAGTTTCCACGTTTGTTGGTTCATATACCTTAATTTTCTATTAATGAAATATGTGGTTGATCTCAAAAAAATAAAAAAATAGAGATACATATAGGTCCAATTGGTTGGTGGAGAGGCTATTTACTTTGCGAACCTTCAATTCTGAACAGAACCAAATGTAGGCCTCCCAACCCTACAACCAAGGATAATAGAGAAAGTAGTTTATTCAGTTTTTCAAAGTAATTGAGGATGAAATCTGAACATACAAAGAAAAGGAAAGTAGCCAAGTTCTTTGCTCTCACCAGTTGAGCTGCTGACTACATTCAAGTTGCAAATGGTGTCACACTGCTCCTGCTGAGCCTGCACATGGGTCACCAAGTACTCAACTGGCTTGGGTGGCTCGGAATTGTTCTCGAGCATAGTGGTAGCATTCAGTTCCTCCTGTGTAAACTCTAGCTCCACATATCGCTCAACGCGCAGCAGGTCTGACATCTGCCTCACAAATTCTTCAAGAGTTGCATTTCTCAAGCTTTGCATATCTTTTTTTTTTCGAAATGTCAAGCTTTGCATATCTTCTGTCCCGTGTCCCGTAGTGTGAAACTGTGAACAAGATCGTGCATTGCAAATGAAATCACACGAGCATGCAGCTAGAGCTAGCGAGCGCTAGCACTGGCCATACACTGAAGTACGTAGTAGCAGTACTCATCTTGCAGCACTGCAGCAGTACGTAGGACTCTAACCAGCACCTGCATCAGCCATATCTTTTGTCCTTGGCCATACACATTGCCTTGTGAGCACTGAGCAGTCAATGCCGTGCCGTCAAACCTCTCTCTCACCGGTCACCACGCACCCTGCAGCCGTGCCGTCCCACAGCAATGACGTACATCTGCTGCGATTGCACCTCATTTTCGTGCTACACTAAAGCAGGTGCCTGCTACCTCGGCGCGGCTACATGACAGAAATTGCATGGAGAGGCAACGTTCAGCTCATCGAGTCCCAACGAATCTCTGTGACTCTGTCTTGCATCGCAAAAGGGTTGCTGCTGCCTGCCGGGCACTGGTTGGTTTGCGCCGATCGAGTAAATCACGACGACCGGACTTGTTGAAGGCAGAGATCCATTGGACTCTTTGCGATCGACGAATGGATATATTGACCGGTCCAGTCCTAGCCCGGCAGTCTACATTGCGTGAGCTGCAGATTTCTCATCTTCCTAGCTGATCGACACCCCGTGGGCCGTGGCAAGTCTATCAACCTTGTCTCTCCTGTAGTCCTGTGAGGAGCTTGGCCGTACGTTGGCACGAGGCGTCAATGTGCGTGATAGGCGAGCTACAGCGTGTATATAGCAAACCCCCTACCCTTCCAACCAGCCAAGCCAGTAGCCCAGTACACTACTCCCTCCACCCTCCCTCTCCAGTTGCAGCAGCCTACCCGAGAGGAGCAGAGACCAAGCGAGCGCGCGAGCCATGGCGTTGTTCAAGATGGTGGCGACGGAGCAGCTGCTGGTGCTGTGCATCGCCCTCGCGATCGGGAGCAGCCACCGCGAGGCTCGCGGGACCGGCCTCTACCTCATCTTCCTCGCCGTCCTTGCCAACACCGCCATGCTCCTCCTCGTGGTCAGGATGCTGGCCAGCCGCGCGGAGGCCGCCTCCCTCCCCCCCGACGCCGACGCTGGCGCTAGGGCCGCCGCCGCGGGCAAGGGGATCGGCTCCATCGCCACCCGATGGAAGAGGGTGCTGCTGCGCGGGATGCTCGTCCTCGCCATCGGGCTCTCCGCCGCATCCATCGTTCTCGCGGTCGTGCTCTTCAAGGAGGGGTCCCCGCTGCCCGCTGCCATCTACTGGCCGATGGCAGCGGTGCCGATCCTTATCATGGTGCTGGTGCATGGCTGCTGCGCGTGGGTGGCCGTCACTAGTGAAAAACAGGCCTTTTGATCCGGGTGGTTAGGGCCTTTTGTCGCGGGCGGCCAGCCGCGACAAGCAAGGCGCGATAAAAGGGAGGCCTTTTGTCCCGGGTCGCTTACGACCCGCGACATAAGGTCCACCACGTGGCAGCCGCGGGGCGCGCAGGGCACAGGCCCTTTTGTCGCGGGCGGTATTACCACCCGCGACAAAAGGCCCTCTACGTGGCGCGCGCACAACGCTGCTGCTTTAGGGTTTGAGGGTGCAGACCCCTCCCCCCGCCACCGACCGCCGTTATTTCATTTTTCGTTCGAAAATAAAAGTTGCATATATTTGTACGCTACTAGAAGTTGTACACGTTCATTCATTATATATATATATATATAGATCGATCAAACAAATATTGGAAGCAAAAGTCGATTCCCCTTACGCATATTCGTAGATTCCCTACATATATACATGGAGCTCACGATCGACAAGCGGTACTAACGACCGTCTATTTGGAGGTAGAGCATCTATTTGGACTAAACAAGCCTTTGTTGTTTATTACTTCTCTAACCAAAAGTCCCGCCAGTTCCTCCGCGATTCCTAGTGCGTGTTCCTTTGGTTGGAGTCTGTCCCGCATGAAGTCGACCTATATACGAAAATGAGATGAGTATGACTATATCAGTCTTGATAACGAAATATTGATGATAATAAATAAAGTTGTGAATGTTATTGCTTACGTCGAATTTATTTTTGTTCGCTTCTCGTTGGTTAACATGCGAATGGACTCGCAAACGTAGTATCCACATAGATTCGTCCCTTTTGGCTGCGGGGACACGGTACAGAGTAAATGTTAGCTTCTTTGCAAAGGTAATCTCCTTATGAAGATTCTTCAAAGCTTGCCAAGCCCTGCTGTGCAAAAGAATGATTGAATGAGTGGATAATTAATTGATATCTCACGAAAGATAAATCGCGGCGATGAAGGAAATTACACTTGGAGCAACTTCTGCAAGTCCTGGAACCCGTCCACGCCTCTACTCAGTGGGTCTTTTACTTCAACTATTCCCTTATCAGGTTGAATGTCTAGTAGAATCCAGTGGAAGCTGCACATGTTATGCATATACGTCAGGAATTACACTTAACATCGAGTAAGAAAAATTGAATGTGCATAAAAGATCATTAAGACTCTCACTCGTAGTTGTAAGGAAACAATATTGAATCACGTAAATATTGCTCCCCCAAAAACCTTAGTAGGTTTCCCCCGTTTCTTCGCTTTTATGCTTCACCGTTTCAACATGTATTTTATCCGGGTCAACAAACCCAACATTGATAATATTATTACTTTTGCATTCACTGATCTTCACCGCATAAGAGAACCCATAAGATATAATGAGTATATATATGCAATGAAAACGAACATGAACTGAATGAAAATGAACTTATATGTAGTTAACAACTTACAAGCAATAGCAACTCATGAGAGATTTGTCGAGGGCTTCTAGATTGAATAACTCAGAGTTCATTCATCTCAATATGGATCTCCTCCTTTCGGTAGTAATATTCCCATGGTATACTCGCCACGATGTACATTATGTTCTCCTTGCATGCATCAAGGTACCACCGATGCAAATTCCGCATATGTGTTGGCAGTTTATGCAGCTGCTCTCTGCTGACCAAGTCGGCCCCGTAGACAAATTTAGGAGCTATATCAGCGGTGGGTATTGCAGCATCTGCTGCAGACGAGAATTCCTCCACGGTAATCGAACAAGCAGCCGCTAGCCTTGCAGCTTCTTCCATATCGATACCACCATGATGTTCCTGGTACAGCTTGGGAACATTAAGCACTTTGAGTGCGGGGATCGATTGTTTGGGCTGAGCACCGAGGAGGGGAACTTCCTTTCTCTTTTTGCCGTTTGTCGTTTGCTTGGCCTTGAGGGGTGCACTTGTTGAACTTGACTTTTTCTCAGCTGCACTTCTAGCTGATGATTTGCTCGTGCCAGCAATGTCCTTCTCCTTAGCCTTTTCATCCTTCTTTTGGTCAATTACCTTCGCAAGAGTGCATGTATAGTCATCCTTCTTCTCGTGTACCTCTTACTGCGATGGTGTGTTCAGAAAACTAGTAGCATATTCTATTTGCTTCTCTCGTGTATGGCTCGCGCCTGGAGGTTTTGGCTTATGAAAAAATCATAATTGTATTTCTTAACAATGGCATCATTTTCCTCCGGGTACGATCGTAAGGACGGGGGGGAGGAACCTTTGGTACTTTTGGGAGGGGCGACTTCTTGCGGACAGGACTCTTGAAACGCTTCCGGCTGGGTGCATTCCGAGTCTTAGTGGGCGGAGGCGGCGGCGCTGGAGATGGAGATGGACTACCGATGTCGTGGTCGACGTCGTACCCACGGGGTGATGGTGGCGACATGTGATCAGTAGGAGGAGGTGATGGTGGCCTGCGATCACCTGGAGGAGGTGATGGTGACCTGTTGGGACGACTGGTACTAGGTGCTACCCAGCCTGGCAGCCTCGATGTTCTTCTTTTCCCGTAGAATGATTTCTCCCAAAGACCTCTCCGAGTGTAAGCCCCCCATCACCTCCAGTGGATATCGAGCTCCAATGTCTCCCACGACGGGACAACTGAATCCACCCCGACACGAGCATAGCCAGCTGGAATCGGATTGCCATGCCATGTTGCCGGCTCACCTTCAGGTCCAAATGCCGGTAAGACATAGCCGACCGCCACCTTAACGAAACCTTCCGAACACCTCATGGAGATCACAAGGTGTTTGCTCCTTGATTCCATCCAAGGGGTCGCCAGACCGGCATCTATCATCATCCGTGTAGGAGGGGCCTCCGAGTCGGCCACGCTGCTGTCTCGTCGCTGAGATATGTCGGCGGTATTATCTCGCGGGCGCCGTCCTTTTAGTTCATTTATCTCCCGCCGCTGCCGAAGCTCCCGCTGCTGCTGGTCAAGTCGGCGTTGGAACTCGGCCATCTGGTCATTCTGCACCTCCAGCTGGCGTTGTTTAGCTCTCGCTCGGCTTCTATAAGTCTCCGCGTCGGCCGGAAACCCAAGCGACCACGGAACACTAGGGCCGAAGCCTCTTGTTCGTCCTCCCTTCTCAGGATTACCGAGGACAAGCGTCAGCAAGTCTTTCTCTCTATCGGGAGCAAACTTTAGTTTTCCCGCCTTTATATCTGTCGTCACTTCAATCCATTTTTGCCTGGGTACCCTAACCCTGGTGTCACTTTCAACAATGTTCCCTGTCTTCATGTCATACTCACAGCCATGCGCGAGGAACCAATTTCGAGCCCTAGTGTCCCATCCTTCTCGCGTGGGTTCTGGAGTGATCCCGTTCAGCTCCATCTCAGCCTCTTGTGCATCCCACTTAGGCATGGCTCTTCCGTAGCCCCCTCGCCCCGTATGATGGTGATATTTCTTCTCGCTTGCATTCTTCTTGTTTTTCGTTGACAGGTTCACAGCCTCCTCTGATTCTTTGTACCTCACAAATTCTTCCCAGTTATGCTTCTGCTTCGCTAGGTAGTTCTCGAATAATGGAGGCTTCTTGTCTTTCTTATAATTTTTCCATAACCGGTTCTTATACGCCCGGAAAAGTTCCCCCATCTTCTTAAGAGCCCATTTCTTCACTAGCGCCCGCTGCTTAGCATTCTCAGACTCCGATCCCAAATCTGGCAAAGTGAAATGTGCCATGAGGTCTCTGAAAAGTGTGTCTTTGTACCTATCGGCAACCTGATTTTCGGACACATTCTTGGTCTTGTTCCATTCTCTGACAGTGATCGGGATACGATCTCTAACCACAACTCCGCACTGATTTTTGAACTTCACTCCGACATTCTCGGGTACCACCGGTTGGCCTTCCGGTGATATAGCTTCAATTGTGAAGTGGTCTTTTTTGGTCAACTTCTTTGCCGGGCCTCGTTTCTCTATCTTATCTTCGGAGGCCTAAGAGAATACATATAGAATTGCATTAATGCCTCTATACCAATGCCTCAATACATATGTACATATAGAATTCCATTAATACCTCGTCATGACTGGAGCTGTCGGCTTCTCCGTCACCGGAGCCGTCGTCGGCTTCTCCGTCACCGGAGCCGTCGTCGGCTTCTCCGTCACCGGAGCCGTCGGCTTCTCCATGACCGGAGCCGCGGGCTTCTCCATCACCGGAGCCGCGGTCTTCTCGGTCGGCTTCTGTACCATCGCGGATTATGTCCGCGAACATGTCTTCCTGTTCCAAGTCCCGTTCGAATGGATCCATTGTTTCTGCAAAAGAATTAAATCGATAAGTACATGCTCTAACCCTAACCCTAATCAAACACAAACCAAACCCTAACCCTAATCAAACACAAACCAAACCCTAACCCTAATCGGCGACACGTGTTTGCGAGAGGGAGAGGGTGTCGGCGATGCGTGTTTGCGAGAGGGAGAGGGTGTTGGCGACGCGTGTTTGCGAGAGGGAGAGGGTGTCGGCGACGCGTGTTTGCGAGAGGGAGATGGTGTCGGTGACGCATGTTTGCGAGAGGGAGAGTGTGTCGGCGATGCGTGTTTGCGAGAGAGAGGGAGAGGGTGTCGGCGACGCGTGTTTGCGAGAGGGAGATGGTGTCGGCGACGCGTGTTTGCGAGAGGGAGAGTGTGTCGGCGACGCGTGTTTGCGAGAGAGAGAGAGAGGGTGTCGGCGACGCGTGTTTGCGAGAGAGAGAGGGTGTCGGCGACGCGTGTTTGCGAGAGAGAGAGGGTGTCGGTGGACGCGTGTTTGCGAGAGAGAGGGTGTCGGCGACGCTAGTTTGCGAGAGAGGGTGTCGGTTTGCGAGAGAGGGTGTCGGTGTCGGTGGAGAGAGGGTGTCGGCACAAACTAAACCCATAAAGCAAATACATATACTAAAAAACCGTAAATACATATACTAAACATTTTTCTAAACTAAACATTTTTCAACCTAAAACTAATCAATTACATACTAACTAATTACATACTAACTAAACTAACTAATTACATTACATACTAAACTAACTAAACTAACTAATTACATACTAACTAAACTAACTAATTACATACTAACTAATTACATACTAACTAAACTAATTACATACGAAC
Organism: Lolium perenne; assembly: GCF_019359855.2. NCBI lineage: Eukaryota > Viridiplantae > Streptophyta > Magnoliopsida > Poales > Poaceae > Lolium > Lolium perenne. The sequence goes on from NC_067249.2 coordinate 195,715,990, forward strand.
TAATTACATACTAACTAAACATTATATACTAACTAATTACATACTAACTAAACTAACTAATTACATTACATACTAATTAATAACTAATTAACACAATTAAGTATAAAAAATGAAAAAAAAAGGCAGGGCGCCCGCGAGCAGGCGCGGCGGCGCTACCTCGGGCTTGCAGACGGCGGCGCGCGCTGGAAGCTGAGGCGCCGGCGGCGGCGGCGGCCCGAGGACGACGCGCAGGTGGCGGCCGAGGCGCGGCGCGGCGCAGAGAGAGGAGGCGCAGCGGCGGCCGAGGCACGGCGCGGCGCGAGAGGCGGCAGAGGCACGGCGGCGGCCCGAGAGGAAGAGGCGGGGGCGGCGCAGAGGGCGGCGGCCGGAGGCGAGGAAGACGGCGGCGGCGCGGCCAATTTTGGCAGCCCGGCGGCGCAAAATCGGCTATGTGTTGGCCTCCAGAGTCGCGGGTGGCGGCTCCGCCCGCGGCTCCGCCCGCGGCTCCGCGCTCTTATACCCACCCCCTTTTGTCGCGGGTGGGGGCTTGACCCGCGACAAAGACCCCCTTTTGTCGCGGGTCAAGCCCCCACCCGCGACAAAAGGGGGTCTTTGTCGCGGGTCAAGCCCCCACCCGCGACGTAAGGCCTTTGGGGCTGATCCGCGGCACAGCCCATCCAACGGCTCTGGCCGTTTGAATCCAACGGCCTAGAGCCGTTGGATGGGCTGTGCCACGGATCAGCCCATCTAGAGGCCTCTTCACCCTTTATTTTTTGTATTTTAAATTAAAAAACTATTATTTCAATAACTTTTGAATGGTAACTCAAATACAAATGTTTTATATATGAATATTGATCAGAAAAAGGTAATGAACATGAATATGACATCCATATACCTTTTTGCATCTCGCGTCATATGAAACATTGATAGTCGGGTATGTTTCACCCCTGTGCACCGCCGCCGTGCCACACGTGTCGCGTCCCCGTGCCACGTGTCGCGTCCCGTCGACGCCGTCGTGCGACGTGTGGCCACCGCTTCCACGTGCCTCACCCGCCGACGCCGTCGTGCGACGTGTGGCCACCGCTTCCACGTGCCTCACCCGTCGACGCCGGCGTGCGACGTGTGTAGCCGTGGCTTACACGTGCCATGCCCCGCGTGCGCTATATATAGCGACGAGTGCGGGTGCAACCACACGTCGCCACCGCCTCCTCCGCTCATTCATCTCCGGGATGCCTCCACGTCGTCGAGGGGCGTCCGGTTTCCGTGGCGTTCGAGTGCGTCCGAGCGGTAGGTTCTACGCCGAGATACGCGCCGGTGGCTTCCGCCTCACCCTCGGCACGTACAACACGCCGGAGCTGGCGGCGCGCGCTTACGACGCGGCGGCGTGGCGTTTTTGGCGGCCACGGCGCGACATGAACTTCCCGGATGTTGAATCGCTAGAGGAGGCAGAGTTCCTCGCGCCACCGCCGTGCCTCGTCGACGACGAGGACCGTCGACGGCACCGCCAGGTGCAGCGCAGGATCGCCATCGCCGAGCACGACGAGCAGTTGATGCGCCAGTGGAGGGCGCAGTTCCCCAACGACGTCGAGAACACCGACGCGTTCTTCGCTATCCTTAGGGCACAACGCAGGTCCAACAGGCGCCACCGTCGGGCCGTCGCCAACTTCGAGCTCGAGAACCCGAATACAACTTGGACCGAAGACGACCCTCGGTGGGATGACATTTGGACGGAGACAACCTCCGACGACGACTGAGACTAGACTAGTAATTTATCTATTTTATTGTAATTTCAATAAAGTCGTTGTCGGTTCTATTAGTGTAAATTTAGTTTATAAAGTCGTTGACGGTTGTTTGTTCAATAAAGTGGTTGACACGAAATTTATTACGACTGAACTGAAATTAAAGTATAGAGCTCAACTGAAAATTAAGATACATGGCCAGATTCGAATGTTGGAGCCATTCAATCATAGTCGTGCCTAGCCCTATAATACTCGCCACTGTAGTCATCATAGTCGCCGACATCATCGTCGCTAGCATCGGGGTCGCGGTTGTCCAACCTCGGCGGGTGAGCACGCGTGGGCTGGGATTGAGGGTAGCGCAGGCGGGGGCCACGATAGGCCAGGACGCTCTGGAGAGTCCGGCCATGCCACCACATCCGACGGCCGGCCTCGTTGAAGTTCGAAGGAGGCGGGCCGTCCTCCTCGTACCTGGCAACCGCCCTCTCACGCCGATTGATGAAGAAGCTGTCCCAAGTCGGGCTGTAGTCGGGATGCCACTGGGGATTCCTCCGCTGCTCAGGCGTGAGCTCGAAATAGTAGTGGTTCGTGATGGCCATCTCGCGTGGCACACCAAGAGGGATAGGAGGGACCGGTACGCCTCCGACGCTCAGCAACCAGCCGGTCGGGACGCGGTAGCCGGGCGGGCAGGGGTAGTTCGAGGCGCAAAGCGCCTCCGCCTCCCGGGGTGTTAGACATACGATGGAAGCCATGGGAGAGAGTGATGAGGTTTGCAGATATGAGTCCAAGCCTACATATATATAGTGGGAAAATGGCGGGAATGCGGGAAGAAAATAGGCGGGAACGAAGTGGCGCGCGAAACTTTCATCCCGGGTGGAGGCTCAAACCGCGACAAAAGACTGGGGGAGGCTTATCTAGGAGGGCCTTTTGTCACGGTTGGTGGCTGCAACCGCGACTAAAGCTGTCGGCAGGATAATAAGGATGTGTCGGTAACCTTTTGTCACGGTTGGTGGCTGCAACCGCGACTAAAGCTGTCGGCAGGATAAGGATGTGTCGGTAACCTTTTGTCACGGTTGGTGGCTGCAACCGCGACTAAAGGTGTCGGCAGGATAAGGACGCGTGGGTGGACGCACTGCTCGATGAGATAAAGCATGTAGCGCACGACGGCCTGTCGAAGGAATAAGACAAAGTAGAAGCGGTGCCGTGCCTATAAAAGGAGCATCGATACGCCTTGCCAAGCAGATCAACAAGCCAAGCACGCTTCATTCCCATGGATGAAGGAAAGGGTTGGGAAATCTCCCGTGGCACAGCTTCTCGAAGATGTCGTTGGTGCACACGCCCTACGGCATCTTCGGAAGCTGCTCCTCGGAAAAATTTCCATGCAAGCCCGTGAAAGACTCCGTCTCCTCTAACAGTGTTGGGGAAAGGGTTCTCATTATTACATAAATGTAGAGATTGTCTTGGGAACTATATATGAAGAATACATTATTACATCGCCATCTAGTGTTGTGATCTTCTACGCCGTAGCCATGGAGAATCTTCATCATTTAGCAAGATGCTTGGGTCAATTTTCACCGTGAAGGGCGGAATTTCTTTAAACTTATTATAATCTTCTGACATGTCTGTCTTGTCATCCACTCCCACGATGTTTCTTTTCCCCGAAAGAACTATGTGGCGCTTTGGCTCCTCGGTTGATGTATTCTTTTGTTGATTTCTTTTTCTTGATTTGCTAGACATGTCCTTCACGTAGAAAACTTGAGCCACCTCGCTGGCTAGGACAAAAGGCTCGTCCAGGTACGCAAGATTGTTGGGATCCACTGTTATCATACCGTACTTATCGTCAATATGTATAGCGCTGAGCTTCACCCATTTGCACCGAAACAAAGGGACCTTAAAAGTGGGACCATAGTCAAGTTCCCATATCTCCTCTATGTATCCATAATATGTGGTGGTCTGCCCATTCTCGTCTGTTGCATCGAAGCGGACACCGCTGTTTTGGTTGGTGCTCTTTTTATCTTGGTCGATCGTGTAAAATGTATTCCCATTTATCTCGTACCCTTGGAATGTACATATGTTTGAAGATGGTAACCTGGCCAACAAGTACAGCTGCTCCACCGCAGATGGGTCATTAATGAGATGTCTTTGCAACCAACTGCCGAAGGTATTCATGTGTTGACGTGTAATCAAGGAGTCGGGCTGGCCCGGGTTTATTTCTCGTAAAACATTCTTATGTTTCTCGATGTACGGAGCCACCAAGCTGGAATTGTATAGAACTGTGTAGTGTGCTTGATTGAAAGAAATCTTGTCCCTCCACACCGTTGCTTTCCTTCCTAGTGTGCCTTTTCCAGTCAGCCTCCCCTCATACCGAGATTCAGGAACACCAATCGGCTTAAGGTCGTGAAGAAAGTCAACACAAAACTCAATGACCTCCTCAGCCCGTAGCCCTTTGAGATACTTCCTTCCGGCCTAGCTCGGTTATGAACATATTTCTTTAAGACTCCCATGAACCTCTCGAAGGGGAACATATTGTGTAGAAATACAGGACCGAGAATTCTAATCTCTTCAACTAGGTGAACGAGGAGGTGCGTCATAATATTAAAGAAGGATGGTGGGAACAACAACTCGAAGCTGACAAGACATTGGACCACATCTTCCTGTAATCCTGACAAAGTTTCTGGATCCATTACCTTCTGCGAAATTGCGTTCAGGAATGCACATATCTTCACAATGGCTAGTCGAACATTTTCTGGTAGAAGTCCCCTCATTGCAATCGGAAGCAATTGTGTCATAAGCACGTGACAGTCATGGGACTTCAGGTTCTGGAATTTTTTCTCCTTCATATTTACTATCCCCTTTATATTCGACGAGAAACCAGACGGAACCTTGATACTGAATAGGGCTTCAAAAAAGATCTCCTTCTCTTGTTTGGTAAGAGCATAGCTAGCAGGCCCTACAAACTGCCCTGGATGATTGCCGTTTCGTCCTTTATGAAGTTCCTGGTCCTCCCGTGCTTCTGTTGTATCTTTTGTCTTTCCATACACGCCCAGAAAACCTAGAATATTCACACAAAGATTCTTGGTCAGGTGCATCACGTCGATTGCAGAGCGGACTTCCAGGACTTTCCAATATTCTAGCTCCCAGAAAATAGATTTCTTCTTCCACATGGGCGCGTGTCCGTCATCGTCTTTCGGAACAGGTCGACTGCCTGGACCCTTTCCAAAGATAACATTTAAATCCTTGACCATGTCAAATATATCAGCACCACTACGGGGGACAAGCTTCGGACGGCGGTCTGCCTCGCCATCGAAATGCTTGCCTTTTTTCCTTAAGGGATGCTTGCGCGGAAGGAAACGACGATTGAACGGGTACACAACTTTTCTGCTTTTTCCCAAATATTTACTTTCAGTCTCATCTAAACAGTGTGTGCATGCATTGTATCCTTTGTTCGTCTATCCTGAAATGTTACTGAGAGCAGGCCAATCATTGATGGTTACGAATAGCAACGCTCGTAGGTCAAATTCTTGCTCCGTGTGCTCATCCCACACACGTACACCTGGTTTGGCCCACAACTCCAAAAGTTCATCGACTAATGGCCTTAGGTACACATCAATGTCGTTGCCCGGTTGCTTTGAGCCTTGGATAAGCACTGGCATCATAATGAACTTCCGCTTCATGCACAACCAAGGAGGAAGGTTGTAGATACATAGAGTCACGGGCCAGGTCTTGTGGATCGCAGCTCGCTCCCCAAAAGGATTCATGCCATCTGTACTTAGACCAAAGTATAAGTTCATTGCCTCACCTGCAAAATCCGGAAACTCTCTCCCGATGTTTCTCCACTGCCGACCATCAGCGGGGTGCCTCAACATCGCGTCTTTCTTACGTTCTTCCATGTGCCATCGCAACAACTTGGCATGCTCTTTGTTTCTGAACAAATGTTTCAACCGTGGTATTATTGGAGCATACCACATCACCTTCGCAGGAACCCTCTTCCTGGGTAGCTCGCCCTCAACATCACCAGGGTCATCTTTTCTGATCTTATACCGCAATGCACCACATATCGGGCATTTATTCAAATTCTCGTACTTCTCACCGCGGTAGAGGATACAGTCATTAATGCATGCATGTATCTTCTGCACATCTAATCCTAGAGGGCAGACAAGCTTCTTTGCTTCATATGTACTGACGGGCAATTCATTATTTCTTGGAAACAGCTTCTTTAATATTATCATCAATTTCTCAAATCCCTAGTCAGTCACACCGACCTCTGCCTTCCATTTCAGCAATTCCAATATGCTACCCAGCTTTCTATGCCCATCTTCACAACCTGGGTACAACAATTTGTGGTGGTCCTCTAACATCTTGTCGAACTGCAACCTCTCCTTATCCGTGTCACGCCTCTTCTTGCATCGTAAATGGCCCGACGAAGATCATCATCAACGGGATCATCTCGATGCCTGTTCTTCACCTCCTTCTTCTTCATTGTCGTCCATTGCGGTATCAAAGCATTCGTAGAACATAGATCGGTACTTCTCATCATTATCTTCTTCCTCATCGTCGTCTTCCATCATAACCCCTTCTTCTCCGTGCTTGGTCCAAACATTATAGCTGGACATGAACCCAAACCGAAGCAGGTGGCTCTTAATATCTCTTGAGCAAGAGTAATCCTTCTCGTTCTTACATTTTAGACATGGACAGCACATAAAACCTTGCTTCGACTTGTTGGCCTCGGCCACAAGCAGGAAAGAATTCACGCCCTCTCTGAAAGCGGGAGCACATCGGTTAACGTACATCCATGGATGACTCATCTGCATCATAAGTACAATTATATATGTATCAGATGCAATCACCTTGCTAAAATTAGTATTGTACGGACTATGCATATATATATAGTCGAGAAAATAGTTGCTAACCTTTTAGGATCAAAAAGAGAAGAAATCTTATCAAATAAAACCAAGTGGCATCCCTCTCACAAGCATTCCATCAAACACCTCTTGTGCACATGTAGAAAAAATGAGCTAGCATACACCTCCACCTTCACCACCAAGGAAAAAATGAGGTGGGGGGTGGCTGGCTGCTTCTATATATATAGGGGGGACATTTTGTCGCGGGCCGTATTACGACCCGCGACAAAAGGGGTGGCCACGTCGCTCCTACCCCTTTTGTCGCGGGTCGTAATACGGCCCGCGACAAAAGGCCGCGACAAAAGCCTCTGCGTGCTCCACATGGTTTCGGGGCGACGTGGCCAGGCCATTTGTCGCGGGTGCAGGCGCGCCCGCGACAAAAGGCTCCCACGGAAGCCCTGTTTTCCACTAGTGCGTGTGCCATGACTAGGCCATCGTCTTCCCTATCTAGCTAGGTTGTGGCCTGGTGACCTAGCTAGCCAACCGGCCGGCTGGCGGCGTGGCGTCCTAGAGACTAGGGTAGACTCAACTAGTCGTTCGTGTTAGGGTTAGTGGAGTGCATTCATTAGTCTTCAAATCGGCGTGTCCGGACGTCGAGTCGACCTAGTTAGTAGCTTCAGTGAGTTATTTAAAAAAAAAAGTAGCTTCAGGCAGTGTGTGCGTGCGTGGTGACAAGAAGAATGTACCGCCGGCCGATCCTCATTGTCCGAGTATGAAAAACTGTCGTAATATATGCTTGTGTTCTTCTACTCTGCTGTTTCTGCCGTTTCCACTCATTGCTCCGCCGCGAGCTCCCGCTCCTCTCCTCGACAGGTGGACGGCGGCTTCCCCTCGTCGGAAACAAAGTGACCAGTTCTTTGTCCTAGTCGGCGGTGAGCTCGCCCTTGTCGGATGACCCGCATTGACTTCACCCTCTCTAGCGGCCGGAGACGGGCAAAGCCACTCGCCATCGCTCGCCTAGATGGATGTCGCTTCATGTTTCAAACGTCTCCCGGTGAACTCGCAGATGTGGCTGTTGCTGTTGCGACGCGCTTCTTTTCTCTGGCAGCGCTCTGTTCTATCAGAACGAGGGCAGTTTTACTTTCCCTTCGCCTAATTAGCGGGACGACATCACATCTTTATTTTCATTTTCTTTCTTTCAACACCCACACGACATTTCTTTCATAGTCGACGTACCGAAAAGTTCTGTCGTCAATCCTTCCATACCGTCAGCTAGAGAAGCTTTCTCTGGTCAATAGGTGTTGTAGTATCATGCGTGAGAGCTCCAAATTGAAAACTTTGAAAGATGCAATCAAAATTTACTGGAGATGACATTGTGACTTGTGGACTGAAAGGATCTGAAATCGGAGCCATCCGCCAATCCCCCCCTCCCCTCCCCCTCTATCTCCTTGTGGGACACAAGCGCTACATTCCACGGTTCCTCCATCGCTGGCATTTCTCCAACTGTTGCATGTTGGCGAGGTGGTCATCTTCCTAGCGCACCGCTTCACACGCTCGCTGGAATGGAGTTGTCGAGGACATTATCGCCTGGCACGGGAGGGGTGGAGTCTAGGGCTTTGGTGCCCCCACCATTCATGTTGTCTAGGGGAAGCAGTTGTGCCAAGACTTTCGGGCCACATCTCCCTCGGATGTGCGTCACATGCCCTCGTGGCTAATCTAGCGCCCCACCTTAGTGGGGCCGTAGCCTTTTTGGCCCAGCTAGATTGTATGGGCGGGAGAGCTAGCCAAAACCAAACCATCACTACTTCTTATTTCTGAATTCTCACTCCTCCCCCTTGACCACCATCACCTCCATATATAACTGAAAATCTTATCCACGGAAACCCTAGATCTCGTTACCTCCTTCCCTGCCTCATCCACACACCTCTGCCACCTAGGCTTGCTCGCCTGATCCGCTCTTCTGCCTACTTCTTCGGCCACGGAACGCGGCCATGAAGACCGTAAATCTAAAAAGAAGCGACCCTACAACGCCTACAACACCCTAACAGAGCGCTAGTGGGAATTGGATCTCCGCTAGAAACTGGATCGAGAACGGGAGATCGAGTCGAACCGCCGTCGTGAATGGTAGCGCGAACGCTCCCAGAATTGGTGTGCAGATACTAGTGGCGTGGCAACGAAGATGAGCACTTCGAAGCCGGCCCATCCAACACTGCCTCCCGTGGCCGCTTCTTACTTCGATCAAAGTCAAGAAAAAAGAGAAACCCTCCCAAGAAGAAGAAGGAAAGGCTACCGGCGCCTCTGGCCAATCCTCCTACCCCTTCCCCATTGGTGATTCCTGCTAGGCTTTTGCCTTGGAAGCATACCCGCCAAAAGATAAGGCCAATATCATGTGCACCAATTGCAGCCTTGTTGAACACTTCCAGTTCAGGTGATACTTCCTGCCTCATTGGTGGAATGATCCGTCTTTGCGATGCATGGAGCTGGATTCTTTTCCAGCGACTTCCCATACACAAATATGTTGTCTTGGATAGTCTACTTTCCCACCATCCATTGCAAATGCAAAGCATTGGAGAAAGAAGATATTTCAGTTAAACCAAGATGATGGTACTTGTAGGGGTACATTGCCCCTATGTGTGGTTTTGGTAATTAATGACAACCCCTATGGACTAATTTTTTCATTGAGTTTATATGAAGGAATATTCCATAGGTTCTACTTGTATTCCATGTGTTGGATTCAAGTATGGATGCCATGTAAATAAAGATACATCTTGTGTATTGGCATCAAGATCATCTATTTGAAGACATATATGTGATATGATCAAGAAGAAGAAATGAAGATGGAGTTCTTATGTGGAACTCAATATTAGCCATGCTCTATCTTATGAGAGTATGAGAAGATACAAGGTTGAGTTGGGAAAGTTCAAGATGAGCATCTCAAGTGGATCACATGCTTGAAGCTTGCCGTCCATTTGGTGATAATGGACTTGTGAAGATGTGCATCAATGAAGCTTTCCCATCATAGTGTATGGGGAGCATTTGTGAGTCTTCACAAAGCAACAATGATCAAGTTGTGGCATTCCGGCTTGTGTAGAGCTTGAAGAGTTATCATCAAGATCAAGCGGGATGCGCAAGGCAAAGGTATGACCTTGATAGGTTTTCCTTTTACCGGTCTCAAGGTGGTTGATGGGAGACTGGATTATAGGATAGATAGCCGCACTATTAAGAGGGGCTTTCGGTTGAGTAACTCGATCACATCATCTTAGGGAGCTCGGTCCTTTGCATACTTTCCATATTCCTATTGCTTCTTGGTGTTTCTCGGTGTTAAGTTCTTGAGCTTGTTGCTAGCTTTACAACAAGCCCGAGTTCATCGAAAACGGAGTTCGCATGCATCTTCTATTGCGTTTTCGAGGTTGGGTGATTTTACCGGTTATTCATGATATAAGGTTCTACCTTTTATATTTATGATAAAATCCCCTCCTACAGTTTCTTGAGTTTTCACTTTCCATGGGATAGCATTTGTTCTTATCTCTCAAACAAAATTGGTTTCATTCGAATCGGAGTTTGGGAGCATTTGTTATTAAAGAAAAAGTAAAAGAAAACAAAAAGGAAAAGGAAAAGGGGAGGGGCTGCCGGCCGACCGACCGGCCTGCCGGCCCACGCGCCGGCCCAGGCTCCGGCCGGCGCTGGCCTGCCCAGCGTGCCGCCCGGCCGACCGGCCTCCTGGCCGGGCCGGGCCTTCTCCTCCCCCGCGCCGGTCTGCCCAACGTGCCGCCCGGCCGACCGGCCTCCTGGCCGGGCCGGGCCGTCTCTGCCTCCCCGCGGGGCCCACCTCGGGCGCGACCTCCCCTGGCTTATCCGCCGCACAGCGCGGCGCGCGCCCCGCCCGGCTGTAGGTCCGGCTGGGCCGGATCCCAGACCGGCCTGTCCGGCCTCAGCTCCGGTCAGCCGGCTGGGACTATTTTCTGGCCCGTTTTTCTGCCTATTTCCTTTGTCTTTTTCCCCCAACGGTTTTATTTTCTCCCATGCTATAAATATCCCTTCTTCCACCTTGAGCAAACTAGTTCTTCCCATTCTCTCTCCTCCATTGTTGCATTTGAAGAACTTGCTCTCTCTCTTGTTCCCCTCCATGATTCTTGCTTATTCTTGAGGGATCTAAGAGAGGAGATCCAGATCTACACTTTCACCAATCCATTTCTTCTCTAAGTGAGGGGAACTCTTGGGATCTAGATCATGGAGTCTTTTGTTGACTTTCCCCATTGTTCTTCCTCTCCAATCTCATCCTAGCATTTGTTGTTTGGGTGGGATTTGAGAGTGAAGGATTTGAACACCTCTAGTGTTCTTGCTTTGCATCATTGCATAGTGTTGAGCTCTCCACCACGATTAGTTCGAGTGAGAGACCGTGAGCTTGTTACTCTTGGAGGGAGACCTCCTAGTTGGCTTGGCGGTTGGTGCTCCGGTGATCTCTTCAAGAAGATTGTGAAGAGGCCCGGGCTTCTCCTTCGTGGAGCTTGTGAAGTGGTTGTGGAGCTTGCCATCTCCGGAGCGAAGGAAAAGCTAACCATAAGGAAAGGGCCATTATCCTTCGTGGGTGTGGTTCGGAGAATAGGGTGAGCCTTCGTGGCGCGAGGAATCCTTCGTGGGACCTCCACTCCTCCAAACGTGACGTACCTTCTTGCAAAGGAAGGGAACACGGGAATACATCCACGTCTCCGCGTGCCTCGGTTATTTCTATACCCGAGCTCTCTTTCCTTGTGATAGCCATCGTGCTTGAAGTACATATATCTTGCTATCAGTTGTGCTACATATATCTTGTGCCTATCTTGCTTAGCTCTAGTTGATATTGTTACACTTAGTTGAGCTTAGCATATTTAAGGTTTGTGCTTGTAAACTAAACGATAGTTTAATTCCGCATTCTTACAAGACAAATCTGCAAGAGTTTTTAATTGCCTATTCACCCCCCCTCTAGGCGACATCTCGATCTTTCAATTGGTATCAGAGCAAGGTCTCTCCTTGTTTAAGGCTTCACCTCCTTGAGGGTAAAGATGTCGGCTAGTATAGTGCACAATGACACAATTGTCTTTAATGGCACAAATTATCTTTTGTGGCGAAATTGCTTACTTTGTAATCTTCGGACCTTGTGTCCACATATAGAGCAATTTCTAGATGTCGTTTTTTCTCCTCCGATGGATTCTCAAAATCTATCTTTAGAGGATGAGAAAAACTTACATCTTGAAGCTCAAGTATCTAATGAGCTTTTATTCTCCTTGAGACCTGATTTTCGTAGGTTCTTGATATATATAAACCGAAAATCGTCTCATGAGATGTGGATCAAGCTTAAGGAAATTTTTGGTGGATCCACTTCTCAATTGGTCGGTGGTGACTCCAAGGAGCTCTTTTCCCCTTCACATCATGAAGAGCTCCAAGTTGCTTCCACCTCCGGTCGTGATGAGTTATCATCTTCTTCCACTTCACCAACGTGTAGCAAGACACGAGGTAATGATATGGTGAGTGGTGAGGAAAATTGCAATGTTGATATTTTGCTCAAGAGTGATGATTCTTCATCTCTATCCCATTGCAATGCTTCCTCTTTGGACTTAAACACATCTAGCATTGAAAATAATCTACATGCTTTTGCTGATAGTCCTTGCATATCATGTGTAAATTGCTTACATAGATCTCATGATGATATGCGTACCTTGTCTTGTTCCCATAATCAAAATGCTTCTATTTCCTCTAGTTGGTTGTTGACTAACAATGTAGAGGAAACCGAACACTCTATGGATCAAGACACGATTTCAAATGAGGATTCAAGAATATCTTCATCTTCATTCACCGGTTTGCACATGTGCCTTATGGCAAAAGGATCAAAGGTATCTCCTACTTTGACTCCTAACACATCCTCTAACGATGATAATGATGATGATGATAATGATGAAGAATATAATACCTTGGTGCATAATATGGTAATGGTATATGCTTCTCTTCATGCATGGTAATGAAGAAGCTCGTGCTAATCTCGAACACTCTATGGATACCTTGAATAAATATAGGGAAACCATAGTGGAGTTGGAGTCCCATGTTGAAAATGGGGAAATGAGATTCACTCTCCTCAAGCATGAGCTAAAAGATGAGAAGCATACTAATTTTATGCTTACACAAAAAATTGATACCTATATGCATGAAAATGAGAAAACTATTGTTGATGCTTGTGCTACTAACTCTACTTCTTGTGAAGCATCTATCTTAAAGGAAAATGTTGAGTTGAGGGCTCAACTTGAGTTGCTAACTAGCAATTATAGGGAATTGGAAGAAAGTCATAAAAAGCTCTCGGGCTCTCATGATGACCTTCTAATTTCCTATGATGGGCTAAAGTTAGCTCATGAGGCTAGTATCACTAAGGTAACATCTTGTGAGCCTCATGTGGACATTAGCACAATCTCTACTACAAATGTTATATTGCCATGTGCTAGTCCTTGTAATCCATCTAGTCAAACTAGTGACACACCTTGTGTTGGATTACTTTCTTTGCCTTGTTGCTCTAACAAGGAAGCTTCTACTTCCTCTAGTACTTGTATTTCTACTAACCATGTAGAGGAAATCAAAGAGCTCGAGGCCCAAGTCCTTTCTTTGAAGAAAGACTTGGAAAAGCGTCATGAAGGCAAATCCGCACTTGAAAAGATGCTAAGTGTGCAACAATTCCCCAATGACAAGAGTGGACTTGGATTCAACTCCAATAACAAGAACAAGTCCAAGAGCAAGAGCAACAAGAAGAAGGGCCAAGACAAAGTCAAGGATCCGGCCAAGTTGGTTTGCTTCAAGTGCAAGGTTGAAGGGCATCATGTTAGGTCATGCCCATTGAAGAAGAAGAAGCACTTGAGTGAGAAACAACAAGGGAAACGGCCACAAGGTCAAGGTCAAGCTCATGCTCTACCTCAAGTTGAAGATAGGCCACTTCCCAAGAAGAATCAAGATATTGTTCCCCAAGAGAAGAAATCAATAAAGAAGATAAAGGGGAACACTTGCTACTTATGTCGTGAGAAGGGGCACTTTGCTTCTTCTTGCTTAGGTGGTACCTTATCTAACCCTATAATTGTTGATGATGATTATTCTCTAGGGAAGGATAAGGATGGCAATGTGTTTGCTAAGTTTGTTGGAACTCAAAGTGGTCTCAAGAAAAGGACCATTTGGGTTTCCAAGCCTATTGTGACTAACCTCTTAGGACCCAACTTGGTTGGGGACCAACAAGCTCAAACTTGATCAATAGGTGCATGTGGAGGTCATTGACTCATTGGAGACTTGGCTACCTCATGAAGAATTAAGGGATCTTCATATATTATATTTTTACCAAGCCAAGTCGTATGGATTATCATCTATATCTTATATCCAATGTTCCTCCTTGCGGTAACTTATACTTCAACTCCTCATGTTTATTGTAAGTTACTTGCCCCTTTGCATATTTGGCTTTGTACCAAATATTTGTGTGTATGTGTTGTGTCTTATTTACCTATCTTGTGTATTCAAGTATGTTTGTTTGACTCATCATATACTTGTGTATTGTTTTGGAGCCTAATGCATCTTGATGATACCTTATTTGGCTCTCTTTGATTGATTAATGGAATATCCCATTTTGGGGGAGTGATATGCTTTGCGCATCTCTCCTTCTATAAAATGTGGGTATATGGGTACCACCACTTAGTATTGATATTGCAAGATTATCTAGTCACTATGTGGTGTGTCATACTCATGAGGAATTAAAATTCTAAATGTCCATTAATCATCTCTAGTCGAATTTTAGTTGCCTCTTGTTTAGAAGAAATGTTTTATCACATTATGGGGGAGTAATATGTTTTGTACATATCACAAGCCTAGAAAATGTGAACATATGAGGTTATGCCACTTAGAGTTGATGCTCTTAATTATCTTGTTCCTAGGTGGCATGTTTGCTCAAACAAGCTCCACTCTTATTAAAAAGCGTTTATTGCTCATCTTATGAGTTCTTGTTTGAGTAAGAAATTCTTGATGCGGTTTTTCCTCAAATACATATCTCTATATTTTATTTGGAACACCGTTTGCTTCAAGTCTTTCTAATCATTGCTATGTGTGATTGGTTGATTAGTTGAAGCCATCAAGAATCTTCATCCATGCATAGTGCTTAATTCTATATACTTATCCTATGCCTTTTATGTGAAGTTGATCCTTACTATCATTGTCAAAACTCCACCGGAAATTATTTCCAATATACTCATTGTCTTTGACAATTGATAACCTTGTATGTGGTTGAATTTTTGGATCATCTTCACCTTGGATTGTTTCTTACTTCCTTATTTTATTTCCAAGAAATCTTTGTTGCTCCCATATGTCTTCCTTGTCCCTTTGAAAAATCTTTTGATAAATCCTCTTGATTCATATCAAGTGTTTGTTTTGGAATACATACCTTTTCCTTATGGTACATTGTGCCATTGTGAAAAGTGTGGAGGGTTTGGTTTATTTGTTCGAACCTTGCTCTTTTGGGATTTTGCTATCTCATTCCTTATTACATATTTTATTAGCTTGAATGAGATAAATCTTTGAGCACGTTTGCTTTATTTCATCCTCTATGCTCAATGGTTTATTCTTAGTTCATTTGTTGAACTTTATTGAACAAATCTTTTGTGATTTGCGTCTTTGATATAATTTGGACAACAAATTTGTTTGGTGACACCTTTATGCCTTATTCAATTCATTTGGTGTTTTGTCCAAAGTATATCTTTCTTGGATCTTTAAAAGTTTTTGTGCATGCCCATATGTAATTTGTTTATAGCATGCTTGCTTTCTTTGATCCATTATATAGGATATACTCCATCAAATCCTAAACGGCTAAGATGTGCATGAAATTCAAATTCCATCCAAATATGCACATATTTATATGGAGTGTGTCCTATATATTGTGGTTAGTCTAACCATGTTGGACCCAATAAGTTTGGGGACCAAGATGTACTTGAATGATGTTTTAGGTACATTGGAGATGCAATGGAGGCTTGTCTCATCTATAAGAAAGGTGTTGTCACCATATGAGAATTGGAGTCAAGCTAGGATGATCGATGAACTCTTATCTACTACATCAAGCCATTGCTATCTCAGTAACAAGTATCTTATTCATGCATTCTCATATAGCATCCAACCTCTTGTAGGTTGTATCTTGGCATGAAATTATTTATTTCGAAAATATTGCGGTTCTTAAAAAATCCTTTTTAAAAGTAAAACTACTTATTGTACATTTGAGTAATTTGAGAAGATGCATATGTTGGGAATATATATAAATCATGTTTATGATTCACCTACCCAAATATGCCCTCTAGCAATTTATTGCATATCAATTCCTCAAAGAATTCTTATGTGCAATTTTGATAAAGAATTGCGAAATAAATCCCTATTTGTGATACTTGTTGCCTCTCTCAAAACATTCCAACTAGCTTTACTTCCCTTATCGTTAGTTGTGATGTTTTTGAGATTTTGTTGGTTGAAGCTCATTCATATACCATAAGTGAAAATTGGAGCCATAGGCTATATATGCTTCTTAAGCAAACATCCTTTGGTATATTTTATGACTTCATCTTGGATATCTTGTCTTATTTATTTTATTAATCTCTTGTGTGTGCATGTTTCTTTATGGATCATCTTGTCCACTTTGGAAACTCATATACATGAGAGCGTTAATCCATCACCTTGATATCCTTGTTCTTTGCCAACCATGTTCTTATCCTTTTGATTTTAGTGTTGTTGGTAAAGAAGATTTATGAGTGCTTGGTTTATTTGTTTTTCTTCATGCACTCATATCTCGTAATTGTTGGACTCAAGTTGTTCTTGATAAGCATATTATCTTTATCTTAGTTGTGTTCTAAATGATATATAGGGAGTGAGGATTCCATGTTTATGCATATTGTATTCAAATGCAAACATTATAAATTATGCACGAACCTTGGGGAGCTTCCTTATTTTTAGAGCATTATATCTCTCTTATCATGATATCTTTGTTTGTCCAATTGGATCTTTGATTGCTTGCATTATTTGTTGAAGCTCACTTCACCATGTTATCTTTATGCAATCCTTGATCCTCAATATAGTTTGAGTTCCTTCAAATATTCATCATTGGATATGTGCATTTGATTCCACTCAAATTATGAGAAGTGCACACCTTGGGGAGGAACTCACATTATATTGGCTTTCTAAATTTTTCACCCATTTTGGCACTCGATGCCAATGGGGGAGAAGTTTAGAGGGTTTAAGGGAATGGTTTTATACTTAAGTTTGGTTTGTTCTTAAGTGTTTTGCCTCTTATGCATTCCATATTCATATGTCTTGCATGGTTATATATATATAGTGGAAATTGTCCCAAAGGTTAATCTTGACAATGTATGCAATGATTTCATGTTCATCACACGTGCATACATTGTGGGGGAGTTTTCTCTATATATATTGGTTCTACTCACATCCCGTGCATTTGTTGTAGTTGTGTGAGTAGAGCCGGTTTTGATATGGGCTAGTAGCTTTGTGTTACTTGAGCATATCAAATACAACCTCTTGTATACAACTTACTCTCGGATAAGTTGCGTACTTGTTTCTAATATTCATTATATAAACCCTCTTATTGTGATTGTCATCAATTACAAAAATGGGGGAGATTGTAAGGGTACATTGCCCCTATGTGTGGTTTTGGTAATTAATGACAACCCCTATGGACTAATGTTTTCATTGAGTTTATATGAAGGAATATTCCATAGGTTCTACTTGTATTCCATGTGTTGGATTCAAGTATGGATGACATGTAAATAAAGATACATCTTGTGTATTGGCATCAAGATCATCGATTTGAAGACATATATGTGATATGATCAAGAAGAAGAAATGAAGATGGATTTCTTATATGGAACTCAATATTAGCCATGCTCTATCTTATGAGAGTATGAGAAGATACAAGGTTGAGTTGGGCAAGTTCAGGATGAGTGATGTCTACGCCCCCCTCCTTTTCCTGTAGACAGTGTTGGGCCTCCAAGAGCAGAGGTTTGTAGAACAGCAGCAAGTTTCCCTTAAGTGGATCACCCAAGGTTTATCGAACTCAGGGAGGAAAAGGTCAAAGATATCCCTCTCAAGCAACCCTGCAACCACAAAGCAAGAAGTCTCTTGTGTCCCCAACACACCTAATAGGTGCACTAGTTCGGCGAAGAGATAGTGAAATACAGGTGGTATGAATAAATAGTAGCAGTAGCAACGGCACCAGAAAAGTGCTTTGCCCAGGACAGTAAACAAGCAGTAGTAACGCAGCAGTAGTAACGCAGTAAAACAGTAAACAAGCAGCGATATCAGTATTTAGGAACAAGGCCTAGGGATTAGACTTTCACTAGTGGACACTCTCAACTTTGATCACATAACAGAATAGATAAATGCATACTCTACACTCTTGTTGGATGATGAACACATTGCGTAGGATTACACGAACCCTCAATGCCGGAGTTAACAAGCTCCACAATATTCAATGTTCATATTTAAATAACCTTAGAGTGCATGAAAGATCAATTCGACTAAACCAAGTACTAACATAGTATGCACACTGTCACCTTCACACTATGTAGGAGGAATAGATCACATCAATACCATCATAGCAATAGTTAACTTCATAATCTACAAGAGATCATAATCATAGTCTACGCCAAGTACTAACACCACACTGTCACCATTACACCGTGCAGGAGGAATAAAACTACTTTAATAACATCACTAGAGTAGCACATAGATAAATTGTGATACAAAACACATTGCAATCATAAAGAGATATAAATAAGCACTTCACTATGCCACTCATAACAGTGAATAAGTATTCTGTGAAATATAGCCTAAGAGACCCACACGGTGCACACACTGTCACCTTTACACACGTGGGACAAGGAGTCTCCGGAGATCACATAAGTAAAATTCACTTGACTAGCATAACGACATCTAGATTACAAGCATCATCATATGAATCTCAATCATGTAAGGCAGCTCATGAGATTATTGTATTGAAGTACATAGGAGAGAGATGAACCACATAGCTACCGGTACAGCCCCGAGCCTCGATGGAGAACTACTCCCTCTTCATGGGAGTAGCAGCGGTGATGAAGATGGCGGTGGAGATGGCAGCGGTATCGATGGAGAAGCCTTCCGGGGGCACTTCCCTGTCCCGGCGGCGTGCCGGAACAGAGACTCCTGTCCCCCAGATCTTGGCTTCGCGATGGCGGCGGCTCTGGAAGGTTTTCTCTGGTTTCGTCGAACGTAATAGGGTTTTCGCGACGGAGACTTTAAATAGGCGGAAGGGCATCCTCGGAGGGGGCCTGGGGCCACCACACCATAGGGCGGCGCGGCCCCCCCTCTGGCCGCGCCAGGGTGTAGTGTGGGGCCCCCAGGGCTTCCCTCTGGCGGCTCTCGAGTGTTCTGGAAGGTTCCGGGAAAAATAGGGACCTCGGCGTTGATTTCGTCCAATTCCGAGAATATTTCCTTACTAGGATTTCTGAAACCAAAAACAACAGAAAACAGGAACTGGCACTTCGGCATCTCGTCAATAGGTTAGTTCCGGAAAACGCATAATAATGACATATAATGTGTATAAAACATGTAGGTATCATCAATAAAGTAGCATGGAACATAAGAAATTATCGATACGTCGGAGACGTATCAGCATCCCCAAGCTTAGTTCTGCTCGTCCCGAGCAGGTAAAACGATAACAAAGATAATTTCTGAAGTGACATGCCATCATAAACTTGATCATATTGTAAACATATGTAATGAATGCAGCGATCAAAACAATGGTAATGACACGAGTAAACAACTGAATCATAAAGCAAAGACTTTTCATGAATAGTACTTTCAAGACAAGCATCAATAAGTCTTGCATAAGAGTTAACTCATAAAGCAATAATTCAAAGTAGAGGTATTGAAGCAACACAAAGGAAGATTAAGTTTCAGCGGTTGCTTTCAACTTATAACATGTGTATCTCATGGATATTGTCAATGCAAAGCAATATAACAAGTGCAATAAGCAAGTATGTAAGAATCAATGCACAGTTCACACAAGTGTTTGCTTCTTAAGGTGGAGAGAGATAGGTGAACTTACTCAACAATAAAAGTAAAAGAATGGTCCTTCAAAGAGGAAAGCATCGATTGCTATATTTGTGCTAGAGCTTTTATTTTGAAAACATAAAGAGAGCATAAAAATAAAGTTTTGAGAGGTGTATGTTGTTGTCAACGAATGGTAGCGGGTACTCTAACCCCCTTGCCAAGCAAACCTTCAAAGAGCGGCTCCCATTTTATTTTATTTTTGGGTGGCACTCCTTCCAACCTTTCTTTCACAAACCATGGCTAACCGAATCCTCGGGTGCCAGCCAACAATCTCATACCATGAAGGAGTGCCTTTTTATTTTAGTTTTATTATGATGACACTCCTCCCAACCTTTGCTTACACAAGCCATGGCTAACCGAATCCTTCGGGTGCCGTCCAACAATCACATACCATGGAGGAGTGTCTATTTTTGTTAATTAATTTGGGACTGGGAATCCCATTGCCAGCTCTTTTTGCAAAATTATTGGATAAGCGGATGAAGCCACTAGTCCATTGGTGAAAGTTGCCCAACAAGATTGAAAGATAAACACCACATACTTCCTCATGAGCTATAAAACATTGACACAAATCAGAGGTGATAAATTTTGAATTGTTTAAAGGTAGCACTCAAGCAATTTACTTTGGAATGGCGGAGAAATACCATGTAGTAGGTAGGTATGGTGGACACAAATGGCATAGTGGTTGGCTCAAGGTTTTTGGATGCATGAGAAGTATTCCCTCTCGATACAAGGTTTAGGCTAGCAAGGTTATTTGAAACAAACACAAGGATGAACCGGTGCAGCAAAACTCACATAAAAGACATATTGTAAACATTATAAGACTCTACACCGTCTTCCTTGTTGTTCAAACTCTTTACTAGAAATTATCTAGACCTTAGAGAGACCAATTATGCAAACCAAATTTTAGCAAGCTCTATGTATTTCTTCACTAATAGGTGCAAAGTATATGATGCAAGAGCTTAAACATGAGCACAACAATTGCCAAGTATCACATTACCCAAGACATTATAGCAATTACTACATGTAGCATTTTCCAATTCCAACCATATAACAATTTAACGAAGAGGAAACTTCGCCATGAATATTATAAGCTAAGAACACATGTGTTCATACGAACCAGCGGAGCGTGTCTCTCTCCCACACAAGCATGATGTAATCCAATTTATTCAAACACAAACAAAAACAAAAGCACACAGACGCTCCAAGTAAAGTACATAAGATGTGATGGAATAAAAATATAGTTTCAGGGGAGGAACCTGATAATGTTGTCGATGAAGAAGGGGATGCCTTGGGCATCCCCAAGCTTAGACGCTTGAGTCTTCTTAGAATATGCAGGGGTGAACCACCGGGGCATCCCCAAGCTTAGCCTTTTCACTCTTCCTGATCGTAGTATATCATCCTCCTCTCTTGACCCTTGAAAACTTCCTTCACACCAAACTCGAAACAAACTCATTAGAGGGTTAGTGCATAATCAAAAACTCACGTGTTCAGAGGTGACACAATCATTCTTAACACTTCTGGACATTGCTCAAAGCTACTGGAAGGTAATGGAACAAAGAAATCCACCCAACACAGCGAAAGAAGCAATGCGAAATAAAAGGCAGAATCTGTCAAAACAGAACAGTCCGTAAAGACGAATTTTAAAATGGCACCAGACTTGATCAGATGAAAATGCTCAAATTGAATGAAAGTTGCGTACATATCTGAGGATCACTCAAGTAAATTGGCATAATTTTCTGAGTTACCTACAGAGAATTAGGCCCAGATTCGTGACAGCAAAGAAATCTGTAACTGCGAAGTAATCCAAATCTAGTATCAACCTTTCTATCAAAGACTTTACTTGGCACAACAATGCAAAAAAATAAGATAAGGAGAGGTTGCTACAGTAGTAAAAACTTCCAAGACACAAATATAAAAAAAAAGTACTGTACCAAAATAACACATGGGTTATCTCCCAAGAAGTTCTTTCTTTATAGCCATTAAGATGGGCTCAGCAGTTTTAATGATGCACTCGCAAGAAATAATATTTGAAGCAAAAGAGAGCATCAAGAGGCAAATTCAAAACACATTTAAGTCTAACATGCTTCCTATGCATAGGAATCTTGTAAATAAACAAATTCAAGAAGCATAATGCAACAAGCATAGAAAGGTAAAACAAGTGTAGCTTCAAAAATTTCAGCACATAGAGAGGTATTTTAGTAACATGAAAATTTCTACAACCATATTTTCCTCTCTCATAATAACTTTCAGTAGTATCATGAGCAAACTCAACAATATAACTATCACATACAGCATTCTTATCATGAGTCTCATGCATAAAATTATTACTCTCCACATAAGCATAATCAATTTTATTAGTACTAGTGGGAGCAAATTCAACAAAGTAGCTATCATTATTATTCTCATCATCAAATATAGGAGGCATATTGTAATCATAATCAAATTTATCCTCCATATCAGGTGGTACCATAAGACTACTATCATTATAATCATCATAAATAGGAGGCAAAGTATCATCAAAGTAAATTTTCTCCTCAATGCTTGGGGGACTAAAAAGATCACGAAAACCAGCTTCCCCAAGCTTAGAACTTTCTATATTATTATCAACAATGGTGTTCAAAGCGTTCATACTAATATTACTACCAGCATGCAAATAAGATTCCATAGGTTTTTTAATTTTCGCATCAAACAATCCATGTTTTAAATCAGGAAATAGAATAAGAAGCTCATTCTTGTCCATTATGCCAAACTAGTGTAAAACAAGAAACAAAAAGATGCAATTGCAGGATCTAAAGGAAATAGCTTCGAGTACTTACAACGGCGCCGGAAAATAGCTTAGTAGCCGAGATCCGGAGTGTGAGTACCTTTTACCTTTCCTCCCCGGCAACGGCGCCAGAAAATAGCTTGATGTCTACGCCCCCCTCCTTTTCCTGTAGACAATGTTGGGCCTCCAAGAGCAGAGGTTTGTAGAACAACAGCAAGTTTCCCTTAAGTGGATCACCCAAGGTTTATCGAACTCAGGGAGGAAAAGGTCAAAGATATCCCTCTCAAGCAACCCTGCAACCACAAAGCAAGAAGTCTCTTGTGTCCCCAACACACCTAATAGGTGCACTAGTTCGGCGAAGAGATAGTGAAATACAGGTGGTATGAATAAATAGTAGCAGTAGCAACGGCACCAGAAAAGTGCTTTGCCCAGGACAGTAAACAAGCAGTAGTAACGCTGCAGTAGTAACGCAGTAAAACAGTAAACAAGCAGCGATAGCAGTAATTAGGAACAAGGCCTAGGGATTAGACTTTCACTAGTGGACACTCTCAACTTTGATCACATAACAGAATAGATAAATGCATACTCTACACTCTTGTTGGATGATGAACACATTGCGTAGGATTACACGAACCCTCAATGCCGGAGTTAACAAGCTCCACAATTCAATGTTCATATTTAAATAACCTTAGAGTGCATGAAAGATCAATTCGACTAAACCAAGTACTAACATAGTATGCACACTGTCACCTTCACACTATGTAGGAGGAATAGATCACATCAATACCATCATAGCAATAGTTAACTTCATAATCTACAAGAGATCATAATCATAGTCTACGCCAAGTACTAACACCACACTGTCACCATTACACCGTGCAGGAGGAATAAAACTACTTTAATAACATCACTAGAGTAGCACATAGATAAATTGTGATACAAAACACATTGCAATCATAAAGAGATATAAATAAGCACTTCACTATGCCACTCATAACAGTGAATAAGTATTCTGTGAAATATAGCCTAAGAGACCCACACGGTGCACACACTGTCACCTTTACACACGTGGGACAAGGAGTCTCCGGAGATCACATAAGTAAAATTCACTTGACTAGCATAACGACATCTAGATTACAAGCATCATCATATGAATCTCAATCATGTAAGGCAGCTCATGAGATTATTGTATTGAAGTACATAGGAGAGAGATGAACCACATAGCTACCGGTACAGCCCCGAGCCTCGATGGAGAACTACTCCCTCCTCATGGGAGCAGCAGCGGTGATGAAGATGGCGGTGGAGATGGCAGCGGTGTCAATGGAGAAGCCTTCCGGGGGCACTTCCCCGTCCCGGCGGCGTGCCGGAACAGAGACTCCTGTCCCCCAGATCTTGGCTTCGCGATGGCGGCGGCTCTGGAAGGTTTTCTCTGGTTTCGTCGAACGTAATAGGGTTTTCGCGACGGAGACTTTAAATAGGCGGAAGGGCATCCTCGGAGGGGGCCTGGGGCCACCACACCATAGGGCGGCGTGGCCCCCCCTCTGGCCGCGCCAGGGTGTAGTGTGGGGCCCCCAGGGCTTCCCTCTGGCGGCTCTCGGGTGTTCTGGAAGGTTCCGGGAAAAATAGGGACCTAGGCGTTGATTTCGTCCAATTCCGAGAATATTTCCTTACTAGGATTTCTGAAACCAAAAACAGCAGAAAACAGGAACTGGCACTTCGGCATCTCGTCAATAGGTTAGTTCCGGAAAACGCATAATAATGACATATAATGTGTATAAAACATGTAGGTATCATCAATAAAGTAGCATGGAACATAAGAAATTATCGATACGTCGGAGACGTATCAATTAGCATCTCAAGTGGATCACATGCTTGAAGCTTGTCGTCCATTTGGTGATAATGGACTTGTGAAGATGTGCATCAATGAAGCTTTCCTATCATAGTGTATGGGGGGGCATTTGTAAGTCTTTACAAAGCAACAATGATCAAGTTGTGGCATTTCGGCTTGTGTAGAGCTTGAAGAGTTATCATCAAGATCAAGCGGGATGCGCAAGGCAAAGGTATGACCTTGATAGGTTTTCCTTTTACCGGTCTCAAGGTGGTTGATGGGAGACCGGATTATAGGATAGATAGCCGCACTATTAAGAGGGGCTTTCGATTGAGTAACTCGATCACATCGTCTTAGGGAGCTCAATCCTTTGCATACTTTGCATATTCCTATTTCTTCTTGGTGTTTCTCGGTGTTAAGTTCTTGAGCTTGTTGCTAGCTTTACAACAAGCCCGAGTTCATCGAAAACGGAGTTCGCATGCATCTTCTATTGCGTTTTCGAGGTTGGGTGATTTTACCGATTATTTATGATATAAGGTTCTACCTTTTATATTCATGATAAAATACCCTCCTATAGTTTCTTGAGTTTTCACTTTCCATAGGATTGCATTTGTTCTTATCTCTCAAACAAAATTGGTTTCATTAGAATCGGAGTTCGGGAGCATTTGTTATTAAAGAAAAAGTAAAAGAAAAGAAAAAAGAAAAGGAAAAGGGGAGGGGCTGCCGGCCGACCGACCGGCCTGCCGGCCCAGGCGCCGGCCCACCCGGTTTGGTCCGGCCCAGGCCGGCCGGCGCCGGCCTGCCCAGCGTGCCGCCGGCCGACCGGCCTCTGGCCGGGCCGGGCCTTCTCCTCCCCGTGCCGGTCTACCCAGCGTGCCGCCCCGGCCAACCGGCCTCTGGCCGGGCCGGGCCGTCTCTGCCTCCCCGCGCGGCCCACTCGGCGCTCCGCCCGGTCGACCGGCCTCCTGGCCGGGCCGGGCCGTCTCTGCCTCCCCGCGCGGCCCACCTCGGGCGCGACCTCCCCTGGCTTATCCGCCGCACAGCGCGGCGCGCGCCCCGCCTTCCTGCAGGTCCGGCTGGGCCGGATCCCAAACCGGCCTGTCCGGCCTCAGCTCCGGTCAGCCGGGTGGGACTATTTTCTGGCCCGTTTTTCTACCTATTTCCTTTGTCTTTTTTCCCCAACGGTTTTATTTTCTCCCATGCTATAAATAGCCCTTCTTCCACCTTGAGCAAACTAGTTCTTCCCATTCTCTCTCCTCCATTGTTGCATTCGAAGAACTTGCTCTCTCTCTTGTTCCCCTCCATGATTCTTGCTCATTCTTGAGGGATCTAAGAGAGGAGATCTAGATCTACACTTCCACCAATCCATTTCTTCTCTAAGTGAGGGGAACTCTTGGGATCTAGATCTTGGAGTCTTTTGTTGACTTTCCCCATTGTTCTTCCTCTCCAATCTCATCCTAGCATTTGTTATTTTGGTGGGATTTGAGAGTGAAGGATTTGAACACCTCTAGTGTTCTTGCTTTGCATCATTGCATAGTGTTGAGCTCTCCACCACGATTAGTTCGAGTGAGAGACCGTGAGCTTGTTACTCTTGGAGGGAGACCTCCTAGTTGGCTTGGCGGTTGGTGCTCCGGTGATCTCTTCAAGAAGATTGTGAAGAGGCCCGGGCTTCTCCTTCGTGGAGCTTGTGAAGTGGTTGTGGAGCTTGCCATCTCCGGAGCGGAGGAAAAGCTAACCATAATGAAAGGGTCATTATCCTTCGTGGGTGTGGTTCGGAGAATAGGGTGAGCCTTCCTGGCGCGGGGAATCCTTCGTGGGACCTCCACTCCTCCAAACGTGACGTACCTTCTTGCAAAGGAAGGGAACACGGTGATACGTCTCAAATGTATCTATAATTTCTTATGTTCCATGCTACTTTTATGATGATACTCACATGTTTTATACACACTTTATGTCATTATTATGCATTTTACGGAACTAACCTATTAACAAGATGCCACAGTGACAGTTCCTGTTTTCTGTTGTTTTTGGTTCCGGAAAGGCTGTTCGGGCAATATTCTCGGAATTCGACGGAACAAAGAACAAATATCTTATTTTCCCGGGAAGATTCCAGAAGTCCGAAGGGGAGACGAAGATGGGCCAGGGGGGCCACACCACACCTGGGCGCGGGCCCAGGCCTGGCCGCGCCGCCAGGTGGGGAGGGCGCCCTGGTGCCCTTCCGACTCCGCCTCTTCGCCTATATAAGCCCTCGTGACCTAAAACTTTGATACCAATTGACGAAACTCCAGAAAGACTCCAGGGGCACCGCCGCCATCGCGAAACTCCGTTTCGGGGGACAGAAATCTCTGTTCCGGCACGCTCCCGGGACGGGGAATTGCCCCCGGAGTCATCTCCATCGACACCACCGCCATCTTCATCGACATTGCTGTCTCCCATGATGAGGAGGGAGTAGTTCTCCCCCGAGGCTGAGGGCTCTACCGGTAGCTATGTGGTTCATCTCTCTCTCCCATGGTGTGATCTTTATGTGATCATGAGCTTTGTATCACTATTAATCCATGTGCTACTCTAGTGATGTTATTAAAGTAGTCTATTCCTCCTCCATGATGTAATGTTGACAGTGTGTGCATCATGTAGTACTTGCCGTAGGTTATGATTGTAATCTCTTGTAGATTATGAAGTTAATTATTACTATGATAGTATTGATGCGATCTATTCCCCCTTTCATAGCTATTGTTGACAGTGTGTATGCTATGTTAGTACTCGGTCTAAATTGCAACGGTCTATTATGCACTCTAGAGGTTACTCTAATATGGACTCCGGATGTTGTGGAGCTTGTTTACTCCGGCTTGAGGTGTGCTTTTATAGCCCTACACAATGAATGGTGTTTGTTATCCAACAAAAGAGTGTGAGAAAGTAGCACAAGTGAAGAGAAGTTATTTATTTATGTGATCATTGTTGAGAGTGTCCACTAGTGAAAGTATGATCTCTAGGCCTTGTTTCTAAGCATTGAAACACCGTTTCCAACAAGTTCTGTTACATGTTTGCTTGCTGCCATCTTTATTTCAGATTGCAATTACTACTTACAATCATCCATATTACTTGTATTTCACTATCTCTTTGCCGAACTAGTGCACCTATACATCTGACAAGTGTATTAGGTGTGTTGGGGACACAAGAGACTTCTTGTATCTTAATTGCAGGGTTGCTTGAGAGGGATATCTTTGACCTCTACCTCCCTGAGTTCGATAAACCTTGGGTGATTCACTTAAGGGAAACTTGCTGCTGTTCTACAAACCTCTGCTCTTGGAGGCCCAACACTGTCTACAGGAATAGAAGCGTGCATAGACATCAAGCTATTTTCTGGCGCCGTTGCCGGGGAGATAAGGTAAAAGGTATTCACATCCTCCGACTACTAAGCTATTTCCTAGCACTGTTGCCGGTGTGTGAGTGCTCGAAGTTATTTCCTTTAGATCCTGCAATTATATCTTTTTGTTTCTTGTTTTTATTTTCACTAGTTAGGCTTAATGGAAAACTACAAAAAAATTAGAGATCTTTATGAACTTTATATTGAATTAGGACATGATGTGTTTGAAGAGAGAATTAAAAAACCTCTGGAATTTTGTTTGCAAAATAGTTGTAGCAATGTTATTAGCGTGAACTCTTTGAACACTATTATTGCTAATGCTATGGAAGAATTTAAGCTTGGGGAAGCTGGTTGTGATATTTTTAGTCCCCCAAGCATGGAGGAGAAAATTTACTTTGATGATACTTTGCCTCCCATTTATGATGATTATAATGATAGTGGTATTTTGATGCCACCTACTATGGAGGATAAAGTTTATTATGATTATACTATGCCTCCTATATATGATGATTACGGTGATGAGAATAATAATGATAGCTACTTTGTTGAATTTGCTCCCACTACAATTAATAAGAATGACTATGCTTATGTTGGAAGTAGTAATTATTTTATGCATGAGACTCATGATAAGAATGCTTTATGTGATAGTTATATTGTTGAGTTTGTTCATGATGCTACTGGAAATTATTATGAGAGAGTAAAATATGGTTGTAGAAATTTTCATGTTACTAAAACACCTCTCTACATGCTGAAAATTTTGAAGTTACTCGTGTTTTATCTTCCTATGATTGTCACTTTGTTCTTCATGAATTTATTTGTGTACAAGATTCCTATGCATAAGAAGCGGGTTAGGCTTAAATTTGTTTTGAACTTGCTTTTTGATGCTCTCTTTGCTTCAACTCTTATTTCTTATGTGAGCATCATTAAAATTGCTGAGCCCATCTTAATGGCTATAAAGAAAGCGCTTATGGGAGACAACCCATCATTTTACTTCTGCAATTTTTGTTTTATATTTGAGTCTTGGAGGTTGTTACTACTGTAGCAACCTCTCCTTATCTTTATTTTATTGCATTGTTGTGCCAAGTAAAGTCTTTGATAGTAAGGTTGATACTAGATTTGGATTACTGCGCAGAAATAGATTTCTGGCTGTCACGAAACTGAGTAGGTATCTCTGTAGGTAACTCAGAAAAATCTGCCAATTTACGTGAGTGATCCTCAGATATGTACGCAACTTTCATTCAATTTGAGAATTTTCATCTGAGCAAGTTAAGTGCCTCTAAAAAATTCGTCTTTACGGACTGTTCTGTTTTGACAGATTCTGCCTTTTATTTCGCATTGCCTCTTTTGCTATGTTGGATGGATTTCTTTGTTCCATTAACTTTCAGTAGATTTGTGCAATGTCCAGAAGTGTTAAGAATGATTATGTCAACTTTGAATATGTGAATTTTTGATTATGCACTAACCCTCTAATGAGTTTGTTTTGAGTTTGGTGTGGAGGAAGTTTTCAAGGGTCAAGAGAGGAGGATGATACAATATGATCAAGAAGAGTGAAAAATCTAAGCTTGGGAATGCCCCCGTGGTTCATCCCTGCATATTTCAAGAAGACTCAAGCATCTAAGCTTGGGGATGCCCAAGGCATCCCCTTCTTCATCGACAACTTATCAGGTCACCTCTAGTGAAACTATATTTTTATTCCGTCACATCTTATGTGCTTTACTTGGAGCGTCTGTATGTTTTTATTTTTGTTTGTGTTTGAATAAATTGGATCCTATCTATCTTGTTTGGGAGAGATACACGCTCCGCTTTTTCATTTGAACACTTGTGTTCTTCGTTTTACTTTTAATGTTCATGGTAAAAGTTGGAAGCTACTGCATTTATTGCTATTTGGTTGGAAACATAAAATGCTTCATGTGGTAATTGGTATATTGTCTTGAATAATTTGATACTTGGCAATTGTTTTGAGTTCTCAAGTAGATCATGTTTAAGCTCTCGCATCATGTAGATTGCACCTATTAGTGGAGAACTACTGTAGAGCTTGTTGAAATTTGGTTTGCATGATTGGTCTCTCTAAAAGTCTAGATATTTTCTGGTAAAGTGTTTGAACAACAAGGAAGACAGTGTAGAGTCTTATAATGCTTGCAATATGTTCTTATGTAAGTTTTGCTGTACCAGTTCATACTTGTGTTTGCTTCAAACAACCTTGCTAGCCAAAGCCTTATACTGAGAGGGAATGCTTCTCGTGCATCCAAAACCTTGAGCCAAAACCTATGCCATTTGTGTCCACCATACCTACCTACTATGTGGTATTTCTCTGCCATTCCAAAGTAAATTGCTTGAGTGCTACCTTTAAAATTTCATTCCTTGTCTTTGCAATATATAGCTCATGGGAAAGTAGTCTTAAAAACTATTGTGGTAAAGAATATGTCGCTTATGTATCTTATTTCTTATAAGTTGCTTGTTGAGCGGTAACCATGTTTCTGGGGACGCCATCAACTATTACACCTTTGTTAAATATCATGTGAGTTGCTATGCATGTTCGTCTTGTCTGAAGTAAGGGTGATTTATCATGATCAAATGGTTTGAGTATGCATATTGTTAGAGAAGAACATTGGGCCGCTAACTAAAGCCATGTATCATGGTGGAAGTTTCAGTTTGGACATTAATCCTCAATCTCTTATGAGAATATTATTTGTTGTTGAATGCTTATGCATTAAAGAGGAGTCCATTATCTGTTTTGTATGTTGTCCCGGTATGGATTCTAAGTTGAGAATAATCAAAAGCGAGAAATCCAATGCGAACTTTCTCCTTAGACCTTTGTACAGGCGGCATAGAGGTACCCCTTTGTGACACTTGGTTGAAACATATGTGATGCAATGATAATCCATGGAAATCCAAGCTAATTAGGACAAGGTGCGAGCACTATTGGTATTCTATGCATGAGGCTTGCAACTTATAGGATGTCTCATGCATAACACATATGAATTATTACTACCGTTGACAAAATTGTTTCTATGTTTTCAAAATAAAAGCTCTAGCACAAAAATAGTAATCCATGCTTCCCTCTGCGAAGGGCCTTTCTTTTACCTTTATGTTGAGTCAGTTTACCTACTTCTTTCTATCTTAGAAGCAAACACTTGTGTCAACTGTGTGCATTGATTCATACATACTAGCTTATTTGCATTCATCATATTACTTTGTGTTGACAATCATCCATGAGATATACATCCATGAGATATACATGTTGAAGTTGAAAGAAACTGCTGAGACTTATATCTTCCTTTGTGTTCCTTCAAAACTTTCTACTAAGAATTTATTGCTTTATGAGTTAACTCCTATGCAAGTCTTATTGATGCTTGTCTTGAAAGTACTATTCATGAAAAGTCTTTGCTATATGATTCAGTTGTTTAGTCATTGTCTTTGCCATTGCTTCGAATCACTTCATTCATTTCATATGCTTTACAATAGTATTGATCAACATTATAATAGCATGTCACTTCAGAAATTATCCTTGTTATCGTTTACCCACTCGAGGGCGAGTAGGAACTAAGCTTGGGGATGCTTGATACGTCTCAAACGTATCTATAATTTCTTATGTTCCATGCTACTTTTATGATGATACTCACATGTTTTATACACACTTTATGTCATTATTATGCATTTTCCGGAACTAACCTATTAACAAGATGCCACAGTGCCAGTTCCTGTTTTCTGTTGTTTTTGGTTCCAGAAAGGTTGTTCGAGCAATATTCTCGGAATTCGACGAAACAAATACCAAATATCTTATTTTCCCGGGAAGGTTCCAGAAGTCCGAAGGGGAGACGAAGATGGGCCAGGGGCCCCCACACCACACCTGGGCGCGGGCCCAGGCCTGGCCGTGCCGCCAGGTGGGGAGGGCGCCCTGGTGCCCTTCCGACTCCGCCTCTTCGCCTATATAAGCCCTTGTGACCTAAAACTTCGATACCAATTGACGAAACTCCAGAAAGACTCCAGGGGCTGTTATGACCGGCCTGGTCTACCGCCGGAGGGGGCCCACTGGCCCAACCGGCCAGGCTTAGTTAGGGGCTTAGCCCAGTTAGCAGATTAGGGTTTCGCAGTTCTCTTATAAATACAAGTTGTAATAGACTATATCGATCAAGCAATAATCAATATCATTATTGCCGACTCCCAGAGGATTCGGCCTTCTCCTTGTTGGAGATATGCCCAAGAGGCAATAATAAAAGTGGTTATTATATATCTTTATGTTTATGATAAATGTTTATATACCATGCTATAATTGTATTAACCGAAACATTGATACATGTGTGATATGTAAACAACAAAGAGTCCCTAGTATGCCTCTTAACTAGCTTGTTGATTAATGGATGATTAGTTTCATAATCATGAACATTGGATGTTATTAATAACAAGGTTATATCATTATATGAATGATGTAATGGACACACCCAATTAAGCGTAGCATAAAATCACGTCATTAAGTTATTTGCTATAAGCTTTCGATACATAGTTACCTAGTCCTTATGACCATGAGATCATGTAAATCACTTATACCGGAAAGGTACTTTGATTACATCAAATGCCACTACATAAATGGGTGGTTATAAAGGTGGGATTAAGTATCCGGAAAGTATGAGTTGAGGCATATGGATCAACAGTGGGATTTGTCCATCCCGATGACGGATAGATATACTCTGGGCCCTCTCGGTGAAATGTCATCTAATGTCTTGCAAGCATATGAATAAGTTCATAAGAGACCACATACCATGGTACGAGTAAAGAGTACTTGTCAGGAGACGAGGTTGAACAAGGTATAGAGTGATACCGATGATCAAACCTCGGACAAGTAAAATATCGCATGACAAAGGGAATTGGTATCGTATGTGAATGGTTCATTCGATCACTAAAGTCATCGTTGAATATGTGGGAGCCATTATGGATCTCCAGATCCCGCTATTGGTTATTGGTCGGAGAGAGTACTCAACCATGTCCACATAGTTCGCGAACCGTAGGGTGACACACTTAAGGTTTGATGTTGAAATGGTAGAACTTGAAATATGGAATGGAGTTTGAAGTTTTGTTCGAAGTCCCGGATGGGATCCCGGACATCACGAGGAGTTCTGGAATGGTCCGGAGAATAAGATTCATATATAGGAAGTCATTTTATAAGTTTTAAAATGATCCGGTGATTTTGCGGAAGGTTCTAGAAGGTTCTAGAAAAGTCTGGAAGGAATCACTAAGGAAGGAGGAGTCCCGGAGGGACTCCACCTCCCCATGGCCGGCCAACCCTAGAGGGGGGAGTCCAAGGTGGACTCCACCAAGGGGGCCGGCCACCCCCCCACATGGAAGGGGGGAATCCCACCTCAAGTGGGATTCCCACCTTGGGTAGGTTTCCCTACTACATGGAAGGTTTTGGGTTGGGGTCTTATTCGAAGACTTGTAGTCCAACACTTGGGGGTTCCACCTATATAATGAGGGGCCAAGGGGAGGGGGCCGGCCACCACAACACCACCACCTTGGCCGCACCCCAAGGAGGCCGGCCACCCCCTCTCCCCAAACCCTAGCCGCCCCACTCCTCCCCCTCTCCCGCAACGCTTAGCGAAGCTCCGCCGGAGATTTCCATCGCCACCGCCACCACGCCGTCGTGCTGCCGGATTGAAGGAGGAGCTACTACTTCCGCTGCCCGCTGGAACGGGGAGGTGGACGTCGTATTCATCAACACCGAACGTGTGATCGAGTACGGAGGTGCTGCCCGATCGTGGCACCGTGATCAAGATCTTCTACGCGCTTTTGCAAGCGGCAAGTGATCGTCTACCGCAGCAACAAGAGCCTCATCTTGTAGGCTTTGGAAATCTTCAAGGGTGAGTCTCGATCATCCCCTCGTTGCTCCCGTCTTCTAGATTGCATCTTGGCTTGGATTGCGTTCTCGCCGTAGGAATTTTTTTGTTTTCTATGCAACGAATCCCTACAGTGGTATCAGAGCCAGGTCTATGCATAGATGGTTGCACGAGTAGAACACAATGGTTTTGTGGGCGTTGATGCTCTTGTTGTCTTTAGTTTGAGTACTTTGCATCTTTGTGGCATAGTGGGATGAAGCGGCTCGGACTAACTTTACATGACCGCGTTCATGAGACTTGTTCCTCGTTCAACATGCAACTTGTATTGCATAAGAGGCTTTGCGGGTGTCTGTCTCTCCTACTATAGTGAAGATTCAATTTACTCTTCTATTGACAACACTAGTATCACCGTTGTGGTTCATGTTCGTAGGTAGATTAGATCTCTCTCGAAAACTCTAAACCACGTAAAATATGCAAACCAAATTAGAGACGTCTAACTTGTTTTTGCAGGGTTTGGTGATGTGATATGGCCATAATGTGACGATGAATATGTATGAGATGATCATTATTGTACTGTGGCAACCGGCAGGAGCCTTATGGTTGTCTTTAAATTTCATGTTGAGTAGTATTTCAAAGTAGTTGTAATAGTTGCTACATGAGGTGAACAACCATGAAGACGGCGCCATTGACCTTGACGCTACGCCAACGATGATGGAGATCATACCCGAAGATGATGGAGATCATGTCCGTGCTTTGGAGATGAAGATCAAAGGCGCAAAGACAAAAGGGCCATATCATATCACATATGAACTGCATGTGATGTTAATCCTTTTATGCATCTTATTTTGCTTAGATCGCGACGGTAGCATTATAAGATGATCCCTCACTAAAATATCAAGATAATAAAGTGTTCATCCTTAGTAGCACCGTTGCCAAGACTTGTCATTTCGAAGCATCTCGTGATGATCGGGTGTGATAGAATCAACAAGTGCATACAACGGGTGCAAGCCAGTTTTGCACATGCGGATACTAAGGTGGCCTTGACGAGCCTAGCATGTACAGACATGGTCTCGGAACACGTGATACCGAATGGTAGAGCATGAATCATATGATTGATATGATGAACACTTTGAGTGTTCGCCATTGAAATTACACCTTGTCTCGTGATGATCGGACTTAGGTGTGGTGGATTTGGTTCGTGTAATCACTAAGACAATGCGAGGGATATTGTTTTGAGTGGGAGTTCACCTAGATTTTTAATTATGTTGAATTAAAATTTGAACTCAATTTGTCATAAACTTAGTCTAAACTATTGCAAATATATGTTGTAGAGATGGCGTCCCCAATCAATTTTAACCAGTTCCTAGAGAAAGAAAAGCTTAAGAGCAACGGTAGCAACTTCACCGATTGGTTCCGTCGTGTGAGGATCTTCCTCTCTGGCGGAAATCTGCAATATGTGCTTGATGCACCGCTAGGTGACCCTCCTGCAGAAACAGAAACCGATAAAGTAAAGAATGTTTACGCAACTCTGAAAGCTCGGTACTCTCAAGTTCAGTGTGCCATCCTGTGCAGTTTGGAAGCCGATCTTGAAAAACGTTTTGAGCACCACGATCCTCATGAGTTGGTCAATGAGCTGAAAGCTATATTTGAAACTCATGCGGCCGTGGAATGCTATGAAGCATCGAAACACTTTTTCAGCTGCATGATGGAAGAAGGCAGCTCCGTTAGTGAGCACATGCTCGCCATGACCGGGCATGCGAAGAAACTCAGTGACTTGGGAATAGTGATTCCTAACAGACTGGGGATTAATCGTGTTCTTCAATCACTTCCACCAAGTTAAAAGAACTTTGTGATGAACTACAATATGCAGAACATGAACAAAGAGTTACCTGAACTCTTTGGCATGCTAAAAGCTGCTGAGATTGAGATCAAGAAAGAGCACCAAGTGTTGATGGTCAACAAGACCACCAGTTTCAAGAAACAGGGCAAGTCTAAGGAAAAATTCAAGAAGGGTGGCAAGAAAGCTGCCACACCTCCTATGAAACCTAAGAACGGCCCTAAGCCTGATGCTGAGTGCTATTACTGCAAGGAGAAGGGACACTGGAAGCGTAATTGCTCCAAGTATCTGGCTGATCTGAAGAGCGGCCTTGTCAAGAAGAAGAAAGAAGGTATATCTGATATACATGTTATAGATGTTTATCTCACTGGTTCTCGTTCTAGTACCTGGGTATTTGATACTGGTTCGGTTGCTCATATTTGTAACTCGAAACAGGAACTAAGGAATAAACGAAGACTACTGAAAGATGAAGTGACGATGCGCGTTGGAAACGGATCCAAAGTCGATATGATCGCTGTCGGCACACTTC
Organism: Lolium perenne; assembly: GCF_019359855.2. Taxonomy (NCBI): domain Eukaryota; kingdom Viridiplantae; phylum Streptophyta; class Magnoliopsida; order Poales; family Poaceae; genus Lolium; species Lolium perenne. The sequence goes on from NC_067249.2 coordinate 195,751,830, forward strand.
CTCTACATCTACCTTCGGGATTAGTTTTAAGCCTAAATAATTGTTATTTTGTACCCGCGTTGAGCATGAACATTATATCTGGATCTTGTTTAATGCAAGACGGTTATTCATTCAAGTCTGAGAATAATGGTTGTTCTATTTTTATGAATAATATCTTTTATGGTCGAGCACCTGAAAAGAATGGCTTATTTCTGTTAGATCTCGATAGTAGTGATACGCATATACATAACATTGATGCTAAGTGAATTAAATTGAATGATAATTCTACTTATATGTGGCACTGTCGTCTTGGTCATATTGGAGTGAAACGCATGAAGAAACTCCATACTGATGGATTACTTGAATCACTTGACTTTGAGTCACTTGATAGATGCGAAGCATGTCTAATGGGAAAAATGACTAAGACTCCATTTTCTGGTACGATGGAGCGAGCTACTGACTTATTGGAAATCATACATACTGATGTGTGCGGACCAATGAGTGTAGCATCGCGCGGTGGTTATCGTTATGTTCTAACCTTCACAGATGATCTGAGTAGATATGGGTATATCTATTTCATGAAACATAAATCCGAAACTTTCGAGAAGTTTAAGGAATTCCAAAGTGAAGTAGAAAATCAACGTAACAACAAGATTAAATTTCTACGATCTGATCGCGGAGGTGAATATCTGAGTTATGAGTTTGGCATGCATTTAAAGAAATGCGGAATACTTTCACAATTGACACCGCCAGGAACACCACAACGAAACGGTGTGTCCGAACGTCGTAATCGAACTCTCTTAGATATGGTTCGTTCTATGATGTCTCTTACTGATTTGCCATTATCATTTTGGAGTTATGCATTAGAGACAGCCACATTCACTTTAAATAGAGCACCATCAAAATCCGTAGAAACGACACCGTATGAATTATGGTTTAATAAGAAACCTAAGCTGTCGTTCATTAAAGTTTGGGGTTGCGAAGCCTATGTAAAGAAGTTACAACCGGACAAGCTAGAACCCAAAGCGGAGAAATGCGTCTTCATAGGATACCCTAAGGAAACTATAGGGTACACTTTCTATCACAGATCCGAAGGCAAAATCTTTGTTGCTAAGAACGGAACCTTTCTTGAGAAAGAATTTCTCACTAAAGAAGTGACTGGAAGAAAAGTAGAACTCGATGAGATTGATGAATCTTTACTCGTTGATCAGAGTAGCGCAGTACCGGAAGTTGTACCTGTACCGCCTACACCGGCAACAGAAGAAGCTAATGATAATGATCATGAAACTTCGAACGAGGAAACTACTGAACCTCGCAGATCGACAAGGGAACGTGCCACTCCAGATTGGTATGATCCTTGTCTAAATGTCATGATTGTGGATAACAATGATGAGGACCCTGCGACGTATGAAGAAGCGATGATGAGCCGAGATTCCAACAAATGGCAAGAAGCCATGAAATCCGAAATGGGATCCATGTATGATAACAAAGTATGGACTTTGGTAGACTTACCTGATAGCCGCAAGGCTGTCGAGAATAAATGGATCTTCAAGAGAAAAACAGATGCTGATGGTAATATTACTGTCTATAAAGCTCGACTTGTCGCAAAGGGTTTCCGACAAATTCAAGGAGTTGACTACGATGAGACTTTCTCACCTGTAGCGAAGCTAAAATCTGTGAGGATTTTGTTAGCAATAGCTGCATTTTTCGATTATGAGATTTGGCAGATGGATGTCAAAACAGCGTTCCTTAATGGAGACATTGAGGAAGAGTTGTATATGGTACAACCCAAAGGTTTTGTCGATCCTAAAAATGCTGACAAAGTATGCAAACTTCAGCGTTCAATCTATGGACTGAAGCAAGCATCAAGAAGTTGGAACCGACGCTTTGATAAGGTGATCAAAGACTTCGGGTTTATACAGTGTCATGGAGAGGCCTGTATTTACAAGAAAGTGAGTGGGAGCTCTGTAGCATTCCTGATATTATATGTAGATGACATATTATTGATTGGGAATGATATAGAACTATTAAGCAGTGTAAAAGGTTATTTGAATAATAGTTTTTCAATGAAAGACCTTGGTGAAGCATCGTATATATTAGGCATCAAGATTTATAGAGATAGATCAAGACGTCTAATAGGGATATCACAGAGTACATACCTGGACAAGATTCTAAAGAAGTTTAGAATGGAAGAAAGTAAGAAAGGGTACTTACCTATGATGCCAGGCAAGGTCTTGAGTAAGACTCAAGGACCGACTACGGCAGAAGAAAGAGAAAGGATGAGTCAGATCCCCTATGCCTCGGCAGTAGGCTCTATTATGTATGCCATGCTATGTACTAGACCGGATATAGCACATGCTGTTAGTTTGACTAGCAGATATCAAAGTGATCCAGGAATGGAACACTGGACAGCGGTCAAGAATATCCTGAAGTACTTAAAAAGAACTAAGGATATGTTTCTTTGTTATGGAGGTGACCAAGAGCTCGTTGTAACAAGTTACACCGATGCAAGTTGGAACACTGATCCTGATGACTCTAAGTCACAGTCTGGGTACGTGTTTATATTGAATGGTGCTGCGATGGTGGGCAAGCTCAAAGCAGTGCACGGTGGCGAAGTCTTCAACAGAATCAGAGTACATAGCGGCTTCAGAGGCTTCATCAGAAGCGGTATGGATGAAGAGGTTCATTGTAGAGCTCGGTGTGGTTCCTAGTGCATTGGACCCACTAGTCATCTATTGTGACAACATGGGTGCCATCGCCAATGCACAAGAACCAAGGTCACACAAGAGGTTGAAGCATATCAAGCTGCGTTACCACTCGATTCGCGAGTACATCGAAGATGGAGAAGTAAAGATTTGCAAAGTACACACTGATCTGAATGTAGCAGATCCATTGACTAAAGCTCTCCCTAGGGCAAAGCATGACCAACACCAGAATGCCATGGGTGTTAGGTACATTACAATGTAATCTAGATTATTGACTCTAGTGCAAGTGGGAGACTGTTGGAGTTATGCCCAAGAGGCAATAATAAAAGTGGTTATTATATATCTTTATGTTTATGATAAATGTTTATATACCATGCTATAATTGTATTAACCGAAACATTGATACATGTGTGATATGTAAACAACAAAGAGTCCCTAGTATGCCTCTTAACTAGCTTGTTGATTAATGGATGATTAGTTTCATAATCATGAACATTGGATGTTATTAATAACAAGGTTATATCATTATATGAATGATGTAATGGACACACCCAATTAAGCGTAGCATAAGATCACGTCATTAAGTTATTTGCTATAAGCTTTCGATACATAGTTACCTAGTCCTTATGACCATGAGATCATGTAAATCACTTATACCGGAAAGGTACTTTGATTACATCAAACGCCACTGCGTAAATGGGTGGTTATAAAGGTGGGATTAAGTATCCGGAAAGTATGAGTTGAGGCATATGGATCAACAGTGGGATTTGTCCATCCCGATGACGGATAGATATACTCTGGGCCCTCTCGGTGAAATGTCGTCTAATGTCTTGCAAGCATATGAATAAGTTCATAAGAGACCACATACCACGGTACGAGTAAAGAGTACTTGTCAGGAGACGAGGTTGAACAAGGTATAGAGTGATACCGATGATCAAACCTCGGACAAGTAAAATATCGCGTGACAAAGGGAATTGGTATCGTATGTGAATGGTTCATTCGATCACTAAAGTCATCGTTGAATATGTGGGAGCCATTATGGATCTCCAGATCCCGCTATTGGTTATTGGTCGGAGAGAGTACTAAACCATGTCCACATAGTTCGCGAACCGTAGGGTGACACACTTAAGGTTTGATGTTGAAATGGTAGAACTTGAAATATGGAATGGAGTTCGAAGTCCCGGATGGGATCCCGGACATCACGAGGAGTTCCGGAATGGTCCGGAGAATAAGATTCATATATAGGAAGTCATTTTATAAGTTTTAAAATGATCCGGTGATTTTGCGGAAGGTTCTAGAAGGTTCTAGAAAAGTCCGGAAGGAATCACTAAGGAAGGAGGAGTCCCGGAGGGACTCCACCTCCCCATGGCCGGCCAACCCTAGAGGGGGGAGTCCAAGGTGGACTCCACCAAGGGGGCCGGCCACCCCCCCACATGGAAGGGGGGAATCCCACGTGGGATTCCCACCTTGGGTAGGTTTCCCTACTACATGGAAGGTTTTGGGTTGGGGTCTTATTCAAAGACTTGTAGTCCAACACTTGGGGGTTCCACCTATATAATGAGGGGCCAAGGGGAGGGGGCCGGCCACCACAACACCACCACCTTGGCCGCACCCCAAGGAGGCCGGCCACCCCCTCTCCCCAAACCCTAGCCGCCCCACTCCTCCCCCTCTCCCGCAACGCTTAGCGAAGCTCCGCCGGAGATTTCCATCGCCACCGCCACCACGCCGTCGTGCTGCCGGATTAAGGAGGAGCTACTACTTCCGCTGCCCGCTGGAACGGGGAGGTGGACGTCGTCTTCATCAACACCGAATGTGTGACCGAGTACGGAGGTGCTGCCCGATCGTGGCACCGTGATCAAGATCTTGTACGCGCTTTTGCAAGCGGCAAGTGATCGTCTACCGCAGCAACAAGAGCCTCATCTTGTAGGCTTTGGAAATCTTCAAGGGTGAGTCTCGATCATCCCCTCGTTGCTCCCGTCTTCTAGATTGCATCTTGGCTTGGATTGCGTTCTCGCAGTAGGAATTTTTTGTTTTCTATGCAACGAATCCCTACATTCCTGCCCGCGCCGCCCCAAACCCTAGCCACCGCCTTCCACGCGCGCCCGCACCGGCGCCCTGCCGCCGGCGCCGCCTCTCTTCCTCTCGCCTGCAACACTTCCACCCCTACAATCTACGCCCCCGTCCTGGTAGAACCCTAGATTCTACCAATTTGGTATCAGAGACCTCTACGATCATTTCTTCGAGCCAGCCCACTGCCGCCACCTCCGCCGCCTCCGAGACGCCGCCGGCCTCCTCCGCCGCCGCGCACCTGCCGCCGCCCTCCACGGGCGACGCGGCGCCCCTGGCAGATGTCGCCGGCGCCGCCCCCCTCCTCTCGCAGCAAGAGCTTTCGACGGCCATCCGCGACCTCGCCACCGCCGTCCAGGGCATCCGCCTATACCTCATCGGTACGCAGGGGATGACCACGCCGCCTCCATCGCGAAACTCCATTTCGGGGGACAGAAGTCTCTGTTCCGGCACGCCGCCGGGACGGGGAATTGCCCCCGGAGTCACCTCCATCGACACCACCGCCATCTTCATCGCCATTGCTGTCTCCCATGATGAGGAGGGAGTAGTTCTCCCACGAGGCTGAGGGCTCTACCGGTAGCTATGTGGTTCATCTATCTCTCCCATGGTGTGATCTTTATGTGATCATGAGCTTTGTATCACTATTAATCCATGTGCTACTCTAGTGATGTTATTAAAGTAGTCTATTCCTCCTCCATGATGTAATATTGACAGTGTATGCATCATGTAGTACTTGGCGTAGGTTATGATTGTAATCTCTTGTAGATTATGAAGTTAATTATTACTATGATAGTATTGATGCGATCTATTCCCCCTTTCATAGCTATTGTTGACAGTGTGTATGCCATGTTAGTACTCGGTCTAAATTGCAACGGTCTATTATGCACTCTAGAGGTAACTCTAATATGAACTCCGGATGTTGTGGAGCTTGTTTACTCCGGCTTGAGGTGTGCTTTTATAGCCCTACACAATGAATGGTGTTTGTTATCCAACAAGAGAGTGTGAGAAAGTAGCACAAGTGAAGAGAAGTTATTTATTTATGTGATCATTGTTGAAAGTGTCCACTAGTGAAAGTATGATCCCTAGGCCTTGTTTCTAAGCATTGAAACACCGTTTCCAACAAGTTCTGTTATATGTTTGCTTGCTGCCATCTTTATTTCAGATTGCAATTACTACTTACAATCATCCATATTACTTGTATTTCACTATCTCTTCGCCGAACTAGTGCACCTATACATCTGACAAGTGTATTAGGTGTGTTGGGGACACAAGAGACTTCTTATATCTTAATTGCAGGGTTGCTTGAGAGGGATATGTAATATCCCAGGATTTGGGGTTACAAAAATAGAGGAAACAGATGTGTGCATTGCATTCATGCATAGAAAATCCGGGGAATTTTCGCGCATTCATCTAAAACACAAAGTGATCGAGGTTTCTCTTGTGTCGATGGAATTGATGTGTCATCGACACAAGTGCGATAAATTTCGACATGACCTTTATTGATTTATTATGTTTTCGAGGGAAATAGTTTGAATTCAAATTCAATTATGAAAGACATAATTCAAATCATAAATTGAATTGGAATTTGAAATTTGAACAAGTATATAAATATAATATGTAAAAGTAAATACACTTGATAAGTCCAAATAAATAAATGAGTTAACTTTATTACAAATAACATTATTCAATAACTTACAAGCTAGAAAAGAAATGTAAAATTACAAAATAATAAAAGAAAACCCTAAAACTAAATCTTCATCTTCTCAATCCTTATTCTTCTTTTCCTGCAATAAGAAAAACAAAACAAAAGACAAACAAATAATTGTGTCATGGTTAGAAATGTTTGCCTTCACCTTTGGTGAGGCAATATTACTGTTGGTGGCTAGCAAAAGGGTTTCAAGAACTACTCTTGATCCCTAATGATGATTAGAGGGAATTAATTCTTTATTAGGCAACCTCAGGAAGGAATGGATCATATAAGGGACAGATGGGTCAATTGGATCATGGAACATTCATCAAGAAGGCAACCAGGGACTAGAGGCATTAGCAGCTGATCCATATCACAAGGCAACATAATTTGAGGCAACAAGGCAACTATTTAAAATTTCCCTCTAATCTAGCTAGCAACCATGAAGGCTTACAAGATGATATAAAGTGATCATATGTGACATGGAAAAGTCAAAATGATCTTAAGCAAATATTTTATAAACCACTTGATAATTAAGCAGTAGCTTAATTAATATTTAAGCAACCAAATCATTAAACCATAAATAGTTCAGTTCACATAGTTATCAGCCATTGAGATAGATAAGGAAGCTCACAGTAGTCCACACAAAAAGAAAGAAAAGACCAGGGATAATTATCCATGCCCATCGGTAGCTTGTGTAAGGGGGGAAGCACTCAACTTGGCAACTTGTACCCACGGGTGAGGTGGGGACCATTTGCAAGCAGCACACACAACACATTCAGCTGTGTGTTGTCATCACCACAGTGAACAGCCCCACTGTATATAACCAGTACACACCCATGTCTTAGCCGAAACACCCAGCAGCAGTTCTCTGCAACCATTACACTAGCAAAAACCCACCAGTATGTGAAGAGCAACCCAAGAACCACCACTGAAATCGGAAGCTGGAACTGGGAAGAAATAGAAGAAGCTGGGAGGCGCAGGTCATCCACCCGAAGATGGATAGTCTAAATCAGGAACTAACATACAAGATGCAGCAGGTAGAAATTACCAACCAATCTCAATATATCATGTAGTATCAGTTTTTGCGTAGACATCTTCAGCCAAAGAAAAAGAATCAACACAGTCATTCCATCTAGCTATCTTTCCACTAGATTTTCATCTAGGAGGATAGAAAAAATGTATTCCTCTCAGATCTGCATAGAGGTGCTATGCTAAATCATCACTGAGGATAAAAAGAAAAGACAGTATAGCATCTGTTCTTATTTCAAGTGGGTGCCTCAGCCTTTGCATCATCGGCAAGGCTACAAGATCAAGCATATCATCTGTTCTTATCAGTTTATATTTAGAACCAGAGAAACCATCTATAAGGGCAGCTATATCCATAAATACAAGCCAACCATCAAGTAAATCATCAAGCACCAATATCTCTACCTTGTTGATTAAACTCAACCCATACATGCAACATCAAATTATTATACCAAGATAATTATGCCTGGATGAATAAACCATCCAAACAGGGGCACCACACCTACACATCCACAACAGAGTGTCCATATAGATAAATTTCAGAGAATTACTTGGGGTCCAGGAACAATCCCAGGCCAACCAAGTTATCTCCAAGCAGAGCCATAATTAAAGCAATCATCTAATTGCCACCCAGCCAACAAGCATCATGTATTGCCCAAGCAGCACAAGTACTAACCATGAATTGCTTTTCCAGCATGTTTGAGCTCAATTAAGATTAAACAGCAGTACCACTGAACTTCTTCAGTTAACACAACAGTCCATATTGTAGTGTATATACAGTTCCGTCAGTAAAAGTAACACAGCCAGACACACATGATATGGATGAAAAGAATCACCCAAACAGAGGCATCCTTGCACCAACTACACCAGGATCAATCAAGCTATAAATTAAGCTCCTGGAAGAGATCACCACGAGCTAAGCATTACTGGCCCAAACCACATTTCTCAATCCCCACTATAAGCACACCAATCAATGGGCGCATTAAATCAACTAGCAGTAGATGCACAGGTACTGGAAATCACCACTCTTAAGCACCAATTAACAACAATGCTACAATCACCACAAGTAGATAGCTGAGGCAGTACATCGAACATAAATAGAAGAGAGGAGAGAATAACAGCTCACAGTGAGGTAGAGGGTTCATGCAAGAAGCGGACGCCGTCCAGCCGGCGTCGAGGAGGAAGTAGTCACAACAGCACAGCACAGCACCGCAGCACCACACCACCAGATCGTCACCACACCGCCACCAATTCACCACCAAAACGACCGACCAATAGATGGAGGACGCCGGGGTTGCAGGGGATGCTGTCCCGCCAGCGTCGAGTAGCAGTAGTCCAGGCGGTGGATGAGGGCGAAGCCTCACCGGACAGCAGCGGCGACCAACATCGGCCGGGATTGAAGCGGAGGTGGCGCCACAGTAGGATTGGGGGCGAACCAAGGGGAGCACGAAAATCAAATCGAAGAAAGGGGAGTTGAAGAGCAGGTCAAGGCGGACCAAAGCCCTCTCACGCCGGCGCCGGGGCAGTCCGGAGGCGGCCGGGGAAAAAGCACCGGAGCCGGTAGCGGCCGCGGCGACCAAGCCAAGCCGCAAGCTAGGGTTTGCCGCGGGCGCACAGGCGAGGGTGTAGAGATGATGCGCCGTAGGGTGTTCAGTGGAGGAGAGGGCGGTGCGGCTTTACCGGCGTGCGGCGGCGCCGGGCATGGCCAGCGGCGGCAGCATCGCGTGCTCGTGTAGATATACGGATAGGAAGGAGAACCAGAGTGAGATAGGAACGAGCGAGGCGTGTTCGTCTTGGTCGTGTTGAACTTGTACATGCGCCGTGGTCATGTATGACCCGACTATGTGCATACGTCTGTGCTAAATTGGCCCAAGTAATCCACCAGAGCTGTATGTCCCTAACTATAACTATACAAGTTGATTGAGTTAGATGATGTATAATACTTGTATTATTGCATTTATGTGCGCCTATTTTACAGATTAAAAAAAAACTGAAATATAAATATAAATTGTTTTCTAATTAAAAAAATGTAATGAAAATTATTCATGCAGCAAATAAATATTAAAATTTTAAAATCAAGTTCACTATAATATTATAAAGCCCTAAAGGTTCTAAATCCAATTCAAATTCAATAATTAACTAAATTTTACTAAAGTAAATAGAAACCAGTAAGAAAATAAGGAAAACATTAAAACTACTTTTCCTTTATTACTAAATTGTTAAATCCTTACTTTAAGGATTTAAAACCTTAGTTAATAATTATCCTAATTATTAATTGTTTAAAAACAATAAAATGCCGAATCCTATATTATTCTTAACTCAAAGTTATTAACAACCTCAACTCCAAAATCAAACTAGTACCTTAAGATTGGTGCCACAAATATAAAACCCTAGTTCCATTAGTATATGTGAACCCTAAATTGTCCTAAACCTAAAACCCTAGGTTAGAACATGTGATCATGGTACCTCCTTTCAAATCATAGAACCATAGTAGCAAATAAAAACCTGCCATGACCACATAAAATGTAAGAACCATATCACTAGTTACTTGCTATGCTATATTCTCATTTAAATACAACTTGTTGATCTAGTAGGATCAACTAAGTGTAAAACCCTAGTTCCTATTCCCAAGATCACCATCCTTAACTATCCATGATTAGCATCACACCATTGTGAGGAAACCAAATAGCAACTATGCTTATTATCTTACATTACCTAACCATACTCCACTAAAAACCACTAGTGTTGGATACTTATTAACCATCCTATTTAGAAGTCAATCATTCCTTACTTAATGGATCAAGTAACAAACCCTAGACAACCTCAATCCTAATTGTAATACTTCTTATTTCTTAAGAAGTATGTTCTTCAAAAGTTATTCTTTTGAAGTAAATAAGGAATCATCATCAACCCCACCTAACAGGACCTATAAACCCTAGCTACCTATCACCAAAGAAGTTGTACCAACCTTGACAACAACCATGTATAAAGCAGTGCTTAGGATACCTAGACTTAACTCAACCTTACAAGACCTGGGTGTTGATGAATCCAACTATGTTGGGATCCATCTAATCCTTACCCTAGAAACTAGTGGAAAACCATAGTAAACCCTAGAACTCCACAACCCTAATTATCATACTTGTTCTTTATTAAAGAACATGTTCTTCAAAAGTTATTCTTTTGAAGTATATGATAATTAATCATTAACCATGCCATATAGTGCTAAAACCAACCACCATTCATTACATGTAAGGATTATACTCAATGTTATTGTTATATGCTATTAGTGTTATTATTATGATACATTGCAGCACTTGTTTAAGATACCATGTAACCACACTTGAATAAGAACCTTGTATGAGAATCACTCTAAAAGTGTAACACACCCTACCCTAATCATTACCACTCACTAATCCTAAATCATCGGGGTTAGATCACGCTTAGAACGATTGCATCTCATACTTATGCATTATTGCATCCTTGCCAATCTTTTAAACATCGTCCTTACCGGACGATGATGCTATTTCAGAATTTGGAGTTGTTGCGTATCGAAGACCTTGTCTGCACAATCTTGCAGTCAAGAAAGGCAAGTTCATCACTTGCTCATGTCATTTGAGTATTTCTATCAAATTACTTGCAAAGTACTATGGTTATCACTATTGCATAAAAACCAAAACCACTACTTTCATAACTATGAATATGACTATGTGGTGGGCAATGGAACCATGGATTGAGTTGATATGGTGGAGGTTCCATTGCACGGGTTTATATCCATCTAGGATTAAACAACAAATGTCGCCAGTGATTCTTGTGCCGTAATACCCGTGTTAACCATAAGATCCGGAGTGGGACGGAGTAGTCAAAAGTGTTTCCACCTCTCGTTCATCAACGGATGCGCTTTACCGTAGACACTTGTATCTGTCAGGGCAAGCGGTGGGCTGGGGAAGCCTTAAGTCCCCACGGCATAGTCCGTAGACACTTGTCGCTCGAAGTGCAAGCGGTGGGCTGGGGAAGCCTAAAGTCCCCACGGTATTGCGGTCTATGATGGGTTGCAGCTACCGGCGAAGGAGTTTGGTTAACGAGTCCCAAACTGTTGTCGTGGTCGGGGTCCATCCTTAAGTGGTATAAGAGGACCGACGAGGACCCAGGGTCGGGGTATGCAACAAAGGGTGGGTGTTCGAGGTAGCGGAGGAACATGATTGGCTAGACCTTATACCGGGCCTCACACCAAAGGAAGTGTGGACGAGAACATGACTCGGTTGGCACCAAGGTTAAGATCTCTTATGGGTAAAGCAACACACCTCTGCAGAGTGTAAAGAACCGTGACCTGTCACTCCCTGTTCCGGGATATGGAACTGCGAACGCGGCCGGAAAGGAGCTCCATGAAGTTCTAGTAAACCGGTGAAGGCTGACGGACATAGTTCTTCTGAATAAAAGTAACCTTTTGAAGAAATGATTATGAAAACCTGCATTGGTATTAGACTTTCTGGTCTAATGCCGTAGCTAGTGCATTAAACACCTCTTTCCTATAATGAACTTGTTGAGTACGCTCGTACTCATCCCACTCTTAAATCCCCTGCTTAGATATGGAGGCATCGAAGGAGGATCTACTGTGCACTCGAAGAACGAGGAGTCAACAACTACTTCAAGATACAGGAACCTGTCAGAGGAGTCAAATACCACATCCAACAAGGAGAAAACCTAGTTTAGCCATAGAAGGGAACTAGATTCCTAAACCTAGCTCCTATTTAGCTAGAGTCTATTCTTAGCCTCTGTAGTTAGTGAAATACTCTACAAATAGAGTTCGTGATAGGCTTAGATCACGAGTCGTTCTTCTGGAGTTTATTTGCAGTTTTACCTCATTGTAAAGTAGGAGGCTGTGTGGATCTTTTGTAAAGAGTCGATGTTGTAATTCTATAGACATGCCTTGGACCCGCATATGTTTCTGTTGTACCACTCTGAGCGATATAATACAAGTGGAACTGTGTTTCATTGGTGTTATATCAGACTTGCATACTACACCATGCAGTGGTATGCCGGGTCACCACAGCTGGTATCAGAGCAAATGCTTTGACCCTAGGATTAAAACCCTTTAAAGAAGACCTATAGGATTGGTAGTGTCTATAGGAAGTTGTTTTAGATAAACCAAATACTTCTTATGACTTGAGATGGATATTCACTTGAGAATAATCCTGACACACTTGAGTCAATATTTCTTACCTAGCTTACCAAGATAAAGTAAAGTTAGTCAGCTAATCCCAAATATGTAGTATACCATTAAGTCCTAAAAACAATAGATGAGTAGATCACAGTTGGTATACAATACATGGTAGTCCAAAGAGAGGATACAACCATAAGGAAGATATCCTATTGGAAGATGTGTACCAACACATGTTATGATTAAATAAAATTATCCAGACTTGTGAAACAATTGATAGTAAGTGATCAATATAAGTTATATAAAGTAGTATATACCATGATGAGTCAATCATGGAAGTTAAGAAAGAGTGATAGGAATGAAATATGTCAACTTATATGGTAGAGAAAGTAATCACATATGGTTCACCTGAGAATCATTAGGTGATGGACTAGAACATCCTAAATAATTAGGAGGAGTACAATAAGAAGCCAAGTGTTAAACAATAGTGCAAGATTACTGATCCAAAACCATGGCAACTATGTTAAGTATGCTAGAACTATAGTCCAAAGTCTAAAAAAAGACTTCAATAGAGCATAGCTTATAAAGAAACCTTGGAGTATAGGTAATAAACTCTAATAGTTATGTGTTTAGAGTAGCCACATAGAACCTAGAACACATGTGAAGTAGTCCTCAACAAAATGGAAACTAAGTTAGTACTTCCAAAGAAAAACTAGGTTAACCTTAACTATCCTAGACCACCTTGTTTCAAGTTTATCTCATTGCAAATGAGCAATTAAGATAAATGTTGAGACAAATAGTAGAAATCCCCATATTCGTGCTAAGTATCACGATAGAAACCTATATTATGTGGTGTTATATACTACACATCTCAGCCTGATGTTTAGAGATGTCTTACTCAACTATTACATTCAGGCTTGTGATAGTGTGTATTATATGCACAAAGCTGAATCTTCTTGGATTTTATTGGATTTTCATTGATTGACTAGATCCATACATGAAGTTTGACTTTGATATGCAAATGCATGTTGCAATATCAAGTTCCTACTTTATGTTAAAGATCTAGAGGGTAAAGGTATTCGTGTGAGGAAGTGACGAATTCTGAATATTTTGAAGACAAGATGAAGGTTCGTCAGAAGAAGGAAGCAAACTTGTGGGAAGCAACCACAATACTCTGAAGGAAGTGCCAATCAAAATTCATGCTTTGCCTCAACAGAGGAGTACTTTAGTACATAAGAAGCATGAAGGTAAGAAATATGATGATTATGGTGAAGTAGTAGTAAAACCATAGTCATAATGGAAAAGGAAATGCATGGGAAATCACTTAGGATACTATATTCATAGTGTCAGCTAGTGGTTTTCTTGCAAAATAAACCCTGAATGAAGGAAGATGATATATGAAACCATAGCAGATATAAGAAGACCATAGTTGATAATTGAAGACCACAATTGGTATAAGATCAATACTGCGAGATAGAGTAGAAGATGTCTCGTCCAGTTGATCAAAAACTATAATAGAGTACACTTTTAGATAACAAATAGCCACAGTTGGTATCAAATAACTCACACTGATATCAAATAAACCACAGTTGGTATAAGATAAACCACAACTGGTAGAACAAATAAAATGTTGCCAGTCAAATAATTAAGACCTAAAAACATTTAGTCAAAGGATTCGTGTTGGATGTCCACGATTGAGTGGATACACCACAAAGATTCTTCGCAAAACTTTAGAGGAATATAAATCATAAACAAGACCTAGACCAATATTCTAATCATAAGTCCAATAGTTGGAAGAAAAGGAGTTGAAGACCTTAAGAAAACTCTAAGGGGTAGAGTAAAGATTGAGTTGGATGTACAATGACTCAATACTTTGAGAAAGATAGAAGAAGAAGGTCTGAACTGAGAGGAAGTTCGATCTTATTTTCATAAGATTGTTGAACACTACTTTCAAAAGGATGTCAGACCAGAAGCCGAGGTTATACCTCGAGGAAGTAAGAAGTGGACTATAACTTGAGAAAGGGAGGAATATTTACTTAGAAGTATGGAAGCTCAAGTAAGCCAAGGATAATGAAATTGGTTAAAGGAAATATCGGAGACCAAACAAAGATTTAAAAAGGCCAAATACCGAAGAAGTTTGACCATACCAGAACCACAGACTAATTGAAAGATACCTTTCATGGAACCTAAATAACCCCAAAATAGTTATAGGTATCAACTATAAACCATGATTGGATGGACTAAATGAGTCTAATCCATTCTTAGGGAAATAAACCATCACGACCATTTCTATGGTAAGTCCTTCCTAAGTACCATTATTGCAGTTTTGGTAGTAAGGGAAAACAAAGACCTATTTATCAATTAGGAGTATGTTATCAAATTAGTCTTCAGTTAAGACTAGCAGCACCAGAAGAAGTCTCAATCATTGAATCTTCCATGAGAAAGGAAACAAGATTATGATATTGACAGAAATCATGGAATTGAAGCAAGAAGCCATGACTCATAGACATACACTAGTGGATTCCAGGAAGAATCTGGACAAGGGATATATTCAATGATATCCAGTAAGGTCAATAAGGAGTTCGAGAAAAGTCATAGTCTGCACAAGTCAGATCCACACTCCGAAACGTGAGAGAGTTCAAACTTCGAGGACGAAGTTTAGTTTAAGGGGTAGAGACTGTAATATCCCAGGATTTGGGGTTACAAAAATAGAGGAAACAGATGTGTGCATTGCATTCATGCATAGAAAATCCGGGGAATTTTCGCGCATTCATCTAAAACACAAAGTGATCGAGGTTTCTCTTGTGTCGATGGAATTGATGTGTCATCGACACAAGTGCGATAAATTTCGACATGACCTTTATTGATTTATTATGTTTTCGAGGGAAATAGTTTGAATTCAAATTCAATTATGAAAGACATAATTCAAATCATAAATTGAATTGGAATTTGAAATTTGAACAAGTATATAAATATAATATGTAAAAGTAAATACACTTGATAAGTCCAAATAAATAAATGAGTTAACTTTATTACAAATAACATTATTCAATAACTTACAAGCTAGAAAAGAAATGTAAAATTACAAAATAATAAAAGAAAAGCCTAAAACTAAATCTTCATCTTCTCAATCCTTATTCTTCTTTTCCTGCAATAAGAAAAACAAAACAAAAGACAAACAAATAATTGTGTCATGGTTAGAAATGTTTGCCTTCACCTTTGGTGAGGCAATATTACTGTTGGTGGCTAGCAAAAGGGTTTCAAGAACTACTCTTGATCCCTAATGATGATTAGAGGGAATTAATTCTTTATTAGGCAACCTCAGGAAGGAATGGATCATATAAGGGACAGATGGGTCAATTGGATCATGGAACATTCATCAAGAAGGCAACCAGGGACTAGAGGCATTAGCAGCTGATCCATATCACAAGGCAACATAATTTGAGGCAACAAGGCAACTATTTAAAATTTCCCTCTAATCTAGCTAGCAACCATGAAGGCTTACAAGATGATATAAAGTGATCATATGTGACATGGAAAAGTCAAAATGATCTTAAGCAAATATTTTATAAACCACTTGATAATTAAGCAGTAGCTTAATTAATATTTAAGCAACCAAATCATTAAACCATAAATAGTTCAGTTCACATAGTTATCAGCCATTGAGATAGATAAGGAAGCTCACAGTAGTCCACACAAAAAGAAAGAAAAGACCAGGGATAATTATCCATGCCCATCGGTAGCTTGTGTAAGGGGGGAAGCACTCAACTTGGCAACTTGTACCCACGGGTGAGGTGGGGACCATTTGCAAGCAGCACACACAACACATTCAGCTGTGTGTTGTCATCACCACAGTGAACAGCCCCACTGTATATAACCAGTACACACCCATGTCTTAGCCGAAACACCCAGCAGCAGTTCTCTGCAACCATTACACTAGCAAAAACCCACCAGTATGTGAAGAGCAACCCAAGAACCACCACTGAAATCGGAAGCTGGAACTGGGAAGAAATAGAAGAAGCTGGGAGGCGCAGGTCATCCACCCGAAGATGGATAGTCTAAATCAGGAACTAACATACAAGATGCAGCAGGTAGAAATTACCAACCAATCTCAATATATCATGTAGTATCAGTTTTTGCGTAGACATCTTCAGCCAAAGAAAAAGAATCAACACAGTCATTCCATCTAGCTATCTTTCCACTAGATTTTCATCTAGGAGGATAGAAAAAATGTATTCCTCTCAGATCTGCATAGAGGTGCTATGCTAAATCATCACTGAGGATAAAAAGAAAAGACAGTATAGCATCTGTTCTTATTTCAAGTGGGTGCCTCAGCCTTTGCATCATCGGCAAGGCTACAAGATCAAGCATATCATCTGTTCTTATCAGTTTATATTTAGAACCAGAGAAACCATCTATAAGGGCAGCTAGATCCATAAATACAAGCCAACCATCAAGTAAATCATCAAGCACCAATATCTCTACCTTGTTGATTAAACTCAACCCATACATGCAACATCAAATTATTATACCAAGATAATTATGCCTGGATGAATAAACCATCCAAACAGGGGCACCACACCTACACATCCACAACAGAGTGTCCATATAGATAAATTTCAGAGAATTACTTGGGGTCCAGGAACAATCCCAGGCCAACCAAGTTATCTCCAAGCAGAGCCATAATTAAAGCAATCATCTAATTGCCACCCAGCCAACAAGCATCATGTATTGCCCAAGCAGCACAAGTACTAACCATGAATTGCTTTTCCAGCATGTTTGAGCTCAATTAAGATTAAACAGCAGTACCACTGAACTTCTTCAGTTAACACAACAGTCCATATTGTAGTGTATATACAGTTCCGTCAGTAAAAGTAACACAGCCAGACACACATGATATGGATGAAAAGAATCACCCAAACAGAGGCATCCTTGCACCAACTACACCAGGATCAATCAAGCTATAAATTAAGCTCCTGGAAGAGATCACCACGAGCTAAGCATTACTGGCCCAAACCACATTTCTCAATCCCCACTATAAGCACACCAATCAATGGGCGCATTAAATCAACTAGCAGTAGATGCACAGGTACTGGAAATCACCACTCTTAAGCACCAATTAACAACAATGCTACAATCACCACAAGTAGATAGCTGAGGCAGTACATCGAACATAAATAGAAGAGAGGAGAGAATAACAGCTCACAGTGAGGTAGAGGGTTCATGCAAGAAGCGGACGCCGTCCAGCCGGCGTCGAGGAGGAAGTAGTCACAACAGCACAGCACAGCACCGCAGCACCACACCACCAGATCGTCACCACACCGCCACCAATTCACCACCAAAACGACCGACCAATAGATGGAGGACGCCGGGGTTGCAGGGGATGCTGTCCCGCCAGCGTCGAGTAGCAGTAGTCCAGGCGGTGGATGAGGGCGAAGCCTCACCGGACAGCAGCGGCGACCAACATCGGCCGGGATTGAAGCGGAGGTGGCGCCACAGTAGGATTGGGGGCGAACCAAGGGGAGCACGAAAATCAAATCGAAGAAAGGGGAGTTGAAGAGCAGGTCAAGGCGGACCAAAGCCCTCTCACGCCGGCGCCGGGGCAGTCCGGAGGCGGCCGGGGAAAAAGCACCGGAGCCGGTAGCGGCCGCGGTGACCAAGCCAAGCCGCAAGCTAGGGTTTGCCGCGGGCGCACAGGCGAGGGTGTAGAGATGATGCGCCGTAGGGTGTTCAGTGGAGGAGAGGGCGGTGCGGCTTTACCGGCATGCGGCGGCGCCGGGCATGGCCAGCGGCGGCAGCATCGCGTGCTCGTGTAGATATACGGATAGGAAGGAGAACCAGAGTGAGATAGGAACGAGCGAGGCGTGTTCGTCTTGGTCGTGTTGAACTTGTACATGCGCCGTGGTCATGTATGACCCGACTATGTGCATACGTCTGTGCTAAATTGGCCCAAGTAATCCACCAGAGCTGTATGTCCCTAACTATAACTATACAAGTTGATTGAGTTAGATGATGTATAATACTTGTATTATTGCATTTATGTGCGCCTATTTTACAGATTAAAAAAAAAACTGAAATATAAATATAAATTGTTTTCTAATTAAAAAAATGTAATGAAAATTATTCATGCAGCAAATAAATATTAAAATTTTAAAATCAAGTTCACTATAATATTATAAAGCCCTAAAGGTTCTAAATCCAATTCAAATTCAATAATTAACTAAATTTTACTAAAGTAAATAGAAACCAGTAAGAAAATAAGGAAAACATTAAAACTACTTTTCCTTTATTACTAAATTGTTAAATCCTTACTTTAAGGATTTAAAACCTTAGTTAATAATTATCCTAATTATTAATTGTTTAAAAACAATAAAATGCCGAATCCTATATTATTCTTAACTCAAAGTTATTAACAACCTCAACTCCAAAATCAAACTAGTACCTTAAGATTGGTGCCACAAATATAAAACCCTAGTTCCATTAGTATATGTGAACCCTAAATTGTCCTAAACCTAAAACCCTAGGTTAGAACATGTGATCATGGTACCTCCTTTCAAATCATAGAACCATAGTAGCAAATAAAAACCTGCCATGACCACATAAAATGTAAGAACCATATCACTAGTTACTTGCTATGCTATATTCTCATTTAAATACAACTTGTTGATCTAGTAGGATCAACTAAGTGTAAAACCCTAGTTCCTATTCCCAAGATCACCATCCTTAACTATCCATGATTAGCATCACACCATTGTGAGGAAACCAAATAGCAACTATGCTTATTATCTTACATTACCTAACCATACTCCACTAAAAACCACTAGTGTTGGATACTTATTAACCATCCTATTTAGAAGTCAATCATTCCTTACTTAATGGATCAAGTAACAAACCCTAGACAACCTCAATCCTAATTGTAATACTTCTTATTTCTTAAGAAGTATGTTCTTCAAAAGTTATTCTTTTGAAGTAAATAAGGAATCATCATCAACCCCACCTAACAGGACCTATAAACCCTAGCTACCTATCACCAGCAAGTTGTACCAACCTTGACAACAACCATGTATAAAGCAGTGCTTAGGATACCTAGACTTAACTCAACCTTACAAGACCTGGGTGTTGATGAATCCAACTATGTTGGGATCCATCTAATCCTTACCCTAGAAACTAGTGGAAAACCATAGTAAACCCTAGAACTCCACAACCCTAATTATCATACTTGTTCTTTATTAAAGAACATGTTCTTCAAAAGTTATTCTTTTGAAGTATATGATAATTAATCATTAACCATGCCATATAGTGCTAAAACCAACCACCATTCATTACATGTAAGGATTATACTCAATGTTATTGTTATATGCTATTAGTGTTATTATTATGATACATTGCAGCACTTGTTTAAGATACCATGTAACCACACTTGAATAAGAACCTTGTATGAGAATCACTCTAAAAGTGTAACACACCCTACCCTAATCATTACCACTCACTAATCCTAAATCATCGGGGTTAGATCACGCTTAGAATGATTGCATCTCATACTTATGCATTATTGCATCCTTGCCAATCTTTTAAACATCGTCCTTATCGGACGATGATGCTATTTCAGAATTTGGAGTTGTTGCGTATCGAAGACCTTGTCTGCATAATCTTGCAGTCAAGAAAGGCAAGTTCATCACTTGCTCATGTCATTTGAGTATTTCTATCAAATTACTTGCAAAGTACTATGGTTATCACTATTGCATAAAAACCAAAACCACTACTTTCATAACTATGAATATGACTATGTGGTGGGCAATGGAACCATGGATTGAGTTGATATGGTGGAGGTTCCATTGCACGGGTTTATATCCATCTAGGATTAAACAACAAATGTCGCCAGTGATTCTTGTGCCGTAATACCCGTGTTAACCATAAGATCCGGAGTGGGACGGAGTAGTCAAAAGTGTTTCCACCTCTCGTTCATCAACGGATGCGCTTTACCGTAGACACTTGTATCTGTCAGGGCAAGCGGTGGGCTGGGGAAGCCTTAAGTCCCCACGGCATAGTCCGTAGACACTTGTCGCTCGAAGTGCAAGCGGTGGGCTGGGGAAGCCTAAAGTCCCCACGGTATTGCGGTCTATGATGGGTTGCAGCTACCGGCGAAGGAGTTTGGTTAACGAGTCCCAAACTGTTGTCGTGGTCGGGGTCCATCCTTAAGTGGTATAAGAGGACCGACGAGGACCCAGGGTCGGGGTATGCAACAAAGGGTGGGTGTTCGAGGTAGCGGAGGAACATGATTGGCTAGACCTTATACCGGGCCTCACACCAAAGGAAGTGTGGACGAGAACATGACTCGGTTGGCACCAAGGTTAAGATCTCTTATGGGTAAAGCAACACACCTCTGCAGAGTGTAAAGAACCGTGACCTGTCACTCCCTGTTCCGGGATATGGAATCGCTGAACGCGCCGGAAAGGAGCTCCATGAAGTTCTAGTAAACCGGTGAAGGCTGACGGACATAGTTCTTCTGAATAAAAGTAACCTTTTGAAGAAATGATTATGAAAACCTGCATTGGTATTAGACTTTCTGGTCTAATGCCGTAGCTAGTGCATTAAACACCTCTTTCCTATAATGAACTTGTTGAGTACGCTCGTACTCATCCCACTCTTAAATCCCCTGCTTAGATATGGAGGCATCGAAGGAGGATCTACTGTGCACTCGAAGAACGAGGAGTCAACAACTACTTCAAGATACAGGAACCTGTCAGAGGAGTCAAATACCACATCCAACAAGGAGAAAACCTAGTTTAGCCATAGAAGGGAACTAGATTCCTAAACCTAGCTCCTATTTAGCTAGAGTCTATTCTTAGCCTCTGTAGTTAGTGAAATACTCTACAAATAGAGTTCGTGATAGGCTTAGATCACGAGTCGTTCTTCTGGAGTTTATTTGCAGTTTTACCTCATTGTAAAGTAGGAGGCTGTGTGGATCTTTTGTAAAGAGTCGATGTTGTAATTCTATAGACATGCCTTGGACCCGCATATGTTTCTGTTGTACCACTCTGAGCGATATAATACAAGTGGAACTGTGTTTCATTGGTGTTATATCAGACTTGCATACTACACCATGCAGTGGTATGCCGGGTCACCACAGGATATCTTTGACCTCTACCTCCCTGAGTTCGATAAACCTTGGGTGATTCACTTAAGGGAAACTTGCTGCTATTCTACAAACCTCTGCTCTTGGAGGCCCAACACTGTCTATAGGAATAGAAGCGTGCGTAGACATCACACGGGAATACATCCTCGTCTCCGCGTGACTCAGTTATTTCTATACCCGAGCTCTCTTTCCTTGTGATAGCCATCGTGCTTGAAGTACATATATCTTGCTATCACTTGTGCTACATATATCTTGTGCCTATCTTGCATAGCTCTAGTTGATATTGTTACACTTAGTTGAGCTTAGCATATTTAGGGTTTGTGCTTGTAAACTAAACGATAGTTTAATTCCGCATTCTTACAAGACAAATCCGCAAGAGTTTTAATTGCCTATTCACCCCCCTCTAGGCGCATCTCGATCTTTCAGTACTGTTATAGGCCAAGAAAATTTAAAGAATAGTATCACTGCTACCTGCAAGAGGCTGTTTGGGGCACCGTCCCAAAATGTTTTTTTATTTCTTGAAAGCAAAATTGCCGATATTCCCTAGTTTTCGCATGAGGAACATAGTATTCTCTGAGCCGACTTTGTAAAAGATGAGGTGTATGAAGTTATTATGTAAATGGAGAAAAATAAAAGCTATGCTAGATGGTTTCCATGCGAAGTTTTACGAAACCTTTTGGGGAATTATTAAATATAACCTCATGAAGTTGTTGTTGCGACACAGAAAGAACATGGAGCCCCCATGTGTGGTTTTGGTAATTAATGACAATCCCTATGGACTAATGGTTGTATTGATAATCTATCTTAGGTCGTGTCCATAGCCATGTGTTGGTCTCAAGGTTGCAAGATGGAGAAGATCGAGTACAATGAAGAAGACGGATAAAGACGGTGTTGAAGAGAGACGAAGACGATGTAGAAGATGAAGAGAGACGAAGACGGCGTAGAAGATGGATGAAGACAGTGGCATGTATGTTGGAGGAAAACAGTGGCATGTACAATGATGAAGAGGGTGAAGACGGAGCTTGCCGACTCGAGAGGAACGCGCAAGGTCAATGTTTGTGCTCGATAGGATAGTGGGTCGCATCATCGGAGAGAGCTCAACCCTTGAATGCATAGCATCGTGTTTCTCGGTTGTTCTTGGTTCTTATCCTTTAGATGTTCGAGAGCTTGTGTTCATTCTCATGACAAGCTCTATCTCATCGGAAACGGATTCCGGATGCATCGCATGTTGCATGTGCGAGGGTGATGATTTTCCCGATATACCATATTGAGAGGTTACACCTCTATGACCATGAGAAAATCATCACTCACTCTTTTCCATATTTTCACCTTCTGTAGTGATATCTCTCGTCATCCTCTTTCCGGCAAAATTGGTTTCATGTCATTCCGAGTTTCCTAGCTCAAGATATCGCTTTTTCCGTATCGTCATATTTGAAAAAGAAAAAGGAAATTGCTTTTGGGCCGGGCGGTACTACCGCTGGCGGTACCATCCCAAGTACCGCATCAGCCTTCCAGGCTTACTGGACTCGAAGCGGTACCAGGCCGGTACCGGCCCGGTAGTACCGTAACCCATTTACGGTACCAGGCCGGTACCAGGCCGGCCGGCCCGTTTTCTCTCTCTGTCGCATAGTTTTTCAGATCCAGATCTGCTTTATTGGCACAAGCGGTAGTACCGCTCCACGGAGCGGTACTACCGGTTTGGAGCATCTTTTTTCTGTTATCTGCTCAGTTTGTGCGCGAGCGGTAGTACCGCTCGGGCGAATCTGACCGTTTTTCTGCCCCAACAGCTATATTTCTGGGCCCCTATTTATACTTCTCTTCCACCTCCGACCCAACTACTCCTTCCCCTCCATTCTCTCTCCTCCATTGTTGACCTTGAAGAGTTTCTTCCTCCTCTTGATCGCCCCACTATTTCTTGCATATTTTTTGGGGAAAGGAGAGAGGAGATCTAGATCTAGAGCTTCACCAATTGAATCCCTCTCCAAGTGAGGGGATCTTGCTAGATCTAGATCTTGGAGTAATTTGGTGTTCCTCCTCTATTTATTCTTCCTCCCTTATTCCCCCAATAGATTTTGTAGCTTTGTTTGGATTTGGGAGAGAAGAACTTGGGCATCTTAGTGGTGTTCTTAGCCATTGCATTAGGCGCATCGGTTTGGGTTCTCTCCGGGGTTTCGGTCTCGTAGAGGGCGTGTTGACCTTAGTGGTGTTCTTGCCTTCGTGGCCTTGTTACCTTTGTGGTGTTGTAGCCTTTGTGGCTTTGTAGCCTTTGTGGCCTTGTCGTCTTTGTGGCATGGTAGCCTTTGTGGCGTTGTTGCCTTTGTGGAGTGTGTTAGACTTTGTGGTTTTGGAGCCGGTTGTGACGCGTTGGTGACTTGGTGGCTTTGTTGCTGGTGTGGCGTGTTGTAGCCTCTTGTGGCCTTGTACTTGAGAGCCTCCGTGTTGTGGAGTTGCCTCAAGTTTGATACTTGGGAGTTTGCCCAAGCTTGTATGGGTTCGGTGACCACCCTCAAGGGTCCCTTAGTGGATCGAGGATTTCCTCCTTGGAGGAAAGGCTCAAGGAAAATACGGTGGCCCTAGTGGCTCATTGGAGTGCCTCGTGCCTCCACATCGCTCCAACGGAGACGTAGCACCCTTGGGTGTGAACTTCGGGATACATCATCGTCTCCTCGTGCACCGGTTACTTCTCAACCCAAGCTCCTTTACCTATGCGCTTTACATTGTGATATCTATCATGCTTGATGCTATACCTAGCTTGTTATCACTTTGTTGCTCATCATGCTAGCATAGGTTGTTGGTGCTCTTAGGCAAACCCCTAGTTGATAGGCTTTGAGCTAAACTAGTAAACACTTAGTAGTTTATTCCGCCTAGTTTAGCTCTCAAGTAGAAGTTTTTATACACCGCCTATCCCCCCTCTAGGCGACGTCCTAGTACATTCAGACGCTCTTCTTATACGGCGAAGCCGTGTTCTATCAGAACAAGAAAGGTTTAGTTTCTCTCGCCTGATTAGCGGGACAACCTTGACTCTTTTTATTCATTTTATTTTTCATCGCCCACGCAACATTTTTTCCTAGTTGATGTCCCGAAAAGTTCTGTAAATCCTTTTATACCGCTTTCATGGATAGGAAATTAAAACTTTGAAAAAGACAAGCAAAATTTACTGGAGATGACACTGTGACTTCTGAATTGAATGGATCTGAAATCGGAGCCTTCCCCCTCCCCCATCCCTTCTCGTGGGACGCAAGTGTTACAATCTACGGTTCCTCCATCGCCGGTATTTCTCCAACCGTTGCAGATTGGTGAGGTGGTCATCTTCCTAGCACACCTCTTCACACGCCTGCTAGCTGGAACGAAGCCATTGACGATGGTGTTTCCTAGGACGGGAGGAACTAATTCTAGGGTTTTGGTGGCCCCACCATTCATGTTGTCTCGGGCAGCAACTGGGCCAAGCCTTCAGACCACGTCTCCGTCGGATGTGTGTCAATGCCCAGGTGGCTAATCTAGCGCCCCGTCCTCCTGGGCCTCAACCTTTTGGCCTAGATAGCGCGCACTCTTCCCCTTGAATGCCCCTCCATATATAACTAGAAATTGGTACCACTGAAAGCCTAGATCTCGTTACCTCCTTCCCTGCCTCATCCACACACATCTGCCGCCTAGGTTTGCTCGCCTAATCTACTCTTCCTCTTTCTTCTTCAGCCATGGAACATGGCTGTCAAGAAGGTAAATCTAAACAAAAGTGACCCTACAACACTCACTCCACACATAGAGCGTTAGTGGCTACTACACCTCCACCAGAAAACTAGATCATGAAAGGGACATCGAGTCGAACCGTCGTCATGAATGGTAGCGTGAACGCTCCCAGCACTGGCATGCTGATAACCAATGGTGCGGCAACGAATATGAGCTCTTTAAAGCTGGGCCATCCAACACCGCCTCACGTGATTGCTTCTTACTTCGATCAAGGTCAAGAATATAAAGAGAAACCCTTCGAAGAAGTAATAGGAGAGGCCACCGACGCCACTGACCAATCCTCCTCCACCTTCCTCTCAGGCTTTTGTCTTAGAAATAGACCCACCAAAAGATAACACCACTACCATGTGCTTAAATTGTAGCCTTGCCAAACATTTCCAGTTTTGGTGATCCTTCCTGCTTCACTGGTGGAATGATCCGTCTTTGTGATGGATGGAGCTGGATTCTTTTCCACCAGTTAGCAGCAACAATCATCAAGATTACTAAGGGAATTCGGGTCAGTGGTAAAATAGTTAAGAGGACAACTCAGTTATAACCCTTCTTTGACGACGAACGCCGCATCCTCCGGTGTCTTGAGATGCAAACATCTAGTGCTTGAGTCCTCTGCCCCAGTGCCACCCCCGCCCATGATCTCCAACCCTGTCGGGCAGGGTTCAATCCTTTGAATGAAATGACCTCTATAGGAAAAACTCATATGGGTACAAACTTTCTTTGTGAACCATTTGAACCAAACAAGACCTAAACAGTTTTAGCATGGAAGATGATGACTTTCTTATTTTCAAACAAAGCACATTTTAATCCCCGCTTTAGTTTGCAAAGGGCATTTGTACTTTTTTCTGAGCCAAGTGACAAATATCTCTTAAAGATATCTTTTGAGACCAGTGTTAGGAACAACTTTTTTTGCACAAGCTTGCTTATGTTCCGCACGTGCATATTTCTCCTCACATGCACACAAGTTTGCATCATTACAGATGCATGGTACTTTGAAAAATAAAATGCAGTGCATGATACTCTATTGTTTAACACTTTTGAAGTTTACATTATCTTGTATACGAGTAGGAATGACCATCCATACGAGTATATATACAAAGGAAAAAAAGAAAAGGATATAACCAGTACGGATGTACCATTCGCAAAAAAAAAAAAAAACCAGTACGGATGTACAATACGCCTCCAGATTGAAACATGGGCGCATATCTTATTTTGCAGGAAGCCACACACAGCCTACCAACAACCTCTTTGATAATATAAAAAAAAAAAAACGTTGTCCGGTTTGTCTTTCTTACCGGATTATCTTCTCTACCCACCCTCCCTCCTCAATCCCCCCGCTGCCCCCCGATCGCTCAGAAACGCCAAGGAGAGCATCGCCTTCCACCCAAACCCGACCACCTCCGGAGGAATCCCCTCCCGACAAAATCCTCCAAATAGCCGAGATGCTCCCCTCCCGCACCAGCGCCGCTTCCCCACGCTGGCAACCCGCTGAGCCATGCTCCTCTCGCCTCCAGCCCCATGGCCGCGCGTCCGCCTGAGCCGCCTCCCGCGCCAGCACTGCAAAGCCCGGCTGCTCTCGCTGCCCCGTATCCGTCGGCGACGGCGGCTCGGCGTGTGCATGGCCGAGATGGTCAGAATCGAGAGCGGGTCCCCGCCGCGGGAGCTGGGGGTTTCGATCGGGGAGGAGAGCGATGCGTTTCTTGGTGGGGACAGGTTGGCCGGTCCCAGGCGGGACGCGGCGGCTTCGGAGGCCTGGCGGGTGCCCGTCGAGGCGGCGCTGAATCGCATGGTTAGTGCTTGTTCTATCCTTAAGCTTCTGTAGTCCTGTAGATGTTTTTTTTTTTCCTTAAGAGATTGATTTTATACCTATTGGTTGGTGCTCTATTCTTAAGCTTACTAGCATGCTGAACTTGTCGGAATATCAGAAATCTTACGACTAAGCATGAGCTTGCGGAGTAGTGATAGTTTGTAACTGTGCTATTGCCCTTGGATAACTGGAAGTTGGGACTCTCCCAGGCCAACAAAAGGGGGAGAACCTTTAGATCAAAAAGTAACCGAAACACCAGAACATTCTGATTTGATCTCAGTAGGGAATATGCATTGCTTTAGTAGTATCATCATCATCATCATAGGTGGCTAGCTGATATGCAGCAAGCTCAACCGCTTTCACATGACCATTATTCATGGATGGATTTTTGTATACACACTTCTAGCTTCGTTTACACAGAGAGGAACTTACTGTTTAGGCCTCATTTGTACAGTTGTGTCTGATGGGTTATGAGAGAGGAACTTATAATGCTCCAGCTTAAGCTTCCTCCTGAGATCTTTGTCAGAACTTTGTTGAATAAATTAATTAAGAAGGCCGTATGCATGGATTGACACAGAGGCTGGGACATAACCTCCATTTCGAATTTCGAAAAAAAAAGCTTCCTCCTGAGATGTGGTTAACTTTGTGCTATGGTTGAAATTACCTTTGACTACAGGTTAACTTTGTGCTATTTACTCGACATTCTGGACCTTGTACTAAAGTTTCAACATTGTGCTATGCGCCAGAGTAAATGGCTGGTTGCTGGTTCTTTTGCTTTTGCAGCTATCTGGAAGCGTGATGCTGAAATTATGTGGGCTTTGATGGGTGCCGTTGCGAACACTATACTTTCGTCAATTCTTAAAAAGATGTTCAACCATGAAAGGCCGGCCCCGGCTTTGCGATCGGATCCTGGGATGCCATCCTCCCATGCTCAATCCATTTTCTATGCTGCAGTGTTTCTTGTTCTTTCAGGTAAGCACTTCAAGGTTTCACTCAACCAACCATACTCCTACTATTTTCAGTATATTCTCCTGGCAACATCAAAGGCATAAATGCTGATTCGAGCTGTCTTAATTTATTTCAATCATGATACCATACGTCTTTATTGTTTCTCTGTTTTTGCTGTATGGCTTTTCTATTGCAGTAAGTGCGATGTGTGGATACTATATTAGATGTATTATGCTATTTTTGTGCTAAACTATGGAACTAAAATACATATCCATTAGTGCTTGGAGTATAACAATACCTCCGTGGACATTAGAAATAAAATATTCTTCAATAAAATTGAAAGCACGACTTATCTTATGTCGCTCCTTTTGCAATGCAGTGTTCTACTGGCTTGGGACAAATTATCTGGCAATGATTCTCGGGGCCACAACTATAGCATCGGCCTCCTACCTAGTAAGATTTTCTCCCTTTTCTGACTACATTGACCGTATGATATAATCCATTGGTCTCTTTCACCTTTAAACATCTCCATTGCAGAAGAGCCAAACTCTTAGGTCAGAATTTTCAAGCTCTTTGACACATTCTAATAATAACTTCCCTTACATGCAGTCGTGGTTACGGGTGTCGCAGCGTCTCCACACGCTGAACCAGATTCTCGTGGGTGCCACCGTCGGATCAGCCTTCGGTGCTCTGTGGTTTGCGCTCTGGCATTTGCTTGTGCGGGAAGCGTTTTATTCCTCCATGTGGGTCCAAGTTCCTGTCATTCTAGGTTCAGTAGCATTCAGTGTTGCCTTCGTCGTCTACATCATTCGCCACTGGCTCAAGGATGAATAGAGATACATATAGTTGCAATACGGTGATGGACACTGACAGCCAATCTGCCACGGAAGGTTGACTCGACACTCCTCTGGGAATTATACACGGAAAGGAGGTTGGGTGATGGTTCAAAAGCCTAGAAAGCAGAACAGGGAGCAATTTTGCTTTAGTACCGCAGACCATTGGTTCATGTAACATATCAAACGATGGGTGCTAGGCTCCCATTCATCCAGGTTTTTCTTTTCACGGATGTAGTTGATGTCATTGCTGTTCTTTCTGGAAATGACGTTAAAAGAAACAGTTCGTGAGCATGAGAGATTTTGTGAGAAGAATCCATTGGTGGATACTTGCTCTTCTATTAAATTTTGATCAGATTTCTATGTCAGTGCAAATTCTTCATCCTCGTCTGATCATACTCACACTTATAGTACGCTTTGTATTACTGGTCGAGCTGAACGAATTTGTATACTGCATAAGTTTACAGGACTTTGTCTGTAGTGCGTCTCGTAACGTGAGATCCCTCTTTTACTAACCTGAGCAGTTCGGGATGTACCACATGGTTGACCCAACTTCTGAGAAATTGGAACAAACAGAGCCCTTTTGGACAGCGGGCCTGCAGGTAGCGATAAACAACCTAACGTAGACACCAGGTAGCAATATTCATGAGGCTGGAACCTCTTTGGTGGAGGGAAGAACTAAAACTGAGGAATGAAAATAACATTGGAGCCTTCAAACAGGTTAGAGGACAAGAATGTGACAGGAGTGATAATAATTCTTCTTCAGATGCTCGAATGGACAGAGGTAAGACGTCGTCGCAATAAATTTGTTTCCTTGTCTTCTCATATTTGAAATAAACTAAATAGACCTTGAACATATTATTAGCAGTGTGAGCATTGAATTTTGATTAAATTGTTAATGATCCCACCTTTATAGTAGTAAATACAAACAATTGTTATCGGGTGAAACGGAAGATCACCATAAGGAGATCAGATCGCATGTGCTTGATTCATTAAAGATTGGATGGTATCAGAAAGCGCCTTCTAAACAACTCTCCCTCAAAATACATAGTTCTTAATACAATAGCACTTTCCTAACAGAAGCCAACTCATCAAATAAAGGCTTCCAGGGTTGACCAAAATGAGGATCCCACGTTTTGGCATATTAGACTAACGGAAGATAACTCCACAGTGAGATACAAGCTGCTACTAACCTGATACAACACAGGCCACAAGCTTGACACCTGCAACCAGCTCGCAGCCCGCTCCGAAACAAAGAAAAGAAAAAAGGTGGCTAGGCCACACACGTGCTATAATGACAATGTTCTAATGAATATTTATCACTAATACCAGCTAGTGCTTGATAAAGAGCTCCTCATCCATCATACAAGACAAGAGGAGATAAACAAACCAGGGATGAAGGCCAGATCTGCCAATAGGATCCTCAAAAGCTTCAGTTTATTTGTTTTGTTTTATTTTGTTGTTAGGTATCGACTTCTCCGCTATGATCTCCCCAGTAGCTCATGTAGGAGCTGCTCACCGTACCTTCCAGAGGTTCCAGGGCATGCATGCAGCTACGAATGTCTTTCAGACGAGTTATACCAGGCCCGCTACTCCACTTAAGTTAAGGGCACAGCAAACACAGTAAGACTGGACTATTTACTGGAATGCTCCCTGCTTATTCCATTGCGACTAACACACCAGAAGATCGACGGAGCAGTAAAAACACAGAAACCAAATCGAACGCTCTAAGAACCAAGACTGGAAGTCCAACTAACATAGAACAGAGCAAAAGACTCTTGTTCGAGTTGACAAACAGAACTGGGATCAAAACTGCAATTGTCAAAATCAACTCCACTTAAAGAGTTCACCATGGACGATTACTACCCATATCCACATTCCTCATATTATTTTGCTCAACCAACTATGCAACGAGGGACTTACGGTAAGGGGAATAGAGCCAATCCTGGACGGAGATGGCCCATTCCACATCTTTACAGAGGAAGTGGCAAATCAGGATTGTAGTGATCACAGCCGATCACCAAAACAGAAAACTTATACAACCTTCTTTTCTCTCTAGGAAGTATAGTTAGAGCTTTTGTTAGGACCACTGTGACCAGAAAGATGCATCTTCAGCTAGCTCTAATCGCTGTTGGTGCTATTCGAGTCTTGAGCGTGGGGCTGGCCAGCTGGTACATACGACCAGGCAATGGCTGCTGTGCCGAGGGTAACTGCTATCCCAACTGAACCCCAGAACCACTTCTGTCTCATCTTACGCTTGTTCCGCTGTTGCCTGGACATCTCTGCAAGACAGACAAAGAAATAATTCATGGATCAGCAAGATCCCACATTCATTTGCAATGTGTACATCAAGACAGATTAATTCATTGCATATGTCATGTTAGTTTATAATCCTGATTCAACAGATGACATTTTTCTCACCTAATGTAGTAGTAATGTATCGAACACAGGAGATATTTATGCAGTAATCTAAGTCTATACAAGATTACGGTTGGTACCAAAAAGAAGCTATGTTCACAAATAATATATCATTGTACGAAAATGCAAATATTGCAAAGGACATATTATGTTCAGTATGAGTACCGATAGCTTCTTGGTTTCTCTGAGACATCAAGGCAGCTAAGATCATAGCATATGTCATGTTAATTAATACATATTTCTTAAATCCTGATTCTGCAGATGACATTTTCCTCACCTAATGTATCGAACACCAGAGAATTTTATGCAATAAGCAAAGTCAATACAAGATTACAGTTCATACCAAAAAGAAGCTAGGTTCACAAATGATATATCATTGTACCAAAATGCAAATATTGCAAAAGAGATAAATTATGTTCAGTATCAGTACCTATAGCTTCTTGGTTTCTCTGAGACATCTCCCTGTTTGCAGCTTCATAGTACTGGACCCTATCTGATAGTCTTGCAATCTCAAAGTTCTTAGCTGAAATCACACTTTCCATCTCAGATTCAACTTCTACACGAGCAAATCCACGTGCAATAGCAGCAGCTACAAGTTGTGAAACAGTTATTTGCTGGCACAACTCAGCTCCAGGATCCATACTTGTATCATCAGAGTCCTCCGCTACAGTTGGAGATGGAAGTGACAAGGCAATAAGTGATAGGTGATGACTCAGCTTCTTCCATTCCTTTTGCCAGATCTCAGCTGTTTCCTCAGCTTGCTTCCTCCCCTCAATTTCTGTCAACATACTTAACCTCATTTCACGGAATTCATCATCAAGAGCACGTGACGATCGAGTTGCACCATCACTTGATATTTCTGCAATATAAATAAATCAGACTTACTGCAAAGATGCAATGTAAATGAAACAACAAGCATCTCTGTTGATAATAGGAGGGGAGAGAGAACAATCTCTTCGATAGAATGCAACAAAGTGATTAACGAAAAACCATTGATGCATCCAAAAGCATACAACATTAGACATATCTTCAATATCACAGCCATATTCGATAACAAATGATTTTAGCTCATAGCCATATTCATTGATATAAATAAATGATTACATTGAACAAGAGAAAACTGATGGGTGATGGCACATTAACTATACAGACTATACTAGATATAGGAAAAGCCTTATATGACCACACAGATGTTCATAGTTCAGGCAGGAAGAAGACACATACTATGCCTATACAGCCTATAATTACACCATATGAAGTCCACACCTGAACCTAGGAATGCCCATCTAACCAGACTAGGCTGTCAGGAACTTTGTTGTGCATCCAAATAAATGGAGCAACGAATGTCTGACAGTACGCGGTGCACTTGAAAATTGAAACTAGAAAGCTCAGTATTACAACATACACACCAGTAAACTGCTACGGTAAGTCCCATAGAAACTATGACCATAAGCTTTTGGAATATGAATGCAAACCGACAATATTCAATCGTAAGGGGCTCTTTCTTTTGTTTGCTAGTTTCGTGTCACTATTTCTATGTCTTATAACTGATAAATTGTCAACCACAGAAATCAGTTCTAAGCAAGATGCAAAAGTATTACACATGCTAGTTGCCATCTTCAGCCTAAATCTAAACAAGAGTCCATACCACATTAAAATACAAATGAACATAGCATTAGGTATGAACTGATTGGTACCTTCGAACGCGTCATAGAATTCTGCTCCAGGCGTGCCGACAGACCCGGAAGTGGGCTTCCACCAACCCGGCCCACCAGTATCCTCAGCCTCAGAGTTACTAGCCACACTCAGCGAATCCTGAAGCTCAAAGAAGGCATCGCTCTCGAGGTTCCTCGGTGTTCCGTTACTGACGAGCCTGCCAACGTTGACAGGCCTCACAAACACATCCGGACTCTCATGCCGAAACTCGAACTCGGGCTGGTCCTGCTCCTCCTGGCCAAACAGGGCAAGCTTGCCGTTCTGCATCACTTCATCATGCCCATCCAAGGCCTCCACCGTGGCACCGCTGGTCTCCTGTGCAAGAGTTAACTCGGACCCCTGCGCTTCGACGGCTTCGGCCTTCTTCGTCGGCAAAGCAGGCAGCGTCGCTGGTAACTTTGGCAGGTCGCTCCCGACATCGCCCTGGGACGGCGTCTTGACCAGGCCAGGCCCTCGCCGCTTGTGGTTGATGAGGTAGGGCGACCAGGTCCCGGGGAAGGAGGACGGCGAGTCGGGCAGCGACGTGGTCTCGGGCGTGGTGTAGAGCGCCGGCAGCGTGTGCGTCCTGGCGGGGGCCGGCGGCACGGGTATGGCCTTCTCGGGGGACCTGCGAGGGGCCAGCGGCGCGGCCGGCGGCGGCTTGGGCGCGGCCGCCTTGTGGAGGTTGTTGGGGAGGGACCCCGTCTCCAGGAAGACGCGGTAGTGCGTGATGGTCGGCATGGGGACGACGCGGCTGCCGGAGTGAAGAGGGGGGTCACCGGAGGTTGTTTGGCCTTCCTGGCATCAACGAGGCCCTGAATCACAAGAGAGAGAAAACAGGTAGGGTTAGAACGGATCAAACCCTGGTTCCTCTCGTCGTCTGGGAGAGAATCCCGGTGAGAAGGGATGGGGCGCTAATATTAGGAGATTCTGATCCAAAATATTCGGGAGCGTCTGGGTTGGAACACGTAGGCGCCGTATCCTTCGGGATGAAGGGGACAGCATGAGATACTCACGAGATGAGCCGCACAAATCATCATCACCCAGCTAAAGGGAAAAAAAAAAAGGGGGGAAACCCACGATAATATATTCTCCACCCAAATTCAGAAAAGTCGCTCCAGGACGAATCGCGCAGACGAACAGCACGAACCAACGAACGCCCCCAAATCGAGCAGTGCCGCTTCAAAAATTTGACCCCGAAGGACGAATCCCCCGACCAAATCCAAACCACGCAACGCAACCCGCAGAAGAGAACCCCCCAAATCAACTACCGGAACCAGCGCCGCGACGGCACGAATCGAATCCCCAAACCGAGGCGGCGCAGGAGGAGGAGATTCGTGGGGAGTAGTCACCTGGGACTCACCGGTCGGTGGCGCGGCGCCTCCGCGTCAAGCGAGGCCCGAGGAAACCCTAGCGCGCAGCAGGCTGTTCGCCGTCCGTCCGTCCTCGTCGTCCGCCGCCGCCGCCGCTTCTTCTGGAGGAGGAAAACGAACCCCGCAGGTCGCGTTTCGAAAATTTATGTACGAGGGCAAGGGCAGAATAAGCGGCGCGGGACGGACCAGGCAGGCGGCAACCGGGAGGTGGTGGGAAATACTAAAATACCACTTCCTTCCTTCCTGGCTCGCTCGAGAACGAGAGGGGAGAAGAAGGAAAAGGACAGGGCGGGGAGGGAAAGGGCGCCGCTGATTTTTATTTATTGTGGGGGTGTTTTTTTTTTACGGATGGGCTGGGAAGCACGAAAGAAAACAAGGAGGCTGCCGGCTCCGTCGGAGTGTACGTGTACCGTGGATTGTAGCGTGGAGGTGAGGGCGGGGCCCGGGCGTCGGTGGCGGAGCGGGTGGGGGGATTGGTGCGATGGGGTTCCGCTAGTCTTGGAACGGAAGAAAGGGAGAGGCGGGACCGGGTGGTGGGGGTCGGGGTCAGGGGCCGGGGTGGATCTGGTTCTGGTTCTGGTTCTGGTTCTGGTTCGAGAGGGCGCAGGCAGGCAGGAGGTTGTTGTTGGCTGGTTGGCTCCTGCAGCACCGCACCGAATGAATCAATGAATCGCGTGGGCGCAAACAGAGCTTGGCTCTGGTGGTTAGGTCCCTTGTGGTGGAGGCACCATCCAGGGTTCAAGTCTGGAAACGGCGTGGGTGTTAGTTTCTGGATTTATTCCGGTGATTTAACCGGCGCTTATGCCAGGCTAGGTGACGCGTCTTGCCAACAATGGCGCCATGGTGACTTCGTCAACCTCAAGATATGCCGGCTCAGTCCCTCGGAGGTGCTCATAGGGGTAGGGTGTGCGTGCGTGCGTTCATAGGGGTGTTTGTACGTGCGTGTTTGTGAGCGTCTGCGTTGTACTGTTTTCTCAAAAAAAAAAAAAAAGAATCGCGTGGGCGAGGTCAGTTTGACCACGTGACGCACGCAGGAGAGGCGAGCTGGCCTGGCCCGCGTGTCTGTCCGTGTGGGTCGTGGGTGGGTGGGTGGGTGCTGTTCCTCGTGGGGAGCAGAATACTCTGCTGTCTTCGTGGACAAGTCTCGAGCCTTCATCATACTTCGAAAAAAAAAAAAAGTCTCTAGTCTTCCAGGTGTTTCTTCTTGCTGACCGACGCCCACACGGCTGGTAGAGAGTTTGCTTTTCGCCCACGAAGGAGGGGGAACTGGGGAAGGGTCGTGTATTCGTGTGTGTGGCCCATTGCCTGGCCTTCTTGGTCAGCAAGTTCTTCCGGTCTTGGGCGAGGAGTCTAGTTATGTGCTCTGAATATGAAGTCTTGAACTTTTAGCCCCTTGACATTCCCAAAAGGCACCTCCAGAACTTTCGAGCACCATTTGCCACTGTAACTGTTACCGGAGCAATACTAACATTTTTGAGACCTAGTTGCTGCACTCCTGCTGAACTGATGAAATTGCCAGCCAAAACTACCAAAGTAAACAAGAATTAGCACTTGCTTGTCTTGAATATTGCCTTGCAACCTCAGGCTCTTCTTCTTAGTTGTCCCTTTCATGGCTCCCAAGGAAATGTGCATTAGAGATTCATCACTACTGCTTTGACCAGATTTCTCTTCTTAGCTGCAATATTTCCAACAACTCTTTCACTAATTGTAGAAGATCAGACTTACTGCATTTATGTCTAGGTTGGAATTTGTCTCCACACTTGAAACATTCACCTCTTAATATTTGCGGTGTCAACTGTTCTATGATGGTGCAAACAAATGGCACACTTAATATCTTTGCGCAGCCCGTTAACAAATTTGGTGATAAAGAAATGCTTCATCGTAATGCTTGTTGTCAATTAAAACCTTATGTCTAAGCTCCTCGAATTTCTGGTAATATTTAGACAAAGTTTCCTTTTGTCTACATTTTCCTAGAGCTTCTAAGTATCTATGATGCTTATTTTTACCAAATTTCTCATGAATGGCAACACACAGCTCTTCCCAATTATCAATATCATGCTCTGCCTCATATGTTTGTAGCCATAAAGCGGCATTACCTATGAAATGCATGGTAGCAAAACTAGCCTGTGTCATGATCTACAGCATATATGGCAAAACATTTTTCACACTGTTTTCCACCATTTTGAGTTCTCTCCATCAAACTTAGGAAAATCAGTTTTAGGTGGTCTATTGTTGTTCCTATGGTATGCGTGAGAGTCATGAGTAAAGCTATCTGCACCAGTATCAGATCGATTAGACATATCAAATTTCACTGAGTGTGAGGAAACTTTCGCGTACCCTTGACCAGGGAAGGTGCCATTGCCTTGGAGGCTCCGGTCACAATACCGTGTGGATTCTGTTCGACGCAGTGCCCGTTGGGCCGTGGTGTGAGCTCGTTGTCGGAGGAGGAGAGCACCGACTCGAGCACAACCACACGTTCGCCCACCTCAGCCAAGGATAGCTGCAGGGCATGGAGAGAGCCTTCCACGGTTGGCATCCAGGTGGAGAAGCTCTTCAGGTTCTCGCACATCATCGTCTGATTGACAGCGAACGATGCGAGTGAGGCGTTGTGGGTCGCCCTTGAGGACGACGACGAACTCGAACAGCACTCGCCGCTCCTCCTTGCAGGTCCGACGATGAAGACGACGGCGTCGCAGGCGACGACGAGCGTGCAGCTCTGTTGCGGCCACAGCCGCGACCTCAGCCTCGACCAGACATGGCATCGTCTCTTCAGATGGTGGCGGCTAGGGTTGGGGAGAGAGGCGCTAGGGTCTGTGTGGGAGGGATGATGCGAGAGCGCCCTTTTATAGGCCGGAGGGAGGCGGGGGAGCGGTGGCGCTTATTAACGCCGGCACGGAGAGCTAGGCGCGACGGGACGGTTCGCTGCGCGTCTGCGGAAACTGCACCGCCGCTGCGCGCCAATAACTCCCGTCGCGAGGTAGGCGACGGTTAGGTTAAAATTGAATGTGCCGCTGACGCGTCGGCCCCGCCACTCCCGCTGGTGTCGACTTTTGGGATGTGTGGCTAACATGCGGCTCCCACGCCCAAAATTTTCCGCCTCGCGAGACGCCGGTGCGCCCGATTCGCGCCCTTGGCCAAGGGGCCGGCATG
Source organism: Lolium perenne (assembly GCF_019359855.2). Taxonomy (NCBI): domain Eukaryota; kingdom Viridiplantae; phylum Streptophyta; class Magnoliopsida; order Poales; family Poaceae; genus Lolium; species Lolium perenne. Next base: position 195,789,553 of record NC_067249.2, read on the forward strand.
GGGTTGCCGGCACTCCTATTGGGCTCGGGAAAGCGCCGGCGCCGTTTGGAGCGTGCCGGTGTGAGCTCATTTTCGCTTCCGACCCCCAAATCGCTATCGAGACTGCTATGAGGGACACCGGTGGAGATGCTCTAAGATTTGTTAAATTTTAGATGTATCTAGTTATGTGTTTCATCTTAGCTTACGCTTCATATCAATGACTAACTTTGTTAACCTCTTGTATCTTGCTGTCTATGGTCTACTGAAAGATGAACTTTTTTTTTTTGACAATCAATACCACATATATTCATAACAATAAATAGTACATGGTAGGGATACATGAACTGACTCCAACGATTATAAAATAAAGTCTAAAAGATAGTAACAAATCTTCGAGGTCTTCAATTTCTTTCTTCTTCCAGAACACAATCTTGTACTCTTCTGAAGGCAGCCAAAAATAGATAACGAACCATAGACCTGTAGATACGACAGTTCCGTTATATTATGTGTTTCATCTTGGTTTGTTTCTCCATTTATAATTTCCTATAGTTTCACTACGTCTAGTAAAATCTATGACAATGTGTTTGGATGTTTGCATCCGTGCCAGGTATTATTAGACATAAGCATTGTCTAGGCCCGAATATCTCAGATTCCAGCTGTTTGGATGTGTTAGGTATTGATGCTATACATTTGGGCCAAATATTGATGTGAACTTTCTTAGCCTAGGAAGCCCACTCCCGAACGAACCAGTCGACATCACGAGGTATTCGGGCTGAAACCATTTTTCCTCTGCCAAGTCCCGGCCAAGAACGCTCCACATGTCTAACAACTCCTTTATTTTTCTGCCCCTTAAAACACGAGTAGAGGGTTTGTATTCACTTTTCACCGGCTGAAAACTCGTCGTTTTACGAAGTGGGGGTACGGGGTCTGCTAGCTCGGACGAGTTTGCAATCCCTCAAAACAGGATTTTTGACAAATTAGATATTAAAACCAATACAACATTCACATTAAATAAAAGTTTTAAATCACACAATAATCGTCATAATTATTACAATAATGTTTTTCGAAACTGACAACAAATGTTTAATTGAAGAATTAAACAAATAAAATCAAACAATCAAGATAACTGTTACACACATACAACAATAGGAAATGAATGTAAAAACTCATTGGCCATGCAACTGACAGTGGTGATCAATCAGATCTTGGGTGAGATGGTGATGAGTCTCGGCATTTTCAATGTCACGATGCGCTGCAAGAAAAGTCTCAATCCGATCAGGGTTCTGCTGGGGCTGCACTCAGGTGCCAACATTATCATAGAAACATGACAAGTTCAACCCTCTCTCATCTTCAATGATCATGTTGTGAAGAATCACACAACATGTCATGATATCAACAAGAGTTTCCTTGTCCCAAAACCTTGCAGGACCCCGGACAATGGCAAATTTTGCTTGCAAGACACCAAAAGCTCTCTCAATATCCTTGCGGCATGCCTCTTGATTTTTGGTGAAGCAAGCTTCCTTTCTTGTCAAGACCTTGTCCTTTTTCTCTTTTATGGACTTAACAAGAGTTGATTGTTAGGGTAAATATCATCTGTGAGATAGTACCCCATGGTGTACTCATTGTTCATAACTTTGTAGTTATAAGTTGGAGTTTCACCCTTAACTAGTCTTGCAAACAAAGGGAATTTATTCAAGACGTTGATGTCGTTGAGTGTCCCCGGCAGTCCAAAAAAAAGCATGCCAAATCCATAAGTCTTGCGACGTCACAGCTTCAAGAACAATGGTAGCATCACGGCTTTTGCCACAATACATTTCATGCCATGCTTTTGGACAATTTTTCCATGTCCAATGGCAAGCATGCCCGGCCACCCCCTCTTTTCGTTGATCTCCATGAGTCTTTTCGTATCTTCCTCATTTGGAGCTCGGAGATACGTCTCACCATACAACTTGATCACCATCTTGGCAAACATACGCACGCAATCCGTGCTTGTTTGTACACCAATACGAAGGTACTCATCGGTATAGTCTGCTGGGATACCGTATGCAATCACCCTCATGGCGGCAGATATTTTCTGAAATGGGCTAAATCCCATGACATGAGCAACGTTTCTCCTTTGCTTGAAGTAATCGCAATTTGCCTCGCAATCTCTGACGATTCTCTCGAACAAAGTCCTACGCATTTGATACCTTCTACGGAAGAGGTGGGGAGGATAGGTCGGTACCTCGGCAAAATAATCTTGCATCAGTTGTTCGTGGCCGAGTGCGTGGTTCCATGGAATGCACATACGCCCCATAGTGGATCCTTTCCTCTGATCCAGCAGATTGGCGCGGTTCCATATGCTTCATGCCGAACAGGAGCAGCATCATCTCCGTGTCATCGTCGTTCAACAGCTCGTCGAGGTCCGAATCGTCGGAATCCGACGAGGACCAATCGGTCGATGAATCCTCCAAATCCGCCATATGCACATCCTCCGAAGCCATCTAGCACGGTGAAGCATAGATCAACCTCCAAACACGTCCATTGTACCGGTGAAAATGAAGAGGAACGCAGCGGAATACTCACCGGCGAAAACGGCGGAGAAGACCGCGGCGGGGGTGCGGCGGCGCGCGCGGAGGGACGCAGATCTCCGGCGGGGGTGCGGCGGGCGTGGACGCAGCGCGGCGCCGCTCGGCGGACGGCGGAGGGGGCCGGATCTAAAGGTTTTAGGCGGCGGCGCGCGGCTGGCTTTGGCGGCGGAGCGGGGGAAAACGGGTGGGAAAACTGAAATGTCCGCGCGCGCTGGCTGAAATGAGATGCTGGGTTTGCCCTGTATTACCCTTCCCACCCCGCACAAGTAGGGGACGAAAAGCCGCCCCGTAATCAAAACTGGAAAAAATCGACGCGAGACCATTTATACGGGGCCTGCTAGACGGCCGGGTAGAGCCCAACCCCCGCTGCCACCGCAACCGCCCCCTTCCTTTTCCCATCGCCACTCGAACACTCGGCACTCCTTGGCATCCAGACGGCGGACCGAAAAGGTTTGTCCATCTACTAGTACCTTTCATAGCGGGTGACTGCGAATTAGCCTTGCACCACTATTTATACACGATACATTTTTCACCTCCCAAATGAATATCAACGTTAAATTTTAGATGGTTATGAAAACTATATTTGTAACAGAAGGTTTTGTTTTGAGGAACTTTGAAAACTTTCAAACGACGAGTAGCCTTACTCCGGTACCACCTGTTCAGCACTCATAGGCGAGGAATGCGCTCAATGATCAGACAAAGAACACACTGAGACAAGGAGTAGTTTTTTGGTGTTCCGTACAACTTGAAACATTATGTGTTTTCTCATTTTATTCAGATACAATGGAAACGGCCACTAACGACCTGGGCGAAACGCCCATCGAAGTATCGAACAACCAAATCGTGCAGGGCGTGGACTTACACCTAGCTCGCTTATATATCCAGCTGACTGAAAATCTGTGCGCAAAGCAGTTATCCGGCTAACTGAGCTTAACTGAAACTGCACATGGTCAGTCAGTGCGCAGACTTCTGCCATGGCTGAAATTAGGAACCTAAAGCCTAGACAACACAAGGTTTGTTCACCAAAGCAGACCAGCTCGTCCCAGTGGACGTACTCCGGCATGTTCCACGGGTCGCGCCACCACCCATCACCACACTGAAACAGTGGTGGACGTCAAGAGACTCCAGCCGCGCGCACCCGTTGAGGATGGACCGTGGTTGCTGAGACTGAGAGGCTTCGCGAAGAGCTGGAGCGAGGGGAGCCGTCGCATGGTGGCGATCCTCATGGCTTCTCGGTCAACATTCTCAGTGTACCATATGAAGAACTGTTTACTGTTCAGACGGAGGCGCTTCAGGAGAGGGCAGGCGGTGCCGATGGTCTCGCACGTCCCCGTGCACAGCTCCAGCTCAGAGTGAACTTTGTGACCGTGAGCTTGAGCCTATTGTCGACGATCATGTCGCCGGAGATGATCCGAAGGCTCCTCAGCGGAGGCGCCCTGCGACAGATCATAGAAATTTTGTACAGTACAGTATATGATTTGAAACAGACTAGCTAGTAAACTGAAGCTTTTAACGCGACAAGGCAACATACGCGTCGGCGGCGAGGGACAGGACGCTGTCGTGGCGCCCTCGCCGCAGAAGGCCTGGCACAGCCCCGCGAGTGCCTCATGGTGTTCTGCGTTAGTCAGGTTTCTTCCAGAAATCAGATCAGAAAATGCGATGCAGATTACCTTGAATTCAGCCGACGCGCGCACTGGAGACGAGACGGTCACTCACTCATTCCCGTCCACGCTGCCTGCCTCCTGCACACGGCACAACACGATGGCCACGGCCACGCCTTTTGTTTTCCTGGAGCTGGAGGCCCTTCCGCCGGAGGAGGAGAATGAGGCGAGACTGGATGGAGCAGCCGCACGACGCCATGCTGGCCGTGCTCCACTGGCTGGACAACGTGGACGTCCTCACAGGGTCAGGGGCCGGGCAGGTGTGCGTCCCTGGCGCCGGGACTTATCCGATGAAACAACTGATTCATAACGTCTTTTCTTTAGCGTGTGTAAAGAAAGCATTTCCTAGATGTTACTGTTTAGCAAGCATGGATGAGAAAGAGTATAATGAGAAATTGAGAATGAGTATAGGGAGTTGAGATAAACACATGTGCTTTTTCAACACAGCCAATTTCAACAAGAAACATTAGTACTGTAATTAAAATTCGATCTATTACGTACCCGACTAAATCAGCAGAAAGTAGTGAGCGAAGCAGCTCTGTGCGGTGTGGCAGCATCCAGAACATCTCCATGCTGGGGAAGGGGTGTGACTAAACCACCCGACCTTGATGTTGATGCCTTTTTCCTTATACATTTCGGAAACCACATGAGCTGATAATCATGTGCCCATATAACATCACTTGACTTGTTGTGCTGGTATACAACATCGGCGAATATCTGGTTTGCTCGTTGTATGCGTTGAACTGGGATTTGAAGTATGCATCTTATGGTAATTCTCTGTAGTGGAGTAGAGGCCACGAAATGTTATTCGAGTAACCGTTGTGGTACTCATGAACAATATCTTCGCCTGGGAATACGGACCCACATTCCTATTTTATACTTAAGCACACTTAAACATGCAATTTATCATGACAAAGGAGTACTATACCATATTGAATAAATTGTAAGGGCATCCACAATAGGACGCTTACACACAAGCGATAGAGATTAAAACCCAACAGTTTTGCCCAATTCGTGGTCGTTTTCCTCGCATCAGCAAAACGACCAGCAATGGGCAAAACGGCCTGTGATTTAATCCCTAGCGCATGTGTGTAAGCACCCTGTTGTGGATGCTCTTAACAGTGATTCAATACAGTATAGTACTCCTTTGTGGTGATAAATCGCATGCTAAGTGTGCTTAAGCATAAAACAGGGATGCGTGTCCGTATTCTTAGGCCAAGATATTGTTCAAGAGTATCACAACAGTTACTCGAATAGCATTTTGTGGCCTCTGCTCCACTACGGAGAACTACCTCAAGATGCATACTTTGAGTCCCAATTCAACGCATACAAGCGAGCAAACGAGATGAAGCACAATCGGGGTTGTAAAAAAGTAGCTCTTGTTCATTTTCACATGATCGTGCCTCCTCAAAGACTTCATCTGTCAGAGCCACCTCTGTATGTTGTACAAAGTTGTTGCCTGCAGGTGGAGATGGGCATATTATTGTCATGAAGGACAAAAATCTGCAGTTTTCTTGTGAAATTTGCCACTATTATAATTTATACCCCGGGAAGATAGTTGCATCTACACCTGCTCTGCATTCAACTGAGTCTGGTTCAGTGACAAATGACATGATGATACTACGGAATGTGGCTGATCCTTTTCATCTGATTATGGACGGGGGGTATAAATTAATGTTCCTCATTGTGCATGATTAACAATACATATTTCTTAGTAGACCATTGTACCTTTGGCCTCGTATTATCTTCATTTTTTACCTCTGGCCTGTAATATCTTAGATAAACTTCTGCCAGATTTCAGATATAGTCAAGAAGTTATCTGAACATGACATTTACAGCCTTGTTTAACAGGCTGAACGATTGGCAGGGGAAAGCTTCTATTTTCTGGGTGAATTATTTATATTCGACTAGTAAACAGGCACGTGCACACACGTGTAATCGATAATTTTTTTTCCTTTTTCCAAAATTCAAACAAAATCAACAAAGAGGTCATAAATTGTAAAAGCATAACAAAATTAACAGGGAGATCTAATAAACAGATGCACACACAAATAACAACGAAAAGAAAGTAAATACACATGAACAGTTTAGTTAAATTAAATAAGTGGTAAGTTTTAATGCTTAATTAATAGGTTTCTTTGTCCAGGAGTAATGAGCAATATAATTCTACCTAGCTTGTATATAAAAGAGCACCAAGTATTTGCTACGTTCTCCCAGTCACCAGGCATGAAGCATGGATGAATAGCAGATCTACATGAACCGGTGTAGATACTATGATACGCTGAAATCACACGCTAATTAGAAGGGCATACCATGTGCAGACTTGTTCCTTTCGTAGAGTTAGGAGCCGATTCCCAGCTGGAGATGGCTCAAATATTTGTGCCACTCGTCTTTCCTCGGCATGCCATTTCTCTCTTTCCCTTCATACCCCACCCTCGGCACCACCTCCCTACTTTTCTTTCTGCCTCCTGACTGCTCCCTTCGATCTCCACTCCTCCGTCCTCTCTTCTAGTGCTCTGCCACACGCGGTGATTAACTGCGGTAGGCAGATGAGGCATGCAGCAGTGACGGAAAAACATCAGAAGATAGCTCGACCAAGCATGGGTGGGCTTCAAATGTTTCAAACAAAGTTCAACATATACAGGAGCAGCAAACCTAAAGTGTGGGCTTCAAATGTTTCAAACAAAGCATGGATGGCACACCATATGACCATACCGCACTGGATGTTACGACAAGCCGTGCAACTGAAATATGTTGAGATGGAGAACCCAGACAGTTGAAGAATTTGAAACTGGAAAGTCTCATACACATATAGCTGTGTCCAGAGTACGGATTAAATTGTAGGCTACTTACTGTCTTACGGATTATCTTGCAATTTGTGTTCCCAACTCTTCAGATCAGGTATAAAAGTCACATTGCCAACAACATAGTTTAGTTGTTTTTAGCATCTACAGGTTTGTGCAAAGGGAAGCGTAATAAATGTACTTGAGTTACTAATAACAACTCGATGAACGCTCTCCTCCCTGTGAGACTTTCTACCAGTTGAGCAGCAAAAAAAAATCAAAAAAAATGTGTGCGTGGATTGGATACTAATTAAATGTGATGCTGATGCATCTTGCAGCATGACAAACACTGTAAATGAAATAAATATGCTAGTAAATGATCCAATGACCAAAGTTGCTAACAGAAAATTTGTAACAATCTCAATGCTAGAAATGATCTGCAGAAAAGCTCTTGCTGCCTTGAAATAGCTCATTAATATTATGACATCACTTAGTTGAGTTACTTGAGTACTCAAGTTGATGTTCATGTTAGTAGTTGACATCATGTGTCTGTATATACATAGAGAACGTACCAGACATCTGCATCTTGAACTTTGCATGTCTTGCTAGCACTTCCATTCTTTTTTCGAAAACGCAAAAGCATTGCGTTTCGATGCATTGATAGAAAGAAGGTTATATGTACAAACCCCCGAGAGGGCACACACACCACGCCTTACAACTCAACCCAAGAGAAGAAACTAATCTAGGGAGGAGCTGGCGTTTACCCGCGTCCGCCCACTGACGCGCCTCAGACCTAATGTCGTTGAATCGGGACGTCACCGAGGGAAGTGCGTTGTCGAAGACTGCAGCATTCCTGTGTTTCCATATCCACCACGCCGTAAGCATGATCATCGACGAAGTGCCTTTGCGCAGCTGGCAAGGGGCGGTCCGCACCACCAGCGACCACCAGTCCGCGAAGTCGCCCTCAATCGTGGGAGGCCCTGAGGTTGATCGGATCCACGAGAGGACCTCGTACCACACCACCCTGGAGAACGAGCACCCGGTGAGCAGGTGTGTCATGGTCTCCACAGCCTGGTCGCACAGCGGGCATCTAGGCGCATGCGGCAGGCCCCGTCGCGCCAGCCTCTCACCCGTCCAGCACCTATCCAAGCAGGCCAACCAGATAAAGAACTTCACTCTTGGCGGCGCCCAGGATTTCCAGTTCAGCTCCCACGACCCTGAGGTGATGGCCCCCTGAAAGAGGGTGTCATAGCAAGAACGAGAAGTGTACTAGCCATCCATCGTCCAGCGCCATATCATCCTATCGTGCTCCGTCGACAGTTGAACATCCTTGAGTCTTCCCCAGAGTTGTACATACTACCACAGAGCCAGGGCACTCGGCGCTCCGGCAATGTCAGGGATCCAAGCGCGATCAACCAGCGCTTCCCGAACCGTACGCGCCTTTCGGTGGCGTTTAGGTACCAGCGCATACACCTCCGGCGCCATCTCCTTGATGGACCTGCCATCCAACCATTTGTCCTCCCAGAAGAGAGCGGATTCCCCATTGCCAACCTCCATAAAAGTGGAGGCCATGAAGACATCAAGCTCCACCTTCGAGAACTGCATGTCGAGCCCACGCCACGGCCGCGTGGGGTCTGTACGCATCCTCCAAATCCATAGCACCCTCAGACTGATCGCGGTGCGTGCCAAGTCGGGGATTCCCAGACCACCCAGCCGAGGCGGCCGGCAGACCCGGGACCAGTTGACGTGGCAGTGACCGCCATTGGCATCCGTCCTCCCAGCCCAGAGAAAGCCGCGCAGGATCTTGTTGACCTGCTTCAGCGTCCTCTTGTCCAGCCCCAACACCATAAGCTGATGCAGGGGAATAGCCGCAAGGACCGCGCGTATCAGCGCCAAACGCCCCGCCCTTGGCATCATGGATGCCCGCCAAGTGGGAAGTTTGTCGGCGAGCTGGTCCACCAGGGGCTGGAAAGATACAGCCGACAGCCTCCTGATGGAGAGCGGGATGCCGAGGTACTTCACCGGGAACGGCGCCAGCTGGCACTCCATGAGCTCAGCGGCGCCAACAGCCTCTTCGTCCGAGCAGGCAATCGGGGAGACCGAGCACTTGGCGAAGTTGGTTCGTAGTCCTGATGCCTGCCCAAAGAGATCTACAATGCCGCGGACGGCACGCAATTCCGTCTCATCTGGGTGGCAGAAGATCACCACATCATCCGTGTATAGCGACACCGATGTTACCAAGTCCCGCCGAGCCAGACGCCTCAGGATACCCAACTCAATGGCCTTGGCCAGCAACCTGTTAAGCGAGATCATCATCAAGACGAACAACGATCACGACAGGGGGTCCCCTTGTCTCAGACCCCTCCTATGCCAGATGGGGGGGCCTGGCTCGCCATTGAGCATCACCCTGGTACTTGCCGTGGATAGAAAAATGGACACCACCTCGCGGAACCTAGGGCCAAACCCGATCTTGCGAAGGATCTCCATGAGGAACCCCCACGAGACCGAGTCGAACGCATGAGCGATATCCAGCTTGAGCATCACCCGCGGCTCTTTTCGTCCGTGTAGGAATCTAGCTGTCTGCTGTACCAACATAAAGTTGTCATAGATGCACCGTTTGCGGATGAACGCACATTGGTTACGATCCACCAGCGACTCCATCCTAGGTGCTAGCCGAGAAGCCATCGTCTTTGCCACCAGCTTGGCGAAGATGTGGATCAGACTAATCGGCCTGTAGTCACCCAGCGCCGCCGCATCCGGGCACTTAGGCAGCAGTATCATCAGTGCCTGGTTCAGGCCTTGAAACCCGCGCCCACACATCGTGAACAACTTGTCGAACGTTGCCATGAAATCACCTTTGACCGTGCTCCAGCATTTCTGCAGGAATTCGGCCGTGAATCCATCCGGGCCTGGCGCTTTGCCCGGCGGCAAGCGCCTAATCACCTCCCGGATCTCATCCTCAGTGAACGCAGCCTCAAGCTCGGAGAGGTCTTCTGAGTGAGTGCCCAGAAAGTCCAAGTCCAGCGAGTGCAACCGGTCTACCAATGTCCCGAGCAGACCCTCAAAGTGCGTAAAGGTCGCTTCAGCCATGGCCGCATGGTCAGAAATGACCGCGCCATCTGCCTGAAGGTTGTGGATCACGTTCTTCTGGCGCCTATAAGCCGCATGCTGGTGGAAGAATGATGTGTTGGCGTCGCCCTCTCTCAGCCAAGCGATCTTAGCCCTCTGCCGGGCCATAGTGCGCTCAAGGGAGGCTAGACCCAAGTAGGCGTGCTTTAGGTGGGCCCGGAGTCGAGGTTCATCCGGAGATAGCAGTCGCGATTCCATGGCGATGTCCAACCTCAGCACAACCTCCCGCGCTAACATCAGCTACAGCTTGACCGAACCAACCTTCTTATCGCTCCAGCTCATAAGGCTGCGCGCCATCCGTTTGAGCTTAGCGGTGAGCCGCCAGAAAGGGTCCGGGTCTCCATCCACCACATCCCAACTGTTCTGCACCACCTCACTGAACCCATCCAACCTTAGCCAGAACCGTTCAAGCTGAAACCTTTTCGCCCTGCGGGTTTTGAGGTACAGTCCAGGAGGAGAGGGCAATGATCTGCCACTACCGTCCCAGGCAGCGCAACATGCAGCTACCGAACATCTCCTCCCAGGCCAACGTGGTAAACACCCGATCCAACCGGACGAGAGTGGGTGTGTCCCTCTCATTCGACCAAGTGTAGCGGCGCCCGTGCAGGTAGATCTCTTTCAACTCGCAGTCGTTCAGAAAGCAGCGAAATCGGCCCATCATCCTGCGGTTCAGGTTCCCATTGTTCTTGTCCTCATCGCGGTAGATCATGTTGAAGTCCCCGCAGATAGCCCAGGGCCCTGGTGGATTCCGCGAATGTCGCGGAGCTTTGCGAGGAAGGCGACCTTGTCAGCCTCAACCTGTGGGCCATAGACACACGTCAACCACCACCATGGACCGTCCCAATGGGGGACACCCTAGCGGTGATGCTGTTGTCACCGTAGTGGGCGCTATCCAGCTGCACCAACCTGCTCACCCACGCAACAATCACCCCACCTCTCGTCCCAACAGCCGACAAGCAGAAGTAAGCATCAAAGTCCGCGCCAAGCGTTTCCATGACAATGGAAAGAGTTACAACCGATAGCTTTGTCTCCTGAAGACATACAATAGACGCACCCGTAGTAGCCACAACACTCCTAACACCTGAACGCCGTGCGCGATCATTGAGGCCTCGCACATTGGCCACCAAAATCTTTGGTTCGTACAACATCGGAACTATGTAAGAAACACCCGATTAACCCTGTCGGGGTCATACCTCAATGAGGAGACCACCCGACATCCCCAGCAAGGGTGGGGAACAGCCTCTGATAGTACCCAACGTCCACCCGTAGAACTCCGCAATGGCCTCGATCATGTCGTCTGTCAGGGGTAGCTCGTACATCTTATGGTATGCTTCCAGTGCAGCCTCTGACGGCGCCTCATCCCCAGCGAGAAGACCGAGCTTGCGCATCAGATTTCACACCGCCTTCATCTCCGAGCTCAGTCCTCCTGGTTGCCCTGCGATCCTCGAGCTGCGGCGTGGCTGGAAGTTGAGCTCCACCAACCTGCGCCTCACGGCCGGAGTCTGCATGAGGGCATCCGAGCGGGACTTCGCAGCCATCAGGAACTCGCCAAGCGTCCTAGGTCTAGCCGGGGCATCCCGTGGCCTAGACGCAGCAGCAGGACGGGACCTGTTAAACACCAACGGTGGCGAGGCAAAGCGGCAAATGGACGGAGTCGGAGCAGGTGTTGCAGTAAACCCGCCTGTGTCGCGGATGACACGCGCTAGGGGCTGTTCCACCACAATCTCCTCATCAGCCACCTCATCCTCCGCGCCAACCTCGCCGGCGACCTCCTGTGACGGCGGGTCGGAGGTGGTGCCCATCGTCAACTCTAGGATCGGAGCCAACCCCGCAGGCGCATCCACATCCCTGTCTTGGTCCAGTGTCGAACCTGGCCCAGCCTCAGACAAGCAGCCCAGCCCAGCACCCCGGTTTGAATCGCTTCCTCTCCCCGCGCTGGCTCCGTGGATCGGTCCTGGGCCGTGAAGGCGTCCAAGCCCAACAGCGGCCGCGGAACAAGCGGGCCTGCCCAAGAATCCAGCGTTGAAGCTTGGACCGAAGGGGGCTCCAACGCGGTCGTCACCAGGCCTTGGCGCGCAGCTGCGGCGGTCGTGGTAGAGCCCTGGCAGCCAGCGGCAGCAGTGGCGGGCAGGACCACGAGCGATCCCACCAGCACCACGGCGCCTACGTTTGCGGCGCTCTCACCTGCAGCTCCCGCCGCGCCTTCCACGCCAGCGGTTGTGCTTTTGACCGGTCCATCCTCCTCCAACGGAGCCATGGCGTCAGGGTCTTGTTCGTCTTGCCGGCCGGCGCTCTCAGCTGCCCGTGCCATCGCTTTCAGCCTCCTCACCTTTCGCCCACCTCTGCTCTTCCTCTTTTTCTTCTGCGCAAGTCGCGACGCGGGCTGGTCTAGGTCGCCGACGACCACGCCGGACGCCAGGGTCCTAGTGGTCCCGCGCCCGCCACCGCCAGCCTGGCCAGACGAGGAAGCGCCGCCACCATCTCCCGCACCAGGCAGCGAGTCCGGCGCGCCAATGGTGTAATGGTACTGCCTCCTGGCCGGCCACGCCGCCGTCTGCCCACCGTCGTCATCCCCGCGTCTGTCAGCCTCGCCGCGCGGGGCCGAGCGACGGAAATCGGTCGTCCGTGTCACGTGCACGATGAGGGGATATGCCAGCGTGTTGATATGCGGCGGGACCACCGCCTGCGTCGGCGCCGCTATGTCTTCCAACGACGGCGGGTCGTCCGGCTCAACCACATGCAGGTCAACCTCCCGCGGTATCGTCGCCGGATCGAGGCTCCATGCACTGAGGCGGAAGATCCCCATGTCGGCTCGGCTGCACGTTAGGGGATGGAGGCGCTCCACCCAAGCCGCCGGAGCGAGCACGGCCTCCGCCGTGGCGAGGCTCCAAGCATTCGCCGGCACGCCCTCAATCTCGAGCTCAGTGTGCACGCAGAGCCCGCCGGAGGGCGCGTGTGTGCGCCGCGACCACGGCCGAAGGAGCAGCCGGAAGAACAGCGACTCCAGCACGCCCTCACCCAGCACCCTATCCTTGTCCGCCGCCGATGCGAAGTAGATGAGGAAGTCCTCGGGTCTGTGGCAGTGAACGGAGAAGCTTGCCGGCGGCAGCCCGTGGACGTCCTCCAGCGCGTGGGCCACCTCCTCTGTGGTGACCGCCCGTCGCACGCCGACGATGACAGCCAGCAAAGCCCTCGAGAGTGCTTCGTCTTCGTGGTCGATCTCGGCCGTACGGGGCACGATGCAAACCGCGCGCGCTGGGCGCCGCGCGAGCTCCCCTCCGACCGCCGGTGCGCGCAAGTTTAGCGGCGCCACCTGCTCGTCCGCACCCCTGCGGGGCCGCATGACATCACCTGTGCGGCGGGCCGCCGGTAGCACTGGTGCAACAGCCCGGTCAGCCCCCACGCGCACCGGTGCCACCGCGCGGGTGGCAATATGCCCATGCCCGCCACGCTGCTGCACTTCCTCCTGGCGCCTCATGGCAGGCATCGATGGCGCGACTCCTCTGCGCGGTGCCTCCGCAGCCCGGAACGGCGCGTCGACCCGGCGCGGAGCCACCACCCTCCTCTGCCCATCGCGTGCAAGCGGAGCCGAGGCACGCGCACCCGTGGCAGCCGGGCGCCCATCCGGCGCACGCGCACGGAGGTCGCCGGCGCCGTCACCCCTTCTCCTACCTTGGTTCTCTTCCTCGCGAGGATGCACAGCAGGGGCCCTTGCCCTCGGTTCCATGGCAGCCTGGCGCCCCTCCGGCGCACGCGCACGGAGGTCCCTGGCGCCATCTTCGACGCGACGGGCGTGCCCACCATCTTGACGCGCTTCCTCGCAGGTTCATCTCCGTCGGCCGGCGAGCTGGGGGCTGACCGGGCTCGGTTTAATCAATGTAAGAAATATATATTTATTAGGTATATACCCACATCTAATATCAAGTGCAGTCCTAAAGGTGCCATCAGCAAGTGGAAAGACTGATGCAAGTTCATCAATGTGAGAGCTATGCTCCATTTGTAAACATTGTCCTCGGTCAAGAGACGACATACACAGTACCGTAAAGACCTACATATTTTAAACCTAAATTTGCAAATGCAGCGATCAACGTCAAACAATTATCTGACCAAAACAGGTTATTGTATCATGGTCTACCAACCACAGTTGTTTTTCTTATAAAGTTGCATGAAAAAAATACTACAGTTGTTTTTCTTATGAAGTTGCATGACAAAATAGTATTGCTTTCGAGAACCAACCTGTGGTTGGGTGGTTAGGAGGACAGTGTCACCCGCAGCACACCAGAGTTCAAACCCATGTTTGACACTTTGGTATCTCATAAAGCCGGAATGTTCTTTCGGTGGGAGGTGACATTTCCGTCGATAGCGAGGTGGCTGTGGTGACTTTGTCAATCTCAAGACCCACCGGACATAAGAGCATCTCCAGTCGCGTTCCTCAAAAAGCGTTCGGCACAAATGATTTGGGGCATGTTTGGGACCGCGCCGGACAAAAAGAGACCAAAAATCTGTACAAAAAAGAGGCCCTTCCCAGCCGCGTCCCTTAAACAGCGTCTGGATGCATGCATTTTAATAGAGGAGACCATCCCATGTGGGAAAAGTAGGTGAGAGAAAGTGTGGGGAAAGAGACTAGCATGTGGGGACTAGAGGCTGCATGCATGTGGACGCTGTTTTTGTGTCCGGCGTCCCCGGTAGAGACTCTATGCATAGAGTCTCTACCGGGGACGCCGGACACAAAATGAGGCGCTAATTAGCTTTGGGGGACGCGATTGAACCGTTTTTTTCTCATTTCTTGTCCGCGGTCCCCCAAACCTCATTTGGGGAGGCGACTGGAGATGCTCTAAGTTTCTTGGAGCGAGTCTCTCGGATTTGTGAGTTCCTACGTTATGCCGTGTTTCGCAAAAAAAAAAATACTATTGTTTTCGTTGAAATGTAGGTCACATAGATTCCTCAAGGCCCCAATCTTGAACCCATTAGACTGGTACAGATTAATGCTGAAACATACGGTGTCAAGCGGCGTCCCGCAAACGATCGATTCAAGGTAAAACGCGATTTGCTGCTAGCCAAAATTAACGAAGGAGCAAGAGAAAGCACTGTCCCGCATCCTGCGCCGCTTGCCAGCCTACGAAACAGGTCTCTGTTCAAATTCAGGTCAAGAGGTAGAGGAAGACTTCGAACCTGAAGAAAGTGCGGCCTCCAGTCGTTGAACAGCAGGGAAGATGTGGGCCTGTGGGCGGACGTGCAGGCGGCGGCCGTAGCGTGAAAGGCGGCATCGTCCGCCGGCGTGCAGTACGCGGGCCTCCCGTGCAGGCTATCGTAGTGTGCCGCCTCGCGGCGGGAGGTCTGCGGCATGGGGGTAGCAGCGAAGGGAATGATGTAGGGGGGAGGGGGAAGCGACCTTATCCATTTCTCTGTGATCATGGATTCATGGCCTCATGAGCCATAGCCTGATTATCGACTTATCGTCCACACGTTATGGAGCAAACAGTACCGATGAGGACTTTTGATTAACTTTCATAACCCCCTATATTTGCTGTTTGGGACGGAGAACCTCCTCAGATTTCAAGTGGAGCACTTTTTTTTTTTTTGAGGGGACATAGATCTCTTTATTGAACAATCATAAGAGGTACAAGATCTATATCAGGAGAGTTCAAGAGCCACAAGCGGCGTCCTTGAAGTAAATCTAGAGAATTACGAGCTAAATTGTGAGCATGCACATTCGATGATCTTCCTTCATGAATAAACCTAACATCCATGAGATCAAACCTCCTTTCTTTTATTTCCTTCAGAACCGTACTATAGCAAGCCCTGTGATCTGTCTTCATGGACCAGATTACTTCCTTGCAATCCGAAGCAATAATACATGTGTTCAGCTGCAGATCAGCGGCAAGAGCTAAACCTTCCCGACACGCGATGGCTTCGAGTGTTGCTGGATCATTGATTCCAGGACATGCAAGGACTGATGATCCCAAATATGTACCATCTGGCTTCCTACAAATGGCCGCAACCACTCCACGTGATTCTTTCCTTGAAACTGCAGCATCGACATTTATTTTCATATAATCATCAGCAGGAGGGATCCATCTGGGTACATTCTGTCGAGGCTGACAAGCCGGAGCTTCACTCTGAGATGATGTAGTAACTAGATTCAGATCATCCAGGAAATTGCATATAAACTTATAAATAGAGTAAGGGCTTTGGAAGATTTCTTCGTGGATAGCTTTTCTTCTAGCTGACCATATTGCCCATAAAGTCACCGCGGTCTGGATAAACTGTGCATGGGTGAGAGACTCCATCAGCAGAAAGATCCACCGCTTTGCATTACTGCCGCTGTTGATTGAGATGTGCTCCACTAAATACTCGTAAATAAATGACCAAACACTACGAGCCATTGCACAATCTATCGCCGAGTGTCTCCAGTCATCTTCAGCCGCATGACAAAAGCAACATTCTGGTGTGACTGCCATGTTTCGACGGTGTCTCACGGATCCAGTAGGAATGCTTTGATGTGATAATCTCCAAAGAAATACCCGTATCTTGCTAGGTACTTTGGTTTTCCACATCTTACTCCATAGTTTTTGTTCAGAAGTGGATGAGGAACTCGACTGTCTTCCCTCTAACCAGTCTTCCCTGACTTTCTTTGTATGAACTAGCGCACGGTAAGCTGTTCTAACGGAGAACATGCCAGTTTTCTCAAACTGCCATGCCCAAAAGTCTTCTTGAGGCGCAGTGCTTAGGGGAATCGATTTGATAACTTCTATATCCGCTGGTAGGAAGTGTTGATCAAGCACTGCGTTTTTCCATGTGCTAGATGTATGATCAATCAACTCAGAGACACGAGTAGGAGGTTGAGACTTCAATGCAACAATTGGGAGCATCCGTGTATTCCTTGGCAGCCAATTATCAAGCCAAATTCTTGTACTGGTGCCGTCACCAATTCTCTTAATAAGCCCTATCTTGAGAGCATCTCTCCCTTCTACCAAAGCTCTCCAAATTTGGCTCGGCCTACTTCCCAGTTCTGCCTGCATCAGATCATTGTTTGGAAAATAAACAGCCTTCAAAATTCTGGCACTGAGTGTATTTGGGTCAATTAGGATTCTCCACACCTGTTTGGCTAACAAAGCCATATTGAAAAGTTCAGTATCTCGAAAACCCAAACCACCCATAAATTTGGGCATTGTTAAGGTATCCCATGAAACCCAACAAGGTTTCGTTGACCATGCTTGCATCCCCACCAAAAATTTCTGAGGAGAGAATCAATCTTTTTGCACAGACCTCTCGGTAGCTTGAAACAAGCCATCGAGAAAGTAGGTATTGCCTGAGCAACAGATTTAATAAGAACTTCTTTTCCACCTACAGATAGAATCTGCTCGATCCATCCTTATATGCGTTTCCAAATACGATCTGTTACATATTTGAAGGTGCCATTTCTATTTGCCCCTACATCCGTTGGCATCCCTAAGTACTTTGCGGACAAACTTTCATTTGGTACCTGAAGTAACTCTTTGATCTCCTGCCTAATAACTCCAGGACAGCCTTTACTTTTTTTCGATAAAGGGCGATTTCATTACTTAAAAGGTTTAAGTATTACACCCGGCCTCTGCATAGCTAAGATGCACACAGCCGCAACACAAATAGCAGACAATTCCATGTTTGACCAAACGAAAAGAAGAACGCAAGACGCAGCCTGGAATACTAAGGTATCGGTGGAGCAATCCTGAGACTATGCCGCCACCCATGTAGGGAAATAAAATCCTTCGCCGTGTCCTCCAACCGTGTACACACCTCCGTAAAGAGGTCGCGATCCTCCATACGCTGCAGCAACGACCATGAACGGAGCAAACTGGTGCACCGGTAGACAACCTGCAAAAGATTAGCATTTGTGTTATTAAAAACCTTGTCATTTCTACATAGCCACAGCGACCAAATAACAGCAATCGCTCCCACCCTAATAAGTGTTTTGTACCTATGGTCCACCCCATTAAGCCAATTACCAAAGATATTGGGAACGCTACGTGGTGGATATAAGGTAGAACTCATTTGGATGATTGACCATATAGACTTTGCAAACCGGCACTGGAAGAATAAGTGTTTGATTGTCTCATCTTGATGACAAAAAACACACGATTTACTTCCTTGCCAGTTGCGTTTAGCAAGGTTGTCTTTAGTAAGAATGACCCCCCGACGAAGATACCAAGCAAAGACCTTAGTCTTCAGAGGTATCTTCATCTTCCAAATTAGCTTATTATTAGATACCGGCTCGACGGGTTGGATCAAGGCCGTATACATGGATTCAACTGAGAATATTCCATTCTCATTTAGATTCCATCTAAAAACATCTGGCCCATTTGTCAGCTGGATAGCTTCCAAACGCTGCAATAGGGTATTCCATGATGCTAGCCTTTGTCCATTAAGATTTCTTCTGAACGTCATATTAGGTGGAGAAGACTCCATTACCTTGGATAAGGTATCACCTTTATGACGCACAATATTATATAAGGCTGGATATTGTTGTCGGAGAGGGTAATCTCCAAGCCATTTATCCTCCCAAAATCTTATTTGTGTCCCATCATTGATCAAGAAAGATCCAAATGGGAAGAAGTATCTCTTCGTCGCCATCAGGCCAGCCCAAAAGTGTGAATCCCCGGGTTTCCATGAGACCTGGGATATTGCCTTTGAACCAACATACTTTCTCTTCAAAATGGTTTGCCACACCCCTTCTTCAGTGAGTAGTTTAGCCAGCCACTTCCCAAGCAGGGCCCTGTTCTTAACCTGAAGGTCATGAACACCGAGCCCTCCTTGATCTTTCGGCCGACAAACAACTCCCCACTTAGTAAGAGGACAGCCTTTACTAAAATGAATAGAGGATTTCTCTCTGTTTATTCTTTGTCCAGATGCTCTGCAATAGATATCAAGAACTTCATTGATCTCCTGAGCCCCACCCAAATTTGCTTTGAAAAATAGCAAGCTGTCGTCCGCAAAAAGAAGATGATTGACCGGGGGTGCTTGGGGCGCCACAACGATGCCCGATAAGTTTTCTGTCCCCCTGCTCCTTAAAAGGCAAGAAAGACCTTCAGCTGCTAAAAGAAACAAATAAGGTGAGATAGGATCTCCCTGTCTGATACCTCTGGATGGCTTGAAGAAATCCGTCCCCTCTCCATTAAAGAACACCGAGAAAGACACTGTTGTAACCAGGCGCATTATAGAGTCAACGAAGTCTACATGAATTCCCAGTTTCAACATTATTGCTCGTAGATAATTCCATTCTACCCTGTCATAGGCCTCCTCATATCAACCTTCAAGGCCCCATACTGTTTATGTCTACCTCTCTTCTTTTTCATAAAATGAAGGCACTCATATGCCGAAATAATATTATCAGTTATAAGTCTACCCGGCACAAAGGCCGACTGTTCTGCAGAAATAATGTCAGGCAATATCTCTTTCAACCTATTTGCTTGAACCTTTGACACTATCTTCAGAATGACATTACACGGACTAATTGGTCGAAACTGAACTAGATCATCTGGGTTATTAACTTTTGGTATAAGAACCATGCACGTAGAGTTAATGGATGCTGGAGATTCAATACCCTTCAGAACATTCAACACAGCTCTAGTAACCTCTGCACCACATAATTCCCAGTGGCGTTGAAAAAAATGAGCTGGAAATCCGTCCGGGCCAGGCGCCTTTGTAGGGAACATCTGGAACAGAGCTTTTTTTATCTCCTCCTCCGTGTATGGCGCAACCAAAGAGGCATTCATCTCTGCAGTAACACGAGAAGGTACAGTATCAATAACATCATTCATGCCAAGAGTTCCTTCAGCCGTATAGAGGTTCTGAAAAAAGTCTCTTGCTAATTCCTTCATCTCATCCGGGTCTGTGGTGGTAGAGCCATCATGCTTTTTCAATTTTCTTATATTATTTTCCTCTTTCTACCAGAAGCTTTCCTATGGAAAAACTGCGTGTTACTGTCCCCCTCAGCAAGCCACTGGATACGTGATCGTTGTCTCCACATTATTTCCTCTCTATAGTTTAGCTCCACAATTTTGTCACAGACTCTGATCTCTTCATGACTAGGGGCTAGCCTGCCAGGAGATGCACGTAACTCAGCCAATCTTGCATGTAATCTCTTGATCTCCTTGCGTACTTCCCCAAACACATCCCTGTTCCACTTGTGTAGGTCACCTGATAAAGCATTCAGTTTTGTGTTCATATCTTCCAACGTCACACAATCTCCTGAATTTTTCCACACACTCTCGACATGTGCTAAGAATTGCGGATGAGTTTCCCACATCATTTCATATTTGAAAGTTCTCTGGCGGGAACGACTATTAGGCGCAGGGGGCCTCGGACTTATGCACAGGAAAATAGGGCAATGATCCGATTTAGCCGCAGTTAGATGCCTCAATTCAGCCTGGGAGAACATCTGCCACCAACTCGGGTTTGCCAAGGCACGGTCAAGTCGCACCCTTGTATAAGTACCTCCCCGGACTTTCTTCTCAAATGTCCAGTCCAAACCAACATAGCCTAGATCAGACAAAGCACACGAATCTGCTGCTTGTCTAAAGGCATTTATCTGCGCGTCATCTCTGTCGCCTACACCGAAGTGTTCCTCTCTACTAAGCACTTCATTATAGTCTCCTAAGCAGACCCACGGGAGGTCCGAATGGGCACATAATAAGGACAGGAGCTCCCATGTACGGTAACGACGCGAACGGTTGGCTTCACCATAGATGCAAGTCAATCGCCAAGGCGCTTTATCTCCATCAAGAACCTTCATGTCAATATGATTTTTCGAGAAACTCTGAAGGTCGAGCACTAGAGGATTATTCCAGTACATTGCAAGGCCTCCACTTCGGCCCTCGCTAGACACAGCATAGCAGTTATCATATCCAAAAGATCTGGTTAGATTCTCTAATCTAGTTTTCTCCAGCTGGGTCTCCAAAAGACAAAGAACCACTGGGGCGTATTGTAACACGAGGTCCTTGACCTCCTTAACTGTCGCAGCGTCGCCAGCACCGCGACAGTTCCAGCATATGCAATTCATTGTTCTCGGCGGTACCCCTCGAAGGAGCCCGCCGATACATTGCTTGAGTTCATATCATCATTCTCTAATAAATCTGCCTTATCCTTCTCCTGGTCCTTTTTAACTCGCTTAGGGTCCCGCTTCACCGGAGGACTTGGAGGTATCATAGGTGGAGCACTTAACCCCCTCAAGTATACATTACCGGCTAATTACCCCCACGGGCCACGGGTTGTTTGTGAGGCCCATGACTGTTTTAGAGGGTGGTATTGGGCCAGTAATACTACACCTACGGAATTTATTTACAGAACAGGTTTATGGACGTGATATGGTTCATCACGATTGGAGAGCCGCAGCAGTTGGTCCGCTTTTCTCGCATCCTGTTTCACCGGTGATAGCCACATCAGCATGTAAGTTAGTCCGTAGCATTTTATGTCCGTAAGTTCAGCATTTCCGGTATTGGGCCACGTAGACTGAGTTACGGTTAAGAGATGAGAAAAGAGAAAAGTCCACGCCGTCGCTGCCTACCCTCCCGCACCGCCCATGCTCTCCCCCACTGCCCGGTGTGATTCGCCGCTGTGCCGGAGTGCGGGATCGAGCTCGACGGTGACTTGATCGATGGCGATGCAAGTGCACAGGCGCAGAAGATCAACGAGGTCGAGCTCGGCATGGACGTGCTCGACGGCCACGGGCTCGATGCCGATGCTGCCGTATCGACAATTCGACACCGACCTGTGGCGGATAGGGCGGTGGACGCGGAGGCAACGCAAGTCACGGTTGAGGGTCTTCATGATTTGGGAGCGGCTCCATTCCTGATGAAGAGCGATCTTAATTTATCTGCAGGTCATGTACCTTTGCTTAATTGCGTTGCAAGAGTACTCCACTGGAAACTCGTCACAACGTACATAGATCCCAACTTCCTGGTTCACATGAAGAACTGTTCTAAAAGCTACCCTAATTTTTTTTCGATAAAGGGAATATATTAATATCAAAAGATACCAATTACACCCAGCCTCTGCAACAACGCCCCACCCTAATGGCAGTACGGATGCACACAGCCAAAATAGAGAAAAGAAAACTAAGAAATAAAAGTCCCGCTACAGCCTTCTAGACCTAGCAACAGCAATACAATCACCACCGTGACAACACCTGAAGTACAGACTCTCCAAAAGCGACGCCTCCAAGAAGGAAACAGTGCACCAGCGCCGTCGTCGCCCGACCAAAGGTCTTAGGATTTCTCCCTGAAGATAGTCCCTACTCTCAAAACAATGCCTCCACCAAGAACATTGCCAGGCACAACCAGTTAAGGCCAGACCTTGGGTTTTCACCCTGAGAGGTAAGACTCCGGACTTCCCCTGTGCTGCCGCCTCCACATGCATACCACTGCTGCAAGCCCGGAACGCCAAGCAGATCTCTCAGCATCACGTTGACTCGAACCTCCTTTAGCTAGTCCACCAATCCGGCCTTCATGATATTCCTTCTTCTGACTTCACCATGGACCAAAAAGTCACCAGATGTCAACACAGAATATAGCTTCGCGGCGCTCCCTCCGGAACCAAACGGTCGGAATAAAAACATGGGTGCGCGCGACCGAATACCACCCGATCCAGCAAACTGCATGCAAAATATGCACTGTTCCATTCGCCAGCGGAGCTTTCCGGAACTCATCTCTCCAGCCAGATCAAAGCAAACTGACCTCCGGTAGATCTTCATCTTCGCTTGCGAGAAACCCGAGGACCGCCACCAAAAACAAAGCAAGACCAGCAGCCCCCACGCCGCCAGTCCCTCCTGCCGGATCACCAGGGAAGAAGACGGCGGCGCGGATCATGCGTACCACCGCTGAACCGTCACCGGGGGCGGAGGCCGCCACCGCTCCACCAAATCCTCCATTGCTACCGACGGAGAGCATCAGGCCCCGGCCAAGTAGCCGTGCCGCCCGGCTTCCTCCACCGGCGCTTCATCACCTCCCATGGAACGCCACTGTGGAAACCCTCTCCTCCCCCTCGTCGTTCGACGGAAGGGGCACCGCCACCGCCGCCGAGGCCGGGGCCGGGGCTGTGGCCGGGCCGGGGCCGAAACCGGGGCCAAGGCCAAGGCCGGGGCCGGGGCCGAGGCCGAAAGCAGCGGCGGCTGAGGTGCGGCGATCCGGGGGCGGCTGCTCGGAGCGAGGCGGGTAGATCCTCCGCCGCCGCCCGGGAGGGGGGCGGGAGAGGAGGAGGCGGCGGCTCAAAGCTACCCTAAATACAATCCTAAGATTTGATTCCCCAAATCCGCCCGTCCTCTTCCAGTCTGGCCATCCTCGAGTCCTCCACAAAGAGAGGGAAAAGGGTAGCTAATATGGGGAAGGAGCACGAACATAAAAGCCTGTTTGGTTTCTAGCCACACTTTGCCAAACCTAATTCAAGGACCCTTCGAATCGCTAGATTCAGCGGCTTATCAACCAGGAAGCAACTACCACCAGGTGCCACCTCCTCCAAGCGCTACCTCCACATAGACCAATACCGGTCTCCAAAACAGCCATCGGCCTCACAAACCACCCGTGGGGTGTTAAGGCTGGTTATAGTGGTAAGTATCATGTAGTATCATGCATATGATACGACTACATGATACTATCTCTATAGTGGGTAGTATCATGTAGTAGTATCATAGTTTTGCTATATTTAATGTTTTTTAGAATCTCAATGTAAATTTGTGTATAAGATTTGTTTAGCATTAATTTTTCTCGTTATTTGCACTATGATATAATTAGCTGCCATGTTAGCATTTCTGTAGGACCAATATGCATGATACAGCACTATGACTAGCCTAATTAGCCAGTAATGTATACTTGAGGGTATAAGTGCTCTACTTGAAATCTGGAGGGCTCTGCGTCCCAAACATAAAACCTAGGTGGTCATCTAAATATTTTTTCAATTAACTTTCTATTCTGGTTGGATACGATATGAAATACAAGGCCGGTACGTTGTGCATTGTGCCACTGTCAGAAATCCAATACACGCGCTTGATTTTAGGGATTTCTATTTTCGTGCCCTCGGGTTCTTAGTTGTACTCAGTTTTTCCCAGCCCCTTAGTTTTTCCTCAGTTTTCCCCAAGCCTTTGTCTGAAACCCGCTGAAGGAATCCGTTTATTTGAACGTTTTGTGCTGACGTGTTGCGCCGCGTCGTCTGTGGGGCCGCGTCGTGTGGGGTTGGTAGGAAGGGACCGCGTGGGACAACACGAGACCGTGTTTGGTTGTACGTGAGAGCTGGGTTTTGTCTCTCTCGGCCCAAATTGGCATTTTTAAGAGCACATTTTCCCCTCTTTCTCTCTCTGTCTTTTTCACCAAATTAGTATCAAATCTAGAGAAGCTTCTATTTCTGTCTTTCTTCAATTATTTATGCCTTTTGGCCCTCATTTTTTGCCCAATATGGCCGCAAATCTAGTAGCAAATCTAGAAGCTAGTATATGATAAATTCACAGCAGCATAATCAGAAAACTAAGTATAATACATAAACTGCATACAGCAGCCAAAAGCAGCCAATAACATTGTTAATGTTCACGACAAACTAAGCTGCAAAATATACAAGACGCACGCAATGTATGGACAACAAGAAGATTAGGATACCCCAGGATGAATGAATTTGTTCTTCATTCCTCCTCATATATTTCTTCGTCGCTCCATTCGTGCATTACCCCAAGGAAATATTCATTGAACTTCTTCCGTCTGCAGTGTGCGGCCAATACATCCTCCAAACGGTATGGCCTGTGTTCATTTCTCATATTGTAGTTTCCTATTCTATCCACACGTAGTGGCCACTCATCCCAGGCCTTTGTATCATGAGAGTACTCTCTGATATAACCCAAATCCGTGTAGTAGATGCAGCCAGGTCGAAGTGTCGGGTGCACTCTGGTGTCGACGGAGATACACCGGATATAATTCACGAAGAAGGCATTACTATCAATGTTACTGACCGGATGGAGAGAGCGGCTCTGAGTGTCCACACGGTACACCAATGGTTTGCCCGCCAAAGCCAGGTTGACCAACAACACAAGCAGCAGATCACCATCCGACTTCACAAGGTAGAACTTGTGATGTCCATGTTCTGGAAATGAAATTAGTGTCTCCATCTTGACAGTGCTCGCGCGCTGCTGCAACTGTACATTGGTGCACACTATTCTTCCGGACTCAAAATTGTCCGCAGCTACTGCATAGAGTTCACCATTGAACGGGGTAATGCAACGCAGACAATGGTTCTTGATCGAAAATCTTTCTTCTCCCCAATCTTCATCTATATCCTTAGTTGGAGTGCTCTCATCGACCCAACCAATTTCCAGCGGGTAATGTGCGGCAACGAAGACCATGGTCGGGGATTTGATTACAGCGACTGAATTCAGAAAAACAGATGGCATCTGCGCCTCAAACATAGTGTTCGATTTCTTTGTGAGTGGGTTGATACGCGTAAAGCACACGTCCGTTGGGAACCCCAAGTGGAAGGTATGATGCGTATAGAAGCAAGTTTCCCTCAGTAAGAAACCAAGGTTTATCGAACCAGTAGGAGCCAAGAAGCACGTTGAAGGTTGATGGCGGCGAAGTGTAGTGCGGCGCAATGATGACCCACAAGTATAGGGGGTGTATCGTAGTATCTTCGATAAGTAAGAATGTCGATCCCAACGAGGAGCAGAAGGTGTTGACAAGCAGTTTCGATGAAGGATTCACTGTAAATGCTCACAGACAAGTATTCAGGGGGTTTTGATGTAACAGTTGAATAAAGTACGAGTATGTAAAGTGCGAGAGTAATAATTGCAGCGAGTGGCCCAATCCTTTTTAGCACAAAGGACAAGCCGGTTTGTTTACTTATAATGACCAAGCGTTCTCGAGGACACACGGGATTTTAGTCTAGTGCTTTCGCTACATACGGCTAAATAATCTTCATTGTTGTGATAAGTGTTGTGTGGGTGAACCTATGCTAATGTACCGCCCTTCCTAGGACTAATACATACTTGTGATTATACCCCTTGCAAGCATCCGCAACTACAAGAAAGTAATTAAGAATAAATCTAACCACAGCCTTAAACTCTGAGATCCTGCGATCCCTCCTGCATCGATATACCAACGGGGGTTTAGGTTTCTGTCACTCCGGCAACCCCGCAATTAGCAAACGAATACAAGATGCATTCCCCTAGGCCCATAAATGGTGAAGTGTCATGTAGTCGACGTTCACATGACACCACTAGAAGAATAACACCACAACTTAAATATCACACCATTGAATATTACTCAACCATAGTTCACTACTAACATTTAGACTTCACCCATGTCCTCAAGAACTAAACGAACTACTCACGAGACATCATATGGAACATGATCAGAGGTGATATGATGATGAATAACAATCTGAACATAAACTTGGTTCAATGGTTTCACTCAATAGCATCAACAACAAGTAGGAATCGATACCGGGAGAGTTTCCCCTATCAAACAATCAAGATCAAACCCAAATTGCTATGGCGGTGACGGTGTCCAGCGGTGATGACGGCGGTGATGATGGTGGAGATGATGATGATGGTGATGGCGATGATGTCCAGCTCGATGACGGTGACGATGGCGTCGATTTCCCCTCCCGGAGGGAATTTCCCAGCCGGATTCCTGCCCGCCGGAGAGCTCTTTTCTCTCTGGTGTTCTCCGCCCGCAGGCGGTCAGTAACTCTTTCGAGGTACCCTCTGTGGCTTAGGTCTTCGGGACGAAGGGTTTGGCGAAGAAAAGGAGGCGAAAAGGGTCGTGGGCCCCTGCACCACAGGCCGGCGCGGCCAGGGGCTTGGGCCGCTGCCCTAGGGTGTGGGCCCACCCTGGCTGCTCCCGGCTCCCCTTCCGGCTTCCTTCGTCATCTTGAAAAATAGGATTTTTGGTATAATTTCCTTCCGTAGTTGATCTTCCGAAATATTGCGTTCGACGGTGCTTTTTCCAGCAGAATCCCTGGCTCCGGTGTTCGATCCTCCAATAATGATGAAACATGCAAAATAGATGAAATAACATAAGTATTGTGTCCCAATATGAAATATATCAATGAATAACAGCAAATTATGATATAAAATAGTGATGCAAATTGGACGTATCAACTCCCCCCAAGCTTAGACTTCGCTTGTCCCCAAGCGAACCGAGCTCGATAGACATGACCACATGTTTATGGAGTGAAGAGTCGATAAATAAAATACGGACAAGAAGCATCATATTCATTCACACAGGACATTATAGTAGACAACCTCTTATAACTCATATTGAAACAAGTATAAGGTAATCACAAGTAAAGGTGCATGAGAAATCATGATTGGTGATGGCAAACTTCGTTCTTGGTCAGAGAACAATTAACAGATTATATTTATCTCATTGAGCAGCGCTCTCATGTTAAAGTTTATAAGGCACAACTTGCATACTCAATCATAATGGTCTTCTCATGATCATTGATAACTTGCAAAGCTATATTCATTCAGATAAAACTCGTACTAAACAAGGAAGAATAAAAGACATGATGTAGCAAATCACAATATAATGGTTTGATCACAACTACTCAAATGCTTGCTTGAGATGGAGAGAAATAGGTTTACTGACTCAACATAAAGTAAAAGACAGGCCCTTCGCAGAGGGAAGCAGGGATTAAATCATGTGCTAGAGCTTTTTCGGTTTGCAATCATATAAAGATAATAAAAGTAACATTTTGAGAGGTGTTTGTTGTTGTCAACGACTGGTAGCGGGTACTCTAACCCCCTTGCCAGACAACCTCCTAAGAGCGGCTCCCATATTATTTTCATTTTGTGTGGCACTCCTTCCAACCTTTCTTTCACAAACCATGGCTAACCGAATCCTCGGGTGCCTGCCAACAATCTCATACCATGAAGGAGTGCCTTTTTACTTTGTTTTATTATGATGATGACACTCCCCCCAACCTTTGCTTACACAAGCCATGGCTAACCGAATCCTTCAGGTGCCGTCCATCAATCACATACCATGGAGGAGTGTCTATTTAGTTTGATTAATTTGGGACTGGGAATCCCATTGCCAGCTCTTTTTGCAAAATTATTGGATAAGCGGATGAGGCCACTAGTCCATTGGTGGAAGTTGCCCAACAAGATTGAAAGATAAAACACCACATACTTCCTCATGAGCTATGAAACATTAACACAAATAAGAGATACTAAGTTTTGAATTGTTTAAAGGTAGCACATGAAGTATTTACTTGGAATGGCGGAAAATACCATGTAGTAGGTAGGTATGGTGGACACAAATGGCATAGGTTTGGGTTAAGGTTTGGATGCACGAGAAGTATTCCCTCTCAAGATGTGTCTTTGGCTAGCAAGGTTAATTAGCAAGCATAAGAGCCGAGGAAACAAACAAATATACATATGGTAGAAACAATCATGCATCTTCCTTATAAGCACAAACAATTTTAACTTCAGAATAATAAGCTATGAGCTAACAAGAAAGACAATGAAACAACTACATGTATTTCTCTTTTCTATTTAAACCTCAAAGTGTTGTTGCTATTGACCAATGCTAAGTTTGCCAAAACCAAATAGATTTATTCAATGCTCCCAAAGTGATACCAATACTAACAACAAGATGAATCATAGAGATTGCAAACTAAAATAAGATGTGCAATATGTAAATGATAAGACTTCTCATTAATATTCCATAACGATAACTCACACCAAGGGATACATAGATAACCAACTAAAGGAGAGATACTTCCAAACGCAGCCCATCTTATACGATAACTTCCCTACTCATGATATGACACTACTTGACAATAAAAGTAAAAGGTAGTGATAATGTGATCATGCACTCCCCCAAGTTTGGAACAAACCAAGGGGATGCCAATACCGATGATGAATTACTCCTTTGGTGATGGTGGTGATGAATTCTTCCCGAGCTTCTTAATAAGCTCCTTCGTCTTCAGCTTCTCAGCTTGATAATTCTGCACTAAGATTCGAAGAGATTCATTGTTATCCGAAGTTGGCGATGACGACCTTGTGACGCGAATCGAGTGGTATTCAATCAATCTTCGGAGACGGCGGTTCTCCTCCCGGAGTATCTCCACTTCTCTTCTCGAGCCCGATATTGATCACAAAACTCATCGGTAACCCGTAGAACTTCTTCCATCATGGGGAAGGAGTCGAGGCTGAGAGCGGGTGGTAGAGGTCCCCTGCAAGTTATGAGAAAAAGAACGTCGAGTGTCAACGTATCCCACCAAGATTTGCTTGCTCCCTCCGGCTTGCTGATCTTGTCTTGATGGCACCTCCTTCACTTCTTCCTCCGAAATCCCCTTGCCCTTGTCGTTGGAGGCCATGGTGCTTCTAGACCGAAAACAGATCCTGGCGTAAACAGCTCGAAACAAAACACGTCGAAAACACGATATACGGACCTCCAGGTCCGGGGGATTATATAGCAAAATTTTTCACGACATAAGGAAAGTACCAGATCGAACCGTAGTCGGAAAGAGGCGACGGGACGGCCAAACCATAGGGCGGCGCGGGCCCGAGCTTGGCCGCGCCGGCCTATGGTGCCGCGCCCTCGTGCGTCCTTTCCACTCCGTTTCGAACTCGTAATTTCTCATATTTTCCAAAAACAGCAAAAATATAGTTCGGAAAGTAAATTGCGTACTTTTCATTACCAGTACTGTTACCTATTCAAAGTCGAGTTCTGGCGGATTGTCAATTTGCCCTTTGATGAAATCCTCCGGTGTTTCCACTTGAATAATATCAACATCAACATTATAAGAATCACCCGAGATATAATGCTTGAGTCTTTGTCCATTCACCACTTGCGTAGCATTGCCTTGGAGAGAGCTAATTTTGATTGCTCCCGAACGATACACCTCCTCGACAACATATGGTCCTTCCCATTTCGAGAGTAATTTCCCCGCAAAGAATCTCGAGACGAGACCGATACAATAGGACTTTATCCCCAATATTAAATTCTCTTTTGATAATCCTCCTATCATGCCATTTTTTAACTTTCTCTTTAAAGAGTTTAGCATTTTCATAAGCTTCACTTCTCCATTCATCTAGAGAACTCAATTGCAACAATCTCTTATCACCGGCAAGTTTAGGATCTTTATTTAATTCTCTAACAGCCCAATAAGCTTTGTGCTCTAGTTCTAAAGGTAAATGACAGGCTTTCCCATAAACCATTTTATAAGGTGACATTCCCATGGGATTTTTATAAGCAGTTCTATAAGCCCAAAGTGCATCCTTCAATTTACTAGCCCAATTCTTTCTAGTTTTATTAACGGTCTTTTGCAAGATAGATTTAATCTCTCTATTTGATAATTCTACTTGACCACTAGTTTGAGGATGATAAGCAGAAGCAATTCTATGATTAATACCATACCTAGCAAGAGTTTTTCTAAAACCTCCATGAATAAAGTGAGAACCTCCATCAGTCATAATATATCTAGGTACTCCAAATCTAGGAAAAATAATATCTAAGAGCATTCTTAAAGAGGTCTCACCATCAGCACTTTTTGTAGGTATAGCTTCCACCCATTTAGTAACATAATCAACAGCAACAAGTATATGAGTGTTACCTTCAAGACGGAAAAGGTCCCATGAAGTCAAATCCCCAACAATCAAACGGTTCAATAACAAGAGTATAATTCATGGGCATTTCATTGCGTCTGGAGATATTACCAACCCTTTGGCATTCATCACAAGATAAAATAAACTTTCTCGCATCTTTGAAGAGAGTTGGCCAATAAAAACCTGATTGTAGAACCTTTTGCGCGGTTCTTTCTCCGGCGTGATGTCCTCCATAAGCACTACCATGACATTTACTCAATATCTCCGTTGTTCATATTCGGGAACACATCTTCGCATAATACCATCCACTCCTTCTTTATATAAGTGTGGGTCATCCCAGAAATAATGCCTCAAATCATAAAAGAATTTCCTCCTTTGCTGAGCTGAAAAGGTTGGAGGCAAGTACTTGGAAACAATAAAGTTAGCATAATCAGCATACCAAGGACTGTCTCGTGAGTTCACCTTTATTACAGCCAATTGTTCATTTGGAAAACTATCATTAACAGGAACAGGATCATAAGCAATATTTTCCAATCTAGACAAATTATCAGCAACAGGATTATCAGCACCTTTCCTGTCTACAATATGTAGATCAAATTCTTGCAAAAGAAGTACCCATCTAATAAGCCTAGGCTTAGCATCTTTCTTTGTCATTAGGTATCTAATTGCAGCATGATCAGTATGAATAGTAACTTTTGAATCAACAATATAAGATCTAAATTTATCACAAGCAAAAACTACAGCTAATAATTCTTTTTCAGTTGTAGCATAATTTCTTTGAGCAGCATCAAGAGTTTTACTAGCATAATGAATAACATTCAGTTTTTTATCTACCCGCTGTCCAAGAACAGCGCCTACAGCAAAATCACTAGCATCACACATAATTTCAAAGGGTAAGTTCCAATCAGGAGGTTCAACTATAGGAGCAGTTGTTAAGGCTTTCTTAAGAGTTTCAAAAGCTTCCTTACAATCATCATCAAAAACAAATGGTACGTCTTTTTGAAGAAGATTAGTAAGAGGCTTTGAAATCTTGGAGAAATCTTTAATAAATCTCCTATAGAACCCAGCATGACCAAGAACACTACGAATACCTTTAACATCCCTCGGATAAGGCATCTTCTCGATTGCTTCAACTTTAGCTCTATCAACTTCAATACCTCTCTCAGAAATTTTATGTCCCAATACAATTCCTTCATTAACCATAAAGTGGCATTTCTCCCAATTAAGAACAAGGTTAGTTTCTTCACATCTCTGCAAAACTTTATCAAGGTTTCGCAAGCAACTATCAAAAGAATTCCCATAGACGGAAAAATCATCCATGAATACCTCTACAATACTTTCACAAAAACCATGAAAAATAGCAGACATGCATCTTTGAAAAGTAGCAGGAGCATTACATAAACCAAAAGGCATGCGTCTATAAGCATAAGTTCCATAGGGACAAGTAAAAGTGGTTTTCTCTTGATCTTTAGCTTTAACAGCAATTTGTGAAAACCCAGAATAACCATCAAGAAAGCAAAAATGAGTATTTTTAGACAATCTTTCTAGCATTTGATCAATAAATGGTAAAGGGTAATGATCCTTTTTAGTAACTTTATTAACTTTTCGAAAATCAATGCACATTCTATACCCTACAACTACTCTTTGAGGAATGAGCTCATCATTATCATTAGGCACAACAGTCATACCTCCTTTCTTGGGAACACAGTGCACAGGACTAACCCATCTACTATCAGCAATAGGATATATAATACCAGCTTCAAGGAGTCGTAATACCTCATTCCTTACCACTTCCTTCATCTTTGGAATTAGACGACGCTGAGGTTCAACAACAGGCTTTGCATCATCTTCCATATTAATAGCATGTTGGCAAATAGAAGGAGAAATCCCCTTCAAATCATCAAGAGTGTAACCAATAGCGCCTCGATGCTTCTTCAATATTTCCAATAACCTTTCTTCCTCAATCTCTGAAAGCTTAGAACTAATAATAACAGGATATATTTTCTTATCATCAATATGAGCATATTTAAGATTATCAGGTAAAGGCTTTAAATCAAAAACAGGATCTTCCTTTGGTGGCGGTGTTGTACCCAAATCTTCCACCGGTAAATCATGCTTGAGAATAGGTTGGCGAAGAAAAATTTCCTCAAGCTCATCTCTTTCTTTCCTAAAAATTTCGCTCTCGCTATCCTCTAAATGTTGCTGCAAAGGATTATTAGGAACAAGAACAATAGATGCACATTGCTCCATTTTAATATCATTACTAGGCAAATCAGCTTTATAAGGAGTTTTAGTAAATTTAGAGAAGTTAAACTCATAAGATTCACCAGCAAATTTAGTCAAATTTTTCTCTTTCTTGCAATCTATAATAGCTCCACAAGTATTTAGAAAAGGTCTACCAAAAATAATAGGACAATAATCACTAGCAGCAGAACCAAGTACCAAAAAGTCAGCAGGATATTTAATCTTACCGCATAAAACTTCCACATCTCGAACAATACCAATTGGAGAAATAGTTTCTCTATTAGCCAGCTGAATAACCACATCAATATCTTCAAGTTCACAAGAATCAATTTCGTGCATAATCTCCGTGTAAAGCTCATACGGAATAGCACTAACACTTGCACCAATATCACATAATCCATAATAGCAATGATCACCAATTCTAACAGACATCATAGGAACACTAGCTTGTTTGGGTTTATTAGGATGTGAAACAATATTAGAAGCATCTTCACAGAAAATAATATGACCATCCTCCACATTTTCAGTCACAAGATCTTTAACTATTGCAACAGCAGGTTCAATTTTTATTTGTTCTTCAGGTTCTACAGGTTTCTTTTCACTTTTATGAACCGCACTATTTATAACAGAGTACTCTTTCATTTTGGCAGGGAAAGGAGTTTTTTCAATATAAACTTCAGGAATAACATTATCATAGCTTCAACCACTACACATTTATTAATAGATGAATCAATTTTATCTTTATACGGTTCATGATACTTATCAAAATTCTTCTTTGGCAATTCATAATGAGAGGCAAAAGCTTTATAAAGATTTACAGACAACTTGAGAATCAAGACCATATGTAGCACTCATATTACGAAATTTATCGATTCATAAAAGCTTCAATGCATTTATAATCATAAATTATACCTGATTCTCTATCCTTGTCGTTCTCCCAACCTTCAGTATTTTCTTGGATTCGATCAAGAAGGTCCCTTTTAAACTCTTCCTTGTTGCGTGTAAATGATCCAAAACAAGAAGTATCCAAAGAAGGTCTTGTCTTGAAAAGAAAGTCTTGCGTAGAAATTATCAATAATAACATTACCAGGAAGCTCATGAATGGGGCATTTGAGCATTAAAGACTTCAATCTCCCCCAAGCTTGGGCAATACTCTCTCCATCATGAGGCCAAAAATTATATATGCGATTCCGATCCTTATGAATTTCACTTGGAGGATAGAACTTAGAATAAAACCGGGCACAATATCATTCCATTCAAGAGAATCCCCATTATCCAAGAATTTATACCAATGCGCCGCCTTACGGGACAGCGATAAAGAGAATAGTTTCTTCCTCACTTCATCCATAGCAATACCTGCACATTTGAATAACCCGCATAATTCATGCAAAAACAAGAATGATCACCAGGATGGACAGTTCCATCCCCTTCATAGCGGTTATCCATAACACGTTCAATAATTTTCATAGGTATTTTATATGGTATCACTTCCTCACCTGGCGCTTCATCCACTACCGTTGCAGTAGTAGTAGATTTCCCAAATAGAAAATGAAGAGAAGATCTCTCCATAATGACTTATAGCAAGAGGCGTAAATAAAATCAGCACAACAAGAAAGGTTTTCCTTACCAATTCCACTTACCAATAGCGCTTCACTCCCCGGCAACGGCGCCGAGAAAATAGTCTTGATGACCCACAAGTATAGGGGGTGTATCGTAGTATCTTCGATAAGTAAGAATGTCGATCCCAACGAGGAGCGAAGGTGTTGACAAGCGTTTCGATGAAGGATTCAACGTAAATGCTCACGAGACAAGTATTCGTGGGGTTTTGATGTAACAGTTGAATAAAGTACGAGTATGTAAAGTGCGAGAGTAATAATTGCAGCGAGTGGCCCAATCCTTTTTAGCACAAAGGACAAGCCGGTTTGTTTACTTATAATGACCAAGCGTTCTTGAGGACACACGGGATTTTAGTCTAGTGCTTTCGCTACATACGGCTAAATAATCTTCATTGTTGTGATAAGTGTTGTGTGGGTGAACCTATGCTAATGTACCGCCCTTCCTAGGACTAATACATACTTGTGATTATACCCCTTGCAAGCATCCGCAACTACAAGAAAGTAATTAAGAATAAATCTAACCACAGCCTTAAACTCGAGATCCTGCGATCCCTCCCGCATCGATATACCAACGGGGTTTAGGTTTCGTCACTCCGGCAACCCCGCAATTAGCAAACGAATACAAGATGCATTCCCCTAGGCCCATAAATGGTGAAGTGTCATGTAGTCGACGTTCACATGACACCACTAGAAGAATAACACCACAACTTAAATATCACACCATTGAATATTACTCAACCATAGTTCACTACTAACATTTAGACTTCACCCATGTCCTCAAGAACTAAACGAACTACTCACGAGACATCATATGGAACATGATCAGAGGTGATATGATGATGAATAACAATCTGAACATAAACTTGGTTCAATGGTTTCACTCAATAGCATCAACAACAAGTAGGAATCGATACCGGGAGAGTTTCCCCTATCAAACAATCAAGATCAAACCCAAATTGCTATGGCGGTGACGGTGTCCAGCGGTGATGACGGCGGTGATGATGGTGGAGATGATGATGATGGTGATGGCGATGATGTCCAGCTCGATGACGGTGACGATGGCGTCGATTTCCCCCTCCCGGAGGGAATTTCCCCAGCGGATTCCTGCCCGCCGGAGAGCTCTTTTCTCTCTGGTGTTCTCCGCCCCGCAGAGGCGGCTGTAACTCTTTTCGAGGTACCCTCTGTGGCTTAGGTCTTCGGGACGAAGGGTTTGGCGAAGAAAAGGAGGCGAAAAGGGTCGTGGGCCCCCCAGACCACAGGTCGGCGCGGCCAGGGCTTGGGCCGCGCCGCCCTAGGGTGTGGGCCCACCCTGGCTGCTCCTGGCTCCCCCTTCTGGCTTCCTTCGTCATCTTGAAAAATAGGATTTTTGGTATAATTTCCTTCCAGAGTTGATCTTCCGAAATATTGCGTTCTGACGGTGCTTTTTCCAGCAGAATCCTGGCTCCGGTGTTCGATCCTCCAATAATGATGAAACATGCAAAATAGATGAAATAACATAAGTATTGTGTCCCAATATGAAATATATCAATGAATAACAGCAAATTATGATATAAAATAGTGATGCAAATTGGACGTATCACGCAACACCAGGGATTCCGGCGCCAACGTGGAACCTGCACAACACAATCAAAGTACTTTGCCCCAACGTAACAGTGAGGTTGTCAATCTCACCGGCTTGCTGAAAACAAAGGATTAAACGTATTGTGTGGAAGATGATGACGAAGAACAGTAAAGAACAATTGCAGTAGATTGTATTTCAGATGTAAAGAATAGGACCGGGGTCCACAGTTCACTAGTGGTGTCTCTCCCATAAGATAAATAGATGTTGGGTGAACAAATTACAGTTGGGCAATTGACAAATAAAGAAGGCATAACAATGCACATACAAATATCATGATGAGTACTATGAGATTTAATCAGGGCATTACGACAAAGTACATAGACCGCTATCCAGCATGCATCTATGCCTAGAAAGTCCACTTTCAGGTTATCATCCGAACCCCTTCCGGTATTAAGTTGCAAGCAACAGACAATTGCATTAAGTATGGTGCGTAATGTAATCAACACAAATATCCTTAGACAAAGCATCGATGTTTTATCCCTAGTGGCAACAGCACATCCACAACCTTAGAACTTTCTCACATCGTCCTGCATTCAACGGAGGCATGAGCCCACTATCGAGCATAAATACTCCCTCTTGGAGTTACAAGTATCAACTTGGCCAGAGCCTCTACTAGCAACGGAGAGCATGCAAGAACATAAACAACATATATGATAGATTGATAATCAACTTGACATAGTATTCGATATTCATCGGATCCCAACAAACACAACATGTAGCATTACAAATTGGTGATCTTGATCATGATAGGCAGCTCACAAGATCTAACATGATAGCACAACGAGGAGAAGACAACCATCTAGCTACTGCTATGGACCCATAGTCCAGGGGTGAACTACTCACACATCGATCCGGATGCGATCATGGCGATGAAGAGTCCTCCGGGAGATGATTCCCCTCTCCGGCAGGGTGCCGGAGGCGATCTCCTGAATCCCCCGAGATGGGATTGGCGGCGGCTGCGTCTCTGGAAGGTTTTCCGTATCGTGGCTCTCGGTACTGGGGGTTTCGCGACGAAGACTTTAAGTAGGCGAAGAGGTAGGTCAGGGGGCGTCACGAGGGGCCCACATGCTAGGGCCGCGCGGCCAGGACCTGGGCCGCGCCGCCCTGTTGTGTGGCCGCCTCGTCGCCCCACACTACAAGACAACGTCTCAAAATCGTCCGCTAAGGGGTATTTTTCGTCGCCTATGGGCCTAACCGGATGATATGGGTTCTGTTGTGGAAACTGCGTCAGGCAAAGTCCTACGGCGATTTTTT
The DNA here is from genome assembly GCF_019359855.2 of Lolium perenne. Classification (NCBI taxonomy): domain Eukaryota; kingdom Viridiplantae; phylum Streptophyta; class Magnoliopsida; order Poales; family Poaceae; genus Lolium; species Lolium perenne. Next base: position 195,826,979 of record NC_067249.2, read on the forward strand.
CGGTCCGTCGCGCTTGGGCGCCCTTCCGCCACGGAAAATCGGACCGTTGCCCAAGTGTTTCCGGGAGCCCGTTGACTGCTGACGTCATGCAAACTGACACGTGGCAGACGCCATTAACTGGCAATTAACGGCGTTAACCGGCTGAAACCCCGTGGTAGATGGTAGGCCCACACGAGGCCTGCCACGTCTTAAGCGGGCCGGCCCATTAAGTTTGCGGGCCGGGCCAGCTGACTTAGTTTGACCGGTCAACTATATAGCTGGGCTGGTCCATTAGTTACGTGGGCCGGGCCTAACCTCTAAGGTTGACTGGTCAAAACATTAATGGTCCGGCCCACTAAGCATGTGGGCCGGGCCGAATGCACTCGTTTGACCGGTCAACAGGCAAAAGGGCCGGCCCACAAGGCATGTGGGGCCCACTTTCCTGTTATCGGGCCGGCCCATTTAACAAGTGGGGTCCACCTTAAAGCAACTGGGCCAGCCGAAGAAGTTATTGGGCCGGCCCAATTAGCATGAGGGTCCCACTTTCCTGCTATCGGGCTGGCCCATTTAGTACGTGGGGTCCACATTAGATCAAATGGGCCGGCCCAACAAGCCAGTGGGCCGGCCCAAGGGCACAGGTGGGTCCCACTTTCCTGTTAAAGGGCCGGCCCATTTAGTATGTGGGGTCCACCATATAGCAAGTGGGCCGGCCCAACAAGATAGTGGGCCGGGCCAAAAACACAGGTGGGTCCCACTTTCCAGTTAAAGGGCCGGCCCATTTAGTATGTGGGGTCCACCATATAGCAAGTGGGCCGGCCCAACAAGCCAGTGGGCCGGGCCAAAAACACAGGTGGGCCCCACTTTCCAGTTAAAGGGCCGACCCATTTAGTATGTGGGTTCCACCATGCAGCAAGTGGGCCGGGCCAAAAGCACAGGTGGGTCCCACTTTCCTGTTAAAGGGCCGGCCCATTTAGTATGTAGGGTCCACCATATAGCAAGTGGGCCGGCCCAGCAAGATAGTGGGCCGGGCCAAAAAACACAGGTGGGTCCCACTTTCCTCTTAAAGGGCCGGCCCATTTAGTACGTGGGGTCCATCACAAAGGCAATTGGGCTGGCCCAACTAGTTAGTGGGCCGGCCCAGTAGTGGGTGGGGCCCACCTTAAATCAAGTGGGCCGGCCCAATTAGAGTGTGGGGTCCACCGTAATTCAAGTGGGCTGGCCCAATAAGTAAGTGGGCCAGCCCGTTTAGTTGCTGTTTATATGCCGGCATAATAGGCGCTTTAGGATTTTGCGGCGCGCACATATGTGATTTCGCTTAATTGGGCCGTTTAAGGGATGGGAATTCGTGATTTAGATACCGAGAATATTTACGCAAAGCATTTATTTACGTTTGATAGCCTCACTTACCACAAGCACCAAAGAAAAAATGCGCGAAAGAACTATAAAAACTAACTAAATATTACATCAGTTGCAAGGCTTTGAAAAAAATATTACAGAACCCAGAGAAATTGAATGGTAATTAAACCTAGCAATACAATGAAGCGATCCGGCAATCTTTTAAGTTGTCCATGCAGCACCTATATCTGAAACAAAGACATTACAAGTTAAGACAACAACAATGGAAAGGCAAAGACACTACAATATTGTTTGCCAAAGAATTTGGAACTCATCATTTCGTCGTTATAACAAGATCATTGTAATGCGCACAATAAGCAAACAAAGAGTGCATGCCGCATACCAATAGCCAATATAACAGAGCATGTTAGAATGAAACATCAGACTTACTACTGTCGAGTCCCATGCAAACCAACATGTTCAGGGAGTACAAAATTGGCATGAACAACATAGTAGTAGGCTATAAATTTTGTAACAACGACTGAGCAAGATGAAGTTATGATGGCTACATCTACAGAGCAGGGAATGTAAACCAAAAATAGAAGTTACGATGGCAAAAGCTAAAGAGGAGGGAATGTGAACCAACATGTGCCAAGTGCAATTACTTCATTTTGGCCGTGAACTAAATAATACTCCTGAACTTATAGTGAAGGGGATGCAAATCAAGATGTTTCGGGATATAAACTTGTAATGAGCAACACATAGAGGATAGTTAATGCTTTGGAGCTTAGGATGGACCAGACATCTGAGAATATAGTGGGATCACCTGTGAACTTGTATAAGAGGGAATGCAAACCAATATGTTCAGCATTCCATATGTGAGCGTCATGCCAAGTCAGAGAAACAAGTCAATAAAGCAGCTTTTGAAGAACAAGATGGCACGCAAAATTATTATCTAGTAGTATGACAAGTTTATTTGTACTACATGCTAGATAGCAGAGTGATAGCATGCCAAACTAAGTTCTTACTTTGTTAGCTTACAATGAAGTAGATACAAAACAATGGCATCACCTGTAGTACAGGGAATGCAAGCCAACATGTTCATGGAGTAAAAAATTGGCACAAACAACATAGTAGCAGGCCATAATTTTTGTAACAACGACTGAGCAAGATAAAGTTATGATGGCTAGATCTACAGAGCAGGCAATGTAAACCAAATATAGAAGTTACGATGCCAAAAACTATAGAGCAGGGAATGCGAACCAACATGTGCAATTACTTAAAATTGGCCATGAACTAAATAATAGCAGGATGTTACTATAATACCTATAATTTTTGTAACAACGACTGAGCAAGATAGATGTTATGATGGCTACATCTACAGAGCAGGGAATGCAAACCAAAATGTTCAATCGCTTAAAGTTAGCAATGAACTAGAAAATAGCAAGGTGTTACGGTCATAGCTAGGAATGAACTAAAAGAGCTTCAGACAAACAAGCATCTGAACCCAGAACATGGCGCTAAAACAAGGGACTTACATTAGGAGAAGCACTTTGTGGGAGTCACAACAGATCTTCCTGGGGTTGATAGATCCGGTGATGAAGTACGCTACATGTGCTACTTGGGGTTGGAGAGACGGCCATTACACTTCATGGTTACTCATCTCATCTGCAAAAACGTAACAGCGCGTCGTTAGCACAAACAGGTTCCCCCAAGATTAAACAAGAACTTGCAGGCAAGCAATAGAAAAGCGACAGTAGAAGAGTTTAGATCATGCACGGCGCCGGTGAAGCAGATCCGGTTCATGCACAGCGGTGTCGGTGAGCAAGATCCGATGCGGTGGAAGACGGATCCGGCGAAGCGGCTCCGGTGGGGTGGACGATACCGCAGCTGAAGCGACTGCGGTAGACTGCTGGATGAGCATATGGTTTCGAGGTTCGGCGGGGATGATCCGGTCCGGTTGATGAAGGCGTCGATGAAGCGGCTCCGGCAGGCAGCCGGATGACGAGGATCGCGAGGGCTCGGGTAGGCCAGGGAAGTCCGGCGGGGATGTTCCGGTGCGGTGGTCGTGGAGGTGGGAGAGAGGGACTTGGGAAGTTCCGGTGGGTGGTCTGAGGGAAATGAATTTTTTTTGGGAGGGTTTCCGGGCTAGGGAGGTGGTGATCCGAAAAATGACGGGCAGACCCCCCCACCAACCGACTTTGCTGTCATCTCCACTGGGGTAGAATGGGAATTTGGAAGCGTGTGAAATTTTTGTATTTTGTGGGCGGGAAGTTTTGCCGCTATGAGATTTTGAATTTGGCTAAGGTCCAAGTATAATGATAAAAAATTGTGAGACCGTACTAGTACCTCTGTTCAAGGCCGAGTGCAAAATCAAATCATCATCACCTTGAATATCGGTCAGTACCATGATCATGATCTATCTCTGAAATTAGTGTATCCGCTAGATCTTGCAAAGTGTAATGATAAAAATAATTGTGAGACCGTACTAGTACTTCTCTTCTAGGCTGAGTGCAACATCAAATCATCATCAAGTTGAAATTTGTTACCAACTTACCATGATCATGATCTACCTCTGAAAATGGGCGCATCCACTAAAACTTGCAAAGTATAATGATACAAATTTGTGAGACCGTACTAGTACTTATGTTCAAGGTCGAGTGCAACATCAAATCATCATTACATTGAAAATTGTGTTACCATGATCATGATATTTCTCTGAATTTGGCGCATCCGCTAAATCTCGCAAAGGATAATGATAAAAAAAATTGTGAGATTGTACTAGTTCTTATGTTCAAGGCCGAGTACAAGATCAAATCATCATCACGTTGAAATTTGTTACAATGATCATGACATATCTCTAAAATTGGTGCATCCGCTAAATCTTGCACGTGGCGCATCTCGGTGCGGAGCAACAGGTCGGTGCTATCAAGGTTGAGGCGTCGGTAGCGTCATCGGGCTCTCCTCTCTTGATAGATCTTCTACATGGCGCGGCGCACCACCCGCCGATAAGCAGTCACATGTGAGACCGAGGTGGAGACGTCCCCGGCATCCTCGATGCGCGGCTGCCCTTCTACGAGCCAGCGTCGACTCAAGGTATGAATCCATGTGGTGTCGCGCCCCTTCTGCCGATGAAGTGGGTGCCTTAGATTTATTGTTCTTCTCTTATAATTATTTTGAGCCGAACATGTGTGCTCTTTCTCTGAATATATTGCTTGAAAAGCTTACCAAGTTACTTAAATTCACTTCGTTCTTAATCTTGCGAGCTAATATTGTTATTTTTAATGAACGGTGGTGCGCGCAAGCAGAATTATTTGTGGGTGTGTTGAGCTGTTAGGCATAAGTCGAAATCCTCATCTAAACGAGGCCTCAGCTTAACACATAAAAAAGGTGTTCAATCTCGCCCACAATACCCTCTTCTTTCCTCTCCCTTTATTGGAACTTGTTTTGCAGACAAGGAAAGTGGCACGTGTAATGTGAGTAAAACCCTCTTAGCCAAAATCATCTACGAGCAAGATTTTCTATATTGTAGATGCCCCAATTGACTCTCATCCCAAAAGTAGTTTTTTTTATGTCAGTATAGACTTCTTTACTGGATGTATACTATCGTACATGGCATGCATTTGCCTAATGAGAAGCATTGTATTGCTATTCTAGCCAACCTGATCGATATGTCAAGCTTCATGCACGAGATGCCATGTTTAATTTACTCCCTCGCTCTGATCCATATTTCTTGGTGTGAAATGAATGTGAATCGGAGGGAGTACTTTTCTTAGATAGTACTATATCATTTCAAAAAAAGTACTACTACATCACAAATGCATCAAAAGAGTACTACATCACAAGACCACCACGGTTGTACTAGTAGAGTTTAATGCTGAACTTCCAAAGGGATTAAGATTACACATATGAACTTTAAACATGACCAGGAGCATGAGGGCCAGCAGCAGGGGCGTTGACGTGGAGCAAGCTAGGCAAGACGTAATTCTGGAGGAAGAGGCCATATGATGCGTGCTTGGCCTTGGTTGTAGGGCGGTGCTTCCCCCTATGTACTTTGGCCTACACCCATCGCATGTTGGATCAGGCTGTGGATGTCCTTCTAGAGAAATTTGCCACATAATGGGCAAAATAGCTCCCCGCGCATGCAGAAACGAATTTCACCACCCTTCAGCCGCTTGAGAACATATCGGCTTTTCCGGTCCCTGCGCACCTTGTTGTTGTCCATGTCATCAGAATACTCCTATGAATTATTAAGTACTACATAATCAGGTTTTTTATGACAGATCGAATAAATACTCCACTAACATAATCAAACCTTAGAAACCCTAAAATTAAATGTGTAGAACAAGTAAATGGCAGAAGAAATCGTAATAAATCATGAGAAACCCTATGAACAACCATGAACATAAGCCACAACAATTGCAAGTCCACTAAGTATGAACACATAAATTGATTATATGACTACATGGCAGATTAGTCGAAATTAAACTAGAATCTGATCTTACGAATCGTAGAATCAATTACATCTACAAGAACAAGGTAGGATATCAAATCAATCAAGAACCAGGCTCGTGCAAACCATGTGAACAGCAATATGACACAAAGAGGATTGGGACAGTTTCGGTAAAAGAGAAGTACCTCCTCGTCATCACCCTCAACATCCTCGTGGAACTGAACGTTTGGGCCGAAATCGTCGAAGGGGTCGAGGTTCGCGTCCAGCATCGGGCCTAGGAAGACCTCGCCGTGGTGGCCTGCAACGCCGTGCACATCTTCGGCGGGATAAACAACGTTGGTATCCATCTTCTGCTCGACGGCCACGACGCCCGTTTCGACCGAGGTCGAAGAATCAGACAAGCAGAGGAGACAAGCGGCATGGGTGCCCAGTGAAGCCTCACCCGTCGTGACGGCCAGGACGCCCATTTCGACCGAGGTCAAAGAATCAGACAAGCAGAGGAGACGAGCGGCCTGGGTGCCCGGTGAAGCCTCACCCACCGCGACGGCCACTACCGTAGAGGCATCCTCTGCGTGGGCGGTCGCCTATTGCTCCGTCTCGTATGCAATACCTGTCTTCATGCTGCTGCGGTTGGAAACGGGAAAGTCGATGCCTCAGAGGTGCGGTGAGTGGATGGGGGTTTTTCACAGTGTGGGGGAGGCAAGTTGGGGGAGTGGAGAGGACGAGCTCGCGAGAGATGATGAGGCCGATTATTTTATAGCCTCTGACTCTCTGTATCCAGTAGTGGACGCGTGAAGTCATGCATGTACTCGACTTTCCACTTTCTGGGAGACGTGTACGAAACTTTTTTTTTTGGACCATTTAACTTCATGTGGGACTCATGTATACCAATACTTCCAAACGCCATAAGTAATTCAAAATCATTCAGAATAATATGAGACCTTAACATTTTATTTTTTGTGTCAGATATTGTCTATGAAAAATAACATCCTTCAAAAAATAAATCCCCTATGCCAATCTGATCATGCCCGTCTACTCCAACTAGCTTCCTCGAGTAATTTGTCACCTTACATTCTTAAAATGAACCAAAATTTGGCACAGGGGTGCATCATCACATGGAAAATGATGTTACCATTCTGTCTTCCCATTTTTTTTTGAATTTTTCAAAATTGTCATGCCCTAACGGAAAAAATGTACTCCTTCTAAGAAGCATGTATCAGAATGGCATTACCAAAACCTAGGGGTGGGGTGGGGGGAGGGGGGCACATGGTGGTGTGATGATACATCACATTTGGACCACACAACACCATTTGGACCAACAAAAAAAAACCCACCCTACACAAACCCTGGTCAAAACTAGTTTCACCAATATTACAAAAGTTGTACGGAGTACATAATTCAGAAACCGTCAGAAATATACGAAGCATTCAGGAGTCCCCAAAGTCAGTGACTTTGAGTCACTTACAACTGTGGTCCACATATCAGTCACCCAAAGTCATGGCAAAGTCAGCTTGGCAAAGTCACCGACAGACAAAGCAAGCAGTGAACAGACAACTCCGTAGCACTGAAAAGACATCTCACTGAAAAGGCTAGTACTACCTTTTCTTCCCGGATAAGCAAAAATAGCTGATCGGTACTGACGAAATGCACCAGGTCCGCAATGTACTCCAGCTATAAGTGAAGCATGCCTACCACTGAAGAGGAAATTCAAGATTCCACCAGATCCCCATATCACTCTTTTGCATAAAACACGGACATATCTTTTGCACAATTCACCACTTGTTGGTCCAATCTATCGCAGCTTCCATCAGTTGGTCATCTAATTAACGATTTAACGGATTAGAAAAATAAGCGGTGGAATTAGAAGTACTAGTAGCGAAATGTGCAAAATATACCGTCCTTCCCGAGGGGGTTTGTCTAGAAGAGGGCCGGATGACAATGTCCCGGGTGCATCCAGAAACGAGAGGGGTAGTTTCTAATACATGTAAGAAATTATTTTACAAAAAGGTACATATTAAGTAGTACAACTATTAGTACAGTACTACTATTTCGAGGGAAAATGCCATGTCGTGCGACCTCTAATCAATGAGTAGAAGTTGTAGGTGCGCATAACATGCATTGCTGAAAGCTGGTTCCGCTGGAATTTGAGCTCAGCCGGGGCGGATTCTGCGAAGTTCGCCCGACGTCACTCATGTATCCCACCAAACTGCTCACTTCTTTCAATGTCTCTTCTCTTTCACTGCAGCTCTCCAACATCAGGTGCATCAACTTATCTTGTGCCTTCTGCCTCTCGAGAAGGGCAAGGATGGCGATGTCAGCATATTCAAGGTTCAACTTTTGGAGCTGTACTTTATCCCGAAGAAGGATTTTGTACTCTATATCAGACTTGTCTCTTTCGAGGCACACAGTCTTGAGTATGCTACTGGCTTTCTCCGCTGATGCAATGTTCCTCTCTTTCTGCTTAATCAGCTCGTTCTTCAACATGTCGCGCTCATTGCGAAGGCTGCAAATGAGCTCCACAAGAGTTTTCGAATTCTTCTTCTTGGCAGCCAAATTGTCTCAGAGGCGATCACACTCTAAGCTGAGCTCCTCGTTTTTTTCCATCAAGATGGCGACAGTGGTGTCGATAGTGGGCGCCGCTTCCTTCAGGGAAAAATCATCGGTAGCAAGTACGCGCAAAGGAAGAAGAAGAAGATAACTACACAGTGCTTGGTGCTACCTCATTTCGCCGGGGTAGGGCTGGGTTGAAATCATCGGACGATGATGATTCCTTGGTCGTGGAAGTTGGTACAGTACGGGCGTCGTTGGAACTTCCAACCCTTTAAGATGTATAACCATAGAGACTCTTAAAGAGCTTGAGCCCGGGCAAGAAGAAACGAAAGTACATGGCGAAGGAAACTAACCCGGTGAGCACAGCACGGACACGTTTCGGCGGCGGCGGCGACGGCGAGCCCACTTGGTTTCTGGAACCGTCTCTCGAAATTTCGAGCCGACGTTTTTTATCCGCGTACTTGACCGCCGGCGACCTGAAGTTTGAACACATTAATTGCTGGAGGAGAGAGCGACGAAAGAAACGAAAGTACATGGCGAAGGAAACTAACCCGGTGAGCACAGCACGGACGCGTTTCGGCGGCGGCGGCGACGGCGAGCCCACTTGGTTTCTGGAAGCGTCTCTCGAAATTTCGAGCCGGCGTTTTTTCTCCGCGTACTTGACCGCCGACGACCTGAATTTTGAAGACATTGCTGGAGGAGAGAGCGACGAACAAATGTTTGTTAGGTGGAGAGAGGAAGAAAGTGAATGGAATGAGAGAGTTTAGCGTTTTGCCCTTATAGTCATAGTCGCTAACCGTGACGCGGGAAGGTTGGTCGTCGGCGTTTAATGGTCTCCCGCGTGGAAACCGAGGCGGCCACGAGGCAGCGGTTGGCCACGCGGCGTCCAGTCGCCTACGCCGCCGTAAATGAGGGTAGTTGCCTACCACCACCAGGTGACATGCACCTTTTGCATGTCACCGTGTGACATGCGGCCTAAATTCAAATTTAAACATTGCGAAAAAAATCATGCATCCGGTGACATGCCCATGGCATGCCACCGATGAAGAGTTCCGTGCCATGCACTCTGGCACTCTGCGCCGTCTTGGATCAGAAAATGAGCGAAGAACGAGGACGAGGCACTAGTTCAAATTTAGGATGAAGTTTAAGTTTTATTTTGGTTTAAATTAGATTAGAGGGAGTAGTACTCTTACTTTATTACTCGTACTTGTGTTAATGTAGTAGTATTATTATGGTGGTGTACTTGCGTTCATGTACTTGTTTCAGCTGTTTTGGTGAAGGAGACATGCATCACCTTTTTTGGTGATGTATCTAGTCGTCCTGTAGCCCTTGTCAAATTCCTCTGATATACTGATGGGAGGGCTTGTTCACCCCATACTGATGGGAGCCCTTGTCAAATCGTAATCATAGCCAAAAGGCGCATTTTTTCCCGATATTACTCGATGCTTAAGGCGCGGGTGGTTGTGGTTCAGTTATCTCCCTAACTTGCACCTGCTTTCCCGTTTCCACTAGTCGAAAGTCGAAACCTGGCCACATTAACCCAAGATCCTGAAGCCGCCGCCTCAACCCAAGCCGCCTCCAATTCTTCCTCCTCCATAGATTGGTTCCCCCTCCTCCGGTTGGCTTCGCCAGCGTCAGGAGGAGTGGGGAACCCGATCTATGCGTGGAGTTTCGAATAAAAGTACTGTTTTCATTAGATTATATTAGATTATGTTAGGATTTTGGTAGCCGCCTTCTTGTTGGTTTCCCCTCAATGGAGATGGCATCGTCTGCAATAAGTGATCTTCGGCCTTTCGTTCGGCGACGAGATCTTCTTCCCGGCGTCAATGGTGGTCTTGAACGATCACAATTTTCTAGGTATGGGCATTTGGATCTTGCTTCGCCAGATCAATTTTGGATCTTTTGTCTTTGTTGCCGCGGGGAGGATTATCCTCGCAGTTTTTGTCCCGGCTGCTACGTCCTCGACAATGGTGATTCGTACTCTCGGCTCTCCATCGATGATGACAAAGCTAGTCGGTTATTATTCCCTGATATACTGGTGTTGGTACTCTTGGCGATGTTGTATGACTGCTTTAATGGTTGTGTGCGTGCACGCAGCTTTGGCATTGCGGCTCAAAAAATTATGGGAGAACTTTCATCGGTATCTACAGGTCTATGGTTAGTTATCTATTTTTGGCTGCCTTCAGAAAAGTACAAGATTGTGTTCTGGAAGAAGAAAAAATTGAAGACCTCGAAGATTTGTTACTATCTTTTAGACTTTATTTTCTAATCGTTGGAGTCAGTTCATGTATCTCTACCATGTACTATTTGTTGCTATGAATATATGTGGTATTGATTGTCAAAAAAAAAAAACCCCCAAGATCCTGAAAAACTGTTGGTCTATCCCGAGAAACGAGGAGGTTTAAGGAAACGAGGAGTCCAGCGCGTGCGGAAGGTGCTTTAATCGTGCGAGCATGCAGGGGCAAAATGAGGAAACTATGATTACTTTCTCTCCTGCCAGTCTTATACCTTAATAAATGGGCAAACTGAGCACGTTGTAGCTAATCCTTTTATTAATTAAGCAGCTATATGTTATCACCAGATTTTGGACAAATCCAGAGGTGGGCCGTAAGAGAGATGGGCTTGGAAGACTACACGTGGAAGATCTCTGAAGCGGCCTTGCACGGAGAATTTGGGCTAGTTTGCCCGTGTATCTTTAATTATAGTAGATTATATCTTAGATCAAGATTTAGAGTTTGTATCGCACACGGTGGGATATTCCCACGTTAGAAAGTCCCCTGGACTATAAATATGTATCTAGGGTTTATGGAATAAACAACAACTCACGTTCAACCCAAAACAAACCAATCTCGGCGCATCGCCAACTCCTTCGTCTCGAGGGTTTCTATCAGGTAAGCGACATGCTGCCTAGATCGCATCTTGCGATCTAGGCAGCACAAGCCCCACGTTGTTCATGCGTTGCTCGTACTGAAGCGTCTTTGATGGCGAGCAACGTAGTTATCATAGATGTGTTAGGGTTAGCATAGTTCTTCGTATAACATGCTTACGTAGTGCAACCCTTGCATATCTAGCCGCCCTCATACCTATCTCAGGTGTGGGGGCGGCACCCCGCTTGATCTTTATTTAGTAGATCTGATCCGTTACGGTTGCTCCTTGCTCTGCAAGGATTAGTTTAATATCTGCAATAGTTAGGCCTTACAAAGGGGGGGAGGATCCAGCGGCACGTAGGGTGGCGTTCGCAAGTCCTAAACAGGATGTTCCGAGGATCAACTGCATGTTGGTTTTTAGGCCTTGTTTAGGATCGGCTTACGATCACCGTGCGTGGCCGCGAGGCCCAACCTGGAGTAGGATGATCCGATTATGCGGTGAAAACCCTAAATCGTCGTAGATCTAATTAGCTTTATCTTGATCAAGCAGGATCACCATATATTCGTGCACCCCGTACGAATCATGGGTGGATCGGCTCTTTGAGCCGATTCACAGGATAACCTGAGAGCCGATCGAGGCTCGTATTTAATGTTTACGTGTATGCCATGCAGGAAACTAAGCGAGGCATCCCCATCACCTTCCTGACCAGGTATAGGTCAGGTGGCACGCCCTTGCACTTCGCATCGGACGTGTGACCAGAAGAGCATTGCGGGCCGTCGCTCGGAGGGGTCTCAGCCAGCCGCAGCTCTAGGCTCTTCCCGGCTCTACCGTGTTGACAGTCGCTGCCCGCCGGTGGGTTTTGGCAGTCAACACATTCTGGCACGCCCGGTGGGACGTCGAGCAAAAGAAAGCCGATGACGAGACATCGGCTGGTACGAACACGATGCTCGTCCTCCCGACGGAGCCTAGTGCTCCAGGATTACACGAGGGATATTACGAAACCTTCATGGAGTGCTTCGATCCAGCGAGTCGGCCAAGATTATTCTCACTACACGGTCTGCTTGGTTTCAGCGGTGATCTAACGAACGGCGGCCACGTCGGCTACACGAATCCCAACGGAGCCGAGGTACGAGTATGGCGCATTGGCATAATACAAAGCCGATATCTGCAGTCACCTGTCAGATTCGGCTCGGGGGAGGCATATGGTTATCAGACAGACGCATGGGCAAGAAAATGTCGGGAGCCGATGGAAAATCGGCCAGTAAAAAAAAAATTGTAGCAAGTACAGAAAGATCCAGTCCAATGAAGCATCATCTGTCTCTGAAGGCCCTACTGAAGAAACACACCGAGGGCGAGAATGGCGTCGATACGGACACGATCCGCCTCAGCGATCTCAGCCTTGTCATCCTCGTCCTTACCCGTCACCAGCTGATTGCTCAGTAGTGCGGATTTCAGCCAGATCGGTCTTCAGATCGGCTGTGAGGCTTTTTGCTTCGTCTTGAGAACGGGCAACAAGGGCTTCCTTGTCCTGGATGAGCTGTTTGGTCACCCTTACCCTCTCTTCAAGATCCTCCAGCTCCTTGCACAGGGTCTCGAGTTCAGCGCGAGTGGCAGAAGTATCCGTCTTGGCGTCCAGAGCAGCCTTCTTCTCATTGAGCCGTCGACATTTTTCGGCAATATCGGCCCTCAGCGGAAGTTGGGAGTGGCGAAGAGCAATCCTTTGGCGAGCCGATTGCACCCTTGACTTAAAGACCGGCAGGGTAACAGCGGGCCAGAGCTTCACTTGCAGGGTCATAGGAAGATGAAGCTGGATATCCTCGAGAATGCCTTTGGCTTCCTCGGAATCTTCAATCAGAGTCTCAGTTGGGGCAGAAAGCAAATCTTTGAGACGCTGGAGTGGACCACGGACCGTACTAGGGATCGGCTCCCCACCTGCCTTGGAAGAAGTTGGTTCGATGGATTCTGGATCGAACGTAAGCAAGCTCGAGAGATCACAACCCTGGTAGGGCAAACAAAGTGAGTTCAGCAGACAATGGTGGAATTGATGGAGCCAAGGATGAAAGACATACCTCTCCCAAGGAAGGGGGGACAGCCGATGCAGTGACAATCGGCTTTTCTGTGGACTGAGGTGGGTTAACCATTTGGGCAGCCGCCACCGCCGAGGTGGCCAGGTCCAGAGTGGCGGACGGCATCTGTATCTCCTCAACGTCTCCACTAGAAGTTTCTTCGGCCTGCAAGAGGAAGTTATTAGCCGATCTATACGTAACGACGGGAAAGCATGAAGTATGATCAGGAAGATGATTACATTTGAAACCTCCTGGCTTGATGAAGAGGTGCGTGGGTTCTTGCGAGCCCTTTTGACGCAGCGGCGCTTTGTGCGTGACCCCGATCTGCTCGGGGCTTGGGGGGCAGGAGTTTCAGTGATCGACGTTTTCTTGAAAGCCGGCGCTGGTGAAGCCGTCTGGCTCTGGGTGGTGGACCTCTCGGAATTACCCGAGCTTGAGTCCCCTTGACTGGTTTCCTCAGCCCCGCTGGAGGTTCCTTCAGTGGAAGGCTGTAGGAAAGAATACGAGCGTATTATAAACAAATGGTTGAAAGCGGACGAGCGTCTGCAGGGTCTGAACCAACTTACATGCGAGCTTTCGTGAGCCGGAGTTTTACGCTTCAGAGTTTTTCTGGCAGCCACCTTCCTCACCGCCGTCCTCGCCTGAGTCGAGGCTCGGGGGGCAACCGGCCCCGAAGATGCTTTACTCTTGGGAGCCGATTTCGGTGAAATCGGCTGACCCTGCATTATGACTTTCTTCAGGGGTGGCGAGCTCGCGTAAGAGAACCACTGGTGCAGGGGGGAGGAATACGAAAGGGGAACCGTCAGCTTGAGTGGGAGCCGGACCATCTTGTTGCTGCCAGGAAAAACAGTTAGGTAGCAGACAATCACCAAAAGGCGGATACAGGAAATGCTTAAGTAATGGTACCTGGTCTGCAGGGATATCATACTCGGCGTCAAGCTCTCTCAGCAGCGGTCCTAGAGCCCTCCTGAAGACGTGGGTCTTCCACATGGACCACCAAGTTTCAAAACCATCGGTAGTAAAGGAGAAGCGGAGGTCGTGAGGAATTGGGATGGCCAAAGCATCAAAGAAGGTATAACACCTTTGGGCAGTAAGGATGTCAGGCAGGTCAGCTCTACTTGCTGTTAGGTGGTGTAAGAAGAAGTGTGGAGGCACCTGTCCGAGACCAAACTGTCGGGCTGCCGCTACCGGTTGGTAGCACTCATAACCGGGCTTTGTGATCCGGTTCGAGGTACTCATGCCAACAGGGAGGAAGCAAGGGCGAATCATGATGGAGTACAAATGCTGTGTGCTGGCGTCATCGGCAAGGTCATCCAATCGGAAAGAGACTGGTTTTCAAAGTTTGCCGATTCGGTATAAGGATCGAACAGGGGTTGTCCAAACCTTGGAAGAAAATCTTAAACCACCCCTGCTTCCTTGGGGATCACTTTGCTGCCCGGGAGACCATATAGGGCTTGGCCGTAGCTGGTGCATCGAATCTCCTTTCCATTCACATCCGGAAAGGTGCAGGTGGTCAGTGGTGGGAAGTCTGGTATTTGGTTTTGGAAGTATAGTTGGGCCCACAACTGAATGAACCACCAGGGGCCGCCAGTTTTGACTGTCTTTCGAGAGAACAGTTTGACAGACATTAGTTGAAGGGATCGATAAATCTCTCCAAGAAATAGTTTGCCTAGGCCAAGTTGGGTGCCTTTAGCAAGTTCATAGGCCAGGGAGAGGTAATTCTTGGTGGGAGCGAGTGATGGGCCGCAGAATATGAAGTGCTCCAGCCAGAAATTCAGAAAGGCCGTGTGCTCCCTCTCTGTCACGGGGCCTTTGTTTTTCATGTAATGATTGAGGTAGGCACCCCAGCTGGTACACTCTTTTTTAGAAGAGAGGGTGAAAGGGACTTTTGGCAGTTTGAATGCAGAAGGGCTGGGGGATGCAATGTCTAGCCCTGTGATCATGGCCACATCCAGCAGGGTTGGTGTCATAGGGCCATGACCAAACATAAAGCAGTTCAGTGCATCAGACCAGAAGTAGCCGATGGTTTTCGTGGATGTTCTCATTCTTCTCAAGAGGAGATAATGATAATGACAGGGCATCGGCTATCCCTATGGTTTCCCAAGTGGCATAGTGGGATTTTGATACTCTATTGTACCATGCCACCCAACCTTCAGGAGGATTAGGCCAGGCTCGTAGGCAGTCGGCCCAGGAAGTTAGATCTAGGTTTTGGCTCACAAAGGGGATTCTGTTAGCTTCGCACGAAATTAACAGGGCAGGACTCTCAGAAGAACGAGGACCGAGGCACATCAAATTTGCGAGAGAAGGGTGTGGCAGAAGGATATCTGAAGCCTAAATTAGTAACGGAGCGAAACATTAATTCAGGTGTTTGCCATTAATCTCATGTCAAGTCGAACGGCGAGAGGAGGTTGAGGATTACCTTCAGTCCGGAAGCCGTGGTATCGGTGTTGGATGATTCCGCCATGGGATGCGTTGAAGGAGCAGGGGGCGGCGTGGTCGAGATCTGTGTAGGTGGTTGTGGGTTGGAACTGCTCAGGCGGCGATTTGGGGATCTGAGTTCGCCCTTTTTCAGATGGAGGTCGCAGGTTACCGTTTGGAAGGGCGGCTAGGTCGACGTTCCTCGTATTTTTATAATGGAGGCCGATGCGATGTCATCGGCTCTTTTTGGAGACTGTGTGACTTTGACCATCGGCAAAACAATTGATTGGAGAATACTTCTTCGTTAACAGAGGAGGGTTTGTTGCAATGAAGAGCCGATTGCTCAAAGAGGAACAGAAGAAGAGCCGGTTGCTCGCATCTTACTGATGCTATGTCACTAGTCCTCGCTGCCCTCGTTGTCAGCATCGTAGCTATCACCAGCGTTGCTTCTGGAGAATTCCTCGTCACCGCTGCTCTAGCCCTCGGCTGGAGTTTCTTTCTCTGCGTCGTCATCATCGTCCTCACTAAAACCCCACTTGAGCTCCGACACTGGCTCGCTTGGGGGAGTAGATTGGAAAGAAAGGTCGATGGTCAGATCAGAGGATGAAGGAGGCTAATCGATCGGCACGATTGAATAAAGGGGAGCTTGGCGGAAATTTAACGCCATTACAGTTTCCAAGGAAGTGATGCAGAGCTATAGAGTTTTCTAGAAGAGCTGACAGGGCATAATGATGACGGGTGCTGCAGCGACTCTGCTCTACCATGACATGACCCGACGAAGGAAAGCATAATGATTTTGGAAAATTATTTCCAAAACCAGGGGGGCATGTGTTATCACCAGATTTTGGACAAATCCAGAGGTGGGCCATAAGAGAGATGGGCTTGGAAGACTACACGTGGAAGATCTCTGAAGCGGCCTTGCACGGAGAATTTGGGCTAGTTTGCCCATGTATCTTTAATTATAGTAGATTATATCTTAGATCAAGATTTAGAGTTTGTATCGCACACGGTGGGATATTCCCACGTTAGAAAGTCCCCTGGACTATAAATATGTATCTAGGGTTTATGGAATAAACAACAACTCACGTTCAACCCAAAACAAACCAATCTCGGCGCATCGCCAACTCCTTCGTCTCGAGGGTTTCTATCAGGTAAGCGACATGCTGCCTAGATCGCATCTTGCGATCTAGGCAGCACAAGCCCCACATTGTTCATGCGTTGCTCGTACTGAAGCGTCTTTGATGGCGAGCAACGTAGTTATCATAGATGTGTTAGGGTTAGCATAGTTCTTCGCATAACATGCTTACGTAGTGCAACCCTTGCATATCTAGCCGCCCTCACACCTATCTCAGGTGTGGGGGCGGCACCCCGCTTGATCTTTATTTAGTAGATCTGATCCGTTACGGTTGCTCCTTGCTCTGCAAGGATTAGTTTAATATCTGCAATAGTTAGGCCTTACAAAGGGGGGGAGGATCCAGCGGCACGTAGGGTGGCGTTCGCAAGTCCTAAACAGGATGTTCCGAGGATCAACTGCATGTTGGTTTTTAGGCCTTGTTTAGGATCGGCTTACGATCACCGTGCGTGGCCGCGAGGCCCAACCTGGAGTAGGATGATCCGATTATGCGGTGAAAACCCTAAATCGTCGTAGATCTAATTAGCTTTATCTTGATCAAGCAGGATCACCATATATTCGTGCACCCCGTACGAATCATGGGTGGATCGGCTCTTTGAGCCGATTCACAGGATAACCTGAGAGCTGATCGAGGCTTGTATTTAATGTTTACGTGTATGCCATGCAGGAAACTAAGCGAGGCATCCCCATCACCTTCCTGACCAGGTATAGGTCAGGTGGCACGCCCTTGCACTTCGCATCGGACGTGTGACCAGAAGAGCATTGCGGGCCGTCGCTCGGAGGGGTCTCAGCCAGCCGCAGCTCTAGGCTCTTCCCGGCTCTACCGTGTTGACAGTCGCTGCCCGCCGGTGGGTTTTGGCAGTCAACACTATATTAGTCAATAAGATTGCCTTATGTTTTTCCTCAGTTTTCGCCAAGCCCTTATTTGTATCCCGCAGAAGGAGCTCAGACGGGGGGATTCCAGTTTAGTTGACCGTTCCGTGCTGACGTGTGGGGCTAGTAGAAAGGGACCGCGTGGGACAGGACGAGACAGCGTTTGGTTGTACGTGAGCAGGAGCTGGGTTTTGTCTCTCTCGGCGCGAATTGGCATTTTTAAGAGCACCTTTTCCCCCTCTGTCTCTTTGTCTTTTTTAACCAAATTAGTATCAAATCTAGAGAAGCTTGCATTTCTGTCTTTCTTCAATTATTTGTGCCTTTTGGCCCTCGTTGTTTGCCCAATATGGCAGCAAATCTAGTACTCCCTCTGGTCCATATGTATGTAGTTAAATCTAGAAGCAAATCTCCAGGGTAATGTACTCCGTACGACAAATTCACAGTCATAGTAAATCGAGAAAACAAAGTAGGGCCAACAAAATATAGTAGAATAGGGATAGATAATAGGGATCCCTCCCTAGATAATAAGCTGCATACACAGCAGCCAACATAGTAACAGGTTCGAGGTTCTTCACAACACCATCATACTAACAACATAACAACAAGGGATCCCTAGCTAACAACAAAATAGAAGCTGCTTTGCAGCAGCAGCACACGTCCAGGACTCCGCCTACCCCATCTGCCTCTGCCTCCACTTGTTGCTCCCCTTGGGAGCCTTGGGCTTGAGCGGAGGCATGCGCCCGGCGGAGATCTCCACCCGCTGGATGCTGCGGAGGTGCATGCCGAGCGCCATGTGCTTGGCGCGGAAGGAGTGGGGGTTCATCGACGCGCCGACCTTGGGGTTGGTGTTGCCGATGTTCTCGGCATGCGTGATCGAGGAGGCAGTTGAAGTCAGTGCCGCCGAGCCTCCTAGTGCAGAAGGGGCACCTGTAGACACCCTTGGCGAAGTAGGAGACGTACTGGCCGACCTGCAGCCTCCGCAGCACCTGGCGAGTCTTGACGTCATGGTGCTCGTCGTCGCTGCCGACGTCGCTGCCAGACAGCTGATCCATATCAAACGGGAACTATTAGTGAATGAGATGCAACGATGACTAACGTGCATGATAACAAAGTAAGGAAAAACAGAGCCAGCCTTAGTTAGAGTGGACACGATTATATGTCTACAGGGATGGTGTTAGCGAACCATAGCTCATGCACAACAGATTTGTACACAGCAATGGTTCGCTGAACCAACTCTGTAAAAATTTGTGCCCAACGATTCATCATAGGCAAAGAAACAGATTCCAGATCTGATTTTGAACAGATTCCAGAATATTTGCAAAATTAAACGGCTGATATATTTTGATTCGTGCATAAAATAACTGACTGAGATCCCATAAATTAACTGATTGAGATCCCATTATTACTTGCATAAATTAACCGAACGGCCGAACTCCAAATCTTAAACGAAATCAAGAAGGGATCAAAGCAAAATGGAATAAAATCGGCGCAAATATTAACCCAATACTCAACCATCTACAGATCGACACTAATAGTTACTAGGGAACCAGCAAAAATAGGGTTCAAAGAGGAATGGGGAACAAAAAAGGGAGCAACCCATAGTTACCTCGTTCCATGGGTCGTCCATGCAGGTGTCGTAGGGGTTCGGAGGCGAGATGTACGGCACCTCCTCATAGGGGTCCCATCCCGGCGGGATCCGACCGCCACCGGCGGCGGCGATGGCCGTTGAGGGGACGGCGTCGAAGAGGGAGGCGTCGCGCTTGGAGCCGACGGCGTCATTAACGATGGGATTCGCATTCTCCTTGCACATCTCGCCGGCAGAGAGGGAGAGGGTTTTTTGCTTTGG
This sequence comes from Lolium perenne, assembly GCF_019359855.2. Taxonomy (NCBI): domain Eukaryota; kingdom Viridiplantae; phylum Streptophyta; class Magnoliopsida; order Poales; family Poaceae; genus Lolium; species Lolium perenne. The sequence continues at coordinate 195,846,499 of NC_067249.2, forward strand.
AGAAGATGATGGGATGTGAGAGGAGGCGTTGCATCAGCTAGTGTGAGTGACAGAGAGAGTGCGAGGAGGCGTCTATAAAGGCGAGGGCTGGTTAATGCAACCCGCGTCCTAAGCATCCACCATTGATCGTCTGCACGTCTTGGGCTTCTGCAACGCGACACGCGTCCACGATTGCACGTCTTCGATTTCTGCACCGCGACCCGCGTCTACGCGTCAACAATTGCACGTCTTCCACTTCTGCACCGCAACACGCGTACTCGAGTCTAACCTTGGAAATTTAGCATTTTTTGTGTGCTCAGTTTTCCCCTTGAGTACTAATACTGCCTAGTGCAATATACTCAGTTTTACCTCAACCCTAACCCTAAACTCTGTCTTATGAAGTCAAGCATGAAGAGAAGTGGTTTTGGGTTTAAAACATGGAAATTTCAAAACCCCCCAAAACCTTCATTTTAGGGTGACTAAGAAGGATCCATGCTTACCATTTTATTTTCATGTTTTAAACTTGTTTAAATCTTGGTCAAACCTAGGATTTGACCAAGATTCAAATGGGCAAAAAATAAAAAAAATCAGAAAAATGAAAAACCAAAGTACATAGTCTTCTTATGTCATATAGTAAGCATTCAATTTGTTAAACAAGGTCTAGGCATATTCAAACCAGACAAATCATGTATCTATAAACCCCTAACCCCTAAACTCTGTCTTATGAAGTCAAGCATGAAGAGAAGTGGTTTTGGGTTTCAAACATGGCCGGAAATTTCAAAAACCTCCCAAAAGCCACATTTTAGAGTGACTAAGAAGGATCCATGCTTACCTTTGCATTTTCATATTTTAAACTTGTTTAAATCATTGTCAAACCTAGGATTTGACCAAGATACAAATGGGCACAAAATTAAAAAAATCAGAAAAAAAAGCAAATAGTCTTCTTGTGTCATATCGTAAGCATTCAAGTTGATAAACAAGGTCTAGCTATATCCAAACCAGACAAATCATGTATCTACCCCTTGTCGATCTTATGAAGTCTTGCATGAAGAGAAGTCGTTTTGGGTTTCAAGTTTAAAATGTATCTACCCCTCTGATATAGTCTTCTTATGTCATATAATAAGCATTAAAGTTGAGAAACAAGGTCTAGACATATTCAAACTATGCAAATCATGTATCTACCCCCTAACCCCTAAACTCTGTCTTATGAAGTCAAGCATGAAGAGAGGTGGTTTTGGGTTTCAAACATGGAAATTTCAAAAAACTCCCAAAAGCTTCATTTTAGAGTGACGTCTAAGAAGGATACAGGCTTCCCTTCTCATTTTCATGTTTTAAACTTGTTTAAATCTCGGTCAAACCTAGGATTTGACCAAGATTCTTCAGAAAAAATTAAAAGAATGAAAAACCAAAGCACATAGCATTATTCTTATGTCATATAGTAAGAATTCAAGTTGATAAACAAGGTCTAGACATATTCAAACCAGAAAAATCATGTATATATCTACACCTAACCCTAATTAAACTATATCTTAATTATGAAGTCAAGCATGAAGAGAAGTGGTTTTGGGTTTCAAACATGGAAATTTCAAAAAACCTCAAAAGCTTCATTTTAGGGAGACTAATAAGGATCCATGTATACCATTTTATTTTCATGTTTTAAACTTGTTTAAATCTTGGTCAAACCTAGGATTTGACCAAGATTCAAATGGGCGGAAAATTAAAAAAATCAGAAAAATAAAAAACCAAAGTACATAGTCTTCTTATGTCATATAGTAAGCATTCAAGTTGTTAAACAAGGTCTAGACATATTCAAACCAGACAAATCATGTATCTATACCCCTAACCCCTAAACTCTATCTTATGAATGAAGTCAAGCATGAAGAGAAGTGGTTTTGGGTTTCAAACATGGAAATTTCATAAACCTCCCAAGAGGCTCATTTTAGAGTGACTAAGAAGGATCCATCCTTACCTTTTCATTTCATGTTATAAATTTGTTTAAATCATGGTCAACCCTAGGATTTAACCAAGATTCAAATAGGCAGAAAATTAAAAAAATTAGAAAAATGAAAAACCAAAGTACATAGTCCTCTTATGTACGTCATATAGTAAGCATATTCAAGTTGATAAACAAGGTTTGGACATATTCAAACCATACAAATCATGTATCTACCCCCTAACCCTAAACTCTTATGAAGTCAAGCATGAAGAGAAGTGGTTTTGGGTTTCAAACATGGAAATTTCAAAACCTCCAAAAAGCTTCATTTTAGAGTGACTAAGAAGGATCCATGCTTAGCTTTGCATTTCATATTTTAAACTTGTTTAAATCATTATCAAACCTAGGATTTGACCAAGATACAAATGGGTGGGCACAAAATTCAAAAAAACAGAAAAATGAAAACCAAATCACATAGTCTTCTTATATCATATCGTAAGCATTCAAGTTGATAAACAAGGTCTAGATATATCCAAACCACACAAATCGTGTATCTACCCCTGTCGATCTTATGAAGTCTAGCATGAAAAGAAGTCGTTTTGGGTTTCAAACATGGAAATTTCAAGAACAACCCAAAAGCTTCTTATGTCATATAGTACTAAGCATTAAAGTTGAGAAACAAGGTCTAGACATATTCAAACTATGCAAATCATGTATCTACCCCCTAACCCCTAATTAAACTTTGTCTTATGTAGTCAAGCATGAAGAGAGGTGGTTTTGAGTTTCAAACATGGAAATTTCAAAAACCTCCCAAAAGCTTCATTTTAGAGTGACTAATTAATAAGAAGGATGATACAGGCTCCCCTTCTCATTTTCAAGTTTTAAACTTGTTTAAATCTTGGTCAAACCTAGGATTTGACCAATACGCATCCTGATGCGTCTTCTCTTGACAAAGAAGATGGCTGGGAGTTTGCGTACCTATTGCACGTGACTTGTGCTCACTGAAGTGTGGGACCTCACGGGTGGGCACCACACGTAAGTGACAGACCTGTTGGTGTAAAATCTCGGTTGATTATTATAGTGCATTAGAACAAAGTTTCCTATGGATTCAAGCGTAGGAAATCCAAGTTAACTCATTTAATTACATGACATTATTTTTTCCATGAAGCAAAGTTAACACATCTATCAATTGGTACATTTTGGAGTGACTAAGAAGGATCCAGGCTTACTTATTCGTTTTCACGTGTTAAAATTGTCTAAATCTTGGTCAAACCTAGGATTTGACCAACAAGATTCAAATGGGCAGAACAATAAAATAAAAACAGAAAAATGAAAAACTAAATCACATAGTCTTCTTATGTCATATAGTAAGCATTAAAGTTGATAAACAAGGTCTAGACATATTCAAACCAGACAAATCATGTATCTACCCCCTAACCCTTAAACTCTGTCTTATGAAGTCAAGCATGAAGAGAAGTGGTTTTGGGTTTCAAACATGGAAATTTCAAAAACCTCCCAAAAACTTCATTTTAGAGTGACTAAGAAGGATACATGCTTCCCTTTTCATTTTCATGTTTTAAACTTGTTTAAATTATCTTGGTCAAACCTCGGATTTGACAAGATTCAAATGGGCACCAAAATTAAAAAAAAACAGAAAAAATAAAAACCAAAGCAAATAGTTTTCTTATGTCATATAGTAAGCATTAAAGTTGATAAACAAGGTCAAGACATATTCAAACCAGACAAATCATGTATCTATACCCCCTAACCCCTAAACTCTGTCTTATGAAGTCAAGCATGTGAAGAGAAGTGGTTTTGGGTTTCAAACATGGAAATTTCAAAAACCTCCCAAAAGCTTCATGTTAGAGTGACTGAGAAGGATCCATGCTTACCTTTGCATTTCATATTTTAAACTTGCTTAAATCGTTATCAAACCTAGGATTTGACCAAGATACAAATGGGTGGGCACAAAATTCAAAAAAATCAGAAAAAATGAAAAACCAAATCACATAGTCTTCTTATGTCATATCGTAAGCATTCAAGTTGATAAACAAGGTCTAGATATATCCAAACCAGACAAATCATGTATCTACCCCCTAACCCTAAACTTTGTCTTATGAAGTCAAGCATGAAGAGAAGTGGTTTTCGGTTTCAAACATGGAAATTTCAAAAACCTCCCAAAAGCTTCATTTTAGAGTGACTAAGAAGGATCCATGCTTACCTTTTCATTTTCATATTTTAAACTTGTTTAAATCTTAATTTGTCAAACCTAGGATCTGACCAAGAGATTCAAATTGGCATAAAATTCAAAAAAAAACACAGAAAAAGGAAAAACAAAAGCATATAGTCTTCTTATGTCATATAGTAAGCATTCAAGTTGATAAACAAGGTTTGGACATATTCAAACCAGACAAATAATGTATCTCTACCCCCTAACCCTAAACTCGGTCGATCTTATGAAGTCTAGCATGAAGAGAAGTCGTTTTGGGTTTCAAACATGGAAATTTCAAGAACATCTCAAAAGCTTCTTATGTCATATAGTACTAACCATTAAAGTTGAGAAACAAGGTCTAGACATATTCAAACTATGCAAATCATGTATCTACCCCCTAACCCCTAAACTTTGTCTTATGTAGTCAAGCATGAAGAGAGGTGGTTTTGGGTTTCAAACATGGAAATTTCAAAAACCTCCCAAAAGCTTCATTTTAGAGTGACTAATTAATAAGGATGATACATGCTCCCCTTCTCATTTTCATGTTTTAAACTTGTTTAAATCTTGGTCAAACCTAGGATTTGACCAAGATTCTTCAGAAAAAATCAAAAGAATGAAAAACCAAAGCACATAGCATTCTTATGTCATATAGTAAGCATTCAAGATGATAAACAAGGTCTAGACATATTCAAACCAGAAAAATCATGTATATATCTACCCCTAACCCTAAACTCTGTCTTATGAAGTCAAGCATGAAATAGAAGTGGCGGTTTTGGGTTTGAAACATGGAAATTTCAAAAAAAAACCAAAAGCTTAATTTTAGGGAGACTAAGAAGGATCCATGCTTACCATTTTATTTTCATGTTTTAAACTTGTTTAAATCTTGTTCAAACCTAGGATTTGACCAAGATTCAAATGGGCAGAAAATTAAAAAAATGAAAAAATGAAAAACCAAAGTACATAGTCTTCTTATGTCATATAGTAAGCATTCAAGTTGTTAAACAAGGTCGATCTACACATATTCAAACCAGACAAATCATGTATCTATACCCCTAACCCCTAATTAAACTCTGTCTTATGAAGTCAAGCATGAAGAGAAGTGGTTTCGGGTTTCAAACATGGACTAAGAAGGATCATTTTAAAAAAACAAAAGCTTCATTTTAGAGTGCATCAGAAGGATCCAGGCTTACCCTTTCATTTTCATGTTTTAATCTTGGTCAAACCTAGGATTTGACCAATATTCAAATGAGCATAAAATAAAAAATAAAAAAATAAAAAACGAAAGCACATAATCTTCTTATGTCATATAGTAAGCATTCAAAAGTTCATAAACAAGGTCTAGACACATTCAAATCAAACAAGTCATGTACCCCCTAACCCTAAACTGTGTCTTATAAATGAAGTCAAGCATGAATAGAAGTGTGGTTTTGGGTTTCAAATATGGAAATTTGAAAAACCTCCCAAAAGCTTCATTTTAATTAGATTGACTGATTAATTAAGAAGGATCCATGATTAAATACCTTTTCATTGTCATGTTTTAAACTTGTTTAAATCTTGGTCAAACCTAGGATTTGACCAAGAGTCAAATGGGCATAAAAATTCAGAAAAAAATCAAAAGAATGAAAAACCAAAGCACATAGCCTCTTCTTATTTCACACAGTAAGCATTCAAATTGATAAACAAGGTCTAGACATATTCAAACCAGACAAATCATGTATCTATACCCCTAACCCCTAAACTCTATCTTATGAATGAAGTCAAGCATGAAGAGAAGTGGTTTTGGGTTTCAAACATGGAAATTTCAAGAACCTCCCAAAAGCTTCATTTTAGAGTGACTAATAAGAAGGATCCATGCTTACCTTTTCATTTTCATATTTTAAACTTGTTTAAATCTTTGTCAAACCTAGGATTTGACCAAAAGATTCAAATGGGCATAAAATTCATAAAAAATCAAAAAAATGAAAAACCAAAGCATATAGTCTTCTTATGTCATATAGTAAGCATTCAAGTTGATAAATTAACAAGGTTTTGACATATTCAAACCATACAAATCATGTATCTACCCCTAACCCTAAACTCGGTCAATCTTATGAAGTCTAGCATGAAGAGAAGTCGTTTTGGGTTTCAAACATGGAAATTTCAAGAACACATCCCAAAAGCTTCATTTTTAGAGTGACTAAGAAGGATCCATGCTTACCTTTTCATTTCATGTTATAGACTTGTTTAAATCATGGTCAACCCTAGGATTAATTTGACCAAGATTCAAGTGGGCAGAAAATTTAAAAAAATAGAAAACTAAAAAACCAAAGTACATAGTCTTCTTATGTACGTCATATAGTAACCATATTCAAGTTGATAAACAAGGTTTGGACATATTCAAACCATACAAATCATGTATCTACCCCCTAACCCTAAACTCTTTCTTATGAAGTCAAGCATGAAGAGAAGTGGTTTTTGGTTTCAAACATGGAAATTTCAAAAACCTCCCAAAAACTTCATATTAGAGTGACTAATTAAGAAGGATACAGGCTTCCCTTTTCATTTTCATGTTTTAAACTTGTTTAAATCTTTGTCAAACCTAGGATTTGGCCAAGATTCAAATATATGGGCATAAAATTAAAAAAACAAAAAAATGAAAAACCCAAGCACATAGTCTTCTTATGTCATATAGTTAGCATTAAAGTTGATAAATAAGGTTTAGACATATTCAAACCAGACAGATCATGTATCTACCCCCTAACCCTAAACTCTAGCATGAAGAGAAGTTGTTTTGGGTTTCAAACGTTTAAGCCAAAAGCCCCTTTTCGAATATTTCAAACTTATTCAAATTTGGTTCAAATTTGAAAGACATACAAGTTATAGCACACATAGTGCATACATTTTCACACATACTGCACTAGATAGATGCTAACCCTATAGTTTGAGGCCATTTGGATGAGGTAGAAAAAATTCTTGGATTAGAATCGTGTTGTTCGAACCCCATAGTTGGATTTTTTTGAACCTTGATCTGTAGTACTGGGCAAAACCCTAGTTTAACCTATTTAATTATAGATTCGTATATCGATTTTTCTACCTTTTTATTATTACTATGCAGCACATGTGTGTTTGCCCGTCTAGCTAGTGAAACTCGGAGGAAGAGGGATCACTCGGAAGGACAGAAGAAGGGAGAGCATTATGGTGTCTCCCCTTTTTCGGGTGACGATGTTGACTATTGTGCAGGGTTTGTCAGTGAGCAGGGAGGTGCGAGCGAGCGAGTCGAGCGAGGCCGAGAATGAGAGAGATTTGTTTTTTTTGTGTGAGAGGGACAACCGAAGGATCCTGAAGGACCCAGAGACTTCCAATACGCATCCTGATGCGTCTTCTCTTGACAAAGAAGATGGCTGGGAGTTTGCGTACCTATTGCACGTGACTTGTGCTCACTGAAGTGTGGGACCTCACGCGTGGGCACCACACGTAAGTGACAGACCTGTTGGTGTAAAAACTCGGTTGATTATTATAGTGCATTAGAATAAAGTTTCCTATGGATTCAAGCGTACGAAATCCAAGTTAACTCATTTAATTACATGACATTATTTTTTCCATGAAGCAAAGTTAACACATCTATCAATTGGTACATTTTGGAGTGACTAAGAAGGATCCAGGCTTACTTATTCGTTTTCGCGTGTTAAACTTGTCTAAATCTTGGTCAAACCTAGGATTTGACCAACAAGATTCAAATGGGCAGAACAATAAAATAAAAACAGAAAAATGAAAAACTAAATCACATAGTCTTCTTATGTCATATAGTAAGCATTAAAGTTGATAAACAAGGTCTAGACATATTCAAACCAGACAAATCATGTATCTACCCCCTAACCCTTAAACTATGTCTTATGAAGTCAAGCATGAAGAGAAGTGGTTTTGGGTTTCAAACATGGAAATTTCAAAAACCTCCCAAAAACTTCATTTTAGAGTGACTAAGAAGGATACATGCTTCCCTTTTCATTTTCATGTTTTAAACTTGTTTAAATTATCTTGGTCAAACCTAGGATTTGACAAGATTCAAATGGGCACCAAAATTCAAAAAAAAACAGAAAAAATAAAAACCAAAGCAAATAGTTTTCTTATGTCATATAGTAAGCATTAAAGTTGATAAACAAGGTCAAGACATATTCAAACCAGACAAATCATGTATCTATACCCCCTAACCCCTAAACTCTGTCTTATGAAGTCAAGCATGTGAAGAGAAGTGGTTTTGGGTTTCAAACATGGAAATTTCAAAAACCTCCCAAAAGCTTCATGTTAGAGTGACTGAGAAGGATCCATGCTTACCTTTGCATTTCATATTTTAAACTTGCTTAAATCATTATCAAACCTAGGATTTGACCAAGATACAAATGGGTGGGCACAAAATTCAAAAAAATCAGAAAAAATGAAAAACCAAATCACATAGTCTTCTTATGTCATATCGTAAGCATTCAAGTTGATAAACAAGGTCTAGATATATCCAAACCAGACAAATCATGTATCTACCCCCTAACCCTAAACTCTGTCTTATGAAGTCAAGCATGAAGAGAAGTGGTTTTCGGTTTCAAACATGGAAATTTCAAAAACCTCCCAAAAGCTTCATTTTAGAGTGACTAAGAAGGATCCATGCTTACCTTTTCATTTTCATATTTTAAACTTGTTTAAATCTTAATTTGTCAAACCTAGGATCTGACCAAGAGATTCAAATTGGCATAAAATTCAAAAAAAAACTCAGAAAAAGGAAAAACAAAAGCATATAGTCTTCTTATGTCATATAGTAAGCATTCAAGTTGATAAACAAGGTTTGGACATATTCAAACCAGACAAATAATGTATCTCTACCCCCTAACCCTAAACTCGCTCGATCTTATGAAGTCTAGCATGAAGAGAAGTCGTTTTGGGTTTCAAACATGGAAATTTCAAGAACATCCCAAAAGCTTCTTATGTCATATAGTACTAAGCATTAAAGTTGAGAAACAAGGTCTAGACATATTCAAACTATGCAAATCATGTATCTACCCCCTAACCCCTAAACTTTGTCTTATGTAGTCAAGCATGAAGAGAGGTGGTTTTGGGTTTCAAACATGGAAATTTCAAAAACCTCCCAAAAGCTTCATTTTAGAGTGACTAATTAAGAAGGATGATACAGGCTCCCCTTCTCATTTTCATGTTTTAAACTTGTTTAAATCTTGGTCAAACCTAGGATTTGACCAAGATTCTTCAGAAAAAATCAAAAAAATGAAAAACCAAATCACATAGTCTTCTTATGTCATATCGTAAGCATTCAAGTTGATAAACAAGGTCTAGATATATCCAAACCAGACAAATCATGTATCTACCCCCTAACCCTAAACTCTGTCTTATGAAGTCAAGCATGAAGAGAAGTGGTTTTCGGTTTCAAACATTCATGGAAATTTCAAAAACCTCCCAAAAGCTTCATTTTAGAGTGACTAAGAAGGATCCATGCTTACCTTTTCATTTTCATATTTTAAACTTGTTTAAATCTTAATTTGTCAAACCTAGGATCTGACCAAGAGATTCAAATCGGCATAAAATTCAAAAAAAAAACTCAGAAAAAGGAAAAACAAAAGCATATAGTCTTCTTATGTCATATAGTAAGCATTCAAGTTGATAAACAAGGTTTGGACATATTCAAACCAGACAAATAATGTATCTCTACCCCCTAACCCTAAACTCGGTTGATCTTATGAAGTCTAGCATGAAGAGAAGTCGTTTTGGGTTTCAAACATGGAAATTTCAAGAACATCTCAAAAGCTTCTTATGTCATATAGTACTAAGCATTAAAGTTGATAAACAAGGTCTAGACATATTCAACCTATGCAAATCATGTATCTACCCCCTAACCCCTAAACTTTGTCTTATGTAGTCAAGCATGAAGAGAGGTGGTTTTGGGTTTCAAACATGGAAATTTCAAAAATCTCCCAAAAGCTTCATTTTAGAGTGACTAATTAATAAGAAGGATGATACAGCTAGGCTCCCCTTCTCATTTTCATGTTTTAAACTTGTTTAAATCTTGGTCAAACCTAGGATTTGACCAAGATTCTTCAGAAAAAATCAAAAGAATGAAAAACCAAAGCACATAGCATTCTTATGTCATATAGTAATCATTCAAGATGATAAACAAGGTCTAGACATATTCAAACCAGAAAAATCATGTATATATCTACCCCTAACCCTAAACTCTGTCTTATGAAGTCAAGCATGAAATAGAAGTGGCGGTTTTGGGTTTGAAACATGGAAATTTCAAAAAAAAAAGCTTCATTTTAGGGAGACTAAGAAGGATCCATGCTTACCATTTTATTTTCATGTTTTAAACTTCTTTAAATATTTTTCAAACCTAGGATTTGACCAAGATTCAAATGGGCAGAAAATTAAAAAAATGAAAAGAATGAAAAACCAAAGTACATAGTCTTCTTATGTCATATAGTAAGCATTCAAGTTGTTAAACAAGGTCGATCTAGACATATTCAAACCAGACAAATCATGTATCTATACCCCTAACCCCTAAACTCGGTCAATCTTATGAAGTCTAGCATGAAGAGAAGTCGTTTTGGGTTTCAAACATGGAAATTTCAAGAACACATCCCAAAAGCTTCATTTTAGAGTGACTAAGAAGGATCCATGCTTACCTTTTCATTTCATGTTATAGACTTGTTTAAATCATGGTCAACCCTAGGATTAATTTGACCAAGATTCAAGTGGGCAGAAAATTTAAAAAAATAGAAAACTGAAAAACCAAAGTACATAGTCTTCTTATGTACGTCATATAGTAAGCATATTCAAGTTGATAAACAAGGTTTGGACATATTCAAACCATACAAATCATGTATCTACCCCCTAATCCTAAACTCTTTCTTATGAAGTCAAGCATGAAGAGAAGTGGTTTTGGGTTTCAAACTTGGAAATTTCAAAAACCTCCCAAAAACTTCATATTAGAGTGACTAATTAAGAAGGATACAGGCTTCCCTTTTCATTTTCATGTTTTAAACTTGTTTAAATCTTTGTCAAACCTAGGATTTGGCCAAGATTCAAATATATGGGCATAAAATTAAAAAAAAACAGAAAAATGAAAAACCCAAGCACATAGTCTTCTTATGTCATATAGTTAGCATTAAAGTTGATAAACAAGGTTTAGACATATTCAAACCAGACAGATCATGTATCTACCCCCTAACCCTAAACTCGGTCTTATGAAGTCTAGCATGAAGAGAAGTCATTTTGGGTTTCAAACGTTTAAGCCAAAAGCCCCTTTTCAAATATTTCAAACTTATTCAAATTTGGTTCAAATTTGAAAGACATACAAGTTATAGCACACATAGTGCATACATTTTCACACATACTGCACTAGATAGATGCTAACCCTATAGTTTGAGGCCATTTGGATGAGGTAGAAAAAATTCTTGGATTAGAATCGTGTTGTTCGAACCCCGTAGTTGGATTTTTTTGAACCTTGATCTGTAGTACTGGGCAAAACCCTAGTTTAACCTATTTAATTATAGATTCGTATATCGATTTTTCTACCTTTTTATTATTACTATGCAGCACATGTGTGTTTGCCCGTCTAGCTAGTGAAACTCGGAGGAAGAGGGATCACTCGGAAGGACAGAAGAAGGGAGAGCATTATGGTGTCTCCCCTTTTTCGGGTGACGATGTTGACTATTGTGCAGGGTTTGTCAGTGAGCAGGGTAGCAGGAAGGTGCGAGCGAGCGAGTCGAGCGAGGCCGAGAATGAGAGAGATTTGTTTTTTTTGTGTGTGTGAGAGGGACAACCGAAGGATCCTGAAGGACCCAGAGACTTCCAATACGCATCCTGATGCGTCTTCTCTTGACAAAGAAGATGGCTGGGAGTTTGCGTACCTATTGCACGTGACTTGTGCTCACTGAAGTGTGGGACCTCACGCGTGGGCACCACACGTAAGTGACAGACCTGTTGGTGTAAAAACTCGGTTGATTATTATAGTGCATTAGAACAAAGTTTCCTATGGATTCAAGCGTAGGAAATCCAAGTTAACTCATTTACATGACATTATTTTTTCCATGAAGCAAAGTTAACACATCTATCAATTGGTACATTTTGGAGTGACTAAGAAGGATCCAGGCTTACTTGTTAAACTTGTCTAAATCTTGGTCAAACCTAGGATTTGACCAACAAGATTCAAATGGGCAGAAAAATAAAATAAAAACAGAAAAATGAAAAACTAAATCACATAGTCTTCTTATGTCATATAGTAAGCATTAAAGTTGATAAACAAGGTCTAGACATATTCAAACCAGACAAATCATGTATCTACCCCCTAACCCTTAAACTCTGTCTTATGAAGTCAAGCATGAAGAGAAGTGGTTTTGGGTTTCAAACATGGAAATTTCAAAAACCTCCCAAAAACTTCATTTTAGAGTGACTAAGAAGGATACATGCTTCCCTTTTCATTTTCATGTTTTAAACTTGTTTAAATTATCTTGGTCAAACCTAGGATTTGACAAGATTCAAATGGGCACCAAAATAAAAAAAAACAGAAAAAATAAAAACCAAATCAAATAGTTTTCTTATGTCATATAGTAAGCATTAAAGTTGATAAACAAGGTCAAGACATATTCAAACCAGACAAATCATGTATCTATACCCCCTAACCCCTAAACTCTGTCTTATGAAGTCAAGCATGTGAAGAGAAGTGGTTTTGGGTTTCAAACATGGAAATTTCAAAAACCTCCCAAAAGCTTCATGTTAGAGTGACTGAGAAGGATCCATGCTTACCTTTGCATTTCATATTTTAAACTTGCTTAAATCATTATCAAACCTAGGATTTGACCAAGATACAAATGGGTGGGCACAAAATTCAAAAAAATCAGAAAAAATGAAAAACCAAATCACATAGTCTTCTTATGTCATATCGTAAGCATTCAAGTTGATAAACAAGGTCTAGATATATCCAAACCAGACAAATCATGTATCTACCCCCTAACCCTAAACTCTGCCTTATGAAGTCAAGCATGAAGAGAAGTGGTTTTCGGTTTCAAACATGGAAATTTTAAAAACCTCCCAAAAGCTTAATTTTAGAGTGACTAAGAAGGATCCATGCTTACCTTTTCATTTTCATATTTTAAACTTGTTTAAATCTTAATTTGTCAAACCTAGGATCTGACCAAGAGATTCAAATCGGCATAAAATTCAAAAAAAAAAACTTAGAAAAAGGAAAAACAAAAGCATATAGTCTTCTTATGTCATATAGTAAGCATTCAAGTTGATAAACAAGGTTTGGACATATTCAAACCAGACAAATAATGTATCTCAACCCCCTAACCCTAAACTCGGTCGATCTTATGAAGTCTAGCATGAAGAGAAGTCGTTTTGGGTTTCAAACATGGAAATTTCAAGAACATCTGAAAAGCTTCTTATGTCATATAGTACTAAGCATTAAAGTTGAGAAACAAGGTCTAGACATATTCAAACTATGCAAATCATGTATCTACCCCCTAACCCCTAAATTTTGTCTTATGTAGTCAAGCATGAAGAGAGGTGGTTTTGGGTTTCAAACATGGAAATTTCAAAAACCTCCCAAAAGCTTCATTTTAGAGTGACTAATTAATAAGAAGGATGATACAGCTAGGCTCCCCTTCTCATTTTCATGTTTTAAACTTGTTTAAATCTTGGTCAAACCTAGGATTTGACCAAGATTCTTCAGAAAAAATCAAAAGAATGAAAAACCAAAGCACATAGCATTCTTATGTCATATAGTAAGCATTCAAGATGATAAACAAGGTCTAGACATATTCAAACCAGAAAAATCTTGTATATATCTACCCCTAACCCTAAACTCTGTCTTATGAAGTCAAGCATGAAATAGAAGTGGCGGTTTTGGGTTTGAAACATGGAAATTTCAAAAAAAAAACAAAAGCTTCATTTTAGGGAGACTAAGAAGGATCCATGCTTACCATTTTATTTTCATGTTTTAAACTTGTTTAAATCTTGTTAAACCTAGGATTTGACCAAGATTCAAATGGGCAGAAAATTAAAAAAATGAAAAGAATGAAAAACCAAAGTACATAGTCTTCTTATGTCATATAGTAAGCATTCAAGTTGTTAAACAAGGTCGATCTAGACATATTCAAACCAGACAAATCATGTACTATACCCCTAACCCCTAAACTCGGTCAATCTTATGAAGTCTAGCATGAAGAGAAGTCGTTTTGGGTTTCAAACATGGAAATTTCAAGAACACATCCCAAAAGCTTCATTTTAGAGTGACTAAGAAGGATCCATGCTTACCTTTTCATTTCATGTTATAGACTTGTTTAAATCATGGCCTGGTCAACCCTAGGATTAATTTGACCAAGATTCAAGTGGGCAGAAAATTTAAAAAAATAGAAAACTGAAAAACCAAAGTACATAGTCTTCTTATGTACGTCATATAGTAAGCATATTCAAGTTGATAAACAAGGTTTGGACATATTCAAACCATACAAATCATGTATCTACCCCCTAACCCTAAACTCTTTCTTATGAAGTCAAGCATGAAGAGAAGTGGTTTTGGGTTTCAAACATGGAAATTTCAAAAACCTCCCAAAAACTTCATATTAGAGTGACTAATTAAGAAGGATACAGGCTTCCCTTTTCATTTTCATGTTTTAAACTTGTTTAAATCTTTGTCAAACCTAGGATTTGGCCAAGATTCAAATATATGGGCATAAAATTAAAAAAACAGAAAAATGAAAAACCCAAGCACATAGTCTTCTTATGTCATATAGTTAGCATTAAAGTTGATAAACAAGGTTTAGACATATTCAAACCAGACAGATCATGTATCTACCCCCTAACCCTAAACTCGGTCTTATGAAGTCTAGCATGAAGAGAAGTCGTTTTGGGTTTCAAACGTTTAAGCCAAAAGCCCCTTTTCAAATATTTCAAACTTATTCAAATTTGGTTCAAATTTGAAAGACATACAAATTATAGCACACATAGTGCATACATTTTCACACATACTGCACTAGATAGATGCTAACCCTATAGTTTGAGGCCATTTGGATGAGGTAGAAAAAATTCTTGGATTAGAATCGTGTTGTTCGAACCCCGTAGTTGGATTTTTTTGAACCTTGATCTGTAGTACTGGGCAAAACCCTAGTTTAACCTATTTAATTATAGATTCGTATATCAATTTTTCTACCTTTTTATTATTACTATGCAGCACATGTGTGTTTTCCCGTCTAGCTAGTGAAACTCGGAGGAAGAGGGATCACTCAGAAGGACAGAAGAAGGGAGAGCATTATGGTGTCTCCCCTTTTTCGGGTGACGATGTTGACTATTGTGCAGGGTTTGTCAGTGAGCAGGGTAGCAGGGAGGTGCGAGCGAGCGAGCGAGCGAGTCGAGCGAGGCCGAGAATGAGAGAGATTTGTTTTTTTGTGTGTGTGTCAGAGGGACAACCGAAGGATCCTGAAGGACCCAGAGACTTCCAATACGCATCCTGATGCGTCTTCTCTTGACAAAGAAGATGGCTGGGAGTTTGCGTACCTATTGCACATGACTTGTGCTCACTGAAGTGTGGGACCTCACGCGTGGGCACCACACGTAAGTGACAGACCTGTTGGTGTAAAACCTCGGTTGATTATTATAGTGCATTAGAACAAAGTTTCCTATGGATTCAAGCGTAGGAAATCCAAGTTAACTCATTTACATGACATTATTTTTTCCATGAAGCAAAGTTAACACATCTATCAATTGGTACATTTTGGAGTGACTAAGAAGGATCCAGGCTTACTTATTCGTTTTCACGTGTTAAACTTGTCTAAATCTTGGTCAAACCTAGGATTTGACCAACAAGATTCAAATGGGCAGAAAAATAAAATAAAAACAGAAAAATGAAAAACTAAATCACATAGTCTTCTTATGTCATATAGTAAGCATTAAAGTTGATAAACAAGGTCTAGACATATTCAAACCAGACAAATCATGTATCTACCCCTTAACCCTTAAACTCTGTCTTATGAAGTCAAGCATGAAGAGAAGTGGTTTTGGGTTTCAAACATGGAAATTTCAAAAACCTCCCAAAAACTTCATTTTAGAGTGACTAAGAAGGATACATGCTTCTCTTTTCATTTTCATGTTTTAAACTTGTTTAAATTATTATCAAACCTAGGATTTGACCAAGATACAAATGGGTGGGCACAAAATTCAAAAAAATCAGAAAAAATGAAAAACCAAATCACATAGTCTTCTTATGTCATATCGTAAGCATTCAAGTTGATAAACAAGGTCTAGATATATCCAAACCAGACAAATCATGTATCTACCCCCTAACCCTAAACTCTGTCTTATGAAGTCAAGCATGAAGAGAAGTGGTTTTCGGTTTCAAACATGGAAATTTCAAAAACCTTCCAAAAGCTTCATTTTAGAGTGACTAAGAAGGATCCATGCTTACCTTTTCATTTTCATATTTTAAACTTGTTTAAATCTTAATTTGTCAAACCTAGGATCTGACCAAGAGATTCAAATCGGCATTAAATTCAAAAAAAAACTCAGAAAAAGGAAAAACAAAAGCATATAGTCTTCTTATGTCATATAGTAAGCATTCAAGTTGATAAACAAGGTTTGGACATATTCAAACCAGACAAATAATGTATCTCTACCCCCTAACCCTAAACTCGGTCAATCTTATGAAGTCTAGCATGAAGAGAAGTCGTTTTGGGTTTCAAACATGGAAATTTCAAGAACATCTCAAAAGCTTCTTATGTCATATAGTACTAAGCATTAAAGTTGAGAAACAAGGTCTAGACATATTCAAACTATGCAAATCATGTATCTACCCCCTAACCCCTAAACTTTGTCTTATGTAGTCAAGCATGAAGAGAGGTGGTTTTGGGTTTCAAACATGGAAATTTCAAAAACCTCCCAAAAGCTTCATTTTAGAGTGACTAATTAATAAGAAGGATGATACAGGCTCCCCTTCTCATTTTCATGTTTTAAACTTGTTTAAATCTTGGTCAAACCTAGGATTTGACCAAGATTCTTCAGAAAAAATCAAAAGAATGAAAAACCAAAGCACATAGCATTCTTATGTCATGTAGTAAGCATTCAAGATGATAAACAAGGTCTAGACATATTCAAACCAGAAAAATCATGTATATATCTACCCCTAACCCTAAACTCTGTCTTATGAAGTCAAGCATGAAAGAGAAGTGGCGGTTTTGGGTTTGAAACATGGAAATTTCAAAAAAAAAACCAAAAGCTTCATTTTAGGGAGACTAAGAAGGATCCATGCTTACCATTTTATTTTCATGTTTTAAACTTGTTTAAATCTTGTTCAAAGCTAGGATTTGACCAAGATTCAAATGGGCAGAAAATTAAAAAAATGAAAAAAATGACACCAAAGTACATAGTCTTCTTATGTCATATAGTAAGCATTCAAGTTGTTAAACAGGGTCGATCTAGACATATTCAAACCAGACAAATCATGTATCTATACCCCTAACCCCTAATTAAACTCTGTCTTATGAAGTCAAGCATGAAGAGAAGTGGTTTCGGGTTTCAAACATGGACTAAGAAGGATCATTTTAAAAAACACCAAAAGCTTCATTTTAGAGTGCATAAGAAGGATCCAGGCTTACCCTTTCATTTTCATGTTTTAATCTTGTTTAAATCTTGGTCAAACCTAGGATTTGACCAATATTCAAATGAGCATAAAATAAAAATTAAAAAAATAAAAAACGAAAGCACATAATCTTCTTATGTCATATAGTAAGCATTCAAAAGTTGATAAACAAGGTTTGGACATATTCAAACCAGACAAATAATGTATCTACCCCCCTAACCCTAAACTCGGTCGATCTTATGAAGTCTAGCATGAAGAGAAGTCGTTTTGGGTTTCAAACATGGAAATTTCAAGAACATCCCAAAAGCTTCTTATGTCATATAGTAAGCATTAAAGTTGAGAAACAAGGTCTAGACATATTCAAACTATGCAAATCATGTATCTACCCCGTAACCCCTAAACTTTGTCTTATGTAGTCAAGCATGAAGAGAGGTGGTTTTGGGTTTCAAACATGGAAATTTCAAAAACCTCCCAAAAGCTTCATTTTAGAGTGACTAAGAAGGATGATACAGGCTTCTCTTCTCATTTTCATGTTTTAAACTTATTTAAATCTTGGTCAAACCTAGGATTTGACCAAGATTCTTCAGAAAAAATCAAAAGAATGAAAAACTAAAGCACATAGCATTCTTATGTCATATAGTAAGCATTCAAGATGATAAACAAGGTCTAGACATATTCAAACCAGAAAAATCATGTATATATCTACCCCTAACCCTAAACTCTGTCTTATGAAGTCAAGCATGAAAGAGAAGTGGCGGTTTTGGGTTTGAAACATGGAAATTTCAAAAAACCCCAAAAGCTTCATTTTAGGGAGAATAAGAAGGGTCCATGCTTACCATTTTATTTTCATGTTTTAAACTTGTTTAAATCTTGTTCAAACCTAGGATTTGACCAAGATTCAAATGGGCAGAAAATTACAAAAAATCAAAAAATGAAAAACCAAAGTTCATAGTCTTCTTATGTCATATAGTAAGCATTCAAGTTGTTAAACAAGGTCTAGACATATTCAAACCAGACAAATCATGTATCTATACCCCTAACCCTAATTAAACTCTGTCTTACGAAGTCAAGCATGAAGAGAAGTGGTTTCGGGTTTCAAACATGGACTAAGAAGGATCATTTTAAAAAACCCCAAAAGCTTCATTTTAGAGTGCATACGAAGGATCCAGGCTTACCCTTTCATTTTGATGTTTTAATCTTGTTTAAATCTTGGTCAAACCTAGGATTTGACCAATATTCAAATGAGCATAAAATAAAAAATAAAAAAATAAAAAACGAAAGCACATAATCTTCTTATGTCATATAGTAAGCATTCAAGTTCATAAACAAGGTCTAGACACATTCAACAAACAAGTCATGTACCCCCTAACCCTAAACTGTGTGTCATATAAATGAAGTCAAGCATGAAAAGAAGTGTGGTTTTAGGTTTCAAACATGGAAATTTGAAAAACCTCCCAAAAGCTTCATTTAATTAGACTGACTGATTAATTAAGAAGGATCCATGATTAATTACCTTTTCATTGTCATGTTTTAAACTTGTTTAAATCTTGGTCAAACCTAGGATTTGACCAAGATTCAAATGGGCATAAAAATTCAGAAAAAATCAAAAAAAAATGAAAAACCAAAGCACATAGCCTCTTCTTATGTCATATAGTAAACATTCAAATAGATAAACAAGGTCTAGACATATTCAAACCAGACAAATCATGTATCTATACCCCTAACCCCTAAACTCTATCTTATGAATGAAGTCAAGCATGAAGAGAAGTGGTTTTGGGTTTCAAACATGGAAATTTCAAAAACCTCCCAAAAGCTTCATTTTAGAGCGACTAAGAAGGATCGATGCTTACCTTTTCATTTTCATGTTTTAAACTTATTTAAATCTTGGTCAAACCTAGGATTTGACCAAGATTCAAATGGGCATAAAAATCCAGACAAAAAATCTAAAGAATGAAAAACCAAAGCACATAGCCTTCTTAATTATGTCATATAGTAAACATTCAAGTTGATAAACAAGGTCTAGACATATTCAAAAAAAAATCATGTATCTACCCCTAACCCTAAACTCTGTCTTATGAAGTCAAGCTTGAAGAAGAGTGGTGTTGGGTTTCAAACATGCATGGAAATTTCAAGAACCTCCCAAAAGCTTCATTTTAGAGTGACTAAGAAGGATCCATGCTTACACATTTTCATTTTCATGTTTTAAACTTGTTTGAATCCTGGTCAAACCTGGGATTTGACCAAGATACAAATGGGCATAAAATTCAAAAAAAATTAGATAAATGAAAAACCAGAGCACATAGTCTTCTTATGTCATATAGTAAGCATTCAAGTTGATAAACAAGATCTAGACATATTCAAACTATACAAATCATGTATCTACCACCTAACCCCTAAACTTTGTCTTATGAAGTCAAGCATTAAGAGAAGTGGTTTTGGGTTTCAAACATGGAAATTTCAAAAACCTCCCAAAAGCTTCATTTTAGAGTGACTAAGAAGGATCCAGGCTTACTTTTTCATTTTCATGTTTTAAACTTGTTTAAATCTAGGTCAAACCTAGGATTTGACCAAGATTCAAATGGACATAAAAAAATCAACAGTTTACAACAGCACACAAAATAAGCATGAGATTACATCTAAATCCCTAACTTTTACATGGAGGACCCCAGGCTGAAAGCAAGAAATGCGATCGGGTCTTGAATCTTGATGCGTCTTCTCTTGACAAAGAAGATCGCTGGGAGTTTGCGTAGGTACAGCACGTCACTTGTGCTCACTGAAGTGTGGGACCTGACGCATGGGCAACACACGTAAGTGACATGGATTCAAGGGTAGGGTAGCCAAGAGAAAAAAAACGAGAATTTGGACAAAAATAACCCAATCTTGATACTAGTATGTCGAAATTTTGTTTTCCCAATCTTGTTGACTTTGGGTTATTTCTGTCTATTTTGCCGAAAAAACGAGGACAGCGGGAGGCACTGGTGGAATCTGCAAAAAAAATGTCCAAGTGGTGGTTTGTCCAACATATAGAGCAGTACAGTATATGGTAGTACAAGATGAATGTGCACTGCCGTGGGCCCGTGGTAATATATCATGATGATGGCAAAGGATCTTTTCTCTGCTGAAACTGTCTAGAGCTGATTTGATGAGACAAAATACAGCTCCACGGCGTGCAAGGATAGCTATACAGTACATTAGCTTCTTCTCGGGTCACACGCCTTCACGACAGGTGCAGTAAGTGCAGCAGAGACCAGAGAGAGAAGGCACGCCCGTAGTACTCGTATATTGATTTCAATTCAAATTGTTTTTTTGCCTGCCTCTCCGTCTTCTTCATCTCCATCTTCTCTGGCGACCCCGCCTACACCATCAGCCCCTGCACCACCGCCGCCATGCCTTTTTCGGATCATCTCGAGCCACCTGTTTGATGGTACTAGTAGGAGTTGTGGAGTTTTATCCATATCGCTCTACCAGCTGCCGCTCGCACTGTCCTCCAATACCTCATACCCAAACGCCAGCCTCCCACTCCCACACCCCCACACCCACTTGACCGCATCCTTCCAATGGCGAGTTCGATCAATGAGAGTGGCAGTTCTTGGGTGTTTCCTGATGGCCCCCTTGAAGAAATCGCATCCCGATGTGATGTCATCACCGCCGCGAGCCTCGTCGGTTCATGCAAGTTTTATCATGATTCAGCAACACAAAGTGTAGCTCTGTCTGCATCTCAGCCATTTGGCATGCCCTGTGTTCTTCATACTCACCAAACTGAGGTACCGCCCGCGCACAATCCCTTCTCCCGCGTCCACAAGTTCAAGCAGCAGGGTGCGCAGAAGGACAAGCAACATGATGCGAAAGAGCGCAAGGGTACCTTGTGCCAACTGACGCCGCTGGACAGGATCTCTTCCGATGCCGTGATTCCAGATGGTGGTACGGGCATGTGGGCAGGCGCGAATGGAGATTGGATCGCCCTTCTTGGCTTCCCCTGGAATTGGGAGCTTGTCAATGTGTACACTGGTCGCCGGATTCCTCTACCACCAATACGTGAGTTTAAATCCACCCCGGATAAACTTGTGTTCGAGTCTAATGATCAACATCTTCAACTGCTGAAGATAGCTATTTGCCGAGTTCCAACAGCTACTTCAAATTATACTAGTTTCTCTGTTCTTGCCATCTTCAATGCGGCAATTACAGTCCTTCACTGTGCTTCTAGCAGATGGATAGTTCTTGACAACCAGTTCTTAGGGTTCGGCTACTCCGATGCAATCATCCACAAGGGTATTGTATTTGCTGTAACTCAGACAGGCGAAGTTTATGCATGGAATCAACTTTCTTGGGGTAATTTTTCTCATCTCATATGATGTGTTTTCTCTATTAGCTGCTAGTTTCAGATTTAGCTTTAGCCTTTTTCTTTTTGTTGTGCAGTTTCCGTGTCATACCTGTACCTTTCCCCCTCTATATTCAATCAAAATCAGCAGCGATATGCCTTTGAGTCAAAATAAAGTACTCCCTCTGATCCAAATCAAATTGACTCAGCTTTGTCTAGCGAGTGCATCTAGCTAGACAAACTTGAGTCAATTAATTTGTGCATATCTAGCTAGACACATCCAGTTGAGTCAATTAATTTGGATTGGAGGCGGTATTTTAGCTAGTATCATTATTCATGTATGTAATCAACTAATCAAGTTTTGCTGAACAAACTTCAAGCTGTGCTTTCCTTTGCAAGGTCCTTTGTTTATCAGAACGGCACCTATTCCGCCAGAACTTGATGAACAAGGTCCGTACAATCTTGGCTCCTGGTGGTTAGCACGATCTCCTGATGGTTCTAGACTCTTTCTGGTCCATACCTGGGGCGTTGCTGACGGGCGGGATTATACTGGACTGGTTCGGAATTTACCTGCTGCTGCTACCTCTGAGGGTCATCATGGTCGCACTATTCGCGGGTATGGTAAGGGTTTACTTGGCTGCGAAGTGTACAGCATGGACACCAGTCAGTTGATGCCACCGAGGCCATGGAGGAGGATTATTTCCCTTGGATCATATTCTCTCTTCATTGGAGTGAACTATCCGATTATCATTCCAGTAGAAGACGGGGCAGAACATGACCGTCCAAATATGGCGAGAAGCAACTCTGTTTACACATCGCACCATGCAGTAGGCCTTGTATATCCTCCTTGTCCAGAAATTTGCCGCTTCAGTTTGAATTCTGAAGACTGTACTGTTGGTTTCCAAACCAACATTAGATGGACATGGCGGCAGGTTCCGTTGTGGTTCATCCCAAGCTTCGTCAACGCCCGGCAATGGAACCTGCCTTCGCGTCACAGGTCCAGAAAGAAAAGCTGATGTACTTTATGTAATACTCGTGTTGTAATGCAAGATTTGTATCTGTTGAACTATTTCATTTGCATGTTTATCTCCACCTAGGCTACTCCCGTTCCGTAGTTGTGTTGTACTATCTGTTGAACTATTTCCTTTGCCTGTTATCTCTACCTAGGCTACTCCTCCGTAGTTGTTAAATTGATGTAATGCTCCTACAATGCAGGCTACACTGGGCGTGTGGCCTGTAATGTTATCAAACACCTTTTGTACTCGTTCTAGTAAGCATTTCACACGATAACTCACATAATTAAAGTACCCCTACAACATATTAGTTGAAAGATATCTCTCATAATTAAGTACCCCTCTTTGAGCTTATGCGAAACATAAATGACTATTTATAAATATATATTGTTGTCACAAGATTATATTAAAAACAATGGTAGTTCTATTAGAAAAAGAAAGTGTGAATAGTAGAATAATGGTGAAGTGTTTTTTGAGGTCTGTGCATAGCTAGTGTTCATGGTGCAAAAGCACTTAGACTAGTCACAATGGGAAGTATCGTAGACTAGTATCATACATATGATACTAGTTTATGATACAACACCTTCAATGCATAGTATCATGAATTAGTATCATGCAACGTTGCGAAAAAAAATTATTCATTTCTTTCCAAATAGACTAGCTTTGCGAGGAGGACAAAACATTTCTTTATTGCCCTCTCATATGAATCACCTCCATACATCACCTCTCATACCGATTGAAAGCCATGCCAAATCGTTGGTTCAAGACCATGAATACCAAGCCAATTTTGTGAGCTAGTTGGACCACCCTCGGATTGAGAACCAACGGTTGAAAGAAAGGTGGGCGCCAACTCTTATTTTTTTCTCGAGAGTCCGACACTTGATGTTGATTGCAAAGTTCACAAAGGCCAAAATTTTGACATCCTCTTTGTGCAAGTCTTGCCACCATCCAAACTCGGTTTTGAAGTACCAACCAAGAAAAAAAAAACTTGCACTTTGGAGGACCCCATGGACCATGAAAAATTTGAAAAACTTCCAGTAAATCATGCATATTTCGATTTATATTTTGGTGAAGTTTCATTCGATTTGAATCATAGGTT
This sequence comes from Lolium perenne, assembly GCF_019359855.2. Taxonomy (NCBI): domain Eukaryota; kingdom Viridiplantae; phylum Streptophyta; class Magnoliopsida; order Poales; family Poaceae; genus Lolium; species Lolium perenne. Next base: position 195,870,659 of record NC_067249.2, read on the forward strand.
TGTGAGCAAATATATATTTAGTTTAAACTAGTGCTCGAATACGTAAGAAGCTATTTAATCACAGCTAGTCGTCCGAATGGGAAGAAATATTCATAGATTTTAAAACAAGGCATCTACATATTACTGGATTTTTTCAAAATTTTCTGAATAGTTTTTCCTTTTTAGCTTCGAAATAAGAGATAGTTTGGAACGTTGGATCTCAAATGGATGGTAGATGGTGGCACATAGTCACAATGTATCTTGGAAGCATCAAGTCACTGAAGCTCTGTCCGGTTTCCAAACCAAGCTAGGAAAGGCATTGAAAATGAAGTTCTGCTCTAAAACATCTCTCATTTCATTTTGGTACTCGCGCGGTTGCATGCTGCCCACGTGTTAAGGTACGTGTCTCTGGCATGTAGAGAACTACAATTATTGGCGAAAAATATATCGAAATGGAAACTGTAAAAAACCCGCTCTCTGGTCAACCTGATGTGACGAAACATCACTGCACCAAACGTCGTCGCAAATTTATAGATGGGTGGCGTGCTAGTATACCAACAGTCAAATCGGCGCCCAGTCGCAGCAGCAGCCTAGAGTACTACCTAGTTTTTGCCCCTTGCATGTCTATCATCTTCTTCTTCACCCTCCCAGAATCACGCGCACGCGCAGGATCTCGATCCCCACCACGCCGCATCACTAGTACTATACCTTTCTCTCCTCACCCCAGCTGGCCGCGCGCCGTATCGTTCCTTCCGTAGCGCTTGCCCTCTCCTCCGAAAACCCCAAGCGCAGTTGCATCCGCCATCCACCTAAATCCATCTTCACGTGATGGAATATTCTAGGCTTTGCCGGGGCGGCGGGGACGGCCACTTGGAGGCTCTCACCGGCGACAACATCGACCTCATCGCTGCGCATCTGGACGTTACCTACACCATCTGACTTGCCGCATGTTCCAGGGAGCTCTACGACTAGATCAGCAAGGATGAAGGTAAGATGCACCATTGGGATGAACCCTGCCTGCTGATGCCTCCGCCTGCTTATTGGTTCGATGAACACTGGGACATGGCGACAGCATCTCGTCTGCATGATACCGTGTATGACCTGGTGCCCCTCGACCATCCTCGCCATTCTGTCGCCCTGCCGTTCATGCACGACAGAAAATGGCTTGGCGTTAACGGCGACTGGATCGCCACCGCCGATCATCATGGGTGGTGCCTCTTGAACGTCTACACCGAGCGACATATCTCCCTTCCATCCCTACCTGCTTCGAAGATTCATCATAGTATTGTTTCATATCGACCTGCATACTCTTTTAACTAGGGTCCAGCAATTTATTTGTTGAAGATTGTAATCTGCCAAGTGCCCACAAAAGGTGGGAGGTACGCAGATTACAAGCTCATCGCCTTGTTCGACAAAACGATTTTCTACCTTGAAGGGGGTGGCGACTGGAGAATGCTGGAGGCCCTTACACCTGCAGCTGATTATCCAAATTACTGTGATGCCATTGAACTCCGTGGCCACGTTTTTGCGGTGGACAAAACTGACGGCTCCACGTACTTCTGGGACACCACAAATGGTATTTTTCAGTCCTTATGTTGCATTGCATGATACACTGCCTTAACCAATGAGGTTATTCATGAACTACCTTGTTTATATTTTACCTTTCTTATATGACTTAATGATCACACCCCCTTTTGCTGAATATGAATGAACCGTTGCTTGCAATGAATTAGTAGTACTAATTAGTCACCAACAAACATAGTATGCTCAGTATGTGATTGCATTCCTGAATTAGTAACTCTACGCCATCGAGAATATGGGTGTAATTAACCAGTATCTCAAAAGATAACGTAGCACTATGAAGGCACCCTTTTTGATAACCTTTTACACCCATTGTTTCATATATAACTAATTGATTTTGCCTCCAAAAGGAGGACGAGAGACCCCCGCCATCTGCATCAGAGAGATGCATAAGGACTTTCATAAGTATATGACTTAACGATCACATCCTTTATCTGAATATGAATGAACCGTTGCTTGCAATGAATTAGTACTAGTCAGTCATCAGCAAACATAGTATACTCCGTATGTGAATGCATTCCTGAATTAGTAACTCTATGCAACTGCAGAATATGGATGTAATTAACAAGTATCTCAAATGTTAACGTAGAAACAGAAAAATAGAAGAAAATCGTTTGTAATTACATGCGTAGCTTATATTTTCTAGAGATCGGGGAAAAAGCCTTGATTGGATGTACCTACATGCAGATCAAACAGTTCTTTGTTTATATCGGTGAACAATCTGCAGAATGGTATAATTAATTTTGTTTTTGATACATTTTTTCTCCCATTTTCTTGAATAGATTTCAGTTTCCCACAATTATCTTTCATTAGTGATTGTGACGTCCCCTCATTCAAATTAACTCAGGTTATCTTTTTCCTAATTCAATGATATTTAAGTTTGAGTAAGTTTACGACTAATATCTACAACCTCATATATATAAGATTTAGCACCTGCAGGCCTAACAAAGTTAGATGCCTCTAGTCCCCTGTATAGTTCTTTCTTTTTGCTTTCTCAGTTTTTCGTAGCCTTGCTACAACCCTGTATGCTCTAATATATAATGATGCACGACTAGGCATGTGTTCGAGAAAAGAAAATCTAAATATCTTTTGTAATATATGAACCTATATTGATGTTTTAGATGTTGGTAGTATAATTTTCGATAAACTTGAACAGACTTAAATCAGTTTAACTTAGCACAACCATATAGCGTACCTATTTTAGAACGCGAAAATAAGGTAAACAAATACCATGTGTACCCTTTACTATCAATAGTAGAGAAGAGATTATGAACCTTCAACTCTAAAATGCAAATTCTTCTACTGAATGGATAGCTGCATCTGATACCTATTTTCAAATGTTACCAGATTTGGGATTAGCTACAAAGAGCATTTCTTTCTTGTCAAGCTTCATGCACTACCAACACAACCAAAAGTCCGAACTGATCGCAAGGGCGGCAATCCACTTATACAATTCAACACCCCCCTCACGTGTGATGGGAGACAAGTCAACATGTGGAAAGACTCAGAGGTATAGCTCAAGAGGCATATACGTGGACTCCGAGGGGGCAACAACAATTTTAGGATAAATTGCGAAAGCCAGGACTCGAACTCGAGACCCTGGCTCTGACACCATGTCAAGCTTCATGGACTAGCCAACGCAACCAAAAGTCCGAACTGATGGAAAGGTCTAGGCAATCCACTTATACAGTTAAACATTTCTTACCCTTCGGGTGGTCACAGGGAAGCTCTCTAATAGATCACTTAAGACAAAGGGAATTAACTACAAAGACAGACTTAAACTTAAGATGATATATATTTGTCAAAATTTGAATGTATCTATATGCTTTCACCGTCTAGATACATCTGAATTTGGACAAATCTCGACACTTTCGGTGGGACAGAGGTAGTATATAATCGTGTATACACTAACTAGTGGCTAGTTTTGGCGAAGCTTAGACTAGTTTCGTGGGATGGATGCAGATAAGCGATATATTGGAAACTTCGATTTGAACACATGAATGACCAATGTCCTTAGCTTACATAGTCGTATTTATACCGTGAGCATGAACGATGAACAATGCTGCTTTGTTTGAATATGGTTGCCGGTAACACCCTATTCGTCTCCATTTCTAATATTGCGTAAAACTTTGATGCTCCCGTTTGTAATCCCGCCACCGGTGGTGGATGATCAGCGATGCTGCGTGGTTCCTCGCTCCATCTGCCGATGGCAAGCGATTGATGATCAACCTTACAAGAAACAAGATTGGGATTGCCAATGCTGAAGTACCTCCCGACATTCCCTATGTCGCTAATGGGCTTCAGCTACGGCAAGATCCTCCCGTTGCCACCTACGTCTTTGAGCTGGATCCCTTATCTCCGCACGTGCGAGGGGACTTTCTTTGGAGGCGGAGTTAACAGCCTCAGCGACCACTCTGTTCCTCGGACTCAATTACCCGATCATTGCCAACCTGAAGAAGCGTGAATCCAAAGCTCCCGATGGCACATTGGTTCCATTCATGAGGAAAAACTGCGTCTACACAAAGATACCGAATATTCGTCATAATCAATACCCTAAAATTTTGCGCTGCAACCTCTAGCCAGATGAAGGTGAGACTGTGGGAGTTATCAGCCTTCCCAAGGATGGTTGGGATAGTGTCCGACAAGCGGCTATGTGGTTTAAGCCTGCTTTAAACATTGCCCGTTCGGTGTTACCTTTAAAAAACAGTGACACACTTTTTTTATTATGCTTGAAGTGTTGAGAAGTAGTACACTGTTTTTAGTATGTACTAGTTTGAATCAGTTTATTTGAACACTGCCCTGCTTTTGTATTTTGTGTTGCCTTCATATTATAACCCATGCATGGCTGTTTTAGGATTGACTTTATTTCAGCACTATAATTACAATGTGTGTACGTCCTTTATAATATAGCCACCTCTTGTTGATCATACTCATGAGAGGACCATTCCTATTTTTTTCGCCGCTAAAGGGTAAAGTACATCCACTGGCACGGGGGTGTGTTCGGTTCCACCCTATCCCCAAACCGAACATGCATCAACTACGAGCAAGGAAGTAGATGTGCGACCTAGGTGAATGTGCGGACCCCACATGTGAACCAAAGAAAAAAAACATGTCAATACGGAACTGATGTACATACGACAACTCCTATATGATATGCGTATGTACGATTGAGCATCTGGAGGTGTGCTGCCACCTCCTTCCTCACACGAAGGGTTGGATCTTGTGTTTCGTACACGGATCGGACTGAAATTGTCATGTGCATAGCAAGGTTCATGTCAAGGCTGAGTTTGGCATCTAAGTCTAGGCAACAAATACTTTTGGGTTCCAACGGGCATCTGCAAGGTATTTGCTATAGGCCTACTTGCTCCGGCTGTCGAAGCCCAATAAATACAAATGGGCCTTTCTGCTCATGCAATATTGGCCCTTTTCTAAAGAACCACAGATCCTATGATTGGGAAAAAACAAAAACAAGGAGATTCTACATAAAAGTTGTTTGTATTTATTTTGAATTATTGGGTTGCAATTTTTAAAACTGCTCATGGCCAATATGAAAATCCTTGATCGCTCCATACCCACATAGATCACGGTATTTTCAAAAATTCATAAAGTGGATTTGAAATTTAAAACATATCCTAATAATTCCATGATTTATTCTATTAACTTGCAAGATCTTGGAGCGAAAGAGCTTGTATTAGTCTGCGAAAATAATACTGATAAACCTGTCGTTAACAAGAAATGAAGGTTTATCGTTCAGAGAGGATGCCATGTGGGACCCATGAGACAGTAGCATCCTCAACATTTCAAAGAAAAAGGCAAGTAGCCCGAAAATAGGGGTAAAAAATAAATCCTACAAAGGAAACATTTATAGTTCATAGAGGCTGACATGTGGGACCGATCTGCCAGCTGCATCCTCATCATTTCGAAGTCGGCAGGGATCAGAAGAAAAAGGCAAATAGCCAGAAATTAGGGGTCAAAAATAAATCCAAAAAGGAAACTTTTATTCTTCATAGAGGATGACATGTGGGACCGACCTGCCAGCAACGTCCTCATCGTTTCAAAGGCCGCAGGGGATCAAAAGAAAAAAAGGCAAATAGCCGTAAATTAGGGGTAAAAAATAAATCCAACAAAGGAAAGGTTTGTTGTTCATAGAGGCTGACATGTGGGACCCATGAGCCAGCGGCGACCTCAATTTCAAAGGCGGCATATGATCGAAAAGAAAAAGGCAAGTTAGCAAAAATCAGGGGGTAAAAAAAAATCTAAGAAAAGAAACTTTATTGTACATAGAGGATGACATGCGGGTCCCATGAGCCAGCACCTTACTCAAAGTTTCAGAGGCGGCATGAGATCAAAAGAAAAAGGAAACTGACCAAATATCAGGAGCAAAAAATAATCCAAGAAAAGAAAATTTTATTGTACATAGAGGATGACATATGGGTCCCACTTATACAAGCTCTTTCGCTCCAAGATCTTGCAAGTTGATTGTACATAGAGGATGACATGCGGGTCCCTTGTGTCAGATCCTAAATCAACGTTTCCAAGGCGGCAGGGGATCAAAAGAAAAAGGAAATAGCCAAAAATAAGAGGGTAAAAAAAATCCAAGAAAAGAAACTTTTATAGTATAGAGGATGACATGTGGGTCCCATGAGCCAGCAGCTTCCTCAACGTTTCTGAGGCTGCATGAGATCGAAAGAAAAAGGCAAGTGACCAAAAATAAGGGGGTAAAAAAATCCAAGAAAAGAGACTTGATTGTACATAGAGGATGACATGCGGGTCCCATCAGTCAGCAGCTTACTCAACGTTTCCAAGGCGGCAGGGGATCAAAAGAAAATGGAAATAGCTAAAGATCAGAGGGTGAAAAAATCCAAGAAAAGAAACTTTTATAGTACATAGAGGATGACATGCGGGTCCCATGAGCCAGCAGGTTCCGCAACATTTTCAAAGGCGGCATGAGATCGAAAGAAAAAGGCAAGTGGCCAAAAATTAGAGGGTGAAAAATAATCGAAGAAAAGAAACTTTTATTGTACATAGAGGATGACATGCTGTCCCATTTTTGTGAGAGGTCCCAACGTTTCAAATGCGGCTTGAGATCAAAAGAAAAAGAAAGTAGCCAGAAATTAGGGGGTAAAAAAAAACTCGAAGAAAAGAAAGTTGATTGTACATAGAGGATGACATGCGGGTCCCAACGTTTCAAATGCGGCTTGAGATCAAAAGAAAAAGAAAGTAGCCAGAAATTAGGGGGTCAAAAAAAACTCCAAGAAAGGAAAGCTTTATCGTTCATACAGGCTGACATGTGGGACCTATGAGCAAGCAGCTTACTAAACGTTTCAAAGGCGGCAGGGGATCAAAAGAAAAAGGAAATAGCCAAAAATCAGAGGGTGAAAAAAAATCCAAGAAATCAAACTTTAATTGTACATAGAGGATGACATGCGGGTCCCATGAGCCAGCAGATTCCTCAACGTTTCAAACGTGGCATGAGATCGAAAGAAAAAGGCAAGTGACCAAATATCAGGAGCCAAAAATAATCCAAGAAAAGAAACTTTATTGTACATAGAGGATGACATGCGGGTCCCATTTTGCAGCAGCGGTCTCAACGTTTCCAAGGCGGCACAGGACCAAAAGAAAAATGAAGTAGCCAGAAATCAGGGGTGAAAAAAATCCAAGAAAAGAAAGATTTCAATTGGGCTGCATCTGGACATCTGGGCCTTCGAACTATCCTTCTGGGCCTTTTGATTCGTACAATTTCAGCCCACTCCAGAACATGAAAGTTCGGATTTTTCTCAAAAAAAAAATCAGGAATGTCCTATGCTTCGCAAAAACAAAAAACAAGGAGATTCAAGATATAAGTTGTAAAAATAAAGATTTAATTTATCCGTTTGCAATAGCTCAGAGCGAAATACACTGTTTATTGTCACCAAAAAAATCAAGATATCACATGTTTCTTGTACGGGGAGGCTGACATCAGGGACCCATGAGCCAGCAGCGTCGTCAATGTTTCAAAGGCAGGGGATCGAAAATAAAATAAAAACCCAAAATCAGTTGGTAAAAAATCCAAGAAAAGAAAACATTTATCGTTCTGAGAGGATGACATGCGGGACCGATGAGGCAGCAGCATCCTCAACGTTTCCAAGGCGGCAGGGGATCAAAAGAAAAAAAAATGAAATAGCCAGAAATTAATTAGGGGTCAAAAATAAATCCACCAAAGGAAACTTTTATTGTTCATAGAGGATGACATGTGGGACCGACCTGCCAACAGAGTCCTCATCGTTTCAAAGGGGACAGGGGATCAAAATAAAAAGGAAATTAGGGGTAAAAAATAACTCCAAGAAAGGAAACTTTTATTGTTCGTAGAGGATGACATGCGGGACCTATGAGCCAGCAGCTTACTCAACGTTTCAAAGGCGGCATGAGATCGAAAGAAAAAGGCAAGTGACGAAATATCAGGAGCCTAAAATAATTCAAGAAAAGAAACTTGATTGTACATAGAGGATGACATGCGGGTCCCATGAGTAAGCAGCTTATTCAACGTTTCCAAGGCGGCAGGGCATCAAAAGAAAAAGGAAATAGCCAAAAATCAGAGAGTGAAAAAACCCTAGAAAATAAACTTTTATAGCACATAGAGGATGACATGCGGGTCCCATGAGCCAGCAGGTTCCTCAACGTTTCAAACATGGCATGAGATCGAAAGAAAAAAGGCAAGTGACCAAATATCAGGAGCCAAAAATAATCCAAGAAAAGAAAGTTTTACATCGAGGATGACATGCGGGTCCCATTTAGCAGCAGCGGTATCACCGTTTGAGAGGCTGCACGGGATCGAAAGAAAAATGCAAGTGACCAAATATGAGGTGCCAAAAAAAATTCCAAGAAAAGAAAGTTAATTGCACATAGAGGATGACATGCGGGTCCCATTTAGCAGCAGCGGTCTCAACGTTTCCAAGGCGGCAAGGGATCAAAAGAAAAAAGGAAGTAGCCAAAAATCAGGGGGTCAAAAAAAATTCAAGAATAGAAAGAATTTTGGTTCATAGAGGATGACATGCGGGACCCATGAGTGCCAAAAATAATCCAAAAAAAGAAATTTTATTGTACATAGAGGATGACATGCGGGTCCCATTTTGCAGCAGCGGTCTCAACGTTTCCAAGGCGGCACAGGACCAAAAGAAAAATGAAGTAGCCAGAAATCAGGGGGTGAAAAAAAATCCAAGAAGACAGATTTCAATTGGGCTGCATCTGGACATCTGGGCCTTCGAACTATCCTGCTTGGCCTTTTGATTCGTACAATTTCAGCCCACTCCAAAACAGGAAAGTTTGGAATTTTCTAAAAAAAACAGGAAAGTCCTATGCTTCGCAAAAACAAAAAAAACAAGAAGATTCAACATATAAGTTTGTTTATGTAAAAATAAAGATTTATTTTATCCGTTTGAAATAGCTCAGAGCGCAATACACTGTTTATTGTCTCCAAAATAATCAAGATATCACATGTTTGTTGTACGGGGAGGCTGACATCGGGGACCCATGAGCCAGCAGCGTCGTCAACGTTTTAAAGGCGGCAGGGGATGGAAAGAAAAAATAAACCAAAAATCTGTTGGTAAAAAATCCAAGAAAAGAAACATTTTCGTTCTAAGAGGATGACATGCGGGACCCATGAGGTAGCAGCATCCTCAGCGTTTATTGTTCATAGAGGCTGACATGCGGGACCCGTGAGCCAGCAGCGTCCTCAACGTTTTAAAGGCTGCAGGAGATCGAAAGAAAAAATAAGCCAAAAATCGTTTGGTCAACAAAATCCAAGAAAAGAAAACATTTACCGTTCTGAGAGGATGACATGCGGGACCCATGAGGCAGCAGCATCCTCAGCGATTTCAAGGCGGCAGGGGATCAAAAGAAAAAAAGGAAATATCCAGAAATTGATTAGGGGTTCAAAATAAATCCATCAAAGGAAACTTTTATTGTTCATAGAGGATGACATGTGGGACCGACCTGCCAACAGCATCCTCATCGTTTCAGAGGGGGCAGGAGATCAAAAGAAAAAGGCAAATAGCCAGAAATTAGGGGTCAAAAATAACTCCAAGAAAGAAAACTTTTATTGTCGTAGAGGATGACATGCGGGACCCATGAGCCAGCAGCTTAGTCAACGTTTCAAAGGCGGCATGAGATCGAAAGAAAAAGGCAAGTGACCAAATATCAGGTGCCAAAAAAATCCAAGAAAAGAAAGTTTTATTGTACATAGAGGATGACATGCGGGTCCCATGAGCCAGCAGGTTCCTCAACGTTTCAAACGAGGCATGAGATCGAAAGAAAAAGGCAAGTGACAAAATATGATGATACAAAAATAAATAAAGAAAAGAAACTTGATTGTACATAGAGGCGACATGTGGGACCTATGAGCCACAGAGTCCTCAACGTTTCAAAGGCAGGGGATCAAAAGAAAAAGGAAATAGCCAAAAATCAGAGGGTGAAAAAAAACCAAGAAAATGAACTTTTATAGTACATAGAGGATGACATGCGGGTCCCATGACCCTGCAGGTTCCTCAACGTTTCAAACGTGGCATGAGATCAAAAGAAAAAGGCAAGTGATCAAATATGAGGAGCCAAAAATTATTCAAGAAAAGAAAGTTTTATAGTAGATAGAGGATGACATGCGGGTCCCATTTAGCAGCAGCGGTATCACCGTTTGAGAGGCGGGACGGGATCGAAAGAAAAAGGCAAGTGACCAAATATGAGGTGCCAAAAATAATTCAAGAAAAGAAAGTTTTATAGTACATAGAGGATGACATGCGGGTCCCATTTAGCAGCAGCGGTATCACCGTTTGAGAGGCGGCAGGGGATCGAAAGAAAAAGGCAAGTGACCAAATATGAGGAGCCAAAAATAATTCAAGAAAAGAAAGTTTTATAGTACATAGAGGATGACATGCGGGTCCCATTTAGCAGCAGCGGTATCACCGTTTGAGAGGCGGCAGGGGATCGAAAGAAAAGGCAAGTGACCAAATATGAGGTGCCAAAAAAAACTCCAAGAAAAGAAAGTTGATTGCACATAGAGGATGACATGCGGGTCCCATTTAGCAGCAGCGGTCTCAATGTTTCCAAGGCGGCAAGGGATCAAAAGAAAAAGGAAGTAGCCAGAAATCAGGGGGTCAAAAAAAAATCCAAGAATAGAAAGAATTTTGGTTCATAGAGGATGACATGCGGGACCCATGATCCTGCATCGTAAACGGCTCGATCGGAGAGCGTTGAACGAGATGGCGCGATCGAGAAAAAAAACAATGCCAGAGAGGCTGCCATCTGGGCCCTACATCCCTCGGCGGTGCGGATTTGCGTTGACTCGGCCGGCGAACCCGAGATTTCAAGATGCACCACGTCCCGGGACACCATACGCCACGTTTTGGCCGTTTTCGTCGGGCTAGGTGGCCTCAAAAACGAGAAAAAAAAACGTTTTGACATGCACAACGGAGAGACCAAAAATCGTCGGCCATGGTCACCAGCAACCACGGCGCGACTTCAACTTCGTCGGCCATGGCAACTTTTCTTGTAGTGCCACTTCGTATCTCCCTCGGCCTTCTGGAAGCTTCGTGGAAAAATAAGCCCCTGGGCGTTGATTTCGTCCAATTCCGAGAATATTTCCTTACTAGGATTTCTGAAACCAAAAATAGCAGAAAACAGCAACTGGCTCTTCGGCATCTCGTCAATAGGTTAGTGCCATAAAATGCATAATAATGACATATAATGTGTATAAAACATGTGAGTATCATCATAAAAGTAGCATGGAACATAAGAAATTATAGATACGTTTGGGACGTATCAAGCATCCCCAAGCTTAGTTCCTACTCGCCCTCGAGTAGGTAAACGATAACAAAGATAATTTCTGAAGTGACATGCTATCATAATTTTGATCAATACTATTGTAAAGCACATGAGATGAATGCAGCAATTCGAAGCAATGATGAAGATAATGAGTAAACAACTGAATCATATAGCAAAGACTTTTCATGAATAATACTTTCAAGACAAGCATCAATAAGACTTGCATAACAATTAACTCATAAGCAATAAATTCTTAGTAGAAAGCTTTGAAACAACACAAAGGAAGATATAAGTTTCAGCGGTTGCTTTCAACTTCAACATGTTTATCTCATGGATAATTGTCAACACAAAGTAATATAACAAGTGCAATAGGTAAACATGTAAGAATCAATGCATGCAGTTTACACAAGTGTTTGCTTCTAAGATAGAAAGAATAGGTAAACTGTCTCAACAATAAGTAGAAGAATGGTCCTTCGCAGAGGGAAGCATGGATTACTATTTTGTGCTAGAGCTTTTCATTTTGAAAACAAGAAACAATTTTGTCAACGGTAGTAATAAATCATATGTGTTATGTATAAGATATCCTATAAGTTGCAAGCCTCATGCATAGTATACTAATAGTGCTCGCACCTTGTCCTAATTAGCTTGGATTAACACGGATTATCATTGCATAACATATGTTTCAACCAAGTGTCACAAAGGGGTACCTCTATGCCGCCTGTACAAGGGTCTAAGAAGAAGGTTCGCATTGGATTTCTCGCTTTTGATCATTCTCAACTTAGACACCCATACCGGGACAACATAGACAACAGATAATGGACTCCTCTTTTAATTCTTAAGCATTCAACAACAGGTAATATTCTCATAAGAGATTGAGGTTTTGTGTCCAAACTGAAACTTCCACCATGATTCATGGCTTTAGTTAGCGGCCCAATGTTCTTCTCTAACAATATGCATACTCAAACCATTTGATCATGAAAATCTCCCTAACTTCAGACAAGACGAACATGCATAGCAACTCACATGATATTCAACAAACGTAAAAGTTGATGGCGTCCCCAGAAACATGGTTACCGCTCAACAAGCAACTTATTAAGAAATAAGATACATAAGTACATATTCTTCAACACAATAGTTTTTAAGGCTATTTTCCCATGAGCTATGTATTGTAAAGGCAAAGAATAGAAGTTTAAAGGTAGCACTCAAGTAATGTACTTTGGAATGGCAGAGAAATACCATGTGGTAGGTAGGTATGGTGGACACAAATGACATGGTTTTTGGCTCAAGGATTTGGATGCACGAGAAGAATCCCTCTCAATACAAGGCTAGGCTAGCAAGGTTGTTTGAAGCAAACTCAAGTATAAAATGGTACAGCAAGACTCACATATAAACATATTGTAAGCATTATAAGACTTTACATCGTCTCCTTGTTGTCCAAACACCTCAACCAGAAAATATCTAGACTTAGAGAGACCAATCATGCAAACCAATTTTTAACAAGCTCTATGTAGTTCTTCATTAATAGGTACAAGGTACATGATGCAAGAGCTTAAACATGATCTATATGAGCACAACAATTGCCAAGTATCAAATTATTCAAGACATTATACCATTTACCACATGCGGCAATTTCCGTTTCCAACCATATATCAATGAACGAGGTAGTTCAACCTTCGCAATGAACATTAAGAATAAAGCTAAGAACACATGTGTTCATATGCAACAGCGGAGCGTGTCTCTCTCCCACATAAAGAATGCTAGGATCCGACTTTATTCAAACAAAACAAAAATAAAAACAAACAGACGCTCCAAGCAAAGCACATAAGATGTGACTGAATAAAAATATAGTTTCACTAGAGGTGACCTGATAAGTTGTCGATGAAGAAGGGGATGCCTTGGGCATCCCCAAGCTTAGATGCTTGAGTCTTCTTAAAATATGCAGGGATGAACCACAGGGGCATCCCCAAGCTTAGACTTTTCACTCTTCTTGATCATAGTATATCATCCTCCTCTCCTGACCCTTGAAAACTTCCTCCACACCAAACTCAAAACAAACTCATTAGAGGGTTAGTGCATAATTGAAAACTCATACATTCAGAGGTGACATAATCATTCTTAACACTTCTGGACATTGCACAAAGCTACTGAAAGTTAATGGAACAAAGAAATCCATCAAACATAGCAAAACAGGCAATGCGAAATAAAAGGCAGAATTTGTCAAAACAGAACAGTCCATAAAGACGAATTTTCCAGGGGCACTTAACTTGCTCAGATGAAAATTCTCAAATTTAATGAAACTTGCGTACATATCTGAGGATCACGCACGTAAATTGGAAGATTTTTCTGAGTTACCTACAGAGAACCCTACCCAAATTCGTGACAGCAAGAAATCTGTTTCTGCGCAGTAATCCAAATCTAGTATTGACTTTACAATCAAAGACTTTACTTGGCACAACAATGCAATAAAATAAAGATAAGGAGAGGTTGCTACAGTAGTAACAACTTCCAAGACTCAAATATAAAACAAAAGTGCTGTAGTAAAATCATGGGTTGTCTCCCATAAGCGCTTTTCTTTAACGCCTTTCAGCTAGGCGCAGAAAGTGTGAATCAAGTATTATCAAGAGATGAAGCATCGACATTACCTCGGGCTTTACGCCTACCCTTCTTACTCTTTTTCTTACTCTTTGGTTTAGGGAATACATGTCTATCTCCCGGTGTAGAGGTGAATTTTAGGGTGCCTTCTCCCACATCTATGATTGCTCCCAATAGTTTCAGCATGGATCTTCCAAGTGTGATTTGTCCTGTTCCTACACATTCAATAACAAGATAATCAGTGGATACCGTTCTCCCAAGAATGGTTGTATGCACACCCTCGGCTATTCCCTTAGGAATTATAACAGAGTTATCAATAAGAGTTATTCCTTCTCCTCCTTCAACGAGCCCCCAAAGTGTCAAAGATTCATAAATACTCTTAGGCATAAGGCAAATTCAGACATAATATCACAACGGGCATGAAAAGTTTCACCACCAATAATAACCTTAATAGTAGGGTCCCACATTGAAGGTTCAGAGTTCACTAAAACTTGATCAAGACGGTTACAAACATAACTATAATTTTCTTTTAAGCAAGATGCACTTGTCTCAAGAGTGTTTAATCTATTATAAATGCTAATAAGAGCTGAATCAAAGTTATTAGCTGAACTATGTGATGCAACCAATTTTTTATGGCATTAAAAGCTTGATCCCCATTGCAATGAAGGAAATCTCCTCCCACTACAACATCTAAGGCATATCTATAGCGAATCATAAGCCCAAAATAAAAATTACTAAGGAGCAGACTTAGAGTCATTTGAGGTTCAACTTTACGATAAGAATCAAAAATTCTAGACCAAGCATCTTTAAAACTCTCCTCATCCCCTTGTTTGAAAGTAAAAACTAATTCCTCAGGTGAGGAAGTAACACGTACAGAGCTAGACATGATAACAAAAGTAAACTAAATGCAAGTAACTAATTTTTTTTTGTGTTTTGATATAGAGAACGCAAACAAGACAGTAAATAAAGTAAAGCTAACAACTAATTTTTGTGTGTTTTGTTTTAGTGCAGCAAACAAAGTAGTAAATAAAGTAAAGTAAAGCAAGACAAAAAACAAAGTAAAGAGATTGGAAGTGGAGACTCCCCTTGCAGCGTGTCTTGATCTCCCCGGCAACGGCGCCAGAAATTTACTTGCTGGCGTGCAGTTGACGTGGGAGTTAGAAATCTCTGTGGTGTAATTTTCCTTCACGTCCCCGGCAACGGCGCCAGAAATTTAGCTTGATACGCGTAAAGCACACGTCTGTTGGGAACCCCAAGTGGAAGGTATGATGCGTATAGAAGCAAGTTTCCCTCAGTAAGAAACCAAGGTTTATCGAACCAGTAGGAGCCAAGAAGCACGTTGAAGGTTGATGGCGGCGAAGTGTAGTGCAGTGCAACACCAGGGATTCCGGCGCCAACGTGGAACCTGCACAACACAATCAAAGTACTTTGCCCCAACGTAACAGTGAGGTTGTCAATCTCACCGGCTTGCTGAAAACAAAGGATTAAATGTATTGTGTGGAAGATGATGTTTGTTTGCGAAGAACAGTAAAGAACAATTGCAGTAGATTGTATTTCAGATGTAAAGAATGGACCGGGGTCCACAGTTCACTAGTGGTGTCTCTCCCATAAGATAAATAGCATGTTGGGTGAACAAATTACAGTTGGGCAATTGACAAATAAAGAAGGCATAACAATGCACATACAAATATCATGATGAGTACTATGAGATTTAATCAGGGCATTACGACAAAGTACATAGAACGCTATCCAGCATGCATCTATGCCTAAAAAGTCCACTTTCAGGTTATCATCCGAACCCCTTCTGGTATTAAGTTGCAAGCAACAGACAATTGCATTAAGTATGGTGCGTAATGGAATCAACACAAATATCCTTAGACAAAGCATCGATGTTTTATCCCTAGTGGCAACAGCACATCCACAACCTTAGAACTTTCTGTCACTGTCCCAGATTCAATGGAGGCATGAACCCACTATCGAGCATAAATACTCCCTCTTGGAGTTACAAGTATCAACTTGGCCAGAGCCTCTACTAGCAACGGAGAGCATGCAAGAACATAAACAACATATATGATAGATTGATAATCAACTTGACATAGTATTCAATATTCATCGGATCCCAACAAACACAACATGTAGCATTACAAATAGATGATCTTGATCATGATAGGCAGCTCACAAGATCTAACATGATAGCACAATGAGGAGAAGACGACCATCTAGCTACTGCTATGGACCCATAGTCCAGGGGTGAACTACTCACACATCGATCCGGAGGCGATCATGGCGATGAAGAGCCCTACGGGAGATGATTCCCCTCTCCGGCAGGGTGCCGGAGGCGATCTCCTGAATCCCCCGAGATGGGATTGGCGGCGGCTGCGTCTCTGGAAGGTTTTCCGTTTCGTGGCTCTCGGTACTGGGGGTTTCGCGACGAAGACTTTAAGTAGGCAAAGAGGTAGGTCAGGGGGCGTCACGAGGGGCCCACATGCTAGGGCCGCGCAGCCAGGACCTGGGCCGCGCCGCCCTGTTGTGTGGCCGCCTCGTCGCCCCACTTCGTATCTCCCTCGGTCTTCTGGAAGCTTCGTGGAAAAATAAGCCCCTGGGCGTTGATTTCGTCCAATTCCGAGAATATTTCCTTACTAGGATTTCTGAAACCAAAAATAGCAGAAAACAACAACTGGCTCTTCGGCATCTCGTCAATAGGTTAGTGCCGGAAAATGCATAGTAATGACATATAATGTGTATAAAACATGTGAGTATCATCATAAAAGTAGCATGGAACATAAGAAATTATAGATACGTTTGGGACGTATCATTGGTTCAGAAGCCGTATCTTGTGCGGCGGGTTCTTCTGGGCAAGCACGATGACGCCACGGCAAAAGCCGACGAAGTAGTATCTAAAATATATTGATGAAGATAACATTCAACACTAAGATGTTTAAGATTGAAAATAAAAAGGTAGACTAACCCTGTAGATATGGAGGAATTTGAACCTTGTATGAACTTCCGATAGATTTATTGTAATATCCCAGGTTTAGAGGCTATAAAATGAGAGAACACCAAAGTGTGCATTGCATTCATGCATAGAAAATCCGGGGAATTTTCGCGCTTCAAATAAAACTTACCACAGTAACTGAAGTTTCACTTGACTTGCTGGAACTAAAGTAGATCATCAAGTCAAGCGCTATAAACTTCACTGTGACCTTTGCTAAAACCTTGTTTTGGGTAAAGATGATTTGATCTATGGGCTAGATCAAATAGAATTAGTTTTACAACAAACAACACCTTAAGTAAGGATCAACTACAAGATCTTATAAAGGGATCTCAACATGACATTCCTTACAACCACACATGAATAATTATTCAATCCTAAATCAAAGAACACAATTAATTAAGAAACTATTCTTTACTTATCTTATCCATGTCTTCTACTAAATAAATGTTCCTACCACGAGTCACATGGTACATCTTTTCAACTACAATGCTTGAACCCAAGCCAAGGTCCTTCATATTGTAGGATAACGTTGCATAGAAAACAAAAATTTTCCTACCGCGAACACGCAATCCAAGCCAAGATGCAATCTAGAAGACGGTAGCAACGAGGGGGTATCGAGTCTCACCCTTGAAGAGATTCCAAAGCCTACAAGATGAGGCTCTTGTTGCTGCGCGTAGAAGATCTTGATCACGATCGCTCCGGCGCCACGAACGGGCAGCACCTCCGTACTCGGTCACACGTTCGGTTGTTGATGAAGACGACGTCCACCTCCCCGTTCCAGCGGGCAGCGGAAGTAGTAGCTCCTCTTGAATCCGATAGCACGACAGCGTGGTGTCGGTGGTGGTGGAGAAGTCCGGCGGAGCTTCGCTAAGCGTGCGGGAAGTGGAGGAGCGGGGCAGCTAGGGTTTGGGGAGAGGGGGGCACCGGCCACTATGGGGTGCGGCCACCTTGGTGGTGTTTGAGGTGGCCGGCCCCCTCCCCCTTGGCCCTCATTATATTGGTGGAACCCCAAGAGTTGGTCTCCAAGTCTTCGAATAAGACCCGAACCAAAAACCTTCCATATGGAGGGGAAACCTAGCCAAGCTAGGACTCCCACTAGAGGTGGGAGTTCCACCTCCCATATGGGGGGGTGGCCGGCCCCCTAAGGGGGAGTCCACTTGGGACTCCTCCCCCACTAGGGTTGGCCGGCCATGGAGGTGGAGTCCCATGTGGACTCCACCTTCCTTGGTGGTTTCTTCCGGACTTTTCTAGAACCTTCTAGAATCTTCCATAGAACCTTCCGCGACATTTTAATTCACATAAAATGACATCCTATATATGAATCTTATTCTCCGGACCATTCCGGAACTCCTCGTGATGTCCGGGATCTCATCCGGGACTCCGAACAAATATTCGAACTCCATTCCATATTCAAGTTCTACCATTTCAACATCCAACTTTAAGTGTGTCACCCTACGGTTCGTGAACTATGCGGACATGGTTGAGTACTCACTCCGACCAATAACCAATAGCGGGATCTGGAGATCCATAATGGCTCCCACATATTCAACGATGACTTTAGTGATCGAATGAACCATTCACATACGATACCAATTCCCTTTGTCACACGATATTTTACTTGTCCGAGGTTTGATCTTCGGTATCACTCTTATACCTTGTTCAACCTCGTCTCCTGACAAGTACTCTTTACTCGTACCGTGGTATGTGGTCTCTTATGAACTTATTCATATGCTTGCAAGACATTAGACGACATTCCACCGAGAGGGCCCAGAGTATATCTATCCGTCATCGGGATGGACAAATCCCACTGTTGATCCATATGCCTCAACTCATACTTTCCGGATACTTAATCCCACCTTTATAACCACCCATTTACGCAGTGGCGTTTGATGTAATCAAAGTACCTTTCCGGTATAAGTGATTTACATGATCTCATGGTCATAAGGACTAAGTAACTATGTATCGAAAGCTTATAGCAAATAACTTAATGACGAGATCTTATGCTACGCTTAATTGGGTGTGTCCATTACATCATTCATATAATGATATAACCTTGTTATTAATAACATCCAATGTTCATGATTATGAAACTAATCATCCATTAATCAACAAGCTAGTTTAAGAGGCATACTAGGGACTTCTTTGTTGTCTACATATCACACATGTATTAATGTTTCGGTTAATACAATTATAGCATGATATATAAACATTTATCATAAACATAAAGATATAAATAATAATCACTTTATTATTGCCTCTAGGGCATATCTCCTTCACATATTCATTCTTCATTAACCCTTGACCATTCCAACTTTGTTTCCCAACTCACTCCATTAAAACTAGAGAAAGGAGAGAACTATTCAGATGCTTATATTATGCATTCAATAGAACCTAGCTAAATATTTAAACCTTGTCCAAGAAAGGTAATTGTTGATACTAACCAATGTTATAATAAATATAAGTCAAGTACTAAACTCTAATTGACTTAGTAAGAAACTATCTCTAGTAATTATAGAGAGGCAAGTGTTGTGATCATTACAACTTGATCATAAACCCTAGAGAAAACCTTACCTATCTCAGAGAGCTTAAGCTACATATGTATACTCAAGTATATGGACTTATACTTGATCCTGGAGAGAGAACCATGATTCACTAAAGAATTATTATAAGGCCAATACTTTGATCATTACAAATTGGGTGATGATCATAAACCCTAAGAATCTAATTAAGTGTGTTGAAAGAAGTATTAAAGAAGAGAGATTAGTGAGGAATAAGTGGATCATGTCTAATGCATGATCTTTCCTTATAAATTGAGATAATAAGTTAAACCTATATATGTGATCCATAGATCTCATCTTTCTCATGAAATGCTAAATATATCAATAGTAGTTAATCCAGACCAATACTCATGCCTTGTATAGAGTAGTGATGATATTGTATTTAAACTTGCCTATCCAAACATTTGAGACAAACCTAGCATTGCTTTAATAAAAGAAATCTACCTAAGTGAGGAGGAGGAAACCTAGCCAATTAAACATAACCAAGCTTATGCTCATACCTAATCCTAGTTGTGTATCACATTGGTGATCATTACTAAAACCCTAGGCCATATTTAGATTATAAGCAAAATCTTGCCATGCCTCATGCCTATTTTATATTCCAATTAATGAAGCATCATCAAATTCTTAAACCCTAAAAACTATAATACACATAAAATCATGAACCAATTCCATACCCTTTTCCATTTGTTGAACTCTAGCCATAATTCAACTATATGTGAGTAATCACTATGGTTAAGCAATAGAAAAATATAATATGTTCACCATGCATATGTTCTAAATTTTAAAAGCATTTAAACAGATGTGATTTCTAAATTTAAAAGCAATTGAGATGAACCCTAAAATAATATCTATTTGAGTCTTAACTTGTACCTCATAAGAACCAAAATTAATCAATTATAAATGGTTGTTTCAAAACAAAACAAGACAGTGAGTATCATTATCAAATTGTTATGATATTCAAATAATTTAGAACCTGCAAAACAACACAGAATTCAAATTTGAATTCAAACAACAAAATAGAAAACAGAAAATATAAAATAGAAATTTGAAAAGAGAAAGAGAGGGAAACTTACCTGGACCGCAGCAGCCAAAGCCAACCCAGCAGCAGCCCAAGTCGAAGCCCAGAAGCAGCCCAGCCCACGTCCAAATACCGTTTCGCTTGCTTTAAGAATCGTGCATGGAGAAATGACTTCACCGTCGTCGTCTCCGAGCTCGACAGCGTGGCGGAGCCAGTAGGCCACGACCTCCTCGTCGATAAGCTTGCCCGGATGTCGCCAGACCTCTCAGAACCGCGCCCAACTCGATTCTCGTCCGAGCTTATCCGCGGACGAGAACATCCTTGCCAGCTAGAAGCTTCCAGAGACCGCCACCTCTCCACCATTGTCGTCGTCGTGTCGAGGCCTCAGAGCTTCCCTTGGTCTATAAATAGGTGGAGGGTATCGCTGTGCACGCCTTGCTCGCCTCCGCCACTTCAAATCTTCTCAGACGTTCCCTATCTCTCAAATTCATCCACTCTCTATCGCTGGAGTCGAAGACGAAGCCGATGGAGGAGGTCACCCCAGCCTCCGGCGCGTGGTCCAGGAGGAGCGCCTGGACTCAAGGAGCATCTGGGAGGAGCCCAGCATCCAGGGGAGCCGTGTCACGGATCAATTTCACCGATCCCTTCTGCAGCACATCGCCGGGAAATCTCCAATCGCCGTCGTCTCCGTCAACCATCGCCGGAGCCGACCACACCTTGAGCTTCAGGGTGAGCATACGCGTCTATAGCACCTACTCTCGCTTCCTAGCATCGCCTGTAGCCCTAGTTCGCATGTTGGCCGGAGTAGCACCGCCGCAGTACCCATCACCGGCGACGCTCCGGTGATCCCCTCGCAAAACCATCACCACCATTCGCTTTGTCTTGTTGTACTCGTTTGATAGAGCCTAGCCGCGCATCCCGGGAGGCCGTAAATCGGCGGCGCCACCATCTGCTGACCGCTGGCGTTTAACCGCCGGTGAGGTCAAAGGTCCTGGTCAACTTTGACCGGTCCTTGCTTGCGTGGCAGCCAGCGTGGACATGTACCCCACCAGTCAGTGAGTAGAGCTAGATCTGTCTCGGTACATTTAGTATTTTCGTTTTAAATTTAAAAACCCACTAAATTGCTGAAACTTTGCAGAAATAGATTAAATTCATTTTAACTCAGAAAAATATGAATAATATATCAAAATGCTCACAAAAATAAACTCTATTCAAATAAAATGTAAAACAAAAATGTGTGTCAAAATAAAAATTCACTTATTTTTATCTTTATTAATTATGTCTTTTTCAATTGTTTAAAATGCAAATTGAATTCAATAAATAATTATGTTCTAAAATTAAATTTTAACTATTTAGTAACTAAGTAAAATGTTAAGATTAATTTTCTTTACCATAATAACATTCACTTAAATATTAGTGATAATTCATAAACCCTAATTTGCAAATTACCATTTACCATTTTCTGTAAATAAAATAACTCAAGAAAATATTAAAAGCCAATATTATTTTGGTAGCCCAACAATTGTGTACTCAAGCATTTTAGTTAACAAGTCATTATTTTAAAACCTAACAATAATTAGGAAAACCTGATTTCTAATTAAACCCTAACTAGTAATTATTTTAATTCTTAAACCCTCTAAAAATTAATAACATGTTAAAATTATTAATAACTTTATTTCAAGTACTTAATCACATTAGTTCTAGTATCAAGTATTACTTTAAGAATTAGATCATAATTTAGAAACCCTAGTTTTATTATGAGTAAGAATCTGGATCCCATTATTTTATGTGATCATTTGAAAATGCTTTAACCCTAAAAACCTAGTTGTTTATCACATGTGATCATGTGAATTTCCCCTTACATAGAGAACCTTATTATGTGACCAACAAATACAAGTCATGATTCACCAATATAACACCAATTCACATGAGCTTGTCATTTCATGTCTCTATTTTGGATTAAAACCTGGTATGATCCACTAGTGTCACCTAGGTATAAACCCTAACTTGTTAATTGGATTAGTACCATTGATTACTATTCTCATATACCCTACCATTAGAGCTAACCTCAACGATCAAACCCTAGTAGAACTATAATAATGAACCCTAGTACCAACCTTGTGTAGCAATTCACAACACATGCTCCTATTCCACTAAACCCTATTTAAGATATGATAAGCCACTTAGCTTAGAAATCATTAGAGATTATTTAGTAAAGCAAATGTGAAGCCATAGTAAACCTAATAGCAAAATCTATGGAACCATCTTAATAACCCTACCAATACTTGCTACATATAAAACCATTCTACTTAAAGAACCCAACTAGTTCCTATTAGTGAAACTAAATGAAACCAATAGTAAACCCTAGAAAGCCATAGCTCCTATGTATAGTAGTTTATATTCCTATTTAACCTGTTCTTCAAAAGTTATTCTTTTGAAGTACAAATGTTAATCAAACCATAGAAGCCCTAGTTCTTATTTGAAGTACTTATTATTTCTTAATCAACATGTTCTTCAAAAGTTATTCTGAAGTACAATACAAGTAATCATCAACCATGTCCTGCAGAACTTAAAATGGACAACTGCTCTTTACATATTATTCAACTACAAGTCCTTTATGTGTGTGCCTGTTATGATGTCTTATATCACTTGGATATGATGCTAATATAACCAAACCCTAATAAGAACCTTGTTTGAGAATCATCCTAAAGGTGCAACACACCCTAAAGAAATCTTTACAACTCATACATCCTAAATCATCGAGGTTAGGTTACGCTCGGGACGATTGCATCTCATACTATGCATTATAGCATCTTTGCTAGTTCTTTGAACATTGTCCTTACCGGACGATGATGGTATTTTAGCATTTGGAGTTCTCACGTATCGAAGCTTTTTGCCTGCATAATCTTGCAGTCAAGAAAGGCAAGTTCATCGCTTGCTCATGTCATTTGATTATTTTTATCAAATTATATGCAAAGTACTATACTTATCACTCATGCATTGAAAAGCAAAATATTATTTTCCAATTATGAATATGACTATGTGGTGGGCAATGGAACCATGGTATGTGTTGATATGGTGGAGGTTCCATTGCATGGGTTATATCACCCTAGGATTAATTACCAATGCCGTCCAGTGATTCTAGCGCCGTACAAACCGCGTTGACCATGAGATCTATAATGGCTCTGGGGAAGCCAGCCGTATCTTTTCCCTTCTGCACGCCAACGGATTGGTAGAGCCAGTGGGGTGTTGGAGGCACTGCCGCAATAGGTTGGGATATCCTTTTAAATCCCCATCCATTAGTGATGATAAGCTCTACCATCTATGAAGGATTGTCCGGAGTACACCGTGAGTAAAGCCGTATTATCGGGAGAAGTCTACTGGGGGTGTACGGTTGGACAAAAGGGTGGGTTTGCAGTCGCGGAGAAGGCGGTGTGGGCTTGGATCTTTATACCTGGCCTCACACCAAGGAAGTGTGAATGGGGGCAAGTCCCTGCGGATGGCAAAAAGGGTGAGATCTCTTATGGGAAAAGTAATGCACCTCTGCAGAGTGTATCAAATTGTGGCTGTCACTCCCTGTTCCGGGAAGGGAACTGCGAACGCGGCAGAAAAGGAACTCCATGAAGTTCTAGTCAACCTGTGAAGACTGACGTGCATAGTTTTCAGAATAAAATAAACCTTTTGAAGAAATGTTTATGAAAACTTGCATTCGCCTATGACTTTCTAGTCTATGGCTGTAGCTAGTGCATGATACACCTATTTCCTAATATGAACTTGTTGAGTACGCTCGTACTCATCCCACTCTTAAATCCCCTGCTTAGCTATGGAGGCACCGAAGGAGAAACTACCATGGAACTCGAAGACGAGGGAGTTAACTGCAACAAAATGAAGAATACCATCAAAGAAGTCAATGGAGTCAACTTCTGCATCAGCTAGAGTGGAACTTAGACTAGTAATAGAAGGGAACATTTCCCTAATCCTAGCACCTAAGTAGCTAGATGTCTATAGCAAGCCAAGTAGCTCTTAAGCTAGAATTAGCAATAAGTTAGACTACGAGTCGTTCTTCTGGAGCTTTATTTGAACTTTCACCTCAATGTAAAGTAGGAGGCTATGTTGATCTTCTGTAAACCGTTTGTGTATCCTTCTATAGACATGCCTTGGACTCGCATATGTTTCTGTTGTACCACTCTGAGAGATGTAATATGAGTGGAACGGTGTTTCACTTGTGTTATGTCAACGACTTGTGTACTACACCATGCAGTGGTACGCTGGGTCATCACAGCTGGTATCAGAGCAAATGCTTTGACCCTAGGATTAAAACCCTTTAAAGGAGACCTATAGGTTTGGTAGTGTCTATAGGAAGTATCTTAGCTAATACAACTATGTTAAGTCAACTATGCTAAACCAACTATTCTTTTGACTTGAGATGGGTATTCACTTGAGAATAATCCTGACACACTTGAGTCAATCTTTCTTATCTATATTTCTTAAATGAAATTAATTAGTTATCTTGCTTCATTCCAAATAACTAGAACACCATTGGAGCTTACGATAATTGGTGGTAGTAGACCACAGTTGGTATACAATACATGGTAGTCCAAAGAGAGGATACAACCATAAGGAAGATATCCTATTGGAAGAAGTATACCAACGCAAGTTATGGTTAAGTAAGAGTCGTTTAAAATGTCAAATGACTAATGTTAAGTAATGTAGATAAGTAATATGAGGTAGTATATACCTATGATGAGTCAATCATAGGAGGTAAGGAAGAGTGATAGGAGTATTTAAGTCTACTTTTCATGGTAAAGTTGGTAATCATATATGATTCACTTGAGAATCAAGATGTGATGGAGTAGAACATCATAAGTATGATAACAAAAGTATGATGAGGAGTAGGATTTAAGGAATAGTTCGAAAGCTTAGGCCTTAAAATCCTAATAACTGTACCAAGTATGTTAGAACCATAGTCCTTAACTTAAAGAAGGCTTATTTAGAGCATATCACATAGAGAAATCCTAGAGTTATAGGTGGTATATTCTAAACAATCATGTGTTTAGAGTAGACATGTTAGAATTAATTGTATTATAGCAAGTAGTCCTCAATAGCACATATATATGGTATACTATTTTGTTAGTACTTCCAAAGAAAACTAGGTTAACTTCAACTATCCCAAGCCATTTTGTTTCAAGTTTGTCTCATTGCAAATGTGCAATTAAGATAAATGTTGAGACAAATAGTAGAACTTCACGTATTCGTGCTAAGTATCACAACCAAAACCTATCTTATGTGGTGTTATATACTACACATCTGAGCCTGATGTTTAGGGATGTTTTACCCAACTATTATATTCAGGCATATAAGGGTGTGTATTATAAGCACAAAGCTGGATATTCTTGGATTTTATTGGATTTTCATTGATTGACTAGATCCATACATGAAGTTTGACTTTGATATGCAAATGCATGTTGCAATATCTGCTCCTACTTGATGTTATAGGTCTAGAGGGTAAAGGTATTCGTGTGAGGAAGTGACAAATTCTGAAGATTTTGAAGACAAGATGAAGGTTCACTAGAAGAAGGAAGTAAAGTTGTGGGAAGCAATCACAACAATCTAAAGTAAGGACCAATCAAAATTCACTTTTATCCTTAACCAAGGAGTACTTCAACATGGAAGTATCAGGAAAGTGGAAAAAATAGTGAATATGGAGCAGAAGAAGTAGAGCTGTATTCATTATGGAAGAAGGGAATGCAAGTGAAGTCACTTACAATACTATTTTTATAGTATCCACAAGTGGTTATCTTGCAAAACAAACCCTAAAAGAAGGAAAATAGACAAGTGAAGTCGTAGCTGGTATAATAAGACCACAACTGATATAGGATAACCATGAAGAGAAAGAATGTAAAGTGAGGTATATCTTAACTAAAATTATGTAAGTAGCCACAGCTGGTAGGTAGATATTGACTAGCACCATAACATAGCCACATCTGGTATTCAATAAGCCACATCTCGTGTTAGGTAGTCTGCAGCTGGTAACAAATAGTCCACAGATGAGTCATTCTTTCACTCTAAAGAAAAGAGGGATTCCGCAGTTGGTATCCCGTAGCTGGTAAAGATTTAGTTGGAGGACTTACAATGGATATCCACAATTGTGTGGATACACCACAAAGAATTCTTCGTGAGACCCTAGAAAAGTACAAACTATAAGCTAGACCAAGATCAATCTTTTAACCTTGGAGTTTAATGATTAGAAGAAAGTAAGTTTGAAGATCATTAGTAAACTCCAAGGGGGAGAGGAAGGCTGAAGGAGAAGTATTAAGATATTATTTGGAGTATGAAAGACGAAGAAAAAGGTTTGAACTGAGAGGAAGTCCGATCTTATTTTTATAAGGTT
Organism: Lolium perenne; assembly: GCF_019359855.2. Taxonomy (NCBI): domain Eukaryota; kingdom Viridiplantae; phylum Streptophyta; class Magnoliopsida; order Poales; family Poaceae; genus Lolium; species Lolium perenne. The sequence continues at coordinate 195,897,568 of NC_067249.2, forward strand.
ATTGGGAAACATCCATATCAAAGTACTCTCAGGAGGTTGTCAGACCAGAAGCCGAGGATCATATCTCGAGGAAGTAAGGGTTAGACCTTAACTTGAGTGGGTAATTGTAATTGCTCGAAACCAAGAGAACTCAAGTAAGTCTTAGATAATGAAGTTGGAGGAAGAAGATATCGGAGGACAATCAAAGCCTAAGAAAACAAAGTACCGAAGGGTTTGACCATACCAAAACACAAGCCTATTAGAAAGATTCCTTTCATGGAACCTAAAGAAACCAAAAGGAAGATAACTAGTATAAACTAGAAGCTATGATTGGATGGACTAAATGAGTCTAATCCATTCGTAGGACTAAACAACCAGGACCATGCCTATTATAAATACCTTACGAAGTACCATTACTTTCGTTATGGTAGTAAAGGACAACAATACCTTACTTTAAACCAATCCTTTAGACTTAAGGTTTGGGCACCGCAGCTGGATTACCGCAGCTGGTAGAACCAAGCTTTGAGTACCCAAATAGGAAGATGTCACCACAACCATTAGTAAAGTCCATTAGCATAAGAAGATGTCCTAATCCAAGAATCTTTGGAGAGTAAGCCTATAAGCTTAGAGTGTTGGAAGAAATCATAGAATTGAAGAAAGTATCAGTGCCAGAAATCAGAAGACTACAGGAAGGATCTGGACAAGGGATATATCCAATTATCTCTACTGAGATCACCATGGAGTTTGAAAGGATCGTGATCTGTTCAAGTCAGTTTCGCATTCTGAAACGTGAGAGCATTCGAACTTCGGGACGAAGTTCAGTTTAAGGGGGAGAGGCTGTAATATCCCAGGTTTAGAGGCTATAAAATGAGAGAACACCAAAGTGTGCATTGCATTCATGCATAGAAAATCCGGGGAATTTTCGCGCTTCAAATAAAACTTACCACGATGGCGAAGTTTCACTTGACTTGCTGGAACTAAAGTAGATCATCAAGTCAAGCGCTATAAACTTCACTGTGACCTTTGCTAAAACCTTGTTTTGGGTAAAGATGATTTGATCTATGGGCTAGATCAAATAGAATTAGTTTTACAACAAACAACACCTTAAGTAAGGATCAACTACAAGATCTTATAAAGGGATCTCAACATGACATTCCTTACAACCACACATGAATAATTATTCAATCCTAAATCAAAGAACACAATTAATTAAGAAACTATTCTTTACTTATCTTATCCATGTCTTCTACTAAATAAATGTTCCTACCATGAGTCACATGGTACATCTTTTCAACTACAATGCTTGAACGCAAGCCAAGGACCTTCATATTCATTCTTCATTAACCCTTGACCATTCCAACTTTGTTTCCCAACTCACTCCATTAAACCTAGAGAAAGGAGAGAACTATTCAGATGCTTATATTATGCATTCAATAGAACCTAGTTAAATATTTAAACCTTGTCCAAGAAAGGTAATTGTTGATACTAACCAATGTTATAATAAATATAAGTCAAGTACTAAACTCTAATTGACTTAGTAAGAAACTATCTCTAGTAATTATAAAGAGGCAAGTGTTGTGATCATTACAACTTGATCATAAACCCTAGAGAAAACCTTACCTATCTCAGAGAGCTTAAGCTACATATGTATACTCAAGTATATGGACTTATACTTGATCCTGGAGAGAGAACCATGATTCACTAAAGAATTATTATAAGGCCAATACTTTGATCATTACAAATTGGGTGATGATCATAAACCCTAAGAATCTAATTAAGTGTGTTGAAAGAAGTATTAAAGAAGAGAGATTAGTGAGGAATAAGTGGGTCATGTCTAATGCATGATCTTTCCTTATAAATTGAGATAATAAGTTAAACCTATATATGTGATCCATAGATCTCATCTTTCTCATGAAATGCTAAAGATATCAATAGTAGTTAATCCAGACCAATACTCATGCCTTGTATAGAGTAGTGATGATATTGTATTTAAACTTGCCTATCCAAACATTTGAGACAAACCTAGCATTGCTTTAATACAAGAAATCTACCTAAGTGAGGAGGAGGAACCCTAGCCAATTAAACATAACCAAGCTTATGCTCATACCTAATCCTAGTTGTGTATCACATTGCTGATCATTACTAAAACCCTAGGCCATATTTAGATTATAAGTAAAATCTTGCCATGCCTCATGCCTATTTTATATTTCAATTAATGAAGCATCATCAAATTCTTAAACCCTAAAAACTATAATACACATAAAATCATGAACCAATTCCATACCCTTTTCCATTTGTTGAACTCTAGCCATAATTCAACTATATGTGAGTAATCACTATGGTTAAGCAATAGAAAAATATAATATGTTCACCATGCATATGTTCTAAATTTTAAAAGCATTTAAACAGATGTGATTTCTAAATTTAAAAGCAATTGAGATGAACCCTAAAATAATATCTATTTGAGTCTTAACTTGTACCTCATAAGAACCAAAATTAATCAATTATAAATGGTTGTTTCAAAACAAAACAAGACAGTGAGTATCATTATCAAATTGTTATGATATTCAAATAATTTAGAACCTGCAAAACAACACAGAATTCAAATTTGAATTCAAACAACAAAATAGAAAACAGAAAATATAAAATAGAAATTTGAAAAGAGAAAGAGAGGGAAACTTACCTGGACCGCAGCAGCCAAAGCCAACCCAGCAGCAGCCCAAGTCGAAGCCCAGAAGCAGCCCAGCCCACGTCCAAATACCGTTTCGCTTGCTTTAAGAATCGTGCATGGAGAAATGACTTCACCGTCGTCGTCTCCGAGCTCGACAACGCGGCGGAGCCAGTAGGCCACGACCTCCTCGTCGATAAGCTTGCCCGGACGTCGCCAGACCTCTCAGAACCGCGCCCAACTCGATTCGCGTCCGAGCTTATCCGTGGATGAGAACATCCTTGTCAGCTAGAAGCTTCCAGAGACCGCCACCTCTCCACCATTGCCGTCCTCGTGTCGAGGCCTCAGAGCTTCCCTTGGTCTATAAATAGGTGGAGGGTATCGCCGTGCACGCCTTGCTCGCATCCGCCACTTCAAATCTTCTCAGACGTTCCCTATCTCTCAAATTCATCCACTCTCTTTCGCCGGAGTCGAAGACGAAGCCGACGGAGGAGGTCACCCCAGCCTCCGGCGCGTGGTCCAGGAGGAGCGCCTGGACTCAAGGAGCTTCTGGGAGGAGCCCAGCATCCAGGGGAGCCGTGTCACGGATCAATTTCAGCGATCCCTTCTGCAGCACATCGCCGGGAAATCTCCAATCGCCATCGTCTCCGTCAACCATCGCCGGAGCCGACCACACCTTGAGCTTCAGGGTGAGCATACGCGTCTATAGCACCTACTCTCGCTTCCTAGCATCGCCTGTAGCCCTAGTTCGCATGTTGGCCGGAGTAGCACCGCCGCAGTACCCATCGCCGGCGACGCTCCGGTGATCCCCTCGCAAAACCATCACCACCATTCGCTTTGTCTTGTTGTACTCGTTTGATAGAGCCTAGCCGCGCATCCCGGGAGGCCGTAAATCGGCGGCGCCACCATCTGCTGACCGCCGGCGTTTAACCGCCGGTGAGGTCAAAGGTCCTGGTCAACTTTGACCGGTCCTTGCTTGCGTGGCAGCCAGCGTAGACATGTACCCCACCAGTCAGTGAGTAGAGCTAGATCTGTCTCGGTACATTTAGTATTTTCGTTTTAAATTTAAAAACCCACTAAATAGCTGAAACTTTGTAGAAATAGATTAAATTCATTTTAACTCAGAAAAATATGAATAATATATCAAAATGCTCACAAAAATAAACTCTATTCAAATAAAATGTAAAATAAAAATGTGTGTCAAAATAAAAATTCACTTATTTTTATCTTTATTAATTATGTCTTTTTCAATTGTTTAAAATGCAAATTGAATTCAATAAATAATTAAGTTCTAAAATTAAATTTTAACTATTCAGTAACTAAGTAAAATGTTAAGATTAATTTTCTTTACCATAATAACATTCACTTAAATATTAGTGATAATTCATAAACCCTAATTTGCAAATTACCATTTACCATTTTCTGTAAATAAAATAACTCAAGAAAATATTAAAAGCCAATATTATTTTGGTAGCCCAACAATTGTGTACTCAAGCATTTTAGTTAACAAGTCATTATTTTAAAACCTAACAATAATTAGGAAAACCTGATTTCTAATTAAACCCTAACTAGTAATTATTTTAATTCTTAAACCCTCTAAAAATTAATAACATGTTAAAATTATTAATAACTTTATTTCAAGTACTTAATCACATTAGTTCTAGTATCAAGTATTACTTTAAGAATTAGATCATAATTTAGAAACCCTAGTTTTATTATGAGTAAGAATCTGGATCCCATTATTTTATGTGATCATTTGAAAATGCTTTAACCCTAAAAACCTAGTTGTTTATCACATGTGATCATGTGAATTTCCCCTTACATAGAGAACCTTATTATGTGACCAACAAATACAAGTCATGATTCACCAATATAACACCAATTCACATGAGCTTGTCATTTCATGTCTCTATTTTGGATTAAAACCTAGTATGATCCACTAGTGTCACCTAGGTATAAACCCTAACTTGTTAATTGGATTAGTACCATTGATTACTATTCTCATATACCCTACCATTAGAGCTAACCTCAACGATCAAACCCTAGTAGAACTATAATAATGAACCCTAGTACCAACCTTGTGTTACCTTGTGTAGCAATTCACAACACATGCTCCTATTCCACTAAACCCTATTTAAGATATGATAAGCCACTTAGCTTAGAAATCATTAGAGATTATTTAGTAAAGCAAATGTGAAGCCATAGTAAACCTAATAGCAAAATCTATGGAACCATCTTAATAACCCTACCAATACTTGCTACATATAAAACCATTCTACTTAAAGAACCCAACTAGTTCCTATTAGTGAAACTAAATGAAACCAATAGTAAACCCTAGAAAGCCATAGCTCCTATGTATAGTAGTTTATATTCCTATTTAACCTGTTCTTCAAAAGTTATTCTTTTGAAGTACAAATGTTAATCAAACCATAGAAGCCCTAGTTCTTATTTGAAGTACTTATTATTTCTTAATCAACATGTTCTTCAAAAGTTATTCTTCTGAAGTACAATACAAGTAATCATCAACCATGTCCTGTAGAACTTAAAATGGACAACTGCTCTTTACATATTATTCAACTACAAGTCCTTTATGTGTGTGCCTGTTATGATGTCTTATATCACTTGGATATGATTCTAATATAACCAAACCCTAATAAGAACCTTGTTTGAGAATCATCCTAAAGGTGCAACACACCTTAAAGAAATCTTTACAACTCATACATCCTAAATCATCGAGGTTAGGTTACGCTCGGGACGATTGCATCTCATACTATGCATTATAGCATCTTTGCCAGTTCTTTGAACATTTGTCCTTACCGGACGATGATGGTATTTCAGCATTTGGAGTTCTCACGTATCGAAGCTTTTTGCCTGCATAATCTTGCAGTCAAGAAAGGCAAGTTCATCGCTTGCTCATGTCATTTGATTATTTTTATCAAACTATATGCAAAGTACTATACTTATCACTCATGCATTGAAAAGCAAAATATTATTTTCCAATTATGAATATGACTATGTGGTGGGCAATGGAACCATGGTATGTGTTGATATGGTGGAGGTTCCATTGCATGGGTTATATCACCCTAGGATTAATTACCAATGCCGTCCAGTGATTCTAGCGCCGTACAAACCGCGTTGACCATGAGATCTATAATGGCTCTGGGGAAGCCAGCCGTATCTTTTCCCTTCTGCACGCCAACGGATTGGTAGAGCCGGTGGGGTGTTGGAGGCACTGCCGCAATAGGTTGGGATATCCTTTTAAATCCCCATCCATTAGTGATGATAAGCTCTACCATCTATGAAGGATTGTCCGGAGTACACCGTGAGTAAAGCCGTATTATCGGGAGAAGTCTACTGGGGGTGTACGGTTGGACAAAAGGGTGGGTTTGCAGTCGCGGAGAAGGCGGTGTGGGCTTGGATCTTTATACCTGGCCTCACACCAAGGAAGTGTGAACGGGGGCAAGTCCCCGCGGATGGCAAAAAGGGTGAGATCTATTATGGGAAAAGTAACGCACCTCTGCAGAGTGTATCAAATTGTGGCTGTCACTCCCTGTTCCGGGAAGGGAGCTATGACAACGCGGGCAGAAAGGAACTCCATGAAGTTCTAGTCAACCTGTGAAGACTGACGTGCATAGTTTTCAGAATAAAATAAACCTTTTGAAGAAATGTTTATGAAAACTTGCATTCGCCTATGACTTTCTGGTCTATGGCTGTAGCTAGTGCATGATACACCTATTTCCTAATATGAACTTGTTGAGTACGCTCGTACTCATCCCACTCTTAAATCCCCTGCTTAGCTATGGAGGCACCGAAGGAGAAACTACCATGGAACTCGAAGACGAGGGAGTTAACTGCAACAAAATGAAGAATACCATCAAAGAAGTCAATGGAGTCAACTTCTGCATCAGCTAGAGTGGAACTTAGACTAGTAATAGAAGGGAACATTTCCCTAATCCTAGCACCTAAGTAACTAGATGTCTATAGCAAGCCAAGTAGCTCTTAAGCTAGAATTAGCAATAAGTTAGACTACGAGTCGTTCTTCTGGAGCTTTATTTGAACTTTCACCTCAATGTAAAGTAGGAGGCTATGTTGATCTTCTGTAAACCGTTTGTGTATCCTTCTATAGACATGCCTTGGACTCGCATATGTTTCTGTTGTACCACTCTGAGAGATGTAATATGAGTGGAACGGTGTTTCACTTGTGTTGTGTTATGTCAACGACTTGTGTACTACACTGTGGTGACCCAGCATACCACTGCATGGTGTAGTATGCAAGTCTGATATAACACCAATGAAACACCGTTCCACGAGTATTATATCGCTCAGAGAGGTACAACAGAAACATATGCGGGTCCAAGGCATGTCTATAGAATTACATACGTACTGTTACATAAGATCAGCACAGCCTCCTACTTTACAATGAGGTAAATCTGCAAATAAACTCCAGAAGAACGACTCGTAGTCTAGTCTTATCACGGACTCTAGTTGTAGAGTATTTAACTAGCTACAGAGGCTATGAATAGATTCTAGCTAAATAGGAGCTAGGTTTAGGAAGCTAGTTCCCTTCTATGGCTAAACTAGGGTTTCTCCTTGTTGGATGGGTATCTGACTCCTCTGACAGGGTCTTGTTTCTTGAAGTAGTTGTTGACTCCTCGGTCTTCGAGTTGCACTGTAGCTCCTCCTTCGATGCCTCCATATCTAAGCAGGGGATTTAAGAGTGGGATGAGTACGAGCGTACTCAACAAGTTCATTATAGGAAAGAGGTGTTTAATGCACTAGCTACAGCATTAGACCAGAAAGTCTAATACCAATGCAGATTTTTCTAATCATTTCTTCAAAGGTTGCTTTTATTCAGAAGAACTATGTCCGTCAGCCTTCACCGGTTTACTAGAACTTCATGGAGCTCCTTTCCGGCAGCGTTCGCAGTTCCATATCCCGGAACAGGGAGTGACAGGTCACGGTTCTTTACACTCTGCAGAGGTGTGTTGCTTTACCCATAAGAGATCTTAACCTTGGTGCCAACCGAGCCGCGAGCTCGTCCACACTTCCTATGGTGTGAGGCCCGGTATAAGGTCTAGCCAATCATGTTCCTCCGCTACCTCGAACACCCACCCTTTGTTGCATGCCCCGACCCTGGGTCCTCGCCGGTCCCATTATTCCCACTCACGGGTGGACCCCGACCACGACAACAGTTTGGGATCGAACCAAACTCCTTCGCCGGTAGCTGCAACCCATCATAGACCACAATACCGTGGGGACTTAAGGCTTCCCCAGCCAACCGCTTGCTCTTCGAGCGACAAGTGTCTACGGACTATGCCGTGGGGACTTAAGGCTTCCCCAGCCAACCGCTTGCCCTGACAGATACAAGTGTCTACGGTAAAGTGCATCCGTTGATGAACGAGAGGTGGAAACACTTTTGACTACTCCGTCCCACTCCGGATCTTATGGTTAACACGGGTATTACGGCACAAGAATCACTGGCAACATTTGTTGTTTAATCCTAGATGGATATAACCCTTGCAATGGAACCTCCACCATATCAACACAACCATGGTTCCATTGCCCACCACATAGTCATATTCATAGTTATGAAAGTAGTGGTTTTGATTTTTATGCAATAGTGATAACCATAATACTTTGCAAGTAATTTGATATAAATACTCAAATGACATGAGCAAGTGATGAACTTGCCTTTCTTGACTGCAAGATTATGCAGACAAGGTCTTGATGCATAATAACTCCAAATTCTGAAATAGCATCATCGTCCGGTAAGGACGATGTTTAAAAGATTGGCAAGGATGCAATAATGCATAAGTATGAGATGCAATCGCTCTAAGCGTGACCTAACCCCGATGATTTAGGATCAGTGGGTTGTAATAATTAGTTCAGGGTGTGTTGCACTTTTAGAGTGATTCACAAACAAGGTTCTTATTCAGGTGTGATTACTTGGTATCATAAACATGTGCTGCAATATATCATAACAATAGCATTAATAGCACACAACGATAAGATTTGGTGTAATCCTAACATGTAATGAATTAATAGTGGTTGGTTTTAGTACTATATGTCATGGTTAATGATTAATTATCATATACTTCAAAAGAATAACTTTTGAAGAACATGTTCTTAATAAAGAACGAGTATGATAATTAGGTTGGTGGTTTCTATGGTTAACCATGGTTCCAATTGGCTTCTGGAGTGAGTAGTAGATGGATCCTAACAAGGTTGGATTCATCAACACCAAGGGCTTGTAAGGTTGAGTTAAGCCTAGGCATCTTGAGCAGTTTATTATAAATAGTTGCTATCAAGGTTGGTATACCTTGCTGGTGATAGCTGGTTGTTGGCTATAGGTCCTATTAGGCAGGATTGATGATGATTCTTTATTTTCTTCAAAAGAATAACTTTTGAAGAACATACTTCTTAAATAATAAGAAGTATTACAATTAAGGTTGAGGTTGTCTTGTATTAGCCATTGGATCCACTAATTAAGGATTGATTGACTCCTAAATAGGATGGTTCATAATTATGAAGTATTTGTAGGGTTCAGTGGACTATGGTTATGTAATGATGAATATTGGGCCTAGATGCTATTGGGGTTCATCACAATGGTGTGATGCTAAGCATGGATGAATAAGGATGATGGTTTTGACAGTAGAAGCTAGGGTTTAAACTTGGTTGATCCTACTTGATCAAGTAGGTTTAGTGGTATGCATACATGGAATACTAAATTGCTCGTGATAGGGTTCTACATTTTATGTGGACATAGGAATGTCTTTTAGTTGCTAATGATGGCTCTATGATTGGAAATAAAGTAGCATGATCACCTGTTCTAACCTTGGGTTTAGGTTAGAAGCAAATTAGGGTTCACATGTAATAATGGAACTAGGGTTCCTAATTAATTTAGGGTTTTAGGAGTCACATGAGATGATAGGTTATAATATCATTCCATGTGGAATTTAGGGTTTGCTATTAACAATTTAATTCTATGATTAATAACTTCATTTTAAAGTTGAAGTTATTAATAACTTTGAAATAAAATTAATATTCACTTTGGCTTTTTATTATTTTAAATAATTTACTAATTAGGGTAATTATTAATTAGGGTTTAAATTTCCCTAATAATGATTTAACATAAATGGTTTCTCTCTCTAGGAATGTCTTGAATAATATCCTAGGGTTCCTCTTAAAGATGATGATTTGAATACTTGGATGTATATCCAAGGTTTAGCTTAAGGTTTGTTATAGCTTCTCTAATAATTATAGTAGAACTCTCACATCTCTCTAGGTTTGATGTGTATTAACTTGGAATAGAGAAGGATATATATTTCTAGAGTGGGTCTCCTTGTTATAATTCCAATGTGGAAGTGGAATGAATACCATGAGGTTTCATGGTAGGATCCTGGATTAGTCTTAGGACATGGAAAAGATAAGTGACGAATAGTTTCTCCATTTATTGTTACTTCATTTCCAATTAAATGGATGTTCATATGTTATGGCAAGGATTACCATGTTGTGATCTCTTATAAGATCAAGTAGTTGATCCTTGATTCATATGTTCTTGTGTTGGTTTTAATTCCATTTGATCTAACCCCTTAGATCAAATTCTCTCTACCCAAAACAAGGTTTTAGCAAAGTCACATTGAGGTTTATAGCGCTTGACTTGATGAGCTACTTCAATTCCACCAAGGTCAAGTGAAACTTCAGTTACTGTGACTGTTTTACTTTAAAGCGCGAAAATTCCCCAGATTTTCTATGCATGAATGCAATGCACACATATGTTTCCTCTATTTTTGTAACCCCAATACCTGGGATATTACAGTCTCTACCCCTTAAACTAAACTTCGTCCTCGAAGTTTGATCTCTCTCACATTTCGGAGTGTGGATCTGACTTGTGCAGACTACTTCTTTTCTCGAACTCCGTATTGATCTTACAGGATATAATTGAATATATCCCTTGTCCAGATTCTTCCTGGAATCCATTAGGGTTTGTCTCTGAACCATGGTTCTTACTTTGATTCTTTGATTTCTTCCAATTCTACAAGCTTGTTTCCTTTCTCATTGAATCTTCAATGCTTGGGACAACTTCTGTTGTTGATAAACTTGACTGGAGACTAATTTGATAACATATTCCTAATTGATAAATAGGTCTTTGTTTTCCCTTACTACCAAAACTGCAATAATGGTACTAAGTAAGGTACTTAACATGGAATTGATCATGATGGTTTATTCCTCTAAGAATGGATGAGACTCATTTAGTCCATCCAATCATGGTTTATAGTTGATGCCTATAACTATTTTGGTTTCTTTAGGTTCCATGAAAGGAATCATCCTATTAGTCTTTGATTTTGGTATGGTCAATTTACTTCAGTCTTTGGCCTTCTTGATCTGTATTTGGTCTATGGTATTTTCTTCGTCCAACTTCTTTATGCTTGACTTACTTGAGCTTTCGTATTTCTGAGTAAATACTACTCACTTTCTCAAGTTATAGTCCACTTCTTACTTCCTCAAGGTATAAACCTCGGCTTCTGGTCTGCCATCCTTCTGAAATTTTGTTCAACAATCTTATGAAAATAAGATCGAACTTCCTCTCAGTTCAGACCTTCTGCTACTATCAAACTTAAAGTATTGAGTTATTGTATATCTAACTCAATCTTTACTCTACCCCTTAGAGTTTCCTTATGGTCTTCAATTCCTTTTCTTCCAACCATTGGATTGATGGTTAGAATATTGGTCTAGGTGTAGTTTATGATTTATATTATTCTAAGGTCTCGCGAAGAACATTTGTGGTGTATCCACTCAATTGTGGACCTCCAATGTGAATCCTTCGACTAAATGATTATAGGTTATTGTTATTTGGCTAACAAAATTTTATTTGTTCACAACTTCTTGGTAAAAATAATCCAATGGTGGACTACTTGATACCAGTTGTGGCTGTTTGTTATCTAAAAATGGATTCTATTATAGGTTCTGATCAACTGAACGAGACATCTTCTACTTTATCTCGTAGTAGGGATACTGTACCAATTGTGGTCTTCTGATATCAACTATGGTCTTCTTATATCAGCTATGGTTTCATAAATCATCTTCCTTCATTCAGGGTTTATTTTGCAGACAAACCACTAGCTGACACTATGAATATAGTATCCTAAGTGATTTCCCATGCATTCCCTCTTCCATAATGATTATGGTTCTACTTCTACTTCTCCATAATCATCATATTTCTCACCTTCATGCTTCTTATGTACTAAAGTACTCCTCTGTTGAGGAAAAGCATGAGTTTCTGATTGGTACTATCTTCCGAGTATTGTGGTTACTTCCCACAACTTTACTTCCTTTTTCTGATGAACCTTCATCTTGTCCTTAAGATCTTCAGAGTTCGTCACTTCCTCACACGAATATCATTACCCTCTAGATCTATAGCATCAAGTAAAGGCTTGATATTGCAACATGCATTTGCATATCAACATCAAACTTCATGTATGGATCTAGTCAAACAATAAAAATCCAATAAAATCCAAGAAGATTCAACTTTGTGCTTATAATACACACCATCATAAGCCTGAATATACTAGTTGAGTAAGACATCTCTAAACATCAGGCTCTGATGTGTAGTATATAACACCACATAAGATAGTTTATATTGTGATACTTAGCACATATAGTTGGCATTCTACTATTTGTCTTGACATTTACCTGAATTGCACAATTGCAATGAGATAAACTTGAAACAAAGTGGTCTAGGATAGTTATAATTAACCTAATTTTCTTTGGAAGTACTAACTTAACTTCCATTTTGGTTGAGGACTATTTCACATGGTATATCTGGGTTCTAATATTGCTACTCTTAACTCATAACAATTTGGAATATTGCTCCGATACTTCAAAGTGTTTCTACCATAAACATATGGTCTTGATGTGCTTGGCACACTTCCCATTGTTTTGAAGCACAATTCTTACACTATTGTTTTGCACTTGGCTTCTTATTGTACTCCTCTTAATTAATTATGAGGTTCTAGTCCATCACATAATGATTCTCAGGTGAATCATATATGAGTAACAACTCTACCATGTAAACATATTTTATTCCTATCTTTCTTCCTTACTTCCCATGATTGACTCATCATGGTCTATACTACCTCATATAACTTATTTTTATCACTTACTAGCAACTGTTTCACAAGTTTGGATAGATTTTACTTACCCATTACTTAACTTGGTCTACATTTTCTACTATGATATCTTAATTCCCTTCATCTTTTGACATAACTCCTATTACAGCTCTGGATAACTCTTACTTAATCATAACATATGTTGGTACACATCTTCCAATAGGATAGCTTCCTTATGGTTGTATCCTCTCTTTGGACTACCATGTATTGTATACCAACTGTGATCTACTCATCTATTGTTTTAAGGACTTATTGATGTGCTATATGTTTGGGATTAGCTAACTTTACTTAGTAAAGATAGGTAAGAAATGTTGACTCAAGTGTGTCAGGATTATTCTCAAGTGAATACCCATCTCAAGTCACAAAAATATTTGGTTTACTAAGACAACTTCCTATAGACACTACCAATCCTATAGGTCTCATTTAAAGGGTTTTAATCCTAGGGTCAAAGCATTTGCTCTGATACCAACTGTGGTGACCCAGCATACCACCGCATGGTGTAGTATGCAAGTCTGATATAACACCAATGAAACACCGTTCCACGAGTATTATATCGCTCAGAGAGGTACAACAGAAACATATGCGGGTCCAAGGCATGTCTATAGAATTACATACAGACTCTGTTACATAAGATCAGCACAGCCTCCTACTTTACAATGAGGTAAATCTGCAAATAAACTCCAGAAGAACGACTCGTAGTCTAGTCTTATCACGGACTCTAGTTGTAGAGTATTTAACTAGCTACAGAGGCTATGAATAGATTCTAGCTAAATAGGAGCTAGGTTTAGGAAGCTAGTTCCCTTCTATGGCTAAACTAGGGTTTCTCCTTGTTGGATGGGTATCTGACTCCTCTGACAGGGTCTTGTTTCTTGAAGTAGTTGTTGACTCCTCGGTCTTCGAGTTGCACTGTAGCTCCTCCTTCGATGCCTCCATATCTAAGCAGGGGATTTAAGAGTGGGATGAGTACGAGCGTACTCAACAAGTTCATTATAGGAAAGAGGTGTTTAATGCACTAGCTACAGCATTAGACCAGAAAGTCTAATACCAATGCAGATTTTTCTAATCATTTCTTCAAAGGTTGCTTTTATTCAGAAGAACTATGTCCGTCAGCCTTCACCGGTTTACTAGAACTTCATGGAGCTCCTTTCCGAGCGGCGTTCGCGATTCCATATCCCGGAACGAGGAGTGACAGTCACGGTTCTTTACACTCTGCAGAGGTGTGTTGCTTTACCCATAAGAGATCTTAACCTTGGTGCCAACCGAGCCGCGAGCTCGTCCACACTTCCTATGGTGTGAGGCCCGGTATAAGGTCTAGCCAATCATGTTCCTCCGCTACCTCGAACACCCACCCTTTGTTGCATGCCCCGACCCTGGGTCCTCGCCGGTCCCATTATTCCCACTCACGGGTGGACCCCGACCACGACAACAGTTTGGGATCGAACCAAACTCCTTCGCCGGTAGCTGCAACCCATCATAGACCGCAATACCGTGGGGACTTAAGGCTTCCCCAGCCAACCGCTTGCTCTTCGAGCGACAAGTGTCTACGGACTATGCCGTGGGGACTTAAGGCTTCCCCAGCCAACCGCTTGCCCTGACAGATACAAGTGTCTACGGTAAAGCGCATCCGTTGATGAACGAGAGGTGGAAACACTTTTGACTACTCCGTCCCACTCCGGATCTTATGGTTAACACGGGTATTACGGCACAAGAATCACTGGCGACATTTGTTGTTTAATCCTAGATGGATATAACCCTTGCAATGGAACCTCCACCATATCAACACAACCATGGTTCCATTGCCCACCACATAGTCATATTCATAGTTATGAAAGTAGTGGTTTTGATTTTTATGCAATAGTGATAACCATAATACTTTGCAAGTAATTTGATAGAAATACTCAAATGACATGAGCAAGTGATGAACTTGCCTTTCTTGATTGCAAGATTATGCAGACAAGGTCTTCGATACGCAATAACTCCAAATTCTGAAATAGCATCATCGTCCGGTAAGGACGATGTTTAAAAGATTGGCAAGGATGCAATAATGCATAAGTATGAGATGCAATCGCTCTAAGCGTGACCTAACCCCGATGATTTAGGATCAGTGGGTTGTAATAATTAGTTCAGGGTGTGTTGCACTTTTAGAGTGATTCACAAACAAGGTTCTTATTCAGGTGTGATTACTTGGTATCATAAACATGTGCTGCAATATATCATAACAATAGCATTAATAGCACACAACGATAAGATTTGGTGTAATCCTAACATGTAATGAATTAATAGTGGTTGGTTTTAGTACTATATGTCATGGTTAATGATTAATTATCATATACTTCAAAAGAATAACTTTTGAAGAACATGTTCTTAATAAAGAACGAGTATGATAATTAGGTTGGTGGTTTCTATGGTTAACCATGGTTCCAATTGGCTTCTGGAGTGAGTAGTAGATGGATCCTAACAAGGTTGGATTCATCAACACCAAGGGCTTGTAAGGTTGAGTTAAGCCTAGGCATCTTGAGCAGTTTATTATAAATAGTTGCTATCAAGGTTGGTATACCTTGCTGGTGATAGCTGGTTGTTGGCTATAGGTCCTATTAGGCAGGATTGATGATGATTCTTTATTTTCTTCAAAAGAATAACTTTTGAAGAACATACTTCTTAAATAATAAGAAGTATTACAATTAAGGTTGAGGTTGTCTTGTATTAGCCATTGGATCCACTAATTAAGGATTGATTGACTCCTAAATAGGATGGTTCATAATTATGAAGTATTTGTAGGGTTCAGTGGACTATGGTTATGTAATGATGAATATTGGGCCTAGATGCTATTGGGGTTCATCACAATGGTGTGATGCTAAGCATGGATGAATAAGGATGATGGTTTTGATAGTAGAAGCTAGGGTTTAAACTTGGTTGATCCTACTTGATCAAGTAGGTTTAGTGGTATGCATACATGGAATACTAAATTGCTCGTGATAGGGTTCTACATTTTATGTGGACATAGGAATGTATTTTAGTTGCTAATGATGGCTCTATGATTGGAAATAAAGTACCATGATCACCTGTTCTAACCTTGGGTTTAGTTTAGGAGCAAATTAGGGTTCACATGTAATAATGGAACTAGGGTTCCTAATTAATTTAGGGTTTTAGGAGTCACATGAGATGATAGGTTATAATATCATTCCATGTGGAATTTAGGGTTTGCTATTAACAATTTAATTCTATGATTAATAACTTCATTTTAAAGTTGAAGTTATTAATAACTTTGAAATAAAATTAATATTCACTTTGGCTTTTTATTATTTTAAATAATTTACTAATTAGGGTAATTATTAATTAGGGTTTAAATTTCCATAATAATGATTTAATAGGATTGCAAATAAAGAAAATTAGTTTTCATGTTTTCTTTATTTGCTTACTGGTTTTATTTAATTTATAAATGGTTTCTTAATTTCTGAATTTTTAATGGTATTTAGAATTTAAAATTAAAGGCTTAAATAACAAGTATTAAATAAGTGAATTTTTATTAAAAATAAAAATTTCATTTTATATTTTTATTGGATAGAGTTTTCTTTTCTAAGAATTTTGATATCTTATTTATATTTTTCTGACTTTATTTGAATTTTCTAAATTATTTCAAAGTTTCTGGAATTAATGAAATTGAAATAAAACAAAAACTACTAAACTTACCGCCCTAACCTACCCCCCAGTCGCAGACAAGTGGGGTCTGGGCTGAGTCAGCTGCCTCGTTGGCAGTTGACTGGGTCAGACCAGCTTCGGACCCCACTGCCACGTAACCTCACCGGTCAACTCGCCGTCGGCGAGTCAACACACGGCGGCGACGCCGTTTTATGGCTTACTGGACCGCGCGGTTAGCACTCTCCGGACCCCCTCTACGCGCTGAGTTTGATGGTGAGGTCAGTTTCTTGGGTAGATCATCGGAGTATCGCCGACAAACGTGCCCGCGGCGGAGCAACTCCGGCGAGGTCTCGAGATCGAGCTACAGACGGCCCTGGGATGCAATAGAGGGTTCGAAAGAAGCGCAATCATACCCTGAAGCTCACGGTGTGGTCGAGGTTGCCTATTGTTGACGGAGACGGCGAGGAGTTCGCCGATTCCGGCAAGGTGCTGCGGAAGAAAACCTTGAAATTGGGCCGATTACAAGCTCCCCTGGATGCGTGCTTCTGCACAAATACTCTACGCGACGAGGCGCATCTCCTAGACCTCCTCACGGTTGCCGGGGCGGCTCCAGTCGTCGGCTTCATCTCCGACCCTGGCGACTACTGTGAGACGGTGGCGCGAAATAGAGAGGTTCGGAGTGCAGCTGAGTGGGCGGAGAGGCATTAGGGTTCTCTGATGGTGCTTGGTGCGGTTTTATAGCTCACGGTGAGGTCGGCAACGTCGGCACGACGGCGACGACTGGCCGGGATGCACAGCGTGGTCCGTGTTACTGCTGGGCGCGAATCTTGGCGGTTTTGGATGCGGTGGACGCGTGAGGGGTTATGAGCATCTCAGGTTTGATCCTTGGCGTCCGCCCGCCCTTATCCTCGACGAGGAGGTGGCCGGCGAAGTGGCACACGCCTTCGCCGTGTCGTCCATGCGAGGAAGACGACGACCACGCCATCGCACGATTATTAAAGCAGATGAACGGGTATTTTAGTTGGATTGGGTTGGCCTGGTGGGCTCTTCTTTGAGCTGCTCTTTTGAGTAGGCTATTTGGGCTGCTCTCTTTGGCACTCTTGGGCTACTCCGGCCAGGTGAGCCTGTTTCAGGTAATCCTCTCATTTCTTTTCTTCTTTTCTATTATTTTATTTTCTGGTTTCTATTTTATTGTTTGAATTCAAATTTGAATTCAGGTTATACTTGCAGATTCTAAATTATCTGAGTCTCCATAAGATTTGAGAATAATGCTTATAGCATAATTGTTTTGCTCAACAATAATTATTACTTGATTAAATTGGGATTGTTGTGAGAGTTATGCCAAATTAAAAATAAGCATGGGTTGGGGTAATTATTTCAATTCCCTTTTCAATTTGGGAACTAGATCTATTTAGATGATTTGAAGTTTCTAACATGTGCAGGGTGAGCACATTTTTAGGGTTTTCTAATACTTAGCAATATTGAAGGTTCACATATAATTTTGATTAAGGCTAGGTTTTAAGATGAATGGTAATGAGGATGGATTGGACCATGATTTTATGTGAAGAATTATTTCTAAGATATTGTAGGGTTTATCCTATTTCAAGGTTGGCATTATCATTATATTTTAATAGCACTATGAATTACCTAAAGTAGAGATTACCCTCATTATGGTTTGGTCTTGATTATAATGTTAAGTGGTTGAGAACCATACATGGTTTAACTAAAGGGTTTAGACCAGGTTTATCTCATACTCCATAATTAAGTATGGGTTTTAAATAGTGAACAATTCTAGGGTTCTCATTATACTCACATAATGGCCACTGGTTTGCATCTCAATTATGCCTAGGTTCATGTTATGATCACCATAGTGATACATAAACTATGGTTGAGATATACCCTAGTTTTGTAGATTTGAAATGTTATCATATTGCATTTGTTAGGGTTTAATCTCCCCTAACCAAGGTAGTAGGATTACTTGCTTGATTGTTCAGGTGCTCCTTTAATTACTAAGGACTAGAGAATTAGTTTTGTCTTCTCCCAATTAACTTCTATTGATATCCTCAATTTATCATTCAAGTAACTAAAGTTGTTATAGTTCTTTTTATAGTTAACTTTGGTCATATGGATGGATGGTTTCTCACCATATAAAGTATAGAGTTTTACTCTAAGGTTTTCCTAGGTTCTTTAATTTATGAAACATAGATATGGTAGGATTCTTCTTATGATCACCAAGTGATTCACAAGTTAAGGTTGGAATATAAGTTTAGGGTTGCTTATTAATTACCTCCATATGATTTCATGTGGTGAAGGATATCTACTTATCCTTTTAGGGTTTATCCTCAATACCTCAAGAGCATGATCATGGATTAGGCATGATCATCTTGTTCTTAACATTTTTACCTCAAGTTCTTAGGGTTTATGATCATCACTCAATTTATAATGATCAAGGTTTGGATTCCTAGGGATCTCTTATTAAATGGTTTCTCACTACCATGATCAAGCATTGTCTAGATCAATCAAGATATAGCACTTCTAATTAACCTTCTTGTATGGTCTACTATGATTGTCTCTTTAGTTTATATCCCAGGAGAATGCCTGAGATATTATGTTAGGGTTCTACTTAATCAATGATGATATTATCATCTGGGTATATGGGTAGTTCTCTCCCTCAAACTCAAGTGTTGCCTCAACAAACTTGAGTGTAACACCATAATTGATCTCTCTTATATAAGAATGGATTATTCTAGATTATGGTGTACTCCTAATACTCTAGTTCAATGGTTGTCCTTTATTCTTAAATAGATAAAGCTATGTTTTGTATGATTGGTCTCTCTCATTTTGGAAAGGACTTTAATACTAACTTAATGTTAGGCTCCATAGGGATTGATGTGATCATCAATATCTATGTTTAACATAAATGGTTTCTCTCTCTAGGAATGTCTTGAATAATATCCTAGGGTTCCTCTTAAAGATGATGATTTGAATACTTGGATGTATATCCAAGGTTTAGCTTAAGGTTTGTTATAGCTTCTCTAATAATTATAGTAGAACTCTCACATCTCTCTAGGTTTGATGTGTATTAACTTGGAATAGAGAAGGATATATATTTCTAGAGTGGGTCTCCTTGTTATAATTCCAATGTGGAAGTGGAATGAATACCATGAGGTTTCATGGTAGGATCCTGGATTAGTCTTAGGACATGGAAAAGATAAGTGACGAATAGTTTCTCCATTTATTGTTACTTCATTTCCAATTAAATGGATGTTCATATGTTATGGCAAGGATTACCATGTTGTGATCTCTTATAAGATCAAGTAGTTGATCCTTGATTCATATGTTCTTGTGTTGGTTTTAATTCCATTTGATCTAACCCCTTAGATCAAATTCTCTCTACCCAAAACAAGGTTTTAGCAAAGTCACATTGAGGTTTATAGCGCTTGACTTGATGAGCTACTTCAATTCCACCAAGGTCAAGTGAAACTTCGATTCTTTGTATTGTTTTACTTTAAAGCGCGAAAATTCCCCAGATTTTCTATGCATGAATGCAATGCACACATATGTTTCCTCTATTTTTGTAACCCCAATACCTGGGATATTACAGTCTCTACCCCTTAAACTAAACTTCGTCCTCGAAGTTTGATCTCTCTCACATTTCGGAGTGTGGATCTGACTTGTGCAGACTACTTCTTTTCTCGAACTCCGTATTGATCTTACAGGATATAATTGAATATATCCCTTGTCCAGATTCTTCCTGGAATCCATTAGGGTTTGTCTCTGAACCATGGTTCTTACTTTGATTCTTTGATTTCTTCCAATTCTACAAGCTTGTTTCCTTTCTCATTGAATCTTCAATGCTTGGGACAACTTCTGTTGTTGATAAACTTGACTGGAGACTAATTTGATAACATATTCCTAATTGATAAATAGGTCTTTGTTTTCCCTTACTACCAAAACTGCAATAATGGTACTAAGTAAGGTACTTAACATGGAATTGATCATGATGGTTTATTCCTCTAAGAATGGATGAGACTCATTTAGTCCATCCAATCATGGTTTATAGTTGATGCCTATAACTATTTTGGTTTCTTTAGGTTCCATGAAAGGAATCATCCTATTAGTCTTTGATTTTGGTATGGTCAATTTACTTCAGTCTTTGGCCTTCTTGATCTGTATTTGGTCTATGGTATTTTCTTCGTCCAACTTCTTTATGCTTGACTTACTTGAGCTTTCGTATTTCTGAGTAAATACTACTCACTTTCTCAAGTTATAGTCCACTTCTTACTTCCTCAAGGTATAAACCTCGGCTTCTGGTCTGCCATCCTTCTGAAATTTTGTTCAACAATCTTATGAAAATAAGATCGAACTTCCTCTCAGTTCAGACCTTCTGCTACTATCAAACTTAAAGTATTGAGTTATTGTATATCTAACTCAATCTTTACTCTACCCCTTAGAGTTTCCTTATGGTCTTCAACTCCTTTTCTTCCAACCATTGGATTGATGGTTAGAATATTGGTCTAGGTGTAGTTTATGATTTATATTATTCTAAGGTCTCGCGAAGAATATTTGTGGTGTATCCACTCAATTGTGGACCTCCAATGTGAATCCTTCGACTAAATGATTATAGGTTATTGTTATTTGGCTAACAAAATTTTATTTGTTCACAACTTCTTGGTAAAAATAATCCAATGGTGGACTACTTGATACCAGTTGTGGTTGTTTGTTATCTAAAAATGGATTCTATTATAGGTTCTGATCAACTGAACGAGACATCTTCTACTTTATCTCGTAGTAGGGATACTGTACCAATTGTGGTCTTCTGATATCAACTATGGTCTTCTTATATCAGCTATGGTTTCATAAATCATCTTCCTTCATTCAGGGTTTATTTTGCAGACAAACCACTAGCTGACACTATGAATATAGTATCCTAAGTGATTTCCCATGCATTCCCTCTTCCATAATGATTATGGTTCTACTTCTACTTCTCCATAATCATCATATTTCTCACCTTCATGCTTCTTATGTACTAAAGTACTCCTCTGTTGAGGAAAAGCATGAGTTTCTGATTGGTACTATCTTCCAAGTATTGTGGTTACTTCCCACAACTTTACTTCCTTTTTCTGATGAACCTTCATCTTGTCCTTAAGATCTTCAGAGTTCGTCACTTCCTCACACGAATATCATTACCCTCTAGATCTATAGCATCAAGTAAAGGCTTGATATTGCAACATGCATTTGCATATCAACGTCAAACTTCATGTATGGATCTAGTCAAACAATAAAAATCCAATAAAATCCAAGAAGATTCAACTTTGTGCTTATAATACACACCATCATAAGCCTGAATATACTAGTTGAGTAAGACATCTCTAAACATCAGGCTCTGATGTGTAGTATATAACACCACATAAGATAGTTTATATTGTGATACTTAGCACATATAGTTGGCATTCTACTATTTGTCTTGACATTTACCTGAATTGCACAATTGCAATGAGATAAACTTGAAACAAAGTGGTCTAGGATAGTTATAATTAACCTAATTTTCTTTGGAAGTACTAACTTAACTTCCATTTTGGTTGAGGACTATTTCACATGGTATATCTGGGTTCTAATATTGCTACTCTTAACTCATAACAATTTGGAATATTGCTCCGATACTTCAAAGTGTTTCTACCATAAACATATGGTCTTGATGTGCTTGGCACACTTCCCATTGTTTTGAAGCACAATTCTTACACTATTGTTTTGCACTTGGCTTCTTATTGTACTCCTCTTAATTAATTATGAGGTTCTAGTCCATCACATAATGATTCTCAGGTGAATCATATATGAGTAACAACTCTACCATGTAAACATATTTTATTCCTATCTTTCTTCCTTACTTCCCATGATTGACTCATCATGGTCTATACTACCTCATATAACTTATTTTTATCACTTACTAGCAACTGTTTCACAAGTTTGGATAGATTTTACTTACCCATTACTTAACTTGGTCTACATTTTCTACTATGATATCTTAATTCCCTTCATCTTTTGATATAACTCCTATTACAGCTCTGGATAACTCTTACTTAATCATAACATATGTTGGTACACATCTTCCAATAGGATAGCTTCCTTATGGTTGTATCCTCTCTTTGGACTACCATGTATTGTATACCAACTGTGATCTACTCATCTATTGTTTTAAGGACTTATTGATGTGCTATATGTTTGGGATTAGCTAACTTTACTTAGTAAAGATAGGTAAGAAATGTTGACTCAAGTGTGTCAGGATTATTCTCAAGTGAATACCCATCTCAAGTCACAAAAATATTTGGTTTACTAAGACAACTTCCTATAGACACTACCAATCCTATAGGTCTCATTTAAAGGGTTTTAATCCTAGGGTCAAAGCATTTGCTCTGATACCAACTGTGGTGACCCAGCATACCACCGCATGGTGTAGTATGCAAGTCTGATATAACACCAATGAAACACCGTTCCACGAGTATTATATCGCTCAGAGAGGTACAACAGAAACATATGCGGGTCCAAGGCATGTCTATAGAATTACATACAGACTCTGTTACATAAGATCAGCACAGCCTCCTACTTTACAATGAGGTAAATCTGCAAATAAACTCCAGAAGAACGACTCGTAGTCTAGTCTTATCACGGACTCTAGTTGTAGAGTATTTAACTAGCTACAGAGGCTATGAATAGATTCTAGCTAAATAGGAGCTAGGTTTAGGAAGCTAGTTCCCTTCTATGGCTAAACTAGGGTTTCTCCTTGTTGGATGGGTATCTGACTCCTCTGACAGGGTCTTGTTTCTTGAAGTAGTTGTTGACTCCTCGGTCTTCGAGTTGCACTGTAGCTCCTCCTTCGATGCCTCCATATCTAAGCAGGGGATTTAAGAGTGGGATGAGTACGAGCGTACTCAACAAGTTCATTATAGGAAAGAGGTGTTTAATGCACTAGCTATAGCATTAGACAAGAAAGTCTAATACCAATGCAGATTTTTCTAATCATTTCTTCAAAGGTTGCTTTTATTCAGAAGAACTATGTCCGTCAGCCTTCACCGGTTTACTAGAACTTCATGGAGCTCCTTTCCGGTAGCGTTCGCAGTTCCATATCCCGGAACAGGGAGTGACAGGTCACGGTTCTTTACACTCTGCAGAGGTGTGTTGCTTTACCCATAAGAGACTTAACCTTGGTGCCAACCGAGCCGCGAGCTCGTCCACACTTCCTATGGTGTGAGGCCCGGTATAAGGTCTAGCCAATCATGTTCCTCCGCTACCTCGAACACCCATCCTTTGTTGCATGCCCCGACCCTGGGTCCTCGCCGGTCCCATTATTCCCACTCACGGGTGGACCCCGACCACGACGACAGTTTGGGATCGAACCAAACTCCTTCGCCGGTAGCTGCAACCCATCATAGACCGCAATACCGTGGGGACTTAAGGCTTCCCCAGCCAACCGCTTGCTCTTCGAGCGACAAGTGTCTACGGACTATGCCGTGGGGACTTAAGGCTTCCCCAGCCAACCGCTTGCCCTGACAGATACAAGTGTCTACGGTAAAGCGCATCCGTTGATGAACGAGAGGTGGAAACACTTTTGACTACTCCGTCCCACTCCGGATCTTATGGTTAACATGGGTATTACGGCACAAGAATCACTGGCGACATTTGTTGTTTAATCCTAGATGGATATAACCCTTGCAATGGAACCTCCACCATATCAACACAACCATGGTTCCATTGCCCACCACATAGTCATATTCATAGTTATGAAAGTAGTGGTTTTGATTTTTATGCAATAGTGATAACCATAATACTTTGCAAGTAATTTGATAGAAATACTCAAATGACATGAGCAAGTGATGAACTTGCCTTTCTTGACTGCAAGATTATGCAGACAAGGTCTTCGATACGCAATAACTCCAAATTCTGAAATAGCATCATCGTCCGGTAAGGACGATGTTTAAAAGATTGGCAAGGATGCAATAATGCATAAGTATGAGATGCAATCGCTCTAAGCGTGACCTAACCCCGATGATTTAGGATCAGTGGGTTGTAATAATTAGTTCAGGGTGTGTTGCACTTTTAGAGTGATTCACAAACAAGGTTCTTATTCAGGTGTGATTACTTGGTATCATAAACATGTGCTGCAATATATCATAACAATAGCATTAATAGCACACAACGATAAGATTTGGTGTAATCCTAACATGTAATGAATTAATAGTGGTTGGTTTTAGTACTATATGTCATGGTTAATGATTAATTATCATATACTTCAAAAGAATAACTTTTGAAGAACATGTTCTTAATAAAGAACGAGTATGATAATTAGGTTGGTGGTTTCTATGGTTAACCATGGTTCCAATTGGCTTCTGGAGTGAGTAGTAGATGGATCCTAACAAGGTTGGATTCATCAACACCAAGGGCTTGTAAGGTTGAGTTAAGCCTAGGCATCTTGAGCAGATTATTATAAATAGTTGCTATCAAGGTTGGTATACCTTGCTGGTGATAGCTGGTTGTTGGCTATAGGTCCTATTAGGCAGGATTGATGATGATTCTTTATTTTCTTCAAAAGAATAACTTTTGAAGAACATACTTCTTAAATAATAAGAAGTATTACAATTAAGGTTGAGGTTGTCTTGTATTAGCCATTGGATCCACTAATTAAGGATTGATTGACTCTTAAATAGGATGGTTCATAATTATGAAGTATTTGTAGGGTTCAGTGGACTATGGTTATGTAATGATGAATATTGGGCCTAGATGCTATTGGGGTTCATCACAATGGTGTGATGCTAAGCATGGATGAATAAGGATGATGGTTTTGACAGTAGAAGCTAGGGTTTAAACTTGGTTGATCCTACTTGATCAACTAGGTTTAGTGGTATGCATACATGGAATACTAAATTGCTCGTGATAGGGTTCTACATTTTATGTGGACATAGGTATGTCTTTTAGTTGCTAATGATGGCTCTATGATTGGAAATAAAGTACCATGATCACCTGTTCTAACCTTGGGTTTAGGTTAGAAGCAAATTAGGGTTCACATGTAACAATGGAACTAGGGTTCCTAATTAATTTCGGGTTTTAGGAGTCACATGAGATGATAGGTTATAATATCATTCCATGTGGAATTTAGGGTTTGCTATTAACAATTTAATTCTATGATTAATAACTTCATTTTAAAGTTGAAGTTATTAATAACTTTGAAATAAAATTAATATTCACTTTGGCTTTTTATTATTTTTAAATAATTTACTAATTAGGGTAATTATTAATTAGGGTTTAAATTTCCCTAATAATGATTTAATAGGATTGCAAATAAAGAAAATTAGTTTTCATGTTTTCTTTATTTGCTTACTGGTTTTATTTAATTTATAAATGGTTTCTTAATTTCTGAATTTTTAATGGTATTTAGAATTTAAAATTAAAGGCTTAAATAACAAGTATTAAATAAGTGAATTTTTATTAAAAATAAAAATTTCATTTTATATTTTTATTGGATAGAGTTTTCTTTTCTAAGAATTTTGATATCTTATTTATATTTTTCTGACTTTATTTGAATTTTCTAAATTATTTCAAAGTTTCTGGAATTAATGAAATTGAAATAAAACAAAAACTACTAAACTTACCGCCCTAACCTACCCCCCAGTCGTAGACAAGTGGGGTCTGGGCTGAGTCAGCTGCCTCGTTGGCAGTTGACTGGGTCAGACCAGCTTCGGACCCCACTGCCACGTAACCTCACCGGTCAACTCGCCGTCGGCGAGTCAACACACGGCGGCGACGCCGTTTTATGGCTTACTGGACCGCGCGGTTAGCACTCTTCGGACCCCCTCTACGCGCTGAGTTTGATGGTGAGGTCAGTTTCTTGGGTAGATGATCGGAGTATCACCGACAAACGTGCCCGCGGCGGAGCAACTCCGGCGAGGTCTCGAGATCGAGCTACAGACGGCCCTGGGATGCAATAGAGGGTTCGAAAGAAGCGCAATCATACCCTGAAGCTCACGGTGTGGTCGAGGTTGCCTATTGTTGACGGAGATGGCGAGGAGTTCGCCGATTCCGGCAAGGTGCTGCGGAAGAAAACCTTGAAATTGGGCCGATTACAAGCTCCCCTGGATGCGTGCTTCTGCACAAATACTCTACGCGACGAGGCGCATCTCCTAGACCTCCTCACGGTTGCCGGGGCGGCTCCAGTCGTCGGCTTCATCTCCGACCCCGGCGACTACTGTGAGATGGTGGCGCGAAATAGAGAGGTTCGGAGTGCAGCTGAGTGGGCGGAGAGGCATTAGGGTTCTCTGATGGTGCTTGGTGCGGTTTTATAGCTCACGGTGAGGTCGGCAACGTCGGCACGACGGCGACGACTGGCCGGGATGCACAGCGTGGTCCGTGTTACTGCTGGGCGCGAATCTTGGCGGTTTTGGATGCGGTGGACGCGTGAGGGGTTATGAGCATCTCAGGTTTGATCCTTGGCGTCCGCCCGCCCTTATCCTCGATGAGGAGGTGGCCGGCGAAGTGGCACACGCCTTCGCCGTGTCGTCCATGCGAGGAAGACGACGACCACGCCATCGCACGATTATTAAAGCAGATGAACGGGTATTTTAGTTGGATTGGGTTGGCCTGGTGGGCTACTGCTGGGCTGCTCTGCTGGGTAGCTGCTTGGCTGCTCTGCTGGGCTGCTACTGGGCTACTCCGGCCAGGTGAGCCTGTTTCAGGTAATCCTCTCATTTCTTTTCTTCTTTTCTATTATTTTATTTTCTGGTTTCTATTTTATTGTTTGAATTCAAATTTGAATTCAGGTTATACTTGCAGATTCTAAATTATCTGAGTCTCCATAAGATTTGAGAATAATGCTTATAGCATAATTGTTTTGCTCAACAATAATTATTACTTGATTAAATTGGGATTGTTGTGAGAGTTATGCCAAATTAAAAATAAGCATGGGTTGGGGTAATTATTTCAATTCCCTTTTCAATTTGGGAACTAGATCTATTTAGATGATTTGAAGTTTCTAACATGTGCAGGGTGAGCACATTTTTAGGGTTTTCTAATACTTAGCAATATTGAAGGTTCACATATAATTTTGATTAAGGCTAGGTTTTAAGATGAATGGTAATGAGGATGGATTGGACCATGATTTTATGTGAAGAATTATTTCTAAGATATTGTAGGGTTTATCCTATTTCAAGGTTGGCATTATCATTATATTTTAATAGCACTATGAATTACCTAAAGTAGAGATTACCCTCATTATGGTTTGGTCTTGATTATAATGTTAAGTGGTTGAGAACCATACATGGTTTAACTAAAGGGTTTAGACCAGGTTTATCTCATACTCCATAATTAAGTATGGGTTTTAAATAGTGAACAATTCTAGGGTTCTCATTATACTCACATAATGGCCACTGGTTTGCATCTCAATTATGCCTAGGTTCATGTTATGATCACCATAGTGATACATAAACTATGGTTGAGATATACCCTAGTTTTGTAGATTTGAAATGTTATCATATTGCATTTGTTAGGGTTTAATCTCCCCTAACCAAGGTAGTAGGATTACTTGCTTGATTGTTCAGGTGCTCCTTTAATTACTAAGGACTAGAGAATTAGTTTTGTCTTCTCCCAATTAACTTCTATTGATATCCTCAATTTATCATTCAAGTAACTAAAGTTGTTATAGTTCTTTTTATAGTTAACTTTGGTCATATGGATGGATGGTTTCTCACCATATGAAGTATAGAGTTTTACTCTAAGGTTTTCCTAGGTTCTTTAATTTATGAAACATAGATATGGTAGGATTCTTCTTATGATCACCAAGTGATTCACAAGTTAAGGTTGGAATATAAGTTTAGGGTTGCTTATTAATTACCTCCCTATGATTTCATGTGGTGAAGGATATCTACTTATCCTTTTAGGGTTTATCCTCAATACCTCAAGAGCATGATCATGGATTAGGCATGATCATCTTGTTCTTAACATTTTTACCTCAAGTTCTTAGGGTTTATGATCATCACTCAATTTATAATGATCAAGGTTTGGATTCCTAGGGATCTCTTATTAAATGGTTTCTCACTACCATGATCAAGCATTGTCTAGATCAATCAAGATATAGCACTTCTAATTAACCTTCTTGTATGGTCTACTATGATTGTCTCTTTAGTTTATATCCCAGGAGAATGCCTGAGATATTATGTTAGGGTTCTACTTAATCAATGATGATATTATCATCTGGGTATATGGGTAGTTCTCTCCCTCAAACTCAAGTGTTGCCTCAACTAACTTGAGTGTAACACCATAATTGATCTCTCTTATATAAGAATGGATTATTCTAGATTATGGTGTACTCCTAATACTCTAGTTCAATGGTTGTCCTTTATTCTTAAATAGATAAAGCTATGTTTTGTATGATTGGTCTCTCTCATTTTGGAAAGGACTTTAATACTAACTTAATGTTAGGCTCCATAGGGATTGATGTGATCATCAATATCTATGTTTAACATAAATGGTTTCTCTCTCTAGGAATGTCTTGAATAATATCCTAGGGTTCCTCTTAAAGATGATGATTTGAATACTTGGATGTATATCCAAGGTTTAGCTTAAGGTTTGTTATAGCTTCTCTAATAATTATAGTAGAACTCTCACATCTCTCTAGGTTTGATGTGTATTAACTTGGAATAGAGAAGGATATATATTTCTAGAGTGGGTCTCCTTGTTATAATTCCAATGTGGAAGTGGAATGAATACCATGAGGTTTCATGGTAGGATCCTGGATTAGTCTTAGGACATGGAAAAGATAAGTGAAGAATAGTTTCTCCATTTATTGTTACTTGATTTCCAATTAAATGGATGTTCATATGTTATGGCAAGGATTACCATGTTGTGATCTCTTATAAGATCAAGTAGTTGATCCTTGATTCATATGTTCTTGTGTTGGTTTTAATTCCATTTGATCTAACCCCTTAGATCAAATTCTCTCTACCCAAAACAAGGTTTTAGCAAAGTCACATTGAGGTTTATAGCGCTTGACTTGATGAGCTACTTCAATTCCACCAAGGTCAAGTGAAACTTCGCCATCGTGGACTGTTTTACTTTAATGCGCGAAAATTCCCCAGATTTTCTATGCATGAATGCAATGCACACATATGTTTCCTCTATTTTTGTAACCCCAATACCTGGGATATTACATACACCATGCAGTGGTACGCTGGGTCATCACATTTATGGTGACGTAGCGTGATGTGCCGAGTTGGAGGAAGGTGAACTCAGCGACGCGTGGAAGGGCGTGGTCTAGCATGATCCATTCGTCCAGGTGCACGTCGGGCTCAGGCAAACCTGAGCGCCAATTTCTACAGACTTGCCTCATAGCAGAGTAGGTGTCCGCGTACTCCTCGTTCACCAGTAAGCATTCGCCGATCTTGTGAAGTGGTCCATCAGCCGAGAGAGAGGCCCATTTCACGGAGGCGCCGCGCTTGGATGCGCCGCCCTCGGAGGCGACGAGCTCAGCGGCGACGGGCTCGGCAGCGACTGGCTCGGCGGCGACGGGCTCGGAGGCGACGGCCGCTGGCGCATTCTTCTTCTCCAATGCCGGCAGGGTAGCGTGCGTACAGCGGTTGGGGTTTTTTCAATTTGGAGAAGTTGATGGGACGTGAGAGGGGTGGTTTCTTGCGTGAGCGAGAATGAGACGTACTGTGTGCAGAGGGAGGGAGGGAGGGAGGAGCTTACGCGTCCTAAATGCGACCCGCGTCCTACGCGTCCACTATTGCGCGTCTACACCGCGACACGCGTCAACAATGGCACATCTTCCACTTCTGCACCGCAACACGCGTCCTCGAGTCTAACCCTGGAAATTTAGATATACTCAGGTATACCCTCGAGTCATATACTAGCATTTTTGTGTGCTCAGTTTTCGCCTTGAGTGCTAATACTGGCTAGTGCAGTATACTCAGTTTTACCCTCAAGTGGCTGGTCAACAGAGAGTCAACAAATGGGATTAACTAGTTAAATGAGTTATTTAATGTGCAAAAAATTCCGAAAAAGAGTGGCACTTACTCATGGAGTCTTTACCACAAATTGCCACTTCTCAAATCATAGATAAATCAAGTTTTACCACAAATTGCCACTTCTCAAATCACCTAGTAGCTATGAAGGTGCATGGTTTTCCATAATAAGCCCTACCCAAAACAGCTTTCCCCAAAACATACTTTTTCTGAATGAGGCCATAATTTTCACACTCATGTAGATTTGTATTTGTTGCCTGCCAAAACCCACCGGCGAGCAGTGGTTAAGCAACACGAAGAGCCGGGAGACTCCCAAGACTGCTAAGTGGGCCCTGGTGCCTCGCGTCGTCCCGCAAAGTCCCAGCACACGTCCTGGCGGTTGCAAGGGCGTGCCACCTGACCTATACCTGATCAGGAAGGTGTTGGATTGCTTCGATTAGTCTCCTGCATGGTAGACACGTAAACATTAAATACGAGCCCGATCGGCTCTCAGGTTGCCCTGTGGATCGGCTCAAAGAGCCGATCGCCCTATGGTTCACGTTGGATTTACGATGACATGGGGATCTTGCTTGATCAAAACAAAGCTAAACCAATCTACGATAGTTTAGGGTTTTCACCGCATAATCGGAACATCCTACGCGTAGTTGGGCCTAGCAGATACGAAAGATGATGGAAACTATTCCTAAAAGAGGCCTAAAAACCAACATTAAGTCAATTCCCGGAACATCCCTTGTAGGAACGGTAAAACAACACCTCACGCACTACCGGATCATCCAACCCCAGCATAAGGCCTAATCATGCAGATATTAAACTAATCCTTGAAACAAGGAGCAACTATAACAGATCGGATCTACTAAGTAACGAACAAGCAAGGTGCTGCCCTTACACCTAAATAGGTGTAAGGACAGCTAGATATCGAGGGACGGCATTGCTAAGCAAATATGCATAAGAAAAGCATCAATGCAAGCCCCAAAACATCTACGATAAATAGTGCTACTCGCCATCAACAACGCTTCAGCACGAGTAACACAAGGTGACAAATAAACGTATACTGCCTAGATCGCAAGATGCGATCTAGGCAGCATGATGCTTACCCGGAAGAAACCCTCGAAATAAGGGGTGGCGATGCGCCTGGTTTGTGTTTGTTGTGAACGTGATTGTCCTCCTTTCTCAATAACCCTAGGTACATATTTATAGTCCAAGGGACTTTCTAAGTCGGAAGTACACCTAACCGTGTACGAGCTAAACTCTATCTTTCAATTCTAACCGACACGATCTAATAATTTACAGATACACGGGCAATCCAGCCCAAATTCTTCATGCAAGGCCGCTGCAGAGACGCTCCACGTGTACATCCTTCAAGCTCATCTCAATCACGGCCCATATCCTGATTTGGCCAAAATCTGGTGATAACACATGCCCCCCTGGTTTTGGCAATGATAATTTCAAAACCACTCTATTTTTCCTTCGAAGGGTCATGTCGTGGCAGAGCAGAACTGTTGCAATATCCTTCGTCATGATACCCTGTCTTCTCAACTTCTCTGCACGATTTGACAGGTCTTTGGCACCACTTCGTCGGGAACTGCTGCGACATTAACTCCCCCATATCCCATTATTTAACCGCGTCGAACAGTTCGCCTCTTCATCCTCTTGCTCCGTACTAGCCATCGGCAAAAAACCCCCCTTCCTCTGTAGCCATGTCTTCTTCCTCCTCCTCCTCCTTGGCCACATCAGGTTCCTCCTACGTATCATCTCCCTCTCGTGAACCGACGCCCGAATGGGGCTCGTTGGCGGCGCACGACATCCTCGCCCCAACGACGTGGGACAAGGAGGACCACGACTCCTCCGTCTGGTCCGAGGATGACAAGTCCTTGACCAACGGAGAGGACAACCTCCAATTCCTCGTCGACGGGGAGGAGGAGGCGGAGAGCAAGGACGACCGCTTCTCCTGGGACGACTTCACCTCCTCCGACGAGGAGGAGGAAGAGGAGGACGACACCTCCTCCGACGAATATCTGCCGGCGAAGCGCTTCCGCGCCTGGTGGGACGACGATGACGACGATGACGACGAGGAAGACGAGGCTCCCGTAGAGGGCTACGGGAGCAGCGACGAGGAGCCCGCCAGCAGCTGCGCCGGCGGCAGTGATGACGACGACGAGGGCAGCAACGGCCCGTAGATTTAGGAAGTAGCGCAGGACCAGTAGTAGTAGTAGTGCATTAGACATCGGATGATCCTTTTGAGAGCCATCGGCTATTTCTTGTAAGATCTTTCTATTAATCAATGTAAAATATTCCACCGATTTGCTTCTCCAATTTTAATCATTCCGATTGCCAAAGTAGGTCAACGCACCAAGGACCGATAGCAACATATCGGCCTTTCACCCTCAAACGCCCATACCAAGCAAACACTCCTCGAATTCAGAATTCAGACTGTAACTTGATATCTGACCACAGCATTTTGCAACTCTAAAGTCGATGGCTGTACATCGGCTGTTTTGTTCTCAAATCGATGTCCGTGCATCGGCTAAAAAAGTTTTTTACTGGCCGATTTAAAAATCGGCCCCCGTATCTCACTGTTCGTCATCCCACATGCTTGGGAAATATTTCTTAAGATGTTGACCATTGACAGCTACTGGGAACTTCACGCCATCCAACTGATCGAGCATGTATGCATTACCCTTCAAAACTTGGTCAACTTTGTACGGGCCATGCCAATTTGGAGACCATTTACCATATGCCTTGTCCTTAGTCCCCAACGGCAATACAGCTTCCCATACCAGATCACCAACATGGAACTCCTTTGGCTTCACCTTTTTATTATATGCGTGAGCCACCTTGGCTTTATTCTCCTTGATTTTCTCAAGTGACCATAGTCTGAGTTCCGTTGCATCCTCAATGCTGTCGCTCATTAGGGCTGCATATTCTTCAGCAGTTAAATCATTCTGAAATGTTATCCGTCTCGACCCAGCCTTGATTTCCCAGGGTAACACAGCTTCTTGTCCATAGACCAGCTGGTATGGCGAGGTTTTTATTGCTCCATGACACGACATGCGATAAGCCCACAAAGCTTCTGACAATACCTCATGCCATCGTCTAGGGTGTTCGTCGATTTTCCTCTTAATCAGCTTGATCAGGCTCTTGTTGGACGCTTCAGCCTGCCCATTTGCTTGAGCATAGTATGGAGACGATCGGATCAGCTTGATTCCCATATCCTCGCAGAATTTTCTAAACTCCTTGGAAACGAAGACCGAACCTCCATCGGTTGTGATAGTCTGGGGAATCCCGAATCTATGAATGACATGTTCCAACACGAAACTGATAACATCTTTCAATGCTACTGACTTCATAGGGACGGCCTCCACCCATTTAGTGAAGTAATCTGTAATGGCCAGAACCCATTCATGGCCTTTGCTCGATGCAGGATGAATTTTGCCGATCATATCCATGCCCCAACCTCGGAATGGCCAAGGTTTGATGATAGGATTCATTGCTGATGCGGGTACCATCTGAATGCTCCCAAACTTCTGACATGCTTGACACCCTTTATAATACTGGAAACAATCTTCAAGCATGGTGGGCCAATAAAATCCCGATCGCCTGATCAGCCACTTCATCTTATGAGCCGACTGGTGAGTTCCATAGGCACCTTCATGCACCTCATGCAAGAGCCGATTGGACTCGGCTGGTCCCAAACATTTGAGAAGTAATCCTTCCAATGTCCTGTAGAACATGTCATCGCCAATCAGTACGTACTTCATGGCCCTATATCTTATCCGTTTAGGTGCCCCCCGAGCCGAATCTTTCAAGTAATTGAAGATATCGGCTCTCCAATCATCTGGTTCCATGAACTGCACCTGAAAATCGGCTCCATCGGCTACGTCCTTGTATCCTGACGCCATTTGTGCGAGATCGTTCGCCTCGGTATTTTGCGACCTTGGGATCCAATGGAAGTTTATATATCTGAACCGTGTCATCAGCTCACGGCATTGTATCCATAATGGAAAGAGCGACTCGCTCTCACACTTGTACTCTTCCGTGAGTTGAGAAATCACCAATTTGGAGTCTCCAAAGATCTCAACCGCTTCCGCCCCAGCGTCCAATAGCAACTCCATTCCCTTGCACATCGCTTCATACTCAGCAACATTGTTGGTGCAAGGGGTAGCTATCCTGATGGAGAAGGAAAATGTTGCCCCCCGAGGCGACACGAGTAGCACGCCGATGCCGCAACCATCCTCACAGACCGATCCATCGAAGAACATGGCCCATGCACGCACAGATAGTGCGGCTACGTCCGTGTTTATTCGTTCAGCGATAAGATCGGCCAACGCTTGTCCCTTGACTGCTTTCGCAGGTTGATACCGGATATCAAATTCCGATAACGCAAACATCCATTTGCCGAGTCGGTCTTTCAGTATAGGAGCCGACAGCATGTGCTTGATGACATCCGATTTGCATATGACGATGATTTCTGCTGACAGCAAGATGTGCTGGATCTTGGTGCAGGTGAAAAATAGACAGAGGCACAACTTCTCAATTTCAGGGTACCTTGTTTCTGCATCCAACATCCTTCTGCTGAGGTAGAAAACCACTTTTTCCAGACCATCATAAACCTGCACCACCACTGATGCGATGGAGGTGTCAGCCACTGATAAGTAAATGTAGAACGGCCTGTCTTGCTGTGGCGGAACTAACACAGGTGGCTTTGTTAGGTACTCCTTAATATCGTCAAATGCCTGTTGTTGCTCTGCCCCCCAGCGAAACTCCTCATCAGACTTGATTTTAACCAATCCCATGAACGGCTCGATTCGTCCTGACAAGTTGGAGATAAACCTTCTGACGAAATTAATTTTGCCGATGAGACATTGAAGTTCCTTCTTCATGGTGGGTGGCTTCATCGTTCGCACTGCCTCTTGACTTTTCAGGCCGATCTCAATTCCACGTTCATGAACCAAGAAACCCAGGAACTGACCGGCCGTCACACCAAAGGCACACTTCTTTGGATTCATTCTTAGTCCGAACTTCCTAGTTCGGTCCAGGACGTGTCGCAAATCCTCCAAGTGTCCATCCGTCGAAACAGACTTGACCACCACGTCATCGATGTAAATTTCCACCAATTTGCCGATTAAATCATGAAAGATGTAATTCATGGCTCTTTGGTATGTTGCGCCAGCATTCTTCAGTCCAAAAGTCATGACTACATATTCAAACAAGCCCACCGAGCCTGGCACTCTGAATGCAGTCTTGTGTATATCTTCTGGAGCCATAAAAATTTGGTTGTAGCCGGCATTGCCATCCATGAAACTTAAAATTTTATGACCAGCAGCTGCATTGATTAATGTCTCTGCTACTGGCATTGGATATTCATCCTTTGGAGTGGCACTGTTGAGGTTCCGAAAATCTATGGCGACGCGCCATCGGCCATCCTTTTTCTCCACAGGTACGACATTGGAAATCCATTCAGCGTACCTGCATGTCCTGATGAACCCGGCGTCCAACATCTTCTGGATCTCCTTCTTGACTTCCACCAAGATTTCGGCCTTCATCTGTCGTGCTCGCTGCTGGAACGGTCGAAATCCTTTCTTCAGGGGGAGCCAATGCTCAATGATGCTCCTGTCTAACCCAGGCATCTCCGTATAATCCCATGCAAAACAATCTGGGTACTCTTTTAACAGGGCTATCATCCGGCCCCTGAGATGTCGATCTAACTTTTTGCTGATAAATGCTGGTCGTGGCTTATCCCCAGGACCAATGTCAATCTCTTCCAGCTCATCAGCTGATGTAAACCCATACCCTAGCTTCCCATCGCCTGCTAGATCAATGCTGAACACAGACAAAGCGCATGTTGAGGATAATTTTGGCCGATTGCTAGAATCGGCCTCCTTTTTCATTGCAATGCTCAATGAGGGTTTACAACTTCTTAGTTTTCTACTATGGCTACGTGACATGCTTGAGATAAGATTTTTGCTTTTCATTTTTTGGGGCCGATCGCGGGGATCGGCCTTGCCACGTACGTCTACTAATTTGGATCTTGCTACTCTGTCAGGCCGGTGGATAAGACCAGCCTCACCCCATTTTTTGAAGCTTCGATGCGCTCACAACCGTCCAAACTGATTCCAGAGAGCGGCTCTTGGTCGTCTGCATCCCAAATATTCATGGCAGCTAGTGAGATCTCGATTGAGTCATCTGCCTGAACGACCTCCACTTCATCTCCATCCCACTGTATGATGCATTGGTGCATTGTGGATGGGATGCAACAGTTGGCGTGAATCCAATCCCTTCCTAGCAGGACAGCGTAATTGCTTTTGCTGTCGACGATGAAGAACGAGGTTGGTATGGTTTTTCGGCCTACGGTCAGATCTACATTCAGAACACCTCTTGCTTCTGATGCTTGGCCGTTGAAATCGCTTAATGTGACGTTGGTCTTGATCAGATCGTCATTGGAGTGTCCTAAACGTCGTAGCATGGAATACGGCATTATGTTGACTGCCGCTCCCATGTCAACCAACATCTTGCTGACAGGCTGCCCATTGATATAACATCTTAGGTATAGGGCTTTCAAATGCCTGTAGCTCCTCTCTCGTGGCTTCTCAAAGATCACTGGCCGTGGACCGCAGTCGAATTGAGCCACCGATACTTCCTCGTCCTTTGGAGCACAAAATTCCGACGGGAGTATAAACACCATGTTTGTATCAGCCGATGCCTCTGCATCGGCTTTTGTCCGTTTAGGGCGCCACACTTTCTTTGGCGGGCGCATCTCTGTCTCCAGCGTTTGCTGAATTTTCACGGCCAGATCGGGCCGTGCCTTCCTCAACGTGTACAGGTACTGTGCTTCGGCTTCCTCCAGGTTTCGTAGCCGCTGCACCCTACGCTTCTGCGAATGGCTGAGTCCATCAGGGCACCACCTTGGCCGGTGGTACCTATCCTCTTCTTCATCTGACTCCTCGAAGCCTTCATCTTGAGACGACTCAGCTCGTTTGTTCTGAGGTGGGAGAGGCCCGAGACGCTTGAACACTGAAACTTCATTTGTTCCCTTCCTCTGCTGTCTACATTCTGGGCAGTTCTCGATTGTAGGCAATCGGCTCATTCCTGAGTCCCAGCAGTGTTTAAAGAAAGGACAGTTCCAATGCCTATCCATGTCTTCTTGTTCTCTTGACTTCTTTCTGGCGTGACGCTCGTACCCTTCATCGTCTCTATCATATCGACGATACCTCCTGTCATCTGCATCAGACCGACGATATCTTTCGTCATCAACGTCGTAGCGCCGACGTCGGTCATACTGCTGCTCATATTTGTTAAGGAGATGCGCGGAGAGTGGTCGTTGATACCGCACGCTTCTCACTTCTTCTTCTGTCAGGTACCGTCTGTTATCATGTTGGGGCCGGTCGCGTGGATCGGCCTCCTCTTTCTCCTTGCCACGGGAGTGACTGCTTTCTGCTTTATCCTTGCCATGGCGATTCACAGGCCCTACCATGTTGACATCAAAAGAGAAACCTGGCTCGCATCTTATGGAGTGACTGAGATCCACCATGTTGACGCCAGGGAACGGATGTGTGTCTACTTTCATGGCAAATTATCCGAAGATTAATCGGCCTGACTCTATCGCCATTTGAATCTGTGTGCGCAACACTTTGCAGTCGTTGGTGGCGTGGGTGAACGTGTGATGCCATTTGCAGTATGGCCTACCGTTCATCTCTTGTGACGTAGGAATTTTTTGGCCTTCGGGTAACTTCAGCTGTTTCTCCTTCAGCAGCAAATCAAAAATCTGCTCAGTTTTGCTTAAATCAAAGTCAAACCCTTTTGGAGGCCCTGGTTGTTTCACCCATTTGCAGGACACGGGAACTGCCGTCCGAGTCCATTCAGCCACGGCGACTTCCTGATCTTCCGCAGGGTCTTCATCCTCTTCAGCGTCGACCAGGCCTATCGTGCGCTTGAACTTGTCTTGGTACAATTCTGGGTGGCGCTGCTCATACAATGTCAGTTTCTGTACTATGTGCGCCAACGAATTGTACTCCACTTGGAACGTCAGATCCTTGAGTGGCACTGCGAGGCCTGCCACGGCTAGCTCGACTGATTCTTTCTCAGATAAATGAACCGAATAACATCGGTTCTTGACAGTTCTGAAACGTTGAATGTATTCAGACACCGTCTCTCCTCGCCTTTGCCGAACCTGCGTCAGATCGGCAATGCCAGCTTCAGTAGCTTCTGAATGATATTGTATGTGAAACTGCTCTTCCAGCTGCTTCCATGTCCGAACTGAATCTGGGGGTAGCGAGGTGTACCACCCAAAGGCTGGACCCGTGAGAGATTGGGCAAAGAACCTCACACGTAGCGGTTCTGATGATGAAACCATGCCCAGCTATGCCAAGTATCGGCTCATGTGCTCGATGGAGCTAGACCCTTCTGATCCACTGAATTTTGTGAAGTCAGGGAGCCGATATTTAGGCGGCAGCGGGATCAGGTCATACTCGTTGGGGTACGGCTTGGAATAGCCGA
Source organism: Lolium perenne (assembly GCF_019359855.2). Lineage (NCBI taxonomy): Eukaryota > Viridiplantae > Streptophyta > Magnoliopsida > Poales > Poaceae > Lolium > Lolium perenne. The sequence continues at coordinate 195,936,522 of NC_067249.2, forward strand.
TTGTTCTCTTCTTCGGCAGGATGCCGAACTGATCTCTCAAGATTGCGCTGATCTGATCCACAGTAGGGGCTGTAGGGGTTGAGCTTTCATGACTCGTTGCAGTGGCATATTTAGTTAGCCACGCTTGTTTCTCAGCATCTGCTCCAGAACTCCCCGCTGCTCCAGCAATCCCTCCTGCCGTAACAATCGCTCCTGCTCCGGCAATTCCTCCTGCTGAAGTTTGGATCGCGTGCGTCCAGTTGTTGCAGTCCGGCACGTATGTGCACACGTATCCATGTGGGATCTCCTTGGGAGGCTCATACAAGAATTGGTAGTCGCCAGGATCACCTCCAACCTTGTAGACAACGTATGCCGGTGAACCTTGTTGCTGTGGAGCTGCCATCGCGAATGGCAGTGGTGGCCTGGTGTGGAATGGTATCTCTCCCTGGTGAGTCCCTAAAGCAGGTCCTGACGGAGAATACTGATGTTTCATGATTTCTTGCACCACACGAAGCGCAACCCGCTCAAGCGTATTCACCAGGCTCTCAGAATGCCGATGTAGAGAATGAGCCACAGCATAGTTGATTTCCTGGCGCAGGGCTCTGGTACGTTCCTCCGAAGGGAGAGACAGATCTTATCCCTCGAACGCGCCTTCGGGTGTGAATCCTTTGAACCTGATGTCGTGCGAACGGGTCTTCTCAAAAGAGCCGACGAGATCGGCTTCAAAGATGGCCTTCAGCTCATCGTATTTCTTCTTATGCTCTGCAGGTAGATCCTCGTACTTGATCAGTTCGTCCGACATCTTGGCTGCTGATGTTGACGTGGTTGTTGTAGAAAGTGTCCCACCGGGCGTGCCAGAATGTGTTGCCTGCCAAAACCCACCGGCGAGCAGTGGTTAAGCAACACGAAGAGCCGGGAGACTCCCAAGACTGCTAAGTGGGCCCTGGTGCCTCGCGTCGTCCCGCAAAGTCCCAGCACACGTCCTGGCGGTTGCAAGGGCGTGCCACCTGACCTATACCTGATCAGGAAGGTGTTGGATTGCTTCGATTAGTCTCCTGCATGGTAGACACGTAAACATTAAATACGAGCCCGATCGGCTCTCAGGTTGCCCTGTGGATCGGCTCAAAGAGCCGATCGCCCCATGGCTCACGTTGGATTTACGATGACATGGGGATCCTGCTTGATCAAAACAAAGCTAAACCAATCTACGACAGTTTAGGGTTTTCACCGCATAATCGGAACATCCTACGCCTAGTTGGGCCTAGCAGATACGAAAGATGATGGAAACTATTCCTAAAAGAGGCCTAAAAACCAACATTAAGTCAATTCCCGGAACATCCCTTGTAGGAACGGTAAAACAACACCTCACGCACTACCGGATCATCCAACCCCAGCATAAGGCCTAATCATGCAGATATTAAACTAATCCTTGAAACAAGGAGCAACTATAACAGATCGGATCTACTAAGTAACGAACAAGCAAGGTGCTGCCCATAGGTGTAAGGACAGCTAGATATCGAGGGACGGCATTGCTAAGCAAATATGCATAAGAAAAGCATCAATGCAAGCCCCAAAACATCTACGATAAATAGTGCTACTCGCCATCAACAACGCTTCAGCACGAGTAACACAAGGTGACGAATAAACGTATACTGCCTAGATCGCAAGATGCGATCTAGGCAGCATGATGCTTACCCGGAAGAAACCCTCGAAATAAGGGGTGGCGATGCGCCTGGTTTGTGTTTGTTGTGAACGTGATTGTCCTCCTTTCTCAATAACCCTAGGTACATATTTATAGTCCAAGGGACTTTCTAAGTCGGAAGTACACCTAACCGTGTACGAGCTAAACTCTATCTTTCAATTCTAACCGACACAATCTAATAATTTACAGATACACGGGCAATCCAGCCCAAATTCTTCGTGCAAGGCCGCTTCAGAGACGCTCCACGTGTACATCCTTCAAGCTCATCTCAATCACGGCCCATATCCTGATTTGGCCAAAATCTGGTGATAACAGTATTGCAAATAGTTTGAGGTAGGCCAAGATGGGTTTCATTGTACAAAACACGCATTTTCCATTTTTTAAATCTCATATTTGAATCCCTTAGTCTGTTTACTACTCACTTGCCCTTGGTTTCTTGATACTACTCAGTTTTGCCCTCTCCCTTCACAAACTCTCACAGACGCCCAACATTGCCCTGATTGGTCTAGCCCATGTCACGTGGATCGTTCCCGCCGACCGCTGATCGTATGATCTAACGGGCAGGATAACCCCTATCTCTCTCTCTGGTCGGGGCCACCACCCTCTCTCTCTCTATCGTCGGTTAGCTTCCACCCTCTATGTATGCGAAAGGGCGGTTACCCAGTACGCTAAAGTTTGGTTTTCTGCATTATTTTTCACGAGCTAAATTATAAACTCTTTTTAGGCATTACTTTTCACGCAAAAAATGATAAACCATCACCGATTTGTTGTAGCCATTACTTTTCACGCAAAAAATGATACACCATCACCCATTTCTTGTAGCCATTAATTTCCACACAAAAAATGATAAACCATCACCGATTTTGTTGTAGCCATTACTTTCCACGCAAAAAATGATAAACCATCACCGATTTTGTTGTAGCCATTACTTTTCACGCAAAAAATGATAAACCATCACCGATTTTGTTGTAGCCATTACTTTTCACGCAAAAAATGATAAACCATCACCGATTTTGTTGTAGCCATTACTTTTCACGCAAAAAACGATAAACCATCACCGATTTTGTTTTAGCCATTACTTTTCACGCAAAAAATGATACACCATCACCCATTTCTTGTAGCCATTAATTTTAACGCAAAAAACGATAAACCATCACCGATTTTGTTGTAGCCATTACTTTTCACGCAAAAAAATGATACACCATCACCCATTTCTTGTAGCCATTACTTTACACGCAAAAAATGATAAACCATCAATGATTTGTTGTAGCCATTACGGTAAAATGATAAACTATCACGAATTAGCATTTCTTTTAGGCATTACTTTTCACGGTAAAATGATAAACTATATCACGAAGTTCCATTTCCGTCAAGATAGTCCGCATTACTTTTTTGTTGAGATATATACCCCCACAACGGTCATCTCCTCCTTAATTTATTGTGTAAACCCCCACAACGGTCATCTCCTCCTTAATTTATTGTGTAAACCCCCACCAACGTTCACCTCCTCCTTATTTTATTGTGTAAACCCCTACAACGGTCATCTCTCCCTTATAAAACCCACACGGCCATCCCTTGTGTCAATAGGTTCTGCCTCTCTCTTCTTCGTTCACATACACTTGATCCATTGCCATGGCTTCCACGTCTCGGACGCGGACCGGAAGGGGAAGGGGAAGGGGAAGGGGAAGTGGATCATCATCATTGCCACCACCACTGTCAACACTGCCATTGATCATAGAGGAGTTCTTCATCGTCGTCTATGAAGACCCTTTGGTCAAGAAGGTACGTACGCGTTCCCACATATATGATGCATGTGATTAATTATGGGCATGTTCTAAAAAACCTTTAATTTCAAACGATCGGCGCTCGATCTCTTTGCAGGAACTCCCAAAAAAGTTTGCGGACTATCTTGACGGCCAGGAGCCAGCTAAGGTGTATCTGCGAGCAGCTGACTGCGGTCCTCGTCTCTGGACTGTGGAGGTCCTATTTGACGGACAAGGCCGGATGTACCTCGACAAGGGCTGGGAGAATTTCGCCATCACGCACGGTGTGGATTTCGGCTGCTACGTACACTTCAAATATGAAGGCGATGATGTGCTCACAGTGAAGGTGTTCGACGGAACAATGTGCAGGAGGTACTACTACTCAGATGACAAAGATACTGACGATGAAAGCGACGATGACGTGAATCCATGCATACATCCCCTTTAGATAAGGGGATTATGACCAAGAATATATATGTAGCTTCATATGCATCGATTTAGAGATCTAGCTATTTTCTATATATTATGCATGTAAAAAATAATATCACATTTCCACTATTATTCGAGCACCACAGCCTCCAAACGATGCCGATGCCGATATCGGCATGGTCAGAATGGCTATGCTCGCCGCCACTGCTAGGTCACCGTCGGGATGCACAATGTTTAGCATAAGAGTCACTTTAGATTAAGCTGCGAAAATAGTCACCTGCCATGGGCTGAGGCGGCCCCACAGAGCGGCTCTATATTATATTCTCTAAAAAAATAGACGACCACAGTGGTCATTGGCTGCGGAGGCCCCACAGAGCGGCAATATATAATTTTCTATAAATAAATAGACGACTGATGTCTACGCACGCTTCTATTCCTGTAGACAGTGTTGGGCCTCCAAGAGCAGAGGTTTGTAGAACATCAGCAAGTTTCCCTTAAGTGAATCACCCAAGGTTTATCAAACTCAGGGAGGTAGAGGTCAAAGATATCCCTCTCAAGCAACCCTGCAATTACGATACAAGAAGTCTCCTGTGTCCCCAACACACCTAATACACTTGTCAGATGTATAGGTGCACTAGTTCGGCGAAGAGATAGTGAAATACAAGTATAATGGATAATTGTAAGTAGTAATTGCAATCTGAAATAAAAATGGCAGCAAGCGAACATGTAGCAGAACTTGTTGGAAACGGTGTTTCAATGCTTAGAAACAAGGCCTAGGGATCATACTTTCACTAGTGGACACTCTCAACAATGATCACATAAATAAATAACTTCTCTTCTCTTATGCTACTTTCAAAGACTCTATTGTTGGATAACAAACACCATTCATTGTGTAGGGCTACGAGAGCACCCTCAAGCCGGAGTAAACAAGCTCCACAACGTCATAAAGGAATCACACATGATGCAAACACTGTCACTGTCACACCATGGAGAGTAATTCCGGAGTTCATATTAAAGTAACCTCTAGAGTGCATAGTAATAGTTAACTTCATAATCTACAAGAGATCACAATCATAACCTACGCCAAGTACTACATGATGCACACACTGTCCACATTACATCATGAAGGAGGAATAGACTACTTTAATAACATCACTAGAGTAGCACATAGATTAATAGTGATACAAAGCTCATGATCACATAAAGATCACATGGGAGAGAGAGATGAACCACATAGCTACCGGTACAGCCCTTAGCCTCGAGGGAGAACTACTCCCTCCTCATCCTAGGAGACAGCAGTGGCGATGAAGATGGCGGTGATGTCGATGGAGATGCCTTCCGGGGGCACTTCCCCGTCCCGGCGGCGTGCCGGAATAGAGACTTCTGTCCCCGAACTTCGCTTCGCGATGGCGGCGGCTGCGTAACTTTTCTCGTCTTGTGGCTTCTCGATCTAGGGTTTTTGCCCCTAGAAGACTTTATAGGCGGAAGGGCGGCCTCGGAGGAGCCAGGGGGTGGCCCCCCCATAGGCTAACGTGCCCCCCCTTTGGCCGCACCGCCATGTGGGGTGGGGCCCCCAGGGCTCCCCTCTGGTCCCTCTCTGGCTCTCTGGAAGCTTCCGTGGAAAATAAGATCGTGGGCATTAATTTCGTCCAATTCCGAGAATATTTCCTGTGTAAGATTTCTGAAACCAAAAACAGCAGAAAACAGGAACTGGCACTTCGGCATCTTGTTAATAGGTTAGTTCCGGAAAATGCATCAAAACAATATAAAGTATGAATAAAACATGTAGGTATTGTCATAAAACTAGCATGGAACATAAGAAATTATAGATACGTTTGAGACGTATCAAGCATCCCCAAGCTTAGTTCCTACTCGCCCTCGAGTAGGTAAACGATAACAAGGATAATTTCTGAAGTGACATGCTACCAACATAATCTTGATCAACATTATTGTAAAGCATATGAGATGAATGAAGTGATTCAAAGCAATGGTAAAAATGATGATTAAACAACTGAATCATATAGCAAAGACTTTTCATGAATAGTACTTTCAAGACAAGCACCAATAAGACTTGCATAAGAGTTAACTCATAAGCAGAAAATTCTTAGTAGAAAGCTTTAAAGCAACACAAAGGAAGATATAAGTTTCAGCGGTTGCTTTCAACTTCAACATGTTTATCTCATGGATAATTGTCAACATAAAGCAACATAATGGACTCCTCTTTAATGCATAAGCATTCAACAACAGATAATATTCTCATAAGAGATTGAGGATTAGTGTCCAAACTAAAACTTCCACCATGATTCATGGCTTTAGTTAGCGGCCCAATGTTATTCTCTAACAATATGCATACTCAAACCATTTGATCATGAAAATCGCCCTTACTTCAGACAAGACGAACATGCATAGCAACTCACATGATATCCAACAAAGGTGTAATAAGTTGATGGCGTCCCCAGAAACATGGTTACCGCTCAACAAGCAACTTATAAGAAATAAGATACATAGCAACATATTCAATACCACAATAGTTTTTAAGGCTATTTTCCCATGAGCTATATATTGCAAAGACAAGGAATGAAATTTTAAAGGTAGCACTAATTTACTTTGGAATGGCAGAGAAATCCCACATAGTAGGTAGGTATGGTGGACACAAATGGCATAGTTTTTGGCTCAAGGATTTGGATGCACGAGAAGTAATCCCTCTAAGTACAAGGCTTTGGCTAGCAAGGTTGTTTGAAGCAAACAAAAGTATGAACCGGTACAGCAAAACTTACATAAGAACATATTGCAAGCATTATAAGACTCTACACTGTCTTCCTTGTTGTTCAAACACTTCACCAGAAAATATCTAGACTTTAGAGAGACCAATCATGCAAACCAAATTTCAACAAGCTCTATGGTAGTTCTTCATTAATAGGTGCAAAGTACATGATGCAAGAGCTTAAACATGATCTATTTGAGCACAACAATTGCCAAGTATCAAATTATTCAAGACCATATACCATTTACCACATGAAGCATTTTCTGTTTCCAACAAAATAGCAATAAGTGAAGCGATCAACTTTCGCCATTGAACATTAAAAGTAAAAGCGAAGAACACTAGTGTTCATATGAAAAAGCGGAGCGTGTCTTTCTCCCACACAAAGAATGCTAGGATCTGAATTTATTCAAACAAAAAAAAATAAAAGCATACAGACGCTCCAAGTAAAGCACATAAGATGTGACGGAATAAAAATATAGTTTCACTAGAGGTGACCTGATAAGTTGTCGATGAAGAAGGGGATGCCTTGGGCATCCCCAAGCTTAGATACTTGAGTCTTCTTGAAATATGCAGGGATGAACCACGGGGGCATCCCCAAGCTTAGACTCTTCACTCTTCTTGATCATAGTATATCATCCTCCTCTCTTGACCCTTGAAAACTTTCTCCACACCAAACTCAAAACAAACTCATTAGAGGGTTAGTGCATAATTAAAAATTCACATGTTCAGAGAGGACACAATCATTCTTAACACTTCTGGACATTACCCAAAGCTACTGAAAGTTAATGGAACAAATAAATCCATTCAACATAGCAAAAGAGGCAATGCGAAATAAAAAGGCAGAATCTGTCAAAACAGAACAGTCCGTAAAGACGAATTTTTTAGAGGCACTTAACAGGCTCAGATGAAAAAGCTCAAAACTAATGAAAGTTGCGTACATATCTGTGGATCATGCATGTAAATTGGCAGATTTTTTTGATTCTTCTACAGACGGGGCTGCTCAATTTCGTGACAGTAAGAAATCTGTTTTCTGCGCAGTAATCCAAATCTAGTATCAACCTTACTATCAAAGACTTTACTTGGCATAACAATGCAATAAAAGAAAGATAAGGAGAGGTTGCTACAGTAGTAACAACTCCCAAGACGCAACAAAACAGTAGCAAAATAAAAACATGGGTTATCTCCCAAGAAGTGCTTTCTTTATAGCCATTAAGATGGGCTCAGTAATTTTAATGATGCTCGCGCAAGAAATAAGAGTTGAAGTAAAAGAGAGCATCAAGAAGCAAATTCAAAACACATTTAAGCCTAACCCACTTCCTATGAAAAGGAATATTGTACACAAATAAATTCATGAGGAGCAAAGTGACAAGCATAGGAAGATAAAATACGAGTAACTTCAAGATTCTCAACATAAAGAGGGGAAACTTAATATTATTAAGATGCATATAACCATGTTTCCCTCTCTCATAATAAGTTTCAGTAGCATCATTGATGAAATCCACAATATATCCATCACTTAAAACATTCTTATCATGGTTCATGTGCATAAAAGTATCATTATTTTTGGCATAAGAAAAACTCTTCTCATTAATAGTAATTGGAGCAGGATCATTATCAAGAATTTGAACATGGTAAACAAGTTGCATACTAAGGGAATGGTTTTTGGCAATCCCATCATAACTATGACAAGTTTCATAAGGATAATTATAACATGTGTCATATCCATCTCTATAACGATTATCTAAACCAGAATATATAATATCATCATTCTCACTAAAAGTAAAGGTCTCAAACATAGGATCTTCAAGCACAACATCCCCAAGCTTAGAGATTTCAATATCAACGTTTGAGGGAACATGAATAGTGCTAACATCATTACTTTCATAATCAGTACCAAAGAGATTTCCAATATCAAAGGTAGTGTGCTCTTCCAAATCATGATCACACTCAGATTCATTATCATAATAATCATTAGGACCAACATACTTGCGGTTACCTATCGTTATCTCATACACGCGGGGATATGCTATTACCTCTTTCTTTTTATTCCCCATCTTCTTCTTCTTCTTCTTCTTCGTTTCCTTCTTCTTCTTCTTTTCCTTCTCCTCGTTCCCTTCTTTAGGAGGAAGAGGCTTGAAGGGAGGCTTTTCCACAGAACCTGATTTATTTCCAGAAACAATAGAAGAAACTTGGGAGGATTCCTCCTTTTCATTAAAAAGTTTGAAACACACATCGGTCCTATCATATTTTGGCAAAGTGTCATCTTCTAAGATATTCTGTATGTAAGTGTTTGTATGGCAATTATTAATGCAATAAGAAAGACACCCATGCAGGACATCATCAATATCAAGATCACTCATATGTAACAAATAGATTTTTCTTGATAACTCTTCACACCCCAAAAATAAAGTAAGTTCATCATGCTGATTAGGAAGGATTTCGTCATCACAATACAAATTTGCAGCACTCATGGGGTTCGAATTATCATTGGAGGAGCATTGAAAATTAAAATGACCCACTCTATGGCAAAGTTCACAAATAAAAGGATAGAGGGCACAAACCTTTTTACCAAGATCATTTAGAGCCCTAGACCAGTTTCTAGTTTTTTCATTCCTATGATGGATACAATATTCATCTTCGATTTGATTAATTCCACAAGCTCTATGCATTCCACAAAAATTAACATGCTTATAAGAAATAGAATTTTCAGAAATTTGGGCATGTTTATTGCAATCATTAATAACAGTTTCATCCTTCATGCTAGCGTCTTTAAAAGGTTCATGATACTTATCAAAATTCTTCCTAGGCAATTCAAAATGAGAGGCAAAAGCTTTATAAAGATTTGCAACAACTTGAGAGTCAAGACCATAAGTAGCACTCATATTTCGAAATTTATCAGTATCCATAAAAGTTTCAATGCATTCATAATCATAATTTATACCCGATTCTTTACCTTTGTCGTTCTCCCAATCTTCAGTATTCTCCTGAATTCTTTCAAGAAGATCCCATCTAGCTTCAACCTCCTTGCTTGTGAAAGATCCCTCCAAACAGGCATCTAGATAATCCTTGTGATGTCCTGAAAGCCTTGCATAAAAATTATTAGTAATAACATTACGGGGGAGCTCATGAATGGGACATTTGAGCATTAATGACTTCAATCTCCCCCATGCTTGGGAAATAATCTCTCCATCACGAGGATAAAAGTTATAAATGTAATTCCTATCAATATGCACTTCATGAGGAGGATAAAATTTAGAATAAAAGAGAGGTACAATTTCTTCCCAACCAATAGATCGACCATTCTTCAGCAATTTATACCAATGCGCCGCTTTACCAGAAAGCGACATAGAGAATAGTTTCTTCCTCACTTCATCCATAGAGATACCTGCACACTTGAATAACCCGCATAATTCATGCAAAAATAGTAAATGATCTCCAGGATGTACAGTTTCATCCCCTTCATAGCGGTTATCCATAACACGTTCAATAATTTTCATGGGTATCTTGAAAGGAATACTTTCAGTAGGTGGATTTAAAATATCACAAGCATCATTAGAGTTATCGCATATGGGAGATAAAGTATTATCAGAGCAAATTTTCTCCCCTAAAGATGGGAAGCTAAAAAGATCATAAAAACTAGCTTCCCCAAGCTTAGACTTCTCCATACCATTAGCAGTAATTGCGTTCATACTAATAACATTGCTACTAGCATGCAAATAAGGTTCCATAGGTTTTTTATTTTTCACATCACATAATTCATGTCTTATTTCAGGAAATAGATTAAAAAGCTCACTGTTGTTTTCCATTATGCCTAACTAGTGAAAAATAAAAACAACAAACAAAAAGATGCAATTGCAGGATCTAAAGGAAATAGCTTTGAGCACTCACACACCGGCAACAGTGCTAGAAAATAGCTTAGTAGTCGGAGGATGTGAATACCTTTTACCTTACCTCCCCGGCAACGGCGCCAGAAAATAGCTTGATGTCTACGCACGCTTCTATTCCTGTAGACAGTGTTGGGCCTCCAAGAGCAGAGGTTTGTAGAACAGCAGCAAGTTTCCCTTAAGTGAATCACCCAAGGTTTATCGAACTCAGGGAGGTAGAGGTCAAAGATATCCATCTCAAGCAACCCTGCAATTACGATACAACAAGTCTCTTGTGTCCCCAACACACCTAATACACTTGTCAGATGTATAGGTGCACTAGTTCGGCGAAGAGATAGTGAAATACAAGTATAATGGATGATTGTAACTAGTAATTGCAATCTGAAATAAAAATGGCAGCAAGCGAACATGTAGCAGAAATTGTTGGAAACGGTGTTTCAATGCTTAGAAACAAGGCCTAGGGATCATACTTTCACTAGTGGACACTCTCAACAATGATCACATAAATAAATAACTTCTCTTCTCTTATGCTACTTTCAAAGACTCTATTGTTGGATAACAAACACCATTCATTGTGTAGGGCTACGAGAGCACTGATGCGTGCAGTGACACACGTCCGTTGGGAACCCCAAGAGGAAGGTGTGATGCGTACAGCAGTGAGTTTTCCCTCAGTATGAAACCAAGGTTATCGAACCAGTAGGAGTCAAGGAACACGTGAAGGTTGTTGGTGACGGAGTGTAGTGCGGCGCAACACCAGGGATTCCGGCGCCAACGTGGAACCTGCACAACACAATCAAAGTACTTTGCCCCAACGAAACAGTGAGGTTTTCAATCTCACCGGCTTGCTGTAAACAAAGGATTAAACGTATGGTGTGGAAAATGATGTTTGTTTGCGAGGAACAGTAAAGAACAAGTATTGCAGTAGATTGTATTTCAGATGTAAAAGAATGGACCGGGGTCCACAGTTCACTAGTGGTGTCTCTCCCATAAGATAAATAGCATGTTGGGTGAACAAATTACAGTTGGGCAATTGACAAATAGAGAGGGCATAACAATGCACATACATATCACGATGACTACTATGAGATTTAATCAGGGCATTACGGCAAAGTACATAAACCGCTATCCAACATGCATCTATGCCTAAAAAGTCCACCTTCGGGTAAGCATCCGCACCCCTTCTAGTATTAAGTTGCAAACAACAGACAATTGCATTAAGTATGGTGCGTAATGTAGTCAACACAAATATCCTTAGACAAAGCATTGATGTTTTATCCCTAGTGGCAACAGCACATCCACAACCTTAGAACTTTCTGTCACTGTCCCAGATTCAATGGAGGCATGAACCCACTATCGAGCATAAATACTCCCTCTTGGAGTTACAAGTATCAACTTGGCCAGAGCCTCTACTAGCAACGGAGAGCATGCAAGAACATAAACAACACATACGATAGCTTGATAATCAACTTGACATAGTATTCCATATTCATCGGATCCCAACAAACACAACATGTAGCATTACAAATAGATGATCTTGATCATGATAGGCAGCTCACAAGATCTAACATGATAGCACAATGAGGAGAAGACAACCATCTAGCTACTGTTATGGACCCATAGTCCAGGGGTGAACTACTCACACATCAATCCGGAGGCGATCATGGTGATGAAGAGTCCTCCGGGAGATGATTCCCCTCTCCGGCAGGGTGCCGGAGGCGATCTCCTGAATCCCCCGAGATGGGATTGGCGGCGGCTGCGTCTATGGAAGGTTTTCCGTATCGTGGCTCTCGGTACAGGGGTTTTCGCGATGAAGGCTATAAGTAGGCGGAAGGGTAGGGTTGGAGGCGGCGCGAGGGCCCCACACCATAGGCCGGCGCGGGCCCCATGCTGGCCGCGCCGCCCTATGGTTACGGGCCCTCGTGGCCCCACTTCGTATCCCCTCCGGTCTTCTGGAAGCTTCGTGGAAAAATAAGACCCTGGGCGTTGATTTCGTCCAATTCCGAGAATATTTCCTCTGTAGGATTTCTGAAACCAAAAACAGCAGAAAACAGCAACTGGCTCTTCGGCATCGTCAATAGGTTAGTGCCGGAAAATGCATAATAATGACATAAAGTGTGTATAAAACATGTGAGTATCATCATAAAAGTAGCATGGAACATAAGAAATTATAGATACGTTTGAGACGTATCAAGCATCCCCAAGCTTAGTTCCTACTCGCCCTCGAGTAGGTAAACGATAACAAGGATAATTTCTGAAGTGACATGCTATCATAATCTTGATCGATACTATTGTACCGCATATGAGATGAATGCAGCGATTCGAAGCAATGGTAAAGACAATGATTAAACAACTGAATCATATAACAAAGACTTTTCATGAATAGTACTTTCAAGACAAGCATCAATAAGACTTGCATAAGAGTTAACTCATAAAGCAATAGATTCTTAGTAGAAAGCTTTGAAGCAACACAAAGGAAGATATAAGTTTCAGCGGTTGCTTTCAACTTCAACATGTTTATCTCATGGATAACTGTCAACATAAAGCAATATAACAAGTGCAATAGGTAAACATGTAAGAATTAATGCACACAGTTGACACAAGTGTTTGCTTCTAAGATAGAAGGAAGTAGGTAAACTGACCCAACATAAAGTAGAAGAATGGCCCTTCACAGAGGGAACCATGGATTAGTATTTTTGTGCTAGAGCTTTTCATTTTGAAAACATAGAAACAATTTTGTCAACGGTAGTAATAATTCATATGTGTTATGTATAAGACATCCTATAAGTTGCAAGCCTCATGCATAGAATACCAATAGTGCTTGCACCTTGTCCTAATTAGCTTGGATTAACATGGATTATCATTGCATAACATATGTTTCAACCAAGTGTCACAAAGGGGTACCTCTATGCCGCCTGTACAGACGTCTAAGGAGAAAGTTCGCATTGGATTTCTCGCTTTTGATTATTCTCAACTTAGACATCTGATGTCTACGGGTGCTTCTATTCTTGTAGACAGTGTTGGGCCTCCAAGAGCAGAGGTTTGTAGAATAGCAGCAAGTTTCCCTTAAGTGGATCACCCAAGGTTTATCGAACTCAGGGAGGAAGAGGTCAAAGATATCCCTCTCAAGCAACCCTGCAATCACGATACAAGAAGTCTCTTGTGTCCCCAACACACCTAATACACTTGTCAGATGTATAGGTGCACTAGTTCGGCGAAGAGATAGTGAAATACAAGTGGTATGAATGAATATGAGCAGTAGTAACGGCGCGTAAAAGTGCTTGCTGGCGTGCAGTTGATGGTAGTAATATTGCAGGAAGTAAAGATGCAGTAAAACAGTAAACAAGCGATGATTGCAGTATTTGGAAACAAGGCCTAGGGATCATACTTTCACTAGTGGACACTCTCAACATTGATCACATAATAAATAAGTTCTCTTCCTTTGTGCTACATATACTCTTGTTTGATAATGAACACCATTCGTTGCGTAGGGCTACTAGAGCACCTCAATGCCGGAGTTAACAAGCTCCACAACATTCGATATTCATGTTTAAGTAACCTTAGAGCATAATAGATCTTTGCAATCTAAACCGAGTACCAACATAGCATACACACTGTCACCTTTACACTATGAAGGGGGAATAGATCACACCAATACTATCATAGTAATAATTAACTCCATAACCTACAAGAGATTATGATCATAACCTACACCAAGTACTACACGATGCACACACTGTCACCATTACACCGTGAAGGAGGAATAGACTACTTTAATAACATCACAAGAGTAGGACATAGACTAATAGTGATACAAAGCTCATCATATGGATCTCAATCATGCAAAGCAATTCATGAGATCATTGTATTGGGGTACAGAGAGAGAGATTAACCACATAGCTACCGGTACAGCCCTTAGCCTCGATGGAGAACTACTCCCTCCTTATGGGAGACAGCAGCGGTGATGAAGATGGCGGTGGTGTCGATGGAGGAGCCTTCCGGGGACACTTCCCCGTCCCGGCGGCGTGCCGGAACAGAGACTCCTGTCCCCCAGATCTTGGCTTCGCGATGGCGGTGGCTCTGGAAGGTTTCTCGTACCGTGGCTTTTTCGTCTCGAGGTTTTAGGTCAGGGACCTTTATATAGGCGAAGAGGCGGAGTCGGAAGGCTGACGAGGCAGTGACACAATAGGGGGGCGCGGCCCAGGCCCTGGCCGCGCCACCCTGGCGTGTGGTGGCCCTGTGGCCCCCCTCTGCTGGCTCTCGGGTGTTCTGGAAGCTTCGTGGAAAAATAGGATGCTGGGCATTGATTTCGTCCGATTCCAAGAATATTTCCTTACTAGGATTTCTGAAACCAAAAACAACAGAAAACAGGAACTGGCACTTCGGCATCTCGTCAATAGGTTAGTTCCGGAAAACGCATCAAAACGATATAAAGTGTGAACAAAACATGTAAGTATTGTCATAAAACTAGCATGGAACATAAGAAATTATAGATACGTTTGAGACGTATCAACATCCATACCGGGACAACATAGAAAACAGATAATGGACTCCTCTTTTAATCCATAAGCATTCAACAACAGATAATATTCTCATAAGAGATTGAGGATTTGTGTCCAAACTGAAACTTCCACCATGATTCATGGCTTTAGTTAGCGGCCCAATGTTCTTCTCTAATAATATGCATACTCAAACCATTTGATCATGAAAATCGCCCTTACTTCAGACAAGACGGACATGCATAGCAACTCACATGATATTCAACAAAGGTGTAATAGTTGGTGGCGTCCCCAGAAACATGGTTATCGCTCAACAAGCAACTTATAAGAAATAAGATACATAGCAACATATTCAATACCACAATAGTTTTTAAGGCTATTTTCCCATGAGCTATGTATTGCAAAGACAAAGAATAGAATTTTAAAGGTAGCACTCAAGTAATGTACTTTGGAATGGCAGAGAAATACCATGTAGTGGGTAGGTATGGTGGACACAAATGGAATAGTTTTTGGCTCAAGGATTTGGATGCACGAGAAGTAATCCCTCTCAATACAAGGCTTAGGCTAGCAAGGTTGTTTGAAGCAAACTCAAGTATAAACCGGTACAGCAGAACTTACATAAGAACATATTACAAGCATTATAAGACTCTACATTGTCTTCCTTGTTGTTCAAACACCTTAACCAGAAAATATCTAGACTTAGAGAGACCAATCATGCAAACCAAATTTTAACAAGCTCTATGTAGTTCTTCATTAATAGGTGAAAAGTACATGATGCAAGAGCTTAAACATAATCTATATGAGCACAACAATTGCCAAGTATCAAATTATTCAAGACATTATACCAATTACCACATGAAGCATTTTCCGTTTCCAACCATATAACAATGAACGAAGCAGTTTTCAACCTTCGCCATGAACATTAAAAGTAGCACTAAGAACACATGTGTTCATATGCAACAGCGGAGCGTGTCTCTCTCCCATACAAAGAATGCTAGGATCTGATTTTATTCAAACAAAAAAAAAGCAAACAGACGCTCCAAGTAAAGCACATAAGATGTGACCGAATAAAAATATAGTTTCACTAGAGGTGACCTGATAAGTTGTCGATGAAGAAGGGGATGCCTTGGGCATCCCCAAGCTTAGATGCTTGAGTCTTCTTGAAATATGCAGGGATGAACCACGGGGGCATCCCCAAGCTTAGACTTTTCACTCTTCTTGATCATATTGTATCATCCTCCTCTCTTGACCCTTGAAAACTTCCTCCACACCAAACTCGAAACAAACTCATTAGAGTGTTAGTGCATAATTGAAAATTCATATATTCAGAGGTGAAATAATCATTCTTAACACTTCTGGACATTGCACAAAGCTACTGAAAGTTAATGGAACAAATAAATCCATCAAACATAGCAAAACAGACAATGCGAAATAAAAGGCAGAATCTGTCAAAACAGAACAGTCCGTAAAGACGAATTTTTCTGGGGCACTTAACTTGCTCAGATTAAAAAGCTCAAATTGAATGAAAGTTGTGTACATATCTGAGGATCACGCACGTAAATTGGCAGAATTTTATGAGTTACCTACAGACGGGGATGCTAAATTTCGTGACAGCAAGAAATCTGTTGCTGCGCAGTAATCCAAATTTAGTATCAACTCTACTATCAAAGACTTTACTTGGCACAACAATGCAATAAAATAAAGATAAGGAGAGGTTGCTATAGTATTAACAACTTCCAAGACTCAAATATAAAACAAAAGTGCTGTAGTAAAATAATGGGTTGTCTCCCATAAGCGCTTTCCTTTAACGCCTTTCAGCTAGGCGCAGAAAGTGTGAATCAAGTAACATCAAAAGATGAAGCATCAACATCATAATTTGTTCTAATAATAGAATCAAAAGGTAACTTCATTATCTTTCTAGGGAAGTGTTCCATACCTTTCTTGAGAGGAAATTGATACTTAATATTACCTTCCTTCATATCAATAGTAGCACCAACAGTTCGAAGAAAAGGTCTTCCCAATATAATGGGATAAGATGCATTGCATTCAATATCCAAGACAACAAAATCAACGGGGACAAGGTTATTGTTAACCATAATGCGAACATTATCAATCCTCCCCAAAGGTTTCTTTGTAGAATTATCAGCAAGATTAACATCCAAATAACAATTTTTCAATGGTGGCAAGTCAAGCATATCATAGATTTTCTTAGGCATAACAGAAATACTTGCACCAAGATCACATAAAGCATTACAATCAAAATCATTGACCCTCATCTTAATGATGGGCTCCCAACCATCTTCTAACTTCCTAGGAATAGAAGTTTCAAGTTTTAGTTTATCTTCTCTAGTTTTTATGAGAGCATTTGTAATATGTTTTGTGAAGGCCAAATTTATAGCACTAGCATTAGGACTTCTAGCAAGTTTTTGTAAGAACTTTATAACTTCAGAGATGTGACAATCATCAAAATCTAAACCATTATGCTCTACAGAAATGGGATCATTGTCTCCAATATTTTGAAAAATTTCAGCAGTTTTGTCACAAACAGTTTCAGCAGTTTTAGCAGTTTCAGGCAATTTTGCACGCTTTGCACTAGGAGTAGAAACATTGCCAACACCAATTATTTTACCATTGATAGTAGGAGGTGTAGCAACATGTGAAGCATCAACATTACTAGTGGTGGTAATAGTCCAAACTTTAGCTACATTACTCTCTCTAGCAAGTTTTTCGTTTTCTTCTCTTTCCCACCTAGCATGCAATTCAGCCATCAATCTAATATTTTCATTAATTCGAACTTGTATGGCATTTGCTGTAGCAAATGACTTAATATCTTTATCTTTATTAGGCATAACTTTCAATTTTAAAAGATCAACATCAGCAGCAAGACTATCAACCTTAGAAGCAAGAATATCAATTTTACCAAGCTTTTCCTCAACAGATTTGTTAAAAGCAGTTTGTGTACTAATAAATTATTTAAGCATGGCTTCAAGACCAGAGGGTGCACTCCTATTATTGTTGTAAGAATTACCATAAGAATTACCATAACCATTACCATTATTAGAACGATATGGCCTATAGTTGTTACCAGAATTATTCCTATAAGCATTGTTGTTGAAATTATTACTTTTAATGAAGTTCACATCAACATTCTCTTCTTGAGCAACCAATGAAGCTAAAGGAACATTATTAGGATCAACATTAGATCTACCATTCACAAGCATAGACATAATCACATCAATCTTATCACTCAAGGAGGAGGTTTCTTCAACAGAATTTACCTTCTTACCTTGTGGAGCCCTTTCCGTGTGCCATTCAGAGTAGTTGATCATCATATTATCAAGAAGCTTTGTTGCCGCCCCCAAAGTGATGAACATAAAAGTACCTCCAGCAGCTGAATCCAATAGGTTCCGCGAAGAAAAATTTAATCCTGCATAGAAGGTTTGGATGATCCTCCAAGTAGTTAGTCCATGGGTTGGGCAATTCTTTACCAAAGATTTCATTCTTTCCCATGCTTGAGCAACATGTTCATTATCCAATTGCTTAAAATTCATTATGCTACTTCTCAAAGATATAATTTTAGCAGGAGGATAATATCTACCAATGAAAGCATCTTTACATTTAGTCCATGAATCAATACTATTCTTAGGCAAAGATAGCAACCAATCTTTAGCTCTTCCTCTTAAGGAGAAAGGAAACAATTTCAATTTTATAATGTCACCATCTACATCCTTATACTTTTGCATTTCACAAAGTTCAACAAAATTATTAAGATGGGCAGCAGCATCATCAGAACTAACACCAGAAAATTGCTCTCTCATGACAAGATTTAGTAAAGCAGGTTTAATTTCAAAAAATTCTGCTGTAGTAGCAGGTGGAGCAATAGGTGTGCATAGGAAATCATTATTATTTGTGCTAGTGAAGTCACACAACTTAGTGTTTTCAGGAGTATTCATTTTAACAGTAGTAAATAAAGCAAACTAAATAAAGTAAATGCAAGTAACTAATTTTTTTGTGTTTTTAATATAGAGAATGCAAACAAGACAGTAAATAAAGTAAAACTAGTAACTATTTTTTTTGTATTTTTGATATAGAGAACAAATAAAGCAGTAAATAAAGTAAAGTAAAGCAAGACAAAAACAAAGTAAAGAGATTGGAAGTGGGAGACTCCCCTTGCAGCGTGTCTTGATCTCCCCGGCAACGGCGCCAGAAAAAATCCTTGATGCGTGCAGTGACACACGTCCGTTGGGAACCCCAAGAGGAAGGTGTGATGCGTACAGCAGTGAATTTTCCCTCAGTATGAAACCAAGGTTATCGAACCAGTAGGAGTCAAGGAACACGTGAAGGTTGTTGGTGACGGAGTGTAGTGTGGCGCAACACCAGGGATTCCGGCGCGTGGAACCTGCACAACACAATCAAAGTACTTTGCCCCAACGAAACAGTGAGGTTGTCAATCTCACCGGCTTGCTGTAAACAAAGGATTAAACGTATGGTGTGGAAAATGATGTTTATTTGCGAGGAACAGTAAAGAACAAGTATTGCAGTAGATTGTATTTCAGATGTAAAAGAATGGACCGGGGTCCACAGTTCACTAGTGGTGTCTCTCCCATAAGATAAATAGCATGTTGGGTGAACAAATTACAGTTGGGCAATTAACAAATAGAGAGGGCATAACAATGCACATACATATCACGATGACTACTATGAGATTTAATCAGGGCATTACGACAAAGTACATAGACCCCTATCCAGCATGCATCTATGCCTAAAAAGTCCACCTTCGGGTTAGCATCCGCACCCCTTCCAGTATTAAGTTGCAAACAACAGACAATTGCATTAAGTATGGTGCGTAATGTAATCAACACAAATATCCTTAGACAAAGCATTGATGTTTTATCCCTAGTGGCAACAGCACATCCACAACCTTAGAACTTTCTCACATCCTTTGTCCCAGATTCAATGGAGGCATGAACCCACTATCGAGCATAAATACTCCCTCTTGGAGTTACAAGTATCAACTTGGCCAGAGCCTCTACTAGCAACGGAGAGCATGCAAGAACATAAACAACACATACGATAGCTTGATAATCAACTTGACATAGTATTCCATATTCATCGGATCCCAACAAACACAATATGTAGCATTACAAATAGATGATCTTGATCATGATAGGCAGCTCACAAGATCTAACATGATAGCACAATGAGGAGAAGATAACCATCTAGCTACTGCTATGGACCCATAGTCCACGGGTGAACTACTCACACATCAATCCGGAGGCGATCATGGTGATGAAGAGTCCTCCGGGAGATGATTCCCCTCTCCGGCAGGGTGCTGGAGGCGATCTCCTGAATCCCCCGAGATGGGATTGGTGGCGGCTGCGTCTCTGGAAGGTTTTCCGTATCGTGGCTCTCGGTACAGGGGTTTTCGCGACGAAGGCTGTAAATAGGCGGAAGTGTAGGGTTGGAGGTGGCGCGGGGGCCCCACACCATAGGCCGGCGCGGGCCCCATGCTGGCCGCGCCGCCCTATGATTACGGGCCCTCGTGGCCCCACTTCGTATCCCCTCCGGTCTTCTGGAAGCTTCGTGGAAAAATAAGACCCTGGGCGTTGATTTCGTCCAATTCCGAGAATATTTCCTTTGTAAGATTTCTGAAACCAAAAACAGCAGAAAACAGCAACAGGCTCTTCGGCATCTCGTCAATAGGTTAGTGCCAGAAAATGCATAATAATGACATAAAGTGTGTATAAAACATGTGAGTATCATCATAAAAGTAGCATGGAACATAAGAAATTATAGATACGTTTGAGACGTATCAAGCACCCTCAAGCCGGAGTAAACAAGCTCCACAACGTCATAAAGGAATCACACACGATGCAAACACTGTCACTGTCACACCATGGAGAGTAATTCCGGAGTTCATATTAAAGTAACCTCTAGAGTGCATACTAATAGTTAACTTCATAATCTACAAGAGATCACAATCATAACCTACGCCAAGTACTACATGATGCACACACTGTCAACATTACATCATGAAGGAGGAATAGACTACTTTAATAACATCACTAGAGTAGCACATAGATTAATAGTGATACAAAGCTCATGATCACATAAAGATCACATGGGAGAGAGAGATGAACCACATAGCTACCGGTACAGCCCTTAGCCTCGAGGGAGAACTACTCCCTCCTCATCATAGGAGACAGCAGCGGCGATGAAGATGGCGGTGATGTCGATGGAGATGCCTTCCGGGGGCACTTCCCCGTCCCGGCGGCGTGCCGGAACAGATACTTCTGTCCCCCGAACTTGGCTTCGCGATGGCGACGGCTGCGTAACTTTTCTCGTCTCGTGGCTTCTCGATCTAGGGTTTTTGCCCCTGGAAGACTTTATAGGCGGAAGGGCGCCCTCGGAGGAGCCAGGGGGTGGCCCCCCATAGGCTGGCGCCCCCCCCCCCCCTTGGCCGCGCCGCCATGTGGGGTGGGGCCCCCAGGGCTCCCCTCTGGTTCCTCTCTGGCTCTCTGGAAGTTTCCGTGGAAAATAAGATCGTGGGCATTAATTTCGTCCAATTCCGAGAATATTTCCTGTGTAAAATTTCTGAAACCAAAAATAGCAGAAAACAGGAACTGGCACTTCGGCATCTTGTTAATAGGTTAGTTCCGGAAAATGCATCAAAACGATATAAAGTATGAATAAAACATGTAGGTATTGTCATAAAACTAGCATGGAACATAAGAAATTATAGATACGTTTGAGACGTATCAACGACCCACTGTTCATTGGCTGCGGCAACCCCATAGAGCGGCCTCATTTGTCATTGGCAGCACCGCGTATACAATCAGGAAATAAAATGGCCCACGCGTCAGCGATAGATGGATGGCTACCCGTCAGCACGAGACGGTCAGAGAGGAACTGCCCTGACGGTAACGGTAAGGCCTCTGACCTGACGGCAACCCGCGTCTTCGAGGGGTTTCAAACTAGAGGGAGGGGAAAACTGAGGAAAAACTAATGAGCTGGGGAAAACTGAGTACAACTAACGAAGCAGGGGCACGAAAATAGAAATCCCTTGATTTTATGCATGTTGCACATGGTGTGTTTAGTGGACATTACGTGACTATTAATTGTGTCATATTCATACTGATATGAAATTAAGTGTTGATTTGGTACATAATGTGTCTGATTAGTGAGACTGGGATGATTTATGGGCGAGATCAAATGCAATTTCTTTTAGTGCTCGTGCAACTGATGGATTGTCATTGAACAAAAACAGAGCCAAATTTAGCTACATTCGGCAAGAATTTTAATTTAATTATTGAGCTGGGTAATCGGAAGGAAGAACCTACCCATTGGTATAATACTAGCAAAAGTGCCCGTGCGTTGCATCGGGTTGTTATTTAATAGATATTTTGCTATCGTGTGTGACGCAACCACAAGTGACCGCATCATTGCTCTCGAGCAAAGCTTTCTCACTCATTTTCCCTCTCCGTAGCAGGTCATGCGTAAGAGCTGACATTACCCGATCGATAGACTTTTTGTCCATTCTCCGAAAATATAATTTTCATATCCTATTGTTGGTATGCATCCCTCGACGCATCAGCCTCCCGTCCTCATCCCCTCCCTTTCCCTTTTTCCTTGTGGCCCTAGCCCGTTGCCTCTCTTTCACCCGAATCGACCCAGCGTAGGGCGTCTAATGGCCATTCCCTTCCCCATGCAGCGCGAAGAACGCAGCCGTTGCATATCCATCTATCGATCACATTAACTAACACTTTTACAAAGGAACAAAAAAAACTTATGAGGAAAAATTGGTGCGGCCCATGTTTTATGCAAAAAATCGATCATCAATCGAAAGCATCAAATTTTACTCACTCTATATGTCAAGGGATAGAAGAAAATCCCTCACTTGCATGCAACATCAGCATTATTAGGTCTTGTTGTTCGCTCGCCCAAAGCTCAGCTTCATGCCCCTGTGCGCGTGTGGTGTCACCACAAGTGCGTTCTTTTTACCCAGTTTTCCGCAAATTCCCTCTCGCCCAAAGCTCAGCTTTATGAGGCATGCCAGGGCTGGACAAAAAGCTCGAAGCTCGGCGAGTTAAATGAGTGCTCGTTTGCTCGACTCGTTTAAGCTCGGCTCGTTTTGTTAACGAGCTGAGCTGAGCATCAGTTTTTGCTCGTTAAGGTTAACGGGCTAAACAATCGAGCCGGCTATGTTCGTGAACTACTCGTTAAGATCGGTAACAAGCTAGGCTTCATCAGTTTTGACTGCGAGTCACTTTAGTTATCTCAAATATTTGGCAGGAAGGGGCCAAGCAAAATAGTATGCTTTAACCATGCTTGAAACTTCTACATTAGGATCTAAAACCCTATGCTTCTCTCTTCCTCACCACGCAATGCACACAAGTTTGTTTTCCATTGCCTTTTAACGATCCTTAACGAGCTGCTCGCGAGCGCTCGCAAGAACATAACGAGTCGAGCCGAGCAATGATTTCAGCTCGTTATTCTTAACGAGCTTAACGATTCGAGCTTTAACGATCACGAGCTTAACGAGCCGAGCCTTAACGATCCGAGCAGCTGCCACCGTAAATTTGCTCATAATCGATTCAGTTCAGCAATTATCCCAACAGAGGCCTAACCTCTTCTCTATGTGATATGCATGGTATTTTGTGACTTCCGTGCGTTGACATGCTTGGTCTGGCCCAGCCCAGATTTAAGTCATGGGCTAACGTGTGGTGGGAACGACAACTCGAAAGCGGAAAAGCCTTTTTATCCACCGAACGAAACAACCAACCGTAGGGAAGACCCACCGTCCATGTAAAAAAGAAACAAAAGAAACACTTAACACGGATCCCACCATTTCTAGATTTTTCCTTTCTCCATCTACTCTGCCTTATCCGTTCGTCTTCTTCCACCAGAACATGCCCGAGCTCCTACCCGCCATCCCTGAAAAGTTCTTCCAATTTTGTGTTCAATTCCACTTTCGTGATCAAAATCAACATTAAATCTTTAAATTCGAAGTTCAAATCCACCAATCCATCCATTACCCAACCGTTTTGCTTGTGTCTTTGCATCAATTGAGTTTGAGATCCCATGAAAGCTGAGAGGATAAGAGGAAACAGTGGTACGACCTGTAACATGCCTCTACCGCCCTGCCCTCCATCGTTGTGCTGCGAGCTCTGGCTCCACCTCGTAGACCTCCTTCAGGCGCTACCTCTATGCAGCGCAGATTGGTGCCGTGGCCAAACATGCGAGCGCCGACCGCCACATCCATGGCCGCTGCCATTTTTTCCCCGTCGACCACCGACCGCGATGTTCGGCACCACCTCGTTGACCTTCCCACGTCGCGCGGCTTGGTGTCGTGTCTAGTCCTGCGGGCGCCGGCCGCCACATCCATGGCGTCCGTCGGTTCTTCCCCGTCAACCACCGACAGTGCAGTCAGGCCAAGCCCCACGCACGCCCGAGCCGATGATGTTTGGGATCCCAGATTTTCAGAAGAGCGAGTCCCAGGACGTGGCGACGCGAGGAAAGGGGATCAGGAAGTGCGGGGCCAGGAGCTGTGCCGGCGTCCTCGCCAAGGACGTCGGAGCCGCACCGGGAGACCTAGCTTCCCCAACTCGGGCGTGATGCGCAGCGACGGAACCGTCTCCCCCAAGCAGACGCGGCTCTGATCCCTGCAACTCCTTCCCCGCGCCTTCACGAGCAGCTCGCGGGCGACGCCGAAATTCAGCTCGAGGGAAACGCGCCGCACCTGATTTCCTGCCGCGTCTTTCCCGAGCAACTCGCGGACGACGCGCCGCACATACTTCTCTGCCGCCTAGACCTACGGGCCAGGCCGACAACGGACGCCGCGTGGCAGGGTCCAGCCAGCGACCTGTGAGGATGGGGCGCACAAGAAGCCGAAGCACAGTGGAAGCGGAATTACTTCCCTTGCTGTAGATGGACGTGGCGGAGGAGCTCAAATGTGGGTGGAGGAGAACTAATCGGGCGGGGGCGCAGAGGATTTCTGTTCGAAGGCCTATGCGAAGGAGAGGAGGAAAAAGAAAAGAGAAAACGAATCGACATCATGGCATTTTGATGTATTATGCGATTTGGTGGGAGGGCAAAACCGTCCAAAAAAAACATTGACGAAACTTTTTGGCAGAAACCGACGGACCGAACCACGGAAACCTTAGCTCCTTTATTATTAGGTATAGATACTATATATTAAAGCTGAACCCTTTTGCTTGCATGAGAGTGATCCACATCTAGCACTGTAGAAGTTCACTTTCCTCCAATTAGTTTCTGCCACGTGGCCTACGCTATGATGTAGTTTTTCCTTTCTAAAAAAACAAAATTCTTGGATTGTAATTTCAGAGTAACAACGTTCTATCCAGTTGTAGTTTACTATGTCTACCTACATATGCAACAACATTTTTTCACGTCGCTTGTTTTAGCTCCTATTTTAAAAAATGTTACTTGACGGTAGTCGTCCGGCATAATTTTCCGATCGTAATCTTTGACACAAATATACTATATATTAAAGCTGAACCCTTTTGCTTACATGAGAGTGATCCACATCTAGCACTGTAGAAGTTCACTTTCCTCCAATCAGTTTCTGCCACGTGGCTTACGCTATGATGTATTTTTTCCTTTCTAAAAAAACAAAATTCTTGGATTGCAATTTCAGAGTAACAACGTTCTATCCAGTTGTAGTTTACTATGTCTACCTACATATGCAACAACATTTTTTCACGTCGCTTGTTTTAGCTCCTATTTTAAAAAATGTTACTTGACGGTAGTCGTTCGGCATAATTTTCTGATCGTAATCTTTGACACAAATCAATTCAATACACATTTTTGGCCGTAACTTTCCAAATTAGTTAGCCTAGGTCTACGGTGGTATTTTTCCCAACTCCTGTAATTACTTCATGGTGATTTTTCGGTACAACTGTCCGGCCATAAATTTCAAACAGTACTTACCCTATAACAAGTCTTTGAGACTGCGTAATTTTATGGCCATAATTTGTTGTTGGCTGAGAGTGATCCACATCTAGCACTGTAGAAGTTCACTTTCCTCCAATCAGTTTCTGCCACGTGGCCTACGCTATGATGTATTTTTTCCTTTCTAAAAAAACAAAATTCTTGGATTGTAATTTCAGAGTAACAACGTTCTATCCAGTTGTAGTTTACTATGTCTACCTACATATGCAACAACATTTTTTCACGTCGCTTGTTTTAGCTCCTATTTTAAAAAATGTTACTTGACGGTAGTCTTCCGGCATAATTTTCCGATCGTAATCTTTGACGCAAATCAATTCAATACACATTTTTGGCCGTAACTTTCCAAATTAGTTAGCCTAGGTCTACGGTGGTATTTTTCCCAACTCCTGTAATTACTTCATGGTGATTTTTCGGTACAACTGTCCAGCCATAAATTTCAAGCAGTACTTACCCTATAACAAGTCTTTGAGACTGCGTAATTTTATGGCCATAATTTGTTGTTGGCTATTAGTCGTAAACTTTTTCTTAGACAATAATTTTCTAACATAACTTTTCAACTTTAGCTTCCCTACGTGGTTTCAATACTTTCACTCTTTCCGTCGGGCTGTAAATTCCGTGTGGTGCTACACACATCAGAAAATACACATATGATATAATATATCATGCAACCATTGCATATATATACTCCGTACCAGTGTGAATATATATAGCTCATAGTGCTCCATCGCATGTTTACTGGAGAGGTATCATTTTCAACCAATTAGCGGCTGCAACATCGCCCTTTCCTGGATTTTTTTTTACATTTCTCTCCTTTTATGTTCTGACGGTAAATTTTAGAGATAACTTTCCGCCCATAATTTCTACTGATATTTACTCCACGGTACCTCCTCGACGATGAGAAATTCTCCAACGGCACTCCTTCGAACATTTTTTTCGTTTCTCTCTTTTTACTATTCGACGGTAGCATTTTGAGATAACTTCCCGGCTGTAATGTCCCATTGGTAATTACTCGAACGTGCCTCATCTATGATGAGTAATTCTTTTGTAGTAAATCTATAGCAGTGATTTTTTTCTATTCTTTCACAGATTTTCCGAGTTGTAGTTTCACCATGCTAACTTCGAAGGTGATTTGTTGGTTCCTTTGATGGTTATTTCTATACACATAATTTTGTCATCAACAGTGATTATTCAACATTAATTCTTTATCGGCGTGCCAGTAGTTATCCCACGAAAATCATCAGTCCCAAATAGTAATTTCCGTATGTTAATTATTTAACAATGGATTTTCAAAGACGTGTAATTCTTCAGCGGTGGTAGTTTACCGGTAATTTTTAAAGGTGCATGGGTAATAATCTTCATCGTAATTTCCAAATGTGCACGAGCAAAAATCTTTAGCAATAATTTACCGATGGTAATTCTCCATTTGTAGTTCATCAGTCCCAAATAGTAATTTCCGTATGTTAATTATTTAACATTGGATTTTCAAAGACGTGTAATTCTTCAGCGGTGGTAGTTTACCGGTAATTTTTAAAGGTGCACGGGCAATAATCTTCATCGGTAATTTCCAAATGTGCACGAGCAAAAATCTTTAGCAATAATTTACCGATGGTAATTCTCCATTTGTAGTTGCCTTCTTCTATAGTACATTTATGGTTCTGCTATGGTAATTGAGAGAAACAAAATACACCACTATTTGTCTCCTTTTCTATTATAAAATAATATTAATAGCTTTTGTTAATCGCCTCACGATCGCCTTACGAGAATATGACTACCTTTTCGAGAAAAAAACAATGTTACTTTTTTATTAATCTCCTCATGATAACTCTACGGGCACGGCGTGCCGCCGTGCCACTAGTTACGACTTAATGATCAACACTGAGATTAGTGAGCCTGATCACTCTGGTGTACTCGACTTTTTTTACCATTATTTTTGTTTACGATAAAGTTGCTCATCCCTCAGGAGGATATGTGCTAGTGGTTATAATTTGAGCCGAGTCTGGTTGGAAAATGTACCGAACTTCGTACGACTGTGTGTAAACAGCAATTCTGCTACTCCATTTGGGTAAATGGAATAAGTATGTTCCATGTAAAAAAAAACCTTGTTACGGGTTGGTCCATGAGACCATGGATCAATCATTACATCAATCACGACTTAATGAACACAACTCATTATATCAATTAGTTGCACTTAAAAGTATGTGTTCTCTAAAATGATTAATACTACTCCATGTGTTCACATGTAGCACATTGAATGTGCATAAACACAAACAGTTGACCCAATCGTCACACATAGAATATATGTAAACACAAACAACCGACTTAACCATCAGGCACGCAGAATATACTGTCGACTCAACTGCCAGTTGTAAGTCCGCAACGACTCTATTGTACAACGCTACCGAGACAGTGGATTCATGGGGGCCGCTCCCCCCCCCCCCCCCCCCCCCCCCCCCCCCCCCCCCCAAATAGAAATTTCTGAAAGCATCGCAGGAAAATTTTAGTGTGTAACTATTATTCTGGAGGTGGGATGAATCGAATATTCTCCATCACATCCCTCAAACCAAACGTCGAATGGAAATTCTATTCAATTTTTTTAGCTACAACCGAACACAAGAACGGAACTAACCCATTCATCTAGAATGAAACCATTATATTACATTCCACTTTGTTCCCGAACCAAACACACCCTAAGTTTTGCTCCAAGAGGTCCTCGATCGTCAAGGAGCACAACGCAACATCAAAGAGGAGGAGCAATATCACATGCGATACACATTTTCTATTTTTTCATGATTAATATATAATAGTAATGTGTTAACTGGTTTCAAAACTAACTAGATCTAGCACGTAGAAAGTGACAGACAATCGGCGGTGGTGTCGCCTCCTATTGAAGATGACCACCCAGTCATGAACTACACGAAGGGTGCTCACATAATATTGTTGAAAATGTTAACATATTTTGTAATTATTGTTGGTGATGTTTCAATATGTGGTTATTGTTGGTACTAATATGTAATCTGTTTTTTTAGAGAAAATGTTAGTGGCGTGTCTATGCATGCTAAGCCACCAGTACATCTACTAATGGTGGAAACACGCCACCGGTACTTTGATCACTGGTGGCATGGTATCTGGCACCCCACTGGTAACATTTATCCACAGCGATATACTGATGGCATTGCCACGCTACTAAGGCTGTTTTTTGCATGCCACCAATAGGATATTTCCTATTACACTAGTAGAAAACCTCTCATCAATACCGGTTCCAGAGGGGCATTCGTACCGGTTGAGCAACCGGTATAAATTATCCGGCACTAAACCCCCCCCCCCCCTTTCGTACCGGTTGCTTACGAACCGGTATAAAAGGGGTCTCCACGTGGGCCGCCAGGAGAGCTCAGGGCCAAGGAGCTTTGGTACCGGTTGGTAATACGAACCGGTACCAAAGGTTCCCACCCGCGGCAGGGAATTTGCCCGAATCTCTGCCGCGGCAGAGAATTGAAGTTTTAGGGTTTTGGAGGGGTTTAGGGATATCGGTTTGTTTCATATCGCGTCGATGCACCAGAAACGCGTTTGGGTTTAGGTAGTACATGAAGATCAAGATGATGCATAGTAAGTTGGTGCATATAATATAACACACATGTAATTGCATAAGATCGCAAATTAAGAAGCACTATGCATGAAGATCGATCTTCATGCATAGTGTTACTCTCCGAGGCGTACTCTATATATGTCTATTACATGTAGCATAGTGGTACTCTTCGAGTGAACTATATATGTAGCATGTACATCTTCATTCATAGTGGAACTCTGCGACTGGTGGTATGACGTCCCGAAGGAAGAATCCCGCCAATTCCTCGCCTATTGCTATGAAGCGGTCATCGATTGAGAGCTTGTTCCGCTTTGTTGCCAACTATAAAAGAATAAGATACAAATGAGTACATGAGATATGTGTGTGTGTATATATATATATTCAAACCACAATGAAACAACTATTACTGAAACTCAGCACAACTTATGATAAGAAAACAAATTTGTGAATATTGTTTTCGTACCTCTTTATTTCTTTCATTATTCCTTCTCTCGCTGACAATTCTGTGGATGTACTCGCAAACGTAGAATCCACAGAGATCAGTCCCTTGTGGTTGTTGCGGGCATTTCTTTACAAGAATATAATTCAATCAAACAATAGTCAAGTATGATAATTAAAGGTGTGCGGACCTAGGTAGTAGTACTTACTTTCGCCTTCCATCGCAGCCTCGGTGGCCATTCATGGGACTTATCTTCCTTGATGAAAGTTGCCCATACGCTGCCCGACAAAAGAAAATGCATAAAAGAGTTATCAATTAGTTCATAGCAGGAAATTAACGAAACAAACCGATAACAATTAAAATTACCTTTTGAGCATTAAATAACAAGACAAGTATAGTTCCGGTTTTTTGCTTAGTGAGTCAAAGACTTCAACTTCTCCAATTTGCATATTGATGACGAGAAGAATAAAGTGAAACCTATGCACGTTTAAATATGTAGTGTCATATATATAAGTCATTAGTTAAAATTTTGACATACGGTGAGCAAAATATAATGTGTTATAAGATAGTAAGACTCACTTGAAGTTGTAAGGCCAAATTATTAGCTTTTTGTCACGTTGTCGCTTCAAAAACCTTAGCAAAGTCTCCGGTGTATCCTTGTTATAGACGGGATCTTCTATGGTTTTAACATGCATTGTGTGCGGGTCAATGAACCCAATGTCCGTGATTTCGTCCCTTTTGCATTCGAGCATCTTCGATCTGCATAATATAGAGCACAAAGGATTATAATCTGCAGACAATGAACGAGCTGAGCTAAAGACTTCTCAAATTAAATAAATCACTTACAGACAATAGGAACTGATGATAGATTTGTCGAGGGCCCGGAGATTGTATAACTGGAAAAGCTCGTTGAAGTCAACGTTCACACAGTATTCCTGGAAG
The DNA here is from genome assembly GCF_019359855.2 of Lolium perenne. Lineage (NCBI taxonomy): Eukaryota > Viridiplantae > Streptophyta > Magnoliopsida > Poales > Poaceae > Lolium > Lolium perenne. The sequence goes on from NC_067249.2 coordinate 195,967,474, forward strand.
TAGTGCTCTTCCCTAACTCGCACCATGATAGTCTCGATCCCTTCCTTTGAGGCATTAAGGTACCACGAATGCAAGTTACGCATACGTGTTGGTAGCTTCCTGAGATTCTCGACCAAATCTTTTCCTTGAACAAATTGATATGCTCGTTCAGTGAAGGCGTAATCGGTTGTGTCTTGTCGAGAACTTTGAACGGGCTTCCCGTCAAACACCTTGAGAGGGTCGACCGATTAAACGGGTTGTTGTCCGAGCTGGTAGACTTGGTGTATCCCTTTTATCTCCCTGATACCCGATTTAACGGGTTTTGTCGCCTCGATCATCTTGTCATACGACCTTTCAATAGAACGCCTATAGTCAGATGGCGGCGATGGTACAGGGTCATATAGATTCTCAACGGTACGCACAACTTTCGCCGGATCTAGTGTCTTCTCGAAAGGTATCTCTGGCACTTTCGGTGCAAATTTTTTTTTCAACTCGGCCTCAACGGCTTCCCTGTTTTCCTCGACACTTTTTTCCCAAGGTAACTTCTCAATGGGCGGCTGTGGTTTCTCCTTTCTAGGTCTCTTCCTAGGCGGCGTACCGTTCCGCTTAACGGACGCTGTCTTACGCGGAGGATCTCGAGATGGTGGACTCACGCTGGGGTCCCTCTCAGGTAGGTGTGGACTTGGCTGCTCACGAGGACTGCTACCAGGAGGAGTCGATGGCATTTGCTGCTCATGTGTAGGAGTCGGCGGCCTTTGCAAAAGGACGGTGTACTTCTTCGGCCATAGGGCGAAACCGTGCTTGACATCGGCCAGTGTCCTCTCATCATCACCTCTAGGAATATCAAGCTCCACTGTTTCAAAACCCGGAACAACTTCATCCACCCCGACACGAAGACAGCCAGGTGGAATGGGCATATGATGGTGCATTGCTCCATCTTCACTTGGGTACACATAGCCGACCGCCACCTTAACGGACGCGGTCCTGAATAACATATGTAGCTCGCAATCTGTCTTCTCCGTGATATAATCCACGGGGTAGCTTCCTCCACATCCGTCAAGATGCGAGGAACCGACACTGCTTCTTCGCTGAGATGGGGCAGCATCGGCTTGTGCATCCTATAGAAACAGCTGCTGATCAGGTGCCCTCTGATTTTTCTCAAGCGCCTCCACCCTAGTCCTCAATTCTGCTAACTCGTCGGCGCCCTTCTTCTTCTTTCGCGAACGGCTTCTATAAGTGTCAGCGGACTCCGGGAACGCTTCCTTCATGGTGAGACCTGGGCGAGCTCGTACCCGTCCAACGTGTTTAGGATTCCCCAGAGCGAGTGTCAGCTCGTCATTCTCTCTATCGGGAATGTACTCTCCCTTTCGAACCTTTTCAATTGCAGTTACAAGCTTCGGTACGATTTCCTCAATTTTTTCCTTCCATTTTCCCTGCGCAACGATCAACCCTGTCTTTGGGTCCAACCCTGCCCCATGAGCGAACAACCAGAACTTGGACCGTTCGGGCCAGTCCCATGTCTGTGGAGTGATTCCTGCATTCATCAGTTTATTTTCAAACTCTGTCCACTTCGGAATGGCACTCTTGTAGCCACCTGACCCCAAATGATGCGGAAGTTTCTTCTTTGAAGCATTTTCGGTATTTTTCTTTGATCGGGACACAAAAGTAGACGATTGCTTATACCTCTTAAATGCGGGCCAGTGATCTTTTATCTTCACTAGATTACTGGATCTTTTATCATCGAATACTGGATCTTCTTCCTTATATTTGTCCCATAAATTTTTCTTCCAGGTCTGGAATTGTATGGCCATCTTCTTCCATGTCCATTCCTTGACTTTATCCTTCTGGCCTTCCGTCATGTCTTCCGGTAGGCTGAACATTGTCAGTAGCGTGTCCCAAAGAAATTGTTTCAGCGTGTCGTTGACATAACTAGCACCACTCTCCGCGTTCTTCGGCTTATGCCACTCTTGAATGTTGATCGGTACATGGTCCCTAACAAGAACTCCATATTGACTTGTAAATTTGCGGCAGTGCTCTTTCGGATGCTCTGGTTCACCATTAGCCTTGAATGCCGTGAGGGCTAACCTGCCCTCACCCTTTAGCACCCGCGTCGGGCCTCGTTTTGATCTAACAGACTTGCTCGATGATCCAGAAGGCTAAAAGAAAAAATTATTCGTTAATAAGTGCAATACAAATAAATGAATGCATCTAGGGATGAACATAGACTAATTGATACATAGATATACACCTCCCCGGTGTTTGTGATGGACACTTCATTGTCTCTTCTAATTTGTTCAGACTCAAGTCCCTCGCCGAAATCATTCAGAAAGTCTTGGAACTCGTTGTCATCTCCATCGGGTTCCGGACCACGGGCACTCTCATAGATCAATTTCTGCACCGCTTCTTCCCCCTCCTCATCTCGGACGAAGGTGCCGTCCTCCATACCTCAATGTCACTACAAAATTAAGAAAGCAATTGTATAACAATTGAAATGAAGGAAGCAATAACCCTAACCCTAACACTCGGCGCTACTCGTCTCGCTCTTCTCTCTTTTTCTTGACCCTAACCCTAACACTCGGCGCTCCTCCTCTCGCAAGCACACAGACGGCAACAACAACGGAGAAAAAAAAGAGAGAAGGAACTAGTAAATCAAGCGAGGCTACCGGAGTCACGCGGCCATCAAGCGATGGGCCTCCGCATCAAGAAAATTCGCACAACTAACTTGTCCCGAATCCAACAGAGTATTTCTGCAAAAGAGGATGGAATCAGGCTCCACAACGACTATTTCTGCAAAGAAGGACCTCCCATCTAGGCGGCCTGTATAGGAGAAAATGCCCTACACTGCTCATGTTACCTGCATTTTGCCCTATCAATCAAAAACAAAATTACCAATATGTACAAACTCTTTCCAATTGACAGAAATTTAAGCTTGTAAAGATGCCTCACGGGTGAACTTGTTGGGCTCCTGCTGAGGGGGGCGGTGCGAGGCGGCGTGATTGGGGGCTACCTGCAGCGTGTGCGGCGGCCGGGCAGCGTGCTTGGGGGCGGCGAGCGCGAGGGCAGCCTCCCGTGCGCGACGGCGTGCTTGGGGTAGCATGCAGCATGTGCGGCGACGTGATTGGAGGCGGCCTGCTTGGGGGCGGCGTGCGCGGGGTGGCCTGGCAGCGTGCGGCGGCGTTTGGGGTTGGGGGGGATCGTGTATAGGCGACTCCTACACACCCACGGCATGGGAGGACGCGCGGCAGCCAGGGAGGGGAGGGCGCGCGGCGGCCAAGCATTTCGTCGAACGGCTTGCCCGCGTGCGTGAGGGGAGGGCGCCAGCGGCGCCTGCCGGCAGTCGACGCGCGCGGGCTCCTCCCAGCGAGGCGCGTGGCAGCGAGGGAGGCGAGGGAGGGCGGCGAGGAGGGCGGCAAGGGAGGAGCTCACCTCGGGTTGGCGGCGGCCGTTGTGGCGCGTGAGGGCGCTGCCGGCCGGAGGAGGGGACGCCGGCGTTGTGGCGCGGGAGGCACGGGAGGGAGGCGAGGCGAGGGGGAGCGGCGGGGGACGACGGCGTGGTCCTCGTGGCGCGTGGCAACGACGGCGGACACGGCAGCGCGGCGTGGTCTGGCGACGGCGAGAGGGCTTCTGCGCGCGGCAAGTGTGTTGATTTGGGAAATTTTTCCCCGCGCGGCTAAGTGTGAAGGAGGAGAACCCCTTTGGTACCGGTTGGTACCACCAACCGGTACGAAAGGCCTACCTTTCGTACCGGTTGTGCCAAAGGTTTTTTTTTGTTTTTTGTTTTTGTTTTTCTGTTTTCTTTTCTTTTGCTGTTTCTTTGGTGTTTCTTTTCTTTTCTTTTTCTTTTCTATTTCTTTTCTTTTCTTTTTCTGTTTCTTTTTCTGTTTCTTTGTTGTTTCTTTTCTTTTCTTTTTCTGTTTCTTTGCTGTTTCTTTTCTTTTCTGTTTCTTTTCTTTTCTTTTTATTTTCTTTTTATTTTCTTTTCTATTTCTTTTCTATTTATTTTTTATGTTGCTTTTCTATTTATTTTCTTTTCTGTTTCTTTTCTATTTATTTTTTCTATTGCTTTTCTATTTATTTTCTTTTCTATTTATTGTTTCTATTTCTTTCTTTACTCCCGTCATGACGCCGTTCGCGCGGGAAAGTTTCCCGCCCCGACGTCGCGCAGGAAACTTTCCCGCCACGACGCCGCGCGTGGGAGAAAAAAGGCGAGAAAGAAAGGGCGGAAATAAAATTTTATTACGATTGAACTCGAATTAAAAGTACATAGCTCAACTGAAAATTAAGATACATGGCCACATTTGACTGTTGGAGTCATTCAGTCATACTCGTGCCTAACCCTATAATACTCGCCACTGTAGTCATCGTAGTCGCCGTCATCATCGTTGCTGGCATCGGGGTCGCGGTAGTCGAACCTCGGCGGGAGAGCACGCGTGGGCTGGGACTGAGGGTAGCGCAGGCGGGGGCCACGGTAGGCCATGACGCCCTGGAGAGTCCGGTCGCGCCACCACAGCCGACGCCCGGCCTCGTTGAAGTTCGAAGGAGGCGGGCCGCCCTCCTCGTGCCTGGCAAGCGCCCTCTCACGCCGATTGATGAAGAAGCTTTCCCAAGTTGGGCTGTAGTCGGGATGCCACTGGGGATTCCTCCGCTGCTCTGGCGTGAGCTCGAAGTAGTAGTGGTTCGTGATGGCCATCTCGCGCGCCACACCTAGAGGGACTGGAGGGACCGGTACGCCTCCGACGCTTAGCAACCAGCCGGTCGGGACGCGGTAGCCCGGCGGGCAGGGGTAGTTCGAGGCGCAAAGCGCCTCCGCCTCCCGGGGGGTTAGAGATACGATGGAAGCCATGGGAGAGAATGATGAGGTTTGCAGATATGAGTCTAGATGTGATATGTAAATGGAGGCCAAGCCTACATATATATAGTGAAAAAATGGCGGGAAGACAGAGGCGGGAACCGGTGGAAAGCGCGGGAAGAAAATAGGCGGGAAACCTTTAGTACCGGCTGGTGGGTGCAACCGGTACTAAAGGTGGTTTTTCTGTCATGTAACAAAACTGTCGGTGGGATAAGGACGCGTGGGTAACATTTAGTACCGGCTGGTGGGTACAACCGGTACTAAAGCTGTCGGCAGGATAAGGACGCCCTGCTCGATGAGATAAAGCATGTAGTGCACGACGCCCTATCGGAGGAAGAAGACAATGTAGAAGCGGCGCCGTGCCTATAAAAGGAGCATCGATACGCCATGGCAAGCAGCTCAACAAGCCAGCATGGATGGAGAGTTTCATCACCATGCATGGAAGAAAGGGTTGGGAAATCTCCTGTGGCGGAATTTCTCGAAGATGCCCTTGGTGCACACGCCCTATGGCATCTTCGGAAGTTCCGCCTCGGAAAAATTTCCCTGCAAGCCCGTGAAAGACTCCATCTCCTCTAACAATGTTGGGGAAAGGGTTGGGAAATCTCCCGTGGCGGAACTTGTTGAAGATGCCCTTGGTGCACACGCCCTATGGCATCTTCGGAAGTTCCGCCTCGGAAAAATTTCCCTGCAAGCCCGTGAAAGACTCCATCTCCTCTAACAATGTTGGGGAAAGGGTTGGGAAATCTCCCGTGGTGGAACTTCTCGAATATGCCCTTGGTGCACATGCCCTATATATGGCATATTCGGAAGTTCCGCCTCGGAAAAATTTCCCTGCAAGCCCGTGAAAGCTACTTAACTAGTAAAACAATCCAACCATATCCATTGTTAATATCTTACATACAGTAACATCATTACACAAAAGTGATTTCCATATTGAGATACACAAGTTATGATCCCTATATCTAGCTAGTCTTCTGAGTTTTCTTCGTCCGTTTCCCTTTCTTCTGACTGCGACGCAACCATGGACATTCTTCATTATTTAAGATGATGCTTGGGTCAATTTTTATCTTGAAGGGTGGAATATCATCAAACTTATTATAATCTTCTGACATGTCTGTCTTGTCCTCTACTCCCACGATGTTTCTTTTTCCTGAAAGAACTATGTGCCGCTTTGGCTCATCGTATGATGTGTCCTCTTGCCTTTCTTTTTTTTCGGTTTGCTAGACATGTCCTTCACATATAAAACCTGAGCCACTTCACTGGCTAGGACGAATGGTTCGGTGTCGTACCCTAGATTCTTGAAATCCACTGTAGTCATTCCGTACTGCGGGTCTACCTGTACCCCGTCTTTCAGGTTGAACCATTTGCACCGGAACAAAGGGACCTTGAAATTAGGTCCATAGTCAAGTTCCCATATCTCCTCTATGTACCCATAATATGTGACCTTGTTCCCATTGCCATCTTCTGCATCAAAGCGGACACCACTATTTTGGTTGGTGCTCTTTTTGTCTTGGGCGAATGTGTAAAATGTGTTCCCATTAATCTCGTACCCTTGAAAAGTCGATATAGTCAAAGATGGTTGCTTGGCCAACAAGTACAGCTGCTCGTCATCGGTGACATTCATGAGACGTGTTTGCAACCAACCGCCGAAAGTCTTCATGTGTTCTCCAACAATCCAATCTTCACGTTGCTCCGGGTATTTAGAGCGTAAGATATCCTTGTGTTCCTCTTTGTACGGAGCCACCAAGATGGAATTATGTAGAACTGTGTAGTGTGCTTGACTGAAAGAATGTCCGTCCATACACGTTGTTGATTTCTTTCCTAGCGTGCCTTTTCCACGCAGTCTTCCCTCATAGCGCGATTCAGGAACACCGATCGGCTTAAGGTCAGGAATAAAGTCAACACAAAACTCAATGACCTCCTCTGTTCCATAGCCCTTGGAGATGCTTCCTTCTGGCCTAGCACGGTTATGAACATACTTTTTTAAGACTCCCATGAATCTCTCAAAGGGGAACATGTTGTGTAGAAATACAGGACCGAGAACGCCAATCTCTTCGACCAGGTGAACTAGGAGATGTGTCATAATATTGAAGAAGGATGGTGGGAACACCAACTCGAAGCTGACTAGACATTGGACCACATCCTTCTGTAAATTTTGTAGAGTAAGTGGATCGATCACCTTCTGAGAAATTGCATTGAGGAACGCACATAGCTTCACAATGGGTACTCGAACATTTTCAGCGAGAAGCCCCCTCAATGCAAGCTGGAAGTAATTGTGTCATAATCACGTGGCGAGTCATGAGACTTTTGGTTTTGAAACTTTTTCTACGACATGTTTATTATTCCCTTTATATTCGACGAGAAGCCAGACGGGACCTTGATGCTACTCAGGACTTCAAAAAAGATCTCCTTCTCCTCTTTGGTAAGAGCGTAGCTGGCAGGACCTTGATACTTCTCTGGATTTAGGTTGTTTCCTTCGTGGATACTTTGCTGGTCCTGCCGTGCATCTGGTGTATCTTTTGTCTTCCCATACACGCCCAAGAAGTTTAGCAGGTTCACGCAAAGATTTTTCGTCACGTGCATCACGTCGATTGCAGAGTGAACCTCTAAGAATTTCCAGTATGGTAGCTCCCAAAATATCGACTTCTTCTTCCACATGGGTACGTGTCCGTCAACATCATGCGGAACAGATTGTTCGCCAGGACCCTTTCCAAAGATCACTTTTAAATCCTTGACCATATCATATATAACTTCCCCAGTAGGGCGGGTAGGCTTCGTTCGGTTATCTGCCTCACCTCCGAAATGCTTTCCTCTCTTTCTTACGTGATGTTGTTTTGGAAGAAATCGACGATGCCCCAGGTACACATTCTTGTTTCCCAAATAATTACTGTCAGTCTCACCTAAACAGTGTGTGCATGCATTGTATCCCTTGTTTGACTGCCCTGAAATGTTACCAAGAGCAGGCCAACCATTGATGGTTACAAATAACAACGCTCGTAGGTTAAATTCCTTTTGTTCGTGCTCATCCCACACAGGTACACCTTCGTCACGCCACAACTCTAAAAGTTCTTCAACCAATGGCCTCAGGTACACATCAATGTCGTTGCCGGGTTGCTTCGGGCCCTGGATGAGCACTGGCATCATAATGAACTTCCGCTTCATGCACAACCAAGGAGGAAGGTTATAGATACATAGAGTCACTGGCCATGTGCTATGACTGGAGCTCTGCTCCCCGAAAGGATTAAAGCCATCTGTACTTAGACCAAATCTTAAGTTCCTTGCGTCATCTGAAAATGACTTGAACTCTCTGTCGATTTTTCTCCACTGCGACCCGTCAGCGGGGTGTCTCAGCATCAAATCTTTCTTACGGTCCTCTTTGTGCCATCGCAACAACTTGGCATGCTCTTTGTTCTGGAACAAACGTTTCAACCGTGGTATTATAGGAGCATACCATATCACCTTCGCAGGAACCCTCTTCCTGGGGGTGGACTCGCCCTCAACATCGCTAGGGTCATCTCGCCTGATCTTATACCTCAATGCACTACATACAGGGCATGCATTCAAATTCTCGTACTCCCCGCGGTAGAGGATGCAGTTATTGATGCATGCATGTATCTTCTGCACCTCTAATCCTAGAGGGCAGACAACCTACTTTGCTTCGTACGTAGTAGAGGGCAATACGTTCTCCCCTGGAAGCATCTTCTTTATTATTTTCAGCAACTTTTCAAATCCCTTGTCAGAAGTACCATTCTCTGCCTTCCACTGCAGCAATTCCAGCGTGGTAGCCAGCTTTTTTCTGACCATTCTCGCAATTTGGGTACAACAGTTTGTTGTGATCCTCTAACATTTTCTCCAACTTCAACCTCTCCTTTTCATTTCCGCAGTTCATCTTCGCATCAAGAATGGCCCGACCCAAATCGTCATCCGGGTCATCAAATATCGGCTCATCGAAAATGGGCTCTTCTTCAGCTTCGTCTTCCCCCATTCTACTATCACCGTCTTCAGTGAATAAGGGATAGTTGTCACTATCCTCTTCTTCTTCGTTGTCTTCCAATATAACCCCTCTTTCTCCGTGCTTGGTCCAACAATTATAGCTGGGCATGAAACCGTTCTCCAGCAGGTGGACGTGAAGGGTCTTTGAGGTAGAGTAATCCTTCATATTCTTACAGGAACTACATGGACAATACATGAAACCATTCGACCGCCTGTTTGCCTCAGCCACGCTGAGAAAATAATGCATGCCATTAATGAACTCGGGATGGCACCGGTCACCGTACATCCATTGTCGACTCATCTGCATTTTATATGTATATCAAAAATCATTAAGTACACAACATCGTGGATATATGAGTGACCAACTTAATTAATTAATATTCAAGTTCATCACATAAAACTAATTGTTTTTATAAAAAAGAAGAGGGGCTCACCGAGGTGGTACCGTGCCGGCTAGGGGACGACGCTGGCGATCGACGACGGTAAGGACGGGAATGATACTAATTAAAACCTACAAAACATACCATAATTTCAGCTCAAATTGCATATAAAAAAATAAAATCACTAACTTAGGCATTTCATCGAACACCTTGCTTGCACTACAAAATAGTACGAGTTAAAACTACCAAAGAAATGAGCTAAATTAGGAACGCCGGAAGGAAGGATGATATTGCTAACCCTTAGATAGATGGGTGCCATTAATCTTGTTAAAATGGTGGAGAAAAATGAAGATTATTGGAGTGTGAGAGGTGCAAAATATTTGGAAATGTGAGAGAGGATGAGAAGGAAATGAGATATGTGATACGTCTCCGACGTATCGATAATTTCTTATGTTCCATGCCACATTATTGATGTTATCTACATGTTTTATGCACACTTTATGTCATATTCGTGCATTTTCTGGAACTAACCTATTAACAAGATGCCGAAGTGCCGATTCTTTGTTTTTCTGCTATTTTTGGTTTCAGAAATCCTAGTAAGGAAATATTCTCGGAATTGGACGAAATCAAAGCCCAGGGGCCTATTTTCTCACGAAGCTTCCAGAAGTCCGAAGGAGAGACGAAGAGGGGCCACGGAGGGGCCACACCATAGGGCGGCGCGGCCCCCCCCTTGGCCGCGCCGGCCTGTAGTGTGGGGCCCCTGTGCCGCCTCTTGACCTGCCCTTCCGCCTATAAAAAGTCTCCGTGACGAAACCCCCAGTACCGAGAGCCACGATACAGAAAACCTTCCAGAGACGCCGCCGCCGCCGATCCCATCTCGGGGGATCCAGGAGATCGCCTCCGGCACCCTGCCGGAGAGGGGAATCATCTCCCGGAGGACTCTACGCCGCCATGGTCGCCTCCGGAGTGATGTGTGAGTAGTCTACCCCTGGACTATGGGTCCATAGCAGTAGCTAGATGGTTGTCTTCTCCCCATTGTGCTATCATTGTCGGATCTTGTGAGCTGCCTAACATGATCAAGATCATCTATCTGTAATTCTATATGTTGCGTTTGTTGGGATCCGATGAATAGAGAATACTTGTTATGTTGATTATCAAAGTTATATCTATGTGTTGTTTATGATCTTGCATGCTCTCCGTTATTAGTAGATGCTCTGGCCAAGTTGATGCTAGTAACTCCAAGAGGGAGTATTTATGCTCGATAGTGGGTTCATGTCTCTGTGAATCTGGAGGAGTGACAAGAACCACTAAGGTTACGGATGTGCTGTTGCCACTAGGGATAAAACATTAGTGCTATGTTCAAGGATGTAGTCACTAGTTACATTACGCACCATACTTAATGCAATTGTCTGTTGTTAGCAACTTAATACTGGAGGGGTTCGGATGATAACTTTGAAGGTGGACTTTTTAGGCATAGATGCAGTTGGATGACGGTCTATGTACTTTGTCGTAATGCCCAATTAAATCTCACTATACTCATCATGATATGTATGTGCATGGTCATGCCCTCTTTATTTGTCAATTGCCCAACTGTAATTTGTTCACCCAACATGCTGTTCGTCTTATGGGAGAGACACCTCTAGTGAACTGTGGACCCCGGTCCAATTCTCTTTACTGAAATACAATCTACTGCAATACTTGTTCTACTGTTTTCTGCAAACAATCATCTTCCACACAATACGGTTAACTCTTTGTTACAGCAAGCCGGTGAGATTGACAACCTGACTGTTTCGTTGGGGCAAAGTACTTTGGTTGTGTTGTGCAGGTTCCACGTTGGCGCCGGAATCCCTGGTGTTGCGCCGCACTACATCCCGCCGCCATCAACCTTCAACGTGCTTCTTGGCTCCTCCTGGTTCGATAAACCTTGGTTTCTTTCGAGGGAAAACTTGCTGCTGTGCGCATCATACCTTCCTCTTGGGGTTGCCCAACGAACGTGTGAAATACACGCCATCAAGCTCTTTTCTCGGCGCCGTTGCCGGGGAGATCAAGACACGCTGCAAGGGGAGTCTCCACTTCTCAATCTCTTTACTTTGTTTTTGTCTTGCTTAGTTTTATTTACTACTTTGTTTGCTGCACTAAATCAAAATACAAAAAAATTAGTTGCTAGTTTTACTTTATTTGCTATCTTGTTTGCTATATCAAAAACACAAAAAAATTAGTTTACTTGCATTTACTTTATCTAGTTTGCTTTATTTACTGTTGCTAAAATGGCCAACGCTGAAAATACTAAGTTGTGTGACTTCACAACCACAAATAATAATGATTTCTTATGCACACCTATTGCTCCACCTGCTACTACAGCAGAATTCTTTGAAATTAAACCTGCTTTTGAATCTTGTTATGCGAGAGCAATTTTCTCAGTGTTAGTTCTGATGATGCTGCTGCCCATCTTAATAATTTTGTTGAACTATGTGAAATGCAAAAATATAAAGATGTAGATGGTGATATTATTAAACTAAAATTGTTCCCTTTCTCATTAAGAGGAAGAGCTAAAGATTGGTTGCTATCTCTGCCTAAGAATAGTATTGATTCATGGACTAAATGCAAGGATGCTTTTATTGGTAGATATTATCCCCCTGCTAAAATTATATCTTTGAGGAGTAGCATAATGAATTTTAAACAATTAGATACTGAACATGTTCCTCAAGCTTGGGAAAGAATGAAATCTCTGGTTAAAAATTGCCCAACCCATGGACTGACTACTTGGATGATCATCCAAACCTTCTATGCAGGACTAAATTTTTCTTCACGGAATTTATTGGATTTAGCTGCTGGAGGTACCTTTATGTCCATCACTCTTGGTGAAGCAACAAAGCTTCTTGATAATATGATGATCAACTACTCTGAATGGCACACGGAAAGGGCTCCACAAGGTAAGAAGGTAAATTCTGTCAAAGAAACCTCTTCCTTGAGTGATAAGATTGATGCTATTATGTCTATGCTTGTGAATGATAGGACTAATATTGATCCTAATAATGTTCCGTTAGCTTCATTGGTTGCACAAGAAGAACATGTTGATGTAAACTTCATTAAAAATAATAATTTCAACAACAATGCTTACTCTAACAATTCTAGTAACAACTATAGGCCATATCCTTATAATAATGGCAACGGTTATGGTAATTCTTATGGTAATTCTTACAACAATAATAGGAATTCACCCCCTGGACTTGAAGCCATGCTTAAAGAATTTATTAGTACACAAACTGCTTTTAACAAATCTGTTGAAGAAAAGCTTGGGAAAATTGATATACTTGCTTCTAAAGTCGATAGTCTTGCTGCTGATGTTGATCTTTTGAAATCAAAAGTTTTGCCTAATGAGAATCATCATAATAAAATTACTACTACAGCAAATGCCATTCAAGTTAGAATTAATGAGAATATAAGATTAATGGCTGAACTGCGTGCTAGGTGGGATAGAGAAGAAAATGAAAAACTAGCTAAAGAAAAGAATATAGCTAAAGTTTGGACTATTACCACCACCAGTAATGCTAATGCTACACATGTTGCTGCACCTCCTACTCATACTAATAAAAGAATTGGTGTTAGCAATGTTTCCACTTCTAATGCAAAGCGCGAAAAACTGCCTGAAACTGCTAAAACTGCTGAAACCGCTGTGATAAAGTCGCTGAAATTTTTTCCAACATTGGGGATGATGATCCCATTGCTTTAGATTATAATGGTTTGAATTTTGATGATTGCCACATCTCTGAAGTTATAAAGTTCTTGCAAAAACTTGCTAAAAGTCCTAATGCTAGTGCTATAAATTTGGCTTTTACACATCATATTACAAATGCTCTTATAAAAGCTAGAGAAGAGAAACTAGAGCGTGAAGCCTCTATTCCTAAAAAGTTAGAGGATGGTTGGGAGCCCATCATTAAGATGAAGATTAAAGATTTTGATTGTAATGCTTTATGTGATCTTGGTGCAAGTATTTCTGTTATGCCTAAGAAAATTTATAATATGCTTGACTTGCCACCGCTGAAAAATTGTTATTTGGATGTTAATCTTGCTGATCATTCTACAAAGAAACCTTTGGGGAAAGTTGATAATGTTCGCATTACCGTTAACAATAACCTTGTTCCCGTTGATTTTGTTGTCTTGGATATTGAATGCAATGCATCTTGTCCCATTATATTGGGAAGACCTTTTCTTCGAACTGTTGGTGCTTTTATTGATATGAAGGAAGGTAATATAAAATATCAATTTCCTCTCAAGAAAGGTATGGAACACTTCCCTAGAAAGAGAATGAAGGTACCTTTTGACTCTATTATGAGAACAAATTATGATGTTGACACTTCGTCTCTTGATAATACTTGATACACACTTTCGCGCCTAGCTGAAAGGCGTTAAAGAAAAGCGCTTATGGGAGACAACCCATGTTTTTACCTACAGTACTTTGTTTTTATTTTGTGTCTTGGAAGTTGTTTACTACTGTAGCAACCTCTCCTTATCTTAGTTTTGTGTTTTATTGTGCCAAGTTAAGCCGTTGATAGAAAAGTAAGTACTAGATTTGGATTACTGCACAGTTCCAGATTTCTTTGCTGTCACGAATCTGGGTCCACCTCCCTGTAGGTAGCTCAGAAAATTAAGCCAATTTACGTGCATGATCCTCAGATATGTACGCAACTTTCATTCAATTTGAGCATTTTCATTTGAGCAAGTCTGGTGCCATTTTAAAATTCGTCAATACGAACTGTTCTGTTTTGACAGATTCTGCCTTTTATTTCGCATTGCCTCTTTCGCTATGTTGGATGAATTTCTTTGATCCACTAATGTCCAGTAGCATTATGCAATGTCCAGAAGTGTTAAGAATGATTGTGTCACCTCTGAATATGTCAATTTATATTGTGCACTAACCCTCTAATGAGTTGTTTCGAGTTTGGTGTGGAGGAAGTTTTCAAGGATCAAGAGAGGAGTATGATGCAACATGATCAAGGAGAGTGAAAGCTCTAAGCTTGGGGATGCACCCGGTGGTTCACCCCTGCATATATCAAGAAGACTCAAGCATCTAAGCTTGGGGATGCCCAAGGCATCCCCTTCTTCATCGACAACATTATCAGGTTCCTCCCCTGAAACTATATTTTTATTCCGTCACATCTTATGTGCTTTTTCTTGGAGCGTCGGTTTGTTTTTGTTTTTTGTTTTGTTTGAATAAAATGGATCCTAGCATTCACTTTATGGGAGAGATACACGCTCCGCTGTAGCATATGGACAAGTATGTCCTTGGTTTCTACTCATAGTATTCATGGCGAAGTTTCTCCTTCGTTAAATTGTTATATGGTTGGAATTGGAAAATGATACATGTAGTAATTGCTATAAATGTCTTGGGTAATGTGATACTTGGCAATTATTGTGCTCATGATTAAGCTCTTGCATCATATGCTTTGCACCCATTAATGAAGAAATACATAGAGCATGCTAAAATTTGGTTTGCATATTTGGTCTCTCTAAGGTCTAGATAATTTCTAGTATTGAGTTTGAACAACAAGGAAGACGGTGTAGAGTCTTATAATGTTTTCAATATGTCTTTTATGTGAGTTTTGCTGCACCGGTTCATCCTTGTGTTTGTTTCAAATAAGCCTTGCTAGCCTAAACCTTGTATCGAGAGGGAATACTTCTCATGCATCCAAATCCTTGAGCCAACCACTATGCCATTTGTATCCACCATACCTACCTATACTACATGGTATTTTTCCGCCATTCCAAAGTAAATTGCTTGAGTGCTACCTTTAAAATTCCATCATTCACCTTTGCAATATATAGCTCATGGGACAAATAGCTTAAAAACTATTGTGGTATTGAATATGTAATTATGCACTTTATCTCTTATTAAGTTGCTTGTTGTGCGATAACCATGTTCACTGGGGACGCCATCAACTTTTCATTGTTGAATTTCATGTGAGTTGCTATGCATGTTCGTCTTGTCTGAAGTAAGAGAGATCTACCACCATATGGTTAAGCATGCATATGTTAGAGAAGAACATTGGGCCGCTAACTAAAGCCATGCTCCATGGTGGAAGTTTCAGTTTTGGACAACAATCCTCAAATCTCAAATGAGAAAATTATTAATTGTTGGTATATGCTTATGCATAAAAGAGGAGTCCATTATCTGTTGTCTATGTTGTCCCGGTATGGATGTCTAAGTTGAAGAATAATCAATAGCGAGAAATCCAATGCGAGCTTTCTCCTTAGACCTTTGTACAGGCGGCATAGAGGTACCCCTTTGTGACACTTGGTAAAAACAATGCATTGTGATGACCCGGTAGTCCAAGCTAATTAGGACAAGGTGCGGGCACTATTAGTACACTATGCATGAGGCTTGCAACTTATAAGATATAATTTACATGATGCATATGCTTTATTACTACCGTTGACAAAATTGTTTCATGTTTTCAAAATCAAAGCTCTAGCACAAATATAGCAATCGATGCTTTTCCTCTATGGAGGACCATTCTTTTACTTTCAATGTTGAGTCAGTTCACCTATTTCTCTCCACCTCAAGAAGCAAACACTTGTGTGAACTGTGCATTGATTCCTACATACTTGCTTATTGCACTTATTATATTACTCTATGTTGACAATATCCATGAGATATACATGTTACAAGTTGAAAGCAACCGCTGAAACTTAATCTTCTTTTGTGTTGCTTCAATATCTCTACTTTGAATTATTGCTTTATGAGTTAACTCTTATGCAAGACTTATTGATGCTTGTCTTGAAGTGCTATTCATGAAAAGTCTTTGCTATATGATTCACTTGTTTACTCATGTCATATACATTGTTTCGATCGCTGCATTCACTACATATGCTTTACAAATAGTATGATCAAGATTATGATGGCATGTCACTCCAGAAATTATCTGTGTTATCGTTTTACCTGCTCGGGACGAGCAGAACTAAGCTTGGGGATGCTGATACGTCTCCGACGTATCGATAATTTCTTATGTTCCATGCCACATTATTGATGTTATCTACATGTTTTATGCACACTTTATGTCATATTCGTGCATTTTCTGGAACTAACCTATTAACAAGATGCCGAAGTGCCGATTCTTTGTTTCTGCTGTTTTTGGTTTCAGAAATCCTAGTAAGGAAATATTCTCGGAATTGGACGAAATCAAAGCCCAGGGGCCTATTTTCTCACGAAGCTTCCAGAAGTCCGAAGGAGAGACGAAGAGGGGCCACGGAGGGGCCACACCATAGGCGGCGCGGCCCCCCGCTTGGCCGCGCCGGCCTGTGGTGTGGGGCCCCGTGCCGCCTCTTGACCTGCCCTTCCGCCTATAAAAAGTCTCCGTGACGAAACCCCCAGTACCGAGAGCCACGATACGGAAAACCTTCCAGAGACGCCGCCGCCGCCGATCCCATCTCGGGGGATCCAGGAGATCGCCTCTGGCACCCTGCCGGAGAGGGGAATCATCTCCCGGAGGACTCTACGCCGCCATGGTCGCCTCCGGAGTGATGTGTGAGTAGTCTACCCCTGGACTATGGGTCCATAGCAGTAGCTAGATGGTTGTCTTCTCCCCATTGTGCTATCATTGTCGGATCTTGTGAGCTGCCTAACATGATCAAGATCATCTATCTGTAATTCTATATGTTGCGTTTGTTGGGATCCGATGAATAGAGAATACTTGTTATGTTGATTATCAAAGTTATATCTATGTGTTGTTTATGATCTTGCATGCTCTCCGTTATTAGTAGATGCTCTGGCCAAGTTGATGCTAGTAACTCCAAGAGGGAGTATTTATGCTCGATAGTGGGTTCATGTCTCTGTGAATCTGGAGGAGTGACAAGAACCACTAAGGTTACGGATGTGCTGTTGCCACTAGGGATAAAACATTAGTGCTATGTTCAAGGATGTAGTCACTAGTTACATTACGCACCATACTTAATGCAATTGTCTGTTGTTAGCAACTTAATACCGGGAGGGTTCGGATGATAACCTGAAGGTGGACTTTTTAGGCATAGATGCAGTTGGATGACGGTCTATGTACTTTGTCGTAATGCCCAATTAAATCTCACTATACTCATCATGATATGTATGTGCATGGTCATGCCCTCTTTATTTGTCAATTGCCCAACTGTAATTTGTTCACCCAACATGATGTTCGTCTTATGGGAGAGACACCTCTAGTGAACTGTGGACCCCGGTCCAATTATCTTTACTGAAATACAATCTACTGCAATACTTGTTCTACTGTTTTCTGCAAACAATCATCTTCCACACAATACGGTTAACTCTTTGTTACAGCAAGCCGGTGAGATTGACAACCTCACTGTTTCGTTGGGGCAAAGTACTTTGGTTGTGTTGTGCAGGTTCCACGTTGGCGCCGGAATCCCTGGTGTTGCGCCGCACTACATCCCGCCGCCATCAACCTTCAACGTGCTTCTTGGCTCCTCCTGGTTCGATAAACCTTGGTTTCTTTCTGAGGGAAAACTTGTTGCTGTGCGCATCATACCTTCCTCTTGGGGTTGCCCAACGAACGTGTGAAATACACGCCATCAATATGCAGGGAGCTCGGGCGCGCGGCGGCGCGCTGATATAGGGCATGGACCCTTTAGTACCGGTTCCTTACATGAACCGGTACTAAAGGTGCAGCCTTGGCCCCACCACCGCCTGGAAACTGGGCAGAAACCCTTTCATACCGGTTCGTAACACGAACCGGTATTAAAGGTCCATAACAAACCGGTATAGATGTCCCACCCCTGGAACCGGTATTAATAACGCCTTTCGTACCGGTTCGTAAGGGAACCGGTACTAAAGGCTTAGATGGATGAGAGGTTTTCTACTAGTGTTAGTGCATATTGCGACTCAAAATTTGACACTAACAAGTATATGCTCTTGCGCATGTAGATCGCATCACTGCTGGTTTTGAACAATAAACCACCTTAAAACAATCTCAGCAAATTGAGGGTGCAGTGCGAGAGATAAAAGATGGCCCATGAACAAAATATTTTAGTGTTAAATCACCGAGTAGCATGTGTATATGTCAAAGATACTTCATTTCCTCCCTAAAAGAAATTTTAGACATGTGCTTCTAACTGTGAAATGATGCTCATGAACACTTGAAAGACTTGGGCCATATATGTTACAGTTTGCACTTACACAATTACTACATAAAAATGATATCCACCGTAAGGTAGTTGAATATGCATGCTCATTCGTCTTCTGAGCCAAGTTGTTGTACAAACTACAAACAAAGGTAGAAAAAATCACACATCAACTAAAAAATAAGATGAAATGGCGTGTGTACTCTTGTAGCATGTATACCTCAAGATATGATCACCAGAATCACCAAATGACACATCTAGAAATCAATCACAACAAGCCTATATGCTCACACTTATCTTGTAGCATGTATACCCGAAGAAACTCATCTCTTGTAGGATAACGTAGCATAGAAAACAAAAAATTTCCTACCGCGAACACGAAATCCAAGCCAAGATGCAATCTAGAAGACGGTAGCAACGAGGGGATTATCGAGTCTCACCCTTGAAGAGATTCCAAAGCCTACAAGATGAGGCTCTTGTTGCTGCGGTAGACGATCACTTGCCGCTTGCAAAAGCGCGTAGAAGATTTTGATCACGGCGCCACGAACGGGCAGCACCTCCGTACTCGGTCACACGTTCGGTTGTTGATGAAGACGACGTCCACCTCCCCGTTCCAGCGGGCAGCGGAAGTAGTAGCTCCTCTTGAATCCGATAGTACGACGGTGTGGTGTCGGTGGTGGTGGAGAAACCCGGCGGAGCTTCGCTAAGCGTGCGGGATGTGGTGGAGGAGAGAGGGCCGCTAGGGTTTGGGAGAGGGGGGCGCCGGCCACTAAGGGGTGCGGCCACCTTGTGGTCTTTGGGGTGGCCGGGCCCCTCCCCTTGGCCCCTCATTATATAGGTGGAAGCCCCAAGTGTTGGACTACAAGTCTCCGAATAAGACCCGAACCAAAAACCTTCCATGTGATAGGGAAACCTACCCAAGATGGGAATCCCACTTGGGTGGGATTCCCCCCTTCCATGTGGGGGGGGTGGCCGGCCCCCATAGGGGAGTCCACTTGGGACTCCTCCCCCTTAGGGTTGGCCGGCCATGGGAGGTGGAGTCCCT
Organism: Lolium perenne; assembly: GCF_019359855.2. NCBI lineage: Eukaryota > Viridiplantae > Streptophyta > Magnoliopsida > Poales > Poaceae > Lolium > Lolium perenne. Next base: position 195,986,831 of record NC_067249.2, read on the forward strand.
CCGGGACTCCGCCTTCCTTAGTGGTTTCTTCCGGACTTTTCTAGAACCTTCTAGAACCTTCCATAGAACCTTCCGGATCATTTTAAATCACATAAAATGACTTCCTATATATGAATCTTATTCTCCGGACCATTCCGGAACTCCTCGTGATGTCCGGGATCTCATCCGGGACTCCGAACAAATATTCGAACTCCATTCCATATTCAAGTTCTACCATTTCAACATCCAACTTTAAGTGTGTCACCCTACGGTTCGCCAACTATGCGGACATGGTTGAGTACTCACTCCGACCAATAACCAATAGCGGGATCTGGAGATCCATAATGGCTCCCACATATTCAACGATGACTTAGTGATCGAATGAACCATTCACATACGATACCAATTCCCTTTGTCACGCGATATTTTACTTGTCCGAGGTTTGATCATCGGTATCACTCTATACCTTGTTCAACCTCGTCTCCTGACAAGTACTCTTTACTCGTGCGTGGTATGTGGTCTCTTATGAACTTATTCATCTGCTTGCAAGAGATTAGTCGAGATACCACCGAGAGGGCCCAGAGTATATCTATCCGTCATCGGGATGGACAAATCCCTTTGTTGATCCATATGCCTCAACTCATACTTTCCGGATACTTAATCCCACCTTTATAACCACCCATTTACGTGATGGCGTTTGGTGTAATCAAAGTACCTTTCCGGTATAAGTGATTTACATGATCTCATGGTCATAAGGACTAGGTAACTATGTATCGAAAGCTTATAGCAAATAACTTAATGACGTGATCTTATGCTACGCTTAATTGGGTGTGTCCATTACATCATTCATATAATGATATAACCTTGTCATTAATAACATCCAATGTTCATGATTATGAAACTAATCATCTATTAATCAACAAGCTAGTTAAGAGGCTTACTAGGGACTCATTTGTTTGTTTACATAACACACATGTATCAATGTTTCGGTTAATACAATTATAGCATGGTATATAAACATTTATCATAAACATAAAGATATATAATAACCACTTTTATTATTGCCTCTTGGGCATATCTCCAACAGTCTCCCACTTGCACTAGAGTCAATAATCTAGATTACATTGTAAGGTACCTAACACCCATGGCATTCTGGTGTTGGTCATGCTTTGCCCTAGGGAGAGCTTTAGTCAACGGATCTGCTACATTCAGATCAGTGTGTACTTTGCAAATCTTTACTTCTCCATCTTCGATGTACTCGCGAATCAAATGATAACGCAGCTTGATATGCTTCAGCCTCTTGTGTGACCTTGGTTCTTGTGCATTGGCGATGGCACCCATGTTGTCACAGTAGATGACTGGTGGGTGCAATGCACGAGGAACCACACCGAGCTCTATAATGAACCTCTTCATCCATACCGCTCACGATGAAGCCTCTGAAGCCGCTATGTACTCCGATTCTGTTGAGGATTTCGCCACCGTGCACTTTGCTTCGAGCTTGCCCAGCTTCTGCAGCACCATTCAATATAAACACGTACCGGTGTGACTTAGAGTCATCGGGATCGGTGTTCCAACTTGCATCGGTGTAACTTGTTACAACGAGCTCTTGGTCACCTCCATAACAAAGAAAAATATCCTTACTTATTTTCAAGTACTTAGGTATATTCTTGACCGCTGTCCAGTGTTCCATTCCTGGATCACTTTGATATCTGCTAGTCAAACTAACAGCATGTGCTATATCCGGTCTTGTACATAGCATGGCATACATGATAGAGCCTACTGCCGAGGCATAGGGGATTTGACTCATCCTTTCTCTTTCTTCTGCCGTAGCCGGACCTTGAGTCTTACTCAAGACCTTGCCTCGTAACATAGGTAAGAATCCTTTCTTACTTTCGTCCATTCTAAACTTCTTTAGAATCTTGTCCAGATATGTACTCTGTGATAGCCCTATTAGACGTCTTGATCTATCTCTATAAATCTTGATGCCTAATATATACGATGCTTCACCAAGGTCTTTCATTGAAAAACTATTATTCAAATAACCCTTTACCTTTGCTTAATAGTTCTATATCATTCCCAATCAATAATATGTCATCTACATATAATATCAGGAATGCTACAGAGCTCCCACTCACTTTCTTGTAAGTACAGGCCTCTCCATGACACTGTATAAACCCGAAGTCTTTGATCACCTTATCAAAGCATCGGTTCCAACTTCTCGATGCTTGCTTCAGTCCATAGATTGAACGCTGAAGTTTGCATACTTTGTCAGCATTTTTAGGATCGACAAAACCTTTGGGTTGTACCATATACAACTCTTCCTCAATGTCTCCATTAAGGAACGCCGTTTTGACATCCATCTGCCAAATCTCATAATCGAAAAATGCAGCTATTGCTAATAAAATCCTTACAGATTTTAGCTTCGCTACAGGTGAGAAAGTCTCATCGTAGTCAACACCTTGAATTTGTCGGAAACCCTTTGCGACAAGTCGAGCTTTATAGACAGTAATATTACCATCAGCATCTGTTTTTCTCTTGAAGATCCATTTATTCTCGACAGCCTTGCGGCTATCAGGTAAGTCTACCAAAGTCCATACTTTGTTATCATACATGGATCCCATTTCGGATTTCATGGCTTCTTGCCATTTGTTGGAATCTGGGCTCATCATCACTTCTTCATACGTCGCAGGGTCTTCATCATTGTTGTCCACAATCATGACATTTAGACAAGGATCATACCAACTGAGGTGGCACGTTCCCTTGTCGATCTGCGAGGTTCGATAGCTATCTCATTTGAAGTTTCATGATCATTATCATTAGCTTCCTCTCATGTTGCGATGCGGCGGTACAGAACATCTTCCGATCTTTGCGCTACTCTGATCAACGAGCAGAGATTCTTCAATCTCATCTAGTTCTACTTTTCTTCCAGTCACTTCTTTAGTGAGAAATTCTTTCTCAAGAAAGGTTCCGTTCTTAGCAACAAATATCTTGCCTTCGGATCTGTGATAGAAAGTGTACCCTATAGTTTCCTTAGGGTATCCTATGAAGACGCATTTCTCCGCTTTGGGTTCTAGCTTGTCCGGTTGTAACTTTTTTACATAGGCTTCGCAACCCCAAACTTTAAGGAACGACAGCTTAGGTTTCTTATTAAACCATAATTCATACGGCGTCGTTTCAACGGATTTTGATGGTGCTCTATTTAAAGTGAATGCGGCTGTCTCTAATGCATAACTCCAAAATGATAACGGCAAATCAGTAAGAGACATCATAGAACGAACCATATCTAAGAGAGTTCGATTACGACGTTCGGACACACCGTTTCGTTGTGGTGTTCCCGGCGGTGTCAATTGTGAAAGTATTCCACATTTCTTTAAATGCATGCCAAACTCATAACTCAGATATTCACCTCCACAATCAGATCGTAGAAATTTAATCTTCTTGTTACGTTGATTTTCTACTTCACTTTGGAATTCCTTAAACTTATCGAAAGTTTCGGATTTATGTTTCATGAAATAGATATACCCATATCTACTCAGATCATCTGTGAAGGTTAGAACATAACGATAACCACCGCGCGATGCTACACTCATTGGTCCGCACACATCGGTATGTATGATTTCCAATAAGTCGATGGCTCGCTCCATAATACCGAGAGAATGGAGTCTTAGTCATTTTTCCCATCGGACATGCTTCGCATCTATCAAGTGACTCAAAGTCAAGTGATTCAAGTAATCCATCGGTATGGAGTTTCTTCATGCGTTTCACTCCAATATGACCAAGGCAGCGAGTGCCACATATAAGTAGAATTATCATTCAATTTAATTCGCTTAGCATCAATGTTATGTATATGTGTATCACTACTATCGAGATCTAACAGAAATAAGCCATTCTTTTCAGGTGCTCGACCATAAAAGATATTATTCATAAAAATAGAACAACCATTATTCTCAGACTTAAATGAATAACCGTCTTGCATTAAACAAGATCCAGATATAATGTTCATGCTCAACGCGGGTACAAAATAACAATTATTGAGGCTTAAAACTAATCCCGAAGGTAGATGTAGAGGAAGTGTGCCGACAGCGATCACATCGACTTTGGATCCATTTCCAACGCGCATGGTCACTTCATCCTTTAGTAGTCTTCGTTTATTCTTTAGTTCTGTTTCGAGTTACAAATATGAGCAACCGAACCGGTATCAAATACCAGTGTACTAGTACGAGAACCGGTAAGATAAACATCTATAACATGTATATCATATATACCTTCTTTCTTCTTCTTGGCAAGGCCGCTCTTCGGATCCGCCAAATACTTGGAGCAATTACGCTTCCGGTGTCCCTTCTCCTTGCGATAATAGCACTCAGCATCGGGCTTAGGGCCGGTCTTAGGTTTCACAGGAGGCGTGGCAGCTTTCTTGCCACTCTTCTTGTTCTTGCCTTTAGACTTGCCCTGTTTCTTGAAACTGGTGGTCTTGTTGACCATCAACACTTGGTGCTCTTTCTTGATCTCAATCTCAGCAGATTTCAGCATGGAGAAGAGTTCAGGTAACTCTTTGTTCATGTTCTGCATATTGTAGTTCATCACAAAGTTCTTGTAACTAGGTGGCAGTGATTGAAGGACACGATTAATCCCCAGTCTGTTAGGAATCACTATTCCCAAGTCACTGAGTTTCTTCGCATGCCCGGTCATGGCGAGCATGTGCTCACTAACGGAGCTGCCTTCTTCCATCATGCAGCTGAAGAAGTGTTTCGATGCTTCATAGCATTCCACGGCCGCATGAGTCTCAAAGATAGTTTTCAACTCATTGACTAACTCATGTGGATCGTGGTGCTCAAAACGCTTTTGAAGATCGGCTTCCAGACTGCATAAGATGGCACACTGAACTTGAGAGTACCGAGTTTTCCGAGTCGCGTAAACATTCTTTACTTCATCGGTTTCAGTTTCTGCAGGAGGGTCACCTAGCGGTGCATCAAGCACATATTGCAGATTTCAGCCATTGAGGAAGATCCTCACATGACGGAACCAGTCGGTGAAGTTGCTACCGTTGCTCTTAAGCTTTTCTTTCTCTAGGAACTGGTTAAAATTGATTGGGGACGCCATATCTACAACATATTTGCAATAGTTTAGACTAATGTTTATGACAAATTGATTTCAAATTTTAATTCAACATAATTAAAAACTAGGTGAACTCCCACTCAAAACAATATCCCTCGCATTGTCTTAGTGATCACACGAACCAAATCCACCACACCAAGTCCGATCATCACGAGACAAGATGTAACTTCAATGGCGAACACTCAAAGTGTTCATCATATCAATCATATGATTCATGCTCTACCTTTCGGTATCACGTGTTCCGAGACCATGTCTGTACATGCTAGGCTCGTCAAGGCCACCTTAGTATCCGCATGTGCAAAACTGTCTTGCACCCGTTGTATGCACTTGTTGAGTCTATCACACCCGATCATCACGAGATGCTTCGAAACGACAAGTCTTGGCAACGGTGCTACTAAGGATGAACACTTTATTATCTTGATATTTTAGTGAGAGGGATCATCTTATAATGCTACCGTCGCGATCTAAGCAAAATAAGATGCATAAAAGGATTAACATCACATGCAGTTCATATGTGATATGATATGGCCCTTTTGTCTTTGCGCCTTTGATCTTCATCTCCAAAGCATGGTCATGATCTCCATCATCAACGGGCATGATCTCCATCATTGTCGGCGAAGCACCAAGGTCAATGGCGCCGTCTTCATGATTGTCCTCCATGTAGCAACTATTACAACTACTTTGAAATACTACTCAACATGAAATTTAAAGACAACCATAAGGCTCCTGCCGGTTGCCACAATACAATAATAATCATCTCATACATAGTCATCATCACATTATGGCCATATCACATCACCAAACCCTGCAAAAACAAGTTAGACGTTCTCTAATTTGGTTTGCATATTTTACGTGGTTTAGGGTTTTCGAGTAAGATCCAATCTACCTACGAACATGAACCACAACGGTGATACTAGTGTTGTCAATAGAAGAGTAAATTGAATCTTCACTATAGTAGGAGAGACAGACACCCGCAAAGCCACTTATGCAATACAAGTTGCATGTCGAGCGTGGAGCAAATCTCATGAACGCGGTCATGTAAAGTTAGCCCGAGCCGCTTCATCCCACTATGCCACAAAGATGCAAAGTACTCAAACTAAAGATAACAAAAGCATCAACGCCCACAAAACCATTGTGTTCTACTCGTGCAACCATCTATGCATAGACACGGCTCTGATACCACTGTAGGATAACGTAGCATAGAAAACAAAAAATTTCCTACCGCGAACACGAAATCCAAGCCAAGATGCAATCTAGAAGACGGTAGCAACGAGGGGATTATCGAGTCTCACCCTTGAAGAGATTCCAAAGCCTACAAGATGAGGCTCTTGTTGCTGCGGTAGATGATCACTTGCCGCTTGCAAAAGCGCGTAGAAGATCTTGATCACGGCGCCACGAACGGGCAGCACCTCCGTACTCGGTCACACGTTCGGTTGTTGATGAAGACGACGTCCACCTCCCCGTTCCAGCGGGCAGCGGAAGTAGTAGCTCCTCTTGAATCCGACAGCACGACGGTGTGGTGTCGGTGGTGGTGGAGAAACCCGGCGGAGCTTCGCTAAGCGTGCGGGATGTGGTGGAGGAGAGAGGGCCGCTAGGGTTTGGGAGAGGGGGGCGCCGGCCACTAAGGGGTGCGGCCACCTTGTGGTCTTTGGGGTGGCCGGCCCCCTCCCCTTGGCCCCTCATTATATAGGTGGAAGCCCCAAGTGTTGGACTACAAGTCTCCGAATAAGACCCGAACCAAAAACCTTCCATGTGATAGGGAAACCTAACCAAGGTGGGAATCCCACTCGGGTGGGATTCCCCCCTTCCATGTGGGGGGGTGGCCGGCCCCCATAGGGGAGTCCACCTGGGACTCCTCCCCCTTAGGGTTGGCCGGCCATGGGAGGTGGAGTCCCTCCGGGACTCCGCCTTCCTTAGTGGTTTCTTCCGGACTTTTCTAGAACCTTCTAGAACCTTCCATAGAACCTTCCGGATCATTTTAAATCACATAAAATGACTTCCTATATATGAATCTTATTCTCCGGACCATTTCGGAACTCCTCGTGATGTCCGGGATCTCATCCGGGACTCCGAACAAATATTCGAACTCCATTCCATATTCAAGTTCTACCATTTCAACATCCAACTTTAAGTGTGTCACCCTACGGTTCGCGAACTATGCGGACATGGTTGAGTACTCACTCCGACCAATAACCAATAGCGGGATCTGGAGATCCATAATGGCTCCCACATATTCAACGATGACTTAGTGATTGAATGAACCATTCACATACGATACCAATTCCCTTTGTCACGCGATATTTTACTTGTCCGAGGTTTGATCATCGGTATCACTCTATACCTTGTTCAACCTCGTCTCCTGACAAGTACTCTTTACTCGTACCGTGGTATGTGGTCTCTTATGAACTTATTCATATGCTTGCAAGACATTAGACGACATTCCACCGAGAGGGCCCAGAGTATATCTATCCGTCATCGGGATGGACAAATCCCACTGTTGATCCATATGCCTCAACTCATACTTTCCGGATACTTAATCCCACCTTTATAACCACCCATTTACGCAGTGGAGTTTGATGTAATCAAAGTACCTTTCCGGTATAAATGATTTACATGATCTCATGGTCATAAGGACTAGGTAACTATGTATCGAAAGCTTATAGCAAATAACTTAATGACGTGATCTTATGCTACGCTTAATTGGGTGTGTCCATTACATCATTCATATAATGATATAACCTTGTCATTAATAACATCCAATGTTCATGATTATGAAACTAATCATCTATTAATCAACAAGCTAGTTAAGAGGCTTACTAGGGACTCATTTGTTTGTTTACATAACACACATGTATCAATGTTTCGGTTAATACAATTATAGCATGGTATATAAACATTTATCATAAACATAAAGATATATAATAACCACTTTTATTGTTGCCTCTTGGGCATATCTCCAACATCTCTTACTACCAAAACTTGCAAAACAGTAACACCATCACTTGAGACGGCAAGACAAGTAGTAATATATCAGTTAAAGTGCACTTGATCAAACAGTTAAAGAGATGAAGCCGTGTGTATATTTATGTAGTTCAATGCAGTGAAAGCCAAATGTGAGATAAATTCCATGACACTGTGAGCTTCAATATCTAAATCAAAACAACAATATATGTTGGAGATATGGCAAAGAGGCACTAATAAGGTGGTTATTATAATATCTTTGTGTTTATGATAAATGTTTGCATACCATGCTATAATTGTATTAACCGAAACATTGATACATGTGTGTTATGTAAACAACAAGGAGTCCCTAGTAAGCCTCTTGTATAAATAGCTTGTTGATTAATAGATGATCATGGTTTCGTGATCATGAACATTGGATGTTGTTAATAACAAGGTTATGTCATTGGATGATTGATATAATGGACACACACTCAAATGAGCGTAGCATAAGATCAAGTCATTAAGTTCAACTTGCTATAAGCTTTCAATACATAGTTACCCAGTCCTTCGACCATGAGATCATGTAAATCACTTACACTGGAAAGATGCTTTGATTACATCAAACGCTATTGCGTAAATGGATGGTTATAAAGATGAGATTAAATATTCGGAAAGTGTGAGTTGAGGCATATGGATCAAGAGTGGGATTTGTTCATCCCGATGATGGATAGATATACTCTGGGCCCTCTCGGTGGAATATCGTCTAATTAGCTTGCAAGCATGTGACTAGGTCACAAGAGATGACATACCACGGTACGAGTAAAGAGTACTTGTTAGAAACGAGGTTGAACTAGGTATGGAGATACCGATGATCGAACCTCGGACAAGTAAAGTATCGCGTGACAAAGGGAATCGGTATCGTATGTAAATGGTTCAATTGATCACTAAGTTATCGCTGAATGTGTGGGAGCCGTTATGGATCTCCAGATCCCGAAGCTGGTTATTGCTCGGAGAGGAGTCTCGACCATGTCTGCATAGTTCACGAACCGTAGGGTGACGTGATAACGCGTGAAGCACACGTCCGTTGGGAACCCCAAGAGGAAGGTGTGATGCGTACAACAGCAAGTTTTCCCTCAGTAAGAAACCAAGGTTATCGAACTAGTAGGAGATGAAGGCCACGTGAAGGTTGTTGGTGAAGGAGTGTAGTGCGGCGCAACACCAGGGATTCCGGCGCCAACGTGGAACCTGCACAACACAATCACAGTACTTTGCCCCAACTTAACAGTGAGGTTGTCAATCTCACCGGCTTGCTGAAAACAAAGGATTAAACGTATGGTGTGGAGAATGATGTTTGCTTGTAGAAAACAACAGAGAACAGAGATTGCAGTTGATTGTATTTCAGATGTAAAAGAATGGACCGGGGTCCACAGTTCACTAGTGGTGTCTCTCCAATAAGATAACTAGCATGTTGGGTGAACAAATTACAGTTGGGCAATTGACAAATAGAGATGCACATACATATATCATGATGACTACTATGAGATTTAATCAGGGCATTACGAGAAAGTATATAGACCGCTATCCAGCATGCATCTATGCCTAAAAAGTCCACCTTCGGGTTAGCATCCGCACCCCTTCCAGTATTAAGTTGCAAACAACAGACAATTGCATTAAGTATGGTGCGTAATGTAATCAACACAAATATCCTTAGACAAAGCATTGATGTTTTATCCCTAGTGGCAACAACACATCCACAACCTTAGAACTTTCTGTCACTGTCCCAGATTCAATGGAGGCATGAACCCACTATCGAGCATAAATACTCCCTCTTGGAGTCACAAGTATCAACTTGGCCAGAGCCTCTACTAGCAACGGAGAGCATGCAAGAACATAAACAAGACACATATAATAAATTGATAATCAACTTGACATAGTATTCAATATTCATCGGATCCCAACAAACACAACATGTAGCATTACAAATAGACGATCTTGATCATGATAGGCAGCTCACAAGATCTAAACATGATAGCACAAGAGGAGAAGACAACCATCTAGCTACTGCTATGGACCCATAGTCCAAGGATGAACTACTCACGCATCAGTCCGAAGGCGGGCATGGTGATGTAGAGCCCTCCGGTGATGATTCCCCTCTCCGGCAGGGTGCCGGAGGCGATCTCCTGAATCCCCCGAGATGGGATTGGCGGCAGCGGCGTCTCTGGAACTTTTTTCCGTATCGTGGCTCTCGGTAATAGGGTTTTCGCGACGGAGAGTTTAAGTAGGAGGAAGGGCAGAGTCGGGGGGCGCTCGAGGGGACCACACCATAGGGCGGCGCGGGCCCCTCCTTGGCCGCGCCGCCTTGTGGTGTCGCCACCTCGTGGCCCCACTTCGTATCTCCTTCGGTCTTCTGGAAACTCCGTGGAAAAATAAGACCCTAGGCGTTCGTTTCGTCCAATTCCGAGAATATTTCCTGTGTAGGATTTCTGAAACCAAAAACAGCACAAAACAGGAACTGGCACTTCGGCATCTCGTTAATAGGTTAGTGCCGGAAAATGCATATAAATGATGTAAAATGTGTATAAAACATGTGAGTATTGTCATAAAACTACCATGGAACATAAGAAATTATGGATACGTTTGAGACGTATCATGACGCGCTTAAGGTTCGATGTCGCATAAGTAGATTCGGAATATGAGATGGAGACCGAAGTTTTGTTCGTAGTCTCGGATATCCAGGACATCACGAGGAGGTCCGGAATGGTGCGGAGAATAAGATTCATATAAGGGAAGTTGATTTCTAGGTTTCGGAAAAGTTCGGGATTTTTCCGGTGGAAGACCGGGAAGGTTCTAGAAGGTTTCGGAGGGGTCCACCATGGGGCCCACGACCTAGGGGGGCCAACATGGGCCGAGGGGGTGTTGCCTTGCCCTAATGGGCCAGGCGCACCAAGCCCCAAGGGCCCAGGCCATCCACCCCTTAGGGTTTACAAAAACCCTAGGGGGGTCAACTTGGGGGGCAAGTTTCCCCCCTTTCCCTCCTTTGGCCGTCGGCCATAGGGCTTGGAGGAGGGGCCAAGGCAACCCTGGCCGCACCCCCCTATATAAAGAGGGGAGGGGGCAGGGGCGCAGCCCTCCTTCACCCCTTGACCCCTGGCCGCCTCTCTCTCTCCCACCGATAGTCTGCTCCGGCTTAGGCGAAGCCCTGTAGCTTTTCTCCTCCACCACCACCACCACGCCGTCGTGCTGCTGGGATTCCGAGGAGATCTACCACACCTCCGCTGCCTGCTGGAACGGGGAGAGGACGGGCTTCATCGACACCGTACGCACGACTGAGTACGGAAGTGTTGCCGGATTGCAGCACAGACGATCGACTACATCAACAACGAGATCTAATCTCGTAGGCTTTGGAATCTTTGAGGGTTAGTCTCATGATCTTCTCGTTGCTTCGATCTTGGTAGATTAGATCTTGCTTCTTCCTAGATTGGATCTTGGTTTTTGATGTTCACGGTAGAAACTTTTTGTTTTCCATGCAACGAACCCATCAGTATAACCCATTTGTAGATAGATTACAACAGTAGCAGCAGAACTAGCTGCAAGTTGCTAGCTAGTATCTTAAGAAGTTTCAGTACATTGTACTATATGCCGAGTAAAGTTGGTAAAGCACATTAGTAATTTTTTAAATTGAGGCTACCATTAACACTATATATCAGCTAAAAGCTAAGGATTAATCCATGAGCAGCCAACTTCTAGTCTCTAGACAATTTGGTTAGTAAGTAACACTCATGTTTGTTTGACGTTGGTTCAATAGAGCTGCACCATGAGTTGCATCATCTAAACTAACTACGGAATATGCAAGACTAAACATGGCAGGTGGTCTGGTGCTATGCATGGACAAAATAGAAGCGGCATACATCATGAAATGAACACTTGGAGTATGTGATGTATGTTTCCCCCTTTTTTGAAAAGTAAAACAACGTAAGGAAGGAGTAACTGATGGCATATATCTTCATACATTGATTTACAAACAAACAAATAAGCAAAATCATTGGACCAATGAACAACAACTAAGCGAAGTCTCAAAGTCTTGTTTTATTGATCTTACATCAAAAGAATTTTCACAAGGATTATATAAACCTAGATCTTTAAAGAAGCAAAAAATGAATACTACAATCCGATATTCTGGATCTAAGGTACCAAACCTTTTTCTGACGTCTTTGTTGGGGAAACGTTGCTACCCCTTGTGAGGTCCTTAGAGATTTTGTTAAATAGTTTAACTTTTGTGTTAGTTTATTTCTTGTTAGAAATTTATTTTATTCTTAATTTAAAACCCAGAAATATTAGTTTATCTGTTGTTCTTAGTTTACTTGTTTATTCGTATATAAAAATAAAAAATTATAGTACGGCAGCAGACAAGTTTGAGAATTTTGCTACATCTTTGTGCACCTATCAGTCAACCCGTTGTTGATATGGAGAATTATGAAATCAAGCCTAATTTTTTGAACTTGGTTCACTGGAACCATTTTGGTGGTTCTGCTTCCGAGGGTGCAATTATGCACTTGAATACTTTGCTAAGACATGCGAAATGACGCGCATAAAAGATGTGAACCCGACGCGCTAAAATTACGCTTGTTTCCGTTCTCACTTAGAGGGAACCCTAAAGAATGGTTGCTAGCATTTCCTAAAGGCGTTATTACTTCATGGGAATATTATTGCAATATATTCATGACTAAGTTTTTTCCACATGCTAAAACAATGAAACTACGTTCTAATATTATAGGCTTTAGATAACAATATCGTGAGCCACTAGAACTTGCATGGGAAAGGATGGATGAGACCATCAGAAATTGTCCCAACCATAGAATGGAAGAATGGCTAATACTCGGACATGGTGTTTTGTCTCATAGGTGTGGATGCAACCATTTTTAAAAATATATTTTAAACGAATTCCAAAATTTCAAAAAATATTGGACAAAACACCTGGGTGTACATCCGCTCATTCTATTGTTCACACCCAAACTTTCGCGGAAAAAGACAATTTTTTGTGGCATGTGTAAAAAAACAAAACATGTCTCATGAAAAAAGCTATTTCTGAGCACCTAAAATTGACTTGTTTTTTCCACAAACCACAACAAATAAAATATTTCCGCGAAACTCTGTGCAACCATACAATGTCTGGATGTACATCCTAATTTTTTTTTGGAATTCATTGAAAATTTTCAAAAAAAAATAAAATAGACAATGGGTGCATCTACACCTCTGAGTCAAAATAAATTTCCCCTAATACTCCGCTTATTTTATCTTGCACTTAACCCCATGTCTAAATCTTTGCTTGACATTGAACGGGATGCACATTTATGGGAAAGGAGATCCAAGATAGCCAGAAAGTTGCTAAATGCATGATATGCAAGATAACCACTCTCAGTGTGATGTGGAAAGACCCTCCTGAAGAAAGGCGAACCCGTCACACAAGAAAAGAATGAAGATGAGCTAATTAATATTGTCAAAAGCAATGAAGCTCGGGTTAATGCCATTACTAATGCTAAGGTCGAAGATGCGGATTGTGTAGCTCGCAATAATTTTAACCCTGCATGGAGAAGTCAAAACCGTGTTCTAACCTTGCAGCAGTTCCCAAAGAACTACAACAATAGAGGTAACAATGGCAACCGCCAGTCTCTTGATGATTCTCCTAAAACTTCTATGCAAGCTCAAACTGAGAATAATAATCGTGTTATTAAAATGACTAAGAACTGATATACATGATCTGCACGATAGAACAAAGAACGTGGAGGCATAATTTGGCAAGATAGCTGAAAAGTCAACACTAATCCCTGCCAAGTTTGCAGGAAAACCTTAGGCAAATCCGTATCCATCTCCAATCGCATGCATAAGGCATGGTTCATGAATCTCGGATCCTCGACCCCCAGGTCGCCCAAGTCCTTTGGGGTGCAAACCGTGTCCCACACCACCATGTTGAGCCTCTTTCCCGCCTTCGTCATGGCAGACCCGATGAAACCCCGAAGAAGTTTGTTGATCATGTTGAAAATACAGGGAGGAAGGTCCAGTGAGAGCATATGATAGATCCGGGAGGCTACCGGTTTTGAATTTTTGTATACTAACATGCCAACTTTTTCAGAAGCGAAGAGATCCATGCTAGTTCATCCTGGTACCATGTCGATGAGCAGCTGCAGCTCTATCTTTGACAACCAGGTAAATGATAGAGGTAAGCTCAGATACCATCGACGGAGCCAGCACCCAATAAATGGGTGTACAGAGCACCCTAAACATCGTATCATACTTCGAATTTTCTTATTATTTAGTGTATATGATCTACATGTGTCAATCAGACATAGATAATCCAAGTTTTTTGCCAAAACTAATGAGTGTACATTTGTACACCCATGTACCCACATAGCTCCGCCCATGCTAGATACATAATCGAAAAGTTATTGGTTAGACATCCTAGCACATTTGAGATAGGCTGTAGATCAAATCCATCATATCAGATTGTTTCAGGGATATTGAGCTCTTTGCTAGATCGCACGGCAGCCCAAAAGCCTCACCAAGGACACGCTGGAGCTCCACCACCGTCGTGGCCTCTTCCACTAACGATTTAATAAGAAGGACGATGGCTCTTACATTACATCTTACTTATCCCTTTTAGGGTACATGTATCTGCGGCTACTCCCTCTATTCCGGTTTAGAGTAAGTACAATAAGTTCTAGTCAGCTGGCTATAAGGATTAAAATAGTATATTATTGTTTAGTTGGAGGAGAGAGAAGGAGAGTGGGTTCTTATGCAAAAATCAGCTCTAGCACGTGCTCTTAGATACTTTGTGAGAGTGAAAGGTGGACCATACATTGATAAAATACTATATTTTTATAGCTCACTATTGTATATGTTGACTCTAAGTTGACTATAGATGACATGGCATTTGACTTATACTCCCTCCGACCCAAGGCTTAGGGCGTATATTTCCTAGCACAGTTATTAAGGAGCAGATCGATACATGATTTTTTGACGGTTTTAACCCTGTGGCTTATCTCTGATTTGCACCCAATTTCTCTTTTTCTTCTCCACATCCCCGAATGAGAGATCCTGGAGAGAGCATCGAAGGGCTCCACCCACACGAGAAGTCACCGGAGACCTGGGAGGCTGGGAGCGACTGGCGGAATCAACTCTGCAGTTGTCGCTCCTGTTGATGGTGGCCGCGGCGGCGATCTCGCCGAGCGCGGCGTGCATGATGGAACAAGGACGGGCACGGATTGATGCAGAGATCCAATCGACCGCCAAATCTCCCAGCTCAGCGGGCGCCACCAAATCTCCCAGGCCCGACGCCGGCAGGGAAATCGCCGCCTCCATGATCTCACCATGCCTAGCCCGCCGTGGAACGGACGCCCGCCCTGGAACCGCCGCCACATCCCGGACCGGCCCCCTCGCTCCCAAGCCCCAGAGCAGCCCCAAGAGCCACCAGATAGGCGGTTTCCTTCGACGGGAGATAAGGAGGATGCGCCCGTGCGCCGTCGTCGAGGATGCGGCCCTATGCGGCTATGCTATTGCGGGGAAGAAGGAGCAGAGAGAAACGGGAGGAGGGGTAATTTTGGAAAGATTGCATCAGAACCCACCCTGCGCCTTAAGCCTTGAGGTAAATTGCAAAAAAATTATGCGCATTACGCCTTGGGTCGGAGGGAGTAGCCAGCACCTGGCTACACTATTAGAGCAAGTTTAATAGTATAGCCAGCTGCTGGCTATAAGCCATGTGTCATATCATTTGTAGCTAACATAGAGCCAACATGTATAATAGTGAGTTATAATCATGTACTACTTTATCAATGGATGGCCCACATTTCACTCTCACAAAGTGCCTAGAAGCACGTGTTAGAGCTGGCTCTTGCATGAGAGCCCACTCCTCTTCTCTCTCCTCATCTCTCTCCTCCAACTAAGCATGAATATATAATTTTAACCCTTATAGCCAGCTGACTAGGACTTATTATACTTGCTCTTAAAATTGCTCTTAGTTGACTTCCATCTAACCACTGTTTGTTGTTCCTCCTGTCTCATGTCGCTCGCGTCAACCGGAGGGAGTATTTGCAACGGTACTACTTCGAATTCCACTTGAAAAGAATAAAGAATTCACCGGCGAGAAGCACCTTTTTTCAAATAAAAAAATAACCAAAACAACGGAAGGAAGGAGTAAGTGATGGATCGATGTACACGTGTACCGTTTGTCACTGTCTGAGCTGGTTCTCTTGCTCCATCAGTCCCGAAACGGAATCACGCGTGGTGGTGCGTAGGTAGCGTGGAACAGAGGCCAATACCGTGAGTACGTGACGCGCCCAGCCACCAGCAACCGCGGGCTCCTCAGGGCATTACCTGTGAACAGCTAATACCGCGACCGACCGTTTCCCATGCAAACCCCTTGAATTGAATGCGACCGAAAAGAATCAAAAGAATACTCCAACCCGCGGCTGCAGCCGCCAACCGCGCCGCGCAGCTTCGTTCGGTGCCGCCACCCACCACCAGCCATCCCAGATGAGATCGCGTTGCCAGTCAATTTCCAGGCGGTCAGCCGTCAGCGGCGCAGCCATTTCTCTTCCTCCGGAAGCCACCACCAGCCTAGCTAGCTCCTCGCCGGAACGCGGTTTTGCTAGCAGACCCCATCCACGCTTAAAAGACGAGACGCCACCCAAACTGTTCAGCGCCACCACCAATCACAACACGCCTACATACACATTCCGAAGCGAAGAGAAACCTTCTTCCCGCCCTCGCCTTGCTTGCTCCATCCTGCACCTGAATTCTCATCGGAGGAGCTACTGGCAGACTAACATGGTGCACCACCAACGGGCGAGCCTTCTGCTGCACCACACCCAGCAGCAGGATCAGGAGGCAGCTGGAGGCAACAAGGTCGAGGAGCTCCGGTGCCGGCTGGCGGACTGCGCGTGCCACCACCGGAAGCACGGCCACGACGCGCTCCTGCTCATGCTCGCCGGCTTCGCCTTCGTCTCCTGCCTCCTCCTCGTGCTGCTCCTCCCCAGCAGCCCCTTCTCCGCCGCGATGGACGACCTCCTGCAGCTTGGCAGGTCCACGCGGTGCGACCAAGAGACGACGCCGCCGGCGGCAGCGCCAGCGCCATGCTCGGCGGTGGCCAACGGCACCATCTGCTGCGACCGCACCGCGCTGCGCACCGACGTCTGCGTCATGCGCGGGGACGTCCGCACCCAGGGCGCCACCAACTCGCTCTTCCTCCTACTCCCCGCCAACTCTACCTCCACCTCCGCCGACGAGCGCATCCGCCCCTACACCCGCAAGTGGGAGTCCAGCGTGATGAGCACCATCGACGAGCTCCGCCTCCGCACCGTGCCCGAAGCCTCGCGCTGCGACGTCCGGCACGACGTCCCCGCCGTCGTCTTCTCCACCGGCGGCTACACCGGCAACGTCTACCACGAGTTCAACGACGGCATCATCCCGCTCTACATCACCGCGCGGCGGTACAACAGGAAGGTGGCCTTCGTCATGCTCGAGTACCACGACTGGTGGATCACCAAGTACGGTCACGTCCTGGACCAGCTCTCCGACCACGCGCCCATCGACTTCGCCAACGACAACCGGACCCACTGCTTCCCGGAGGCCGTCGTCGGCCTGCGCATCCACGACGAGCTCGCCGTCGACGCGTCGCGGATGCCGGGGAGCGAGAGCATCCAGGACTTCCGGCGGATGCTCGACGACGCGCACCGCGGCCGCGTCAACGCCATCATCCAGGAGGAAAAGGAAAACACCAAGGCGGCCGCGGCCCCCGCGGTCGGGAGCGACGACAAGCCGCGGCTGGTGATCGTGTCGCGGAACGGGTCCCGCGCGATCGAGAACGAGGCCGAGCTGGCCCGCGCGGCGAGGAGGGCCGGGTTCCGCGTGGACCTGCTGCGGCCGCGCCCGGACACGGAGCTCGCGCAGATGTACCGCGTCCTCAACGGCTCCGACGTGATGGTCGGCGTGCACGGCGCCGCCATGACCCACTTCCTCTTCATGCGCCCCGGCTCCGTCTTCATCCAGGTGGTGCCGCTCGGCACCGACTGGGCCGCCGAGAACTACTACGGCGAGCCCGCGCGCCGGCTCGGCCTGCGCTACATCCCCTACAAGATCCTCCCGTCCGAGAGCTCGCTGTACCGGCAGTACGCCAGGGACGACCCGGTGCTCACTGACCCGGCCGCCGTGAACGCCAAGGGCTGGCAGGTCACCAAGAAGGTCTACCTGGACGGGCAGAATGTGCGGCTGGACATGGCGCGCTTCCGGCGCCGGCTGCGCGAGGCCTACGGTCACTGGGCGGCGCAGAGGCTGGGTCAACCATTGTAACATGAGTGTGTGAATACTCCGTTTTTCCTTCTTTTTTTTGGGACAAGGGATGAATACTGTACAGACAAATTCTTTTTAAATACATACAAATTCTTTTGTTGTTTATACAATGCAGGCGGCATTAGATTTGCATGTGCAGAGATCTTCTTTCACATGTGTGAAGCAGAATAGATACGGGTTTTTTTTCGTGTACAAATAAATGGAGGCACATAGCTGAAGAATTGAGAAACAGAAACAAAACTGAGCCTGGTGTCCAGTTGTTCTTCCATACTATCAAGTGATTAGCATTTGCAATTCGCACGGCGTCTGTTCCTCAAGAAAAATACGTAGTTGTGTCCCCATTCAGCAGAGAAGTTTCCATGGCTTTCCCTCACATAAAAAAAAGAGAAGTTTCCATGGCTTCGAAGCATGTTACCGGTGCTAATTCATTGCCAAAGAATCTATAGTGCTAACTGCTGTTGACATTCGTTAACACGCTAACTCGCTGTTAGAGACATCTGAACCATCTGCCGGTGCTTCCTAGTACTCGTTGAGTTGGAGATTAGGCGTGTCGTCGATGTAGTAAAGCCAGCATGGACGACATCAAAATTAGAAAAAACAAGGGTCTACATTCGGGTCTATTCTCATGTTCATGGGAAGCTTCATGTAGATTTAGCTTAGTCGTTACCAAAGTTGAAAGTGCCTGCTGGTCTAGGTTTTTTTGTTCTAGATGTAGCACCTGCACTGGCACATGATGCGGACGTGTTATCAGAAATTTCAGATGGCAACTTTTCTTGCTAGGGACTCTTTCTTCTCAGCAAGCAACCAGGAAAAATAAATTATGGGACGAGTACTGAGCCGTACATGGACGAATTTCATGAAAGGAAAATGAACATTATACTACCTCTGTTTTAAAATATAAGCCCCCTTTTTAGATCAATAATATGCCAAATTTCCTATATGGGCAATGAATATTGCATTGTGTGTAAATTTATTGCTGATATAGATAAATGTTTGTATGGAGTATTTTTCAAATTATAGTAATTTGTGGCATGAAGTATGCTTTTAGTTGTATATCTATGCTGTTACGGTTGCCTTCTTCGATTATTGCGACCTGGATATATGATTTCAAACGAAATCATGTGATACAAATGTTCTATGCATGCGCCTTCCACTTGCAATCTAACTATTTCACAGAAGGTTTGTGCCATGGCCATCATCTCCAGAGATGGTGCATGGTACACAGAACTACTGAAGATATTGACCAGTGTTGTTCCACCTCACGTATCCCTATCTTCAAATACTGCATGATTAAGCTCGTGATATTTTGAAGTTCTATAGAAAGAACGGTGCGTAGTGACCTTTTAGTACTCCTTCCGATTATTGCAGATACCTTGGTAGGAAAAAATTAAAGTGCAAAGTTCAATCGCATCGCTCACTCATCTGCGTTGCAAACGCAGTACAAATATTTATTTTCTAATTTGCTCCCTATCTTTCAAAATTGCAAGAGGAAAGAAGAAAACATGCAAAAAGCAAGTGCATAGAGCATACCTAGTCTGACTGATCAACAACGGCATTTGAAAAAACTAAAGTCCGCAGCCACAAAAAGTATGTACTATCCATAGTAAAACAAAAAAAGAGTAGTCGTATTAGACCAAGGAAGAAAACAACCGTTGATGGCAGTAAAAATAAAATGGCAACTGCAGGATGATAGTGTGGCAGTAACTAAGCAATGAAAAATAGGAAGTGCATAGAGCATACCTAGTCTGACTGATCAACAAAGGTTTCGAATGAAAAATAGGAAGAACCCGAGATTTTCAAAAACACGCACGAGAATTACGTATCTTCTTCATTAAAATAGAGAGATAGTATAAGTACAAGAAACCCCGAAGGAGCTCAGATCACAGGCGATCGAGTTCCAGTCCATCCACCGGCACACACACCACTACTACTCGATCTCTCCCACAACTTCACAAAGCTTCGCTCTTTTCAAATCCATTTGGTCTTGTCGACTCCTTAGTAGGGCGTTGGGAATGAAACTGTAGATACAACGATCAGAATGGAGCAGAGATCTCCAACAAACCTGAGGTTGCAATGGACTAAATCTAACATATTCTAGGCTACACAAAAATAGCAAACGTGTGGATCTCCGTATGCATATTTCAAATCTTCAAATTTCAACAGATTTTGTCTTTTTTGTGTAGTCTAAAATATAAATAGTTTCATATTAAAATTTTACAAAATTTTACACGCTTGCCATCTACAATGCAGCCGATCGTCAGTTGTCGGATACAATCCTAGGGTGTGTTTGGTAGGCTGATCCCTAGCTCGCATCAGCCCAACAAAAATCGATCCGTTTGGTTGCCTGTAAGCTCTCCGTGTTGTGGCCCAATCGATTCTTAAAGGCACTCCTGGGATAGGCCCTAGAGGAATGTCTGAATCGCATGTTTCCAGCGGGTATGTCCCATTGTCGTGCCATTTTGAACGCCCTCGTGCAACGGTTGCACGCATGGAGAAGCGCGGAAGACACCGCGTTGTCTTGGCTCTTGCTCTCCTCTTCCAGTCACCGGTTCCCCCTTCTCTCTCCCCATTCACTCTCTCACTCACACTCACAACCCTGTCGCATCAACCGCCGCCCATGGCCTCCTCGCCTCCTCCGCCTGCTTCTGCTCCAGCGCTGATGGATCCCGCCGTCCGGCCGACGGTCACGAGGTCGAACGAGGCGCTCAGGCGCATTGTCCGCGTGTACGAGGCCGGCGGCCGCGATTCAGCAGCGTAGATCGATGTTGGTCGCGTATTGGTGCTGAATCGGTCAACACCGTTCGTGAGTACGAGGCATGCTGACATCACAACTCGCAGCGCGGCCGTCGCCGCTCTTCAAGCCGCCGGGATTCCACCGGTTGATCCCTCGACTCCGGGGGCTTTCGACCCCTGCCCCCTAGGGTTTCCGTCGGTGAGGGCGGTGGCGGCAGGTGCACTGGGCTCCAGCAGGGAGATGGATCCCCTGCTAGGGTTCGCGTCGACCCCGATGCATGCGCCGATGCCATGGGGCATGCCGCGTCCGGCTGCTCCAAATGGTGCGCCGCGTGTCGCGCCACCGCCGTTCGGCCGACCACGTGCTCGTCGGCATCCAACATCTCCATCGGCGCCCCGAGGCACCGGCGCCCTACCAGACGACCTCTGCTCCGGCTCCGCCTCCTCCTCCACCCGGATTTGGAGTGCGACCTCCTTGAGGACATGCCAGCGCTTGTGCGCGACCTCCTGATGACCCACACATATAGGGGGTGTATCGTAGTATTTTCGATAAGTAAGAATGTCGATCCCAACGAGGAGCAGAAGGTGTTGACAAGCAGTTTCGATGAAGGATTCACTGTAAATGCTCACAGACAAGTATTCAGGGGGTTTTGATGTAGCAGATGAATAAAGTACAAGTAAGTAAAGTGTGAGAGAAATAATTGCAGCGAGTGGCCCAATCCTTTTTAGCACAAAGGACAAGCCGGTTTGATTACTTATAAAGACCAAACGTTCTTGAGGACACACAGGAATTTAGTCTAGTGCTTTCGCTTCATATAGCTGATTAATCTTCATTGTTTTGATAAGTGTTGTGTGGGTGAACCTATGCTAATGCACCGCCCTTCCTAGGACTAATACATACTTGTGATTATACCCCTTGCAAGCATCTGCAACTACAAGAAAGTAATTAAGATAAATCTAACCACAGCCTTAAACTCTGAGATCCTGCTATCCCTCCTGCATCGATATACCAACGGGGGTTCAGGTTTCTGTCACTCCGGCAACCCCGCAATTGGCAAACGAATACAAGATGTATTCCCCTAGGCCCATAAAGGTGAAGTATCATGTAGTCGACGTTCACATGACACCACTAGAAGAATAACACCACAACTTAAATATCATAACATTGAATATTACTCAACCATAATTCACTACTAACATTTAGACTTCACCCATGTCCTCAAGAACTAAACGAACTACTCACGGGACATCATATGGAACATGATCAGAGGTGATATGATGATGAATAACAATCTGAACATAAACCTTGGTTCAATGGTTTCACTCAATAGCATCAATAACAAGTAGAAATCAATACCGGGAGAGTTTCCCCTATCAAACAATCAAGATCCAACCCTAATTGTTACAGTGGTGACGATGTGCAGCGATGGAGACGGTGGTGATGATGATGAAGATGATGGTGATGATGATGGAGATGATGTCCAGCTCGATGACGGTGACGATGGCGTCGATTTCCCCCTCCGGGAGGGAATTTCCCCAGCAGATTTCAGCCTGCCGGAGAGCTCTTTTCTCTCTGGTGTTTTCCGCCCCGCAGAGGCGGCTGTGACTCTTTGCGACTATCCTCTGGAGCTTAGGTTTTCGGGGCGAAGAAGTACGCGAAGGAGAGGAGGCCAGAGGGGGCTGTGGGCCCCCTCCCCACATGGCGGCGCGGCCAGGGCAGGGCCCGCGCCGGCCAGTGAGGGGGGCCCATGGCGGCCCTCCTCGGCTCCTCCTTTTGGCTCCCTTCGTCTTCTGGAAAAATAGGATTTTTCATATAATTTCTATCAATTGTTGATCTTCCGAAATATTGCATTCTGACAGCGCTTTTTCCAGCAGAATCCTGACTCCGGTGCGCGATTCTCCAATAATCATGAAACATGCAAAATAGATGAAATAACATAAGTATCACCTCTAAATACTAAATATATCGATGAATAACAGTAAATTATGATATAAAATAGTGATGCAAAATGGACGTATCAACTCCCCCCAAGCTTAGACTTCGCTTGTCCCCAAGCGAAACTGAACTCGGTAAACAGGACCACATGTTTATGGAGTGAAGAGTCGATAAACCAAATACGGACAAGAAGCATCATATTAATTCACACAAGACATTCTAGTGAACAACTTCCTCATATAATTCAACTTGAAACAAGTAGAAGGTAATCACAAATAAAGGTGCATAAGAAATCATAATTGGTGATGGCAAACTTCGTTCTTGGTCAGAGAACAGTTAACAGATTACTTATCTATCGAGCAGCGCTCTTATGTTAAAGCTTATATGGCACAACTTGCATACTCAATCATAATAATCTCTCATAATCATTGATAACTTTCAAAGCTATATTCATTCAGATAAAACTTGTACTAAACAAGGAAGAGTAAAAAGGCATGATTAAGCAGATCACAATACAAATGATTTGATCACAACAACTCAAATGCTTGCTTAAGATGGAGGGAAATAGGTTTACTGACTGAACATAAAGTAAAAGACAGGCCCTTCGCAGAGGGAAGCAGGGATTAAATCATGTGCTAGAGCTTTTTCAGTTTTGAAATCATATAGAGAGCATAAAAGTAAAGTTTTGAGAGGTGTTTGTTGTTGTCAACGAATGGTAGTGGGTACTCTAACCCCCTTGCCAGACAAACTCTCGAAGAGCGGCTCCCATAAAGTTTATTTTTGGTTGACACTCCTTCCAACCTTTGCTTTCACAAACCATGGCTAACCGAATCCTCGGGTGCCTTCCAATAATTCTCATACGATGAAGGAGTATCTTTTTATTTTAGTTTTATTTAGATGACACTCCTCCCCACCTTTGCTTTCTCAAGCCATGGCTAACCGAATCCTCGGGTGCCGTCCAACAATCACATACCATGGAGGAGTGTCTATTTGTAATATTATGAAGGTTAATTAATCGGGGCTGGGAACCCCGTTGCCAGCTCTTTTTGCAAAATTATTGGATAAGCGGATGAAGCCACTAGTCCATTGGTGAAAGCTGCCCAACAAGATTGAAAGATAAAACACCACATACTTCCTCATGAGCTATAAAACATTGACACAAATAAGAGATGATAAATTTTGAATTGTTTAAAGGTAGCACATGAAGTATTTACTTAGAATGGCAGGAAATACCACATAGTAGGTAGGTATGGTGGACACACATGGCATAGGTTTTGGCTCAAGGTTTTGGATGCACGAGAAGCATTCCCTCTCAGTACAGGTTTTTGGCTAGCAAGGTTGATTAGCAAGCATAAGAGTTGAGGGAAACAAACAAATATACATGTGATAGAAACAATCATGCATCTTCCTTGTAAGCACAAACAATTTTAACTTCAGAATAATAAGCTAAGAGCTAACAAGAAAGAAGGACAATGAAACAACTACATGTATTTCTCTTTTCTACTTAAACCTAAAAGTGTTGTTGCTATTGACCAATGCTAAGTTTGCCAAAACCAAATAGATTTACTTCATGCTCCCAAAGTGATACCAATACTAATAACAAGATCAATCATATAATAGAGATTGCAAACTAAAATAAGATGTGCAATATGTAAATGATAAGACTTCTCATTAATATTCCATAACGATAACTCACACCAAGGGATACATAGACTACCAACTAAAGGAGAGATACTTCCACACTGCAACCCATCTTATATGATAACTTCCCTACTCATGATATGCCACTACTTGATAGTAAAAAGTAAAAGATAGTGATGATGTGATACCGCGGCACTCCCCCAAGCTTGGAACAAACCAAGGGGATGCCAATACCGATGATGAATTACTCCTTCGGCGATGGTGGTGATGAATTCTTGACAAGCTTCTGAACAAGCTCCTGAAGCTCATCAATCTTGTACATGAGGTTGCGGATCATCTCCGAATTGTGCTCGACGCGGCTAAGAAGTATGTCCGATGGCGAGTCCCAACTCTTAGAGTTGTTTCCCCACTCTTAAGCTTCAGGCTTCATCCTTCCTGCAGTGTTAGAACGATCTATATCCCAATTGCTAGGCAATACTGCCTTGGGAGTCCTTTCAATTTGACTATTGTAAATTAGATTGCGGAAGGGGTTGTAGGTGCCTGGAGGAGATGTCTTTGGAGCTAGGTAGTGACGTGGAACCTTTCCTCCGGTGCGATTATTGCGCTCTTCTTGGTACTGAAAGGGTTTTCCACCACCTCGATGCTTGCGACGGTGGCACGCGGGTATGCACTCGAGTCTTCCTCCACTTCTTCTTCATCTTCTTCCTTGACGCTCTCGTCCACCTCTTTCCACTCGGGATCTTGACTATCTTCATCCGAAAGCCCCTTGCCCTTGTTGTTGGAGACCATGGTGCTTCTAGATCAAAGACAGACCCTGGCAGAAACAGCTCGAAACAAAACACGTCGAGAAAACGATATACGGACCTCCAGGGGTCCGGGGGATTATATAGAATAAATTTTCGCGACAAAAGGAAAGTACCAGGTCGAACCAGAGTCAGAGAGGGGCAACGAGGTGGCCTCCTCATAGGGCGGCGCGGCCAGGCTGGGGCCCGCGCCGGCCTATGGGGGCACACCCTCGTGCGTCTCCTCCACTCCGTTTCGATCTCGTAATTTTTCATATTTTCCAAAAACAGCAAAAACATTGTTCGGAAAGTAAAACGCGAACTTTTTATTACCAGTACTGTTACCTATTCGAAGTCGAATTCTGCCGGACTGTCAATTTGACCTTTGATGAAAGCTTCCGGTGTCTCCACTCGAATAACATCAACATCTTCATTATAAGAATCTCCAGAGATATAATGCTTGAGTCTTTGTCCATTCACCACTTGTGTGGCATCGCCTTGGAGAGAACTAATTTTAATCGCCCCTGAACGATACACCTCCACAATGACATATGGTCCTTCCCATTTTGAGAGTAATTTCCCTGCAAAAGAATCTGAGACGAGACCGATACAATAGGACTTTATCCCCGACATTAAATTCTCTTTTGATTATTCTTCTATCATGCCATTTCTTAACTTTCGCTTTAAAGAGTTTAGCATTTTCATAAGCTTCACTTCTCCATTCATCTAGAGAACTCAATTGTAGCAATCTTTTCTTACCGGCAAGTTTAGGATCTTTGTTTAATTCTCTTACAGCCCAATAAGCTTTGTGCTCTAGTTCTAAAGGTAAATGACAAGCTTTTCCATAAACCATTTTATAAGGTGACATACCCATGGGATTTTTATAAGCAGTTCTATAAGCCCATAGTGCTTCCTTCAATTTACTAGCCCAGTTCTTTCTAGATTTTATAACAGTCTTTTGCAAGATAGATTTAATCTCTCTATTTGATAATTCTACTTGCCCACTAGTTTGAGGATGATAAGCAAAAGCAATTCTATGATTAATACCATATCTAGCAAAAGTTTTTCTAAAACCACCATGAATAAAATGAGAACCTCCATCAGTCATAATATATCTAGGAACTCCAAATCTAGGAAAAATAATATCTAAAAGCATTCTTAAAGAGGTCTCACCATCAGCACTTTTTGTGGGTATGGCTTCCACCCATTTAGTAACATAATCAACAGCAACAAGTATATGAGTGTTACCTTCTAAAGAAGGGAAAGGTCCCATGAAGTCAAATCCCCAACAATCGAATGGTTCAATAACAAGAGTATAATTCATAGGCATTTCATTGCGTCTGGAGATATTACCAACCCTTTGACATTCATCACAAGACAAAATAAACTTCCTTGCATCTTTGAAGAGAGTTGGCCAATAAAAACCTGATTGTAGAACCTTTTGCGCGGTTCTATCTCCGGCGTGATGTCCTCCATAAGCACTACCATGACACTTACTCAATATCTCTTGTTGTTCATATTCGGGAACACATCTTCGCAGAATACCATCCACTCCTTCTTTATATAAGTGTGGGTCATCCCAAAAATAATGCCTCAAGTCATAAAAGAATTTCCTCCTTTGCTGGGCTGAAAAGGTTGGAGGCAAGTACTTGGAAACAATAAAGTTAGCATAATCAGCATACCAAGGGCTATCTCGCGAGCTCACCTTTATTACAGCCAATTGTTCATTTGGAAAACTATCATTAACAGGAACAGGATCATAAGCAATATTTTCCAATCTAGATAAATTATCAGCAACAAGATTATCATCACCTTTCCTATCTACAATATGCAAATCAAATTCTTGCAACAGAAGCACCCATCTAATAAGCCTTGGCTTAGCATCTTTCTTTTGCATTAGGTATCTAATTGCAGCATGATCAGTATGAATTGTAACTTTTGAATCAACAATATAGGATCTAAACTTGTCACAAGCAAAGACTACAGCTAACAATTCTTTTTCAGTAGTAGCATAATTTCTTTGAGCAGCATCAAGAGTTTTACTAGCATAATGAATAACATTTAATTTTTTATCTACTCGCTGCCCAAGAACAACGCCTACAGCAAAATCACTAGCATCACACATAATTTCAAAAGGTAAGTTCCAATCAGGAGGTTCAACTATAGGAGCGGTTGTTAAGGCTTTCTTTAGAGTTTCAAAAGCTTCCTTACAATCATCATCGAAAACAAAAGGCACATCTTTTTGAAGAAGATTAGTAAGAGGTTTTGAATTTTTGGAGAAATCTTTAATGAATCTCCTATAAAACCCAGCATGACCAAGAATACTACGAATACCTTTAACATCCCTAGGATAGGGCATCTTCTCAATTGCTTCAACTTTAGCTCGATCAACTTCAATACCTCTCTCGGAAATTTTATGTCCCAATACAATTCCTTCATTAACCATAAAGTGGCATTTCTCCCAATTAAGAACAAGGTTAGTTTCTTCACATCTCTGCAAACCTTTATCGAGGTTTCGCAAGCAATTATCAAAAGAATTCCCATAGACAGAAAAATCATCCATGAATACCTCTACAATATTCTCGCAAAATCCATGAAAAATAGCAGACATGCATCTTTGAAAAGTAGCAGGAGCATTACATAAACCAAAAGGCATGCGTCTATAAGCATAAGTTCCATAGGGACAAGTGAAAGTGGTTTTCTCTTGATCCTTAGTTTTAACAGCAATTTGTGAAAACCCAGAATAACCATCAATAAAGCAAAAATGAGTATTTTTAGATAACCTTCCTAACATTTGATCAATAAAAGGTAAAGGGTAATGATCTTTCTTAGTAACCTTATTAACTTTTCGATAATCAATGCACATTCTATATCCTACAACTACTCTTTGAGGGATGAGCTCATCATTGTCATTAGGTACAACAGTCATTCCTCCTTTCTTAGGAACACAATGCACAGGACTAACCCATCTACTATCAGCAATAGGATATATAATACCAGCTTCAAGAAGTTTTAATACCTCATTTCTTACCACATCCTTCATTTTAGGAATTAGACGACGCTGATGTTCAACAACAGGCTTTGCATCATCTTCCATATTAATGGCATGTTGGCAAATAGAGGGAGAAATCCCTTTCAAGTCATCAAGAGTGTAGCCAATAGCTCCTCGGTGTTTCTTCAATATTTCCAATAACCTTTCTTCCTCAATCTCTGAAAGCTTAGAACTAATAATAATAGGATATATTTTATTATCATCAATATGAGCATATTTAAGATTATCAGGCAATGGTTTTAAATCAAAAACAGGATCTTCCTTTGGTGGTAGTGTTGTACCTAGATCTTCTACCGGTAAATCATGCTTAAGAATAGGTTGACGAAGGAAAATTTCATCAAGCTCATTTCTTTCTTCCCTAAAGACTTCACTCTCACTATTCTCCAAATGTTGCTGCAAAGGATTATTAGGAGCAAGAGCAATAGATGCACACTGTTCAACTCTAAAATCATTATTAGGCAATTCAGCTTTATAAGGAGTTTTGGCAAATCTAGAGAAATTAAACTCATAAGATTCACCAGCAAATTTAGTCACAATTGTCTCTTTCTTGCAATCTATAACAGCTCCAAAAGTATTCAGAAAAGGTCTACCAAAATGATAGGACAATGCTTACTAGCAGCAGAACCAACTACTAAAAAGTCAGCAGGATATTTAATCTTACCACATAGAACTTCCACATCTCGAACAATACCAATTGGAGAGATAGTTTCTCTATTAGCTAGCCGAATAACCACATCAATATCTTCAAGTTCACAAGAACCAATTTCGTGCATAATCTCCGTGTAAAGCTCATAAGGAATAGCACTAATACTTGCACCAATATCGCATAAACCATAATAACAATGATCACCAATTCTAACAGATAGCATAGGAACACTAGTTTTCCTAGACTTATTAGGATGTGAAACAATATTAGAAGCATCTTCACAGAAAATAATATGACCATCTTCAACATTTTCAGTCACAAGATCTTTAACTATTGCAACAGCAGGTTCAACTTTTATTTGCTCTTCAGGTTCTATTTATAACAGAATACTCCTTCATTTTAGCAGGGAAAGGAGTTTTTTCAATATAAGCTTCAGGAATAACATGATCAACAGTTTCAATTACAACACATTTATTTATAGATGAATCAATTTTATCTTTATACGGTTCATGATACTTATCAAAGTTCTTCTTAGGCAATTCATAATGAGAGGCAAAAGCTTTATAAAGATTTGCAACAACTTGAGAATCAAGACCATAAGCAGCACTAATATTACGAAATTTATCAGTATCCATAAAAGCTTCAATGCATTTATAATCATAATTTATACCTGACTCTCTATCTTTGTCGTTCTCCCATCCTTCAGTATTCTCCTGGATCCGATCAAGAAGGTCCCTTTTAAACTCTTCTTTGTTGCGTGTAAATGATCCAGAACAAGAAGTATCCAGCAAGTTCTTATCTTGAAAAGAAAGTCTTGCATAGAAATTATCAATGATAATATTACCAGGAAGCTCAT
Organism: Lolium perenne; assembly: GCF_019359855.2. Classification (NCBI taxonomy): domain Eukaryota; kingdom Viridiplantae; phylum Streptophyta; class Magnoliopsida; order Poales; family Poaceae; genus Lolium; species Lolium perenne. The sequence goes on from NC_067249.2 coordinate 196,016,855, forward strand.
GAATGGGGCATTTTAGCATTAAATACTTCAATCTCCCCCACGCTTGGGCAATACTCTCTCCATCATGAGGCCAGAAATTATATATGCGGTTCCGGTCCTTGTGAATTTCACTTGGAGGATAGAACTTAGAATAAAATAAGGGCACAATATCATTCCATTCAAGAGAATCCCCATTATTCAGTAATTTATACCAATGCGCCGCTTTCCCAGACAGCGATATAGAGAATAGTTTCTTCCTAACTTCATCCATAGCAATACCTGCACACTTGAATAAACCCCATAATTCATGTAAGAACAGTAAATGATCACCAGGATGGACAGTTCCATCCCCTTCATAGCGGTTATGTGGTGACCCGACATACCACTGCATGGTGTAGTATGCAAGTCTGATATAACACCAATGAAACACCGTTCCACTAGTGTTATATCGCTCAGAGTGGTACAACAGAAACATATGCGGGTCCAAGGCATGTCTATAGAATTACAACATTGACTCTGTTACATAAGATCATCACAGCCTCCTACTTTACAATGAGGTAAATCTGCAATTAAACTCCAGAAGAACGACTCGTAGTCTAATCCTATCACGAACTCTATTTGTAGAGTATTTGACTAGCTTTAGAGGCTAAGAATAGATTCTAGCTAAGTAGGAGCTAGGTTTAGGAAGCTAGTTCCCTTCTATGGCTAAACTAGGTTTTCTCCTTGTTGGATGTGGTATCTGACTCCTCCGACAGGGTCCTGTCCTTTGAAGTAGTTATTGACTCCTCGACCTTCGAGTTGCACGGTAGATCCTCCTTCGATGCCTCCATATCTAAGCAGGGGATTTAAGAGTGGGATGAGTACGAGCGTACTCAACAAGTTCATTATAGGAAAGAGGTGTTTAATGCACTAGTTACGGCATTAGACCAGAAAGTCTAATACCAATGCAGGTTTTCATAACCATTTCTTCAAAAGGTTGTTTTTATTCAGAAGAACTATGTCCGTCAGCCTTCACCGGTTTACTAGAACTTCATGGAGCTCCTTTTCGGCCACGTTCGCAGTTCCATATCCCGGAACAGGGAGTGACAGGTCACGATTCATTACACTCTGCAGAGGTGTGTTGCTTTACCCATAAGAGATCTTAACCTTGGTGCCAACCGGGCGTACACCCCGTCCACACTTCCTTTGGTGTGAGGCCCGGTATAAGGTCATAGCCAATCATATTCCTCCGCTACCTCATACACCCACCCTTTGCTGCAAACTCCGACCCTGGGTCCTCGCCGGTGCTCTTATACCAATTAAGGACGGCCCCCGACCATGACAAAAGTTCAGGTCTCTACCATGAACTCCTTCGCCGGCAGCTGCAACCCATCATAGACCACAATTACCGTGGGGACTTCATCGGGACCCCCACCCTACCACTTGTCCTCTCTTGGATCAAGGGTACCACTTGTCCTCTCTTGGATCAAGGGTCTACGGTAAAGCGCATCCGTTGATGTACAAGAGGTGGAAATACAATTGACTATTCCGTCCCACTCCAGATCTTATGGTTAACACGGGTATTACGGCACAAGAATCACTGTACGACATTTGTTGTTTAATCCTAGATGGATATAAACCCTTGCAATGGAACCTCCACCATATCAACACAATCCATGGTTCCATTGCCCACCACATAGTCATATTCATAGTTATGAAAATAGTGGTTTTGGTTTTTATGCAATAGTGATAATCATAGTACTTTGCAAGTAATTTGATAAAGATACTCAAATGACATGAGGAAGCGATGAACTTGCCTTTCTTGACTGCAAGATTATGCAGACAAGGTCTTCGATACGTAATAACTCCAAATTCTGAAATAGCATCATCGTCCGGTAAGGACAATGTTTAAAGAACTGGCAAAGATGCTATAATGCATAATATGAGATGCAGTCGTCCCGAGCGTAACCTAACCTCGATGATTTAGGATGTATGAGTTGTAAAGATTTCTTTAGGGTTGGTTGCACTTTTAGAATGATTCTCAAACAAGGTTCTTATTAGGGTTTGGTTATATTAGCATCATAACCAAGTGATATAAGACATCATAACAATCATACACATAAAGAATAGTGATGGAATAATATGTAAGGAAAGTTGTCAATTTTAAGTTCTACCGAACATGGTTGATGATAACTTATACTATACTTCAAAAGAATAACTTTTGAAGAACATGTTGTTTAAGAAACAATGAGTATTTCAAAGAAGGATTAGGCTTCTAAGGTTTGATTGACATTTGTACTTCAAAAGAATAACTTTTGAAGAACAGGTTAAATAAGAACAAGAACTACTATAATTAGGAGCTATGGCTTCTAGGGTTTACTTATTAGATTCATTTAGTTCTCTAATAGGAACTAGTTGGGTTCTTAAACCGAATTGGTCTATATGTAGCAAGTATTAGCAGGTTTATTACTATGGTTGATTATGGGTAACATATTAAAGAATGATGGTCAAAGTGTTGCTATAAGTTAGGGTTACGATGGCTTCACATTTGCTTCACTAAGGAATGATTAATGGCTTCTAAACTAGAGGGTTTATCACTTCCTGAATAGGTTCAGTGGAATAGGAGCATGTGATGTGTATTACTACCAAGATTGGTACTAGGGTTCATCATTATGGTTTTACTAGGGTTTGATGGTTGAGGTTGATCCTAATGGTGTGGTATTTAGGATTGATGATCAATGGTGCTAACATATTATCAAGCTAGGGTTTGCTCCTAAGTGACACTAGTGGATCATATAGGTTTAATTAGAAAGCAGAGACATGAAATAATGATCACATGTGAATTGGTTTTATTTTAGTAGCTCACAAACATGGATTCATTTGCTGTTAAGTAGGGTTCTATGAGTATAGGTGAAATTCATATAATTATATGAGATAAACAACTAGGGTTTTAGAGTTGGTTCTAATATGGAATGATCCCATAAAATAATGGGACCAAAGTTCTTACTTATATAAAAACTAGGTTTCTAATTTGTGATACAATTCTTAAATAAGAATTGGTAATAGGTTTGAAATCATTAATAACTTTGAAATAGAAATAATAATGAGTTTAACATTATATTATTTTTAAAAGAATAAAATATAATAAATACTATTAGGGTTTAGGGTTTTAATTAATATTTGAAGTATTGATCAATTAGAATTTTCATATGGTTAAACATAATCATCAAGAAATATTTGTTGTTTTATATGGCATCTTAGGGTGAAGTAATATTTAATATTTTCTTCATGTGAAGAATTGAAACAAGAATTTATCTATTTAGTTTTTAGGTTTTAATAATTTAAGATTTAAAATTTGGTCTACTAAAATTTTAGAGGCAATTCATATTGTTGTTCTTTTAAACTTTAAGTATTTGTTTTCTATTTTATTTATTTATAAAGGTCATTTTCTGATACTTAATTCTATTTATTGTTTTTCTTTTTATCTTCTTAAATGTTTTAAAAGGTTTTTCTTTTCTAAAAAAAAATGACCCAATGGTTTATTGGGTTGGCCCAATGGCCTGACCAACCAGGCCTGGCCCAAAGGCCCGAGTCGGTTGGGTCTAACCCAACCCGACCCCCCACTCTCTCGCTCACCTGCACCCGTACACGATCACCGCCCTCACCTCTCTTCCCTCTCGCGACCACCACGCCCCTGCGGCGGCGCCGCTCGCCCCCGGCCGCTCCTGGCCATCTCCGGCGCCGGCGAGAGGGTTTTCTTCTCCGCCCTGAGGTGATCTACAACTCCACCTCAACGATTTATTTCCCGTTGCTTCTCCCGTTCGTTCCCCAACCTGAAACCCTTGTTGTCGCCTCCGCCGCCCGGCCAGCCGCCGGCCAACCCCGGCGCCGTGGCGTGCCGCTGCTGCTCCGCCTAATTTCCTCCAGTGACTCCCCACCTGCGCCTCCTCTGCGCCTCGCACATGTGCTCGACAACAACCCTAGCCCCCCCTCGGGTTGATTTGCCGCCGGCCGCTCCCAGCACCGCTGCTTGCCGGCGTGGCCTTGCCACCTCACAGTCAGTGCCCGCCGCCTCGTCTCTTCCTTGTCCCGCACGCGTGTCCCACGAAAACCCTAGCCGTGGCTAGGTTGCTGGCAGGTTCCGGCTGCTGCACCACCTATGGCTCCACCTCCCCGGCTCTTGGTCGGATGTTGCTGTGACGGTGTGATGATGGTGATGTGGAGGTGTTGCTGGTGAGGTTGCTGCTGCTGCTATGACTACTTCATCCTCGACGTCGGTTGGACGGTGCCGTGGAAGCAACCCCGGTGTCGGTGTACTGGGGGTGTTGTCGTTGTTCCCACTGCATCCTCGACCTCGACGCCGGCGGGACGGTGCCATGGATGCAACCCCGGCGCCGGTCTCTTCCTCTATTCGCCCGCACCACTGTGAGCTATTCCCCTCTCTCTTTTCTCTCTCTCTGTATTCTCTATAGCGATGAATTTGTTGGCCAGGAACTTGTGTGTGCTTGGCCTGTTTATTACTGTGATGGTATATGTCTATTCTAGAGGATCTGGTAAAGATATCTTGATGCTCTACTGAACTCCTAGTTGAGTTTGGATTGCAAAAAATAGAGATGGTTTTCCTTATATAATGATTTACTTGATGGCTTGTTGGTGAGCTTATGGGTATGCTTTTGTTGCTGGATTGAGATGGTCCATGGATCATCTTATCAGTGTTACGGGTTGGAATGGATATGTGTATGCTGCCCTCACAGATGTGTTACCTCTTTCTAGTTACAAGCTGATAAGAATAAATATTATTCTTGATTTGTTGACCCTGCCTATGATGCAAAAGGCTGAGGCATAATTGATGATATGAACAGATAGTATTTGTGGTCTTTAAAATTCTCTGTGATGATAGTGAATAGCACTTCTATTCAGAGCTGAGAGAATTACTTCTCACAACTTAAAATGATGATTTATAATTTGGTCCATGTCTATTATATTACTTGCAAAATTTGCCCATGTGCCATCTGCTTAAACCCACTCTGTGGCACCTCCTGGGAGTGTGCACAGAAGAAATATTCATTTAGCATGATTGGTGTTGCTGGCAGTTCTGTGGAGTGATTTATCTGGCTTGGATCATAACTATGATCAAATGATGTTAAAACTTCCCCAAACAAGCTCATGTTGATGCTTGAACAAATCTTCAAGCACCAATATGACTTGAAACAGATCCTTGTGATCTATGCAAATAAACAGATGAACTATTTGGGTAAAGTGGGATTTAGTTCTTTGACAACCTGTTGATGTAGAGTAATTGGATCTTCGGGACTGTTGATAGGCCCTGCTTCTTGTGGATAACCTCCACTTCCTCGCTGCTTCTGCTTCTTCCTATGAATGATCTCAGTGGTTTATCTAGTGGATTTGTTCTTGCTGATGGTTGGTGGATGAATGATCTCTTGATATACTACTAGTGTGGTTCCTACTGATATGTTCCTGATGTTCTTGTTTTCTAAGGGATTGGTGGGTTCAAGTATTGCTAGATGAGTTGCTGCTTTGGCATGTGTATGCAAAGGTGGTGTGGCTGGGTTAGTTCTAAATCCTGTTCTAAGGCTTTTGACATTGTTCTAGCTGGTATGAGGAACATATGGTGCGGCTGGGTGTTTATGTACTAGGAAACTGCTAGTACTGTGGTGCTGCTGCTTAAGTACTGCTGAGCAGTGCTTGTGGTGGTGACAACACACCACCCGTATGTGGTGAATGTGCTGCTAGCTTGCTTGGCTTGTGCATGCAACTGGGTGCATCTCCCCTTGAGGATCAGCTCGGCTAGCAAAATATTTGTACTGGTTATCCTATTTTAACCTTGCCATTTGGCAATCACTTTTCCTTCTGTTTTGTTTGTCTTGCAGGTGCTCAGGCTAAACAGGAAATGCTTGAAGAATTTACTAGTTTAGCCATTTGCAATCCCTTGTAATTTTTCATTTTCCTTTTGCAATTATTCACTTTCTGTAATGTTTTGTAATAATTATAATTCAAATGAATATTGTAAATGACAATGTATATTGTGTGTTATTCAATAAAGCTCAAGTTTTCCCTAATGAGCTTTTGATATATTATCTATTCTTTTATATTTCTTCATTTTCCAATTTCTATAATTGTTGATTGGATTGTTCATAATTTGATTTATGATATATCAAATTGAAGTTTGAATTTGAAATTCAAACCTAACTTGTTTGAATTCAATCATACAACTTAAAGTAGATTATGAAATGTTCCCCTCTCTTCTCGGAACCCTAAGTTAATTTAGGATAGGTCCAAGTTTATCGCACTCTTGAAACCCTTAATTCTATCTGGTGCCGAGAGAGAAACTTGTTCCCCCTTATGGGTGTAGTTTTATAAATAAGCGCGAAATTTCCCCAGATTTTCTATGCATGAATGCAATGCACACATCTGTTTCCTCTTTTTTTGTAACCCCAATACCTGGGATATTACAGTCTCTACCCCTTAAACTAAACTTCGTCCTCGAAGTTTGATCTCTCTCACGTTTCCGGAGTGTGGAACTGACTTGTGCAGACTATATCTTTTCTCGAACTCCGTATTGATCTTGTTGGATATACTGAATATATCCCTTGTCCAGATTCTTCCTGGAATCCATTAGGGTTGGTCTCTGAACCATGGTTCTTACTTTGATTCATTGATTTCTTCCAACTTTATAAGCTTGTTTCCTTTCTCATTGAAGATTCAATGATTGAGACTTCTTCTGATGCTGCTAGTCTTAACTAAAGACTAGTTTGATAACATACTCCTATTTGGTAAATAGGTCTTTGCTTTCCCTTACTACCAGAACTGCAATAATGGTACATTGTAAGGTACTTACCATAGATATGGTCTTGACAGTTTATTTCCCTAAAAATGGTTTAGACTCACTTAGTCTATCCAATCATGGATTATGATTGGTACCTAAAACTATTTTGGGTTCTTTAGGTTCCATGAAAGGAATCTTTCAAATGGACTTTAGTTTTGGTATAGTCAATATCCTTCGGTCTTTGGCCTTCTCGAGCTGTATTTGGTCTACGGTATTTTCTTCTTCCAACGTCATTAGCATTAGTTGACTTGAGTTTAAGTACTTCTGAGTAAATATTACTCACTTTCTCAAGTTACAGTCCACTTCTTACTTCCTCGAGGTATAAACCTCGGCTTCTGGTCTGACATCCTTCTGAAAGTAGTGTTCGATAATCTTATAAAAATAAGATCGAACTTTCTCTCAGTTCAGACCTTCATCAACTATCTTGCTCAAAGTATTGATTCATATTGGATCCACTGATCCCTCGCTCTCCCCCTTAGGGATTTCCTAATGGTTGCTAAGTTCATCTTCCCCAACCAACTAGCTCCTTGGTTAGGCTATATGTCTTTTCCTTGGCTTTCTATTGTACTTTTCTAGGGTATCCTATTTGGATTGGTGGTGTACCCACATAGCTGTGAATACCAGTACAATATGTTAGTTGGTTATGCAACTATGGTTATTCCAACTTTACACATGACAAGTGTGTTGCCCATGAAAGCTTGAGCAATTTAAAGATATTATTCTGCAACTAATATTGTGCTAACTGAAGAAGCTGTGTTCAACATACTGATTGGGTCAGAACAAGTATGGTCAAAGTCCTATGCATCCGTCCTTGTGCTCCATCCACTTCCTTGTTCGAACTTCTTAGATGATGAGCTCCCCCGATGGTTTGAAAATTGGTTCATTGCTTCATTTGATCTTCGTACCCGATATGGATCCGGGCATTCTGATTTCATATGACCTAGTTGTCCACATCCAAAACAGGTAATATCCTATTGCGGGCAATCCTTGGCATAGTGACCTTTTCTTGCACAGTTATGGCATCGAACTTGACTATAAAATGGTGTGATTGTCTCATCTCTAGTTTGGAAATTCATCTCTGACTGAGTTTGTTGTATCTGAATTGGTTGTGGTTCCAACCTTGCCTTCCGTTTTCTTTCATTCTGCACTTCTTCATAATCATTCTCCAAAGTAAGTGCAGTATCCACTAGCTCGTGGAACCTTGTGCATTTGGTTAGATTCAACTGCATTTTCAGGAATGGATTCATCCCTTTTAAGAACTTTTTTATCCTTTTCTCCTCTGTGTTTACATCCTCTGCTGCATAACGTGATAAACGATCAAACTCTACTAGATATTTCCATACCGACAAGTCATTCTGCTTCAAGGTCTCGAACTCTCTTCTCTTTAGTTCCATGATACTTTCAGGAACCTGGGCTTCTCGGAACTTCTTCTTAAACTCATCCCACGTGAAAACATGTCCCGAAGGTTGAATTAGAATCATGTTATCCCACCATAACGCTGCTAGTCCTGATAGTAGATAGGTGGCATATCTAACCTTCTCTTCATCATTACACCGAACTGTATTTAATTTCCGCTCAGTGTCCCTCAACCAATCATCCGCATCCATAGGTTCTGGTGCGGTAGCAAAAGTCAGTGGATTGGTTTGTAGGAATTCCGTAAGACTCACTCCTTTTGGCCCTCCATTTCTGATACCTCCATTATTCTCACGTATCAAACGACTGAAAAACTCATTTTGTTGTGCTAAGTTTGCTGCTCTATCCTCAGGCATCCTTTCCATGTGCTCAAAGAATTCTTGCCCAAGCAGGACAGGGGTTGATGTTGACGATTTAGTGGCGGAGATTGCCTCTTCCATCCGCTTAGCTTCTCTTTCCTGACCTTCTTTTTCCTCCCTCTCTTCATGAGTCGTTACTATTTCCTCAGTTGGTTGGTAACTCGTCTCTCCCTCACGCGATCCCATTTCCCCTCTAGACCTGTAACATCAAGAAAGAACCCAATGATGCAACATGCATTTGCACACCAAGGTCAAACTTCATGCACAGATCTAGTCAATCAATGAAAATCCAATAAAATCCAAGAAGATTCAGCTTTGTGCTCATAATACACATCATTATATGCCTGAATGTAGTAGTTGGGTAAGACATCCCTAAACATCAGGCTGATATGTGTAGTATATAACACCACATAATACAGGTTTAGATCGTGATACTTAGCACAAATATGGGGATTTCTACTATTTGTCTCAACATTTACCTTAATTGCACATTTGCAATGAGATAAACTTGAAACAAAGTGGTCTAGAATAGTTGTGGTTGACCTAAAGTTCTTTGGAAGTATTAACTTAGCTTCCATTTTGTTGAGGACTACTGCACATGATATGTCTAAGTTCTAACATGGCTAATCTAAATACATAACTATTGGAATATAGCTCCGATACTTTCAAGTGTTTATACCATAAACCTATGGTCATGATGTGCTTGGCACACTTCCCATGGTTTTGGGAACACAACTCTTGCACTATTGGTGAACACCTGACTTATTATTGTACTCCTCCTAAGTATTTATGAGGTTCTAGTCCATCACATAATGATTCTCAGGTGAATCATATATGATTACTATCTATACCATATAAGTAGACATATTTGTATTCCTATCACTCTTCCTTATTTCCCATGATTGACTCATCATGGTCTATACTACCTCATATGACTCCTAGTTATTACTTACTATCAATTGTTTCACATGTCTAGATAATTTTACTTACTCATTACTTATCTTGGTCTACATCTTCTATTAGGATATCTTAATTATCTTTATCACTTGATATTACTCCTATTATAGGTCTGGATAATTCTTACTTAACCATAACATGTGTTGGTACACATCTTCCAATAGGATAGCTTCCTTTTGGTTGTATCCTCTCTTTGGACTACCATGTATTGTATACCAACTATGATCTACTCATCTATTGTTTTAAGGACTTAATGGTGTACTATATGTTTGGGATTAGTTAACTAACTTTACTTAGTAAAGATAGTTAAGAAAGGTTGACTTAAGTGTGTCAGGATTATTCTCAAGTGAATATCCATCTCAAGTCATAAGAAGATTTGGTTCAACTAAGGCAAATTCCTATAGACACTACCAATCCTATAGGTCTCATTTAAAGGGTTTTAATCCTAAGGTCAAAGCATTTGCTCTGATACCAACTGTGGTGACCCGACATACCACTGCATGGTGTAGTATGCAAGTCTGATATAACACCAATGAAACACCGTTCCACTAGTGTTATATCGCTCAGAGTGGTACAACAGAAACATATGCGGGTCCAAGGCATGTCTATAGAATTACAACATTGACTCTGTTACATAAGATTATCACAGCCTCCTATTTTACAATGAGGTAAATCTGCAATTAAACTCCAGAAAAACGACTCGTAGTCTAATCCTATCACGAACTCTATTTGTAGAGTATTTGACAGGCTTTAGAGGCTAAGAATAGATTCTAGCTAAGTAGGAGCTAGGTTTAGGAAGCTAGTTCCCTTCTATGGCTAAACTAGGTTTTCTCCTTGTTGGATGTGGTATCTGACTCCTCCGATAGGGTCCTGTCCTTTGAAGTAGTTATTGACTCCTCGACCTTCGAGTTGCACGGTAGATCCTCCTTCGATGCCTCCATATCTAAGCAGGGGATTTAAGAGTGGGATGAGTACGAGCGTACTCAACAAGTTCATTATAGGAAAGAGGTGTTTAATGCACTAGTTACAGCATTAGACCAGAAAGTCTAATACCAATGCAGGTTTTCATAACCATTTCTTCAAAAGGTTGTTTTTATTCATAAGAACTATGTCCGTCAGCCTTCACCGGTTTACTAGAACTTCATGGAGCTCCTTTCCGGCCGCGTTCGCAGTTCCATATCCCGGAACAGGGAGTGACAGGTCACGATTCATTACACTCTGCAGAGGTGTGTTGCTTTACCCATAAGAGATCTTAACCTTGGTGCCAACCGGGCGTACACCCCGTCCACACTTCCTTTGGTGTGAGGCCCGGTATAAGGTCATAGCCAATCATATTCCTCCGCTACCTCATACATCCACCCTTTGCTGCAAACTCCGACCCTGGGTCCTCGCCGGTGCTCTTATACCAATTAAGGACGGCCCCCGACCACGACAACAGTTCAGGTCTCTACCATGAACTCCTTCGCCGGCAGCTGCAACCCATCATAGACCACAATTACCGTGGGGACTTCATCGGGACCCCCACCCTACCACTTGTCCTCTCTTGGATCAAGGGTACCACTTGTCCTCTCTTGGATCAAGGGTCTACGGTAAAGCGCATCCGTTGATGTACAAGAGGTGGAAATACAATTGACTATTCCGTCCCACTCCAGATCTTATGGTTAACACGGGTATTACGGCACAAGAATCACTGGACGACATTTGTTGTTTAATCCTAGATGGATATAAACCCTTGCAATGGAACCTCCACCGTATCAACACAATCCATGGTTCCATTGCCCACCACATAGTCATATTCATAGTTATGAAAATAGTGGTTTTGGTTTTTATGCAATAGTGATAATCATAGTACTTTGCAAGTAATTTGATAAAGATACTCAAATGACATGAGGAAGCGATGAACTTGCCTTTCTTGACTGCAAGATTATGCAGACAAGGTCTTCGATACGTAATAACTCCAAATTCTGAAATAGCATCATCGTCCGGTAAGGACAATGTTTAAAGAACTGGCAAAGATGCTATAATGCATAATATGAGATGCAGTCGTCCCGAGCGTAACCTAACCTCGATGATTTAGGATGTATGAGTTGTAAAGATTTCTTTAGGGTTGGTTGCACTTTTAGAATGATTCTCAAACAAGGTTCTTATTAGGGTTTGGTTATATTAGCATCATAACCAAGTGATATAAGACATCATAACAATCATACACATAAAGAATAGTGATGGAATAATATGTAAGGAACAGTTGTCAATTTTAAGTTCTACCGAACATGGTTGATGATAACTTATACTATACTTCAAAAGAATAACTTTTGAAGAACATGTTGTTTAAGAAACAATGAGTATTTCAAAGAAGGATTAGGCTTCTAAGGTTTGATTGACATTTGTACTTCAAAAGAATAACTTTTGAAGAACAGGTTAAATAAGAACAAGAACTACTATAATTAGGAGCTATGGCTTCTAGGGTTTACTTATTAGATTCATTTAGTTCTCTAATAGGAACTAGTTGGGTTCTTAAACAGAATTGGTCTATATGTAGCAAGTATTAGCAGGTTTATTACTATGGTTGATTATGGGTAACATATTAAAGAATGATGGTCAAAGTGTTGCTATAAGTTAGGGTTACGATGGCTTCACATTTGCTTCACTAAGGAATGATTAATGGCTTCTAAACTAGAGGGTTTATCACTTCCTGAATAGGTTCAGTGGAATAGGAGCATGTGATGTGTATTACTACCAAGATTGGTACTAGGGTTCATCATTATGGTTTTACTAGGGTTTGATGGTTGAGGTTGATCCTAATGGTGTGGTATTTAGGATTGATGATCAATGGTGCTAACATATTATCAAGCTAGGGTTTGCTCCTAAGTGACACTAGTGGATCATATAGGTTTAATTAGAAAGCAGAGACATGAAATAATGATCACATGTGAATTGGTTTTATTTTAGTAGCTCACAAACATGGATTCATTTGTTGTTAAGTAGGGTTCTATGAGTATAGGTGAAATTCATATAATTATATGAGGTAAACAACTAGGGTTTTAGAGTTGGTTCTAATATGGAATGATCCCATAAAATAATGGGACCAAAGTTCTTACTTATATAAAACTAGGTTTCTAATTTGTGATACAATTCTTAAATAAGAATTGGTAATAGGTTTGAAATTATTAATAACTTTGAAATAGAAATAATAATGAGTTTAACATTATATTATTTTTAAAAGAATAAAATATGATAAATACTATTAGGGTTTAGGGTTTTAATTAATATTTGAAGTATTGATCAATTAGAATTTTCATATGGTTAAACATAATCATCAAGAAATATTTGTTGTTTTATATGGCATCTTAAGGTGAAGTAATATTTAATATTTTCTTCATGTGAAGAATTGAAACAAGAATTTATCTATTTAGTTTTTAGGTTTTAATAATTTAAGATTTAAAATTTGGTCTACTAAAATTTTAGAGGCAATTCATATTGTTGTTCTTTTAAACTTTAAGTATTTGTTTTCTATTTTATTTATTTATAAAGGTCATTTTCTGATACTTAATTCTATTTATTGTTTTTCTTTTTATCTTCTTAAATGTTTTAAAAGGTTTTTCTTTTCTAAAAAAAAAATTGACCCAATGGTTTATTGGGTTGGCCCAATGGCCTGACCAACCAGGCTTGGCCCAAAGGCCCGAGTCGGTTGGGTCTAACCCAACCCGACCCCCCACTCTCTCGCTCACCTGCACCCGTACACGATCACCGCCCTCACCTCTCTTCCCTCTCGCGACCACCACGCCCCTGCGGCGGCGCCGCTCGCCCCCGGCCGCTCCTGGCCGTCTCCGGCGCAGGCGAGAGGGTTTTCTGCTCCTCCCTGAGGTGATCTACAACTCCACCTCAACGATTTATTTCCCGTTGCTTCTCCCGTTCGTTCCCCAACCTGAAACCCTTGTTGTCGCCTCCGCTGCCCAGCCAGCCGCCGGCCAACCCCGGCGCCGTGGCGTGCCTCTGCTGCTCCGCCTAATTTCCTCCAGTGACTCCCCACCTGCGCCTCCTCCGCGCCTCGCACATGTGCTCGACAACAACCCTAGCCCCCCCTCGGGTTGATTTGCCGCCGGCGGCTCCCAGCACCGCTGCTTGCCGGCGTGGCCTTGCCACCTCACAGTCAGTGCCCGCCGCCTCGTCTCTTCCTTGTCCCGCACGCGTGTCCCACGAAAACCCTAGCCGTGGCTAGGTTGCTGGCAGGTTCCGGCTGCTGCACCACCTATGGCTCCACCTCCCCGGCTCTTGGTCGGATGTTGCTGTGACGGTGTGATGATGGTGATGTGGAGGTGTTGCTGGTGAGGTTGCTGCTGCTGCTATGATGATACGTCCAAAACGTATCTACTTTCCCGAACACTTTTGCTATTGTTTTGCCTCTAATTTGTGCACTTTGGATGCAACTAACACGGACTAACACTGTTTTCAGCAGAACTGCTCTGGTGTCTCGTTTTTGTGCAGAAATCCAACTTTTGGGAAAATCCTCGGAATTTATGCAGAAGGCCCTATTTTCCCAGAATAATGACGGAGCCAGAAGGACAATTAAGGTGGAGGCCCGAGGGCCCCACACCATAGGGCGGCCCGGCCCAGGGGGGCCCGCGCGGCCCTGTGGTGTGGCCCCCTCGGCCGGCCTCCGACGCCCTCCTTCGGACTATTTATCGGCCTCGACCTAAAAACGCACGGAAAAAAGTCGAAGTCGCCAGAAACCCTCCAGAACGCCGCCACATCGCGAAACTCCGTCGCGGGAGCCAGAAGTCTCTGTTCTGGCACTCCGCCGGGACGGGGAATTGGAGGAGATCATCACCGCCATCACCGCCAACGCCTCTACATCAACCAGCCATGTTTCCCCCATCCATGTGTGAGTAATTCCCCCACTGTAGGCCGAAGGGGATGGTAGTGATTGGATGAGATTGGTCATGTAATAGCATAAGATTGTTAGGGCATAGTGCCTAGTGTCCGTAATTGGTACTTTGATGATATTGTTGCAACTTGTTATGCTTAATGCTTGTCACTAGGGCCCGAGTGCCATGATCTCAGATCTGAACATGTTATTGTTTCATCATGATATTCATTGTTTATTGATCTTACCTGCAAGTTGTATACACATGTCGCTGTCCGGAACCGATGGCCCCGAAGTGACAGAAATCGGGACAACCGGAGGGAATGGTAGCGATGTGAGGATCACATGTGTTCACGGAGTGTTAATGCTTTGCTCCGGTACTTTATTAAAAGGAGTACCTTAATATCCAGTAGTTTCCCTTGAGGCCCGGCTGCCACCGGCTGGTAGGACAAAAGATGTTGTGCAAGTTTCTCATTGCGAGCACGCACGACTATATATGGAACACATGCCTATTGATTGCTACTTGGACACCGTTTTATTATTATCTGCAAATGCCCTGCTATGTGTAAGGGTATATTGCCCCTATGTGTGGTTTTGGTAATTAATGACAACCCCTATGGACTAATGTTTTCATTGAGTTTATATGAAGGAATATTCCATAGGTACTACTTGTTCTCCATGTGTTGGATTCAAGTATGGATGCCATGAAGATAAAGGTATACCTTGTGTATTGGCATCAAGATCATCGGTTTGAAGATACATATGTGATATGATCAAGAAGAAGAAATGAAGATGGAGTTCTTATGTGGAACTCAATATTAGCCATGCTCTATCTTATGAGAGTATGAGAAGGTACAAGGTTAAGTCGGGCAAGTTCAAGATGAGCATCTCAAGTGGATCACATGCTTGAAGCTTGCCGTCCATTTGGTGATAATGGACATGTGAAGATGTGCATCAATAGAGCTTTCCCATCATGGTGTATGGGGGAGCATTTGTGAGTCTTCACGAAGCGACGATGATCAAGTGAGGCATTCCGGCTTGAGTGGAGCTTGAAGAGCTATCATCAAGATCAAGCGGGATGCGCAAGGCAAAGGTATGGCCTTGCTAGGTTTTCCTTTTACCGGTCTCAAGGTGGTTGTTGGGAGACCGGATTATAGGATAAATAGCCGCACTATCAAGAGGGGCTTTCGGTTGGGTAACTTGATCGCATCGTCTTAGAGAGCTCAATCCTTTGCATACTTTGCATATCCCTATTGCTTCTTGGTGTTTCTCTGTGTGAGGTTCTTGAGCTTGTTGCTAGCTTTACAACAAGCCCAAGTTCATCGAAAACGGAATCCGCATGCATCTTCTATTGCGTTTTCGAGTTTGGACATCTTTACCGTTTCTTGACGGTGGGAGACTTCCTCTCTAAAATCATCTAAAATGTTCTGTGAGGAGTCTCCATATTTCTAGTTTTTGTTGGGGTTCTATTCGTCGTTATCTTTCCAACAAAATTGGTTTCATGTCAATCGGAGTTCGGGAGCATTAGTTATTAAAGAAATAGGAAAGATGAGAAAAGAATAAAAAGAAAAAGGGAAAAAGGGGTGGGAGCCGGCCGGTCGACCGGCCCAGCAACCGGCCCACCCGGTTCGCGACCGGGTCCGGCGCTGGTGCCATCCGGGCCGCCTCCCGGGGCCTTTTGGCCCAAGTCCGGTCGCAGGCCTGGTCCGTGACCGGCCTGCCCGGCGCTGCCCCGGTCCGACCGGCTTCCCAAGCCAGGCCGCCTCACCGCCGCGCGGCCCACCCGCGGCCTGCAACCCCCGCGTCGCCCAGCTTCCTGCCGCCCGCGCGGCTGCTGCTCAGCCCGGTTGCTGGGCCGGTCCGACCAGGCTGCTGACCGGCCTGTCCGGCTGCTGCTCCGGTCGGCCGGCTGGTGACCGGGTGGCGTTTTCCTGCCCAATTTGCTGCCCGTTTTTCTGTCTTTTTCCCCCAACAGTTATTTTTCCACTTGGGCTATAAATACCTTTCTTCCACCTTGAGCCCAAGTACTTCTTCCCTTTCTCTCACCTCCATTGTTGCATTTGAAGAAGTTGCTCTCTCTCTTGTTCCCCCCCATGATTCTTGCTCATATTTGAGGATTTGAGAGAGGAGATCTAGATCTACACTTCCACCAAACCAATTCTTCTCTAAGTGAGGGAATCTCTTGGGATCTAGATCTTGGAGTCTTTGGTTGACTTTCCCCCTTGTTCATCCTCTCCAATCTCATCCTAGCATTCGTTGCTTTGGTGGGATTTGAGTGTGAAGGACTTGAACACCTCCGGTGTTCTTGCTTTGCATCATTGCATAGTGTTGAGCTCTCCACCACGATTTGTTCGAGTGAGAGACCGTGAGCTTGTTACTCTTGGAGGGTGACCTCCTAGTTGGCTTGGTGATTGGTGCTCCGGTGATCTCTTCAAGAAGATTGTGAAGAGTCCCGGGCTTCTCCTTCGTGGAGCTTGTGAAGTGGTTGTGGAGCTTGCCATCTCCGGAGCGGAGGAAAAGCTAACCATAAGGAAAGGGCCATTATCCTTCGTGGGTGTGGTTCGGAGAATAGGGTGAGCCTTCGTGGCGCGGGGAATCCTTCGTGGGACCTCCACTCCTCCAAACGTGACGTACCTTGTTGCAAAGCAAGGGAACACGGGAATACATCCTCGTCTCCGCGTGCCTCGGTTATTTCTATACCCGAGCTCTCTTTCCTTGTGATAGCCATCGTGCTTGAAGTACATATATCTTGCTATCACTTGTGCTACATATATCTTGTGCCTATCTTGCTTAGCTCTAGTTGCTATTGTTACACTTAGTTGAGCTTAGCATATTTAGGGTTTGTGCTTGTAAACTAAACGATAGTTTAATTCCGCATTCATACAAGACAAATCCGCAAGAGTTTGTAATTGCCTATTCACCCCCCCCTCTAGGCGACATCTCGATCTTTCAATTGGTATCAGAGCAAGGTCTCTCCTTGTTTTAGGCTTCACCGCCTTGAGAGTAAAGATGTCGGCTAGTAATTTAGTGCACAATGACACAATTATCTTTGTTGGCACAAATTATCATTTGTGGCGAAATTGCTTGCTTTGTAAACTTCGGACCTTGTGTCCAAACATTGAGCAATTTCTTGATGTAGGCTTTTCTCCTCCGATGGATCCTCAAAATCTATCTTTAGAGGATGAGAAAAACTTACATCTTGAAGCTCAAGTATCTAATGAGCTTTTATTCTCCTTGAGACCCGATTTTCGTAGGTTCTTGATATATATAAAGCGAAAGTCGTCTCATGAGATGTGGATCAAGCTTAAGGAAATGTTTGGTGGATCCACTTCTCAATTGGTCGGTGGTGTCTCCGAGGAGCTCTCTTCCCCTTCACATCATGAAGAGCTCCAAGTTGCTTCCACCTCCGGTCGTGATGATATATCATCTTCTTCCACTTCACCAACGTGTTGCAAGACACAAGGTAATGATATGGTGAGTGGTGAGGGAAATTGCAATGTTGATATTGTGATCAATAGTGATGACTCTTCATCTCTATCTCATTGCAATGTTTCCTCTTTGGACTTAAACACATCTAGCATTGAAAATGACCTACATGCTTGTGTTGTTAGTCCTTGCATATCATGTGTAAATTGCTTACATAAATCTCATGAAGATATGCTTACCTTGTCTTGCCCCCATAATCGAAATGCTTATATTTCCTCTAGTTGTTTGTTGACTAACAATGTAGAGGAAACCGAACACTATATGGATCAAGACATGTTTTCAAATGAGGATTCAAGAATATCTTCATCTTCATCCTCCGTATGCACATGTGCCTTATGGCAAATGGATCAAAGGTATCTCCTACTTTGACTCCTAACACTTCCTCTAATGATGAGAGTGATGATGATGATAATGATGAAGAATATAATACCTTGGTGCATAATATGGCAATGATATATGCTTCTCTTCATGGTAATAAAGAAGCTCGTGCTAATCTCGAATACTCTATGGATATCTTGAATAAATATAAGGAAACCATAGTGAAGTTGGAATCCCATGTTGAAAATGAGGAAATGAGATTCACTCTCCTCAAGCATGAGCTAAAAGATGAGAAGCATGCTAATTTCATGCTTACACAAAAAGTTGAATCCTATATGCATGAAAATGAGAAAACTATTGTTGATGCTTGTGCTACTAACTCTAATTCTTGTGAAGCATCGACCTTAAAGGAGAATGTTGAGCTAAGGGCTCAACTTGAGATGCTAACTAGCAATTATAGGGAATTGGAAGAAAGTCATAAAAAGCTCTCAAGCTCTCATGATGATCTTCTAATTTCCTATGATGGGCTAAAGTTAGCTCATGAGGCAAGTATCACTAAGGTAACATCTTGTGAGCCTCATATGGATGATAGCACAATCTCTACTACAAATGTTATATTGCCATGTGCTAGTCCTTGTAATCCATCTAGTCAAACTAGTGATACACCTTGTGTTGGATTACTCACTTTGCCTTGTTGCTCTAACAATGAAGCTTCTACTTCCTCTAGTACTTGTATTTCTACTAACCATGTAGAGGAAATAAAAGAGCTCGAGGCTCAAGTCCTTTCTTTGAAGAAAGACTTGGAAAAGCGTCATGAAGGGAAATCCGCACTTGACAAGATGCTAAGTGTGCAACAATCCCCCAATGACAAAAGTGGACTTGGATTCAACTCCAATAACAAGAACAAGTCCAAGAGCAAGAGCAACAAGAAGAAGGGCCAAGACAAAGTCAAGGATCCAGCCAAGTTGGTTTGCTTCAAGTGCAAGGTTGAAGGGCATCATGTTAGATCATGCCCATTGAAGAAGAAGAAGCACTTGAGTGAGAAACAACAAGGGAAACGGCCACAAGGTCAAGGTCAAGCCCATGCTCGACCTCAAGTTGAAGATAGGGCACTTCCCAAGAAGAATCAAGATATTGTTCCCCAAGAGAAGAAATCAATAAAGAAGAGAAAGGGGAACACTTGCTACTTATGTCGTGAGAAGGGGCACTTTGCTTCTTCTTGCTTAGGTGGTACCTTATCTAACCCTATAATTGTTGATAATGATTATTCTCTAGGGAAGGATAAGGATGGCAATGTGTTTGCCAAGTTTGTTGGAACTCAAAGTGGTTTCAAGAAAAGAACCATTTGGGTTGCCAAGCCTATTGTGACTAATCTCTTAGGACCCAACTTGGTTGGGGACCAACAATCTCAAACTTGATCAATAGGTACAAGTGGAGGGCATTGGAGATTTGGCTACTTCATGAAGAATTAAGGGATCTTCATACATTAAACTTTGACCAAGCCAAGTCATATGGATCATCATCTATATCTTATATCCAATGTTCCTCCTTGCGGTAACTTATATTTCAAATCTTCATGTATATTGTAAGTTACTTGCCCCTTTGCATGTTTGGTTTTGTACCAAATATTTGTGTGTATGTGTTGTGTCTTACTTACCTATCTTGTGTATTCAAGTATGTTTGTTTGACTCATCATATACTTGTGTATTATTTTGAGCCTAATGCATCTTGATGATATTTTATTTGGCTCTCTTTGAGTGATTAATGGAACATCCCATTTTGGGGGAGTGTTATGCTTTGTGCATTTCTCCTTCTATAAAATGTGTGTATATGGGTATCACCACTTAGTATTGATATTGCAAGATTATCTAGTCACTATGTGGTGTGCCATACTCATGAGAAATTCAAATTCTAAATATCCATTAATCATCTCTAGTTGAATTTTAGTTGCCTCTTATTTAGAAGAAATGTTTTATCACATTATGGGGGAGTAATATGTTTTGTACATATCACAAGCCTAGAAAATGTGAACATATGAGGTTATGCCACTTAGAGTTGATGCTCTTAATTATCTTGTTCCTAGGTGGCATGTTTGCTCAAACAAGCTCCATTCCTAATAAAAATATTTTATTACTCACCTTGTGGGCTTTTGTTTGAATATGAAATTCTTGGTGCGGTTTTTCCTCAAATACATATCTCTATATCTTATTTGGGACACCGTTTGCTTCAAGTTATTCTAATCATTGCCGTGCGTGATTGTGTGACTAGTTGAAGCTATCAAGAATCTTCATCCGTGCATAGTGCTCAATTCTATATACTTATCCTATGCCTTTTATTGTGAAGTTGATCCTTTCTAACATTGTCAATACTCCACCGGAAATTATTTCCAATATACTCATTGTCTTTGACAATTGATAACCTTGTATGTGGTTGAATTTTTGGATCATCTTCACCTTGGATTGTTTCTTATTGCCTTATTTTACTTCCAACAAATCTTTGTTGCTCCCATGTGTCTTCCTTGTCCCTTTGAAAAATCTTTTGATAAATTCTCTTGATTCATATCAAGTGTTTGTTTTGGAAGACAAACCTTTTCCTTACGGTACATTGTGCCATTGTGAAAAGTGTATAGAGTTTGGTTTATTTTGTTTGAACCTTGCTCTTTTGGGGAGTTTGCTATCTCATTCTTTCTTACATGATTTATTTGCTTGAATGAGATAAATCCTTGAGCATGTTTGCTTTATTTCATCCTTTATGCTCAATGGTTTCTTCTTAGTTCATTTGTTGAACTTTGTTGAACAAATCTTTTGTGATTTGCTTCTTAGATATAACTTGGACAACAAATTTGTTTTGTGGCACCTCTATGCCTTATCTAATTCTTTTGGTGTTTTATCCAAAGTATATCTTTCTTGGATCTTTAAAGGTTTTGGTGCATGCTTATATGTAATTTGTTTATACTTGTAGCATGCTTGCTTTCTTTTGATCCATTATGTAGGATATACTCCATCAAATCCTAAATGGCTAAGATGTGCATGAAATTCAAACTTCATCTAAATATGCACATATTTATATGGAGTGTGTCCTATATATTGTGGTTAGTCTAACCATGTTGGACCCAATAAGTTTGGGGACCAAGATGTACTTGAATGATATTTTAGGTACATTGGAGATGCAATGGAAGCTTGTCTCATCTATAAGGAAGGTGTTGTCAACATATGAGAATTGGAGTCAAGCTAGGATGATCGATGAACTCTTATCTACTACATCAAGCCATTGCTATCTCGGTAACAAGTATCTTATTCATGCATTCTCATATATCATCCAACCTCTTGTAGGTTGCATCTTGCATGAAATTCCTTATTTCGAAAATATTGAGGTTCTTGAAAAATCCTTTTAAAGAAAACTTCTTATTGTACACTTGAGTAATTTGAGAAGATGCATATGATGGGGATATATATAGATATATATACATCATGTTTATGATTCACCTATCCCAAATATGCCCTCTAGCAATTTGTTGCATATC
The DNA here is from genome assembly GCF_019359855.2 of Lolium perenne. Classification (NCBI taxonomy): domain Eukaryota; kingdom Viridiplantae; phylum Streptophyta; class Magnoliopsida; order Poales; family Poaceae; genus Lolium; species Lolium perenne. The sequence continues at coordinate 196,038,580 of NC_067249.2, forward strand.
AATTCCTCAAAGATCTCTTACGTGCAATTTTGATGAAATTGCGAAATAAATCCCTATTTGTGACACTTGTTGCCTCTCTCAAAACATTCCAACTAGCTTTACTTCCCTTATTGTTAGTTGTGATGTTTTTGAGATTTTACTTGGTTGAAGCTCATTCATATACCATAAGTGAAAATTGGAGCCATAGGCTATATATGCTTTTTAAGCAAACATCCTTTGGTATATTTTATGACTTCATCTTGGATATCTTGTCTCATTTAATTTGTTAACCTCTTGTGTGTGCATGTTTCTTTATGGATCATTGTCCACTTTAGAAACTTATATACATAAGAGCGTTAATCCATCACCTTGATATCCTTGTTCTTTGCCGACCATCTTTTATCCTTTTGTTTCTTAGTGGTGTTGGTAAAGAAGATTTATGAGTGCTTAGTTTATTTGTTTTCCTTCTTGCACTCATATCTCGTAATTGTTGGACTCAAGTTTTTCTTGATAAGCATATTCTCTTTATCTTAGTCATGTTCTAAATGATATATAGGGAGTAAGGATTCCATGTTTGTGCATATTGTATTCAAATGCAACCATTATAAATTGTGCACGAACCTTGGGGAGCTTTCTTATCTTCTTTAGAGCACCATATCTCTCTTATCATGATATCTTTGTTTGTCCAATTGGATCCTTGATTGCTTGCCTTTATTTGTTGAAGCTCACTTCACCATATTATCTTTATGCAATCTTTGATCCTCAATATAGTTTGACTTCCTTCAAGTATTCATCATTGGATATGTGCATTTGATTCCACTCAAATTATGAGAAGTGCACACTTTGGGGAGGAACTCACATTATATTGGCCTTCTAAATTTTTCACCCATTTTGACAATCGATGCCAATGGGGGAGAAGTTTAGAGGGTTTAAGGGGAATGGTTTTGTGCTTAAGTTTGGTTTGTACTTAAGTGTTTTGCCTCTCATGCATTCCATATTTATATGTCTTGCATGGTTGTATATATATAGTGGAAATTGTCCCAAAGGTTAATCTTGACAATGTATGCAATGAATTCATGTTCATCACACGTGCATACATTGTGGGGGAGTTTTCTCTATATATATTGGTTCTACTCACATCCCGTGCATTTGTTGTAGTTGTGTGAGTAGAGCCGGTTTTGTTATGGGCTAGTAGCTTTGTGTTACTCGACCATATCAAATACAACCTCTTGTATACAACTTATTCTCGGATAAGTTGCGTACTTGTTCCTAATATTCATTATATAAACCCTCTTATTGTGGTTGTCATCAATTACCAAAATGGGGGAGATTGTAAGGGTATATTGCCCCTATGTGTGGTTTTGGTAATTAATGACAACCCCTATGGACTAATGTTTTCATTGAGTTTATATGAAGGAATATTCCATAGGTACTACTTGTTCTCCATGTGTTGGATTCAAGTATGGATGCCATGAAGATAAAGGTATACCTTGTGTATTGGCATCAAGATCATCGGTTTGAAGATACATATGTGATATGATCAAGAAGAAGAAATGAAGATGGAGTTCTTATGTGGAACTCAATATTAGCCATGCTCTATCTTATGAGAGTATGAGAAGGTACAAGGTTAAGTCGAGCAAGTTCAAGATGAGCATCTCAAGTGGATCACATGCTTGAAGCTTGCCGTCCATTTGGTGATAATGGACATGTGAAGATGTGCATCAATAGAGCTTTCCCATCATGGTGTATGGGGGAGCATTTGTGAGTCTTCACGAAGCGACGATGATCAAGTGAGGCATTCCGGCTTGAGTGGAGCTTGAAGAGCTATCATCAAGATCAAGCGGGATGCGCAAGGCAAAGGTATGGCCTTGCTAGGTTTTCCTTTTACCGGTCTCAAGGTGGTTGTTGGGAGACCGGATTATAGGATAAATAGCCGCACTATCAAGAGGGGCTTTCGGTTGGGTAACTTGATCGCATCGTCTTAGAGAGCTCAATCCTTTGCATACTTTGCATATCCCTATTGCTTCTTGGTGTTTCTCTGTGTGAGGTTCTTGAGCTTGTTGCTAGCTTTAGAACAAGCCCAAGTTCATCGAAAACGGAATCCGCATGCATCTTCTATTGCGTTTTCGAGTTTGGACGTCTTTACCGTTTCTTGACGGTGGGAGACTTCCTCTCTAAAATCATCTAAAATGTTCTGTGAGGAGTCTCCATATTTCTAGTTTTTGTTGGGGTTCTATTCGTCGTTATCTTTCCAACAAAATTGGTTTCATGTCAATCGGAGTTCGGGAGCATTAGTTATTAAAGAAATAGGAAAGATGAGAAAAGAATAAAAAGAAAAAGGGAAAAAGGGGTGGGAGCCGGCCGGTCGACCGGCCCAGCAACCGGCCCACCCGATCCGCGACCGGGTCCGGCGCTGGTGCCATCCGGGCCGCCTCCCGGGGCCTTTTGGCCCAAGTCCGGTCGCAGGCCTGGTCCGTGACCGGCCTGCCCGGTGCTGCCCCCGGTCCGACCGGCTTCCCAAGCTGGCCGCCTCACCGCCGCGCGGCCCACCCGCGGCCTGCAACCCCCGCGTCGCCCAGCTTCCTGCCGCCCGCGCGGCTGCTGCTCAGCCCGGTTCTTTGGGCCGGTCCGACCGGCTGCTGACCGGCCTGTCCGCTGCTCCGGTCGGCCGGCTGGTGACCGGTGGGGCGTTTTCCTGCCCAATTTGCTGCCCGTTTTTCTGTCTTTTTCCCCCAACAGTTATTTTTCCACTTGGGCTATAAATACCTTTCTTCCACCTTGAGCCCAAGTACTTCTTCCCTTTCTCTCACCTCCATTGTTGCATTTGAAGAAGTTGCTCTCTCTCTTGTTCCCCCCCATGATTCTTGCTCATATTTGAGGATTTGAGAGAGGAGATCTAGATCTACACTTCCACCAAACCAATTCTTCTCTAAGTGAGGGAATCTCTTGGGATCTAGATCTTGGAGTCTTTGGTTGACTTTCCCCCTTGTTCATCCTCTCCAATCTCATCCTAGCATTCGTTGCTTTGGTGGGATTTGAGTGTGAAGGACTTGAACACCTCCGGTGTTCTTGCTTTGCATCATTGCATAGTGTTGAGCTCTCCACCACGATTTGTTCGAGTGAGAGACCGTGAGCTTGTTACTCTTGGAGGGTGACCTCCTAGTTGGCTTGGTGATTGGTGCTCCGGTGATCTCTTCAAGAAGATTGTGAAGAGGCCCGGGCTTCTCCTTCGTGGAGCTTGTGAAGTGGTTGTGGAGCTTGCCATCTCCGGAGCGGAGGAAAAGCTAACCATAAGGAAAGGGCCATTATCCTTCGTGGGTGTGGTTCGGAGAATAGGGTGAGCCTTCGTGGCGCGGGGAATCCTTCGTGGGACCTCCACTCCTCCAAACGTGACGTACCTTGTTGCAAAGCAAGGGAACACGGGAATACATCCTCGTCTCCGCGTGCCTCGGTTATTTCTATACCCGAGCTCTCTTTCCTTGTGATAGCCATCGTGCTTGAAGTACATATATCTTGCTATCACTTGTGCTACATATATCTTGTGCCTATCTTGCTTAGCTCTAGTTGCTATTGTTACACTTAGTTGAGCTTAGCATATTTAGGGTTTGTGCTTGTAAACTAAACGATAGTTTAATTCCGCATTCATACAAGACAAATCCGCAAGAGTTTGTAATTGCCTATTCACCCCCCCCCTCTAGGCGACATCTCGATCTTTCAATTGGTATCAGAGCAAGGTCTCTCCTTGTTTTAGGCTTCACCGCCTTGAGAGTAAAGATGTCGGCTAGTAATTTAGTGCACAATGACACAATTATCTTTGTTGGCACAAATTATCATTTGTGGCGAAATTGCTTGCTTTGTAAACTTCGGACCTTGTGTCCAAACATTGAGCAATTTCTTGATGTAGGCTTTTCTCCTCCGATGGATCCTCAAAATCTATCTTTAGAGGATGAGAAAACTTACATCTTGAAGCTCAAGTATCTAATGAGCTTTTATTCTCCTTGAGACCCGATTTTCGTAGGTTCTTGATATATATAAAGCGAAAGTCGTCTCATGAGATGTGGATCAAGCTTAAGGAAATGTTTGGTGGATCCACTTCTCAATTGGTCGGTGGTGTCCGAGGAGCTCTCTTCCCCTTCACATCATGAAGAGCTCCAAGTTGCTTCCACCTCCGGTCGTGATGATATATCATCTTCTTCCACTTCACCAACGTGTTGCAAGACACAAGGTAATGATATGGTGAGTGGTGAGGGAAATTGCAATGTTGATATTGTGATCAATAGTGATGACTCTTCATCTCTATCTCATTGCAATGTTTCCTCTTTGGACTTAAACACATCTAGCATTGAAAATGACCTACATGCTTGTGTTGTTAGTCCTTGCATATCATGTGTAAATTGCTTACATAAATCTCATGAAGATATGCTTACCTTGTCTTGCCCCCATAATCGAAATGCTTATATTTCCTCTAGTTGTTTGTTGACTAACAATGTAGAGGAAACCGAACACTATATGGATCAAGACATGTTTTCAAATGAGGATTCAAGAATATCTTCATCTTCATCCTCCGGTATGCACATGTGCCTTATGGCAAATGGATCAAAGGTATCTCCTACTTTGACTCCTAACACTTCCTCTAATGATGAGAGTGATGATGATGATAATGATGAAGAATATAATACCTTGGTGCATAATATGGCAATGATATATGCTTCTCTTCATGGTAATAAAGAAGCTCGTGCTAATCTCGAATACTCTATGGATATCTTGAATAAATATAAGGAAACCATAGTGAAGTTGGAATCCCATGTTGAAAATGAGGAAATGAGATTCACTCTCCTCAAGCATGAGCTAAAAGATGAGAAGCATGCTAATTTCATGCTTACACAAAAAGTTGAATCCTATATGCATGAAAATGAGAAAACTATTGTTGATGCTTGTGCTACTAACTCTAATTCTTGTGTAGCATCGACCTTAAAGGAGAATGTTGAGCTAAGGGCTCAACTTGAGATGCTAACTAGCAATTATAGGGAATTGGAAGAAAGTCATAAAAAGCTCTCAAGCTCTCATGATGATCTTCTAATTTCCTATGATGGGCTAAAGTTAGCTCATGAGGCAAGTATCACTAAGGTAACATCTTGTGAGCCTCATATGGATGATAGCACAATCTCTACTACAAATGTTATATTGCCATGTGCTAGTCCTTGTAATCCATCTAGTCAAACTAGTGATACACCTTGTGTTGGATTACTCACTTTGCCTTGTTGCTCTAACAATGAAGCTTCTACTTCCTCTAGTACTTGTATTTCTACTAACCATGTAGAGGAAATAAAAGAGCTCGAGGCTCAAGTCCTTTCTTTGAAGAAAGACTTGGAAAAGCGTCATGAAGGGAAATCCGCACTTGACAAGATGCTAAGTGTGCAACAATCCCCCAATGACAAAAGTGGACTTGGATTCAACTCCAATAACAAGAACAAGTCCAAGAGCAAGAGCAACAAGAAGAAGGGCCAAGACAAAGTCAAGGATCCAGCCAAGTTGGTTTGCTTCAAGTGCAAGGTTGAAGGGCATCATGTTAGATCATGCCCATTGAAGAAGAAGAAGCACTTGAGTGAGAAACAACAAGGGAAACGGCCACAAGGTCAAGGTCAAGCCCATGCTCGACCTCAAGTTGAAGATAGGGCACTTCCCAAGAAGAATCAAGATATTGTTCCCCAAGAGAAGAAATCAGTAAAAGAAGAGAAAGGGGAACACTTGCTACTTATGTCGTGAGAAGGGGCACTTTGCTTCTTCTTGCTTAGGTGGTACCTTATCTAACCCTATAATTGTTGATAATGATTATTCTCTAGGGAAGGATAAGGATGGCAATGTGTTTGCCAAGTTTGTTGGAACTCAAAGTGGTTTCCAAGAAAAGAACCATTTGGGTTGCCAAGCCTATTGTGACTAATCTCTTAGGACCCAACTTGGTTGGGGACCAACAATCTCAAACTTGATCAATAGGTACAAGTGGAGGGCATTGGAGATTTGGCTACTTCATGAAGAATTAAGGGATCTTCATACATTAAACTTTGACCAAGCCAAGTCATATGGATCATCATCTATATCTTATATCCAATGTTCCTCCTTGCGGTAACTTATATTTCAAATCTTCGTGTATATTGTAAGTTACTTGCCCCTTTGCATGTTTGGTTTTGTACCAAATATTTGTGTGTATGTGTTGTGTCTTACTTACCTATCTTGTGTATTCAAGTATGTTTGTTTGACTCATCATATACTTGTGTATTATTTTGAGCCTAATGCATCTTGATGATATTTTATTTGGCTCTCTTTGAGTGATTAATGGAACATCCCATTTTGGGGGAGTGTTATGCTTTGTGCATTTCTCCTTCTATAAAATGTGTGTATATGGGTATCACCACTTAGTATTGATATTGCAAGATTATCTAGTCACTATGTGGTGTGCCATACTCATGAGAAATTCAAATTCTAAATATCCATTAATCATCTCTAGTTGAATTTTAGTTGCCTCTTATTTAGAAGAAATGTTTTATCACATTATGGGGGAGTAATATGTTTTGTACATATCACAAGCCTAGAAAATGTGAACATATGAGGTTATGCCACTTAGAGTTGATGCTCTTAATTATCTTGTTCCTAGGTGGCATGTTTGCTCAAACAAGCTCCATTCCTAATAAAAATATTTTATTACTCACCTTGTGGGCTTTTGTTTGAATATGAAATTCTTGGTGCGGTTTTTCCTCAAATACATATCTCTATATCTTATTTGGGACACCGTTTGCTTCAAGTTATTCTAATCATTGCCGTGCGTGATTGTGTGACTAGTTGAAGCTATCAAGAATCTTCATCCGTGCATAGTGCTCAATTCTATATACTTATCCTATGCCTTTTATTGTGAAGTTGATCCTTTCTAACATTGTCAATACTCCACCGGAAATTATTTCCAATATACTCATTGTCTTTGACAATTGATAACCTTGTATGTGGTTGAATTTTTGGATCATCTTCACCTTGGATTGTTTCTTATTGCCTTATTTTACTTCCAACAAATCTTTGTTGCTCCCATGTGTCTTCCTTGTCCCTTTGAAAAATCTTTTGATAAATTCTCTTGATTCATATCAAGTGTTTGTTTTGGAAGACAAACCTTTTTCCTTACGGTACATTGTGCCATTGTGAAAAGTGTATAGAGTTTGGTTTATTTTGTTTGAACCTTGCTCTTTTGGGGAGTTTGCTATCTCATTCTTTCTTACATGATTTATTTGCTTGAATGAGATAAATCCTTGAGCATGTTTGCTTTATTTCATCCTTTATGCTCAATGGTTTCTTCTTAGTTCATTTGTTGAACTTTGTTGAACAAATCTTTTGTGATTTGCTTCTTAGATATAACTTGGACAACAAATTTGTTTTGTGGCACCTCTATGCCTTATCTAATTCTTTTGGTGTTTTATCCAAAGTATATCTTTCTTGGATCTTTAAAGGTTTTGGTGCATGCTTATATGTAATTTGTTTATACTTGTAGCATGCTTGCTTTCTTTTGATCCATTATGTAGGATATACTCCATCAAATCCTAAATGGCTAAGATGTGCATGAAATTCAAACTTCATCTAAATATGCACATATTTATATGGAGTGTGTCCTATATATTGTGGTTAGTCTAACCATGTTGGACCCAATAAGTTTGGGGACCAAGATGTACTTGAATGATGTTTTAGGTACATTGGAGATGCAATGGAAGCTTGTCTCATCTATAAGGAAGGTGTTGTCAACATATGAGAATTGGAGTCAAGCTAGGATGATCGATGAACTCTTATCTACTACATCAAGCCATTGCTATCTCGGTAACAAGTATCTTATTCATGCATTCTCATATATCATCCAACCTCTTGTAGGTTGCATCTTGCATGAAATTCCTTATTTCGAAAATATTGAGGTTCTTGAAAAATCCTTTTAAAGAAAACTTCTTATTGTACACTTGAGTAATTTGAGAAGATGCATATGATGGGGATATATATAGATATATATACATCATGTTTATGATTCACCTATCCCAAATATGCCCTCTAGCAATTTGTTGCATATCAATTCCTCAAAGATCTCTTACGTGCAATTTTGATGAAATTGCGAAATAAATCCCTATTTGTGACACTTGTTGCCTCTCTCAAAACATTCCAACTAGCTTTACTTCCCTTATTGTTAGTTGTGATGTTTTTGAGATTTTACTTGGTTGAAGCTCATTCATATACCATAAGTGAAAATTGGAGCCATAGGCTATATATGCTTTTTAAGCAAACATCCTTTGGTATATTTTATGACTTCATCTTGGATATCTTGTCTCATTTAATTTGTTAACCTCTTGTGTGTGCATGTTTCTTTATGGATCATTGTCCACTTTAGAAACTTATATACATAAGAGCGTTAATCCATCACCTTGATATCCTTGTTCTTTGCCGACCATCTTTTATCCTTTTGTTTCTTAGTGGTGTTGGTAAAGAAGATTTATGAGTGCTTAGTTTATTTGTTTTCCTTCTTGCACTCATATCTCGTAATTGTTGGACTCAAGTTTTTCTTGATAAGCATATTCTCTTTATCTTAGTCATGTTCTAAATGATATATAGGGAGTAAGGATTCCATGTTTGTGCATATTGTATTCAAATGCAACCATTATAAATTGTGCACGAACCTTGGGGAGCTTTCTTATCTTCTTTAGAGCACCATATCTCTCTTATCATGATATCTTTGTTTGTCCAATTGGATCCTTGATTGCTTGCCTTTATTTGTTGAAGCTCACTTCACCATATTATCTTTATGCAATCTTTGATCCTCAATATAGTTTGACTTCCTTCAAGTATTCATCATTGGATATGTGCATTTGATTCCACTCAAATTATGAGAAGTGCACACTTTGGGGAGGAACTCACATTATATTGGCCTTCTAAATTTTTCACCCATTTTGACAATCGATGCCAATGGGGGAGAAGTTTAGAGGGTTTAAGGGGAATGGTTTTGTGCTTAAGTTTGGTTTGTACTTAAGTGTTTTGCCTCTCATGCATTCCATATTTATATGTCTTGCATGGTTGTATATATATAGTGGAAATTGTCCCAAAGGTTAATCTTGACAATGTATGCAATGAATTCATGTTCATCACACGTGCATACATTGTGGGGGAGTTTTCTCTATATATATTGGTTCTACTCACATCCCGTGCATTTGTTGTAGTTGTGTGAGTAGAGCCGGTTTTGTTATGGGCTAGTAGCTTTGTGTTACTCGACCATATCAAATACAACCTCTTGTATACAACTTATTCTCGGATAAGTTGCGTACTTGTTCCTAATATTCATTATATAAACCCTCTTATTGTGGTTGTCATCAATTACCAAAATGGGGGAGATTGTAAGGGTATATTGCCCCTATGTGTGGTTTTGGTAATTAATGACAACCCCTATGGACTAATGTTTTCATTGAGTTTATATGAAGGAATATTCCATAGGTACTACTTGTTCTCCATGTGTTGGATTCAAGTATGGATGCCATGAAGATAAAGGTATACCTTGTGTATTGGCATCATGATCATCGGTTTGAAGATACATATGTGATATGATCAAGAAGAAGAAATGAAGATGGAGTTCTTATGTGGAACTCAATATTAGCCATGCTCTATCTTATGAGAGTATGAGAAGGTACAAGGTTAAGTCGGGCAAGTTCAAGATGAGCATCTCAAGTGGATCACATGCTTGAAGCTTGCCGTCCATTTGGTGATAATGGACATGTGAAGATGTGCATCAATAGAGCTTTCCCATCATGGTGTATGGGGGAGCATTTGTGAGTCTTCACGAAGCGACGATGATCAAGTGAGGCATTCCGGCTTGAGTGGAGCTTGAAGAGCTATCATCAAGATCAAGCGGGATGCGCAAGGCAAAGGTATGGCCTTGCTAGGTTTTCCTTTACCGGTCTCAAGGTGGTTGTTGGGAGACCGGATTATAGGATAAATAGCCGCACTATCAAGAGGGGCTTTCGGTTGGGTAACTTGATCGCATCGTCTTAGAGAGCTCAATCCTTTGCATACTTTGCATATCCCTATTGCTTCTTGGTGTTTCTCTGTGTGAGGTTCTTGAGCTTGTTGCTAGCTTTACAACAAGCCCAAGTTCATCGAAAACGGAATCCGCATGCATCTTCTATTGCGTTTTCGAGTTTGGACGTCTTTACCGTTTCTTGACGGTGGGAGACTTCCTCTCTAAAATCATCTAAAATGTTCTGTGAGGAGTCTCCATATTTCTAGTTTTTGTTGGGGTTCTATTCGTCGTTATCTTTCCAACAAAATTGGTTTCATGTCAATCGGAGTTCGGGAGCATTAGTTATTAAAGAAATAGGAAAGATGAGAAAAGAATAAAAAGAAAAAGGGAAAAAGGGGTGGGAGCCGGCCGGTCGACCGGCCCAGCAACCGGCCCACCCGGTCCGCGACCGGGTCCGGCGCTGGTGCCATCCGGGCCGCCTCCCGGGGCCTTTTGGCCCAAGTCCGGTCGCAGGCCCGGTCCGTGACCGGCCTGCCCGGCGCTGCCCCCGGTCCGACCGGCTTCCCAACTGGGCCGCCTCACCGCCGCGCGGCCCACCCGCGGCCTGCAACCCCCCGCGTCGCCCAGCTTCCTGCCGCCCGCGCGGCTGCTGCTCAGCCCGGTTGCTGGGCCGGTCCGACCGGGCTGCTGACCGGCCTGTCCGGCTGCTGCTCCGGTCGGCCGGCCTGGTGACCGGCTGGGGCGTTTTTCCTGCCCAATTTGCTGCCCGTTTTTCTGTCTTTTTCCCCCAACAGTTATTTTTCCACTTGGGCTATAAATACCTTTCTTCCACCTTGAGCCCAAGTACTTCTTCCCTTTCTCTCACCTCCATTGTTGCATTTGAAGAAGTTGCTCTCTCTCTTGTTCCCCCCCCATGATTCTTGCTCATATTTGAGGATTTGAGAGAGGAGATCTAGATCTACACTTCCACCAAACCAATTCTTCTCTAAGTGAGGGAATCTCTTGGGATCTAGATCTTGGAGTCTTTGGTTGACTTTCCCCCTTGTTCATCCTCTCCAATCTCATCCTAGCATTCGTTGCTTTGGTGGGATTTGAGTGTGAAGGACTTGAACACCTCCGGTGTTCTTGCTTTGCATCATTGCATAGTGTTGAGCTCTCCACCACGATTTGTTCGAGTGAGAGACCGTGAGCTTGTTACTCTTGGAGGGTGACCTCCTAGTTGGCTTGGTGATTGGTGCTCCGGTGATCTCTTCAAGAAGATTGTGAAGAGGCCCGGGCTTCTCCTTCGTGGAGCTTGTGAAGTGGTTGTGGAGCTTGCCATCTCCGGAGCGGAGGAAAAGCTAACCATAAGGAAAGGGCCATTATCCTTCGTGGGTGTGGTTCGGAGAATAGGGTGAGCCTTCGTGGCGCGGGGAATCCTTCGTGGGACCTCCACTCCTCCAAACGTGACGTACCTTGTTGCAAAGCAAGGGAACACGGGAATACATCCTCGTCTCCGCGTGCCTCGGTTATTTCTATACCCGAGCTCTCTTTCCTTGTGATAGCCATCGTGCTTGAAGTACATATATCTTGCTATCACTTGTGCTACATATATCTTGTGCCTATCTTGCTTAGCTCTAGTTGCTATTGTTACACTTAGTTGAGCTTAGCATATTTAGGGTTTGTGCTTGTAAACTAAACGATAGTTTAATTCCGCATTCATACAAGACAAATCCGCAAGAGTTTGTAATTGCCTATTCACCCCCCCCTCTAGGCGACATCTCGATCTTTCACTATGATTGTTACATGAGTTTCTCTCATCCATGCAACGCCCGTCATCCGTCCCCGTGCCTACAGTATTTTAATCCTGCTGTTTATTATAATCACCACTGCTGTCTGTGTTACTCTGCTGCTGTTATTTCACTACTGCTACTGCTATAAAACTGTTACTACTGATAAACTCTTGCGAGCAAGTCTATTTCCAGGTGCAGCTGAATTGACAACTCCGCTGTTAAGGTTTCCAAGTGTTCTTTGTCTCCCCTTGTGTCGAATCAATAAATTGGGTTTTACTTCCCTCGAAGACTGTTGCGATCCCCTATACTTGTGGGTCATCAAGACTATTTTCTGGCGCCGTTGCCGGGAAGCATAGCTTTATTTGGAAGTTCACTTGGATTAATATTGTTCGCTGCAAATTCTCCATCATGGGTAAACCTCGCGATACTAAGATCGCCATATTACCATCCACCATAAGAAAAGGTACAATTCTGAGTACCTCCGCTACACTTGATTCACCATCTGTGATTGATAAACTTGTTTCACCGCCACATGCTTCACATGCGGGTACTTCTGCTGAATCTGAAAACTCTCATAATATTGATAATATTTCTGCTGTGCTTGATGATAGTGGTTCTTTGGGATCCTTTCTAGATGCTACAATTGCTAGGTCTAGACAAATTGAAAATACTGAAACTCCTAATGCTACTACACCTGTTAATTCACCTGAACTTGATTATTTTAGTGATGATCCTGATGAAGATTATGTGGAGCTTAATGATGATTTTATTGAAAAATGCAATGCTACTACTGATGCAAGAAAAATTAAAAAGTTGCTTGCAGAACATGCTGTTAGATATAAACTGTCTCCTGATCCTAAATTTGCCACATCTCCTATAAACATTAAGGATAAAGATTATGATTTTTCTCTTGATCTATCTCATATAGCTATTGTTGAGAAAACACCCTTTTGTGGTACTGAAAAAGAAAGTGCTGTTGAACACATGACTGAGTTATCTACTCTAAGTAGCTTGTTTTCTGATGATGTCAAGATGCGTACTTACTTTGTTGCTAAAATCTTTCCATTCTCATTAAAGGATGACGCTAAAACTTGGTATAATAATTTGCCACCTAATTCTATTAAAAGTCCGAAAGAATTGCTTGATGTCTTCTTCCGTAAATACTTTCCTGCTAGTGCTCAACATATTGCTTTGCAGAGAATTTATAATTTTGACCAGGGAGATGAAGAGAAATTGCCTGAGGCTTGGGCGAGATTTTGCTCTCTTATTAGAGCTCGGCCTGATCATGATTTGGAAAAGCATGATTTACTTGATATATTTTATAGTGGACTAACCATTGAATCTAGGGCATACCTGGATAGTTGTGCTGGTTGTGTTTTCAGGAAAAGAACTCCAGGGCAATGACTGAAGAATTATTGGCTAAAATAAGCCGGAATCATGATGATTGGACTACGCCCGAGCCAACTCCAACGCCAATATTGAAGAAGAGGGGTTTAATTAAATTGAATGATGAAGATATGAGGGAAGCCAAGAAGTCTCTCAAGGAGAAAGGTATTAAATCTGAAGATGTGAAGAATCTACCTCCTATAGAAGATATATGTGAGATAATTCCCCCTTCATCCATGATTGAGGTAAACTCCCTTCAACGCTTTACTAGGGAAGATATTCCGTATTCCAAACCTCCTGCACAATGCTTAGATGAGTTTGATAATTATATTGTTAAGCAAGAAAATTTTAATATGAGAGTAGAGAATCATTTAATGGAAAATTCTCGAGCTATTAGTGAATTGCATGATATTGTGGAGAGAACCTCCAATGATGTTAAGATGCTTGTTAAACATTTTCATATGATTCAAACTCAAATTGATCAACTCACTAAAGTGCAAAATGACTTGTTAGGGAATAATTCTAAAGAGAAACAAGCTTATGAAGTAACAACTAGAGGTGGTGTCTCTACCCAGGATCCTCTATATCCTGAAGGGCATCCCAAAAGAATTGAACAAGATTCTCAACACATTGAACCTAGTGCTCATTCTAAGAAGAAAAAGAAGAAGAAACATAAAAATGTTGTAGAATCCTCTGAACCTGCTAATGATCCTAATAGTATTTCTATTTCTGATGCTGAAACTGAAAGTGGTAATGAACATGATAATGATAAAGATAATGATAAGAATGATACTCCTGATAAAGAAGAGGTTGAAGAAGAACCTGAAAAGCATGCTAAAAATAAAAAGTATACTAAAGAAGACTTTATTGCTGAGAAACATGGTAATGAAAGGGAACCTTGGGTGCAAAAGCAAATACCTTTTCCTGCTAAGAAACTAAAATCAAAGGAAGAAGAACACTATAATAAATTTTGCGATTGGATGAAACCTTTATTCTTGCAAATCCCTTTGACTGATGCTATTAAATTGCCTCCTTATTCAAAGTATATGAAAGATATTGTTACTAACAAAAGGAAAATCCCCAATGAGGAAATTTCCACTATGCTTGCTAATTACTCTTTCAATGGCAAAGTTCCAAAGAAGTTGGGCGACCCAGGTATACCTACTATTCCTTGTTCTATTAAGAATAATTATGTTAAAACTGCTCTATGTGACTTGGGAGCCGGTGTTAGTGTTATGCCTTTTTCTCTTTATAAGAGACTTTACTTAGATAAGTTGATACCTACTGATATATCTTTGCAAATGGCTGATAAATCTACTGCTATTCCTGCTGGTATATGTGAGAATGTTCCTGTTCAAGTTACTACTAACTGCTTGATATTAACTGATTTTGTTGTGTTGGAAATGCCGGAAGATGATAATATGTCTATTATTCTTGGGAGACCTTTTCTTAACACCGCAGGGGCTGTTATTGATTGCAATAAAGGAAAGGTTACTTTCAATGTTGATGATAGGGAGCATACCATTTATTTTCCCAAGAGGATTGAGAAAGCATGTGGAGTTAATACTATTTCTAATGTGAGAACTATCAAAGTGGGAACTATCGATTGTCCTATATATGAGCCTAAGGAAGAATATCAAACTCTCGTGATTGGATCCATATCAATACAATTCAAGGTAACATGATTGATTTGAGGTTTATTTCTTCTTATGCTATGTAAAATTTATTTGGTGACAAGACTTGATCAACCTTGTTAACGAATACCTTTTATATGCATAGAGGAGGTAAACAACATCTCTTTCTTCCTCCACTTGCTCTAGTTGCTGTAGCATTTTTAATTTGCAAAGTTCCTTAGTTATTTGGAGATTTCAAAAATTTTCCTGGCCAGTAATAATAAACTAAATACCCAGAAATGTGCATTTTTCAAAGTTTTCAAAAATTCACAAAAATTATACCGTTGGTCCTATTTTTCGACGAGGCACCTGGGAGCACCAGAGGATGACCTGTGGGGCACCAGAGGGCGCCAAACCACAGGCCGGCGCGGCCAAGGTGGTGGCCGCGCCACCATGTGGTGTGGGCCCCTCCTTGCCCCACTTTGCCATCTCTTTCTCCCAGCACCTTCTCTCTCCCGAAAAAACTCGTACCAAGTTCCTCTCTCTCGCGTTTTTGCTCCAGAGCTCCAGATTTCTTGATCTCTTTGCTCAGCCCAGATTTCCTGCTGAAATTTGGCACATTTGCTTCTTGGTATGTGACTCCTCCACCCATCCAAGTAGAATTTTGTTTGGTTGAGTATATCTTGAATATTTTGCTGCTGTAGGTAACATGTTTAGTGAGGTTGCATGCTTGTTCTAAGTGGTAGAAACTAGTTTTGATGCATGATTAGTACTCTAGCAAGTCCCTATGGTAGTTTCCCTTGATTATATGTCACCAAACCAAATTTTATATCACTTGTTGAAAATTTCAGAGAAGCTATGAAGAAGTTCAACTTTGGAGAGTTGTTCAAGAAAGGGACAACCAGCACCGGGAGGCCTTCTAGGGCCGCCACCCGGATTAGGCGATCATACAATGAGGACATCATCGCGCCTAGCTTCGCGCCCGAAGAGGACAACGGGGCTCCTAATGCTTCGTCTTTTCCATGCTATGATTTTCTAAGGAATGCAGGGATATTGGAGGATTTCTTCACCCTTGTCAACAGGGCAGGGTTAACCACCTATGTGGGAGATGAAAGGGAGCAATACTACATGCTCACCAAGATCTTCGTCGAGAGTTTCAAGTTCGACAATAAACAATATGAGCCGACGGTTGCATTCAAGATCTATGGTAATCCTGTTACTATGAAATTGGAGGATTTTTGTCGTGCATTGGATATTGTCCCTGTAGGTACAGCAAGTAGGATTGATGACAACCCCCGGGACTTGTTGGAGCTCTATCGAGGGATTACCGATGATGATTGTCGCACCATTCAGCGTGGCAAGATAAGGAACATTCAACTCCCCGCCATTAAGTATTTTGCATACTATATTGCTACTAGCATTCTTGGTAGGGAGAACACTAGCAACATTTCTAGTTACCATCTTGCTTTCTTGAATATTGCACTTACTGGTCAGACATCTTATCACCTTGGTGCTCTTATTGCTCGCCGCCTGACTAACAGGGGGCCTATTTTTGGAGGAACTATTGCGCTGCGCGTTTTAACATATCTAAGTCTTCCTCTTGATCCTAATGATGTGCCATTGGCCCCTAGGAAACTTGATATTGCTGCTATGAAGAGTCATCATTTTGTTACCGCTGATTCTACTTTAGATAATATGGTCTATAGAATGTTGTTTTCTGACGGGGATGAGAAGGAAATTCCTCTTCCCCAACCAGGTTTGTTCAGTATTGACAGGCAATCATGGTCGTGCACTAAGGAGGAAGTGGATGAACATTTGAAGATAAAAGACTTCCACCAGCAACATGACTCCGAGGACGCCGGGGCCTCCTACGACCACACCGTCACGTATCCGGGTGCTTCTTCTAGCACATACCCGGAATATGATCCATCTTCGTCATACTACGGAGACACTACCTCATGGGATCGATGGGATTGAACTCCACTTAGGCCAAAAGCCTAAGCTTGGGGGGGAGGTATACCGGCATCACTCATTCTTTGCATATTATGGTTGCTGGATACTTGTACATTTTTGTTTTGTTCATTTGAGTGGTTTTCTAATGAGAGGAAGATGATATTTGGGGAAGTGCTGCCTGAAAACAGATTCTGGAATGTTACCGTAAAAATTATCAAAAATAGCCAGAGCGTTATTTTGAGCTGCCAATTTTTTTGCAGGTTCCCCAGATTGTTATCTAACTTTCATTAGTTGAACACTTTTCGAACTGATTAACGTAAGATTTTTGTAAAAATCGATTTCTGTACTGCTGTCAGGTTTTGGCAGATTTCTGCCATCTCGCTTTTCTGTGTTTCTTCTAGTTTGCTATTTCTTGTTTTTGTTTTATTTCCTTCCCAAAACACAAAAAGACCAAAAATATTTCTGTTGTTTCCCTTCACCATTTGTTTGCTTTGGTTTCTTGCATTTGTTTCGCTTTATTTGCTATTGCTAGTTTGCTACAAGAAAACCCAAAAAGATTTTGCTTTGTTTGTTTCCTCTTGTTCTTGTTCTCAAATTCGAAAACACCAAAAATATTTGTTGTTCTTCTTTGGTTTGTAAAGTTCTTTATGAGTTCAATGGTCTTCGGTGGCCGGAGCGTGGTTTTCATTTCATATTATCCAAGCTGCACAAGTGAAAAGGCAATAATGACGATCTACGACAATTGGATTGTGGTGAGAGGCTGGTATGAACTCTATTTGTTTTCATTTTTGTACATATACTCATCCATGTGAGCATGCTTAGTCGGTTCATGTGAGGTATATGTTATTTGAGAAAGTCTAGTAGTTTATGATCTCTCATGATTAGCTCCAATCTATTAATATGAGTAGCATGTCATGGATGTTTGCTTGCATTGTTTTATTCATAAGTAAGTATGGCATTGTGGTATCCTCCTCTAAATAATTCATTTATATCAACTTGGCACATGCTCACGCATGCATATGACTGAACAAAAAGTCAATTAAGCCTCGATGATTTATATTGCTTCAGAGTTCTTGTATCACTTTTATGCCTCCGTTAATTTATTTTGCCGCAAGCATGATTATGACAGTTACTGCTCTCTTGATTTGTCGCTCCCTAGTCTATTGCTAGCCTTCACTTGTACTAAGCGGGAACGTTGCTCGTGCTTCCAAACACATGAAAACCAAGTTATTCCAGAGTGTCCACCATAAATACCTATGCATGGCATTTCAAACCATTCCAAGTAAATTCTCGTGCGCTACCTTTAAAACCTTCAAAATGCTTCTCAATTTGTGTTTATGTTTCATAGCTCATGAGGAAGTATGTGGTGTTTAGCTTTCAACCTTGTCATTTACTTTTGACGGACTCTCATATGGACTAGTGGCACATCCGCTTATCCAATAACTTTGCAAAAAGAGCTGGCAATGGGATTCCCAGTCCCAAATTAATTAACTTAAATAGACACTCCTCCATGGTTTGTGATTGTTGGACGGCACCCGAAGGATTCGGTTAGCCATGGCTTGTGTAAGCAAAGGTTGGGGGGAGTGTCATCATCATAATAAAAATAAAATAAAAAGGCACTCCTTCATGGTATGAGATTGTTGGCAGGCACCCGAGGATTCGGTTAGCCATGGTTTGTGTAAGAAAGGTTGGAAGGAGTGCCACATAAATATGCAAATAATTCATGGGAGCCGCTCTTGAAAGTCCGGTTGGCGAGGTAGTTGGTGTACCCATTACCATTCGTTGACAACAACAAACACCTCTCAAAATGATTTTACTCCTGATTTCAAAAATGAAAAGCTCTAGCGCATGTTAATCCCTGCTTCCCTCTGCGAAGGGTCAATCTTTTACTTTTATGTTGTGTCTCCATTATTTCTTTGAGCACTATCTTGAGAGCACAACTGTCATTCTTAGTATAATATGCTTGTCTCAAAATATGATTGATTGTGGTATAACTTTGATGCTTTTATCTTTTGACAATCACTACTTCTAGTCTTTCTATGAACTCCAGAGGTGCCCGGGCATTTATGTTTTGCCAATCAAACACAGGCAAGCGAGATACCACTTTATCATACTCTCTTATGAACATTGCAATCCTGCTTATATACATGATTCATGATGCTTATTATTAATTGTTGGTACCTCTTCATGATTGACATAGCTTTTAGATGATCTTATTTGCATGTATCTCATTATGAACTGCTTAAGTATTAGCCATAGCATGAGAATATATACATCATATGAGCAAATGTGTTCGTGAAAGTTCTTTTATCGCTCAGTTGTTAACTGAATTGCTTGAGGACAAGCAATAAGCTAAGCTTGGGGGGAGTTGATACGTCCAAAACGTATCTACTTTCCCGAACACTTTTGCTATTGTTTTGCCTCTAATTTGTGCACTTTGGATGCAACTAACACGGACTAATGCTGTTTTCAGCAGAACTGCTCTGGTGTCTCGTTTTTGTGCAGAAATCCAACTTTCGGGAAAATCCTCGGAATTTATGCGAAGGCCCTATTTTCCCGTATAATGACGGAGCCGTAAGGACAATTAAGGTGGAGGCCCGAGGGCCCCACACCATAGGCGGCGCGGCCCGGGGGGCCCGCGCGGCCCTGTGGTGTGGCCCCTCGGCCGGCCTCCGACGCCCTCCTTCGGACTATTTATCGGCCTCGACCTAAAAACGCACGGAAAAAGTCGAAGTCGCCGAAACCCTCCGAACGCCGCCACATCGCGAAACTCCGTCGCGGGAGCCGAAGTCTCCGTTACGGCACTCCGCCGGACGGGGAATTGGAGGAGATCATCACCGCCATCACCGCCAACGCCTCTACATCAACCAGCCATGTTTCCCCCATCCATGTGTGAGTAATTCCCCCGCTGTAGGCCGAAGGGGATGGTAGGGATTGGATGAGATTGGTCATGTAATAGCATAAGATTGTTAGGGCATAGTGCCTAGTGTCCGTAATTGGTACTTTGATGATATTGTTGCAACTTGTTATGCTTAATGCTTGTCACTAGGGCCCGAGTGCCATGATCTTAGATCTGAACATGTTATTGTTTCATCATGATATTCATTGTTTATTGATCTTACCTGCAAGTTGTATACACATGTCGCTGTCCGGAACCGATGGCCCCGAAGTGACAGAAATCGGGACAACCGGAGGGAATGGTAGCGATGTGAGGATCACATGTGTTCACGGAGTGTTAATGCTTTGCTCTGGTACTTTATTAAAAGGAGTACCTTAATATCCAGTAGTTTCCCTTGAGGCCCGGCTGCCACCGGCTGGTAGGACAAAAGATGTTGTGCAAGTTTCTCATTGCGAGCACGCACGACTATATATGGAACACATGCCTATTGATTGCTTTGTACTTGGACACCGTTTTATTATTATCTGCAAATGCCCTGCTATGATTGTTACATCAGTTTCTCTCATCCATGCAACGCCCGTCATCCGTCCCCGTGCCTACAGTATTTTAATCCTGCTGTTTACTATAATTACCACACTGTGTTATTTACTACTGCTGCTGTTATTTCACTACTCTTCGCTATAAAACTGTTACTACTGATAAACTCTTGCGAGCAAGTCTATTTCCAGGTGCAGCTGAATTGACAACTCCGCTGTTAAGGTTTCCAAGTGTTCTTTGTCTCCCCTTGTGTCGAATCAATAAATTGGGTTTTACTTCCCTCGAAGACTGTTGCGATCCCCTATACTTGTGGGTCATCATATGACTACTTCATCCTCGACGTCGGTTGGACGGTGCCGCGAACGCAACCCCGGTGTCGGTGTACTGGGGGTGTTGTCGCTGTTCCCACTGCATCCTCGACCTCGACGCCGGCGGGACGGTGCCATGGACGCAACCCCGGCGCCGGTCTCTTCCTCTATTCGCCCGCACCACTATGAGCTATTCCCCTCTCTCTTTTCTCTCTCTCTGTATTCTCTATAGCGATGAATTTGTTGGCCAGGAACTTGTGTGTGCTTGGCCTGTTTATTACTGTGATGGTATATGTCTATTCTAGAGGATCTGGTAAAGATATCTTGATGCTCTACTGAACTCCTAGTTGAGTTTGGATTGCAAAAAATAGAGATGGTTTTCCTTATATAATGATTTACTTGATGGCTTGTTGGTGAGCTTATGGGTATGCTTTTGTTGCTGGATTGAGATGGTCCATGGATCATCTTATCAGTGTTACGGGTTGGAATGGATATGTGTATGCTGCCCTCACAGATGTGTTACCTCTTTCTAGTTACAAGCTGATAAGAATAAATATTATTCTTGATTTGTTGACCCTGCCTATGATGCAAAAGGCTGAGGCATAATTGATGATATGAACAGATAGTATTTGTGGTCTTTCAAATTCTCTGTGATGATAGTGAATAGCACTTCTATTCAGAGCTGAGAGAATTACTTCTCACAACTTAAACTGATGATTTATAATTTGGTCCATGCCTATTATATTACTTGCGAAATTTGCCCATGTGCCATCTGCTTAAACCCACTCTGTGGTACCTCCTGGGAGTGTGCACAGAAGAAATACTCATTTAGCATGATTGGTGTTGCTGGCAGTTCTGTGGAGTGATTTATCTGGCTTGGATCATAACTATGATCAAATGATGTTAAAACTTCCCCAAACAAGCTCCTGTTGATGCTTGAACAAATCTTCAAGCACCAATATGACTTGAAACAGATCCTTGTGATCTATGCAAATAAATAGATGAACTATTTGGGTAAAGTGGGATTTAGTTCTTTGACAACCTGTTGATGTAGAGTAATTGGATCTTCGGGACTGTTGATAGGCCCTGCTTCTTGTGGATAACCTCCACTTCCTCGCTGCTTCTGCTTCTTCCTATGAATGATCTCAGTGGTTTATCTAGTGGATTTGTTCTTGCTGATGGTTGGTGGATGAATGATCTCTTGATATACTACTAGTGTGGTTCCTACTGATATGTTCCTGATGTTCTTGTTTTCTAAGGGATTGGTGGGTTCAAGTATTGCTAGATGAGCTGCTGCTTTGGCATGTGTATGCAAAGGTGGTGTGGCTGGGTTAGTTCTAAATCCTGTTCTAAGGCTTTTGACATTGTTCTAGCTGGTATGAGGAACATACGGTGCGGCTGGGTGTTTGTGTACTAGGAAACTGCTAGTACTTTGTGGTCTTTCTTGCTTAAGTACTTCTTGACGGTGCTTGTGGTGGTGACAACACACCACCCGTATGTGGTGAATGTGCTGCTAGCTTGCTTGGCTTGTGCATGCAACTGGGTGCATCTCCCCTTGAGGATCAGCTCGGCTAGCAAAATATCTGTACTGGTTATCCTATTTTAACCTTGCCATTTGGCAATCACTTTTCCTTCTGTTTTGTTTGTCTTGCAGGTGCTCAGGCTAAACAGGAAATGCTTGAAGAATTTACTAGTTTAGCCATTTGCAATCCCTTGTAATTTTTCATTTTCCTTTTTCAATTATTCACTTTCTGTAATGTTTTGTAATAATTATAATTCAAATGAATATTGTAAATGACAATGTATATTGTGTGTTATTCAATAAAGCTCAAGTTTTCCCTAATGAGCTTTTGATATATTATCTATTCTTTTATATTTCTTCATTTTCCAATTTCTATAATTGTTGATTGGATTGTTCATAATTTGATTTATGATATATCAAATTGAAGTTTGAATTTGAAATTCAAACCTAACTTGTTTGAATTCAATCATACAACTTAAAGTAGATTATGAAATGTTCCCCTCTCTTCTCGGAACCCTAAGTTAATTTAGGATAGGTCCAAGTTTATCGCACTCTTGAAACCCTTAATTCTATCTGGTGCCGAGAGAGAAACTTGTTCCCCCTTATGGGTGTAGTTTTATAAATAAGCGCGAAATTTCCCTAGATTTTCTATGCATGAATGCAATGCACACATCTGTTTCCTCTATTTTTGTAACCCCAATACCTGGGATATTACAGGTTATCCACAACACGTTCAATAATTTTCATAGGTATTTTGTATGGAACCTCTTTCTCACCTGGCGCCTCATCCACTACCTTTGCAGTAGTAGTAGATTTTCCAAATAAAAATTCAAGAGAGGATCTCTCCATAATGAATTATAGCAGCAGGCAGAAATAAAATCAGCACAAACAGTAAAAGTTTCCCTTACCAATTCCACTTACCAATAGCGCTTCACTCCCCGGCAACGGCGCCAGAAAATAGTCTTGATGACCCACAAGTATAGGGGTGTATCGTAGTATTTTCGATAAGTAAGAATGTCAATTCCAACGAGGAGCAGAAGGCGTTGACAAGCAGTTTCGATGAAGGATTCACTGTAAATGCTCACAGACAAGTATTCAGGGGGTTTTGATGTAGCAGATGGATAAAGTACAAGTAAGTAAAGTGCGAGAGAAATAATTGCAGCGAGTGGCCCAATCCTTTTTAGCACAAAGGACAAGCCGGTTTGATTACTTATAAAGACCAAACGTTCTTGAGGACACACAGGAATTTAGTCTAGTGCTTTCGCTTCATATAGCTGATTAATCTTCATTGTTTTGATAAGTGTTGTGTGGGTGAACCTATGCTAATGCACCGCCCTTCCTAGGACTAATACATACTTGTGATTATACCCCTTGCAAGCATCCGCAACTACAAGAAAGTAATTAAGATAAATCTAACCACAGCCTTAAACTCTGAGATCCTGCTATCCCTCCTGCATCGATATACCAACGGGGGTTCAGGTTTCTGTCACTCCGGCAACCCCGCAATTGGCAAACGAATACAAGATGTATTCCCCTAGGCCCATAAAGGTGAATTATCATGTAGTCGACGTTCACATGACACCACTAGAAGAATAACACCACAACTTAAATATCATAACATTGAATATTACTCAACCATAATTCACTACTAACATTTAGACTTCACCCATGTCCTCAAGAACTAAACGAACTACTCACGGGACATCATATGGAACATGATCAGAGGTGATATGATGATGAATAACAATCTGAACATAAACCTTGGTTCAATGGTTTCACTCAATAGCATCAATAACAAGTAGAAATCAATACCGGGAGAGTTTCCCCTATCAAACAATCAAGATCCAACCCTAATTGTTACAGCGGTGACGATGTGCAGCGATGGAGACGGCGGTGATGATGATGAAGATGATGGTGATGATGATGGAGATGATGTCCAGCTCGATGACGGTGACGATGGCGTCGATTTCCCCCTCCGGGAGGGAATTTCCCCGGCAGATTTCAGCCTGCCGGAGAGCTCTTTTCTCTCTAGTGTTTTCCGCCCCGCAGAGGCGGCTGTGACTCGCAGCCAGGGCAGGGCCCGCGCCGGCCTATGAGGGGGGCCCATGGCGGCTCTCCTCGGCTCCTCCTTTTGGCTCCCTTCGTCTTCTGGAAAAATAGGATTTTTCATATAATTTCTGTCAATTGTTGATCTTCCGAAATATTGCATTCTGACAGCGCTTTTTCCAGCAGAATCCTGACTCCGGTGCGCGATTCTCCAATAATCATGAAACATGCAAAATAGATGAAATAACATAAGTATCACCTCTAAATACGAAATATATCGATGAATAACAGTAAATTATGATATAAAATAGTGATGCAAAATGGACGTATCACCTCCTCCTCCTCCTCCGACGGGGCCGCTTTCACTCCATCCCATCGTAAGTACTCTCAGTCGCTCCCTCATCTGGTAGATGCTAGTGTAGATCGGTTCGATTACATTGTAGATCAGATAGTTGTCCAGCTGCTCCGATTGATGTGAATGTAGATAGGATTGATGTCAATGTGCTACATGTCATGCCAAGCTCAAGCTCCATCGTGGACTTGACATTGTCTTGTCCATGACAATGATTGGCATTTCCAAGCTCCATGATGGACTTGACAATGTCAAGTCTATGACAGTGCTTGACATTATCAAGTCCATGACAGTGCTTGACATTGGCATGCACTACATCATGGACTTGTCATTGGCATGCCCTATGATGTAGCTTGACATTTCCATTGGCATCTGCATTGGCATGCCCTATGATGGAGCTCCATGATGGACATTGGCATTGGCTTGACGATCTTGTTGTGATTGTCATGGCCATCATGGAGTTGATCTACAGAACTGGATAACACTTTGCATTGTCATTGCATCTGCAGAACTGGCTAACACTTTGCATTTTCATTGCATCTGCAGAACTGGCTCTTCCTGGAAACCTTCCCGAAAGGCCCCATACTAGACGCAAGGGACATGACCGTCCTGGTGCAGCTTCGTGACCCCAATGAAGGGTTCATGGAAGCGCACCGACAGATCACCACGCCAAGGGTTCACACCGGCCGTCCTGCTGACCTGGGGTGCGCTCCCAGGCAACAGGTGTCGGTGTTCTTCGTGGAGGTGTAGAGCCCGGACCTCCTTGCCTCGCCGTGCCGCCCTACATGGAGCAGATCCTGATTAGCAAGTACAAGCTGAAAAACAATGGCCCACCGGTGAAGGTGTGCTTGTACATGGGCGAGCGCTGCGAGTGGAAGGTGCAGCTCCAGTGGACGGGCCAACGCGTCGGCTTCATCAAGTCCTGGAGCGAGTTCGCCGCTAGGATTTTCCTCCGCGTCGATGACACGATCGTCTTCACCCCTAAGGACGACGGCTTCAAGGTCGACGTCTTTAGGAAGGAGACTTCGTGCTTAGCATCTTCAGCTGCAATAGGCATCGCGAGGGACCTTATGCTGATCCTCATCGTTAAGGTGCAGGTGCTTGATCCATGTCTCTGCTGCTATCTGATCGTCTCCGCTAGTAGTTGTGCTTGCCTCTAGGAGGTTGTTAAACATTTTCTTTTGTGCATATGTGATTGTAATGTTGGCCTGTAATGATGTTGAACATTGCTTTTGAACCTAGGTAGTCCTCCCCTAGGTTTAAATAGGCGTGTTATCACTCTGACGCTAGGATTAGGTACTAAGTACTCTGTTCTGTTTGTTCTATAACTGTGTGGTGTGCTTATGCCTGTGTTTGAGCTCTTGTGTGATGGTAAGGTCACCATATTTGAATGTGGTAAGGAGAAGCTTTGCCTGGCTGTCCAAAATAGTAACCAAACACATGTGGTGTGGCTGAACATAGATGGAACACTTTATCCAGACATTCAAACAACATGCACTTCTATTCGGGCCGATGCAACACAAGCCGCCAAACACTAGGCCAAATATGGCTCGTGACCCGTTCGCGACGTGCAGGAACACCTGTCTTGGTGTGACAGTGGTGCACGAATTCAACCCAACCTACCAAACGCACCCCTAGCGAATGGCTGCTTATCTACGCGAGTCGCTCCAAAAGTTTTCGCCAAGCGCTTCAATTTATTTTGCCTTACAGCATGGGAAACAGATCACATCAGTTAGAGAAATAAGGCGCTTAATTGGGAGGCCAACGTTGGAGCTTCTAGGCTCTTACACGGACGCCAGGAATAATCAATCATTTTTTCATGCTCAAGCGTCTATTCAAGCCTCCCGCATTGAACATGTTCTAAAGCCATGTACAGCGCGAGAGGTAGAGACTCTAGGGGTGCTTTTGGTAGTCTGCAGACGTTTATTTTGCATGGGCTGGGTCATAGAATGGATCGTTTGGTTACCTGCAGGCCGCCAGGTTCTAGCAGGAACCGATTTTTAACGCACCCCCGGGACAGGCCCTTGAGAAACATCCGGAATGGCAGTTTCTCCGGAGCCAGGCCTGTTGCGGCCAGAAGGTTGCACGCGTGGGGAAGTGAGACGGAAACGACGCGTCCCTACGGGAACACACGTCATATTAGCCTCACCGCTTCCCTCTCCTTCCTCTCACTCGCGACCGCGCTCTCACCCCCCAAACTGTCACATCACCAGGCGGTTCCCCTCTCGCCGACCAATCCATCGGACCGCCGCAAGGAGGAGCACCGGTATCAGAGGAGGAGACGTCGGCGAGCTATCGCGCGACATCGGCCGCAACCACCTCCGCGGTCTTCATCGGCATCTCGAGTTCGGTCGCAACCTCGAGCTCGTCCTCGGCAAAACAATGGCGGTAACGACCTCTCCTTCTCACCTTCTTACTTGTTGTGCCAGAAGAGGCCATTGTCGGGCAGTTGTGACGATATGCACATTAGATCTGCTAGGGTTTCTATCACGATAGGTTTAGATTGATGTTTGCAAGGTGTTCGTCCCCATTGGTTGTTCTTGTCGAGGTCTTGGTGTTCACGGCTCGATTTGCTTAGATCTATTACTCTAATCTCCAATCGCGGTAGATCCTTCCTAGATCGAACTGTGGATTGCTGAAACTGCCAGATTTTATTGTGCATGCAAAGAGGGGAAGGATTTTTGTGCTGGGATTTAGCATGTTCTGATTGTTGTGTGAAGATTAAAATGAGTCGCACTAGTTTGTTCTAGATTGTGTTGTCTCTGATTAAACTAGGCCGATTGTTGTAACCGGGGATCATAGTGTAAGGAGATGATTGATCAGAACCTATGTCATGACTGAACATGACCATGTCGTTTGTTCTGATCAAATATCTCCTCCATATGTCCTCATTGTATGAGGTTTATGCTACATTGGTTTCCATGTTTGTACTTCTCCAATTCTGCAATGGCCAATGATTCAACTATGGCAAAACGGAAGGCAGAGTGTTGCCTTTAAACTTAGTCATGTGTGCCATATTACTTGCACACTAGACTTACTTTGCGGACAGTCCCTTTGTCTGCCGTGTGATCCAATATGTGAGGTCTCATATTGTTTGTCTAGTGCATTGGCCAATGATTGAACAATGGCACATTGGAAGGTAAGGTGCTGCCCTCAAACTTATTCGTGTGTGTGTATGTGATTACTTGCACACTAGACTTAGTTTGAGGGCAGTCCCTTAGGCTGCTGCGTGAGCCAATATATGATGCCTCACTTATGTTTTCAATGTTCATTTTCATCTATATACTTGTGAGCAGGCACACATGTAATGCCATGTGCTCTTGTGGTAGATTGAGAAGCTCAAGATTGGGTCACCTACTGAGACCCCCGACGAGGGACCGTCAAAGAAGCGAAGAGCGGCTAACGTCGGCCACTTCCAGGAGGACGTAGGGCCAGATCAGTTCATGCGCATCGTCTTCAGGCCCACCTTCAGCCGGCTCTGAATCCCTCAAGATTTTGTCAGGTGGTTCAGAGAAATCCCTTCAAACATCATCGTGAAGACCAAAACTGGCTGCAACTAGAGGATGATTGTGATTAGAGATGGCGATGACGCATACACCGACCACGGGTGGGCGGGCTTCGCCGTCGCTCATCAGCTGCAGGTAGGCCAGTTCCTCAACTTCAAGAAAGTGTCCTCCTTCGAGTACAGTGTGGTCATCTTCAACCACACCTGCACTGAGGTGATGAGCAGGTGCATGTACCATGGCGATGCCACCACGTGTGTCGTCTTCGAAAATCATGTCCGAAGCTTACCTGGTTCTGTGTCACTGATACCATGTCTGTGTCTAGTTGTTGTTCGTGTCTTGTGTTGAACTATGATCGTCTCTACTGTGTCCTGAACTATGACTGTGTTTGAACAATGTTGTGTCGTCTATGATCAGTGCTAAGTTTGCTAAGTTTGCCTGATCTATGATTGTGTTCTTACTTGTATCGTTGATTGCTAGTAATCTTACCACTGAAGAGAAGAGGTAAGCAGAAGCAGATTATAGGTTGCAACCAAACAATAGGGGCACCGTTCTGAGCTGCTACTAGGTCTGAAAAGTGACCTACCAAACGAGCCCAAATCTCCACGAGCCAAAAAAACTCTGCAGGACACCAAACGACGTGAATTTTATGGCTCATGGCCCGTCTGCGACGCGCAGGAGCCTTTTTCCCACCGTGCCAGTGGTACAACAAATTGATGCAGGCTACCAAACACGTCCTAGGATTTTTCTCCCGGCTGATGGTGGTTGTGGCATGCAAATCCCGGCCGCAAGCGCTTACTTCCGAGCGTCGATGCATAAAATTGCGCCGGGTGCTTAGTTGATTTTTTCCTTGAGGCATGAAAAGTGGAGGGAGTCTGTTAGCGAAAAACTAGAGGCGTGCGTTGCTGCTCCAGACGCTTAGAGGGACGCTAGGATTAATCCAATCCAATAATTATTATTTTTATTTGCCTAAGCGCCTACCTAAACGTCTCGCGCCGTAAATGTCCTAAGCAGGTAGTCCGGCATCACCCTGTGCATAACCGAACTGAAACAGAAAATCGAACCAAAAAAAACTGCAACCGTATTTCAGTTATTTCAGCTATACAATTAGGTTTAAGTTAGCAAAATATCTAACCGTAAAGACTTCAGTTAATTCGGTTAATAACCGAAATATTTCAGTTAAACCGAAACTAACTGAAGGTAGCATCTCAAACATAGAATGATGTTTCCAGCCAAACTCAACTTCACTCTGACCGTTAATTATTGACCGTAAGTACAAGAAAACCGCTGAAGCGAGCTTCTAGCTTGATGGTTTGTCATGATTTTTTTTACTAGTTTCTTCCACTTTTTGTTTCCCTATAAAATACAGAATTGCAGTATATATAACCATAAAATTTAGTTAATATTTAAAAATCGTGTTAACTTTAGTTAGTTTGGTTATTACCGAAACCGAACCGAAATTTACTGGTTATTACCGAAACCGAACCGTATTTTCGTACAAAACCGTATTTACTGAAGTATTGAAACTATATTAACTTAAAAACCATATAAACCAAACCGAATTAACCATATTAACCGAACGCGCAGCCGGAGTCCGGCAGTGCGACGGTAGGTCGCTGGGCGGCTGGGGTTGGGTTCCTAAGTAACCAAAAAAATTGGATGCCCATCAAGTATTAATCATTACTAGAGGATACCCCACGCGTAGCTGCAGGTATCTCTTGCATGATCTTAATTGGATGAACAACAAAAATATAAATAATTAGTATTACAATTTCATATGAAAATATACATTAGATATTACAGAAAAATCTTGATGATCACATGGATACGTGAGCACGCCGTCGGTTGTCCGTTTGGTAGAATATTTCACTCCTCACGACACAACCCCACTAACCCACCACGAACGACTCCCCGTCCTGCCGTCCAACCTCTTCTATCCTCTCGTTACTATCCATCTCACCTCATCTCCAGTTCTCCACACCTAATCCTCTCCCCCATCACCGCCGCCACGCAGCACCACGTCGGGCGTGGTCGCTGACTCTCCAACCCTACTTGGTCCTCCTCTACAGGCTGCAACTCCTCAGCACCCGGCCTCCCCTACCTTGAGCTCCTTCGCAGCTGCTCCATTGTTCCGACCATGGTAGCCTCCCCTACCACAAGATCCTCAGCGCCGCCCTCCAACGAGAAGGTGAGCTGGCGGGGAACAGACGCTTCCATACGCATCTCAACATCGCGCGTAGAGCCAAGCTGAGCTGAGGCCAGCGGTGCTGGTACGTTCGCCAGTCTAGGCGAGGCCCCGCTCCAGGTGACGCCGGGTCGTAGTCCTCAAATCCGGCCGCTTGTATTTGATCTAGACTCTGATGTGAGCAGACCTCTTTTTGGTCCCGCTCGAGCGCCGCTCGTCCTCTGGAGTAGCGAGACCATGGGAGACACGGATCGACAATTCAGTCTTGATTCATAGAGCCTTTTTTTATTTTATTTAATGAATGGCTGCAGTAGTGTGCAGTTGAGAGAATTAGCTCTTAGTACTGTGTTTGCTTTTACGCATTTCTTCCTTTTGAGGTGTAAATAGAGATTTGAGGTGTAAATAGAGAGATCAGTGTTGGTGCGTATTTGACCTGTATCAGCTCGTGGTGTCGCTTGTCATGGTTTGTTTTGGAGAAGAATATCGATTTGGTCTTGAATGATTACGCAAAATACTATTAGTGTTTCCTTCTTTGTTTTGGTTGAAATATTTGGTGTTTAGTTAATTAGCGCTGGAGATTGAGTGAGTTCATGCTTCCGCCTCTCTTCTCAATTCGCAAAATACTAATTAGATTCTTGATGTATTTGCATGTAAGTTTCCTGTCCTACATAGCAGTAGCAATGCGCATCTCCTAAAAGTGCATGTCAGCAGACTAGAGCGTGGAGCACATCGCTGACAGTCCACGTGGTCCACAAGATAACAGGTAGAAAAAGTGTTCACGGCCTGTGATAGCCGTGAGGCAGAAAACGAATCTCAACTCTGATCACTAAATCCACTCTCTTAGATATTATATTTAATTTTTTTATTTGTCTTAAGTAGCATAAAATCCATTAGTTAGTTTCGGTTGTATTTATAGAAATTAATCACCTCATGTTTTTACCATGGTTGATTTACCGCTTGATCATCTGCATTCTAAATTAGCATTCATATTTTCTTCCAGTGAATTAGCGTTCATATATATGAGAAGAAAATTCACGGCCAAGGGAAGCAAAAAAAACATGTATCTGGGCCAATGAAACATTCTGAGAAAATTCTAATTAACTATGGAAAAGAATGATCTCTGAAAATAATGAGAATGTTATAATCATTCTCCTGGAACTTTGATACTTACTACTTATGGAACAATTTGATTAGCTCTCAGAAAATCTGGTTCATTGCTGCACAGAAGGACAGGAAAAAAAGCATAATTAGACACTTAGATGGAAATATGATCTTCTGGCAGATAATCGATCGGGACAACCAAAATCGTGAAGGAGAAGAAAGAGTCACATAGATCAATTATGCTTGTGCATGTGAGAACGAAAATGAAAAAAAACATCAGCTACACACTGTGTAGGCGGTAGTATTTGAACTAGAAATAACAATGAATTAAGCTTTCATTGATATAGTTGTTAGGGAAACCTGAATCATCAAAATAAAAGGAGGATACTCACATTGGTAGAGCGCATGAGGGATTGAAGGAAACAATATACAACATTGGAGGACAAAATCTTGTAGAAAATAAGTTGCAGCTGTATGCGCATAATCTAGGAGCGCGGACGTTGTACGCCCGGGCTTGGTTGCTCCTGATAAACGAGTGGAGGAGGTTAACCCAGTAGCAACTTTTCTACTATGATACGTTGCCTGGAATTTCTAATACCTGTGTATATTTGCAGGTCTATTCGTACAGAATTAAATGAATCTGGTTGGCTGCCGGAGCCACACTTAATTACCCGGCTGGTGTCCTGTACCGAGCACCTAGAATCTCGTCAATGGCACATTATGTTCCGGGTTTATTAGGGGTCGTGACTAATTCTAGATTACTAATAATGTATTTCTGAATCTATTTTTTCTTGCAAATTTAGGGCTTAAATTTCGGATAACATGGTTTTCATTTCCTCAAATTCAAATGCCACAGTGAAAAAGTCGATTCACAATTACATCTCCAACAGGCAGATGCAAAACGGAGGCCAAAAGTGACCGCACACGTCCGTTTGCGTCGGCCCGCGCACACCAAATCGATTCTACAGGTCCGTTTGTGTAGACGCATTTTTTACCCCGGACAACATCAAGGTCGGTAATATCAGTTTAATGTCCCGTAGAGGCATGCCGCCGGCGATTACCGCTTTCCGCGCGGGAGCGGTGGTTCCCACATGCAGCCAGTAGATTGGTGCATTTACGCCGCCGTTTCGAGCGTGCGGGAAGCGGCTTGCGCGCGGTTGGAGTTTTCCGCCCCGCCGTGCCTATATATGGTCGACGTTGGCGGGCGAGAAGGACACACCTCAACCCAATAACCATAGAAATCATCCATGGCTGAGCATGACTGTACCTGGGCTCGCCTTATTGAGATGGAGACGGATGCGGCGCGACTGCGAGTAACC
Organism: Lolium perenne; assembly: GCF_019359855.2. Lineage (NCBI taxonomy): Eukaryota > Viridiplantae > Streptophyta > Magnoliopsida > Poales > Poaceae > Lolium > Lolium perenne. The sequence continues at coordinate 196,071,079 of NC_067249.2, forward strand.
CCTGTCATAGTAGGTCGCACAACGGCGGGTAGATACGACCGTCGTCGTTTTAGATTAACTCGAATAACCATCTATGTAAAGATGGTCCTTTTGGCCAATCAATAGTAATGATAACTTTTTGCTTATCACTGTCACTACCTAGCGGGCCCGGATAAAACCAACGCGAACGTGTGGCATGACCGCGCAACGTCCGTGTAGACGCAAATGCGGCACGTATTTGGGCCACGTTTGGACCTAGTTGCAGACGCATATTTCGACCGCGCGGTCCATTTACGTCGGGCCGTTGGAGATGCCCTTACCCTAACGGTTGTCCCGTTTTTGTATCCTTTAGTTGCTATATTACTATTTTTTCGATAAAGAGAATATATTGATATCGAAGGATACCAATTACACCCAGCCTCTGCAACAACGCAATGCCCTAAAACATTACGGATGCACACAGCCAAAAACGAGTCGAAAGCTGTTTCGAATAGAGATCAGAGGCGTAGCAAAAAATTGCATCCAAATGTTCCAAAATTTGAAGTCATTCCGCCTTGTGTTGATGTGAATTCTGAGGGATTCAACAAATACATTGGCTGGTGGTTGTTACGGTGCCGGGCCTGACCCCTACAGTCCTTCGGTTCTACCGGCTGCATCTCCCAAAATCATACGGGGTAGTGGTTGCATGGGTCCCGTCGGTGTATTTCTCCCTAGGATTACAAATTGGATAACACACATAGCTATACCATCTGAGCCTGTGACGCGATGAATGTGCACCACACATTTATCGGGAGCATGCAAGCTCGGGCGGACTATGGAGTTTTCGCATAATCTAGTGACAAAAATCAGGCGTCCATATTGGTTCCAATTCCCCTGCGGAAGAAGGCAACTAAAACGAGAAAAAAAATCAAACCTTGTCATGCTTTTCTTCTAGCAACGAAAGTAAACCATAGAGCATATCCAAACGAATTCCCCTAACACCAATCGATGATTCAAAGATCATAGGAGTGGTGTGTCCTGCCTTGAGGACTACCTAAAAAATATCTCCCATGTGCAGGTGTTGTCATCCAAGGAAGCTGATGCGGCTCAGCTCGTTGTTGCATCCTTGCCTGAGATGAATTACTGCTAAGAAAATGATGGGACGCATAGGATATTAGTTAACAGTATAACTCAACCACCTAGGAGCTCTCACAGCGACTGGACGTTGTGAACCGTCCGATCAAGCAACTTGACGCTCCAGATTTCCCGGTCGTAGCGTGTAAGCCCGCACGTACCCGTCAGCCCAATGTACAAGGGCAGCTACTCCAGGAAACTACCTCCAAGCTTTCTGGTGAACCGGGCCAAAATGTAGTGGGCCGAGCGGCCGCGAGGGAGCGGCCCTCGGTGCGTGTGGCAGGGTTTTCTTCCTCCCGTAACCGTCAAAAGCTTCAGTTATTGGTACGATCTCGGACCGGTGGCGCGGCGCAAAATAATGGTGATGTCGTTTGGCTTTCTTCCTCCCATAACTGCTGTATAATGGCGATGGGTAGTGGAGATGCGTTACTCTCTATGTGTCTTTATATATGGTGTGCCGCCTTCCTTCATGTTGAATCTATATCTCCTCACTATTTTTGGGTACCAATCTTACTCGCAGCCACGATGATATCATCGCGGCGGTCACCGAGACATCGCTAGGGTTCCAGGACTGTTTGGTTCTAACTTTGCCGTTGGGCCGGTGATGTTAGGACAGTCGTCAGCCTCCAGGTAGCAATTCTTGCTCCTCGATCTCCTCATTTCTCCTCACCCGTCAACGATTCCCTTTCTCTTTCTCCTTCGCCACGACCTTACCGGCCGCAGGCAGTGAACCGTAGGAGCGTCGACGACAACCTACGAATCTTCCCGTGCTCTGAATCCTCGACCGAGTGCTCCACCCGCTGGTCTGCTTCTCGTTCTCTGCCTGCTGGACGACCAGATACAGGCTGCAACGAGGCTGCGAAGCTCCCGGACCTGTTGTCTAGGTAGGACCTGAAACACAAGTTACTATTGTTACTTATTTAGTCTGGTTGTCTGGGCTCATGCTGGGGTTATTGTTTTTTCGGTGAATTGCTAACTGGTGAAGTGGTTAGAAAGTTTTGCTAACGTGATGCATGAATGTGACTTACCGTATTTATGCAGGATGTATGTTGAGAAAATGTTCAAGGAAATGACTATTAGGCATCAAATTTAAGGGCAATCCTGCGTGGTCAGTCTCATTTATATCCATCTGTTTCTTTTGGATACTCTTTATGAACTATATCTTCTGATTATTATATAAGTCTTCTTGATTTACAGGCTGATATACAGAGTCAGAAACATTCAGATACTGCAAGGAAGCTTTGACTAAGAAGAGAGACCAGCCTATGCATCACGTAACATTTTTTTAAAACAAAGTACAAGATATTGACCCATAGCTTTTCTCTGATGTTTGTTGAACATAAAAAAGTTTGGCATCTGAGAAAGTAAGCTCTGTAATTTTAGGAACCAAATAAGTTGTTTTCTCCACCATGGCACCATGATGTTGCCTTTTTTTGCGGGGAACAATTGTAGTTATTTTTGCAAGGCGTGGCGAATAAATGAGGAAAATACAACAATGTGTGGTTTAATGGCATTCCAATGAAAATAAATATACATGGGACTTACTTGTTATGTTAAATGTTATGGGTAGTGATACTACACTTATTAGCTATAACTGATAATGTCCTAAGGTAGAAGAGCACTTGCACACTTTGAGGACACTATTTCAAGGGACATTGTAATGCATGTAAGCTCATTTTTAGGGGTCTTCGAATTTATCAGATCTGCATAATTGGGTTATTTAATGTAATTTCTTGACTGGTTGCCTAGATCCACTCCCTTTCAAATTCTTAACTTCAGAATGTTTTCTTCCTTTTCAGGTTTGTAGTTATTTCAAAATTTATGCATTTCTGATCTTCTGAGTTATGTAGTGCAACAACTCTTCTCAGGTGTGAATATTTCTTTCTATTCCCTTTGTTAGTGACAAAAAAACAATCCAATTTATCGTTGTCAATGCAACACAGGGCACTAAGTTATGTTGTATTGTTATGATTTTTGTGCTAACAGTAGATATTGAATTGTAGCCTTGATCAAGTCTCACTTAATCTTTTCTTTGTAAGAAGATCTCCTATATGAGTTGTGTTGCACAGTTGGCAAAACGGACTAGCAATTTGAGCAAATGAATGAGGGCTTAGCTTTTAGTCAGAGCACCTCAGCGACATCATGCATAAAGTCAGCAGACATGCAAAAGCAACATGTATAAGCTGGTGTTGTAGAAATGCCCGGCCCTCATCACTACCAGTGAATCTTGGTATCTTCCATTATATCGTGCGATGGTTGTTCGTTTGATTTCAATAAAAACTTTAATTTAAAATTTGAGCTCCTTTGGTTGATTTTTTGAAAGTTAGTATCGATTCTCTTTTTTTTCTGCAAACGGTGTGCTCTTATAGAAAGGAAATTCCCTATTCTCACCAAGAGGCATTTCATCTGTTTTGTTGATTGACGATGGTTGACTCACGGGCGCGGCAACGCGCGCATCCATGGTCTAGTATATGTTAAGAAGGCATTTTCCAGAAGGGATACAAGAGGAGCCGATCACGCGTGAGAGCGAGTAGAGAAGGCGAGTGGTTCAGCTAATAATTATAGGAGAGGAACATACCAGGGGACGTGAAGGAATAGTAGGGTATGTCTGTGACAAGGACCAATCCAACAAATGGAGGAACATATGACAAAGAAGATTGTGTATGTGTCCATCAGTTTAAGTATGTGTCCTTTTGCTGGAGCAATAGGAAGAGGAACGGTTGAGAAGAGAATCAGTCAAATCACTTAATTGGTACAGTGGAAGGGAAGTCTCGTGCAGAAGATGAGAGGATGCAAAAAAATTGAATGATATGCATAATCTTATTTTGCTGAGGTGGAAAACTTGGTTAGGTGGCTGGCTAGATCGGATGGTTAGGAATCAATAAGACAATTAGATCAGACGACTCTGAATATGTGATGATGTGGATAGCTTGCATGTGGAGATAGACAAATTAAATGACTCTCTAGTGAGGTTTTGCTTTATAGGAGATACATATTTGGTTTGTAACCAAAATTTTGGTTGCGAATAGATGTCCAGCCGTTCCACTCACAGATTCTTGCCAAATAACTGACCAAAAGTGGGCTAAGGATTTCTTGACCAAAAATTGGCAGCTAACTCTTGCTAAATATTTGGTAGGGCTAGTGTGGGCACTAACCAAACACACCCAAAGAACCGGTGCCACGACAGTAGGAACTATACCTGGGCATGGGCAGCCCGGCTCTGACCTGACCCGGCCTGGCCCGAAAACCCCGGGCCGAGCCAAAATTGCATGCCGGGCGAGGCTCGGGCCAAAATTTTGAGCCCGGCGGTTGATTTAAGTTGTAGCCGGCCGGGTCAGGCTTTTTCGGGCTTTGGGCTGGGCCTGAACCCGATTTTTATGCCCGATGGTCGGGCCAAGTTGGGCTCGGGCCTAGATTTTCTGCCTCGGGCTTTTTTGGCCTAGCCTAGCTCAACTTTTGCCCAGTTATAGTAGGAATGGCAGGAGGAGTGCTACGGGGACGATGTTGTCGGGGAGAACTGGTCGGGAAGAGGCGATGCGGTCAATGGGCGCAGAGCGGAGAATGCACTGGTTGGCAACAATGGAGGTGATGCGGAAATGACGGCGCATACGGTCAAGCTAAGTGGTGAAGTGGTCCCCAAGCTGATACAAAAATATCTTTACTAAATGGGTTAAGTGATAGCATCTATATATGATGCATCATAAGCTCTGGAAATAAATCATTGATCATAAATATAGAGTTAACAACCGAAACATTTTTTTCCCTCTCTATTGTTGGTATCTCCTCTTTTTGGAATGGGTTTCTATGGGTTGCTAAATCTGCTAGAAAGGGATAACAGTGGAAAGTGGGGAATGGTAAAAAGGTCAACTTTTGGAAGGATCATTGGTTTGGATCATGTAGTCTTGCAATCCAATACTGGGAATTTTATTATCTTGTGCCGATGTGTGGTGGGGAACAACTGAAAGTCGCCTTTAGAAGGTGTTTTGACACAAGCTTATGCTTCAAGCCTTCAATGGTATGAGATAACTCAAATAGCTCAGACTCTTGAGACTACTGAAGAGGACAATGCCCTTATTTGGAAGTGGAAATCTGATGGTACGTAAAATGTGAAATCCATGTATGTTAATATTAATTTTAAAGGGCTTCTTCTTGTATATGTTCATTCAATTTGGAGTTTGAAAGTACCACCAAAAACCCACTTCTTCCTCTGGCTTTTGTCTCATAATAGGGTCCTCACTGGAGATAACGTTGTTAAAAGACAATCAGTAGATGACTTGACATGCTTGTTATGCAATGAACCTGAAACTTCCAGTCACCACTTTTTAAGTGTGCTGTTGCCTGGTCAGAGATTTTTTTAAAAATAGAACTAGGTCTATTTCATCTACTGCCTCTTTTAGTATTTGTTGTTGATCTACAGAATAGTAATAAAACATATAAGCTGCATAATATTAGTGATGTTCGTGTTATATGGATTCTTTAGCTAATCAGAAATGACTTATGCTTCAATTGGTCTCCTTGGCCTTGTATGCAGGTGTTGTGGCGAAAAACTTTATGCACGCTCGCTCAATGGAGCATTCTTCTATAGGGAGGGAAAAAAATAAAAGCTGCTTCCAGTGGTGAAAACTCTGGATGTGAGGAAAAAGAAAAACTCATGCTCCATCACTTTTGTTATGGCCGGATCCAGGTGAACATCGAAGAAGTGGGCGAAGTCGCAGATGGAGGTGGTGTTGCAGAGTCATGTCTGAGCTCATGGTGATGACTGAAAGATCACAACACCTAAACTGGCAAAAACCTTGGAGGCAAATGATTTGGTGCTGATCTGAGATGGAGAGGGCTTTAGGGTGATGCCTAGGCCTTAGTCTGTTTTCAGTTTAGTTTCTTTGTGTGATGTTTGCCAGTGTTTTGTGGTGCTTGTTAAAATGGCAGTAGGCCAGGTGAAGGTGAGTTTATACGGAGGCTACATTCCGAGCTCTTCTGAGTACTTTGAAACTTGAATGTTTTAAGTTTGTGGTTTCAGAAATGGAACCGGGGCGAGGCCCTTTTCTTCTAAATAGCTGTTTTTCCTAGCAGGGTTAATAATTTTGTGATTCCACTGCTCTTCCCCGGAATACATGCTCCCGAACATTATCTATATCGAATTTGAATGTCACAAAGTTGTTTGTTTGCTCTCAGTTTGTAGTTGTACATCACTAAGGGCATCTCCAGCGGCACGCCGTGACCGGAAATGCGTCTGCTCCAGCGGGGCGACGCAAAGTGATCAGGCCGTCCGCGACGCAAATCTGGCCCAAATATGCATCAGGTTTGCGTCTCCGCGGACGCTCCGCGGTCGCGCCAAGTGTCCGCCGAAAAAGACGTAGGACCCACGCGTCAGTGGCAGGGAGGCCGATATTATTCCCGTCAGTGGCCATTCCCCACGCGAAATATCAAAGTAGACCGGCGCGAGCAGTCCAGAAGCGATGGACGTCCTCGCCGCCGCAGCCACCACCATGGATGCCGAGCAAACCGTCGCACCCGCCGCCCCACACTCCCCCGTAGCCACGACCATAGCCACAATGGAGGTTGCACCTCTGGCGGAAGCAAAGCGAGCCGCCCCCGGCGGCAGCCGGGAGGCAAAGCCAAAGGCGGCAAAGAAGGTGCTCTCCAAGGAGGAGAAAATCGTCGTGGCCGCGAAGCGTCGCAGCCGGCGCAGAACCTGAAGGACAAGACTGTCGCGGCCGCCAACCAGAAAGCGTGGCAGATGCAGATGAAAGCCGGCGTCGCGCAAGTAGCCCTCCATCCGAGCTTAGCGGAGGGCTACATGCTCGTCAAGAGAGAGGGGATCGCCAGCGTCGCTCCTCCAGCGTCGTCGGTGAGCTCGGTAAGTTCCCAGCTGCGTCCTGGAACTCCCGCTCCCTTGCAGGTCCACCCGGCGTCGCAGTTCGCCTCCGGCGTGCCGTCGGTGCAGTTGAACGGGGCGCCGCTGCAGTTCAACGGGGCGGCGGTTCCCGACCTCAACCGGACGCCTAGAAGCGGTGACTCGTGCCCGGGCGCGACACATAAGACGCGCCAGCTGCCGGAGGAAAGCATGCCGGTGCCCCGCATCATGTTCGACGAAATGGCACCGCCTGCCCCGACGATGGACGTCCGGTACGTGAGCTCTCTCAATGTGTGTGACTGCCGTGTATCATGCGTCCGACGTCCGGTCATCCGTAGGCCTATTGGAAGGACCGGAATAAGGCAGACATCGAGGCCATGATATTCGGCGGCGGCTTCGTTGGCGACGACCGGGCCGGGACATGCCCGCATGATGACTGGGCACCAACGCAAGATGCGGAGGACATTGCTCGCGCACGGCTGTTAACCATCCAGCCCACGCAGCCAACACCCGTGTGCGTCGATGACTTTGATGACGCGCCAACACAGCTTGTCCCCACGGATATTGCTACCAAGAAGAAGGGGGAGAGCCGTAGGACACAAGGATTCATGGACGACGAGGACAAGTGTTTGTGCGAAGCGTGGCTGGCAACGAGCCATGACTGTATTAATGGCGTCCAGCAAAAGGGCAAGGTCTATTGGGCCAAGGTCATGCAGTAGTACAACGAGACCAAGTTGCACCCTCCCTACCATATCCCAAGCCTTCGGACGGAAGAGTCCCTCAGAAAAAGATGGAACTGCATCAAACAAGAGACAAGCAAGTTATGTTCGGCCATCGAACATGCTAAGAGCCACCCCGTAAGCGGCGCTGGCGTCATTTCAGTGGTAAACACGATACAACCATCATCATTCTACTCTATTTACATAATTGGTGGCTTTGATTGCAGGTATCCCGGGCCTCGGAGAGGTTCAGTGCATAAGAAGGGCTTCCATATGGTCCATTGTTGGGACTTGCTCAAGGACGCGCAAAAGTGGAAGACAAGCTTTGCGGCCTACGATGAAGCTGTCAAGAATGGGACAACGGTTAACCTCGACGGCGAAGACGATGATCATGGCCATCAAGCCCTTCCACCTCGTCCCCGAGGCCATAAGGCTACCAAGGTCGATCTAGCCCGGGAGGCGCAGGCCATTGCGTTTACCTAGAGCATGGAGAAGATAATGGCCGAGAATCTTGCCGCCTTGGCTGCTAGGGACGAGAAGATGCGTCTGAAAAAAGAGGCCGCAACTGCCATCTACCACAACCTCGTGAAAGAGGTCATTGAGATCCAAAGGATGGACGTCGAGGCCAAAAAAGCAGACGCCGAAGCCAAATTGTGTGATGCCGAGGCGAGAAGGATGGACACCGAGGCCAAGACCCGTGCAGAAGCAAGGATCATGCTTGCCGACTTGAGCGGCGTCGACGACGACACCAAGGCCTAGTTCATGAAGAGGCGCGCCGAAATTCGCGCGCGAGACGCCTGATCGCCATCGCCATGCGTCCACCACCTTGGCCTCCTTTTAGACTTTTTTTTATTGTTATTCAGGCCTTATTGTGCCCCTTTTGGACTCCACTGGCCGTACCATGTGCAAAGTGTGATGAACTTAGGAATTTTGCGGCTGTAATTTCGTGGAAAGTTGAGGCTACAACCTCTTTTTAAAATTCTGCGCCTAAAATGCATCGCTCTGCTGGAGCCAGCTCCAAGCGCAAATGGACGTACGATCATTTTTGCGTTAACCAAACAAGATAGACGGACTCGTGGATAATTTAGACTTCCGAAATGCATTGCGCTGATGATGCCCTGAGCCAACTCGGGGAACCGATGGAACATGGAGCACGATCCGATGGAGAGAATTGTCACTATACCACTAGTTAAAACCGGGTGTTGACCATGGGCCTCTACAGAAGGCCCATAAAGCCCATGGCTTTGGCAATAACCCTTGCACATCCCCTCCAGCCGACAGCCACCACGACCCCACGAGACAACGACAGGAGGCGGCGATGTCGACAGCAACGGCGACGGCGGAGAACAAGAAGCCCCGGAGCAGCGGCGGGGCGGAGAAGAAGCAGCGTAGGAAGGAGGTACTCGTATTTCTGCCCTCCGCCCTCCCCCTTTCTCATCTTGATTCGATTCGCGGGTATCGCCCAGCCCCTTGCCACCGCCTACCGCCGATTTCATTTCTTGACTTTGTTGTATGATGTCAAGGTTTAATTGCGGCATACGAGGTTTGGAATGTGGTAGTACCAGCTTCAACACATGGCCATGAACCCATGACCCATGTGCGTTATCCTGCTGTAGCATGCTGACAGTAGTATTTGACACTACCGTATTATTTCGTAAACCAAAGTATTACAGCACCGTAGTATTATAACTTGTGGGCATGATATAGCACAGTATTTAGATAAAAATTACTATGCAGCATCTACGAAACCATGAGGTGTTTGGCCTGCAGTTTTTGGCATGGTATTGTGCTGCATTGTTTAGTGTCGTTGAGCCGCTTGCTGTGTATTCGAACTATATCAGTGACGATAGTTAGCTAGCCGTTGATTTGTATAAGGATCATCGAGTTGGATATATCATGGCCATGTGGCGTATTTGTCATGCGTGGAGATGAAATCGGCCACCAAGTACTTGAAGAGTCGTCAGGGAACGGCTGTGGACGGGTGACAGGGTGACGGCATTGTCTCAATATAAGGAGTAGCGACTAGCGAGCGAGGCAGATGGGGCGTTTTTCTTGCGTTTCTCAGTTTCAAAAAAGAGGTTGTGGGTCGTTTTTTTTAATACTGAGAAAAACTGCAGTTTTGGGAACACATCAGTATTAAAACTGCAATTTTTTGTTGCAACCAAACACCACAAAGTATTTAAAACCAGAGTATTTTTAGAAACTATGGTATTTGTGGAATACTTTAAAATAATTTGCTGTCAAACACAACCTAGATGTTTAATTTTAGTATACTGGCATACGGAGTGTTTTTTTTTGTGGGTCAGAAACACAGTTAGCACTTGGTTACTTTGGTTTCTAAGATAATAGAAATCACTCAGTAATTAAGTGGTTGAAGAGAACTGATGAGGTTTGTGGGTATATAAAGGGTGCTCATGTACATATCATGTTTTTTGACAGATACTGGAGAGGAAGAAGGCAATTGAAGAGCTTATAAGGGGAGCTGTAGCTGTGAAGGATCATCTGGCGCAGTTCCTGGCTTTTCATAAATACGAGAGAAACGGTAACCACATTCGTCTTTCTGGTCAAAATTTTCAGTACCGTGCGACTAGCTACTACTGTTGTGGTCCGATCCAGGACAACTCTATGTGTTCACTGGATTTAGCTTTAGAAATTCAACAAAAGGGAACTGAATGTACAATGGTTATTGCTTTGAGCCTAGCATTACCTTTTGTGGGAGAAGTGTATTTTTTATCACATAAGCTCAATTTCTTGATATTTAGGTATTTCGGTGTACTTGGAGTCTGCACATGGCAACCAGCTTCCATTGCCAACGAAGAATTACATCCAAAATCTTCTCAAGGTCACAAGCTTACCTGCGTCTAGTGCTCCAGGATGTTCTCATATGTATCTTTGACAACTTCCCCATGATTATTGAATGTAACACTGGTAAACAATAATTTAGGTTAATATGGAGGGACCTTATGGATCAGAATGGCCTTCGGAAGAGAAAATTAAGCGCCGGGAAATGGTTGCCCCAGAAGCACGATATATCCTTGTTCGGCAATTTGCAAATGACTGTAATGCGAAAAAATCCAGTGAGCAAGATGCAGGGGTGGAATGTACAGATGGAGCATGTACTGGAGATCACTTGCTTGGCTTTGTACACTACAGGTTTGTTGTTGAAGAGGATGTGCCCGTTGTTTATGTGTATGAGCTACAGTTGGAGTCTACTGCCCAAGGGAAGGGGTTGGGGAAGTTTCTAATGCAGTTGATTGAACTTATAGCTCGAAAGGTGATCTATTTTCTTAAGCACCTGTAATTTATCATTCTATTGTTCTGAATATTATGTTAAGATAGAGGCTGTCATGACAGTTCTTCTGGTTTATGCATGTTTCTTTTTGCCCGATTGCAATTCTTATGACATCTTGGCTTGAATTATCATAAAATTGATCCAGAATGCATATGTATATGCAGAGCCAAATGGGAGCGGTGATGCTAACAGTTCAAAAGTCCAATACGGAAGCCATGGCTTTCTACAATAAGTTGAGGTACAGTGGTAAACTTGAACTTGTGTGCCAATTACTTATTGTTTTAGTGCACAGAATGGGTGTACCTTCTGGTTATTGGTTAATTTTAGGTTTCTACTTCAGTTCTGTTGCAACATTTGAATTTAACTATTCTATCTCGCAGATATGTAATATCCAGTACCTCACCATCACGAGTTGATCTGCTGGTATTGCTTTACCCATAAACTAGCCTCGATAAGAAATTAAGAACAAGATATTTGTATGTTGACCCCTTCATTTTTTGCAGATCGGGATTGGTAAAAGCTATGAGATTTTTTGCAAGACATTTGAAGCTGAAGCTAAGCGCATATTGGAGGTGAGTAGCATGTTTGATATTGCATAGACTCACTGCTAACCTTCCAAGGCTACTGATTCTGATGGTCTGTTTGTCACTGTCTCACTGATGTTATCGGTACTCAATATGAATTGGCTATGCTGCTCCTCTTTTAACTTGCACTACAGGTTCAATTACTTAGTACTATCTAGTATATAAGCCTTTAACATATGAACGTGCAGTGTAATAGGACTCCATGATCTGCTACTAATCAAATTTGTGAGATATTCAGTAGGTGTTCTTCTACAGTTGTATGGCATATGGATCTTTTATCCCAGCTAATGAGTGTGCATCATGGCGGAATGTGCAGGAAGGCAACTAATGTCTGGTGGGAGTGCAATATTGCATGACAAGTTATGGTGGGATGTGGTGGCCCATGTAATTGTGACTTACTCGAACAGGATGTTTGGTTTCATTTCTTTGAGTGCCAAGATGTGTCAAGTTCCGTGCTCTCAGATCCACCAAAATTTGGAATATTTATTCCACTAAAACTCTGACCATATCTGTCTACCATTAGCAACGAGGGCAATGATTTGGTTAGATTTTATTTGCTGGCAAATATTTTCCGTGTTCGGTATTCTTTGCCTCAATGTTTAACTTGAGGAACCAAACTTGGCCAAGGTAGGGGGGGGGGATCAGTGTGCTCACCCTGATTTCCACGTGCTATTTGAGCAGAAACATGCTGTTTGTCTGAACCTACTGTATATGCGCACCTGTGCATGTTGCAGTCTCGGAGCTACACTAAAATTAGCACTTCAAGTGTGTGTATCGGACCCACTGGTTTTTTCAACATAGCTGAAAGAGATTATTCAGATTGACACTTCATACCAGTTCCGCGCTCACTTGACAGGCAGGTAATGCAGAGAGATAGGGGGGAGGGATGATAGTACATAGTCATCACATACAGTTCATGCGCGCTTTCTCCTCGGGGCTCTCTTCCCCTTGGTGACTGTCGCAGCTGGTGGGCTCCAGTTGATCTCCTCTTCCTCCGACTCCTCCAACTCCTCCTGCTCCTTGCCCTTCTCCGTGGCGGCAGCAAGGGCCTTCTGCTCCCGCTCGTACCTGAGCATGAGCCTCTTGCGCGGTGGCAGCTGCTCTTCCGTGATCCCCATGCCGTCATCTGCCTTGGCCCATGCCTTGCTCACGCCGTGCTCCTCGCGGAGTGCCCCGCATTCGGCGCACAAGTACTTTCTCCACTTGAAAGGGTACATGGCCTGCTTGAACTCCGCACAGACAACTTGGCCGCCCTCGCCTATGGTGGCGATCTTGCTACGACCATCCGTCGACATCCTCTCCCTATGTAACCTAGCTCCCCTCCACACTATTATTTCACCTATCTCTTGAACTCTTATCAACCCGATGATGATGATGATGATTGATCAAGGTACAAGAATTTATAGGATGCTTGAGTTATTTCTAGGATGCAAATAAATACTCTCAAACAGATAAGCATTGCCAAAGCAAGCAGAAAGTAATTTGAGAATGCATGGGGCGGCACGGCGCCACGAGAACCGTAACGCCTATGTGTGCGGGTGTCTTGCGCTAGTCTTTGGCGTCCACTCCCATTGCCAAAAGCAACACGCCCAAGGTTTCTTGCGGCGGTGGTGGTTGTTCATATATGAATCCAACAACCAAAGGCACCCGCTTCATGTAGCGCCTAACTGCTTCTGCTTTGGTAGCAGCTTTTGGCGCATTTCATGTCTTTGGCTTGCTAGAAACCTCTCTCGCCGATGTTGTTGGTTAGTCCCAGAAGTCTTAGAAAAGAAAATAATTTCACTTATGTTCCATCGATGTATCAAATGCACAACCCGGTCTTTTTTAGATGTTCGAAGCTCCCAACAAGAAAGCTTAATCAAATGAAAAAGAAGGAGCCGAATGTAAAAGCGATGGTCAATGACTAGTGGGTAAAAAAGGAAATAATCATGGACATGATTATTTAATATGTTGGAACTTGTAGCACTAGACTATAGTTGGCAGCATCATACGTGGCAACATATGAGAGTGTGAAGCATTTAGGCGTGTGCCAACCAAATACCCATGTTCGACTATGGAAAGATGTCCATGCTGTTTGGCACTGAAAACAACAACAAAGAGCTTGCTTATGGATCATGGTTTGACCTTCTCTAGGGTACTTGCAAGGATATGATGGATCAAGGGCCATGTCACTGGTCCAACCTCACTTATCTCTAGTTGTTTTTGCTAAGGAGAATTGTGACCATGTCTTGTTCTTTCATGACACACTTGTTGCAAACCATCTTTGGTTACATAGATTTCTTAATCAGTGCTTTGCAATAGGGAGATCAAGACATTGTCAATCCCCTTAAACTCATTGATTTGACAAAGATGCAATTGGTGTTACTCGGAAATGATGATGGGGAGAAATCTTTCCTTGAAAAGGTCACTCATAAAACGGAAGGTCCTTATAAGCTGGATGGAAGACCTCGAGATTGTACAAAAACCTCACAAATCTCCATCGCTTCCATGTTGATGTTTTTGAGTCTCATTGATAGGCAACTTCAAGAGTTCAGAGATAGGTTTGATGAGGTAAACCCTGAATTACGTCACTTCATGTGGTCTTCCAGTTCCGCTAATTTTTCTCCGCTTATCATATGCTCAACTTGGTTAAGCTTGCACAACTTTATCCCATGGATTTCTCATAGGGGGAGTTGATTCAACTTACTCTTTTCATTGCTGATATGATAGAGATGAGAGGTTCAAAACCCTCAAAAGTATCGCTCAACTCTCTATTATGCTTGTTGAAACAAACAAGAATATGACATATAACCATGTTTACAAGCTTATCAAATTGGTTTTGATCCTAAGTGTAGCAACTCAAGCGCAATCTAGGAACAAAATGGGAACCAACTTGAGCCGATGAGAGCTTCAACAATTGGTTCGCTACTATCGCAGATAATGGTAGCCCTGCAATGCAAAAAAAATGTTAAATCTCTAATTCTGATAATCATTTGGAGGCTCTGCAAAGCTAGGAATGATATGATCTTTATGAATATCAATCCCAATAGAGAAGACCTGGTCGTTTCTATTCTGAAAGAAGCAACGATGTGGATGCTTGCTGGGGCAAAAGCACTTCGTCGCCTACCTCTGCACTCCAGGCCACCTGATGGTGCAGCGGTCAGTGCCTTCCCATGCTAACAAACGTTAGCCTTGTATACTTCTTTCCAGCTTCTTCTCAATTTCTTGCTTTGGTTAGCCTTTAGTTTTCTTTTCTTTTTTCTGTCTTTAAAGTTAGTAGGTGAAAGTGCATGGAGCCCCCATGTGTGGTTTTGGTAATTAATGACAATCCCTACGGACTAATGTTTGCATTGAGTTATATTTGTAGGAGTTGTCCATAGGCAATTCTTGAACCATTTGTTGGCTTCAAGGTTGCAATAAGAAGAAATTGATGAAGGATATCAAGTGTCAAGTATGTCTTGAAGATGAAGATGAAGTGAGCCCTCAAGTTACTTCAAGACATCAATATGATGAAGAATGAAGAATGAAGTGTAAGTTCAAGATGAGCCAACTCGAAGAGTTCATAAGCTTGAAGCTTGCCATGGAGAAATGAAGTGCAAGTTCAACATGAGCCATCTCGAAGAGATCCTTTGCTTGAGTCTTGCCATCCATATGGTGATCATGGATATGTGAAGATGCGCCGAAGAAGAAGCTCTCCCATGGTGGATTATGGGGGAGCAATCCACATGGTGGTCATGGTTATGTGAAGATGCGCCGAAGAAGAAGCTCTCCCATGGTGGATTATGGGGGAGCAATCCACAAGACTTCGTCAAGCAAGCACAAGCAAGAAAGGCGTTCCATCTTGTTGAGGTCAAGATCGTCGTCATCGAGCTCAAGTGGAATGCACAAGTATAAGGTTTGCTCTTGATAGGGTTTCTTTCTCACCGGTCTCATAGTGTAGTTGGAGACCGGTTTATAGTTTAGTTGCCGTACTATCAAGAGGGCTCTCGAGTGAGTAACTCGATCGTATCGTTCGGAGAGAGCTCAAACCTTTGCATCCTTGCATCATCTTTCTTGGTTGTTATTTGGACCTTATCCATGTGATGTTTTAGATCTTGTGCTTATTCTCATGACAAGTTCTAGTTCATCGAAAACGGATTTTGCATAGATCACTTGTTGCGTTTTCGAGTTTGATTCATCATCTTTCTTGGTTGTTATTTGGATCTTATCCATGTGATGATTTAGAGCTTGTGCTTATTCTCATGACAAGCTCTAGTTCATCAAGAATGGTTTTTGCACGGGCAACTTGTTGCATTTTCGAGATTGGAGGTTTTACCGGTATGTCTTTTTTAGATAGGTCAAACCTTTCATCATTTGTTTCTATCCTCCCTTGTTGGACTATGATGGTTTCCTGCATGATCTTGTAGAGATTGTTCCTAGCTTCAAAACAATCCCAAGATCATCAAAATCGGAGTCCGGATGCTAAAGTTATGCCCGTTTTAGTTTTGGTGTTTCTGCAGTTTGCCAGGCCGGATTTTCCGGGCCGGATATTTCGGAAATATCCGGCCCCCTCGAAATCGGTTAAGGACCAGAAGAAAAACAGCTCTGGACAGGGGCCGGACTTTGGCCTGATTTTTACCAGGTTTTGTCCCTGAGGCCGGATTATCCGGGGGGGGGGGGGGGGGGGATTAACCAGCCCTTACTTAGGCCGGATTATCCGGCCCTGGTTTTGCCCAACGGCTCAATTTTCTTGGGGGGTATAAATACCCCCTTCTTCCTCCTTGGGCTGTGGCTTCTCTCACTCTCTCTCTCCTCCATTGTTGAACTAGAGAAGCTTGCACTATCTCTCAACCCCTCCATGATTCTTGCCCCCATTTGAGGAAAAAGAGAGAGGAGATCTAGATCTACATTTCTACCAATCAAATCCATCTCTTTGTGAGTGGAACTCTCTAGATCTTGATCTTGGTGTTCTTTGTGAATTCCTTTGTTCTTCCTCTCTTATTCCCCCAATAGCTTTTGTAGCTTTGTTGGAATTTGAGAGAGAAGGACTTGAGCATCTTTGTGGTGTTCTTGCCATTGCATTTGGTGCATCGGTTTGAGTTCTGCACGGTGATTCGTGGTGGTGAAAGCAAGAAGGTTGTTACTCTTGGGTTCTTGGAACCCTAGACGGATTCTACGCCTTTGTGGTGGTTTGTTGGGAGCCTCCAATTAAGTTGTGGATGTGTGCCCCAATCTTTGTGTAAGGCCTGGTTTCCGCCTCGAAGGAAATCCCTTAGTGGAACCGTGACCTAGGCCTTTGTGGCGAGGGTCACCGGAGATTTAGGTGAGGCGCCTTCGTGGCGTTCGGTGTGTGGTGTGAGTACCGCATCTTGGGGTGAGGCTTTTGTGGCGTTGGTGTGCATCGAGCAACCACACCTCAAGGTGAGCCTCTTGTGGCGTTCGGGAGCGCTAAGCAACCGCACCTCTCCACCGGAGATTAGCACTCGCAAGAGTGTGAACTCCGGGATAAATCATCGTCTCCTGCGTGCCTCGGTAATCTCTATACCCGAGCTCTTTACTTATGCACTTTACCTTGTGATAGCCATCGTGCTTGAAGTTATATATATCTTGCTATCACATACTTGCTTGTATTGCTTAGCATAAGTTGTTGGTGCACATAGGTGAACCATTGCTTAGAATAAGTTGTTGGTGCACATAGGTGAACAATAGTATATAGGCTTTGGGCTTGACAAAGTAAACGCTAGCTTTATTCCGCATTTGTTAAGCCCATCTCGTAAAAGTTTTAAATCGCCTATTCACCCCCCCCCCCCTCTAGGCGACATCCGTGTCCTTTCAATTGGTATCAGAGCAAGGTCTCTCATTCTTAGGCTTCACCGCCTTGAGAGTAAAGATGTCGGTTAGGGGATTAGCGCACAATAACTTGTTTATATTTGATGGCACAAATTATGATCTATGGAAAATTTATGTGCTTAATATTTTGCGGCGTATGTCCCCGGACATGGAGCGATTTCTTGACATGGGTTTCTCTTCTCCTAAGGATCCTCAAAATTTATCTCTTGAGGAGGAGAAAAACTCTTGTCTCGATGCTCTTGCTTCTCATGTGTTTTCCATTGTTGTGAGCAATGTAGTTACTTCTTCAATCATGCCTTTTGGGAGCGCTCATGAATTATGGACAAAGCTTCAAGATAAATATGATGTGTCCAATATTATTGAGGATGATTGTATTGCTTCCACTTCCGGCCGTGATGAGTTCTCATCTTCATCCACTTCACCAAAGTGTGGTAAGACACAAGGTAATGATATGGTGAGTGGTGATGAAAATTGCAATGTTGATATTGAGCTTACTATTGATGATTCTTCATCTCTATCTCATTGCAATGCTTCATCTTTGGACTTAAACACATCTAGCACTAGAAATGATTTACATGCTTGTGTTGATAGTCCTTGCATATCATGTGTAAGTTGCTTGAATAAATTTCATAATGATATGCTTGATTTGTCTTGTGGCCATGATAAAAATGATTCTATTTCCTCTAGTTGTTGTGTGTCTAACAATGTAGAGGAAACCAAAGATTCTATTGGTCAAGACAAGATCTTGAAAGGAGCCTCAAGTAACTCCTCATCTTTATCTCACGGTCCTCATATATGCCTTATGGCCAAGGGTTCCACGGTACCTCCTACCATGGAACCTAATATGTCTCGTGGTGATAAGGATGAGGATGAATATGAAGAAGAGGATTGGGTTGTCTCTCTACGCGATAAGGGTGAGAGCGTATTCAAGGTTATTTGCAAAGATAAAATTGCTAGCACTCACTTCTTTGAAATCTTGACTACCGCTATTGAGAGCCAAAAACTTATTTGGATGCATGAGAACACCATTGATAAAAAGGGTGCTCTTGAACGAGAGTATGCCAATGATGTAGCATCCTTAAAGAATGATCTTGAAGAAGAACAAGATACCGTAGCCTCTCTAGAGGAGCAACTTGAAACCCTTGAGGTGTCTCAAAATGAAATATTTGCTAAACTCACTAAAGAAAGAGACCATGCTAAAGCTAAATTAAAATTGCTTAAAAATGAAATGTCCAGAGTTGGTGTTGGTCATGATAAACTTGTTAAGGATCTAGATGATCTAGACAAGGCCCACAAGGCCTTGGAGAGCGAACACTCTATCCTCACCAAGTCATATGAGCAACTACAAGCTTCATATTTAAAAGAGCATGCTATGTTACCCTCTCTTCTTGATATGTCTTGTGATGATGCTTGTGCTACTAACTCTACTTCTTGTGAAGCATCTATCTTGAAGGAGAATATTGAGCTAAGGGCTCAACTTGATTTGCTAACTAGCAATTATGGGAAATTGGAAGAAAATCATGGAAAGCTTGCTAGCTCCCATGAGGATCTTCTAGCCTCTCATGATAGGCTAAAGTTAGCTCATGAGGCTATCATATCTAAGGCAACACCTTGTGAGCCTCATGTGGGTACTAGCACTACTACTCAAAATGTTATATTGCCATGTGATAGTCCTTGTAATTCATCCACTCATAGTATTGCTAAATCTTGTGATGAATGATGTCTACGCCCCCCTCCTTTTCCTGTAGACAGTGTTGGGCCTCCAAGAGCAGAGGTTTGTAGAACAGCAGCAAGTTTCCCTTAAGTGGATCACCCAAGGTTTATCGATCTCAGGGAGGAAGAGGTCAAAGATATCCCTCTCATGCAACCCTGCAACCACAAAGCAAGAAGTCTCTTGTGTCCCCAACACACCTAATAGGTGCACTAGTTCGGCGAAGAGATAGTGAAATACAGGTGGTGTAAATAAGTAGTAGCAACGGCACCAGAAAAGTGCTTTGCCCAGGACAGTAAATAAGCAGTAGTAACGCAGCAGTAGTAAAACAGTAAACAAGCAGCGATAGCAGTATCTAGGAACAAGGCCTAGGGATTACACTTTCACTAGTGGACACTCTCAACATTGATCACATAACAGAATAGATAAATGCATACTCTACACCCTTTTGTTGGATGATGAACACCATTGCGTAGGATTACACGAACCCTCAATGCCGGAGTTAACAAGCTCCACAATTCAATGTTCATATTTAAATAACCTTAGAGTGTAAGATAGATCAACACAACTAAACCAAGTACTAACGTAGCATGCACACTGTCACCTTCACGCTACGAAAGGAGGCATAGATCACATCAATACTATCATAGCAATAGTTAACTTCATAATCTACAAGAGATTACAATCATAGCCTACGCCAAGTACTAACACGGATGCACACACTGTCACCATTACACCGTGCAGGAGGAATAAAACTACTTTAATAACATCACTAGAGTAGCACATAGATGAATTGTGATACAAAACACATTGCAATCATAAAGAGATATAAATAAGCACTTCACTATGCCAACCATAACAGTGAATAAGTATTCTGTGAAATATAGCCTAAGAGACCCACACGGTGCACACACTGTCACCTTTACACACGTGGGACAAGGAGTCTCCGGAGATCACATAAGTAAAATTCACTTGACTAGCATAACGACATCTAGATTACAAGCATCATCATATGAATCTCAATCATGTAAAGCAGCTCATGAGATTATTGTATTGAAGTACATAGGAGAGAGATGAACCACATAGCTACCGGTACAGCCCCGAGCCTCGATGGAGAACTACTCCCTCCTCATGGGAGACAGCAGCGTTGATGGAGATGGCGGTGGTGTCGATGGAGGAGCCTTCCGGGGGCACTTCCCCGTCCCGGCGGCGTGCCGGAACAGAGACTCATGTCCCCCAGATCTTGGCTTCGCGATGGCGGCGGCTCTGGATGGTTTCTCGTACCGTGGTTTTTTCGTATCGAGGTTTTAGGTCGAGGGGGCTTAAATAGGCGAAGAGGCGGCGTCAGGAGGTCAACGAGGCGACGACACTATAGGGGGGCGCGGGCCACCCCTAGGCCGCGCCGGCCTATGGTTTGGTGGGCCTGTGCCCCCTCTCTGGCGGTTCTCGTGTGTTCTGGATGCTTCCGGGCAAAATAGGAACCTGGGCGTTGATTTCGTCCAATTCCGAGAATATCTCGTGACTAGGATTTCTGAAACCACAAACAGCACAAAACAGAATCGGCACTTCGGCATCTTGTTAATAGGTTAGTTCCAGAAAATGCACGAATATGACATAAAGTGTGCATAAAACATGTAGATATCATCAATAATGTGGCATGGAACATAAGAAATTATCGATACGTCGGAGACGTATCAATGAATTATCTTCCTTGCCTTGTTGCTCTAACAATGAAGGTTCTACTTCCTCTAGTACTTATGTTGTTACTAACCATGTAGAGGAAATCAAAGAGTTCAAGGCCCAAGTCACTTCTTTGAAGAACGACTTGGTAAAGAGTCATGAAGGGAAATGCAAAATTGACAAGATGTTGAGTGTGCAACAATCCCCCAATGACAAGAGTGGACTTGGATTCAACTCCAACAACAAGAACAAGTCCAAGAGCAACAAGATTAAGAAGGGCCAATTACAAGTCAAAGACCCGGCGAAGATTGTTTGCTTCAAGTGCAAAATTGAAGGGCATCATGTTAGATCTTGTCCTTTGAAGAAGAGGCAAAAAGGGAAGCGACCTCAAGCTCAAACTCATATTCAACCTCAAGTTGAAGAAATGCCACTTCCCAAGAAGATACAAGCCAATGCTCCCATTGTGGAGAAATCTAGTGAGAAGAAGGAGAAGAAAAGAACTTGCTACATATGCCGTGAGAAGGGCCACATCTCCTCTTTTTGCACTATTGGTACCTCATCCAACTCTATCACCGTTGATGATGTTTATTCTCTTCGTAAGGATGAGGGTGGCAATTTGTTTGCCAAATTTGTTGGTGCTCAAAGTGGTGTCAAGAAAAGAACCATTTGGGTTGCCAAGCCTATTGTGACTAACCTCTTAGGACCCAACTTAGTTGGGGACCAACAATCCAAAACTTGATCAATAGGTGCTTGTTGGAGGGCATTGGAGACTTGGCTACATCATGAAGAATTAAGGGATCTTCATCATTTATATTATATCAAACCAAGTCTTTTGATTATCTTGCTACTATCATATATCCAATGTTCCTCTTTGCGGTAACATGTTCTCAACTCATTTATATTGAAAGTTACTCGCCCCTTTGCATGTGTTAGTTTTGTTCCTAACATGTGTTTGTATATGTTGTGCTTCCTAATAGTTTTGCTTGAGAAATCAAGTCTATGCATGTTGGGTTGCACACCATGTATTTGTATTTGTGTTGGAGCCTCTTTGCATCTTGTTGTATCTTATATGGCTCTTATGAGCGATTAATGGACAATCCCATTTTGGGGGAGTGATATTCCTTTGGGAATTTCATGATCCTAAACAATGTGTGTACATGAGGAATATCACTTAGAATTGATATTGCGAGATTATCTAGTCGCTATGTGGTATGTC
Source organism: Lolium perenne (assembly GCF_019359855.2). Taxonomy (NCBI): domain Eukaryota; kingdom Viridiplantae; phylum Streptophyta; class Magnoliopsida; order Poales; family Poaceae; genus Lolium; species Lolium perenne. Next base: position 196,093,035 of record NC_067249.2, read on the forward strand.
ATCTTCATGAGAAATTCAAATTCTAATGTCCATTAATATCTCTACTTGGATCTTATTTGCTTGTGAAAAGAAATTCCTTATCACATTATGGTGGAGTAATAAGCTTTGTGCATATTACAAGCCTAGAAAATGTGAACATTTGAGGTTGTGTCACATAGAATTGATACTGTAAATTATCTCTCTCCTATGTGGCATGTTTGCTCAAACAAGCTCCAATTTGCTTAAATGGCTTCATTGCTAATATCTTTGTGGATCTTATTTGTGAAAGTTTTTCTTGGCATGGTTTTTCACAACGTGTCCCTCAATACATTTTTGGAAAACCAAGTGCTTCAAGTCATACTATTAATTGCTTTGCATGTTGGTATGAATACTATTAATTGATTTGCATGTTGGTAGGAATACTATTAATTGCCTTGCATGTTGGTATGACTAAATGAAGCTATCAAGAAACTATCTTTGCATGATGGTTAACTCTTATCTTTTACCATATGCTTTGTTCGTTGTAAATATGATCTTATGTATACTTACAAACTACCACCGGGAAATATTTCCTAATACCTCTTGTCCTAGGACAATTGGTAATCAATTATGAGGTAGATATTTATTGATCATATCTACATTGGCTCTTGTATTTATATTGCCTTATTTATTGCCATGAATTTGTTGTGCTTTGACTCCCATGTGTCTTCCTTGCATCTTATGGATCTAAGTTGTCTATTCAAACTTTCTTAGCATTGTTAGAAGATATAGGTAGCGTGATGATCCTAGTTTTGTGCATTTTTTATTCATATAAAAATTCCTAGATAATGCACCAAACTTGGGGGAGCTCTTCTATATTATTAGAATGCTTAACATCTCTTGATCTTTATCAAAAATTTGGTTTTGGGAGACATAAAATTTTCTTTTTGGTACTTTGTGCCATCATAAAAAGTTTCGAGGGTTTGGTTTATTTGTTGGAACCTTGCTCTCTTGGGAGTTGGTTATCTCATTCCTTTGTGTTTAGGTTTAATTAGCTTCTTATAATGAGATAAGTCTTTGAAGTCAATCTTGTGTTGATTTGATTCTTTGATATAATTTGGACAACCATTTTCTCTTGGTTTATTTGGTGTTTTGTCCAAATTGTATCTTCCTTTGGTTCTTGAAAGTATTGTGCATGCATATTTAATATATGTATATCTTATGGCATGTGTCACTTTCTTTGATCCAATATATAGGGTAAACTCCATCAAATCCTAATTTGGCTAAGATGTGCATGAAATTCAATTTCATATCTATATGCACATAGAATTGTGGAGTTTGTCCTATATGTTGTAGTGTGTCTAACTACTTCGGACCCAATCAGTTTGGGGACCATTTTGTACTTACCTTTGTGTTAGGTACAATAGATATGCATTGGATGCTTGTCTCACTCTTGGAAAGAAGTGGTGACTCAATGGTAACTTGAGGCAAGCTAGGATGGTCAACGAACACATATCTACTACATCCACACCAATGCTATCTTGGTAACAAGTATCTTCTCATGCATACTTTTCTTGTATCCAACCTTATGGTTGCATCTTGGCATGAATCTCTTGATTTGCAAATGTTGTGCTTCTTGCAAAAGTCTTAACGAAACATCTTTATTGCGAATGTGAGTAGTTTGAGATGAGCACATATGTTGGGAAGTATATAAAATCATGATCATGATTCACCCATCCCATCTATGCCTATTTAGCAATTTTATTGCATATCAATTCCTCAAGGCTCTCACATGTGCAATATAGATGAAAGTGCAAATTTAGTTACTTCTTTTGGTATCCCCGTTTGTGATACTTGTTGCCTTTCTCAAATGCATCCCAACTATCTTCTATCCCTTGTTGATATTTGTGATGTATTTTAGTTGTTTGTGGTTGAAGTTCATGAATTTACAATAAGATAAAATTGAGCCTTTGGCCATGCTATTAAGCAAAAATTCTTATTGGTATATTGCATGTCTTCGTCTTGGATATCATACTATTTTTCTTGCGTATCTATTTTATGTGTGCATGTTTCTTTGTGGATAAATATCTTTGTGATATTGCCTACTTAGAGAAAACTTATACACATAAGAGATGATACATCTCCTTTTTATATCTTATTTATTTATTGCGTGTTGATTGGTCATGCTAAGCAATATAATTCATTGAAGACTATGATGATGCTTTTTGCTCATCCTTGTAATAGTCTTATAATATGCTTTATCATGCCTTTCACATATCCTCTTGGTTGAGCCTTTTTATTATGGTGCCTCTTACTTGTTGCTCAACTATTTGTTTGTTGCAAGTGTTTAGCTTATTTTTCTATCTATGATCTATTACAAATGTTTGTGTTTTAAATGAGGGAGTGAGGATTCCATGTTATGCATATTTTATTCAAATGCAACATTTTATTTTATGCATGTACCTTGGGGAGCTTCCTCATTTGATTTAGAGCACTATTTTGTGGTGATCATTAGAGTTTGATTCACTTGGTATCTTTTGTTTTTGAATGATATTATGGGAGTGATGATTCCATGTTTGTGCACTTTATACTCCAATGCAAATTGTCTAGTTTTGTGCACAAATCTTGGGGAGCTTCCTCATATTATTTAGAGCAATCTTCTTGATCTTATCATAATATCTATCTTTCTTTTGGTATCCTCTTTGTGGTTCATTTGGTTGCTTGCTTCATTTGTTGAAGCTTCTTGACTTTGTTATCTTTTTGCAATCTTTGATCCTATCTATAGTGTGATTCCTTCCGAATATTCGTCATTGGATATGTGCATTTGATTCCACTCAAATTATGAGAAATGCACACACTATGGAGGAACTCTCACTATATTGGCCTTCTAAATTTTTCACCCATTTCGGCAATTGGTGCCAATGGGGGAGAAGTTTGGAGGGTTTAAGGGAATTTGGTTATGTCTTTGCTTTGTGCTTAAGCATGTGCCTTTATTGCATTGCATCTTGTTGCTTTGCATAGTTGAATATTTAGAGGAAACTCCAGTAGGCTTTGAATGCCAATATATGCAATGAAAGTCAAGATCATTCACACATGCATATATTATGGGGGAGTTTGCTCTATATATTCAACTTATCTGTTACTTAAATTCCTTATATAAACCCTCTCAAAGAGATTGTCATCAATTACCAAAATGGGGGAGATTGAAAGTGCATGGAGCCCCCATGTGTGGTTTTGGTAATTAATGACAATCCCTATGGACTAATGTTTGCATTGAGTTATATTTGTAGGAGTTGTCCATAGGCAATTCTTGAACCATTTGTTGGCTTCAAGGTTGCAATAAGAAGAAATTGATGAAGGATATCAAGTGTCAAGTATGTCTTGAAGATGAAGATGAAGTGAGCCCTCAAGTTACTTCAAGACATCAATATGATGAAGAATGAAGAATGAAGTGCAAATTCAAGATGAGCCAACTCGAAGAGTTCATAAGCTTGAAGCTTGCCATGGAGAAATGAAGTGCAAGTTCAAGATGAGCCATCTCGAAGAGATCCTTTGCTTGAGTCTTGCCATCCATATGGTGATCATGGATATGTGAAGATGCGCCGAAGAAGAAGCTCTCCCATGGTGGATTATGGGGGAGAAATCCACATGGTGGTCATGGTTATGTGAAGATGCGCCGAAGAAGAAGCTCTTCCATGGTGGATTATGGGGGAGCAATCCACAAGACTTCGTCAAGCAAGCACAAGCAAGAAAGGCGTTCCATCTTGTTGAGGTCAAGATCGTCGTCATCGAGCTCAAGTGGAATGCACAAGTATAAGGTTTGCTCTTGATAGGGTTTCTTTCTCACCGGTCTCATAGTGTAGTTGGAGACCGGTTTATAGTTTAGTTGCCGTACTATCAAGAGGGCTCTCGAGTGAGTAACTCGATCGTATCGTTCGGAGAGAGCTCAAACCTTTGCATCCTTGCATCATCTTTCTTGGTTGTTACTTGGACCTTATCCATGTGATGTTTTAGAGCTTGTGCTTATTCTCATGACAAGTTCTAGTTCATCGAAAACGGATTTCGCATAGATCACTTGTTGCGTTTTCGAGTTTGATTCATCATCTTTCTTGGTTGTTATTTGGATCTTATCCATGTGATGATTTAGAGCTTGTGCTTATTCTCATGACAAGCTCTAGTTCATCAAGAATGGTTTTTGCACGGGCAACTTGTTGCATTTTCGAGATTGGAGGTTTTACCGGTATGTCTTTTTTAGATAGGTCAAACCTTTCATAATTTGTTTCTATCCTCCCTTGTTGGACTATGATGGTTTCCTGCATGATCTTGTAGAGCTTGTTCCTAGCTTCAAAACAAGCCCAAGATCATCAAAATCGGAGTCCGGATGCTAAAGTTATGCCCGTTTTAGTTTTGGTGTTTCTGCAGTTTGCCAGGCCGGATTTTCCGGGCCGGATATTTCGGAAATATCCGGCCCCCTCGAAATCGGCTAAGGACCAGAAGAAAAGCAGCTCTGGACAGGGGCCGGACTTTGGCCGGATTTTTACCAGGTTTTGTCCCTGAGGCCGGATTATCCGGGGGGGGGGGGGGGCGGATTATCCGGCCCTTACTTAGGCCGGATTATCCGGCCCTGGTTTTGCCCAACGGCTCGATTTTCTTGGGGGGTATAAATACCCCCCTTCTTCCTCCTTGGGCTGTGGCTTCTCTCACTCTCTCTCTCCTCCATTGTTGAACTAGAGAAGCTTGCACTATCTCTCAACCCCTCCATGATTCTTGCCCCCATTTGAGGGAAAAGAGAGAGGAGATCTAGATCTACATTTCTACCAATCAAATCCATCTCTTTGTGAGTGGAACTCTCTAGATCTTGATCTTGGTGTTCTTTGTGAATTCCTTTGTTCTTCCTCTCTTATTCCCCCAATAGCTTTTGTAGCTTTGTTGGAATTTGAGAGAGAAGGACTTGAGCATCTTTGTGGTGTTCTTGCCATTGCATTTGGTGCATCGGTTTGAGTTCTCCACGGTGATTCGTGGTGGTGAAAGCAAGAAGGTTGTTACTCTTGGGTTCTTGGAACCCTAGACGGATTCTACGCCTTTGTGGTGGTTTGTTGTGAGCCTCCAATTAAGTTGTGGATGTGTGCCCCAATCTTTGTGTAAGGCCCGGTTTCCGCCTCGAAGGAAATCCGTTAGTGGAACCGTGACCTAGGCCTTTGTGGCGAGGGTCACCGGAGATTTAGGTGAGGCGCCTTCGTGGCGTTCGGTGTGTGGTGTGAGTACCGCATCTTGGGGTGAGGCCTTTGTGGCGTTGGTGTGCATCGAGCAACCACACCTCAAGGTGAGCCTCTTGTGGCGTTCGGGAGCGCTAAGCAACCGCACCTCTCCACCGGAGATTAGCACTCGCAAGAGTGTGAACTCCGGGATAAATCATCGTCTCCTGCGTGCCTCGGTTATCTCTATACCCGAGCTCTTTACTTATGCACTTTACCTTGTGATAGCCATCGTGCTTGAAGTTATATATATCTTGCTATCACATACTTGCTTGTATTGCTTAGCATAAGTTATTGGTGCACATAGGTGAACCATTGCTTAGAATAAGTTGTTGGTGCACATAGGTGAACAATAGTATATAGGCTTTGGGCTTGACAAAGTAAACGCTAGTTTTATTCCGCATTTGTTAAGCCCATCTCGTAAAAGTTTTAAATCGCCTATTCATCCCCCCCTCTAGGCGACATCCGTGTCCTTTCAGTAGGTTGGCTACGCTGGTGTACCACTCGCTTTGGCTGCGGTTTTCTTCTAATACACAAAGACACACGCTTCGGTGTGCGTTTGAGAGAAAAATGGGAACCAACTCCTGTATGGCGGATTCTTCTTACAAGTGAAGTGTGATGTTGGTATATATGTGCCTCCAAGCTACGGCATATCATATGGTCCTACTGTAATTTCCTTTATCATTTTGCTACAATGGCCAAGTTTTACTTTTATTGGCTTGAAGGCCCAGACCATCTTCAGTTTTTTACCTTTATGTTTTGTGTTTGATGAAATTTGAACACCTAAAGTTAAATTCCTGAATTCATTATGCATCAATAGGTGATAAGAATGCATGACCCAGATATGTACTGATAGAATTGGAGTAGTCACAATCAAGATCGCATGCTTTATTTGCTTCTAAATGATAAGGATTCAAGGCCAAGACTCGAGTAGGAGAAATAACCTCCTGTTGGCACTAAAAGTAGAGAAAAGTAGAAATAAAATTCATTCAAGTGGGGAGAAGGCATTCCAAGAGCCGAATGCGTCATGCAAATTAGTTGACAACCATGTCAATACCTAAGGAAAGACCCTATCTTCTTCATTCAAATGTTTTTATCTTCCAATTGACATATTGATATATTCCAAAATGGAAGTATGATAAACAATCCGAAGTTGTACACCACAGTGCTCTGCTTAGTTCGAAAAGGAAGTCTTTGTAAGAATACATAGCTCGACAACATGAAAATGCTAAGATCATGTTTTTTTTTCAATGCTACTTCTATGGACCTATATAATTTTTTGTTAAGGTTAGTCCGTAAAATAATTCTGTAAATGTAACATTGTCTTGCTTTTTTTAGGTAAATGCTAAGATCATTTTGGAAGTTGGAATGGTTGATGCCCATTTTCCCACACAATGACACAACACAAAGACCACCCTTCCAAATAGGCCCCAGTACAACTGATGTTTTCATTTCAGCAAAAACTCCTCCAGTCTCCACTCCAATCCAAGCAGAGACAGAAGGCCTGTTAATTGCAGCGAATATCGCCTTTTCTCTTCTCTTGCAGGAACCTTTTTTCCTCACAAATAATCTCAGCTTAGCAAAAGCGGTTCAGGCGAATGGAGGAGCAAATCCAACTGTCATGTGGGAGATTAGAAGACAAGCGGTCCAATTTCAGGAAAAACTACAACTACTTCATCCAAGGATCATGCACATCAACAGAACTCTCAATGTCATTGCCCATAACTGTGCTCAACAGGCAAAAACTCTACCTAGAGTCTCGCCTTTATGTTCTTGCAATAATCTTGCTCATAGATCATCTTCTTGTCCCGTTTCTGTAGCAATCAACAGATTGCCACCGTCACGAACAATGTTTGTATCGGTACAATACCTATGAGTAATGCAATTAGGATGCTCAGCACCCTACAATTGTTCAAAAAAAAAAAAAAAGGCCCTAGTACCAAGGCCAGGTTCCATATACCGTATATGTATACGCCCCCACATTTCCCAGCTGGCCCGTCCCTTCCCGACCTTTCCAGCATCAACCAGCCGCCGGATTTCCAGTAGTAGCCTCACTCTTCCCCGACTTCCACCCGCCGCCGCCAGCAGCCGCTGAAGCAACTCCGCGCGATGGCTGCGGCGGCGATTTCCGGCGGCCACCTCGTCCTCTCCGCCCCTCCCTCCACCCGGCGCCCACAGTCGCTCCCCTTCCACCCGCCCTCAGCGCGACCAATTGCCGCCCCCGGCGCCCGCCGCGGGGTCGCGGCCGCCGCAGTGTCCAGCCCTGCCGCGGTCTCCTCGCTGGGGAAAGAAGGTTAGGGTCTCTACGCCCGCATTGAACTGTCTTTCGGCTGTTTGTGGGCTGCCCAGTAACTAGGGTTCTGGTGGGGTTGTTTTCTTCTCGAAAAGATTTGAGAATCAGGGAGTAATCAGCGTGGCAGTGTACTGCGAAACTTGGTTAGTTTCTAGGGCTGCCTCCTCTGCCAATTCTGAGACTTCTGTACAGAACTCCTGGTTTGTTCATGAAATGGAGCCGGGGCCTCCCTTTTTGGGGCCCTATATTGATCTAAAAAGATAGTTACTGTAGTAGTTTCTGACACTGCCCAGGTGCCCATATATTTGCAGTGGCATTTGAAACATAATAATGGCTGAACAAAACATGGACCCAACTAGGTTGACCATCAGCTTCACCTTTTTCTGTGGCACTGGATGAAAAATGATGCTTCCTTGTAATCCTGAAAAGGCTTTCCCATGTCCTGTTTAGTTGCTTGTGAGACATCTGTACCAAACACATGGGTTTCGTTTATTAAATGGAACCAAGCCTCCTGTTATTTAGGCTCTATTGATCTAAATAGAGTTGTTAGTAGTTGCTGACAGACAGTGCCCAAATATTTGCGGCGGCTTTTGAAATATAATATTGGTTGAACAAAACTTGGACCCAACTAGGTTGACCATCAGCTTCTGGTGACCATTTTCCTTTTTCTGTGGCACTGGATGAAAAATCACCTGTAATGATAATCCATAGATCACACTAATCATATGGTGATCAAGCAAGAATTGTACTCCCTCCATCCCAAAGAGGATGTCACAGATTTGTCTAAATTTTGATGTATCTATACACTAAATCGCGTCTAGATACACCGAAGTTTTGAAAAATCTGCGACATCTTTTTTGGGACAGAAGGAGTGCTGAATTTTCTGGTTTGACATAAAGCAAAGCCTACCTTCTCCTTGCGTGTTCCCATCATCACTGTTATGTTGTGCTTACTTTAGTTTTATTCCACAGTCCTCACCAGTATCAACCACTGGGGGAGAAAGAGAGACATTTTGTTGTAAATATGTAGCTTTGTGATTCAATGTTGTTTCATCCTGCTATTTTTCCCAAAAAATATTTGAGTGATGGAAGCTAAGGTGTACATTCTAGAAGTTTTGGGCATCAAAAGAAAGTTCTATTAATGAAGATGCAAAAAAATATTTTGGTAACGTCATTAACAGTACTAATTTTCTTGCAGCCAAACAGATTCCTAAGGATTTTCTTCATATCAATGATTTTGACAAAGATACAATCATGAAGATCCTTAACCGAGCGATTGAGGTTAAGGCAAAGATAAAGTCAGGAGACAGGAGCTTCCAACCATTCAAAGGAAAGTCAATGGCAATGATATTTGCCAAGCCATCGATGAGGACCCGTGTTTCATTTGAAACAGGATTCTTCTTGCTTGGTGGGCATGCCATTTATTTGGGCCCTGATGATATCCAGATGGGCAAGCGTGAGGAGACTCGTGATGTTGCCCGGGTGCTTTCTGGATATAATGACATCATTATGGCTAGGGTTTTTGCTCACCAGGTATGATTATTAGTTGCATGATCATGGTTTATGAAATGTATACTCTACCAGTTTACTGGAAACTCTGCATATACTAAATCAAATTCCTTAATATTCAAACTGTTCGTTTCATGGTGCCTAATGATTGCAATCAAGACATAAATGTTATTTCTTGTTATTTCTTTGGTGCTGAAGCAAAGTTAGATATCTACTCTGACCATTAGCGGCGGATAAAAGAAAGATATTTCCCAAGCTGAAACCTATTAGTATGAAGCATCAACCTTGGTAACGGTAGTTGTAACTGAAATAGTAAGTTGTTTATTCTCAAAAAAAAGAAAAAAAAAGAAATAGTAAGTTGTTTCATTCTACTCCCTCTGTTCCATAATTCTTGTTGTAGTTTTAATTCACCGTGACAAGAATTATGGAGCGGAGGGAGTAATTGTCTAACAGCCAACCTGGAAATATTTGGTTGCGTGAATTTGATGATCAAACAATGTTACTGTGGCATTTACTTTCTGCCATGCTTCTTCGTTTGCTTGTTTTATATATTTCTTCAGTAGACTTGACATCTAATTGATGTTTGGGATCAGTCACTGAACTCACTTCCTCACTCTCCTGCTTTGTTGGCTTGCTTATTGCTGAGATGTTTTATCTTCCTAAGCTATTCCCATTCTGCCTTCATGCAATTGCATTTAACAATTCAACCCAACCTAGTTCCTGTATAGTTATCCGAGCATTACCTTCCTAACATCTCATATGATTTTGGCAGGATATCTTGGACTTGGCCAAATATGCATCTGTACCTGTCATAAATGGTCTCACGGACTATAACCATCCATGTCAGATAATGGCTGATGCACTTACTATGCTTGAACACATTGGTCGTATTGAAAACACCAAGGTAGATCACCCTTGAAATAAAAGTATGTGGCAATTCTGTTATACGATGACTAATTCTATCTCTGTTCCCCTAATTTACTATGTAGGTTGTCTATGTTGGAGATGGGAACAATATTGTGCACTCATGGCTTCTATTGGCTGCTGTGATTCCTTTCCACTTTGTATGTGCTTGTCCTAAGGGCTTTGAGCCAGATGCGAAAACCGTGGAGATTGCTAGGAAAGCTGGAAGTAAGATTGAAATAACTAATGATCCCAAGGAAGCAGTTAAGGGAGCAGATGTTGTGTATACAGATGTTTGGGCCAGCATGGGCCAAAAGGAGGAAGCTGAGGAAAGGAAAGAACTATTCCAAGGATTCATGGTCAGTCTACCTCTTTTTTTAAATAATTTACACCAGTTTTGATTGGTGGACTTGTCATTTCCACTGGATTATTGGTACCTGTTTATTTGTAGTCTATTTTTTTGTGCTACTAGAAACCACAGACTTGTTTCTTATGTTTGTTGTTTAGAAATTTTAAAGAATAATACTAGGAGTTGGCTCATAAAATTTCATGATGGTTTAACCATTTAGTCATTAGTCTCTGCTCATGGGATGGCCCTCAGGCTAATACGTTTGTGTCCATGCAGGTGGATGAAGCCCTGATGGAGATGGCTGGTCCGAAAGCGTTCCTTATGCATTGTTTACCTGCGGAGAGAGGGGTGGAGGTATCAGATGGTGCAATTGAGGCCCCTAACTCGATCGTATTCCCCCAGGCAGAGAACAGAATGCATGCTCAAAACGCAATCATGCTTCATGTGCTTGGTGCTTAGTTGCCCTAGTGTGTGCTAGCTTGTTAGTGTTAAATCAGCACCGAAACTGAAGATTATCACCAGACATTAGGTTCCCTTAAGAGGCGTGAAGGTAGAGATTTTGGAACATGTCACTGTATTCATACTTTGGGTTGTCCAATAACTGAAGTATGTACGTACTTCGGAGGTGGCAGTATGTGGTACTGTCTCAGGTCGGGTAATACTGAATAAATGGAGCACCCTCAAGATTCATTTCCATGCTCTTTACTTTTGTTCAGATATGCGTCTTTTATCTTTCTAAGAAGGTGTTTTTTATAGAATATAAATCAGATATGGTCATTGGTTGAGAGTACTAATCACCATTTTTGTGTACACCATGTTTGCGTACACACACACACACACGAGGAGTCAGAGTACCGATCTGCTGCACAACTTCAGCAACACAAATCTCAGTTTGCCTCGCCGAAAAGCTTCCTTCGCCTGTTGTTCCATATATTGCATATGCACAGGCTGCAGTTACAGTTGCAGCCCGTATGCAGCTTAGATGCTGTAGCTCAGGCAGTTGGTCTCCTTTCACTGCATTCCAGATCGCACGACAAATAAGATAGTGCACATGTCCATAGACTCGTAATTCTAACTTTCTTTGAACTAACATCGCTCTGGTTGCTAGGAGATTGGAGTAGCCCATGATATTGACAACGGAGGGAGCTCACAGAAAACTTATCTAGAAACCAAACCACACACTGCGACAACCAATAGCGTCAGGTGATTGCTTAGCTACTTGCAGCGTAGCAACAACAATAACATCAGGTGATTGCTTGGCTGTAAGCAACCAACTACATCAGGCTGCTTGCAGCGAGCTGATTGATGAGGTCACAGCGCACGAATTGGCAGAAGCTAATGACGGTATCTAGATTAACTCTTTTTTATTTGCTTCGAAGTTGGATTGTAGTCTTGCCAGTGTTATGGCGCAGGATATTAAATCTTTGACTGCAAACTTCACCTCAACTTGAATGAGCATATATTCTAGCCCATTCTGCAGAGCTCTTTGTTTCTTCTATTTTTAGAAACTCATGAATCGGCAAATATTCTAGCTCGTTCTGCAGAGCTCTTTGTTTCTTCTATTTTGGAAACTCTGCTCCAGACTGCATCTGGAAGACTCTATGTAATGATTTCTTATAATCAATAAAGTGCCATATATTCTCTCAGAAAAAACTCATAACATCAAATATTCCCCAGAACAAATGAAAGAAGCAGATACCAGGCACCTCCAGGCAACCACACGTACCAACAACACATGACATAAGGTATTGACATGAGTATGAGCCTTGATGTAACAGCTGATTTTCTATTAAGCAACCGTTCTGCAAAGTGACGGTTCGACAGCAAAGGTTCCAGCAAGAGGTCAAATACTTGGACCTTACATGGCATATACGGAAACAAAATGCACTGACACTTGTTCTCAGCATGAACCGAAGGTAATATATCCCTGAGCCATGGTTTTCGATCATGATGTTAACATAAATGTCTGTTTTACTATTAGTAGTCGAGTGAATGGCGTAGCATCTTCAGTTGAGCTGCTGGAGATCACTTCCTCAAGCCCTCGATGATGTATGAACCGTACAGGTCCCTGCAGTATGACATTTGAAATGGTTCAGGGAAAGAATTGGTTCTCGCAACAGTAAATCAAAAACAGCAGCAACAAAATGATTTGCAGAAGTATGAAGCAGTAAAACTCACATTGAGTACTTGATTGCATTGATGGCATCTTCTGCTGGGAGGAAATCATTCACTGCAACCTCTTTGTTTTCATTCTTCTTGTCTACCAACACAGCACATGTTCAATTGTCAGAATCCAGTTACTGCAGTTCATGGTCTGGCACACACAATTTTGTAATGGAAAGTGATACATCATAGTTTAGGAACATACAATCCTCAAAGAAGCGACGAATCTCCTGAAGGCGATGCTTGGGAAGTTCACTGATGTCTCTGAAGTGACGGTATTCAGGGTCATCAGCACAGACAGCTATGATCTTATCATCTTTCTCACCCTAGTGACACCAAATGATTAGCTAGATGTAAGAACTCAGCAGTCAGTTACAACCCACTTTTGTTATGGCAGTCTAATTCTTCCCTTTTTAGTCCGTTTGTGCAATCTCATGCATCAAAGGATCTTAATTGTTGGTAGAATAGAAGCAAATGAAGCATGAATTCGTCTGTTACTACCATGAAACAAAGCAACTTAAAAGTAATCAAGGCATGGAGAAAATTTAACCTGGTCAATCATAGGCATAAGCCCAATAGCACGTGCACGCAGGAAGCAGCCAGGAACAACTTGCTCCTATCCAAGAGAAAGAGAAGTGATGTTAGATCAGAGCAATACAATGTGCAAACATTCAAACTCTGCATCCACCACATACCTGCATCAGGACAAGGACGTCCATGGGGTCATTATCCTCGCACAGTGTGCGTGGAATGAAACCATAGTTGTGTGGGTAAACAACTGAGGAGTAAAGAACACGATCAACCTGAAACACAATTGAAAGTTGAAGCTCTCTTTTGTCAAAGCGGAAAACAAGTAGTTGTAGCATACAAGTCCTCCACATTCCTGTATGTTACTACTTACTAAGCAACCTACAGTGAGTGGAAGATTATTAAGGCATGCCCTTTACAAAATTACTAGTAATATTTTTTTAACAAAACTCCTCTATTTATACCTAGCAGTGTTAATTGATAGTGTTTAAATCTCTCTGTGTACATTCTGAGTCCAACAATTAGATTTCAGTGACACCCTTTGGATTTGACGGATAGTATAAACATGCACATAAAGCCCAAATGATTCAGTGCTAGCTGACCTTGATAAGACCAGTTCCTTTGTCTAACTCATACTTAACCTTGCTGCCTCTAGGAATCTCAATAACCTGCCAATTGAAAAAACAAGTCTGTTAACTTCAGTGTTTCACTGTACAGAACTTAATAACAGCAGCAGATAAAGACAAGCAAAATTTTCCAGAAAAGAAAATCTTGCCTTATCTAGTTAAAACAATCTTTCAATAGCATTTGGTTGGCACATTAGAATGTTAATAGGACAACTTGAGACATGCCTGAACTAGTATATCGTGTGAAAACCAAAACTGGTAGAAGGAATTTCAAACTCTACATTGTCCCAGAAAGTTTCAGTGGACCTGACCCTATCTTCTTTTATGGAATTAATACACGCATGGAAGCTTCAAAAGGAAGATTTTGAGACTTTGTAACCAGGAAGATGAATTTCAGTCCATATGCACAGTATGAGACTTAATACAACATGAAGGTAAAGCTCCAATCTGGTATCGATCAATTTGATTTGAACATAAAATATAATTTAGAACTTAACTACTGTATTAGAAAATAAACTTACACAGTTGAAAACCTCAGGAGCTCCTGGACCTGCATTTAAAAGAAAATATAATTACCGCTAAGATAAATTTAAACCAAAGCATTTTGTGAATGTTAAAATTTATAGAACATAACAGACCAATAAAGCATATAAAATCATATGTTAGCAGAACATAAAAATGTGATACTATCGTAGAACTGAGAGTGCACAATACCTATCTCCAGGTCATGCCATGGGTGGGCAGCAACGTGCTTCTGGGACATGGAAGAAAGGATACGCTCATTGAGAGCAGCAGGGGGCATCCTTGTTACCTGTCGGGTCTTTCCCTCAGCTTCTTCAGCCATAGCTATATGATTAAATAATCATCAGTGAGTTAATAGATTATCTGTACCAAGGACACTGACAAGCAAAACATGAACACTTGAACAAAGACATGTTAAGAAAAGGCTCCAACTGTAGGGCAAAAAAACATGACAGAAGTAAAAAAAAAACTCATGCAACAAACAAAGTACTCCATCCGGTTCATATGAATTGACTCAACTTTGTCTAGATACAAATGTATCTAATCAACAAACGCGTCTAGACACATCCGTATTTAGACAAAGTTGAGTCAATTAATTTGGATCGGAGGGAGAACTGAACATCAACACTATGAAAGCTGACAACGTTATCCTCCACATATTAATCTGAATACTGCTCTACTGCATGTTGGATGGTGCAAGCTATGAAATGAGCAGATAAATTTCAACCTGATGTTTGACCATCAAGAAGTAATCTCTAATGCGTGAACAATGCAAAATGAAAATGGAATAAATAAATTGATGAAAAAAAGTAGTGCAGATGCTTCTGCTTGCAACTGAATACTTTTATTGCTGCTAAATCGTAAACAATGTGACAGGCCTTCAGTACTTTGCTCCTCAGTAAACATACATGCTTTGTTCATACCAATACTATTTAGTGTATTACAGGGTGGGTCCGAGATCTTCGTCGGGGTGGCCGGCCCGTGTGGGGCGTCGCCGGCTGGGAGGAAGGAAGCCAGGGCGGCGGCCCTGGGTCCCCGTCTGCTGCGGCGGCGGGTGGTGCGGCTGGGCGCTGCGGGCCGCGGCGGCGTGGCCGTGGCGCGGCAGCAGGTGGCGGCGGGCGGGCCGACCCGGGCCCGATCTGGGCCTTGGTTGGTTGTCCGGCGAGCGGGGAGCCAGGAGGTGGTGCGGCGGGCGGTGGGCGCGGCGGCAGTTGCTGTTGCCGGCGGGGGCGGCCCTGGAGGCGCGCTGCTGCTCGGGTGGTCCGGGCGGGCGCTGTGTGGCGCGGTGGTGCTGGGGAGGGCGCGGTCTGGGCGTCGTGACGCTGCTGCGGCAGTTCGTCGCGGGCGAGGTGCTGCTGGCTGCTGCGGCAGGGTTCTGGTGGGGTGCCGGGGCGGCTGCCCCGGGCAGCGACGGAGTATTGGTGGGCGAGGTGGTCGACGGCAATGGTTTGCGGGCTGGCATATGGCTGTCCTGCCGGTGTAGGAGGCCTCGACAGGAGGGGGCTTGCTCCGGGTGAAAGCTCTGCCCGACTAGATCGGTGCCGGCGATGGCGACGCCTCGAGGCGCCGTTCACCTTCTTGAAGGCATCGTTGTGGAGCTCCTACCTCTCCTAGCTTCAAGGCTTCGTGCTCTCCGGGTGAAAACCCAAGCTCTTGCCTCGGCCGGAGCGGGCGACGGCGGCGATCTCGTCGCTTCCCTTCTTGGAGGCCTCGTCTTTGGAGCGCATGACCTTCACTCGGCGAGGGTGGCTTGTTTGTCGGGCTGTGTTGCCTTGCCGTCTGCGTTGGAGGATGCCGAGGCGGCGGCCTCGGGTAGGTGGCTGTGAGTCGGGGCGGCGGCCCCGGAAGGCGGTGCGGCAACATCTCTATGGTGCGGGGATGTGGCTTGCCACAGCTTGGGTGGCGACCCTGGCCGTGTGGGCGGCAGGGCAGTCGGCTCGGTCTGATGCGTCCTGGTGGGGACGGTCGGACGTTATGTCGGGGCGGCGGCCCCGGATGAGTTGGTGTGATGCCCGTGGTCTGCGGCCGTTTGCCCTGTGCAGCTTGGGTTGCGGGTGGACGAATCGTGCGGCGTTGCAGCTCGAGAGCGAGCGGTGGTACGTCGGGGCGGCGGCCCCGGAAGGTGGTGGCCTTGGTGGACGTGCAGGGCGCGACGGACCAGCGGTATGTCGGAGCGGCGGCTCCGAATGTTCGTCATCTTGACGGTGTTGAGGACATCGACTTTGTGTCGCGAGGGCGACAAGGTCGTTTTGGCGCAACTGAGAGGTTTGTCTTCTTCAGCTATGCTGGAGTGTCCCGTATCTGCTCCTCCCATAGTAGAGTGTCCCGTATCTGCTCCTCCCATAGTAGGCACGGCGTCTTCGCTCCGGTTTGGTTGGATGGCAAGCTAGTCTTGGCGAGTGTGTCGTCGTCCGCTTGTATCAGCTCTGTGTTCGAGTGGGTTTGCTCTTGTGGAGTGGCGAGTGTGGCCTTGGCCCCGTGGTGTCTTTGTATGGTTTTCGCATGGTTTTCTCCTAAAAACTATGCACTTTCTTCTTAATTAATGGATGAGGCAAAGCTTTTGCCTCCGTTTCAAAAAAAAAATTATCATGTTAAAGGAAAGAGGCAGGAGCTCTGGCATTCAATCAAACAGATAGTGCATCCTTTCATATCTACATACACATATGCAACACAGAAAACATGCCCCTGCATTCTCATGGTTTAGCATGAGTTGCCTAATCCTGAGCATTAGCTCTTTCCACAGTGTCAACAGTGATAACATAAACTTACATAAGCATGAAACACAACAGTACATTCAAATTTTCCCATCTGAAAAACCCTGGTATCGGTAACTATCACTAAACTCAGCATTAGTAATATCCAAGAATACAGGAATTTCTACGTTTCCTGAACATGGGTAACGTTGGGCTCCATTGCCGGTTTACCATCATATACTAGAAAACAAACTGCCCACTTCCAATACAACTAAATAATCATCAGTGAGTTAATAGATTATCTGTATCAAGGACACTGACAAGCAAAACATAAACACTTGAACAAAGACATGTTAAGAAAAGGCTCCAACCGTAGGGCGAAAAAACATGACAGAAGTAAAAAAAAAATGATGCAACAAACAAAGTACTAAACATCAACACTATGAAAGCTGACAATGTTATCCTCCACATATTAATCTGAATACTGCTCTACTGCATGTTTGATGGTGCAAGCTATGAAATGGGCAGATAAATTTCAACCTGATGTTTGACCGTCAAGAACTAATCTCTAATGCATGAACAATGCAAAATGAAAATGGAATAAATAAATTGATGAGAACAGTAGTGCAGATGCTTCTGCTTGCCACTGAATACTTTCATTGCTGCCAAATTGTAAACAATGTGACAGGCCTTCAGTACTTTGCTCTTCAGTAAACATACATGATTTGTTCATACCAATACTATTTAGTGTATTGCAGTAAATAAACCAGTGCACCTATTGATTATATACATCATTATCATGTCAAAGGAAAGAGGCAGGAGCTCTGGCATTCAATCAAACAGATAGCGCATCCTTTCATATCTACACACACATATGCAACGCAGAAAACATGCCCCTGTATTCTCATGGTTTAGCATGAGTTGCCTAATCCTGAACATTAGCTCTTTCCAGTGTCAACAATGACAATATAAACCTAACACAACAGTAGATTCAAAACTTCCTATGCGAAGAACCCTGGTATTGGTAACTATCACTAAACTCGGCATTAGTTATATCCAAGAATACGGGAAGTTTTACGTTTCCTGAACATGGGGCACGTTGGGCTCGGTTGCCTGTTTACCATCATATACTAGAAAACAAACTGTCCACTTATCCAATACAAACCATCCACCCGTCAAAAAAAAAAAATACAAACTATCCATGGCCTGAAGGACCAACTGAATGCCTACGTTTGCACCCTTTTTTCAGGTAAAACAATTCGCATATGAATTGAAATGGTCGCAAAGAGTGACAGATCTAACTCATCTAAGCAACTTCGCTGGCATTCAACACGCTGAAAAGGCAGAGAAAGTCCACTATTCAGGAGTAACTGCAAAGCCACATAAAAAGGCTACTAGTATAAAGTGCACCACCTCCCTTGTAAGTAACTTGAGAAGAACCCTAGCAAGATATGAGCAAACAATACTAGCAGCTATAGCAAGTAGCACTAATTTAACCGATAGAGTAAGAACCTACTCGGGCTAAGGCCCTTGGACTAAGAATCTAGTCAAAGCGAGCATAACCTCAGGCCATATATAAAATAAAATGGGGAGATGACGTCACGCCCTAAACAACTCGACATGAGCCGACGGAGACGAAGAACCTTCCCTCGCCTGAACAAGTATCGCAATCACAGTAATCGTGCTCTCTTCCAGAAATAGCAAACGAATCATCCGCAGGTACTAGAGGTGGAGCAGAGAGCAAATGCGGGTACCGAATAATAATAACTTTGAACCGATAGGGGAAACAATCATCTCCAGGAACAGATTCGGGGGAGTGGTGGAAACGACGGGTGCTGCTACACGTCTGGCAAACTAATCGCGTGAAATAGTTGCCCAAAAAGGAGGAGAAGAACCCATGCCTCTGCAACTGCCGAAGAAAAATCGAACTAAATCGGGAGACCCGGGCCAAAAATCGCCAAACGAAAAAGGCAACGCCTAGTTCGAGGCTGGATTCGTTCAGTAGGAGTGCTTGAATCGCGGGCGGAAGAACATTCGAGAAGACCGAAATGTTCAGGCCGGTAAAGGGGGGAAATCCCCGGTGGAGCAAAAATAAGAAGAAAAAAATGGGGTAACACAAGCCAGAAAGTAAGGACGAACTATGCCGGAATCATCTGACCGCAAAACGCACCACCATCAGCATCGGAGGAAGCACGGCGCAAAAGGATCTCGCCAAAACTACCAAACCGGAGGAACTCGTAACCGAAAAAAAAGCAGCGGAGGAAGGAACCGCAGGCGACAAAGAGCCCGGAAATGCGCTCACTCGTACAGCCCCCACCCCTGACCATCAGAACCGAGCGCGAGCAGCGAACCGCACGCCACAGCCACCGATCCGACCGACCACCCCGACGAGAGGATCAGACGAGGGAGAGGGAGGGAGAGAGATCCCTCACCGGAGGAGTTGATCTCGCGCGGCGGAGGCGAGGGAGCAGCGGCAGCGCAGCGCAGGGCCCGAGGCTGGACTGCGACGATATTCACTCTTCCTTTCTGGCGTGGCGGAGCGAGGCCAGGATATATGGGCAAAAAGCGTCGCGGGCGGGCGGACGGGCGGGGCCAGTTGCTTGGGCATCGCGGGCCGTCGGATGGGCGCGTGGACGGCCGGGATGGGGGCACGCGGGGGATAACGCTTTAGTGGAAGCAGGCAGGCGTGGGGTGGAAGCAGCGGTGGCACCGGATTCCCACCACCCACGAGAGAGCCACGAGACGAGACGAGAGAGCATATACTCGGATTCTCGGAATCTGGACCCCGGTCGACGTAGACCAAGTCCACCGTGGGCCGTGGAAGGGACACGAGCATCGGCACGGTGTCGCGGATTCTAAATTTCTAAGCCACTGTTTGGTTGCACAGAATTCAACTCTGAATTCAATTGGCAATGAAAAACAAAATGAACGATTTCAATGGAATACCATTTTTTTCGCTGAAACGTAAAAGCATTGCGTTTCGATGCATTGATAGAAAAGAAGGTTATATGTACAAGTCCCCGAGAGGACAACCACCCCACCTTACAACTCGACCCAAGAAAAGAAGGCTAATCTAGGGGAGTAGCTGGCGGACACCCCGGGCTCCCGCGTCCGACCATTGCTGTGCCTCGGCCCTAATGTCGTTGAACAGGGACGCCACCGGAGGTTGCGCGTTGTCGAAGACCGCAGCATTCCGGTGTTTCCAAATCCACCACGATGTAAGCATGATTATCGACGAAGTACCTTTGCGCAGCTGGCGAGGGGCGGTCCGCACCACCAGCGACCACCACTCCGCGAAGTCACCCTCAACCGTGGGAGGACCTGAAGTGGATCGGATGCACGAGAGGACCTCATACCAGATCGTCCTGGAGAAAGAGCACCTAGTGAGTAAGTGCGTCATGGTCTCCACCGACTGGTCGCAGAGCAGGCATCTAGGCGCATGCGGCAAGCCACGCCGTGCCAGCCTCTCGCCCGTCCAACACCTATCAAGGCAGGCCAGCCAGATAAAGAACTTCACCCTTGGCGGCGCTCAGGATTTCCAATTCAGTCTCCAAGATCCTAAGATGATGGCCCCCTGGAAGAGGGTGTCATAACAAGAACGGGATGTGTATTGGCGGTCCCTTGTCCAGCGCCAAACCATCCTATCCTGGTCCGTTGACAGCCGCATGTCCCTGAGTCTACACCATAGCTGCACGTACTGCCAGAGTGCGAGAGCGCTCGGTGCGCCAGCAATGTCAGGGACCCAAGCGCGTTCTATCAGCGCTTCGCGTACCGTACGCGCCTTCCTGCGTCGTTCAGGTACCAGCGCGTAGACCTCAGGCGCCATCTCTTTGACGGACCTGCCATCCAACCATTTGTCCTCCCAGAAGAGGGCAGACTCCCCATTGCCGACCTCCATCGAGGTGGAGGCTGCAAAGACATCCAACTCCACCTTCGAGAACTGCATATCGAGCCCGCGCCAAGGTCGCATGGGGTCTGTACGCATCCTCCAAATCCAGCGCACCCTCAAACTGACCGCGGTGCAAATCGGGGATTCCCAGGTCCCCGAGCCGCAGCGGGCGGCACAACCTGGACCAGTTGACATGGCAGCTGCCACCATTGGCGTTTGTCCAGCCAGCCCAGAGAAACCCGCGCAGGATCTTGTTAACCTGCTTCAGCGTCTTCTTATCAAGACCAAGAACCATCAGCTGGTGCAGCGGGATTGCAGCGAGTACCGCGCGGATCAGCGCCAAACGCCCCTGCCCTAGGCATCAAGGATGCCCGCCAGGTGGGGAGTTTGTCAGCTAGGCGGTCCACCAGGGGCTGGAAAGACGCAGCCGATAGCCTCCTAATGGAAAGCGGAATGCCAAGGTACTTCACCGGTAACTGCGCCAGCTGGCATTCCATGAGCTCAGCGGCGGCAGTGGCCTCCTCATCCGAACAAGCGATGGGGGACACCGTGCATTCGGCAAAGTTGGTGCGTAATCCTGATGCATGCCCAAAGAGCTCCAGAATGTCGCGGACAGCGCGCAACTCCGTCTCATCTGGGTGGCAGAAGATCACCACGTCGTCCGCATATAGCGACACCGACGTCACCAAGTCTTGTCGAGCCAAGCGTCTCAGAATACCCAACTCAATGGCCTTAGCCAGCAACCTGTTGAGCGAGTTCATCATCAAGACGAACAACGATGGCGACAAGGGGTCACCCTGTCTCAAGCCCCTCCGATGCCAGATGGGGGGTCTGGCTCGCCGTTGAGCAACACCCTGGCACTCGCTGTGGATAGCAGGATAGACACAAGCTCGCGGAACCTTGGACCAAACCCGATCTTGCGGAGGACCTCCATGAGGAACCCCCAAGATACGGAGTCAAACGCTCGAGCTATGTCTAGCTTGAGCATCACCCGCGGATCCTTCCTCCGGTGTAGGAATCTAGCAGTCTGCTGGACCAACATAAAGTTGTCATGGATGCACCGCTTGCGAATGAACGCGCATTGGTTACGATCCACCAGCGACTCCATCCTGGGGGGCAGCCGGGATGCCAATGTCTTAGCCACCAGCTTGGCAAAGATGTGAATAAGACTGATCGGCCGATAATCACCCAGCGCCGCCGCATCCGGGCGCTTAGGTAGCAGGATCATCAACGCCTGATTCAGGCCTTGAAATCCGCGCCCACACATCGTGAACAACTTGTCGAAGGCTGCCATGAAATCACCCTTGACCACCCCCCAGCACTTTTGCAGGAACTCGGCCGTGAAGCCGTCGGGCCCTGGCGCTTTGCCCGGCGGCAAGTGATACGTCTCCGACGTATCGATAATTTCTTATGTTCCATGCCACATTATTGATGTTATCTACATGTTTTATGCACACTTTATGTCATATTCGTGCATTTTCTGGAACTAACCTATTAACAAGATGCCGAAGTGCCGATTCTTGTTTTCTTGCTTTTGGTTTCGTAAATCCTAGTAACGAAATATTCTCGGAATTGGACGAAATTAACGCCCAGGGTCCTATTTTGCCACGAAGCTTCCGTAAGTCCGAAGAGGAGACGAAGAGGGGCCACGAGGGCCACACCCTAGGCGGCGCGGCCCCTTGGCCGCGCGGCCCTGTGGTGTGGGGCCCCCGTGCCGCCTCTTGACCTGCCCTTCCGCCTACAAATAGCCTCCGTCGCGAAACCCCCAGTACCGAGAGCCACGATACGGAAAACCTTCCAGAGACGCTGATACGTCCAATTTGCATCACTATTTTATATCATAATTTGCTGTTATTCATTGATATATTTCATATTGGGACACATTACTTATGTTATTTCATCTATTTTGCATGTTTCATCGTTATTGGAGGATCGAACACCGGAGCCAGGATTCTGCTGGAAAAAGCACCGTCAGAACGCAATATTTCGGAAGATCAACTCTGGAAGGAAATTATACCAAAAATCCTATTTTTCAAGATGACGAAGGAAGCCAAGGAGGAGCCGGGGAGCAGCCAGGGTGGGCCCACACCCTAGGGCGGCGCGGCCCAGGCCCTGGCCGCGCCGGCCTGTGGTGTGGAGGGCCCACGACCCCTTTCGCCTCCTTTTCTTCGCCAAACCCTTCGTCCCGAAGACCTAAGCCACAGAGGGTACCTCGCGAAGAGTTACAGCCGCCTCTGCGGGGCGGAGAACACCAGAGAGAAAAGAGCTCTCCGGCGGGCAGGAATCCGCCGGGGAAATTCCCTCCGGGAGGGGGAAATCGACGCCATCGTCACCGTCATCGAGCTGGACATCATCGCCATCACCATCATCATCATCTCCACCATCATCACCGCCGTCATCACCGCTGGACACCGTCACCGCCATAGCAATTTGGGTTTGATCTTGATTGTTTGATAGGGGAAACTCTCCCGGTATCGATTTCTACTTGTTGTTGATGCTATTGAGTGAAACCATTGAACCAAGTTTATGTTCAGATTGTTATTCATCATCATATCACCTCTGATCATGTTCCGTATGATGTCTCGTGAGTAGTTCGTTTAGTTCTTGAGGACATGGGTGAAGTCTAAATGTTAGTAGTGAACTATGGTTGAGTAATATTCAATGGTGTGATATTTAAGTTGTGGTGTTATTCTTCTAGTGGTGTCATGTGAACGTCGACTACATGACACTTCACCATTTATGGGCCTAGGGGAATGCATCTTGTATTCGTTTGCCAATTGCGGGGTTGCCGGAGTGACAGAAACCTAAACCCACGTTGGTATATCGATGCAGGAGGGATCGCAGATCTCGTAGTTTCAGGCTGTGGTTAGATTTATTTCTTAATTACTTTCTTGTAGTTGCGGATGCTTGCAAGGGGTATAATCACAAGTATGTATTAGTCCTAGGAAGGGCGGTACATTAGCATAGGTTCACCCACACAACACTTATCACAACAATGAAGATTATTTAGCCGTATGTAGCGAAAGCACTAGACTAAAATCCCGTGTGTCCTCAAGAACGTTTGGTCATTATAAGTAAACAAACCGGCTTGTCCTTTGTGCTAAAAAGGATTGGGTCACTCGCTGCAATTATTACTCTCGCACTTTACATACTCGTACATTATTCAACTGTTACATCAAACCCCCCTGAATACCTGTCTGTGAGCATTTACAGTGAATCCTTCATCGAAACTGCTTGTCAACACCTTCTGCTCCTCGTTGGGATCGACATTCTTACTTATCGAAGATACTACGATACACCCCCTATACTTGTGGGTCATCAAGACTATTTTCTGGCGCCGTTGCCGGGGAGTGAAGCGCTATTGGTAAGTGGAATTGGTAAGGAAAACCTTTATTGTTGTGCTGATTTTATTTCTGCCTGCTGCTATAAGTCATTATGGAGAGATCTTCTCTTCAATTTCTATTTGAGAAATCTACTACTACTGCAACGGTAGTGGATGAAGCGCCAGGTGAGGAAGTAATACCATATAAAATACCTATGAAAATTATTGAACGTGTTATGGATAACCGCTATGAAGGGGATGGAACTGTCCACCCCGGTGATCATTTACTGTTTTTGCATGAATTATGCGGGTTATTCAAATGTGCAGGTATTGCTATGGATGAAGTGAGGAAGAAACTATTCTCTTTGTCGCTGTCCGGTAAAGCGGCGCATTGGTATAAATTATTGGATAATGGGGATTCTCTTGAATGGAATGATATTGTGCCCCGGTTTTATTCTAAGTTCTATCCTCCAAGTGAAATTCATAAGGATCGGAATCGCATATATAATTTTTGGCCTCATGATGGAGAGAGCATCGCCCAAGCTTGGGGGAGATTGAAGTCTTTAATGCTCAAATGCCCCATTCATGAGCTTCCTGGTAATGTTATTATTGATAATTTCTATGCAAGACTTTCTTTTCAAGACAAGACCTTGCTGGATACTTCTTGTTCTGGATCATTTACACGCAACAAAGAAGAGTTTAAAAGGGACCTTCTTGATCGAATCCAAGAAAATACTGAAGGATGGGAGAACGACAAAGATCGAGAATCAGGTATAATTTATGATTATAAATGCATTGAAGCTTTTATGGATACTGATAAATTTCGTAATATGAGTGCTACATATGGTCTTGATTCTCAAGTTGCTGTAAATCTTTTTAAAGCTTTTGCCTCTCATTATGAATTGCCAAAGAAGAACTTTGATAAGTATCATGAACCATATAAAGATAAAATTGATTCATCTATTAATAAATGTGTTGTAGTTGAAAGCTGATCATGTTATTCCTGAGGTTTATATTGAAAAACTCCTTTCCCTGCTAAAATGAAGGAGTACTCTGTTATAAATAGTGCGGTTCATAAAAGTGAAAAGAAACCTGTAGAACCCGAAGAACAAATAAAAGTTGAACCTCAAGTTGCAATAGTTAAAGATCTTGTGACCGAAAATGTGGAGGATGGTCATATTATTTTCTGTGAAGATGCTTCTAATATTGTTTCACATCCTAATAAACCCAAACAAGCTAGTGTTCCTATGCTATCTGTTAGAATTGGTGATCATTGTTATTATGGATTATGTGATATTGGTGCAAGTGTTAGTGCTATTCCGTATGAGCTTTACACGGAGATTATGCACGAAATTGATTCTTGTGAACTTGAAGATATTGATGTGGTTATTCAGCTGGCTAATAGAGAAACTATTTCTCCAATTGGTATTGTTCGAGATGTGGAAGTTTTATGCGGTAAGATTAAATATCCTGCTGACTTTTTGGTACTTGGTTCTGCTGCTAGTGATTATTGTCCTATTATTTTTGGTAGACCTTTTCTAAATACTTGTGGAGCTATTATAGATTGCAAGAAAGAGAAAATTTTGACTAAATTACTGGTGAATCTTATGAGTTTAACTTCTCTAAATTTACTAAAACTCCTTATAAAGCTGATTTGCCTAGTAATGATTTTAAAATGGAGCAATGTGCATCTATTGTTCTTGTTCCTAATAATCCTTTGCAGCAACATTTGGAGGATAGCGAGAGCGAAATTTTTAGGAAAGAAAGAGATGAGCTTGAGGAAATTTTTCTTCGCCAACCTATTCTCAAGCATGATTTACCGGTGGAAGATTTGGGTACAACACCGCCACCAAAGGAAGATCCTGTTTTTGATTTAAAGCCTTTACACGATAATCTTAAATATGCTCATATTGATGATAAGAAAATATATCCTGTTATTATTAGTTCTAAGCTTTCAGAGATTGAGGAAGAAAGGTTATTGAAAATATTGAAGAAGCATCGAGGCGCTATTGGCTACACTCTTGATGATTTGAAGGGGATTTCTCCGTCTATATGCCAACATGCTATTAATATGGAAGATGATGCAAAGCTTGTTGTTGAACCTCGGCGTCGTCTAATTCCGAAGATGAAGGAAGTGGTAAGGAATGAGGTATTACGACTTCTTGAAGCTGGTATTATATATCCTATTGCTGATAGTAGATGGGTTAGTCCTGTGCATTGCGTTCCCAAGAAAGGAGGTATGATCACAGTTGTGCCTAATGATAATGATGAGCTCATTCCTCAAAGAGTAGTTGTAGGGTATAGAATGTGCATTGATTTTCGAAAAGTTAATAAAGTTACTAAAAAAGATCATTACCCTTTACCCTTTATTGATCAAATGCTAGAAAGATTATCTAAAAATACTCATTTTTGCTTTCTTGATGGTTATTCTGGGTTTTCACAAATTGTCGTTAAAGCTAAAGATCAAGAGAAAACCACTTTTACCTGTCCCTATGGAACTTATGCTTATAGACGCATGCCTTTTGGTTTATGTAATGCTCCTGCTACTTTTCAAAGATGCATGTCTGCTATTTTTCATGGTTTTTGTGAAAGTATTGTAGAGGTATTCATGGATGATTTTTCCGTCTATGGGAATTCTTTTGATAGTTGCTTGCGAAACCTTGATAAAGTTTTGCGGAGATGTGAAGAAACTAACCTTGTTCTTAATTGGGAGAAATGCCACTTTATGGTTAATGAAGGAATTGTATTGGGACATAAAATTTACGAGAGAGGTATTGAAGTTGATAGAGCTAAAGTTGAAGCAATTGAGAAGATGCCCTATCCGAGGGATGTTAAAGGTATTCGTAGTGTTCTTGGTCATGTCGGGTTTTATAGGAGATTTATTAAAGATTTCTCTAAGATTTCAAAGCCTCTTACTAATCTTCTTCAAAAAGATGTACCATTTGTTTTTGATGATGATTGTAAGGAAGCGTTTGAAACTCTTAAGAAAGCCTTAACAACTGCTCCTATAGTTGAACCCCCTGATTGGAATTTACCCTTTGAAATTATGTGTGATGCTAGTGATTTTGCTGTAGGCGCTGTCCTTGGACAGTGAGTAGATAAAAAACTGAATGTTATTCATTATGCTAGTAAAACTCTTGATGCTGCTCAAAGAAATTATGCTACAACTGAAAAGGAATTATTAGCTGTAGTCTTTGCTTGCGATAAATTTAGATCTTATATTGTTGATTCAAAAGTTACTATTCATACTGATCATGCTGCAATTAGATACCTTATGACAAAGAAAGATGCTAAGCCGAGGCTTATTAGATGGGTACTTCGTTGCAAGAATTTGACTTACATATTGTAGATAGGAAAGGTGCTTGATAATCCTGTCGATAATTTGTCTAGATTGGAAAATATTGCTTATGATCCTGTTCTGTTAATGATAGTTTTCCAAATGAACAATTGGCTGTAATAAAGGTGAGCTCGCGAGACAGTCCTTGGTATGCTGATTATGCTAACTTTATTGTTTCCAAGTACTTGCCTCCAACCTTTTCAGCTCAAAGAAAGGAGGAAATTCTTTTATGACTTGAGGTATTATTTCGGGATGACCCACACTTATATAAAGAAGGAGTGGATGGTATTATGCGAAGATGTGTCCCTGAATATGAACAACAGGAGATATTGAGTAAATGTCATGGTAGTGCTTATGGAGGACATCACGCCGGAGAAAGAACCGCGCAAAAGGTCCTACAATCAGGCTTTTATTGGCCAACTCTCTTCAAGGATGCGAGAAAGTTTATTTTATCTTGTGATGAATGCCAAAGGGTTGGTAATATCTCCGGAACGCAATGAAATTCCTATGAATTATACTCTTGTTATTGAACCGTTTGATTGTTGGGGATTTGACTTCATGGGACCTTTTCCGTCTTCGAAGGTAACACTCATATACTCGTTCTTTGTTGATTATGTTACTAAATGGGTGGAAGCTATACCTACAAAAAGTGCTGATGGTGAGACCTCTTTAAGAATGCTTTTAGATATTATTTTTCCTAGATTCGGAGTACCTAGATATATTATGACCGATGGAGGTTCTCATTTTATTCATGGAGGTTTTAGAAAAACTCTTGCTAGGTATGGTATTAATCATAGAATTGCTTCTGCTTATCATCCTCAAACTAGTGGTCAAGTAGAGTTATCAAATAGAGAGATTAAATCTATTTTGGGAAAGACCGTTAATAAAACTAGAAAGAATTGGGCTAGTAAATTGAAGGATGCACTTTGGGCTTATAGAACTGCTTATAAAAATCCCATGGGAATGTCACCTTATAAAATGGTTTATGGGAAAGCTTGTCATTTACCTCTAGAACTAGAGCACAAAGCTTATTGGTGTTAGAGAATTAAATAAAGATCCTAAACTTGCCGGTGATAAGAGGTTGTTGCAATTGAGTTCTCTAGATGAATGGAGGAATGAAGCTTATGAAAATGCTAAGCTCTTTAAAGAGAAAGTTAAAAAATGGCATGATAGGAGGATTATCAAAAGAGAATTTAATATTGGGGATAAAGTCCTATTGTATCGGTCTCGTCTCGGATTCTTTGCGTGGAAATTACTCTCGAAATGGGAAGGACCATATGTTGTCGAGGAGGTGTATCGTTCAGAGCAATCAAAATTAGCTCTCTCCAAGGCAATGCTACGCAAGTGGTGAATGGACAAAGACTCAAGCATTATATCTCGGGTGATTCTTATAATGTTGATGTTGATATTATTCAAGTGGAAACACCGGAGGCCTACATCAAAGGGCAAATTGACAGTCCGCGAACTCGATTTTGAATAGGTAACGATCGGTAATGAAAAGTACGCAATTTACTTTCCGAACAATATTTTCGCTGTTTTTGGAAAATAAGAGAAATTACGAGTTCGAAACGGAGTGGAAAGGACGCACGAGGGTGCCACCATAGGGCGGCGCGGCTGACTGGGCCGCGCCGGCCAATGGTTTGGCCGCCTCGTCGCCCCTTTCCGACTACGGTTCGATCTGGTGCTTTCCTTTTGTCGAGAAAATTTTTGCTATATAATCCCCCGGACCCTGGAGGTCCGTATATCGTTTTCTCGACGTGTTTTGTTTCGAGCTGTTTCTCGCCGGGATCTGTTTTCGGTTTAGAAGCACCATGGTCTCCAAGAACAAGGACGTCAAGGAAGAAGATGAAGAAGAGGTGGAGGAAGACTCGCGCGCACGCCCGCGTGCTACCATCGCAAGCATCAAGGTGGTGGACAACCCTTTTAGTGCAAACAAGAGCGCAAGAATTCGCCGGAGGAGCGGTCCCACGTCATTACCTAGCTCCGAAAACATCTCCATCGTGCACTCATCACCCCTTCCACAATCTAATTTTCAATAATCAAATTGAAGGGACTCCCAAGGCAGCATTGCCTAGCCGGTGGGATATAGATCGTTCTAACACTGCAGAGAGAAGGAGCCTGAGGTCAAGAGTGGGGAAATAACTCCAAGAGCTGGGACTCGCCATCAGCAGACTCTTTAACCGCGTCGAGCACAACTCGAGAGATGATTCGCAACCTCATATACAGGATTGACGAGCTTCAGGAGCTTATTGAGAAGCTTGTCAGAATTCATCACCATCATCGCCGCGGGAGTAATTCATCATCGGTATTGGCATCCCCTTGGTTTGTTCCAAGCTTGGGGAGTGCCGCGGTATCACATTATCACTACCTTTTACTTTTATTGTCAAGTAGTGTCATATCATGAGTAGGGAAGTTATCATATAAGATGGGTTGCGTTTGGAAGTATTTCTCCTTTGGTTGGTTGTCTATGTATCCCTTGGTGTGAGTTATCGTTATGGAATATTAATGAGAAGTCTTATCATTTACATATTGCACATCTTATTTTAGTTTGCAATCTCTACTATATGATTCACCTTGTTGTTAGTATTGGTATCACTTTGGGAGCATTGAATAAATCTATTTGGTTTTGGCAAACTTAGCATTGGTCAATAGCAACAACACTTTGAAGTTTAAATAGAAAAGAGAAATACATGTAGTTGTTTCATTGTCTTTCTTGTTAGCTCATAGCTTATTATTCTGAAGTTAAAATTGTTTGTGTTTGCAAGGAAGATGCATGATTGTTTCTATCATATGTATATTTGTTTGTTTCCTTCGACTCTTATGCTTGCTAATTAACCTTGCTAGCCAAAGACCTGTACTGAGAGGGAATACTTCTCGTGCATCCAAACCTTAACCCAAACCTATGTCATTTGTGTCCACCATACCTACCTACTACATGGTATTTTCTGCCATTCCAAGTAAATACTTCATGTGCTACCTTTAAACAATTCAAAACTTAGTATCTCTTATTTGTGTCAATGTTTCATAGCTCATGAGGAAGTATGTGGTGTTTTATCTTTCAATCTTGTTGGGCAACTTCCACCAATGGACTAGTGGCTTCATCCGCTTATCCAATAATTGTGCACAAAGAGCGGGCACTGGGATTCCCAGTCCCAAATTGATTAAACTAAATAGACACTCCTCCATGGTATGTGATTGATGGACGGCACCCGAAGGATTCGGTTAGCCATGGCTTGTGTAAGCAAAGGTTGGGGGGAGTGTCATCATCATAATAAAACTAAAGTAAAAAGGCACTCCTTCATGGTATGAGATTGTTGGCAGGCACCCGAGGATTCGGTTAGCCATGGTTTGTGAAAGAAAGGTTGGAAGGAGTGCCACACAAAATGAAAATAATATGGGAGCCGCTCTTAGGAGGTTGTCTGGCAAGGGGTTAGAGTACCCGCTACCGGTCGTTGACAACAACAAACACCTCTCAAAATGTTACTTTTATTACCTCTATATGATTGCAAAACTGAAGAAGCTCTAGCACATGATTTAATCCCTGCTTCCCTCTGCGAAGGGCCTGTCTTTTACTTTATGTTGAGTCAGTAAACCTATTTCCCTCCATCTCAAGCAAGCATTTGAGTAGTTGTGATCAAACCATTATATTGTGATTTGCTACATCATGTCTTTTATTCTTCCTTGTTTAGTACAAGTTTTATCTGAATGAATATAGCTTTGCAAGTTATCAATGATTATGAGAAGACCATTACGATTGAGTATGCAAGTTGTGCCTTATAAACTTTAACATGAGAGCGCTGCTCAGTGAGATAAATATAATCTGTTAATTGTTCTCTGACCAAGAACGAAGTTTGCCATCACCAATCATGATTTCTCATGCACCTTTACTTGTGATTACCTTATACTTGTTTCAATATGAGTTATAAGAGGTTGTTTACTATAATGTCCTGTGTGAATGAATATGATGCTTCTTGTCCGTATTTTATTTATCGACTCTTCACTCCATAAACATGTGGTCATGTCTATCGAGTTCGTTTCGCTTTTGGGGACAAGCGAAGTCTAAGCTTGGGGGAGTTGATACGTCCAATTTGCATCACTATTTTATATCATAATTTGTCGTTATTCATTGATATATTTCATATTGGGACACATTACTTATGTTATTTCATCTATTTTGCATGTTTCATCGTTATTGGAGGATCGAACACGGAGCCGGATTCTCATTGGAAAAAGCACCGTCGAACGCAATATTTCGGAAGATCAACTCTGGAAGGAAATTATACCAAAAATCCTATTTTTCAAGATGACGAAGGAAGCCAGAAGGAGGAGCCAGGAGCAGCCAGGGTGGGCCCACACCCTAGGGCGGCGCGGCGCGGCCCCGCCGGCCTGTGGTGTGGAGGGCCCACGACCCCTTTCGCCTCCTTTTCTTCGCCAAACCCTTCGTCCCGAAGACCTAAGCCACAGAGGGTACCTCGCGAAGAGTTACTGACCGCCTCTGCGGGCGGAGAACACCAGAGAGAAAAGAGCTCTCCGGCGGGCAGGAATCCGCCGGGGAAATTCCCTCCGGGAGGGGGAAATCGACGCCATCGTCACCGTCATCGAGCTGGACATCATCGCCATCACCATCATCATCATCTCCACCATCATCACCGCCGTCATCACCGCTGGACACCGTCACCGCCATAGCAATTTGGGTTTGATCTTGATTGTTTGATAGGGGAAACTCTCCCGGTATCGATTTCTACTTGTTGTTGATGCTATTGAGTGAAACCATTGAACCAAGTTTATGTTCAGATTGTTATTCATCATCATATCACCTCTGATCATGTTCCATATGATGTCTCGTGAGTAGTTCGTTTAGTTCTTGAGGACATGGGTGAAGTCTAAATGTTAGTAGTGAACTATGGTTGAGTAATATTCAATGGTGTGATATTTAAGTTGTGGTGTTATTCTTCTAGTGGTGTCATGTGAACGTCGACTACATGACACTTCACCATTTATGGGCCTAGGGGAATGCATCTTGTATTCGTTTGCCAATTGCGGGGTTGCCGGAGTGACAGAAACCTAAACCCCCGTTGGTATATCGATGCAGGAGGGATCGCAGGATCTCAGAGTTTAAGGCTGTGGTTAGATTTATTTCTTAATTACTTTCTTGTAGTTGCGGATGCTTGCAAGGGGTATAATCACAAGTATGTATTAGTCCTAGGAAGGGCGGTACATTAGCATAGGTTCACCCACACAACACTTATCACAACAATGAAGATTATTTAGCCGTATGTAGCGAAAGCACTAGACTAAAATCCCGTGTGTCCTCAAGAACGTTTGGTCATTATAAGTAAACAAACCGGCTTGTCCTTTGTGCTAAAAAGGATTGGGCCACTCGCTGCAATTATTACTCTCGCACTTTACATACTCGTACATTATTCAACTGTTACATCAAACCCCCCTGAATACCTGTCTGTGAGCATTTACAGTGAATCCTTCATCGAAACTGCTTGTCAACACCTTCTACTCCTCGTTGGGATCGACATTCTTACTTATCGAAGATACTACGATACACCCCCTATACTTGTGGGTCATCAGACGCCGCCGCCGCCGATCCCATCTCGGGGGATCCAGGAGATCGCCTCCGGCACCCTGCCGGAGAGGGGATTCATCTCCCGGAGGACTCTACGCCGCCATGGTCGCCTCCGGTGTGATGTGTGAGTAGTCTACCCCTGGACTATGGGTCCATAGCAGTAGCTAGATGGTTGTCTTCTCCCCATTGTGCTATCATTGTCGGATCTTGTGAGCTGCCTAACATGATCAAGATCATCTATCTGTAATTCTATATGTTGCGTTTGTTGGGATCCGATGAATAGAGAATACTTGTTATGTTGATTATCAAAGTTATATCTATGTGTTGTTTATGATCTTGCATGCTCTCCGTTACTAGTAGATGCTCTGGCCAAGTAGATGCTTGTAACTCCAAGAGGGAGTATTTATGCTCGATAGTGGGTTCATGCCTGCATTGACACAGGACGTGATGAAAGTTCTAAGGTTGTGTTGTGTTGTTGCCACTAGGGATAAAACATTGATGCTATGTCTAAGGATGTAGTTGTTGATTACATTACGCACCATACTTAATGCAATTGTCTGTTGCTTTGCAACTTAATACTGGAGGGGGTTCGGATGATAACCTGAAGGTGGACTTTTTAGGCATAGATGCAGTTGGATGGCGGTCTATGTACTTTGTCGTAATGCCCAATTAAATCTCACTATACTCATCATGATATGTATGTGCATGGTCATGCCCTCTTTATTTGTCAATTGCCCAACTGTAATTTGTTCACCCAACATGCTGTTTATCTTATGGGAGAGACACCTCTAGTGAACTGTGGACCCCGGTCCAATTCTCTTTACTGAAATACAATCTCATCGCAATACTTGTTCTCTTGTTTTACGCAAACAATCATCTTCCACACAATACGGTTAATCCTTTGTTACAGCAAGCCGGTGAGATTGACAACCTCACTGTTTCGTTGGGGCAAAGTACTTTGGTTGTGTTGTGCAGGTTCCATGTTGGCGCCGGAATCTCTGGTGTTGCGCCGCACTACATCCCGCCGCCATCAACCTTCAACGTGCTTCTTGGCTCCTACTGGTTCGATAACCTTGGTTTCATACTGAGGGAAACTTGCCGCTGTACGCATCACACCTTCCTCTTGGGGTTCCCAACGGACGCGTGTTGAACGCGTATCAAGCAGCTTTTAAGCGCCGTTGCCGGGAGATCAAGACACGCTGCAAGGAGAGTCTCCACTTCTCAATCTCTTTACTTTGTTTTTGTCTTGCTTAGTTTTATTTACTACTTTGTTTGCTGCACTAAATCAAAATACAAAAAAATTAGTTGCTAGTTTTACTTTATTTGCTATCTTGTTCGCTATATCAAAAACACAAAAAAATTAGTTACTTGCATTTACTTTACTTGATTCATCATGTTTCCTTTTAATTTTACCACAAAAGACATACCGGTAGGACGTGGGTCTATAGTTGGGAGAAATAATATAGAAGAATTTTTCAATCATGTTAGTACCATTGAAAATTTTGAAGATAGACACTTGGTAGACCTTGCGCCTACTTATGAAATTGCTGCTGCGCATTTAGTTCGCCTGTTGGAAACTAAATTTGTTAATCTTAATCCTATAATCCAACACATGTTTCTCACACTTGGTGATATGGAAGAAGGGGAAAAGAAAGGTTTTGTTTTAGAAACCCTTCTTAGAGAATTTGGTGGTCTAGCAAGAGAAGCTAGAAAGGTCTTTGCTAAATTTAATATGCTTAGTTCGCATACTAATTTTGTTAGTCTCCTTGAAAAGATGGACATGGATAGAATAAGATACACTAATAATATTGATGATGGTGGGGAGATCAAAGCACCAATACCATGTAAACTCTTAGCTATGAATGATGCACTAGAAAATAACTATGCTTGGCTTGTTCCTGAAAATTTGTTTGATGAGAGTAGCACGCCTAAGACTAATGAAAAGGGAGATGCTAAAACTTATGTATCTAATATACTATGCCTGGTTGAGAAAAATCCACACCCCGCTGTAGAAGTACCACCCTTCGATAATACTTGATACACACTTTCTGCGCCTAGCTGAAAGGCGTTAAAGAAAAACGCTTATGGGAGACAACCCATGTTTTTACCTACAGTACTTTGTTTTTATTTTGTGTCTTGGAAGTTGTTTACTACTGTAGCAACCTCTCCTTATCTTAGTTTTGAGTTTTGTTGTGCCAAGTAAAGTCTTTGATAGAAAAGTAAGTACTAGATTTGGATTACTGCGCAGTTCCAGATTTCTTTGCTGTCACGAATCTGGGTCTACCTCCCTGTAGGTAGCTCAGAAAATTAAGCCAATTTACGTGCATGATCCTCAGATATGTACGCAACTTTCATTCAATTTGGGCATTTTCATTTGAGCAAGTCTGGTGCCATTTTAAAATTCGTCAATACGAACTGTTCTGTTTTGACAGATTCTGCCTTTTATTTCGCATTGCCTCTTTTGCTATGTTGGATGAATTTCTTTGATACATTAATGTCCAGTAGCTTTATGCAATGTCCAGAAGTGTTAAGAATGATTGTGTCACCTCTGAATATGTTAATTTTTATTGTGCACTAACCCTCTAATGAGTTGTTTCGAGTTTGGTGTGGAGGAAGTTTTCAAGGATCAAGAGAGGAGTATGATGCAACATGATCAAGGAGAGTGAAAGCTCTAAGCTTGGGGATGCCCCGGTGGTTCACCCCTGCATATATCAAGAAGACTCAAGCATCTAAGCTTGGGGATGCCCAAGGCATCCCCTTCTTCATCGACAACATTATCAGGTTCCTCCCCTGAAACTATATTTTTATTCCATCACATCTTATGTGCTTTGCTTGGAGCGTCGATTTGTTTTTGTTTTTTGTTTTGTTTGAATAAAATGGATCCTAGCATTCACTTTATGGGAGAGAGACACGCTCCGCTGTAGCATATGGACAAGTATGTCCTTGGTTTCTACTCATAGTATTCATGGCGAAGTTTCTTCTTCGTTAAATTGTTATATGGTTGGAATTGGAAAAAGATACATGTAGTAATTGCTATTAATGTCTTGGGTAATGTGATACTTGGCAATTGTTGTGCTCATGATTAAGCTCTTGCATCATATGCTTTGCACCCATTAATGAAGAAATACATAGAGCATGCTAAAATTTGGTTTGCATATTTGGTTTCTCTAAGGTCTAGATAATTTGTAGTATTGAGTTTGAACAACAAGGAAGACGGTGTAGAGTCTTATAATATTTTCAATATGTCTTTTATGTGAGTTTTGCTGCACCGGTTCATCCTTGTGTTTGTTTCAAATAAGCCTTGCTAGCCTAAACCTTGTATCGAGAGGGAATACTTCTCATGCATCCAAAATACTTGAGCCAACCACTATGCCATTTGTGTCCACCATACCTACCTACTACATGGTATTTTTCCGCCATTCCAAAGTAAATTGCTTCAGTGCTACCTTTAAAATTCCATCATCACCTTTGCAATATATAGCTCATGGGACAAATAGCTTAAAAACTATTGTGGTATTGAATATGTAATTATGCACTTTATCTCTTATTAAGTTGCTTGTTGTGCGATAACCATGTTCACTGGGGACGCCATCAACTACTCTTTGTTGAATTTCATGTGAGTTGCTATGCATGTCCGTCTTGTCTGAAGTAAGAGAGATCTACCACCTTATGGTTAAGCATGCATATTTTTAGAGAAGAACATTGGGCCGCTAACTAAAGCCATGATCCATGGTGGAAGTTTCAGTTTTGGACATATATCCTCAATCTCAAATGAGAAAATTATTAATTGTTGTTACATGCTTATGCATAAAAGAGGAGTCCATTATCTGTTGTCTATGTTGTCCCGGTATGGATGTCTAAGTTGAAGAATAATCAATAGCGAGAAATCCAATGCGAGCTTTCTCCTTAGACCTTTGTACAGGCGGCATAGAGGTACCCCTTTGTGACACTTGGTAAAAACATGTGCATTGTGATGATCCGGTAGTCCAAGCTAATTAGGACAAGGTGCGGGCACTATTAGTACACTATGCATGAGGCTTGCAACTTATAAGATATAATTTACATGATACATATGCTTTATTACTACCGTTGACAAAATTGTTTCATGTTTTCAAAATCAAAGCTCTAGCACAAATATAGCAATCGATGCTTTTCCTCTATGGAGGACCATTCTTTTACTTTCAATGTTGAGTCAGTTCACCTATTTCTCTCCACCTCAAGAAGCAAACACTTGTGTGAACTGTGCATTGATTCCTACATACTTGCTTATTGCACTTATTATATTACTCTATGTTGACAATATCCATGAGATATACACGTTATGAGTTGAAAGCAACCGCTGAAACTTAATCTTCCTTTGTGTTGCTTCAATGCCTTTACTTTGAATTATTGCTTTATGAGTTAACTCTTATGCAAGACTTATTGATGCTTGTCTTGAAGTGCTATTCATGAAAAGTCTTTGCTTTATGATTCACTTGTTTACTCATGTCATATACATTGTTTTGATCGCTGCATTCACTACATATGCTTTACAAATAGTATGATCAAGGTTATGATGGCATGTCACTCCGGAAATTATACGTGTTATCGTTTTACCTTTCTGGGACGAGCAGAACTAAGCTTGGGGATGCTGATACGTCTCCGACGTATCGATAATTTCTTATGTTCCATGCCACATTATTGATGTTATCTACATGTTTTATGCACACTTTATGTCATATTCGTGCATTTTCTGGAACTAACCTATTAACAAGATGCCGAAGTGCCGATTCTTTGTTTCTGCTGTTTTTGGTTTCAGAAATCCTAGTAACGAAATATTCTCGGAATTGGACGAAATCAACGCCCGGGGTCCTATTTTGCCACGAAGCTTCCGAAGTCCGAAGAGGAGACGAAGAGGGGCCACGAGGGGCCACACCCTAGGGCAGCGGCCCCCCTTGGCCGCGCGCCCCTGTGGTGGGGGGCCCCCGTGCCGCCTCTGGCCCGGCCCTGCCGCCTCCAAAGAGCCTCCGTCGCGAAACCCCCCCTACCGAGAGCCACGATACGGAAAACCTTCCAGAGACGCCGCCGCCGCCGATCCCATCTCGGGGGATCCGGAGATCGCCTCCGGCACCCTGCCGGAGAGGGGATTCATCTCCCGGAGGACTCTACGCCGCCATGGTCGCCTCCGGTGTGATGTGTGAGTAGTCTACCCCCTGGACTATGGGTCCATAGCAGTAGCTAGATGGTTGTCTTCTCCCCATTGTGCTATCATTGTCGGATCTTGTGAGCTGCCTAACATGATCAAGATCATCTATCTGTAATTCTATATGTTGCGTTTGTTGGGATCCGATGAATAGAGAATACTTGTTATGTTGATTATCAAAGTTATATCTATGTGTTGTTTATGATCTTGCATGCTCTCCGTTACTAGTAGATGCTCTGGCCAAGTAGATGCTTGTAACTCCAAGAGGGAGTATTTATGCTCGATAGTGGGTTCATGCTGCATTGACACACAGGACGATGTGAGAAAGTTCTAAGGTTGTGTTGTGTTGTTGCCACTAGGGATAAAACATTGATGCTATGTCTAAGGATGTAGTTGTTGATTACATTACGCACCATACTTAATGCAATTGTACATTTGCTTTGCAACTTAATACCTGGAGGGGTTCGGATGATAACTTTGAAGGTGGACTTTTTAGGCATAGATGCAGTTGGATGGCGGTCTATGTACTTTATCGTAATGCCCAATTAAATCTCACTATACTCATCATGATATGTATGTGCATGGTCATGCCCTCTTTATTTGTCAATTGCCCAACTGTAATTTGTTCACCCAACATGCTGTTTATCTTATGGGAGAGACACCTCTAGTGAACTGTGGACCCCGGTCCAATTCTCTTTACTGAAATACAATCTACTG
Source organism: Lolium perenne (assembly GCF_019359855.2). Lineage (NCBI taxonomy): Eukaryota > Viridiplantae > Streptophyta > Magnoliopsida > Poales > Poaceae > Lolium > Lolium perenne. The sequence goes on from NC_067249.2 coordinate 196,131,858, forward strand.
CAATACTTGTTCTACTGTTTTCTGCAAACAATCATCTTCCACACAATACGGTTAATCCTTTGTTACAGCAAGCCGGTGAGATTGACAACCTCACTGTTTCGTTGGGGCAAAGTACTTTGGTTGTGTTGTGCAGGTTCCACGTTGGCGCCGGAATCCCTGGTGTTGCGCCGCACTACATCCCGCCGCCATCAACCTTCAACGTGCTTCTTGGCTCCTACTGGTTCGATAACCTTGGTTTCATACTGAGGGAAACTTGCCGCTGTACGCATCATACCTTCCTCTTGGGGTTCCCAACGGACGCGTGTTGAACGCGTATCAGCAAGCGCCTAACCACATCCCAGATCTCCTCCTCAGTGAACGCTAACTCAAGCTCGGAGAGGTCCTCTGAGTGGGTGCCCAGAAAATCCAAGTCCAACGAGTGTAGACGGTCCACCGATGTGCCAAGCAGGCCCTCAAAGTGTGTAAAGGTCGCTTCAGCCATGGCCGCATGGTCAGAGACAACCGCGCCATCCACCTGCATGGCCCTCAATGGAATACCATAAAACCTATTTGGATGCGCATGGTATTCGTTTGCAGAATCAAACGACCAATGGAATTCTAAAGCCTGTTTGGATGCGCATTGTGTGGAATTGAATGTTTTTTAAACTTTGAACAATATAAACATTTGTAATATGAATGAAATATACACATATATATTAGAATGATATTTATTTTTTACATAATAACATATCAAAAGACCCGAGCGTCGACGGGTGGCCCGGCGGCGGGTGGCGGCGGGCGGTGGCAGGTGGCGGGTGGCCCAGCGGTGGTGGGTGGCGGCGGGCGATGGCGGTGGGCGGAGGCGGGCGGCGGCGAGCGGTGGTGGGTGGCGGCGGCGGCAACGGTGGGCGGCGGGTGGCCCAACGGTGGCGGGCGATGGTGGGTGGCGACGGCGGCGGCGGTGGGCGGCGGCGATGAGCGGTGGTGGGTGGCGGCGGGTGGCGGATGGCCCAGCGGCGGCGGACGGTGGCGGTGGGCGGCGGCGGGTGGCCGAGCCAATTCCGAGCCAATTCAGAGGTTGGCGGGGCAGAAAATTACACTAGCAGGGCTGGACCTCGGAATTGGCCTCCGAATTCCACGGCCCAATTCCAAGCGCAACCAAACAGCCGAATTGGCCTTTTTGAACCTCAATTCCAATTCCGAGCCTCAATTCCGTGCAACCAAACACTGCCTAATAGAATTATTCTACAGTATCGCCCATGGACCGTGGTCCGCAGGACTCTCAGAACTGAATTTAGCTGCGACCCATTTCAAAAACACAAATTATGTGCGTTTTATTCTATTTCGATTAAGTCGTCGATACAAAAATTAGTGATTTTTAGCATGTGTCCGTTTGGATCGGAGTTTGCCAAGCAGCCCAACACATTCCTTTTAAATAAAAGTTTTTATCGATACAAATAACTTACATAGTGATGAAATTAAATAAAACAGATTAGACATCAAACTCTAGCTAACTAGGACATCCGCTGCCATGACCGCCTACTCCTCCTAGTTGTCTACCAGGCCGACAAAGACCGGAGACACCCAAGCCAATGGCCGGCCAGTACAGAGCCAGCTGTGGCGCCGACACCAACGATGTTGGTGCGGGATGAGGTGGTGGCGGCAGCGTAGGCGCAGGAGGAGGAGGAGGTGGCGGCACATGCCTAGGTACGCCTAGGCGTGATTGGAGGAGTCATCGGCCTCCCTTGAACCAGCGCACACTCCTTTAGTTGGATGGTGAGGTCGTCCCACTAGGCGAGTTGGTCATGTTTGCGCGTGGAAGACAAGGCGGCGCCAATAACGCGGCGCGGAAAGTTGCAGCACCGTCGGCCACTACTATGGCGCGCAGAAGGCGAAGCGGGCACAGTCACTAGCAGGCGGGGCCGCCGGAGAATACCGTGGACAAGTGCGCTCGCCATGCCGTGTCCACGCTGACGCATTTCGAGCCTAAATTTTGGCCGCGAGTAAGCCAACACTAGTTAGTTCGTATCTAGTCGTTGGTCTGAGGTTTTTCCTATTTCTTGTCCGCACGGACACAAAAGGGCATTTTATGCCCGTTTGTGTCAAGCGGTTGGAGATGCCCTTATGAGGCGGTAGTAATTCACGAAGATTGATTTATTTTCTGCGAAAAATCTAGCGATTTATTAATAATCATCGATAGCATAGCAGTACAAATAGACCTAAAAGTAATAAAAAATTACAAGTAGGTCTTTGTACCAAGGCGCCCCACTGTCCTCGCCCCTTTATCACCGGAGCGGCAACCGTCAACCGTCGTCAAAGATGACAACAGTAGATCAAAAGAGACTGACCTGAAACTACACCAATGAATACGAAAACCGACCAAATCCCAGGAGATCCACCGCGCACACGACTCCACATGTCCTCTGCCGATGCAAGACACGCCACCGGAGCGAGGATAGGGTGTCGAGAACCTTATTCTGACTTCAGAAGGTAGCCGCCACCTCATCATCCCGAAAAAGACACTGAAACAATCAAACAAAGAACGAAAACCTCACGCTAGTAAGAGGCACTGGTCCGCCACACCTCCAAGGATCCAAGGCCACTGGAGGCAGAGCTGACCGGCGGCGTCACCTGTGAGAGGACGGAACCCTAGATGGGTTTTGATGGACGTCTCCCGATCGACTCCTTCTGAGTCCCGTACGGTACCGGTTGGAATTTTTTTTTCTTTTTTTTTTTCTTCTTCTTGAGATCAGTTTTGATTCGATTGTTTGGATAGCACTGAAAGTTGAAAACACTATAATTACGTCTAGGTTCCATTGTGAGTTTACTTTAGTTCAACGTTTTGATTGGTTAGCCGCATCTGGCTATGAGTCAAATCGTACAGGTTTGCCGATTTTAGCGGTGTTTAGTGCCGTATTTTTGTTGATGTTTGCATTTCCTTCTCCATAGTTTATTTGCAGAACTACTAAAGTGGAACTCCGTTTTCATTTAGGTAGTTGCTTACACTGAGATTGCAACATTTCTGCGGTACATGTCCATCAAGGTGAAAGGACGCAGCCACTGTTCCCCATTTCGGGATGATGTGCTATGTAGGCGCCGACCCCGGTACGTGTCAAAAGAGCAGGCGCTGTGCTGACTACTTATAACTTTGCCGCTCACAAACACACAAGCAAACAAGACAGCACGTAGAAAGAACAAAGTTCCTTTTTTTTTTTTGAGAAACAAGAACAAAGTTCCTGCACCCACAAGACTACAAGAGCAGTCTGACGCCAAGCGAGGCAGGCCCTTTAGGTGGGCCAGATAAGTGGCCCACGGAGGGACAATGGCTCTTGTTTCGTATGGACTCAGAATGTAATTTGGGGAGATGGTAATTATGTACTCTGTCTGGACAATATGGCCTCTGGCTAATATGGTTGGCACCGTGGCACGGCTGAAGGGGGAACAATGGTTAGCAGCATTTGTATAGTCCACTATTAGTTAAAATCTACGGGTTGGCAGTTTTAGCAATGTTTACTGCTTTTTTGTTGTTGTTGTTGCAACGGATTTATGTCTCATTTCTTTGTCAAGAGTTTATTTGGAGGACTACTGAAAATGGAACTTGATTTTTTCATTTTGGTACTAGTTAGTTACACAAACATTGCGACGTTTCTGCTTTACACGCCCATCAAGGTGAAAGGATGCAGCCATCGTTCCCCATTTCGAGTGATGTGCTAGGTGCCGAACCCTAGTAAAAAGAGGCGCTCTGCTGCCCAATTTTGCCGCTGGCAAACACACAAACACAGAATAAATCTGAATGTTTTGTGTTCCTTGTTGTATCCAGGAGGATGTATTATCTGAGTGTTGTGTTAATGAGTGAATGAGCCTTTGAACTTCTAAACAGAAGAACAATCATCAGCACTACGTGACAAGTTCCCTACAAGTTCATCTAGACCCACCGAAGCTCTCTTCATCCAAGCCAAAAACAAAGGATAGGAGAAAAACAATGGAGTATATTCACTGAACAACCATGTTTTTTACGAGAGCATACTGAACGACCATGTTTGGCAAACGAAGTGGCACGTGGGCAAAAATTATCATAAGAAATTGCACATAACCACAAAACACAATCTCTCTGACCGTATGTTCGAAGGTTAGAATGAGATGTTCCCAGCGCCTGTGAAAGAGCTTATTTCATGTACTTTTAAAATCCAGTAACAATGTACAAATGCATCATCCCGTTGGTCGAGTCCAACGGCCAAATGCACAAAAGCGTCTGTAACACAGACTAACTGCACAACACACTCATTTCACCCCTGCTTTGTTCAGCAGACTTATTCTCTGTACATTTCTGTTGCCCCAATCCAAAAGACGAAAACCAGCTCCATGATCAAAAAAGCAACTGCCAGCTGCAGCTGAAATGCTTGCGGGTATGGGAGTCATGAAACACCTGGCAGGCTCTTCCGGTGGATGCTCATGAACTTGGCAATAAATTCTGCACAAGAGAAGGCAACAATTAACTTTTGGGGTTATCTGTAGTCTATAGATCCAATGGACAATCGACTCGCCGAAATACAACGGCAGGCCATGGTTTTGGGCTGTTTTAGATTAGAAGATAACATCTGACGAAGACGATGCAGATGGTGGGGGCAAAGGAGTGGCAAAATACCTTCCAGTTTCAGCAGTGCACTTGCACCAGCCGGCAACCTCTTGTCCTGAAATCATTATTTCCGTACATGGTTATCATGGCTCACTGGGGAAGTGCATGCAAACCAGAAATATGGTAGATCAAACTCACATAGTAGCCATGCCAATAATAAACTTCCCTCTTTATGGTAGCATGAATTCCCTTCAGGAACAGCTCTACCATTTTCTGCAGGGTAAAAAATCAAAGAATGGAGTTTAATTGTACGGTTATGTCCTTAAGGTTAAATCTGTATCTCATCAATATTTCCATTTTTTTTGCATAAATTACCTGGAGAATAAGTTTAGGGGGTACGAATTCAACCAAGAGCTTTTGGAGCTTGCCTCGTACCAAAAACAACCTACATGATGTGTTTATCTGTTATACAAATAGAGCTGTGAATGTAATCACATAGGTCAATATCATTTTTCCTGTGTTAGGCAGCATTGATTCACTCAATGAGATCAAAAGCTGCTGCAATTTATAAAGTGAACAACTGGAGGTCAAAAAAGTATAGAGATCACAGTTTCACAATAAATGAGAAGTCGGTAAGGACAATGAAAAACATTCATGTCTTCTGGCTCCAAATGCCTGACCTTTTTGGAGAAGGGTCATCTAAAATATCTGCTGCAAGTTCCTGAAGAACATTCTCCCATCCTAGTGGTATAGCTTGTCCATCAATGAAGGGGTAACTGGTAAATGGAAGGGAGATAAAAATATATAGCAGATATTAGAACCATAATGCATATAAATCCAAAGGAAACGAGAACATTTCATAACAAGTACTGAGACAATACTTGTTGCTTTTGCATGCCTCCAGAGCCAATATCGCCTCCCTCATGTTCTGCCTAGATTGAGTTGCAATGGTAGCAGCAAAACTTGCATGAAGATCAAAATTCTCTCTTTTTGATATGTAAGTAAGAATCTCCACAATCTGGATTTTTTTATTTGTCAGTCGGTGGTTGTAACTAATGAATTTGAGTATAATGTACAAAAGAAAAGGAAGTTTGTCCCTTTTCATGTTATGAACTTGTCCTGCTAATGTTGAGCTGAAAGTACAATTTTAGTTGTTCTCGGAAGAAAGAAAAATACAAATACAGTGTTAATGATGTTGAATGCCATATTCGTGCTTTTGAATTTGGAACTAAGCTAGTCGATACTTGTCCTATAATCGCTGGAAGTCTGTGAAATTACACGTATACATCACATACTTGTTCTGCAATCTGCATACTCATTCAAACCCCAATGAAAATGAAAACAATAAAATAAAATTGGAAGATAGCTCACCTCACGTGCATTGGGCATATCAATGCTAATAATCTTGGAACGGCTGATAATGGAATCAAGAAGATTGGGCTCATCTTTGCAAGTCATTATTATCTTGCATGCATCAGAGGAGGAGTCAATTATCCATTTTATCAAACGTTGATTATTCTCACTAACTTTGTCAACATCATAGAGAACAATTACTGGAATCAACAAAAAAAAAATCATGTTAGGGAGATCCCAACAGAAACAGGATTTCAAAAAACAACAAATCAAAGGATGTAAGTATACCTTTGAAGTTCTTTCTCGGAGCTATCGCCGCGGTTTTATGCTTATTTGGTATTTCATTCGCCAGAGCTGTCAAAGCATATCTAGCATTCTTGGATTGATACCTCATATCGAGTTCGACATGGTGATCACTTGATGATAACGGGACAAGGATGGGCACAGATGCAGACCCCTGCCAAACACAGGGAAACAAGTGCTGGCTTAAAATTCCTATAACATAAGTGGTGTTTTTTTAAATATTTATAATGATGAAAACATTTTTCCCATCAACCAATGGATGTAACATATTATTAAGTTAATAAAAAGCAAGTGCAAAATGGTATGCAATGAGTACGTGTTTAGACAAATTCATGTTTCTACCCGGCTCCAACTCAAAAGTTGTTGTGACAGAAATGATGGTTCGAAATTTTATTTTTCTAACTACAGCGAAGAAAACAAATAACTAACCCTCCACAGTAGTAGTGTTATATAAGGTTACCGTTTTACCAATAAGTTATCTGTGAAGCAATTAGATTTTGGCCGAATAGTTGCAGTGGTCCTGGTAAATTATTTACTATCCTTCTGCTAAAATGATGAGCTAGCAACCCACAAGGAACTAAGGCCCAGTTCTTTTAGAGCTTCTAGATGGCTTAGGGGTGAGGAACAGCCTAAGCCCAAAAGAACTGGATTTTAAGCCGTAGTGGGGGGCAGCCGGCTTTGGCCATTTGTGTGTAGTGGGGAAAAGCTGGGGTACCCCAGCTTCCCGCAGCTTCCCGCACTCCAGCGAAACGTTTTCCCCTCATGCCCCCGTAGTAGGTAGACTCCAATCGTACTTCTTCTGGCGATAGAAAAAGGAACGCGGCCTGCAGCCGACGCCCCGACCGCCGCCGCCCGCCCGCCACCCCGGCCGCCGCCAGCCGCCCGCTCGCCTCCCGTCCACCGTCGCCTGCCGCCCCATCTCAGGCCGCGTCCCCCGCCGCCTGCTGCACCATCGAGCGGAGCTCGAGCTCGGCAGCCCCATGCCTTTCCTTGCCCTGCATCCATTCCATGCCAGCCAGATCGAGCAGAGCTACCGGCCCTGCCGTGGAGCACCTCGTCCTCCCGTGATGCTAAGGCCGGGACCTGCCGCGCGTGTGCATCTCCGACCTGATTGCAGCCACGAACTGAATCATTGTTGATTCTGTGATTCAGTTTGTTGTTGTCCAGCTACACGAGATCTATTATCCATCCAAGAGTATTTTAGAATTTTCGCCATACCACTCACGGAATAAGCTGAGAAGGCACCAGCCGAAAAGAACTGGACAGAGTTTTGCGTGGAGCTTTTTTTCACGGCCGTTTATTTTGGCAGCTCAAGGTGGAGCAGTTTCTGCACAAGCTGAAGCTAAAAAGAACTGGGCCTAAGTAAAGCTACCTCTTTTTCCTTAACCAAAAACAGAAACTGTTTCCGTTGCTTTTTACCGAGTAGTATGATTACTTTATGCAAACTACAGGTTGCAATCCGCATGAATGCTGCATCAAAATGAATTCAAGTTGAGGGATATTAAGGCATTAAGGCAATCACAAATGGGAATAGCTTACCGGGCCAGTGCAACTCTTCAAATCGTGAGATACCTGGAAAAGCAACAAGAAGTACTTAATGCGATATGTAATGGGTAGTAACATGGCTTTCAATTTTCACTGCACAAGTTTGTACATTTAGAGACGAATCGCCGAAGATCTCTGTGAGTATGGCTCTGCACAACGACCTCTTTCCTGATCCCGGAGGCCCTTTGAGAATAATATGAGGGCAAAAATCAGGGGAAACCTGCCACAACAGAAAACCAGCATTCAGAAGACTAGAGAACTAAGTTTGAGCTACTGGAACAATCATGTATAGAACAGCATAGCCATGCAACTGCCAAGAAGATCCATACAGATTAGCATTTTACAACTAATTTAACTGCAAGGTTGAATGGAGTAACATTTATTGAAGTCTTGATGAAATTTTTGCAAGGTACTTTGTTTGAGAAGTTAACCAAGATAATTCTTGTTTAATTACAAGGTTGCGGCAAGAATAAGAAATCTATGATCAATAAAACTCGTGTAGTCAGGAAAGAGGTCGAAGGTGTTACCAATTGTTTAAGCTGTTGAATTTGCTCCCTGTGACAAGTAAATCCACTCAAAGTTCGTGGACGGTATTTATCCGCCCAGAAAAGTCTTATCTTCTCTACGACGATTGCCTTTTGAATGAAAGTTGATTCGGATTCATCAACTGCTTTGCTGTTCGGTGATCTTGGTTTACGGCATAACTTTCCAGTCATACAGGGAAGCCAAGCATCATTTTGCGCCTTCTGCATGTTGGAGGTGAATTTCATGACACCTCCAACTAGTTTCCCAGTGAAATCACTGAACTTTCCACTGTCCCCACTAAATCTGTCAGCATGGCTACTCAAAGTGGTGGTGCGGCTAATTTGGGAATGCCGACCAGTAGCATAGCTGGTGTTTGTAGTTTTTCGTGAAAGACCAGTCCGGACTGAAACAAACTGTGACGTCCTGACCAAATTACTGCTATTTGACTGAGTAACAGCACCGTCATTATCAGCATCAACATGTGAATCAGAGGTAAATGATTCGTCGATATTATTATGCTTTACGGATGTTTTCTCAAGAGGAGCCCTACAATCACGGGAAAAGAAGATGTCACTTGTAGACTCTGTGCTTGTACATATATACTCATTTTTCCTAGAATTCGGCGAATTGCCATTGGTGATCAATTTATTGATCTCTTGTGAATAGTTTTCTGTATGTGAATCTGCTTTCATAAAATCAGTTGAGTCTCTTTCTGCCTGTTTTGAGACAGGGGTGCCATGGAAAGCAGGAACTCTAGAAGGATGTTCCTTCTCTTGTGCTCGTAGTTTCGGTGTAGAAATTGACCGACGGGAAATCTTCTCCTTGATTGATGAACGGCTAAATCTATCCATAGAAGACCGAACTTTGGGGGGCGTTCGGTTGCTCTTCTTGCGTGATTCACTTTTTCCACCAGCGTATGGGGAAGTTTGGTGCCTTTGTTCTGTGAGCCTGGGAGGAGTACGGTTGTTTCTCATATTTGAAGTTTTCTCATCAGGATGCTCTTTTCCACGGTTTGGGGATGTGTTTTGCCTTCTAGCACCAACTTGGGGATTCCGACCAGGATCTTTAGTGAACCGAGTCCTCTGTGATTTCAATATTGCATCATTCCAAGGGCTTTCATGCCACTCAGTTTCTGTGTCTGAAGGTTCATAGCCACTTCTATGCTGTGTGGAAGCATCGTTGCGAGACTGCCGATTGTGCATTGGGTTGCTCTGTGCTGCTAGCATGCTTGATCACTCAAATTTAAGTTTCTGTGGTCAAGAAAAATTGCATTATTGTGATAAACAAAATAAATCACTAGAACATTTGTTGAGTTACTGAGAAGGACCAAGATTAATTATGGCCTAGCCTGAAGTTCAAACAAATCGAAATTAACTTCTGGCTCATCTTCTATTGCATGAGAATATAGCAATTATGCAACTAAAACAATGATTAGTCATTCTGCTAAATAACTTCGCTTGGCAGCAATCTAGCACAACTTGTACAAGACAACATTAGAATGATAACCAAAAATGTTTTGCAGGTGCAAAGCAAACTCTCTACCATTGTTCCATTCAGATTCAGTAGACCACAGCCAGTTCATTAGTATGACTATATGGACTCCACGTGTTGTTGGTTGTAGTTTTATTGAGGCAATGCCTGCAGTTTCTATTCGGTTGTTGGTTGTTTGCTATGTTGTTTTACAGACTCCAATTTCATAATGAAATAAAAATTCCACATGTTTATTCTCCCATTTGCTTTTTCATGTCATCCATGAACTATTGCACTACTAAATTGCAACAATTGATTTTATTTATACGAAAGATCAAAGAAACTGTATGAGGTCAGAGAAAATCGCATTAGTTGCAATTTTCAAGCAAATTAAATGTGTAGCACGAATTATGAAATAATTAACTAAACGGATCCAAGATAAATCGGTAAAATTATTACCTGAAGGACCTAGAGCAGTATGGTCTTCTTGCAACATCAACAGTTAGAGGCTCAAAGGGAGGAGAAGAGTAAGAGTTATAAAGAGACATATAAGTGGAAAGGGCAATAAATACATATTTTGCTTGGCTGTCTTGTCATTCTTGTCCTCTTCTTCCAGTCCAACAAGGAGAGAAGAAACCAAAGCAGAAAAGAGAAAGCAGCCACACTTCTCCATTTCCAAGGCTGCGAGTTCTAAGAACAATCATCTATTCCTAGGAACACTAAAAATATACCTAAAGGGAGCCAAGATTTGTAGGACCCAACCACTATATAATATTGTATTATGACTCAGATAATGCTGATTATGATCCCTACTGGCTACTGAAATAACTATATTGCTGGATACACAATACATGTATACAGCACAGCAAAATAATACTCCGTACGTCGGATTCAAAGAACATTACCACAGGACAAAAGTTGTTGCTTTGCAAGCTTAGCTACAAGGATCAGAAACAAATGGGCTAAGAGCCAGTTAATTAACAGATAGGACAGAAAAAACAAACATGCGACAAGCTTCATAAATTTACTGAGCACGCAAAACTCGATACATAAACATCAGTACTCAGTACTCACTTTTTTAAGAAAACAGAGAAGAATGAGACCACTTAATTAAATTTGAATTAACCGAGCACAAGTAACTGAAACTTATTCATTGAAACGCCATTTGAAACGAATGATGTTATTTATGAGCAACATACAGATCAATCCAACATTCTAAACTAGTGTATCCAAATATTCATTCACTGTGATATACTTTACACTAGGATACAGTTGAGTTCCTTCAGTTCTCGAGTCAATTTCAAAATGTGTGTGGTCACCCTTAACAAAAGCTGAATAGATAAATATCAAATCCATTTTCAAGGGAAACGGTGCATCTGCAGATGAAAAATAGATAATGAGATACATGACAAATGCAATATGAGAACCAGAAAAGGCTTATTAACATTTTGTTTCCTATTTCATCAACTCCATTCTATTCACAAAGTACTTCTAGCATAGAAGCATAGTTCCACTTACTGGTGCATATGTATTTGCAACTTCATGTGACGGTTCGGAATAACACAAGGTTGTCGCAGATTTATCTAAATTTGGATGTATGTAGACACTATTCAGTGTATAGATACATCCGAATTCAGACAAATCTCCAACATCCTTTTCAGGACAGAGGGAGTATAAGAATCTCATATCGGGAAAGAATCGATTAGATCAAAAGTTGTAACCATGGTTCTGTTTTCTAATCTAACTAAAAGAACGAAGCTGTATCCTTCCATTTACAGCCCATGATATCAAGAAAGTGCACCAGAACCTTCCTCAAAGTTGGATTTGATTACACCTGGTACTAGGCTGGTGGTTACTAAAACAGGAAATGACAACCTAATATGGGACAAACAACCCTAGTCCCTGGCAGCAGCGCACATACAAAAGAAACTGAAACAATTGTACTAATAAATCATCAAAACCATTAATCCAGAGCACTTTTAACTTACCATGGATGTTTTTAAGCAGTTGCTCTTCTGTTATATGTATCTTCTTTAGGTGTTTGTTGATTTTTGTCTCCCAGAGGCCAACCAATTCATTCAGTGAGTAGACATTTCCCGGAGGTCTCAGATACATAGACTTATTCATTGTTCTCGGGTCGTCTATGGTACACACTGTAAATTTAGCTACATCACTCTCTTCAACAAAGATACCTGCAGAGACAAGTTTCTTCCTTGAGGGAAAAAACAAGAAAATGGGAGAATTTTTTCACTTTTTAGGTACCAAACAGCAGACTAAAGAGAAGTAATATTACCAGACCTTTAGTATTTCCTCCACCAAATATCATAACTTCATCTCTTGGAGGAGCATGTAGACCCGGCTGCACCAGTGAAGGAAGCAAATAGCGCATGAGGAAGTTGCAGTACACGTATGTGTGAGGAATATCTTCACTCTCAATTAAACGACGGATTTCAGCTTTCTTCTCATAGAAACCATGGTCCATGTCACAAATTTGTATCTTTGTGTGATCAACTCCAAATTCTGCCGGGATAAATCTCTGCATGAATTCACCGCAAGGTCAGAAGCTATGCTTCACATTTTGTTTCGTAATACAACATGTGATCACTCAAATGCTTTGATGAATATATTACATTTTTTGCGGGGAAACTTCCAAACTGATTGTCTTTCAAAACCAAATTGTGAAGGAAAGTCTCAGACGGCTAAAATAAAGGACGGAAATTATTTTAAAATATGTTTGGTTAGGATACATTTTTCACTGTGCACTGCAGTGCAACCATTCTGACCTGTTTTGGTTGTGTCTGTGCATATGATGGGGGCCTTTGCAGATTTTTCAAGAAAAATTTAGTCCAATCCCCCTCTACCTCCATTCAACGCCTATTATGCCATTTCTGCTGAGTCCATGCTGTTGGTTAATCTAACAGTTTAGCAGATCGAGTCAAAACAGAACGAAAGAAAAGGGAATGGGCCATGAACCAACCTTTGTACCCCTCACCCGTACGTAACAAAACGCCCTGATAGGGGGCGCCCGAACCACCTAATGGTTCTGGCGCCTGCTGCATGCGCATATTAAAAGGGGGTAGTCAAGCAGTTAGCAACCTACCTGTTAGTTCTAAGCTCAGCCACTCCCCTAAATCTCCTAAGATCTGCACCGATCGCAGTCCGCGCACAAGCAACGGGAAGGCTGGAACATCAACATATTGTCCCAGGACAGTGCAGGTAAAGGCCGGTGGGCATCCACACCATCACCAGATCGACTACTTTGTCTACTTCGAACGGCTCAAACCTGCCTCAAGCAGGTAACGATGGCATCATCAGCACTATGTAATGATCAATTACCTCTCTATGTTTACGATAATTGGGTGTTCTAGATTTCTACCATGCATGATCTTGTGATACTTATTTTTCTTATCCCTTAAGTCAAGAAGATTGTAAGAAAATATAGACATGATGTAACTATTTTTTACATGACGTAGAAAAATACGGCATAAATACGCAAATTTTTGTACACATTTTGGCCTACATTTTGCCTAAACCTGCAACAAGTATTTAGGGCCTGAGGGAGTAGTTTTTACATTGGTGTGACTCATGCATTGTGTTTTTTATGTCAATTTTTCCAGTTGTGAGTCAATATGAACGTAATTATTTGTATTCAAAAATAAATTCTAAATGTAGCAACCTAGGGGTGTAAAATAACATATTATGCACCATGGGTACTGAATAGCATGTCCGGTTCACAAGGCATTGAATGATAGGCAAGATTTCCACACTCAGCTAGGAACTATGCAGAAAAATGTGTATACTATGCAGAAAATGGTATACTATGCAGAAAAATATGTTGACAACATTAAAGAAAAATACGCAAAAACGATTAAGAAAGGAGCAGTAAGAGCCACGGGTATCCTCCAACTTATTCATACTAACATATCTAGGCCCCTTAATGTCAAGTCTGTAGATGGTTTTGATTTATTCATCGACTTTAGAACCGACTTTTCCTGATATGGGTATAATTAGCCTCTACGTGAAAAATTGAAAGCTTTGGAAAAATTCAAATTGTTCAAACCCGAAGTTGGGGACCAACTGAACGCAAAAATAAAACAGTCTGATCACAGAGATTATGGTAGGCATGCTCCTTGCAGGCAATTCCAAGACCTTTTGCTAAGTTTTTAGCTTAGAATGGAATTGTTGCCCAGTTTTCAATGCCTATTAAACCTTAGCAAAATGGTGGCTGGGTATCGAAACCGCACCCTTGCAGATATGGTGTGAAGTGTGTTGCAAGTTTACCTGTAATCCTATGGATGTAAGCTTTTAAAACAGCTGCACATTATAAATCTCGCTCCAACTAAGTCATCACCAAACACACCTTACGAGATGTGGATGGGAAAGAAGCCGAGTTTGAATTATTTACGTGTGTGGGGTTGTCCTGTTGAGGCTTGAGTTTTCAATCCACAGAAATTAGATCCAAAAACAGTTAGTTGTTTCTTCATTGGATACCCTCATATGGGAAATGGATATCACTGTTGTTCAAGTCACACCACCAAATTTGTCGAGACCCGGCAAGCGGTATTTTTTGAGGATAATGAAATCAACGAAATACAGAATATCGATCTTGAGGAGAAGCAGATGTGTGCTCCATCCCCAACTATCCAAGAGATCGTTCTGGGAGAGTAACAACTCATGTTGGCCCTGAATCTTACAGATTAAGTCCTCAACCTAATGGTGATCCTAAAACTAATGATAATGAAAATTCAGAAACTAAAGAGGACCCCCGATTAGATAATCAAGATGATCCACGAAATAGTGATGTTCCTTCACCACCTCCTATCGTGAGAAGACCACCAAAGATGATTATATCACCTACATGAGTGGGGATGTAAATGATATAGAAAAGGTGGAGGATCCAACCTCATATAAAAAAGGCATTAAAAGTACAAATTCATCCAAATGGCCACATTTTTTACGAAGTCATGGAAGAGAAGCTAAAATGTATGGGCACAAGTGATGTTTGGGACTTTGTAAAAAATTCCCAATTGTGCTAAAACAATAGGCTGCAAATGCATACACAAAACCAAGTATGACTCCAAAGGGAAGGTTCAAGGCAAGGCTTGTGGCGACATCACACAGAGTGAAGGAATCGATTACAATGAAACCTTCTCTCATGTGTCATCCAAAGATTCCTTTAGGATCGGCATGGCTCTAGTAGGTCATTTTGACATAGGTTGCATCAAATCAATTTAAGACAACATTTCTAAATGAGATGTTTACATGACTAAGCCGAAAGGTTTTGTTATGGAAGGGTATGAACATTTGGCATGTCATCTGAAGAAATCCATCTATAGCTTGAATTAAGCTTCATACCACCTCAAGTTTGACAAGATTATTAGAACTTTTGGTTTTACGGAAATATGTTGTGGACAAGCGCATTTATATCAAGTTTAAGGGCAGTAGGTTCACAATCTTAGTCTTGTATATGGATGGCATATTGTTGGCCTGCTGCGATCATGTTGTCCCAAGATAGTATAGATGGAGACCGGAGCGCATCAGCACCACCAGATCGGCTACTTCGTCTACTTCGACTACGGCTCAACCCCGCCTCACACAGGCAACAATGGCATCATCAGAGTTACGTAATGATAAATTACCCCTCAGTGTTTATGATAATTGGGCGTTCTTGATTGCTACAATGCATGATCTCGTGTTACTTATGATGTCCTAAATCTAACACGTGCTACCAACTCTCAATAAATTGATTTGAAGGATTTTTTTTCCTTCACGCGATTGTGAGACTCAGATAGGAGAAGTACCACTAGATTAGTAGGTTAGCCCAACTAATTACATACGCATAAAATATTTCCCAAAATGAAAATACGAAATGGACATGCATTAGGCAGCTGGACTTGCGATTTTTACCTTAACGCACGCAGCTTCCTTTATAGCCCGAATCAGAGGCCTCTGCTCGAGCGCGTGCTTAGTCGGCACCGCGCAGATGACCACATCCACCTGCCGCACAGCCTCTAGCAAGCTCGGGTAATCTTCCAGAGCCCCCTGAATCACCGGAAGACACTGGCAAGTCGATCGAGCAGAACGGAGGACATGGCACAGGCGGATCACTCGAAATCACGGGGGCGTTTACCTTGAGGAGCATCGCGCCGGCGGCGGCGAGCGGCTTGAGGGGAGCGGAGTCGGGGAGGGCGAAGTGGTGGGGGCGGACGAGCGCGAAGGTGGGGTGGCCGAAGGCGATGCTCGCGCGCACGAGGCTGCCGCCGAGGCGGCCGGTGGCGCCGACCACCAGCACCCTGCTCCTGCTCGCCTCCTCGGACATCGCCGCCGCTCGACGAGCTGAAGGATGGGGGAAGAAACTGGGAGATGGGCCGTGGCCTTTCAGCCGCCGTTGGTTGGCTGACATGTAATCAGACGGCTTGAAACGGCTCGAGTGGGATTGACTTGATCAGATTTACTCTTTCCAAAGAGCATGGTCCAACAGTTAGTATAGAATTTACAATGTGCATTTTGTGCAGATACATGCTCCATTTTGGCAGTTAAATTTGCACACATCCTCTAGAATATGCAGCCACTTAATTTACTTTATACATTTGAAATCTTCCACATTGAAGCAATGCTTTAAATAGAGGAAATTGCACAAACCACTCACTATTGCTGTTTATATTGCACAAATCACTCACTTTTCATGTCTTTTGCAGAAAACACCAACTTTACATGTAGTTGGTTGCACAGAGGTCCAAATCAAGGATTAGAGTTGTTAACCGCAAATCTGACAGCCAGAGCCCCCACAGTGAGTGATGATGTGGCATCCACATGTCATCAACTATTCTTTTTTAAAACCTTAAAAATTATGAAAATTCCAATAAATGGAAAAATATAAACTAACAAATCTAGGAAAGTTTGAAATAATTTAAAATATTTATCACTTTTTGTGAGATATGGCCAAAACTTGGGTTCAAACTTTTCAAAAAGTTCTGAAAAATTTCTAGTATTTGAAACAATATGACATAAGTAATCTCGAAAAGTTTGACATAATTTAAAGCCATCAAGTACTTGCCATCTTGAACTTATCACCCCTCTAGCCATCATACTGCTCGATTTATATTGTTTCGTTTATTTGAAAATTTTCAAACTTTTAAAAATTCTTGAAAAAACTAGTTTATGATACTCGGGTGCCACATCATTACTGGCCGTGGATCCATCCGTCAGATTTGACGTTAACTAGCCTAATCTCAGATTTAGACCTCTGTGCAACCAACTACACGTAAAGTTGGTGTTTTCTGCAAAAGACATGAAGAGTGAGTAGTTTGTGCAACAGAGACAGCAAAAGTGAGTGGTTTGTGTAATTTCCTCGCTTTAAATAGCATGTTATAGTGTCCTAAGAGCATGTCTAACAGACCCCTTAAAACACCCAACTCCGTAAAATAACCGCCGAAATACGGGGTAGGGCTCTACCCGGCCATCTAGCAGACCCTGTAAATCAGCCCCGCGTCTCGAATTTTTACAGCTTTCGCGATTTGCCTCGCCGGAATCCGGCTAAATTCCGACGAGCTGCTGCCGGGACGGGGCGGTGCGGCCGGTAGCGAGGCGGCGCGAGCACGGCCGGGGACCGGCGGCGCGAGCACATCCGGGAGCAGGGCGGCACGAGCACGGCCGAGCGGGGCTGGCGAGCACGGCCGAAGCACGGCCGGGCGGGCCGGGAGCGCCGCCGTGCCGACGCGAGCACGGCCGGCGGCGCGAGCACGGCCGGGAGCGAGGCAGGGCTGAGCGAGCGCCGCCTAGGCCGGGGCAGCGGTCGGGAGCGGGCGGGCGAGGCCGGGGCCGGGGCGGGGCGAGGCGAGGGCGGCCGGGGGCAGCGCAGCCATGGCCGGGGCGGGGAGTGATACGTCTCCGACGTATCGATAATTTCTTATGTTCCATGCCACATTATTGATGATATCTACATGTTTTATGCATACTTTATGTCATATTTATGCATTTTCCGACACTAACCTATTAAAAAGATGCCGAATAGCCAGTTGCTATTTTCTCATTGCTTTTGGTTTCAGAAATCCTAGTAAGGAAATATTCTCGGAATTGGACGAAATCAACGCCCAGGGGCCTATTTTGCCACGAAGCTTCCAGAAGACCGAAGATGATACGAAGTGGGGCCACGAGGTGGCCAGACGCTAGGGCGGCGCGGCCCAGCCCTTGGCCGCGCCGGCCTAGTGTGTGGGCCCCTCGCGTCGCCCCCTGACCTGCCCTTTCGCCTACATATAGCCTTCGTCGCGAAACCCCCAGTACCGAGAGCCACGATACGGAAAACCTTCCAGAGACGCCGCCGCCGCCAATCCCATCTCGTGGATTCAGAGATCGCCTCCGGCACCCTGCCGGAGAGGGGATTCATCTCCCGGAGGACTCTACACCGCCATGGTCGCCTCCGGAGTGATGAGTGAGTAGTTCACCCCTGGACTATGGGTCCATAGCAGTAGCTAGATGGTTGTCTTCTCCTCATTATGCTTCATTGTCGGGTCTTGTGAGCTGCCTAACATGATCAAGATCATCTATCTGTAATGCTATATGTTGTGTTTGTTGGGATCCGATGGATAGAGAATAATATGTTATGTTGATTATCAATCTATCATTATGTGTTGTTTATGATCTTGCATGCTCTCCGTTATTAGTAGAGGCTCTGGCCAAGTTTTTACTCTTAACTCCAAGAGGGAGTATTTGTGCTCGATAGTGGGTTCATGCCTCCATTAAATGCAGGACGATGTAAATTTCTAAGGTTGTGGATGTGCTGTTGCCACTAGGGATAAAACATTGATGCTATGTCCGAGGATGTAGTTATTGATTACATTACGCACCATACTTAATGCAATTGTCTGTTGTTTGCAACTTAATACTGGAAGGGGTTCAGATGATAACCTGAAGGTGGACTTTTTAGGCATAGATGCATGCTGGATAGCGGTCTATGTACTTTGTCGTAATGCCCAATTAAATCTCACAATACTCATCATATCATGTATGTGCATTGTCATACCCTCTCTATTTGTCAATTGCCCAACTGTAATTTGTTCACCCAACATGCTATTTATCTTATGGGAGAGACACCACTAGTGAACTGTGGACCCCGGTCCATTCTTTTAATCGAATACAATCTACTGCAATACTTGTTCTACTGTTCTCTGCAAACAATCATCATCCACACTATACATCTAATCATTTGTTACAGCAAGCCGGTGAGATTGACAACCTCACTGTTTCGTTGGGGCAAAGTGTAGGATAACGTTGCATAGAAAACAAAAAATTTCCTACTGCGAACACGCAATCCAAGCCAAGATGCAATCTAGAAGACGGTAGCAACGAGGGGTTTATCGAGTCTCACCCTTGAAGAGATTCCAAAGCCTACAAGAGGAGGCTCTTGTTGCTGCGGTAGACGTTCACTTGCCGCTTGCAAAAGCGCGTAGAAGATCTTGATCACGATCCCTCCGGCGCCACGAACGGGCAGCACCTCCGTACTCGGTCACACGTTCGGTTGTTGATGAAGACGACGTCCACCTCCCGTTCCAGCGGGCAGCGGAAGTAGTAGCTCCTCTTGAATCCGACAGCACGATGGCGTGGTGTCGGTGGTGGTGGAGAACTCCGGCGGAGCTTCGCTAAAGCACACGGGAGCTATGGAGGAGAGGGGGCGGCTAGGGTTTGGGAGGGGGTGGCCGGCCACTTGAGGGGTGCGGCCAGCTTGTGGTCTTCAGGTGGCCGGCCCCCTCCCCTTGTCCCTCATTATATAGGTGGAAGCCCCAAGGGTTGGACTACAAGTCTCCGAATAAGACCCGAACCCAAAACCTTCCATATGATAGGGAAACCTACCCAAGGTGGGAATCCCACTTGGGGTGGGATTCCCCCCTTCCATATGGGGGGGTGGCCGGCCCCCATAGGGGGAGTCCACTTGGGACTCCTCCCCCACTAGGGTTGGCCGGCCATGGAGGTGGAGTCCCACCCGGACTCCACCATCCATGGTGGTTTGTTCCCGACTTTTCTAGAAACATCCAAAGAAACATCCCCAACAATTTAATTAACAAAAAAATAAATCCAATATATTAAAATTATTATACGGACCATTCCGGAACTCCTCGTGATGTCCGGGATCTCATCCGGGACTCCGAACAAATATTCGAACTCCATTCCATATTCAAGTTCTACCATTTCAACATCCAACTTTAAGTGTGTCACCCTACGGTTCGCGAACTATGCGGACATGGTTGAGTACTCACTCCGACCAATAACCAATAGCGGGATCTGTAGATCCATAATGGCTCCCACATATTCAACGATGACTTTAGTGATCGAATGAACCATTCACATACAATACCAATTCCCTTTGTCACGCGATATTTTACTTGTCCGAGGTTTGATCTTCGGTATCACTCTATACCTTGTTCAACCTCGTCTCCTGACAAGTACTCTTTACTCGTACCGTGGTATGTGGTCTCTTATGAACTTATTCATATGCTTGCAAGACATTAGACGACATTCCACCGAGAGGGCCCAGAGTATATCTATCCGTCATCGGGATGGACAAATCCCACTGTTGATCCATATGCCTCAACTCATACTTTCCGAATACTTAATCCCACCTTTATAACCACCCATTTACGCAGTGGCGTTTGGTGTAATCAAAGTACCTTTCCGGTATAAGTGATTTACATGATCTCATGGTCATAAGGACTAGGTAACTATGTATCGAAAGCTTATAGCAAATAACTTAATGACGAGATCTTATGCTACGCTTAATTGGGTGTGTCCATTACATCATTCATATAATGATATAACCTCGTTATTAATAACATCCAATGTTCATGATTATGAAACTAATCATTCATTAATCAACAAGCTAGTTTAAGAGGCATACTAGGGACTTCTTGTTGTCTACATATCACACATGTACTAATGTTTCGGTTAATACAATTATAGCATGATATATAAACATTTATCATAAACATAAAGATATAAATAATAACCACTTTATTATTGCCTCTAGGGCATATCTCCTTCAGTCTCCCACTTGCACTAGAGTCAATAATCTAGATTACATTGTAATATACCTAACACCCATGGCATTCTGGTGTTGGTCATGTTTTGCCCTAGGGAGAGCTTTAGTCAACGGATCCGCTACATTCGGATCGGTGTGTACTTTGCAAATCTTTACTTCTCCATCTTCGATGTACTCGCGAATCGAGTGGTAACGCAGCTTGATATGCTTCAGCCTCTTGTGTGACCTTGGCTCTTGTGCATTGGCGATGGCACCCATGTTATCACAAAGAAATGATTAATGGGTCCAATGCACTAGGAACCACACCGAGCTCTATAATGAACCTCTTCATCCATACCGCTTCGATGAAGCCTCCTGGCCGCTATGTACTCGATTCTCGTTGAAGACTTCACCACCGTGCACCGCTTCGAGCTTGCCCACTACTGCAAGACCATTCAATATAAACACGTACCTGCATTGTGACTTAGAGTCATCAGGATCAGTGTTCCAACTTGCATCGGTGTAACCACTTACAACGAGCTCTTGGTCACCTCCATAACAAAGAAACATATACTTAGTTCTTTTCAAGTACTTCAGGATATTCTTGACCGCTGTCCAGTGTTCCATTCCTGGATCACTTTGATATCTGCTAGTCAAACTAACAGCATGTGCTATATCCGGTCTAGTACATAGCATAGCATACATGATAGATCCTACTGCCGAGGCATAGGGGATATTACTCATCCTTTCTCTTTCTTCTGCCGTAGCCGGTCCTTGAGTCTTACTCAAGACCTTGCCTGGTAACATAGGTAAGAACCCTTTCTTACTTTCGTCCATTCTAAACTTCTTTAGAATCTTGTCCAGATATGTACTCTGTGATAGCCCTATTAGGTGTCTTGATCTATCTCTATAAATCTTGATGCCTAATATATACGATGCTTCACCAAGGTCTTTCATTGAAAAACTATTATTCAAATAACCTTTAACACTGCTTAATAGTTCTATATCATTCCCGATCAATAATATGTCATCTACATATAATATCAGGAATGCTACGTAGCTCCCACTCACTTTCTTGTAAATACATGCCTCTCCATGACACTGTATAAACCCGAAGTCTTTGATCACCTTATCAAAGCGTCGGTTCCAACTTCTTGATGCTTGCTTCAGTCCATAGATTGAACGCTGAAGTTTGCATACTTTGTCAGCATTTTTAGGATCGACAAAACCTTTGGGTTGTACCATATACAACTCTTCCTCAATGTCACCATTAAGGAACGTCGTTTTGACATCCATCTGCCAAATCTCATAATCGAAAAATGCAGCTATTGCTAACAAAATCCTCACAGATTTTAGCTTCGCTACAGGTGAGAAAGTCTCATCGTAGTCAACTCCTTGAATTTGTCGGAAACCCTTTGCGACAAGTCGAGCTTTATAGACAGTAATATTACCATCAGCATCTGTTTTTCTCTTGAAGATCCATTTATTCTCGACAGCCTTTCGGCTATCAGGTAAGTCTACCAAAGTCCATACTTTGTTATCATACATGGATCCCATTTTGGATTTCATGGCTTCTTGCCATTTGTTGGAATCTGGGCTCATCATCGCTTCTTCATACGTCGCAGGGTCCTCATCATTGTTACCACAATCATGACATTTAGACAAGGATCATACCAATCAGGAGTGGCACGTTCCCTTGTCGATCTGCGAGGTTCAGTAGTTTCCTCGTTCGAAGTTTCATGATCATTATCATTAGCTTCCTCTGTTGCCGGTGTAGGCGGTACAAGTACAACTTCCAGATCGCTACTCTGATCAACGAGTATAGATTCATCAATCTCATCGAGTTCTACTTTTCTTCCAGTCACTTCTTTAGTGAGAAATTCTTTCTCAAGAAAGGTTCCGTTCTTAGCAACAAAGATTTTGCCTTCGGATCTGTGATAGAAAGTGTACCCTATAGTTTCCTTAGGGTATCCTATGAAGACGCATTTCTCCGCTTTGGGTTCTAGCTTGTCCGGTTGTAACTTCTTTACATAGGCTTCGCAACCCCAAACTTTAAGGAACGACAGCTTAGGTTTCTTATTAAACCATAATTCATACGGTGTCATTTCTACGGATTTTGATGGTGCTCTATTTAAAGTGAATGCGGCTGTCTCTAATGCATAACTCCATAAAGATAACGGCAAATCAGTAAGAGACATCATAGAATGAACCATATCTAAGAGAGTTCGATTACGACGTTCGAACACACCGTTTCGTTGTGGTGTTCCCGGCGGTGTCAATTGTGAAAGTATTCCGCATTTCTTTAAATGCATGCTAAACTCATAACTCAGATATTCACCTCCACGATCAGATCGTAAAAATTTAATCTTCTTGTTACGTTGATTTTCTACTTCACTTCGGAATTCCTTAAACTTCTCGAAAGTTTCGGATTTATGTTTCATGAAATAGATATACCCATATCTACTCAGATCATTTGTGAAGGTTAGAACATAACGATAACCACCGCGCGATGCTACGCTCATTGGTCCGCACACATCGGTATGTATGATTTCCAATAAGTCAGTAGCTCGCTCCATCATACCAAAAAATGGAGTCTTAGTCATTTTACCCATTAGACATGCTTCACATCTATCAAGTGACTCAAAGTCAAGTGATTCAAATAATCCATCAGTATGGAGTTTCTTCATGTGTTTCACTCCAATATGACCAAGACGACAGTGCCACATATAAGTAGAATTATCATTCAATTTAATTCGCTTAGCATCAACGTTATGTATATGCGTATCACTACTATCGAGATCTAACAGAAATAAGCCATTCTTTTGTGGTGCTCGACCATAAAAGATATTATTCATAAAAATAGAACAACCATTATTCTCAGACTTGAATGAATAACCGTCTTGCATTAAACAAGATCCAGATATAATGTTCATGCTCAACGCAGGTACATAATAACAATTATTTAGGCTTAAAACTAATCCCGAAGGTAGATGTAGAGGAAGTGTGCCGACAGCGATCACATTGACCTTGGATCCGTTTCCAACGCGCATCGTCACTTCATCTTTCAGTAGTTGTTGTTGGAGATATGCCCAAGAGGAAATAATAAAATGGTTATTATAATATCTTTGAGTTTATGATAATGTTTACATACCATGCTATAATTGTATTAACCGAAACATTGATACATGTGTGTTATGTGAACAACAAGGAGTCCCTAGTAAGCCTCTTGTATAACTAGCTTGTTGATTAATAGATGATCATTGTTTCATGATCATGAACATTGGATGTTATTAATAACAAGGTTATGTCATTATGTGAATGATATAATGGACACACCCAATTAAGCGTAGCATAAGATCATGTCATTAAGTTATTTGCTATAAGCTTTCAATACATAGTTACCTAGTCCTTATGACCATGAGATCATATAAATCACTTATACCGGAAAGGTACTTTGATTACATCAAATGCCACTGCGTAAATGGGTGGTTATAAAGGTGGGATTAAGTATCCGGAAAGTATGAGTTGAGGCATATGGATCAACAGTGGGATTTGTCCATCCCGATGACGGATAGATATACTCTAGGCCCTCTCGGTGGAATGTCGTCTAAAGTCTTGCAAGCATATGAATGAGTTCATAAGAGACCACATACCACGGTACGAGTAAAGAGTACTTGTCAGGAGACGAGGTTGAACAAGGTATAGAGTGATACCGATGATCAAACCTCGGACAAGTAAAATATCGCGTGACAAAGGGAATTGGTATCGTATGTGAATGGTTCATTCGATCACTAAAGTCATCGTTGAATATGTGGGAGCCATTATGGATCTCCAGATCCCGCTATTGGTTATTGGTCGGAGAGAAGTCTCAACCATGTCTACATAGTTCGCGAACCGTAGGGTGACACACTTAAGGTTTGATGTCGTTTAAGTAGATATGGATTATGGAATGGAGTTCGAAGTTTTGTTCGGAGTCTCGGATGGGATCCAGGACATCACGAGGAGTTCCGGAATGGTCCGGAGAATAAGATTCATATATAGGAAGTCACTTTCCAAGTTTGGAAATGATCCGGTGAATTTATGGAAGGTGGTTTCTAGAATTATCCGGAAATAAATCACTATGGAAGGAGGAGTCCCGGAGGGACTCCACAAACCCTAACCAGCCAACCAAGTGGGAGGGTGGAGTCCATGGTGGACTCCACCTCCTTGGCCGGCCAAGAAAAGGGGGAAGGGGAGAGTCCCTGTCCCTCTAGGTTTCGTCCATAAGGCAGTTTTTCTGTTGGGGTCTTATTCGAAGACTTTGGGCAAACCCTTGGGGTTCCACCTATATAATGAGGAGGAGAGGGAGGGGGCAGCCCATGGCTTGGATGCACCACCCCTGCCCCCTTGAGGCCGGCGCCCATAGCCCCCTCTCCCCAAACCCTAGCCTCCCCTCCTCCACATACAAACTCCCGCAGCGCATAGGCGAAGCCCTGCCGGAGTTCTCCAACACCACCGCCACCACGCCGTCGTGCTGCCGGGATTCCGAGGAGGATCTACTACTTCCGCTGCCCGCTGGAACGGGGAGAAGGACGTCGTCATCAACACCGAACGTGTGACCGAGTACGGAGGTGCTGCCCGATCGTGGCACCGTGATCAAGATCTTCTACGCGCTTTTGCAAGCGGCAAGTGATCGTCTACCGCAGCAATAAGAGCCTACTCTTATAGGCTTTGGAAATCCTCAAGGGTTAGTCTCGTTCATCCCCTCGTTGCTCCCATCTTCTAGATCGCATCTTGGCTTGGATTGCGTTCTCGTGGTAGGAAATTTTTTGTTTTCTATGCAACGTATCCCAACAGTGGTATCAGAGCCGTGTCTATGCATAGATGGTTGCATGAGTAGAACACAATGGTTTTGCGGGCGTTGATGCTCTTGTTGTCTTTAGTTTGAGTACTTTTCATCTTTGTGGCATAGTGGGATGAAGCGGCCCGGACTAACTTTACATGACCGCGTTCATGAGACTTGTTCCTCGTTCGACATGCAACTTGTATTGCATAAGAGGCTTTGCGGGTGTCTGTCTCTCCTACTATAGTGAAGATTCAATTTACTCTTCTATTGACAACATTAGTATCACCGTTGTGGTTCATGTTCGTAGGTAGATTAGATCTCTCTCGAAAACCCTAAACCACGTAAAATATGCAAACCAAATTAGAGACGTCTAACTTGTTTTTGCAGGGTTTGGTGATGTGATATGGCCATAATGTGATGATGAATATGTATGAGATGATAATTATTGTATTGTGGCAACCGGCAGGAGCCTTATGGTTGTCTTTAATTTTCATGTTGAGTAGTATTTCAAAGTAGTTGTAATAGTTGCTACATGAGGTGAACAACCATGAAGACGGCGCCATGGACCTTGACGCTACGCCGACGATGATGGAGATCATGCCCGTTGATGATGGAGATCATGTCCGTGCTTTGGAGATGAAGATCAAAGGCGCAAAGACAAAAGGGCCATATCATATCACATATGAATTGCATGTGATGTTAATCCTTTATGCATCTTATTTTGCTTAGAACGCGACGGTAGCATTATAAGATGATCCCTCACATTAATATCAAGATAATAAAGTGTTCTCCCCTCGTATGCACCGTTGCCAAAGTTCGTCGTTTCAAAGCATCCCGTGATGATCGGATGTGATAGATTCAACGTTCATATACAACGGGTGTAAGCCATGTTGCACACGCGGAATACTTGGGTTTGCTTGACGAGCCTAGCATGTACAGACATGGCCTCGGGACAACGGAAACCGAAAGGTTGAACACGAGTCATATGGATGATATGATCAACATGTTGATGTTCACCATTGAAGCTACATCATCTCACGTGATGATCGGTTTTGGTGTAGTGGATGTGGATCGTGTACCACTTAACAACTATGAGGGATGTTGTATTAAGTGGGAGTTCATTAGTAATTAGATTAAAACATGAACTAATTATCATAAACATAGTCTGAGTAGTATTTTGAATTAATTTTGTAGTATTGGCATCCGTTTTTCTACCATGCGCTAGTCTTATAATTGAGATAGAAATACTGTTAAAATCTGACAAGAAACTTTATGGACTGGTACCGTATTGTTAAAGAATCAAGAATTGGTTAAGTCCTATTGCAAACTTTTAGTAACCTCACATTGTTGATTCAAAGAGCTATGGTTTCAATTAGTACCTAAAGTTATCTTGTCTCCGTGAAACTTGAAGTTCAAATTTGTTTGAAAAGTAAGGAGCTGAAAATTTAGTTTTCAGAAATAATCAAGGTATGAGATATATGTGATATCTAAGACCTTATTGCAAGATGATAGAATATAATTTGGTGAGACTACATAAACTCATAAGTTTTATGGGAATGTACGAAGGTTGAAGACGCAAGGCGTCCCAATCCTCCAACTATTGGGGCACTAACAATATTCGCATATCCATAAAGTTATCATCCTTAGTATGCACCGTTGCTAAGACTCGTCGTATCGAAGCATCACGTGATGATCGGGTGTTATAGATTCTACGTGTGCATACAACGGGTGCAAGCCAGATTTGCATATGCGAATACTAAGGTTAAAACTTTACGAGTCTAGCATGTACAGACATGGTCTCAGAAAGTCATCATGATACAATGGATAAAATTATGAGTGAAATTGTTCATAATATTCAAAGGTTACTAATAGTGAAAACCGGAACACTTGTCATATGATGATCAACTGCAGAGTAAAAACCTCAAGGTTATTGGTATTTGACCAACAAACCTAGAAGTTATTGATGTTGAAGTGTCTTTCTGAATAATGAGGAAAGCTAAAAGAGAAACTACAAAAGATTATTGGTAGAAAGAAAGAAAAGACTAGAAAGTCTAGCTCAGGTGTATATAAATGATATACATGTTATGGATGTATTCCTCGGTTGGTCACAAAATGAAATTCTTGGGTATTTGTACCATATTGGTTGGTATGAAGTGTCATACAAAACAACGTAATACAAGAATACAATGGCCTAAGTGACTTACAAGGAATATGATAGGAATGCACGTCTGGAACAAAAATAAAGTGTTATTATGTTCATCGTTGGCATTCTATCTAGCCCTTAGAATTTATAATAAAGAACTTAATAATTGTTATTTTGCTCTTGTCAAATGAAAACAATGAGTTGTTCAAATTATGACATTACTCCATGTACGATGGATAAGTTATTATAAATCTTAATGGTGAAACACACATACATAACACTGACGCTAAAATGCCATAAGGCAAATGATTTGAATTCCACGTATTTGTGGAACCGCCATTTAGGTCATGTTAGAAAGGAACGCATGAAGGAACTCCATGCAAATGGATTTTTGGAGTCATTTGATTTGTTGAATCATTTGGCGCTTGCAAAATCTTTTCTAAAAAGTAATGACTGAAATACCGTTCATAGGCCGAGAGTTGAAACGGGCAACTAACTTAGTGAAAACATACATAATGATATATGTGGTTCACTGGGCATAGTTGTGTGCGGGAGATTCTTCTACTTCATGAAAACTTCAAACAATGAATTGAGTATATATATGTGGATATATTCGATAAGGAAGAAGTTTGAAATATTTGAATGGATTCAAATAAATTTCAGCATGAAGTGAAAATCATCGTAATAGAAAAGTCAAATATCTATGATTGGATCATAGTGGAAATATTTGAATTACGAGTTTTAGCGAACATCTAAGAGAGTTATAAAATTGTTCTACAACTCACATTTCTTGAAGTATCATAGTAATGATGAAGTATCCAAGAGATGTATCCAAACCTTGTTGGATTAATGATGAGATAAAATATTATGACGCCATTATATTTTTGTGGATTATGCTTTAGTGACTACCGTTTTTACACTGAATAGAACATCATCATGATCCGTTGAAATGACACCATACGAGTTATGGCATGGGTATGAACCCTGATAATCTTTTCTTAAATTTTGGTATGCATAGCATAAGTAAATAAGTTTACAACTAAAATCGGATAAATGTCTTTGTTGGTTATCCCAGAAATTTGATTGGGAATTCTTCCCACGAGACAAAGACAAAAGTGTTTGTCAATGTTTCTTATTTCCAAGAAATTGTTTTCTAGCGAAGTATTTGAGTGGGAGGACAATAGAACTTGATAAGGTTTATGAACCTGAGCATAATGATCAGAGTAGCACAGCATCGGAAATTGGTTCCGGAAGCGGCCACAACGATCATGGCTCCCATGACTACAAAGTGTTTTAGCCATGGAGATCGAAGTACATATTGAACCTTGTAGGTATGGTTTACTTTGTGATCAAATAAATGATTTGTGGACAAAGGATTGATTTTGAACAATGATAAACCAACTACAAACAAAGAAGTTATGATGGGCCCTGACTCCGTTAAAATGGCTATACGCCATGAAATCCAAGATAGATGAATACTTTTTGAAAGTAAACGGATCTATGAAATTGATGGACTTGGATGAAATATCCTTGAAGAAGCTCAACTTGTCGAAAAGTTGTTTACGACAAAGTTCAAAGAGTTGACTACGATAAGATTAGATCTTCCGTAACAATGCTTATAGTCTATGTGGATTATTCTAGTAATCACTACATATTTCTTTTATGAGATATGCTAGTAGGATGGCAAAATACACTACTTAACATAAGTGTGTATTAAAGGTGTATACAAGATACAACCAATTGTTTTGCTAGTCCGTAGAATACTAGATAGGTATACGAACTTCAATTGGATAAAGTGAGTATCACGGAGTTGGAATCTTCACCAGATGAAATAGTCAAAGAGTTTTTGATTTCATCAGAAACAATGAAGAGGCTTGCATTTGCAAGAAATTAAGTGGGAGTGCTAAGACATATTTATAATACTTTATGTAGATGACATATAGTTGGTTATAAATAATGTAATTATATACTTGATTAAAAAGGTTTCATTGAGAAATTAACTTCAATGAAAGGATATGGACTGAAACAAATTTAGTGTCAAGATCTATGAAGATAGATTGAAACACATAATAAGTTTAAGTCAAAGTACATAGAATGGATATTGAAGTAGTTCAATATAGAAATATTAAGAAAATGTTCTTGTCATGTGAAGGTTTAACAAGACTTGAGTGTATCTGACACTCGATGAGTAAAAACACATGAGTGATTTTAGATCATGAATAATATGTACATAATCAGATATCTTGTGCTCTAAAAAGTTAGGAGCAAATACCAGAATGATTCATGTGATGATCATTGAAAAACAGTAAGAATATTCTTGAGTACTTAAGAAGAACCAAGAATATATATATATAGTTTTTGTATGAAGAAATGACAAACAAATCGCTGTAAAGTGTTGCACCGATATTTGTTTTGTCACATATGAAAATAAAATTTCAATTTCAAATTAGACTAAGTGTTGTTTAAAAGGTAGCACAATGAGCTAGAAGTTGTCTATGCTAGATTTAGAGGAGTTCTAAATATTGTGACGGATTATACAAAAGAAGGCAGAGTATGTCATTGTTTTGACAATGATAAAGGATGTTAAGTCAAGAGGTTCTTTTAGAACTTGGTGTAGTTCCGACAGAGTCAGAACTTTGAAGCTATATTGTGTGTGACAATATTAGTGACATATTTCAGACCGCGGAATTAAGGTTCCACCAGAAGACCAAACATATTTAATGCCGACTCATTTGGAAATGAGTGATGCGTTGAGACGCAAATGAATTACAAAATACATACGGTTCTGAGCATGTCAAATCCGTTGACTAAAACTTCTCCTGTGAGCAAAACATGATAAAGCACTGGAAGGCCAAGGTGTTATATCTTTACAAATGTAAACTAGATTATTGACTCTACTGCAAGTAGGAGACTGTTGGAGATATGCCCAAGAGGCAATAATAAAATGGTTATTATAATATCTTTGAGTTTATGATAATGTTTACATACCATGCTATAATTGTATTAACCGAAACATTGATACATGTGTGTTATGTGAACAACAAGGAGTCCCTAGTAAGCCTCTTGTATAACTAGCTTGTTGATTAATAGATGATCATCGTTTCATGATCATGAACATTGGATGTTATTAATAACAAGGTTATGTCATTATGTGAATGATATAATGGACACACCCAATTAAGCGTAGCATAAGATCATGTCATTAAGTTATTTGCTATAAGCTTTCAATACATAGTTACCTAGTCCTTATGACCATGAGATCATATAAATCACTTATACCGGAAAGGTACTTTGATTACATCAAACGCCACTGCGTAAATGGGTGGTTATAAAGGTGGGATTAAGTATCCGGAAAGTATGAGTTGAGGCATATGGATCAACAGTGGGATTTGTCCATCCCGATGACGGATAGATATACTCTGGGCCCTCTCGGTGGAATGTCGTCTAAAGTCTTGCAAGCATATGAATGAGTTCATAAGAGACCACATACCACGGTACGAGTAAAGAGTACTTGTCAGGAGACGAGGTTGAACAAGGTATAGAGTGATACCGATGATCAAACCTCGGACAAGTAAAATATCGCGTGACAAAGGGAATTGGTATCGTATGTGAATGGTTCATTCGATCACTAAAGTCATCGTTGAATATGTGGGAGCCATTATGGATCTCCAGATCCCGCTATTGGTTATTGGTCGGAGAGAAGTCTCAACCATGTCTACATAGTTCGCGAACCGTAGGGTGACACACTTAAGGTTTGATGTCGTTTAAGTAGATATGGAATATGGAATGGAGTTCGAAGTTTTGTTCGGAGTCTCGGATGGGATCCAGGACATCACGAGGAGTTCCGGAATGGTCCGGAGAATAAGATTCATATATAGGAAGTCACTTTCCAAGTTTGGAAATGATCCGGTGAATTTATGGAAGGTGGTTTCTAGAAT
The DNA here is from genome assembly GCF_019359855.2 of Lolium perenne. NCBI lineage: Eukaryota > Viridiplantae > Streptophyta > Magnoliopsida > Poales > Poaceae > Lolium > Lolium perenne. The sequence goes on from NC_067249.2 coordinate 196,163,526, forward strand.
TATCCGGAAATAAATCACTATGGAAGGAGGAGTCCCGGAGGGACTCCACAAACCCTAACCAGCCAACCAAGTGGGAGGGTGGATTCCATGGTGGACTCCACCTCCTTGGCCGGCCAAGAAAAGGGGGAAGGGGAGAGTCCCTGTCCCTCTAGGTTTCGTCCATAAGGCAGTTTTTCTGTTGGGGTCTTATTCGAAGACTTTGGGCAAACCCTTGGGGTTCCACCTATATAATGAGGAGGAGAGGGAGGGGGCAGCCCATGGCTTGGCCGCACCACCCCTGCCCCCTTGAGGCCGGCGCCCATAGCCCCCTCTCCCCAAACCCTAGCCTCCCCTCCTCCACATACAAACTCCCGCAGCGCATAGGCGAAGCCCTGCCGGAGTTCTCCAACACCACCGCCACCACGCCGTCGTGCTGCCGGGATTCCGAGGAGGATCTACTACTTCCGCTGCCCGCTGGAACGGGGAGAAGGACGTCGTCATCAACACCGAACGTGTGACCGAGTACGGAGGTGCTGCCCGATCGTGGCACCGTGATCAAGATCTTCTACGCGCTTTTGCAAGCGGCAAGTGATCGTCTACCGCAGCAATAAGAGCCTACTCTTATAGGCTTTGGAAATCCTCAAGGGTTAGTCTCGTTCATCCCCTCGTTGCTCCCATCTTCTAGATCGCATCTTGGCTTGGATTGCGTTCTCGCGGTAGGAAAATTTTTGTTTTCTATGCAACGTATCCCAACAGTTGTCGTTTATTCTTTAGTTCCTGTTTCGAGTTACAAATATGAGCAATCGAACCAGTATCAAATACCCAGGTACTAGAACGAGAACCAGGGAGATAAACATCTATAACATGTATATCAGATATACCTTCTTTCTTCTTCTTGACAAGGCCGCTCTTCAGATCAGCCAGATACTTGGAGCAATTACGCTTCCAGTGTCCCTTCTCCTTGCAGTAATAGCACTCAGCATCAGGCTTAGGGCCGTTCTTAGGTTTCACAGGAGGCGTGGCAGCTTTCTTGCCACCCTTCTTGAATTTTCCCTTAGACTTGCCCTGTTTCTTGAAACTGGTGGTCTTGTCGACCATCAACACTTGGTGCTCTTTCTTGATCTCAATCTCAGCAGCTTTTAACATGCCAAAGAGTTCAGGTAACTCCTTGTTCATGTTCTGCATATTGTAGTTCATCACAAAGTTCTTGTAACTTGGTGGTAGCGATTGAAGGACACGATTAATCCCCAGTCTGTTAGGAATCACTATTCCCAAGTCACTGAGTTTCTTCGCATGCCCGGTCATGGCGAGCATGTGCTCACTAACGGAGCTGCCTTCTTCCATCATACAGCTGAAGAAATGTTTCGATGCTTCATAGCATTCCACGGCCGCATGAGTCTCAAAAATAGCTTTCAGCTCTTTCATCAACTCATGAGGATCGTGGTGCTCAAAATGTTTTTGAAGATCGGATTCCAGACTGCACAGGATGGCACACTGAACTTGAGAGTACCGAGTTTTCCGAGTCTCGTAAACAGCTTTTACTTCATCGGTTTCAGTTTCTGCAGGAGGGTCACCTAGCGGTGCATCAAGCACATATTGCAGATTTCCGCTAGAGAGGAAGATCCTCACATGACGGAACCAGTCGGTGAAGTTGCTACCGTTGCTCTTAAGTTTTTTTCTTTCTCTAGGAACTGGTTAAAATTGATTGGGGACGCCATCTCTACAACATATATTTGCAAAAGTTTAGACTAAGTTTATGACAAATTGAGTTCAAATTTTAATTCAACATAATTAAAAATCTAGGTGAACTCCCACTCAAAACAATATCCCTCGCATTGTCTTAGTGATCACACGAACCAAATCCACCGCACCTAAGTCCGATCATCACGAGACAAGGTGTGATTTCAATGGCGAACACTCAAAGTGTTCATCATATCAACCATATGATTCATGCTCTACCTTTCGGTATCACGTGTTCCGAGACCATGTCTTTACATGCTAGGCTCGTCAAGGCCACCTTAGTATCCGCATGTGCAAAAACTGTCTTGCACCCGTTGTATGTACTTGTTGATTCTATCACACCCGATCATCACGAGATGCTTCGAACCGACAAGACTTGGTAACGGTGCTACTAAGGATGAACACTTTATTATCTTGAGATTTTAGTGAGGGATCATCTTATAATGCTACCGTCGCGATCTAAGCAAAATAAGATGCATAAAAGGATTAACATCACATGCAGTTCATATGTGATATGATATGGCCCTTTTGTCTTTGCGCCTTTGATCTTAATCTCCAAAGCACGGACATGATCTCCATCATCTTCGGGCATGATCTCCATCATCGTCGGCGTAGCGTCAAGGTCAATGGTGCCGTCTTCATGATTGTCCTCCATGTAGCAACTATTACAACTACTTTGAAATACTACTCAACATGAAATTTAAAGACAACCATAAGGCTCCTGCCGGTTGCCACAATACAATAATGATCATCTCATACATATTCATCATCACATTATGGCCATATCACATCACCAAACCCTGCAAAAACAAGTTAGACGTCTCTAATTTGGTTTGCATATTTTACGTGGTTTAGGGTTTTCGAGAGAGATCTAATCTACCTACGAACATGAACCACAACATTGATACTAATGTTGTCAATAGAAGAGTAAAATGAATCTTCACTATAGTAGGAGAGACAGACACCCGCAAAGCCTCTTATGCAATACAAGTTGCATGTCGAACGAGGAACAAGTCTCATGAACGCGGTCATGTAAAGTTAGTCCGAGCCGCTTCATCCCACTATGCCACAAAGATGCAAAGTACTCAACTAAAGATAACAAGAGCATCAACGCACACAAAACCATTGTGTTCTACTCATGCAACCATCTATGCATAGACACGGCTCTGATACCACTGTAGGATAACGTTGCATAGAAAACAAAAAATTTCCTACTGCGAACACGCAATCCAAGCCAAGATGCAATCTAGAAGACGGTAGCAACGAGGGGTTTATCGAGTCTCACCCTTGAAGAGATTCCAAATCCTACAAGAGGAGGCTCTTGTTGCTGTGGTAGACGTTCACTTGCCGCTTGCAAAAGCGCGTAGAAGATCTTGATCACGATCCCTCCGGCGCCACGAACGGGCAGCACCTCCGTACTCGGTCACACGTTCGATTGTTGATGAAGACGACGTCCACCTCCCGTTCCAGCGGGCAACGGAAGTAGTAGCTCCTCTTGAATCCGACAGCATGACGGCGTGGTGTCGGTGGTGGTGGAGAACTCCGGCGGAGCTTCGCTAAAGCACGCGGGAGCTATGGAGGAGAGGGGGGCGGCTAGGGTTTGGGAGGGGGTGGCCGGCCACTTGAGGGGTGCGGCCAGCTTGTGGTCTTCAGGTGGCCGGCCCCCTCCCCTTGTCCCTCATTATATAGGTGGAAGCCCCAAGGGTTGGGCTACAAGTCTCCGAATAAGACCCGAACCCAAAACCTTCCATATGATAGGGAAACCTACCCAAGGTGGGAATCCCACTTGGGATGGGATTCCCCCCTTCCATATGGGGGGGTGGCCGGCCCCCATAGGGGGAGTCCACTTGGGACTCCTCCCCCACTAGGGTTGGCCGGCCATGGAGGTGGAGTCCCTCCGGGACTCCACCTTCCTTGGTGGTTTCTTCCGGACTTTTTTAGAACCTTCCATAGAACCTTCCGCATCATTTTAATTCACATAAAATGACATCCTATATATGAATCTTATTCTCCGGACCATTCCGGAACTCCTCGTGATGTCCGGGATCTCATCCGGGACTCCGAACAAATATTCGAACTCCATTCCATATTCAAGTTCTACCATTTCAACATCCAACTTTAAGTGTGTCACCCTACGGTTCGCGAACTATGCGGACATGGTTGAGTACTCACTCCGACCAATAACCAATAGCGGGATCTGGAGATCCATAATGGCTCCCACATATTCAACGATGACTTTAGTGATCGAATGAACCATTCACATACAATACCAATTCCCTTTGTCACGCGATATTTTTTTACTTGTCCGAGGTTTGATCTTCGGTATCACTCTATACCTTGTTCAACCTCGTCTCCTGACAAGTACTCTTTACTCGTACCGTGGTATGTGGTCTCTTATGAACTTATTCATATGCTTGCAAGACATTAGACGACATTCCACCGAGAGGGCCTAGAGTATATCTATCCGTCATCGGGATGGACAAATCCCACTGTTGATCCATATGCCTCAACTCATACTTTCCGGATACTTAATCCCACCTTTATAACCACCCATTGACGCAGTGGCGTTTGGTGTAATCAAAGTACCTTTCCGGTATAAGTGATTTACATGATCTCATGGTCATAAGGACTAGGTAACTATGTATCGAAAGCTTATAGCAAATAACTTAATGACGAGATCTTATGCTACGCTTAATTGGGTGTGTCCATTACATCATTCATATAATGATATAACCTTGTTATTAATAACATCCAATGTTCATGATTATGAAACTAATCATCCATTAATCAACAAGCTAGTTTAAGAGGCATACTAGGGACTTCTTGTTGTCTACATATCACACATGTACTAATGTTTCGGTTAATACAATTATAGCATGATATATAAACATTTATCATAAACATAAAGATATAAATAATAACCACTTTATTATTGCCTCTAGGGCATATCTCCTTCACAAAGTACTTTGGTTGTGTTGTGCAAGTTCCACGTTGGCGCCGGAATCCCTGGTGTTGCGCCGCACTACATCTCGCCGCCATCAACCTTCAACGTGCTTCTTGACTCCTACTGGTTCGATAAACCTTGGTTTCTAACTGAGAGAAACTTACTGCTGTACGCATCACACCTTCCACTTGGGGTTCCCAACGGTCGCGTGCTGTACGCGTGTCAAGCTAAATTTCTGGCGCCGTTGCCGGGGAGATCAAGACACGCTGCAAGGGGAGTCTCCATATCCCAATCTCTTTACTTTGTTTTTGTCTTGCTTTACTTTATTTACTACTTTGTTTGCTGCATTAAATCAAAACACAAAAAAATTAGTTGCTAGTTTTACTTTATTTGCTATCTTGTTTGCTATATCAAAAACACAAAAAAATTAGTTACTTGCATTTACTTTATCTAGTTTGCTTTATTTACTATTGCTAAAATGGGTACTCCTGAAAATGCTAAGTTGTGTGACTTCACAACCACAAATAATAATGATTTCTTATGCACACCTATTGCTCCACCTGCTACTACAGCGGAATTTTTTGAAATTAAACCTGCTTTACTAAATCTTGTTATGCGAGAGCAATTTTCTGGTGTTAGTTCTGATGATGCTGCTGCCCATCTCAATAATTTTGTTGAATTATGCGAAATGCAAAAGTATAAGGATGTAGATGGTGACATTATAAAATTAAAATTGTTTCCTTTCTCACTAAGAGGAAGAGCTAAAGATTGGTTGCTATCTCTGCCTAAGAATAGTATTGATTCATGGACTAAATGCAAGGATGCTTTTATTGGTAGATATTATCCCCCTGCTAAAATTATATCTTTGAGGAGTAGCATAATGAATTTTAAACAATTGGATAATGAGCATGTTACACAAGCTTGGGAAAGAATGAAATATTTGGTTAAAAATTGCCCAACCCATGGACTGACTACTTGGATGATCATCCAAACCTTTTATGCAGGACTGAATTTTTCTTCGCGGAACCTATTGGATTCAGCTGCTGGAGGTACCTTTATGTCCATCACTCTTGGCGAAGCAACAAAGCTTCTTGATAATATGATGATTAATTACTCTGAATGGCACACGGAAAGAGCTCCACAAGGTAAGAAGGTAAATTCTGTCGAAGAAACCTCTTCCTTGAGTGATAAGATTGATGCTATTATGTCTATGCTTGTGAATGATAGGACAAATATTGATCCTAATAATGTTCCGTTAGCTTCATTAGTTGCTCAAGAAGAACATGTTGATGTAAACTACATTAAAAATAATAATTTCAACAACAATGCTTACCGGAACAATTCTAGTAACAACTATAGGCCATATCCTTATAATAATGGCAACGGCTATGGTAATTCTTATGGGAATTCTTACAACAATAATAGGAACACACCCCCTGGACTTGAAGCTATGCTTAAAGAATTTATTAGTACACAAACTTCTTTTAACAAATCTGTTGAAGAAAATCTTGGGAAAATTGATATACTTGCTTCTAAAGTCGATAGTCTTGCTGCTGATGTTGATCTTTTGAAATCGAAAGTTATGCCTCATGAAAATCATAATAATAAAATTGTTACTACAGCAAATGCCATCCAAGTTAGAATTAATGAGAATATAAGATTGATGGCCGAATTGCGTGCTAGGTGGGAGAAAGAAGAAAATGAGAAAGAAGATAATATAGCTAAAGTTTGGACTATTACCACCACTAGTAATGCTAATGCTACACATGTTGCTGCACCTCCTACTAATAATGGTAAAAGAATTGGTGTTGGCAATATTTCCACTTCTAATGCAAAGCGTGAAAAACTGCCTGAAACTGCTAAAACTGCTGAAACTGCCTGTGATAAAACTGCTGAAATTTTTTCCAACGTTGGGGACAATGATCCCATTGCTTTAGATCATAATGGTTTGGATTCTGATGATTGCCACATCTCTGAAGTTATAAAGTTCTTACAAAAACTTGCTAAGAGTCCTAATGCTAGTGCTATAAATTTGGCTTTCACAAAACATATTACAAATGCTCTCATAAAAGCTAGAGAAGAGAAACTAGAACGCGAAACTTCTATTCCTAGGAAGCTAGAGGATGGTTGGGAGCCCATCATTAAGATGAAGGTCAATGACTTTGATTGTAATGCTTTATGTGATCTTGGTGCAAGTATTTCCGTTATGCCTAAGAAAATCTATAATATGCTTGACTTGCCACCATTGAAAAATTGTTATTTGGATGTTAATCTTGCTGATAACTCTACAAAGAAACCTTTGGGGAGAGTTGATAATGTTCGCATTACCGTTAACAATAACCTTGTCCCCGTTGATTTTGTTGTCTTGGATATTGAATGCAATGCATCTTGTCCCATTATATTGGGAAGAACTTTTCTTCGAACCGTTGGTGCTATCATTGATATGAAGGAAGGTAATATTAAATATCAATTTCCTATCAAGAAAGGTATGGAACACTTCCCTAGAAAGAGAATGAAGTTACCTTTTGATTCTATTATTAGAACAAATTATGATGTTGATGCTTCGTCTCTTGATAATACTTGATATACACTTTCTGCGCCTAGCTGAAAGGCGTTAAAGAAAAGCGCTTATGGGAGACAACCCATGTTTTTACTACAGTACTTTATTTTATATTTGAGTCTTGGAAGTTGTTACTACTGTAGAAACCTCTCCTTATCTTAGTTTTTGTGCATTGTTGTGCCAAGTAAAGTCGTTGATAGTAATGTTCATACTAGATTTGGATTACTGCGCAGAAACAGATTTCTTTGCTGTCACGAATCTGGGCCTAATTCTCTGTAGGTAACTCAGAAAATTATTCCAATTTACGTGAGTGATCCTCAGATATGTACGCAACTTTCATTCAATTTGAGCATTTTCATTTGAGCAAGTCTGGTGCCTCAATAAAATTCGTCTTTACGAACTGTTCTGTTTTGACAGATTCTGCCTTTTATTTCGCATTGCCTGTTTTGCTATGCTTGATGGATTTTTCGATTCCATTGACTTTCAGTAGCTTTGTGCAATGTCCAGAAGTGTTAAGAATGATCATGTCACCTCTGAACATGTAAATTTTAATTGTGCACTAACCCTCTAATGAGTTGTTTTGAGTTTGGTGTGGAGGAAGTTTTCAAGGATCAAGAGAGGAAGATGATACAACATGATCAAGGAGAGTGAAAGCTCTAAGCTTGGGGATGCCCCGGTGGTTCACCCCTGCATATATCAAGAAGACTCAAGCGTCTAATCTTGGGGATGCCCAAGGCATCCCCTTTTTCATCGACAACATTATCAGGTTCCTCTAGTGAAACTATATTTTTATTCCATCACATCTTATGCACTTTGCTTGGAGCGTCGGTTTGTTTTTGTTTTTGTTTTGTTTGAATAAAATGGATCCTAGCATTCTTTGTGTGGGAGAGAGACACGCTCCGCTGTTGCATATGGACAAATATGTCCTTAGGCTTTACTCATAATATTCATGGCGAAAGTTTCTTCTTCGTTAAATTGTTATATGGTTGGAAACAGAAAATGATACATGTAGTAATTGCTATAATGTCTTGGATAATGTGATACTTGGCAATTGTTGTGTTCATGTTTAAGCTCTTGCATCATATACTTTGCACCTATTAATGAAGAAATACATAGAGCTTGCTAAAATTTGGTTTGCATAATTGGTCTCTCTAAGGTCTAGATAATTTCTAGTAAAGTGTTTGAACAACAAGGAAGACGGTGTAGAGTCTTATAATATTTACAATATGTCTTTTATGTGAGTTTTGCTGCACCGGTTCATCCTTGTGTTTGTTTCAAATAACCTTGCTAGCCTAAACCTTGTATCGAGAGGGAATACTTCTCATGCATCCAAAATCCTTGAGCCAACCACTATGCCATTTGTGTCCACCATATCTACCTACTACATGGTATTTCTCCGCCATTCCAAAGTAAATTTCTTGAGTGCTACCTTTAAAATTTCTATCCTTTACCTTTGCAATATATAGCTCATGGGACAAATAGCCTAAAAACTATTGTGGTATTGAATATGTACTTATGCACTTTATCTCTTATTAAGTTGCTTGTTGAGCGATAACCATGTTCCTGGGGACGCCATCAACTACTCTTTGTTGAATATCATGTGAGTTGCTATGCATGTCCGTCTTGTCTGAAGTAAGGGAGATTTATCACTAAAATGGTTAGAGCATGCATAATGTTAGAGAAGAACATTGGGCCGCTAACTAAAGCCATGATCCATGGTGGAAGTTTCAGTTTTGGACAAATATCCTCAATCTCATATGAGAAAATTAATTGTTGCTACATGCTTATGCATAAAAGAGGAGTCCATTATCGGTTGTCTATGTTGTCCCGGTATGGATGTCTAAGTTGAGAATAATCAATAGCGAGAAATCCAATGCGAGCTTTCTCCTTAGACCTTTGTACAGGCGGCATAGAGGTACCCCTTTGTGACACTTAGTTAAAACATGTGCATTGCGATGATAATCCAGGTAATCCGAGCTAATTAGGACAAGGTGCGGGCACTATTAGTATACTATGCATGAGCCTTTCAACTTGTAAGATATAATTTACATAACACACATATGCTTTATTACTACCGTTGACAAAATTGTTTCTTGTTTTCAAAATCAAAGCTCTAGCACAAATATAGCAACCGATGCTTCCCTCTGCGAAGGGCCATTCTTTTACTTTTATGTTGAGTCAGTTCACCTATTTCTCTCCATCTTAAGAAGCAAACACTTGTGTGAACTTTGCATTGATTCCTACATACTTGCATATTGCACTTGTTATATTACTCTATGTTGACAATTATCCATGAGATATACATGTTACAAGTTGAAAGCAACCGCTAAAACTTAATCTTCCTTTGTGTTGCTTCAATACCTTTACTTTGAATTATTGTTTTATGAGTTAACTCTTATGCAAGACTTATTGATGCTTGTCTTCAAGTACTATTCATGAAAAGTCTTTGCTATATGATTCATTTGTTTACTCATGTCATTTAAATTGTTTGGATCGCTGCATTCATTACATATGCTTACAATAGTATGATCAAGGTTATGATGGCATGTCACTCCAGAAATTATCTTTGTTATCGTTTACCTGCTCGGGACGAACAGAAACTAAGCTTGGGGATGCTGATACGTCTCCGACGTATCGATAATTTCTTATGTTCCATGCCACATTATTGATGATATCTACATATTTTATGCATACTTTATGTCATATTTATGCATTTTCCGGCACTAACCTATTAACGAGATGCCGAAGAGCCGATTCTTTGTTTCTGCTGTTTTTGGTTTCAGAAATCCTAGTAAGAAAATATTCTCGGAATTGGACGAAATCAACGCCCAGGGGCCTATTTTGCCACGAAGCTTCCAGAAGACCGAAGATGATACGAAGTGGGGCCACGAGGTGGCCAGACGCTAGGGCGGCGCGGCCCAGCCCTTGGCCGCGCCGGCCTAGTGTGAGGCCCCTCGCGTCGCCCCCTGACCTGCCCTTCCGCCTATATATAGCCTTCGTCGCGAAACCCCCAGTACCGAGAGCCACGATACGGAAAACCTTCCAGAGACGCCGCCGCCTCCAATCCCATCTCGGGGGATTCAGGAGATCGCCTCCGGCACCCTGCCGGAGAGGGGATTCATCTCCCGGAGGACTCTACACCGCCATGGTCGCCTCCGGAGTGATGAGTGAGTAGTTCACCCCTGGATTATGGGTCCATAGCAGTAGCTAGATGGTTGTCTTCTCCTCATTATGCTTCATTGTCGGATCTTGTGAGCTGCCTAACATGATCAAGATCATCTATCTGTAATGCTATATGTTGTGTTTGTTGGGATCCGATGGATAGAGAATACTATGTTATGTTGATTATCAATCTATCATTATGTGTTGTTTATGATCTTGCATGCTCTCCGTTATTAGTAGAGGCTCTGGCCAAGTTTTTACTCTTAACTCCAAGAGGGAGTATTTATGCTCGATAGTGGGTTCATGCCTCCATTAAATCTGGGACAGTGACAGAAAGTTCTAAGGTTGTGGATGTGCTATTGCCACTAGGGATAAAACATTGATGCTATGTCCGAGGATGTAGTTATTGATTACATTACGCACCATACTTAATGTAATTGTCTGTTGTTTGCAACTTAATATTGGAAGGGGTTCGGATGATAACCTGAAGGTGGACTTTTTAGGCATAGATGCATGCTGGATAGCGGTCTATGTACTTTGTCGTAATGCCCAATTAAATCTCACAATACTCATCATATCATGTATGTGCATTGTCATGCCCTCTCTATTTGTCAATTGCCCAACTGTAATTTGTTCACCCAACATGCTATTTATCTTATGGGAGAGACACCACTAGTGAACTGTGGACCCCGGTCCATTCTTTTAATCGAATACAATCTACTGCAATACTTGTTCTACTGTTCTCTGCAAACAATCATCATCCACACTATACATCTAATCCTTTGTTACAGCAAGCCGGTGAGATTGACAACCTCACTGTTTCGTTGGGGCAAAGTACTTTGGTTGTGTTGTGCAGGTTCCACGTTGGCGCCGGAATCCCTGGTGTTGCGCCGCACTACATCTCGCCGCCATCAACCTTCAACGTGCTTTTTGACTCCTACTGGTTCGATAAACCTTGGTTTCTAACTGAGGGAAACTTACTGCTGTACGCATCACACCTTCCACTTGGGGTTCCCAACGGTCGCGTGCTGTACGCGTGTCAGGGAGCACGGTGGCCAGGCCAGCTGTTGGCTAGAGGAGGAAGATGGGAGGAGATTTTTTTTCGATTTGGCATATTCTAGGAATATTCCATTTTACAGGGTGAGTTTACATGTTCTACTAGCTTGGACGCGTTTTTGGCCAGTGAAAAACGAATACAGGGCCCTCTACTCGCTAGATACAGGGCAGAAATTTAAGGGGCCTGTTAGACATGTTATAATAGTAGGCTATAACGTTTTAAGCAATGCCACGCTAAATGAAACATGTGTACAATCCTCCGACTTCCCTAAAGCCTCCGGTATCACAACCGAGACAGCGACGGGTTCTCGGTTTGAGGCGTTTCGCCTAAGAGAGCCATTGAATCTCAGCATGGCCAGAGCGTAGCACCATACAACTTCCCGGATTTGAAGGGTTGCGATATTTTGTGATAATACGCCATTTAAAACATTGCTTGGAAGTCATATTTGAGATGAATATATCTTGACCAGATTGTATGCAGATATTCATTTTTTTTCTCGAAAAAAAATCAAAATTATCTTGGGATAACGGTTTGACAAAACATCTAGGCTGATTCAATACTCCAAGATAGCACCTTCTAGAATGGATCCCTCCTCATACACCGATGTTGTTAGATCCATCCATAAAGGTTGAATATTAAATTATTACCCCTGAAGCAAAGTTTTGAAGCAACACTTTCAATAAGGGCACTTATCGATTGAAGCACACAGTCATCGATGACCATACGAGCTTTCTCCATGGCCTTCTCGACCAATAATAGGGTATAGGGGGTGGGAAGGTGGTAGTGCTGACCTAGATATGTACCCCTTACATGCATACAATACTAAGATGAAATATAAGTGTCCATATTGAACGAGGTTTTGCAATCCTTGGTATTATCTAATTATGTAATTTGGTAAACAAATTGTTTTTTTTTTGGTTGTACATGTACACTTCAAGGATTTTGTGCATAACTTGATATATCTGGGAATAAGGATTTCTTGTGGTTGTATAAATATGGCACATGACATCCATCCCACCGAATCACCAACTAAACCCATTGCAAAAATTTCACATGTCCTATTCATTGTCTCCGTCTTTCATAATTCTAAGATTCATGCTACACATTCGTTTCCTGCAAATTGCAAAATAGATCCTTCTAGTTTATGGAAATCAACCTACACTCCATCTTAGATATGTTGATTGCTGAAAATGTTGCTTATAAACCCTTCTATGTCATGGAAATCAACCCATAATCTGGCTTTGGGTGGTGTCATACATGTTTCATCAAGATTTCACATAGATGCCAAGTAAAGTTTCGCAAAAAGTTCACAAAAGATGTCACCTAAAGGGAAACACATCTGAAATACTCACACATCTATGTTCCGTCATGAAAACATGTACTAAAAATATATGAAACCTCTGTAGTGGTGCAGATTTCATATGAAGTTTTAAGAAGTTCAAAAAAATATTTCACCGAAAGTGAAACGTATATGAAAGTGCACACATATGTGTTACCTCGTGAATACATGTATAAGACGTATGTGGAACTATGTCAAATCTTCGTACATTCGTGACTTTTTATGTTTTTCATGAAAAAAAAAGAATATGCATGAAACTTGAAGAAACATTTATGAAACCTCACAAGGGTGGATCGCATGTTGATTTCTGAAAAATGGAAAGACCTATGTGAAAATGTTAATAGGCAGCACAAATCTGAACTATTGATTGTGGTGATACACTGATACTGCCGAGACTACTAGGAATGTAATTTGGTCAAACCCGGTATGCCTAGGTGGCACATGGGAGCGAATCCCATCGATCTCGCTGTTAAGCCACTCGTTGTTAAGCCACACGTGGCTGTTCTACTAGTTCGCCCCAGATTAACTTTAATTTTAGCAAAATATTTTAAATACATTCTCAATTTACATTGTGCCTACCTACGTAGTAGGAAAATATTTTGAACACATCGGTTTACAAGAAGAGAACCCGGTTAACTTAAACCATCATCTCATATTACTATAATAGCCCCGAGATAGTTATTTACCCCCACTCTTACATAACCTATCCCTCAGAATAATGCACTAGTAGAACAATATGTGACCCGAAAAGGAATTCGATGCTCGAAGATTGCACCTTCTAGAAGGGACCCCTCATCATGCACCGATGTTATTAGATCTAACAAAAAAAGGCCAAATATTAAATTATCATCCTTAAAGAAGAGTTCTAAACCAAACATTTCAACAAATACATGCACATATCGTATGAAATACACATCCATCGATAACAATGCCAGCTTGCCCCCAAAACCTTCTTGAGCAATTAGTTAACAGTATAACTCAACCACCTAGGACCTCTCACAGCGTTTTGGCATGCATTACCGTCCGATCTAGCTATTCAACGCGTGAGATCGCTTGGAGCTTCGCTCGAACCAATTCCCATCCTCGATTGGCGTCAAATAGGTCAGCCCACCGTTACAGGGCCGCTACTCGTCAGGTCGAGCTGCGAGGTCTGTGATAAGTCGGGCCGAAAGTATACTGAATGGGCCGATCTCCCTATCCCAACGATGTTGGCCTGGCTACTCCCATGACCCTCCAGTCCTCCAGATTTCCGGAATGGAAAGATGAGACGCATAACCCTCAAAAAAAAAAAAAGATGAGACGCATCACCTCCTCTGTTCTGCCGCTCATCCGTCGTCCGCATCCATGCCGACGAGAGCAACAACAGCGTACCCTTACCAGCTACCTTCATTGCCCCCGCCACTCAGTCCTTTGACGCTCATCCCTCCTCTGGTCACGCGCTACTACCTCCTCAGATCTTCTGGCCGTCCTGCAGCTCCGTGCTCCGACCGGATGCTACTTTGCCTCCTCTATCACGCTGTGATGACAGCCATAGGTTCAAACCCTGTAACACCTCTCCTAGATCAGCAACCAATAATTTTATGCAAGGTGGTCTCATACATAACTTGCACAAGCTGCTTGAGACCTCGTTCGGTTTGTTGGGTCTTGGGACTGAATCCACGCATGGAACCAATCCACGCAGGGATCGGCTTACGAGAAGGAAAGTCGCATAGATCGGTTAGGCCGCATAGATCGGCTTACGAGAAGGAAAGTCGCCCTTCGCGCAACCTCTCGCGGCCTGGATATTCTTCCACAAGTCTGTTGGCGAGATTCTTTTTCCAGACCAAACGAGTAGGAGTTGGATGGGATTGATCGGTCTGTAATCCCTCCGTGGCCTAAAACGAAGGTCTCGATCGCGCTGGGCAGGAAGAAATCCATCGCCGGGATGGACAGCAGGGATTGGGCTGCAGCTATCCAGACGGATCCCTGCCTATTCGAGATTAAACGAACAAGGCCTGATGTTTTCCCTCTTGGGGTGTGTACTTACTCCAGATTCTCCTTCAGTTTGATCGTTTATGTATTGCTAGGAGCAGCAACTACCAATTTTTCTTATCTGCTGCAACATGCAGTCAAGTTTTCCCAAGTTATGCCCTTGGATTATATGGCTGTAGTTGTTTAGAGCATGTCTAACAGGCCCCTTACTTTTCTGCCCCGTATAACGCTCAAATTTCGCCCCGTATAAAAAAAATGGTCGATCAGACACCGCTCCGTCTAGCAGAACCCGTATTTGACCCCGTATATTTGTAAATTTAAAACCCCGGGAAACTTTCATTCATAGTTCGTCGATCATACATAGAAATCGACGTACCTACATACATACAAAATGCGCGATCGGATCGCGACTTCTAGTCGGAGAGGTAGACGATGGTCGCCGCCTGCGCCTGCGCCTCCCGCGCCTCCTGCACGGCGGCGATGGCCGCCGCCCTTTCTTCCTCCTCCGCCTTGTCCTTCTCGGCGGCGTCCTTGAGGGAGTCTTCAATCGCCTTCAAGAAGGCGGGGTCCTCGTCTTCCTCCTCCTCCTCCCCGGCGAGCGGGGCACCTCCGCCGCTGGTGCTCCCGATGGTCGCCTGATGTCTACGCCCCCTCCTTTTCCTGTAGACAGTGTTGGGCCTCCAAGAGCAGAGGTTTGTAGAACAGCAGCAAGTTTCCCTTAAGTGGATCACCCAAGGTTTATCGAACTCAGGGAAGAAGAGGTCAAAGATATCCCTCTCATGCAACCCTGCAACCACAAAGCAAGAAGTCTCTTGTGTCCCCAACACACCTAATAGGTGCACTAGTTCGGCGAAGAGATAGTGAAATACAGGTGGTATGAATAAGCAGTAGCAACGGCACCAGAAAAGTGCTTTGCCCAGACAAGAAACAAGCGTAGTAACGCAGCGTAGTAACGCAAGAAACGGAAACACACGGAGATTCGATGCTTGGAAGCAAGGCCCAGGGATCCTGCTTTCACTAGTGGACACTCTCAACTTTGATCACATAACAGAATAGATAAATGCATACTCTACACTCTTGTTGGATGATGAACACCATTGCGTAGGATTACACGAACCCTCAATGCCGGAGTTAACAAGCTCCACAATTCAATGTTCATATTTAAATAACCTTAGAGTGCATGAAAGATCAACACGACTAAACCAAGTACTAACATAGCATGCACACTGTCACCTTCACACTATGTAGGAGGAATAGATCACATCAATACCATCATAGCAATAGTTAACTTCATAATCTACAAGAGATCATAATCATAGCATACGCCAAGTACTAACACCGATGCACACACTGTCACCATTACACCGTGCAGGAGGAATAAAACTACTTTAATAACATCACTAGAGTAGCACATAGATAAATAGTGATACAAAACTCATATGAATCTCAATCATGTAAAGCAGCTCATGAGATTATTGTATTGAGGTACATGGGAGAGAGATGAACCACATAGCTACAGCGGAGCCCTCAGCCTCAGGGGTGGATTACTCCCTCCTCATCATGGAGGCAGCGATGGCGGTGAAGATGGCGGTGAAGACGGCGGTGGAGATGGCTCCGGGGGCAATTCCCCGTCCCGGCAGGGTGCCGGAACAGCGACTTCCGTCCCCCGAATTGGACTTTCACGATGGCGGCGGCTCTGGATGGTTTTCTCTGTTTCCGTCGAACTGGTCGATGTTTTTAGGTCAGGGACGAATATATAGGCGGAGAGTCGGAGTCGGAGGGGCCACGGGGTGCCCACACCATAGGGGGGCACGCCCCCCCCTTGGGCCGCGCCGCCCTGTGAGGTGGGGCCCCCCTGGCACCCCTCTGACTTTTCTTCGGTGCTCCGAAAGCTTCCTGAAATTATAAGATCTCCGGAGTTGATTTCGTCCGATTCCGAAAATATTTCCTTACTAGGATTTCTGAAACCAAAAACAGCAGAAACAAAGAATCGGCCTTTCGGCATCTCGTCAATAGGTTAGTTCCGGAAAACGCATAAAAATGATATAAAGTGTGAACAAAATATGTTGGTATTCTCATAAAACAAGCATGAAACATCAGAAATTATAGATACGTTGGAGACGTATCAGCATCCCCAAGCTTAGTTCCTACTCGTCCTCGAGTAGGTAAACGATAAAAGATAATTTCTGAGGTGACATGCTACCAACATAATCTTAATCATACCATTGTAAAGCTTGTGAGATGAATGCAGCGATTCGAAACAATGTAAATGCAATGAGTAAACAATTGAATCATATAGCAAAGACTTTTCATGAATAGTACTTTCAAGACAAGCATCAATAAGTCTTGCATAAGAGTTACTCATAAAGCAATAAATTCTTAGTAAAAGGTATTGAAGCAACACAATGGAAGATTAAGTTTCAGCGGTTGCTTTCAACTTGTAACATGTATATCTTATGGATAGTTGTCAATGCAAAGCAATATAACAAGTGCAATAAGCAAGTATGTAAGAATCAATGCACAGTTAACACACGTGTTTGCTTCTAAGATAGAGAGAAATGGGTAAACTGACTCAACATAAAAGTAAAAGAAAAAGCCCTTCGCAGAGGGAAGCATTGATTGCTATATTTGTGCTAGAGCTTTGGTTTTGAAAGCAAGAAACAATTTTGTCAACGGTAGTAATAAAGCATATGTATCATGTAAATTATATCCTACAAGTTGCAAGTCTCATGCATAGTATACTAATAGTGCCCGCACCTTGTCCTAATTAGCTTGGATTACCGGGATTATAGCAATGCACATGTTTTAACCAAGTGTCACAAAGGGGTACCTCTATGCCGCCTGTACAAAGGTCTAAGGAGAAAGCTCGCATTGGATTTCTCGCTATTGATTATTCTCAACTTAGACATCCATACCGGGACAACATAGACAACAGATAATGGACTCCTCTTTTATGCATAAGCATGTAGCAACAATTAATTTTCTCATATGAGATTGAGGATATATGTCCAAAACTGAAACTTTCACCATGGATCATGGCTTTAGTTAGCGGCCCAATGTTCTTCTCTAACAATATGCACGCTCTAACCATAAGGTGGTAAATCGCCCTTACTTCAGACAAGACGAACATGCATAGCAACTCACATGATATTCAATAAAGGGTAGTTGATGGCGTCCCCAGGAACATGGTTATCGCACAACAAGCAACTTATAAGAAATAAAATGCATAAGTACATATTCAATACCACAATAGTTTTTAAGCTATTTGTCCCATGAGCTATATATTGCAAAGGTAGAGGATAAAAATTTAAAGGTAGCACTTCAAGCAATTTACTTTGGAATGGCGGAGAAATACCATGTAGTAGGTAGGTATGGTGGACTCGAATGGCATAGTGGTTGGCTCAAGGGTTTCGGATGCATGAGAAGTAATCCTTCTCGATACAAGGCTTAGGCTAGCAAGGTTGTTTGAAGCAAACACAAGCATAAACTAGTACATCAAAACTTACATAAAAGACATATTACAAGCATTATAAGACTATACATCGTCTTCCTTGTTGTTCAAACACCTCACTAGAAAATATCTAGACTCTAGAGAAACCACTCATGCAATCCAAATTTTAACAAGCTCTATGTATTTCTTCACTAATAGGTGCAAAGTATATGATGCAAGAGCTTAAACAAGAGCACAACAATTGCCAAGTATCAAGTTATTCAAGACATCATACCAATTACTACATGTAGCATTTTCCGTTTCCAACCATATAACAATTAACGAAGCAGTTTCAACCTTCGCCATGAACATTAAAAGCTAAGAACACATGTGTTCATACGAACCAGCGGAGCGTGTCTCTCTCCCACACAAGTATTTATTCAAACAAAAACAAAAACAAAAACAAGAGCACACAGACGCTCCAAGTAAAGTACATAAGATGTGACTGAATAAAAATATAGTTTCAAGAGAAGGAACCTGATAATTTGTCGATGAAGAAGGGGATGCCCAAGGCATCCCCAAGCTTAGATGCTTGAGTCTTCTTGAAATATGCAGGGATGAACCACCGGGGCATCCCCAAGCTTAGACTTTTCACTCTTCTTGATCGTAGTATATCATCCTCCTCTCTTGACCCTTGAAAACTTCCTCCACACCAAACTCGAAACAAACTCATTAGAGGGTTAGTGCATAATCAAAATATACATGTTCAGAGGTGACATAATCATTCTTAACACTTCTGGATATTGCACAAAGCTACTGAAAGTCAATGGAATCGAAATATCCATCGAACATAACAAAACTGGCAATGCGAAATAAAAGACAGAATCTGTCAAAAACAGAACAGTTCGTATTGACGAATTTTATTGGGGCACCAGACTTGCTCAAATGAAAATGCTCAAATTGAATGAAAGTTGCGTACATATCTGAGGATCACTCACGTAAATTGGCTTAATTTTCTGAGTTACCTACAGAGAATTTAGCCCAGATTCGTGACAGCAAAGAAATCTGTTTCTGCGCAGTAATCCAAATCTAGTATGAACTTTTCTATCAACGACTTTACTTGGCACAACAAAACACAAAACTAAGATAAGGAGAGGTTGCTACAGTAGTAAACAACTTCCAAGACACAAATATAAAACAAAGTACTGTAGCAAAATAATACATGGGTTATCTCCCAAGAAGTTCTTTCTTTATAGCCATTAAGATGGGCTCAAGCAGTTTTGGTGATGCACCCCGCAAGAAATAGTATTTGAAGCAAAAGAGAGCTTCAAGAGGCAAATTCAAAACACATTTAAGCCTAACATGCTTCCTATGCAGAGGAATCTTGTACACAAATGAATTCATGAAGAACAAAGTGACAAGCATAAGAGGATAAAACACGAGTAACTTCAAGATTCTCAACATAAAGAGGGGAAACTTAATATTATTAAGATGCATATAACCATATTTCCCTCTCTCATAATAACTTTCAGTAGCATCATTGATGAAATCCACAATATACCCATCACTTAAAACATTCTTATCATGGTTCATATGCATAGAAGTATCATTAATTTTGGCATAAGGAGAGTTCTTTTCATTAATAGTAATTGGAGCAGGATTATTATCAAGAATTTGAACATGGTAAACAAGTTGCATATTAAGGGAATTGTTTTTGGTAACCCAATCATGACTATGATAAGTTTCATAAGGATAGTTAGAACCTATATCATAGCATTCTTTGTAATAATCATCAGAGATCGGAGGCACAGTGTCATCATAGGCAATAGAATAGTTATCTTTCACAGTCGGTTTATCTGTGTCCACACCATCATTGTCATTAGAAGGAGATGTATCAAGAACATAATGACCAGTAGCTAAAGGATTTTCAAACACCTCTTCCCCAAGCTTAGAGCTTTCTATATCATTATGGGAGGAAACATGGATAGCACTGATACTATGGCAATTATTAACATCATCATTTTCAGAATTAGTTTCCCAGAGATTTGCAATATCAAAAGTAGTGTGCTCATTCAAATCATGATTGCTAATGTATGTAAAGGGCATAGGAAGATCATCGTATTCAGATTCATTATCACAATAATCGTTAGGAGCAACATACTTACGGTTACCTATCGTTATCTCATATACGCGGGGATATGCTGTTACCTCTTTCTTTTTATTCCCCTTATTATTCTTCTTCTTCTTCGTTCCCTTCTTCTTCTTCTCCTTTTCCTCGTTCCCTTCTTCAGGAGGGAGAGGCTTGATGAGAGGCTTCTCCACATAACCTGCTTTATTTCCAGAAACAATAGAAGAAACTTGGGAGGATTCCTCCTTTTCATTAATAAGTTTGAAACACACAGCGGTCCTATCATATTTTGGCAAGGTGTCTTCTTCTAAAATATTTTGTATGTAAGTATTTGTATGGCAATTATCAATGCAATAAGAAAAACACCCATGCAGGACATCATCAACATCAAGATCGTTAATATCTAACAAAGAAATTTTTCTTGATAACTCTTCACACCACAAAAATAAAGTAAGTTCATCATGCTGATTAGGAGTAATTTCATCATCACAATACAAATTCGCAGCACTCATGGGATTCAAATTATCATTGGAGGAGCATTGAAAATTAAAATGACCCACTCTATGGCAAAGTTCACAAATAAAAGGATAGAGGACACAAACTTTTTTACCAAGATCATCTAGCGCCCTAGACCACTTTCTAGTTTTTTCATTAGTATGATGGATACAATATTCATCTTCGATTTGATTAATTCCACAAGGTCTATGCATTCCACAAAAATTAACATGCTTATAGGAAATAGCATTCTTAGGAGTTTGAGCATGCTTATTGCAATAATTAACAACAATTTCATTCTTCATGCAAGCCTCTTTAAAAGGTTCATGATACTTATCAAAATTCTTCTTAGGCAATTCAAAATGAGAAGCAAAGGATTTATAAAGATTTGCAGCAACTTGAGAGTCAAGACCATAAGTAGCACTCATATTTCGAAATTTATCGGTATCCATAAAAGCTTCAATGCATTCATAATCATAATTTATACCTGACTCTTTACCTTCATTGTTCTCCCATCCTTCAGCGTTCTCCTTAATCCGATCAAGAAGATCCCACCTAGCTTCAACCTCCTTGCTTGTGAAAGATCCCTCCGAACACGCGTCCAGATAGTCCTTGTGTTGTCCTGAAAGCCTCGCATAAAAATTATTAACAATAACATTACGGGGGAGCTCATGAATGGGACATTTGAGCATTAGTGATTTCAATCTCCCCCACGCTTGAGAAATACTCTCTCCATCACGAGGATAAAAGTTATAAATATAATTCCTATCAGTATGCACTTCTTGAGGAGGGTAAAATTTAGAATAAAAGAGAGATGCAATTTCCTCCCAACCAAGAGAATGACTATTCTCCAACAATTTATACCAATGCGCCGCTTTACCGAGACAAATAAAAGAGAATAGCTTCTTCTTCACTTCTTCCACAGAGATACCTGCACACTTGAATAACCCGCATAATTCATGCAAAAACTGTAAATGATCTCCAGGATGGACAGTTCCATCCCCTTTATAGCGGTTATCCATAACACGTTCAATAATTTTCATGGGTATCTTGAAAGAAGTACTTGCAGTTGGTGGGTTTAAAGTATCACAAGCATTATTAGAGTTATCACATATGGGAGATAAAGCATTATCAGAACAAATTTTCTCCCCTAAAGATGGGAAGCTAAAAAGATCACAAAAACTAGCTTCCCCAAGCTTAGACTTCTCCATAGCATTAGCAGTAATTGCATTCATACTAATAACATCGCTACTAGCATGCAAATAAGGTTCCATAGGTTTTTTAATTTTCGCATCAAACAATTCTAAATCAGGAAAAAGATTAAAAAGCTCACCAATTTTTTTGTTGTTTTCCATTATGCCTAACTAGTAAAAATAAAAACAAGAAACAAAAAGATGCAATTGCAGAATCTAAAGGAGATAGCTTCGAGCACTCACACACCGGCAACAGTGCTAGGAAATAGCTTAGTAGTCGGAGGATGTGAATACCTTTTACCTTACCTCCCCGGCAACGGCGCCAGAAAATAGCTTGATGTCTACGCCCCCTCCTTTTCCTGTAGACAGTGTTGGACCTCCAAGAGCAGAGGTTTGTAGAACAGCAGCAAGTTTTCCTTAAGTGGATCACCCAAGGTTTATCGAACTCAGGGAGGAAGAGGTCAAAGATATCCCTCTCATGCAACCCTGCAACCACAAAGCAAGAAGTCTCTTGTGTCCCCAACACACCTAATAGGTGCACTAGTTCGGCGAAGAGATAGTGAAATACAGGTGGTATGAATAAGCAGTAGCAACGGCACCAGAAAAGTGCTTTGCCCAGGACAGTAAACAAGCAGTAGTAACGCAGCAGTAGTAACGCAGTAAAACAGTAAACAAACGGAGATTCGATGCTTGGAAGCAAGGCCCAGGGATCCTGCTTTCACTAGTGGACACTCTCAACTTTGATCACATAACAGAATAGATAAATGCATACTCTACACTCTTGTTGGATGATGAACACCATTGCGTAGGATTACACGAACCCTCAATGCCGGAGTTAACAAGCTCCACAATTCAATGTTCATATTTAAATAACCTTAGAGTGCATGAAAGATCAACACGACTAAACCAAGTACTAACATAGCATGCACACTGTCACCTTCACACTATGTAGGAGGAATAGATCACATCAATACCATCATAGCAATAGTTAACTTCATAATCTACAAGAGATCATAATCATAGCATACGCCAAGTACTAACACCGATGCACACACTGTCACCATTACACCGTGCAGGAGGAATAAAACTACTTTAATAACATCACTAGAGTAGCACATAGATAAATAGTGATACAAAACTCATATGAATCTCAATCATGTAAAGCAGCTCATGAGATTATTGTATTGAGGTACATGGGAGAGAGATGAACCACATAGCTACAGCGGAGCCCTCAGCCTCGGGGGTGGATTACTCCCTCCTCATCATGGAGGCAGCGATGGCGGTGAAGATGGCGGTGAAGACGGCGGTGGAGATGGCTCCGGGGGCAATTCCCCGTCCCGGCAGGGTGCCGGAACAGCGACTTCCGTCCCCCGAATTGGACTTTCACGATGGCGGCGGCTCTGGATGGTTTTCTCTGTTTCCGTCGAACTGGTCGATGTTTTTAGGTCAGGGACGAATATATAGGCGGAGAGTCGGAGTCGGAGGGGCCACGGGGTGCCCACACCATAGGGGGGCACGCCCCCCCCTTGGGCCGCGCCGCCCTGTGAGGTGGGGCCCCCCTGGCACCCCTCTGACTTTTCTTCGGTGCTCCGGAAGCTTCCTGAAATTATAAGATCTCCGGAGTTGATTTCGTCCGATTCCGAAAATATTTCCTTACTAGGATTTCTGAAACCAAAAACAGCAGAAAACAGCAACTGGCCTTTCGGCATCTCGTCAATAGGTTAGTTCCGGAAAACGCATAAAAATGATACTCCCTCTGTTCCATTCTATAGTGCCTATTGTTTTTTAGCACGGAAATTAGCGCAAGAGTATTTTTTACACAAGTCCCCTTGCTGAACGATTTGAGATCCACGATTTGAGATCAACGTAAAATTAGTAAATCCATATCTTTCTAACTTACCATAACAATTTTTGGAAGCTGAACGATTTGGGAGCTGAACGGGGAGGGGTAATTGAAAAAAAGCTAAGCTACAACCTTATATTCTGAAACAAATGCCGAAAATCTATAGGCACTATATAATGGAACGGAGGGAGTATAAAGTGTGAACAAAACATGTTGGTATTGTCATAAAACAAGCATGGAACATCAGAAATTATAGATACGTTGGAGACGTATCATCGCCCTCCACGCCTCGCTCACCCGACGTTGGCGCTCCCACTCGGCGAGCCACGCCGAGAACTTCGGGCCGCTCATCGGCTTGAGCGGCGGGTCCTCGTGGTACCAGCGGCCGCCCCGCGCGAAGTCGATGAGCTTGTCCGGGACGTACGCGGCGCCGTCGTACTTGCAGGCCGCGCGACGGCTGCCGGCGGCGGATCTTTTGCAAAAAAAGCCGCCATGCTTCCTCCACGGTGTCCGGCGAGCGGGATCGCTTCGATCCGCTCGCCGGCGAGGCGCTACTGCGGCGGCGGGAGTCCATGCAGGATCTGGGGTGGAATGCGGCGCGGGGGAGCAACTAATTGCTCGCCGGAGCAGGAGGAGAAGGCGGCGGCGCACGGCGGAGCTAGGGTTGCGAGTGAGGGGTTAACCCCTCACTCGCACCTGCGCCCACTATAAGTACGGGGCGACGGGGCCGATTTCCTGGGCCCCGTATTTCGCCGAAACGGGCCGGCCCGAATACGGGGCCTGCTAGATGCCCAAAATCGCTCCGGTCCCGTATCCCGCCGGAATTTTACGGGGTGGGCGGGTTATACGGGGCCTGTTAGACATGCTCTTAGTCTCGTTTCTTACGGATGCAGTGTTCGGTTCTTGCTAAATATTTTACATTTTGTATGGGCATAGATGAACTTAGCTGATTTCATACTTATCTGTATGTATCCTATAAGTACCAGCGTGATAGAGGAGGCAAAGTAGCATCCAGTCGGAGCACGGAGCTGCAGGACGGCCAGAAGATCTGAGGAGGTAGTAGCGCGTGACCAGAGGAGGGATGAGCGTCAAAGGACTGAGTGGCGGGGGCAATGAAGGTAGCTGGTAAGGGTACGCTGTTGTTGCTCTCGTCGGCATGGATGCGGACGACGGATGAGCGGCAGAACAGAGGAGGTGATGCGTCTCATCTTTTTTTTTTTTTGAGGGTTATGCGTCTCATCTTTCCATTCCGGAAATCTGGAGGACTAGTAAATATGCCCGTGCGTTGCACCGGGAGAGAAAAATCTTCGGATTAATATTTAATATAGCAATGCGACAACCCTACCCACGTAATAATTTGAAAATAATTATTGTCATTACACTTAACTCATTTCACAGTAAACAAACTGAGAGAAATAGGTTAGTATACTAAGGTTGTTAAGTGAAGACAGATGGAATGAAATAACTTGCCATTTATAGATTTTGTCCACGTGTATAGCATATTACATGTGGTAAACCAAAGAAATTAAAATAAACACATCTGAGGTTGCCCGTGTGTTGCACCGGGAGAGAAAAATCTGCGGATTAATATTTAATATAGCAATGCGACAACCCTACCCACATAATAATTTGAAAATAATTATTGTCATTACACTTAACTCATTTCACAGTAAACAAACTGAGAGAAATTTATTTGTATACTAAGGTTGTTAAGTGATGACAGATGGAAAACTGAAATAACTTGCCTTTTATAGATTTTGTCCACGTGTATAGCATATTACATGTGGTAAACCAAAGAAATTAAAATAAACACATCTGAGTATTAGCTAGGGAATAGTGCAGTGCATACCTGAATTTCCTTTTTCGCAGATACATAATATTGTTACAAGACTCCAAGTTACATGCATTCAGTGCTATGTTTTCCCCCCTCTCCATCGAATCATCTCCCGAAATCCCTCCTTGCAAGTGAACAGTGTACTAAAAATCTGAAGAATCCCAATTACCACACTCTAGTTATCCCCATATACTATAGAAGAGAATCTACCCGTAATACATGGAAAAAATATATCGCCATACATCCGGGACACTCTGCTGCCATCGTCCCTAAATCCGTGGATGAATTTGCTCAGCTGCGTCCCAGTCCGGCCGATCTTCATGCTCTTTAAATCAATGTTGTGACAGTTGTGGAGAATCAAAATCAGAGAACCGTTTACTCCTCTAGACCAACTAACTCTAACCGCCATAATAATGTTACATGAGAAACTGAAAGAGTGAAAGAACACAGTAGCATGCACCTACCCAGCCTGAGGAGATTGGAGGATATGGCCATGGAGTCTGAACTCTGAACATACAGTTTGGTACGTATAAAATTCATCGAAATAAAAGTACACTCCAGCATAATTCATCTCCGGTTTTTATCGAAAAAAAAATTCATCTCCATACTGAAACCTGCATTTTCGTTGCGAGTCAGACCAGAGCCTAGACTGATGGCCTTCATGTTCGTTCGTGACAGGGGTGGCTATATATATAGACAGACTGATACTGCCTCAGAATTTGAACTGATTAATCAAATAATAAAAACTGCAGCATGCTGCTGCCGGTATACTTTAAGCTACTATGATTTTGGGTCTGATGAGTTTCAATACTTACCTTACATCCGAGCTCCCAGTCAACTTCGTCTGAAGCCTATAATTTGTGTATTACTACCTCATCTGAAGTCCACCTTTGCGTCTAGAAGATGGATATTAGCATAGCCTCCACGAACACTCATTGTCAAGCTTAGCGCAATAATGGAGAATAGGGTCAGCAGTCTGCCTGAGGTTTGGCTACAAAAGGTGGTGCGGAAACTCATTCCTGAGGTTTGGCCCAGTCATGGAATTTGACCAACAAGGAGATGCCGGTCGCTGCAATCCGGCCGCCGGATCCCTACGAGCTTGGAGGCAGTGCTGACCACCTCGCTGTCCTTAGTTGACGTTGTACTAAAACCGCCTCGTGTCCGTGCTGCTGAATCCTGCCCGCGGGTAGCTACAAATCAGTCTGACGGCAGCAGAGACGTCGTACCGGCGGCCGTGACCAGAAGGAGGCGGAGCATCATGGCTGGCGTGTGCTCTCATCGTCGGCTTCCCTCCACCCTATTTCCTCTCCCCACGAAGAAGCAACAACGTTGCAAGGCGACCAGGCGGCCAAAAAATGAGGATAAAATCGAGCTCTGCCTGCCCAGCGGCGGGCTGTGCCGGAAGGAGGGGCGACGAGTGGCATCCAACTATCCCGTCTGCCTGACGCGGAGGAGGACGCCAAACCAGATCTGGCGGCCATCTCAGATCGAGAGGGGATCTTTGGGAAGAGAACGAATAAAACGACCGAATCGACGTCGCTTCGTTTTTTACTTAGGCGGTGGCATCGCCCGTAATTTTAAGGAAAACGCTTGAAATCAGCCGACCGATCGATCGGTCGCCGCCCCACTCTGGTGTCTAGTCCCTGTCGCGCGCAGCTGCTAGCTTTCCCGCGCGGCCGCGCTGCTAGCTTGATATTCCCGCGCTACTAGCTTTGCTTCCGCGCGTCACGTGCATGGCCACTTTCTTTGACGAATTGCTAAATGGCCCGGTAGGCCATGCATGTCCACAACCTTTTCAAAATAGTACTATGTATACTAGCTAGCACTCCATGTAGGCATGTAGTACTAGTAAGCTAGCTATTGATGATTTGCAATGTTAGACTAGTACAGTACCAACTACTAGCTATGAATATACTAAGCATGCTACGATAGAATATGTGCACAACATACGGATGACTTGCCAATAAAATTGTTCAACCTCGGGGACCTGACTTTGTCATCGGTGAATCCACGGAGGCACGCGTCGCCATGAACATGGTGGTCTTCACTAGTGTCGGAAGGGCTCCCGCTACCCGGGTTCATGGTGCGCGATGGCGAATCATCAAGATCGAACCACCATGGACGATGGTAGAACTATTTTTGTTTGATATTACATATGTGCGTTAAAATTGTAAAAATCTTGCATATGTTTTTTGTTGTGAAAACACAAGTGACATGTTGTAACGTTATATGCCCACTTTCTACAGCTATTGTTTTCCTCACTTATTTGATGTTGTAAAAGTGATTTTAGAATGTAACAAACTAATATGAGTTTTGTTGTGGAATTAAATACAAGATGTTGTAAGGTTTTCCGGCGTTTGCTACAAGATTATGTGTTTTCTCGGATTTTTTTCTATGATGTTCACATGCTTCTAAAAAAGTTGTGAACATGTGACTAATTTATTGTAATCGTTTGCTATTTTTGTTGATATAGTTGGTGATTTTTGTTGTAAATATTTTCACATAATACATTTTAGTGTTATTACTATTTATTTTACTATTGTAGTCATTGGTGATTATTGTTGTAATCTTTGATGATTATTATTGTAAAGGAATCTATTGCAAAATATTGTGCACGCTAAACTCTTAATATTTTGAATTGATATTTATTTTTGTTGTACTCGTTGGTGATTTTTGTTCAAATCAGCTATGATTATTGTTGTGATCGAATATGCTAAAAAATATTTCCTACGATGAACTTCTATTAGTGGATTTTTTACATTTTTGTTATAATAATTGTTGGTGATTATTGTTGGAATATTTTATGGTTGTTGTTGTATATGAATCTGTCGCAAAAAATCCGCACATAAGCACTTTGTTAATATAGGAAGATTTCCACGTACAGTAATGATTTTCAAAGCAATCCGCCACATACAAAATGTTGTTTAACCACTTTTTAGCATACCGAATTTTTTTGTTCAACCGGTGATTTTTTATGTTTACTATTTTTCGAGCCAGCGATAAGTGCAAATTCGGATACCATCTTTTCTCGTGTAGTTTGCGGTGGAACAATAGCGATTAGATTATTTACTAGCACATGAAAAATGTCACATCACATTCAATGCATATAGCAACACAGATCCACTCTGCCAACTGTACCACACTACCTCTACGTATGTCCCTCACACGCAAACGCAGGTCAGGAGCAGCGCCGAAAGCGACCTGCTCAGCTGATCAACCGCCTGACTCAAGGCAGAAAAAGAAAGCGACGTGAGATGATTTTCCTACCGTGGGATGCTAATCTAACGAAAGCTGAAGCGACCGATTTTCGCCCAGGGATCAGGCGACCGACGCCTAGCACCCACCTAATTTTAATTGTAAAACAAGGGTAGTTAAAAAACGGACGAAAAATTAGGGGAGAAACCTTCCTTCCTTTATTAGTAGGTATAGACTGGAGGGTCATGGGAGTAGCCAGGCCAACATCGTTGGGATAGGGAGATCGGCCCATTCAGTATACTTTCGGCCCCACTTATCACAGACCTCGCAGCTCGACCTGACGAGTAGCGGCCCTGTAACGGTGGGCTGACCTATTTGACGCCAATCGAGGATGGGAATTGGTTCGAGCGAAGCTCCAAGCGATCTCACGCGTTGAATAGCTAGATCGGACGGTAATGCATGCCAAAACGCTGTGAGAGGTCCTAGGTGGTTGAGTTATACTGTTAACTAATATCAGTTGATCTGAAGCAGACTACCTCCACTATTATCTTCTATGCTTACGGAATCATGATACTACGTTCTTCCCCTGCTCAGATTTGTTGGTTGGTGACTTTTCTGGTAAGAGGCGATATGGAATTGATAATAGACAACAATTCTACAGTTAAATGATGATAATTGTTAGGTTCAACCCTGAAATCTGTCATGGATTCAGATTTTTTTTTTGTTCTTTATCTTGAGAGATATCTTATGTTTTTCCCTTTTTAATGGCTTAGTGTAGTCCGGACTTAAACTTAGTTTTTTTTTTCCATTTGCATGATTTAGGGTGCTTTATTGTTTCTTTACTTTTATGGACATCGGAAGATGCTTCTTATATCAGTAAAATATAAAATATCTTAGATCAATTTCACAACCAATGTTCACATGTGAAAAAGTATAGTAGTAGAAAGCAGTTTATCCAGAATAAAATACAATATTGTTCTCTCTGATCGAGTTACGTTTTTAGTCACTCTCAAAGCAACATATTGTTACTTACTAAAAGCAGCGTAATTTTCTTCAAACCTCAAGGTAATCCTCTTCAAAGCAGTTAGAGGAACTATTGCAGTTCGGTGATATTTGACTTGAGAAAACGCATATTAGAAGCACATATGTGTTACTCAATATTCATGCTTCTTCGCTGCAACATGTGGGGTGGTCTGTATCCTTCTATTTCTTCTACGAGCGCACCAATTACATACGCGACTTTATTGGGATGCCTCTGCGCCTTCGCACCAATTACAGGTGCTAGATGCTTTTCCGCAAAAACTAGGTAGCCAGCTGCATGCCGCAGACATGAATATACTGAAGTGACAATTTGCTTTGGGCAGGAGCAGCAATCCAACTAGGATGCGCTTCTAGGCTGGTGCCAATGCATCACCACACTATAGCCTCGCCACGTCAGTTCTCACCCCCACTCTCATCCCACGGTGCCAGTGCACGGGCTATAGTGCCATCTTTCACTTCCTCTCTCCTCTCTATCGCCTCCCTATCGCCCCCACTAGCACCGCTATCGCCCCTCTCTCGCCCCTCTCTCGCCTTGCTGTCGCCCCCAACGCGGACGGTAGCCGGGCGGCAGCGAGCGGTAGCGCCCGGCGCCAGCCCCAGCGCCCCGCGCTCGCGTCCCGCCCCACTCCCGCCCGCCTCTCGCCCCAAACCGGGCGATACCGCCTCCACTCCCGCCCCCATTGGCACCAGCCTTATGCTGTGTTTGGTTGCAATGAATTGGGCTCTGAATTGGAAAATCTAGAATTGAGGGCCCAATTCTGCTGTTTGGATGTGCTATGTATTGGACTATGGAATTGTTGCCCAATTCTAAGGAGAGGCCCGCGCGAGGCAACATAACCCGTAGCCCAATTCGGAGGTCCTCACCTCCGTATTCGCTCGGAATCGAGCCGTCGCTCGCTCTCCTCTCCCGAACCGAGTGCGACCTCTCGCTGGGAGTCCCCGTCGTCGCCTGCAGGTACCGCCGCCCACCTCCGCCCTCCTCCTCCCCTCCGGCCCCACTCCGGCGGCCCTCCTCCGCCCTCCTCTTCCCTCCTCCTCCCCTCCAGCCCCAGTCCGGCTCGGCCCTCCTCCGCCCTCCTCCTCCCAGCACGACCTGAACCCTAGACGAGCGACGGCCGCGGACGAGCGGCGGACGGCCGGACGAGCGGCGGATGGCCGGACGAGCGGCGGACGGCCGGCGGACGAGGTGCTGTGCGGCCGGCGGACGAGCGGACGGCGGGCGGACGAGGTCCTGTGCGGCCGGCGGACGAGCGGACGGCCGGCGGACGAGGTCCTGTGCAGACGAGCTGACGAGCTGAGGTCCTGTGCTGTAATGGCGAAATAGTCTGTAGGGAACTGACGTTTGCCCCCTTTTTTTGCAATGTCCAAGTAATTTGTAGCGAAACTGGCTTTTGCCCATTCTGTGGTAGATGGTTCAGACTTTATTCTTTCTACCACCGATGATGAGGAATGATGTACCAGCTTCATGTGTACTGACCACAATTTGTTTTTCTATTTTTGCAGATTTGAGGTGAACAAGTGCTGAGATTAATTTGTGTTGCGACCAAGGTTCGAAATTTATGTTTTGTGTTCTGAGATATGATATTGGGCTATGTAAAATATGAGATATGAAATTGGGCTATGCAAAATATGAGATATAAACTTGGGCTATGCATACTTGTTGTTCATAATGTTAATGCTTCCATGTTAATATGAATTTGAGCTATGCATATTTAAATTTCAAACTTTGTTTGTGCATTGTAGAATCATCATGTCTCACCAAGAATTGGTTCATTACATTTGTGAAGAGAACAAACGAAGAAAAAGGAAAAGGATAATGCTCACAAAGTTGTATTTTGAGGTGTCTATGGTTGCATTAGCATATGCTAGTACTCAGAGGTCACCGAGGGACCTAGGTGCCTTCGGTGACTTTGAGAAGAGGGTTGCATATAGAAAGTATGTATTGGCAAGAACATACAATGGGACGGAGACAAGATGCTATGATGAGTTGCGATTAACCAAAAGAAATTTCCATAATCTTTGTGCTATGTTGCGTGAGAAGGGTGGTCTCAAAGATACAACCTATGTCACGGTAGAAGAAAATGTTGCTATGTTCTTACAAGTAGTTGGGCATGGAACTAAAATGCGGATGATTGGCTATGAGCGGTCTTTAGAGACAACCAGTAGGCACTTCGGTAATGTGTTAACTGCCATCTTATCTCTAACTGGGGAGTTCATCAAGCTTCCCGAGCCTACTGCCACCCCTCCCGATGATTACAAATGGAAGTGGTTTCCCAATGCACTTGGTGCTCTAGACGGGTGTCATGTTGATGTGTTTGTTAGGGTGGCTGACAAAGGGAGATATAGGAATAGAAAACAAGACATCACCACTAATATGTTGGGTGTGGTTGATTGGAACATGAAGTTTCTCTATGTTCTACCTGGTTGGGAGGGCTCGGCATCGGACTCAAAAGTGTTGAAAGATGCAATGAGAATTGACCGCCAAGATGCATTTGTTGTACCAGAGGGTACCTCTCTTTGCTCTTGGCTTTCTTTTTCTCATGTTTAATTCATAACTAACTTACTTATTTGATGCATATAGGGAAGTACTACCTAGTTGATGCGGGTTATACAAATGGACCTGGATTCCTATCTCCATTTCGGTCCACTAGGTACCACTTGAAAGAGTGGGCTGCTAGTATACTAGGGCCCCAAACTGAAAAGGAGTTGTACAACTTGAGGAATTCTCGTGCTAGAAATGTAGTGGAGAGATGTTTTGGGCTATTGAAGAAAAAATGGGCCATCCTACGTTCTTGTTCTTTCTTTTCCATAGAAGACCAGGTAATACATGTCGGTATGGTTTGTAGATGGTTTGGGTTGTTGAAGAACAATTGCTAACTATGACATAAATATTTGCAGATTCGAATTATTAATGCTTGTTGTGTGTTACACAACTATGCAAGGGATAGACAACATGTGAGGGATGATCTATTGCTGCAGGAGATTGACGCTGAACTAGCAGCTACGGTCCCTGAACCTGCAGATGATGTCGCACTAATTAGAAGTGTGCAGCTAAGCGAGACATGGACCACGTTTAGGCAGGATTTAGCTGATGGGATGTTTGCTGAGTACCTTGTGACACATGACGAACTAGCAATGGAGTAGTGTTCGTGTAGAAATCTAGCTTATGGTGTCCTTTTTTTGCTAGCTAGATGATGATGCTTTTGCCATTTGTGTGATATTTCCTACATGGAACCTTTGGCTGAATATATATATATGTTTTAACTATCTACAACTTGCTATTTCTCCTTACTTGTATTATATATGTCACTTGTAGAAGCATGGCTGAACCAAAAAATAAGAAGGCTAGTAGGACTTACCTTGTGTGGACTAATGAGATGGACACTGCATTATTGTCCGTTCTTGTTGACCATCACAACAGAGGTGACCATGCACAAAATGGTTGGAAGCCACATGTGTACAATGCTTGCATAAAGCATGTGAAGGAGACATGTAATATTGTCATCAACAAAGACAAGATAGTAGCAAGAATTAAAACATTTGACAAGCATTATGAAGTCATCAACAAGATGCTTTCCCAAAGTGGCTTTGGATGGGATTGGGATAATAACATGGTTAGTGTTGACAGTGATGAAGTGTGGGCTAGATATGTGGAGGTATGTAACATACTAATTTTTTTCAACTTGACTATGCATTCTTTTGAACTTGAACATCATCTCGAATATATGTGCATATTATGTAGGCAAACAAGGATGCAGCTCCATATAGGCACAAAGAAGTGAAGAATTGGCAAGCTATCTCTACTATATATTCAAAAGACCATGCCACGGGTGCAGGTGCAAGGACAGGAGGTGAGTGTGCTCAAGTTGGATCCTCATCCGTTCCTCAGGTGGTGGTTGAGGATGATGAAGAAACTCCTGAGCCGCCTAAGAAGAAGAAGCAACGCACTGCTGATGCTATCATGAGCATGGTGGGAGAGCTGAGAATGACGTTTGAGGAGGCTTTGAACTCAACCGCCCCACTACCACCACCACCACCACCGGCAGCACCAAAGGTTACTCCTTCATCTGAAATCTTGGTTGAACTGAAGAAAATACCAGATTTGGTGGGTAATGAGCTGTTGATAGCTTATGGGAAGGTCACCGCCAACGAGCGCACCTTCGAATCACTCATGGCACTACCCATGGAACTGAGGAAGGCATGGCTCATGACCTTGCCTTGATGATTTGTGAGACATAATGTATGTACTTTGTGCTATTTGTGAGACATAATGTATTCACTTTGTGCTATTTGTGAGACATAATGTATCCACTTTCTACTATTTGTAAGACATAATGTACCCACTTTCTACTATTTGTAAGCATAATTGTCCACTTTCTGCTATTTGTGCTATTTTCATTCATATTACATATGTTATATTGTTCAAAGTAAAAAAATACTCTCAATTCCACACATGTGACATCCAAACAGGATTTGGTATTCCATTGAAATCTGAATTCTGTAGCTGAATACCACGCGCATCCAAACACTCTTTGTGGTATTCCATTGAATTGGTTGATTTGGTTTTCCATTGCCAATTCAATTCAGAGCTCAATTCATTGCAACCAAACACAGCATTAGGGAATAAGGTGAAACCAGATTTATTTTTTTGAAGTTTAGCAAGTTTTTTTTTATTACGTTGTACTGTACAATTGTTTACTTACTGAAGATTGACAGCCAGATGCTTGCAGAAATATGACAACCGTCTAAAGAATTAAAGAGATTTTAGAATGTAATAACCTTAGTCTTTTTTATGTCAATAATACTTTGACCAGGCTGTTGCTTTATGTAGAATATATCTAAGCGCTTCCTAATTAGGTATGGCTGAGAATGGGCAACTGAACTTTTTGGGTTTTGCACATACGAATGCAAATATGGGACCGTGAGCAACGACTCAGCGGGGCATGTGTTTAAAGGCTGGCATCATTAGAGATAAACACATTGGCATTCTCAATATATGCTCCTTTGTGTTTTTTTTTGTAATAATGAACAATGGGTAACTATATATTTTTCCTGTAGGCAGATATTTGATTTTATCTTTTTTGCTAATACCATAAGTTGTGTCTATCAGCAACTTCAAAGATGAACAAGAGCTCTCCTAAGTTTTTCTGCATATGAAACAATTCAGTGAATTGTTTTCAACAAACAGTTTCACATGATGACTTAAAACCATCGGTCTGATACTTCTGTATGAACAATGTCTAGACTTTGCTCCATTCCTATTTTTTTGCGCAATACTTAGCCATCTATGCATAGTTAAAAAGTTCGCAATTCATATATTACTCCCTCCCTTCCATATTAGTTATCGCATATTTAAATGTATGTAGACACATTTCTTATATCGATACATCCCAATGTGCGACAACTAATATGGAACAGAGGGAGTACTATCTAACTATTTCATACATTTTGTTTTGATCGTTGAACAACATAAGTGAGATTATATAAACATAACTTTCATTGTTTTGTGAGTTGGTACATTTCCACAATTCTTCATATTTATCCTAAAAATGGACGGGCGCGGCAATGCGCGCCATCATGGTCTAGTAGTAAGTGTAAAAGTGGCTGACCTAGATAAGCAGAAGAAAAGTCTCCATGTTGAACGAGGTCGTGCAATCATTGATATTATTTACTTAATATGGTAAAATGATTTATTTGGTTGTACATGTGCACTTTGGGGATTTACAGTAGTATAATTTCATGTGCTTTGAATAAATATGGCGCATTACATCCATCCCACTGAAGCATAGAACCTACTGTAATTTTTTCACATGTATGTTGACGTTCCAGCACTGTTTTCATCTTTCAAAGTTCAGAGATTTCTATTACACATTTGCTTCCCTACAAATTGTATATAGGTCCTCCTATTTTACGGAAAGCATCCAACACTCTTATTACCAAAAAATATTGCTTCTAAACTCTTCTATTTTATGAAAATAAATCCGTTCTCCAGCTCTAGGTGGTGTCATACATGCTTCATCAAGGTTTCACCAAGATTTCAACCAAGTTTCAGATGGCGAAAGGTGTCACCTAAAGGGAAACTTCATGGAAGTGCACACATATAGGTTACTTCATGAAAACATGCATAAAACATACAGTAAACTATGTCGAGTCTTCATAGATTTATGAATTTTATTAATTTTTCATGAAAGAAGAATCGGCGTGAAGCCTAATAATACAATTGTGAAATCTCACAAGGGTAAGTTAATTTTCCAAAAAATAGAAAGTTCTATGCGCAAAAATGTTTGAATTTATATCGCGGGGATGTTAGATTTGTGGTTACCTGGCGCGACGAACTAGAAGGTGTTCGATTTTTCAAGGAACGGTCGGGTGGCAACTTTCCATGCACTAACGGCCATGTGGCAACTTGCCATTGGATCGCACTAGGAAATGCCACGGCACATTTTGGGTCCAAAATGTTAAAAGTTAGCATAAACTTGAACTATTGACGGTGGTGATAGTGCCGAGATGACTGAGAATGAATTTTCGATCAAACCCGTTACGCATATGTGGGTCGTGGGAGCAAACACCATCGCTCTCGTTGTTTTTTTTCGATAAAGGATGCTTTATTACTTTGAAAAGCAATTACATCTAGCCTCTGCATAACCAGGATGCACACATCCGTTTACAGGTTTCAAGTGAAATGTCAAAAACTAGGCGAAATACATATCGAAGCGATGAAATATAAGACGCCTAAAGTGTGGGTGGGGCTTCAGTCCGTAGACTATGCTGCCACCCATGTAGTAAAAAAGTATCCCTCGCCGCAGCCTCCAACTGTGTACAGACCTCCGTAAATAGGTCTCGATTCTCCACTCGCTGAAGAGGTAACCACAAACGAATAATACTTGTGCACCTGTAGATAACCTACAAAAGGGAGCAATTTTTATCGTTAAAAATCTTGTCATTTCTACTTAGCCAAAGCGTCCAGGCGACACCATGGAGCCAATGCCAAAGACATTGGCCACACTAGTCGAGGGATACAGGGTAGACGCTACTTGGATGACTGACCATATAGATCTCGTAAATTGGCACTGGAAGAAAAGGTGTTTAATCGTTTCGTCATGTTGACAGAAAACACACCGTGTACTTCCATGTCAGTTTCGCTTAACAAGATTGTCTTTGGTGAGAATAACTCTTCGACGAAGGTACCATCCAAAAAAATTAATTTTTAATGGTATCTTCATCTTCCAAATTTTCTTATTAGTATCAACTGGTATGTCAGAATGAAGGATCACATTGTATAATGATTTTACCGAGAAAGTGCCATCTGCATTAAGATTCCACCTAAATTTGTCCGGTTCAGGCGATAGTTGTATATCTCCTAGCTGGTGAATCAGGGAATTCCATGCCAACAGCCTTTGCCCAAGTAAAACTCGTCTGAACGTCACATTCAGAGGTGAGGTAGCCATTACCGTGGCAATGGTATCACTTTTGCGACGAACAATACTATACAAGGCATGATACTGTTCACTTATGGGTGCATTGTCTAACCAAATATCCTCTCAGAACCGTATCTGAGCTCCATTCTTAATCGAAAAAGTATCATGACGGAAGAAGACATTCTTTGTCGCCATGAGACCAGCCCAAAAGTGTGAGTCCCCTGGTTTTCAAACCACTTAGGATAACGTCTTCGAGCCCATATACTTTCTCCTAAGAATACTTTGCCAAATCCCATCCTCGGTAAGAAGTTTAAACAGTCATACCTAGTAGGGCTGAATTCTTGACTTCCAGGTCATGAACTCCAAGCCCTTCTTGATCTTTGGGACTACAAACTCTACCCCATTTAACCAATAGATATTTCTTTTTCTCGCTATCCCCTTGCCAAAAGAATCTGGATCGATAATAATCGAGTTTATGCAGAATTTCTTTTGGTACTAGGAAGAATGATAACATATACAGTACCATATTTGTCAGTACTGAATTAATAAGTACCGGTCTTCCTCACAGGGACAACAGTTTTACCCTTCCAACTACTAAGGCGTTTTTGTAATCTTTCTTCCACTATTTCCATTGAACAGTTGTGAGTCTTCGATAATGAATCGGAATACCCAAATAGCGAATAGAAAACTGGGCTTGCCTGCAGCCAAACAACTCTGCATATAGAGTCGTATCGTCTTGGGCATCACCGAAGCAAAAACAATCCACTTTTATGAAAATTGATTTTTAATCCCGATAACCGTTTAAAAGCCGCCAAAATTAATTTGAGATTACGAGCTTTTTCGAGATAATGATCTATAAATAGAATTGTATCATCGGCATATTAAAAGATAGATAATCCACCATCGACCAGCTTTTTCGCTCTCGTTGTTAAGCCAAACTAGTTGTTCTTCTATCAGTTCGCCCCAGATTAACTGCGAATTCAGCAGAATAATTTAGATACATTCTCAATTTACATTGTCCCTACCTACGTAGTAGCAAATGTTGCTACAAGCTAAATCCCACTTGTAAGCTAATTTAAGTAGGAGTACATCTTTCTTCTTCATGATCCACACTGGTTCCGTACGCACATTCCAGTGTTGCTGAATTTCAACGCCCTCACCCGATCGGGCGTGCCAAGAATCACACGGCCTGGAGGCTGGGCTCGGCTGGTTTGTCACCGGTCTCCTCCTCCAGTGAGCCGAGCCACTGGAGCAACGCCGCGTTGACCTGCTCCGGCGCCTCGTCATGCGGGCAGTGCCCGGCCTGCAGGTTGACGACGGTGGAGTTGGCGTAGAACTTGTGGATCTGCGCCGCTTTGGCCGGGCCGACCCACGGGTCCAGGTCCCCCCACAGCAGCAGCAGCGGGCACGACAGCTTCCCCAGCAGCTTGTCCAGCGTGTACTGGGTCTGGTTCGCCACGAACCGCGACATGAGCCTGTAGTACACCTCGCCGGCGTTGGGGTCGGCCGTCGGCGCGGTGATGGAGGTGATCAGGTAGTCATCGACATTGCTGGGGTCCTTGTACACCTGCAGACACAAGGAAGAGACAGTGAGTAACAATGGCGGTAGCTACCTGGCGGCGATTGCTTATCATTTCATTTGAAGCTAATGGGTTTCAGCTGCTTCACGTACGCTCTTCAGGACTTTCTCGACCCTGGCCGGCTGCTTGGCCTGCCAGAAGAGGAACCCGAGCACGACCTTCTGGAAGGCCACCTTGATCGGCTTCACGACGAGCCTCGTCAGGGCGCTCTCCTCCTCGGCCGTTTCGACCTTGGGCGGCGCGTTGGGGTCCCCGAACTGGCCGGCGGAGTTGAGCAGCACGATGCCCCGGACCAGCTCCGGCACCTCCGTCGCGGCGAACAGCGTCGTGAAGCCGCCTAAGCTGCTCGATCAAATCCTACAGCTCGTCAGCACAATCAGTACATGTGAGAAGAATGTTCAGTAAGTCTGAACAAACGCTGCTGCTGTGTACCTGTTGCCCACGAGGACGGACGGCGACTGGACGACCTCCCTGAGGAAGTCGGAGACCTGTTCCATCCATATGGTGGCGTCGTACTCCACCAGCGCCTTCTCGCTCCAGCCGAACCCCAGCAGGTCAACGGCGTACACCTTGTACTTCTTGGCCAGCTCCGGGATGTTGTACCTGAGGTCGAGCTCAGTCAGAGTCGTTCAGACACGCACGTCACCTCGTGTTCCTATAATGGTTTCCCGCCACACAACCCACGGAGAGGAGATAAGGCCATTCGTAAGCTGACCTCCAGTGGAAGGCGGAGGCGCCGAAGCCGTGGATGAGCACGATGGGCTGCCCGGACCCTTGCTCGACGTAGTGTATCCGGCGGCCCCTCCACGTCCAGAAGCTGTACCCGTCCGCCTTGAACGGCAGCCTCTCCAATGCTGCTGCGATCCAGCAGAACGGATTAGCATACCATCTTTAATTTTCAAACACTTCGTTCCGGCGTGTCGATCAAAAGAACAGCTAATCAAGCTAAGGCTAACCTTGAGCGTCGGCGCCGCCGTTGGAGGCGGAAGAGGCGAGCAGCGAGGAGCAGACGGTGAGCGCGATCCCCTTGGTCACGACGTCCCTCCTCTGCATCATCAGAAACCTACTGCCTCCTGCAAACATCCGACGAATTAAAAAATCATTAGTCCCACCACTGATCGCCCAACCGTTTCAGAGCTACAGTATAAGTGAAGAACAGGCCGGAACCAACCGTTGGGGCCAGAGCCAGCGCCGCAGCGGCGGCCGGACGAGGACCGGAGTGCAGCCGCGGATGCGGACGCGACGGACATCGGAGTAGCAGCTAGTTAGCTGTTGTGGCTTCTGAAGGATTGTGGACAAGAAGCGAGCTCGGTTCGAAGCAGGTTCGGAAGAGGAAATGCTCGGTAATTCGTGGGGAGGAGCGAAGAGGGTTTTACTTGTAGATTTGCGTTTGTGTGGGGGGTGTGGCCCTGTGGGTGGCCGGCGATCGGCAGCCGTGGCAGCGTCCGGGCCAAAGGTTCGAAAGGGAGAGATTCATCGACGCGACAAGACTCGCTAACTTGGGTGAGGAGTCAGGACTGAAGACTATCAGGTCGGCCGTGATTCGTCTACGTGCAATCTGGTGTCCACACCTTGGGCCTGATTGTTTCCTTCCATGCCTTTTTTTTTTTTTCTCGCGTCCACCCTGCCTTTGCTTGCCCACAACACTTGATAATTCTTTGAACTAGTGTCCTGCAGCAATATTTCCTTCAGAATACTTAATCGAAAATCCAGTTACATGAAGCAATACATGTAGAAACTAAAAGATAAATTGGAGCAGGCTCGCGAGGAACGTTCAATGCCACTCTTTACAACGGACCAGGCCTTCTGATTTACATAACGCTGCTTCGGTTCAAAAGATAAGCTCTTTGGACGATGTTGCGAATCCATTCCCACCAACAGTTCCTAGTTCGTCAAGTTTTTAAATGTCTATTTCGTGTTCATATTTGGAGCTCTTTGGACGAATTTTGTCAAATTTCTTGCACACGGCTGGCCGTTTGAATTTTCTCTTGAGCAGTGTTCATATTGTTAAGCTTCATGTATTAGCCAACGCAATTAAAAGTTCGAACTAATGGAAAGGGCTAGCCAATATACCTATAAACTTCAACCCCCCGCCCCCCTCCCCTCATGTGTGATGGGAAGACAAGAAAATAAGTCAACACGTGTAGCATCAGAGCATGCTCAAGACGCCTATACGAGTACACCAAGGGGGCAACAACAATTTTAGGATAAATTACGAAAGTCATGACTCGAAGTTGAAACCCTGGGCTATGATACCATGTTAAGCTTCATACACTAGCCAACGCAACCAGAAGTTCGAACTAATGGAAATGGCTAGTCAATCTACTTATACACTTCAACACATATCACCATGTCACACAGATTTGTGCTTAAAGTTAACTGTTTTGACATTTATACACGAGTAGATCTATATCTTCCTAATAAACCGCACGAAGTTGTAGATCTTCTCGGTTACAGATGTCAAACCGGAAAGCTTAGAAGACGAAAGTTCCGTGAAAAGGTAAGATGAAGTTACTCCTCGAAGCAAAATTTCAAATGGTCGATCGTGTGCCATGAATTTGACAAACCTCATCCAAAAAGAATTCATATACATGAACACAAAATAGAGCTAAACACTTGACGAAACTAGGAACCGGTTGTGGCAATGAAATTACAATGCTGAGGGGCAACGTTTTCATGTAGACCTTATCTCAAATCAAAGCATGGTTGGTAGCTTAGAGGAAATTAATGTTGAACTAGTTTAGTTAAACAGAACACACCTCTCGTGCATGTAATCAAACAACGGAGCTTCCATTTCTCCTACATAAAGGAAATGGAATTATTGGTAAATCCTATACAATGACCAGGTTGGTGCCTATCAGCCACCGCACACCCTGGTCGGGTATTGGGCCTGACCAATTTTTTTTATTTCGTTTTATGTTTCTGGTTTTTCTCTTTTGTTTGTTTTTCTGTGTCCTTTTCTTTTATGTTAATCTTTATTTATATTCAAATTTAAAATTTTGAAATTTTAAAAAAAGATTTCAAAAGCATTCAAATTAAAAAATTGTTCGTATTCAAAAAATGTTCATCATAAAAAATGTTCAAATTAAAAATATGTTCATTTTCGAAAAAATCAAAATTTTGAAAAAATCAATATAAAAATGTTCACATTTGAAAATATTTTGTTATAAAGAAATATTTTTTAAAAAATATCAGAATTTTGAAAATGTTCTATTGTTAAGAAATGTTCAAATTAAAAAACTGTTCATCAATTTTTAAAACTGTTCAAAATTTTGGAAATATTTTTTTCCGAAAAATGTTTTTGCTTTTTCCAAAAAAAGTTATTAGATTATAAAAAAACAGAAAAGAAAAAACATAAAAGTGGGAAGAAAAATGAAAAGGAAACTTATCTTGATACGATGGGCCGCGGCCCACTGAGCCAGCTAACGTCGCGGGGGTGTGCGGTGGCTTGCACCTACTGATCAGATCGGTATATAGTAGCCCTCGAATTATTTGCAACCAATCCATATATAGAAACATACCCAAGTCAAATTTTGGCCCATACACCTTCTAGTGGGCCAAGTTGCAAAAGGGAAAACCCATGCCAACTAGTAATTAGTATACTACACACTGATAAACAACCCCAGGCATCTTGTATATATAAGAAATATTGGATTTTTAGGTCACGTTAGACATATAAAGTATTATTGGAAAGTGGTTTTAATATGTGTCTAACAATACTAATCATGTACTGTATATGGAGATGTCGTTGCTTATTTATTTTTGTCAAAGTTTGCACGAAATACACGTGTGTGACTTATTAGGTAGTACTCCGTTTTAAATTAATTGACTCAAATTTATCTAGATACGATATAATATATATATATGCTAAAACGCGTCTCAATTCGCCTCTTGGGTGCATATACTCTCCCTCCACCCAACAAAATATTTTTAATTATCAAAAATCCAACAAATAGTTTTTCATGTACATCTTGATAATCTATATGCATTAGCGAAAAACCAATATATTTGTGTGGTTGACGTAAAAAAGATAAAACATGTCTCACGAAAGTCTTTAGCACCAAATTTTGTCTTTTTTACATAACCCGAATGACAAGTCAATTTTTCATGGAAAGGCTTTGTGCGCATGTACCACGTGAAGATGTAACCTGATTTTTTTGTTTGAAATTTTTCAACATTTCAAAATATATCAAAAATTCATTTCAAAATAAAGAGAACATATGCATCTAGGAGCAAAAATATCACTTCCATAATGTAAGAAATTTTAAATAATTATAAATAGGCTAGATACCGACTAAAATAAGTGAATTTACGCACTGAAACATGTCTAGATACGAATATCTTTTTTTTCCAACCGGGCTTCTCACCCCTTTCCATTTCATCACAAAACGGAAATACAAAGTTTACACATAGATACGAAGATCTTAAATACTTCCTCCATTTCAAAATAAGTGGTGCAACTTTATGTAAATACAGGCACATCTAGACGCATCTAGATACAACACTTGTTTTAGGAGGATGATCGTAGTGAGAGAAGCGAGTAGTATTCCATCTCAAAAACAACTAGATAATACCCCGCGCGTTGCGGCGGGATTTTTTAACACGTAGGTTGGCAAGCTTTTGGAGTGATATACATGCTTAGCTAGAAGTATAAACATGGTATATGTATGATGTAAATTTGTAGCAACCACACATTGGATAATGCAAATCTGTTATTCTCTATTTTTATAGGATTTTCTTGATCTTATACCCGACAACGTTGGTAAACAACAACAGTCATATCGC
The DNA here is from genome assembly GCF_019359855.2 of Lolium perenne. Classification (NCBI taxonomy): domain Eukaryota; kingdom Viridiplantae; phylum Streptophyta; class Magnoliopsida; order Poales; family Poaceae; genus Lolium; species Lolium perenne. The sequence goes on from NC_067249.2 coordinate 196,207,220, forward strand.
CTATAAGGAGTAATAATGTATATAAACATTAACATTACTCATCCCATGGGCAGATACTCAGAGTCTCGGATAGCATCGATCATCTATATTTATTTTTTCTGGTTCATAATATAAAGAGTTAGCCACCCTTGAAGATTATTTACATGAAATCAATTTATAGTTAAAGTTAAATCTGCTGAGATCTTGATAAATATGTGTTCTAAAAATCAGAGCAGAAGTAGATGTGTTGATATAGTTACCTAAGATAAAACAGTGATGGTTGACCTCCAAGAAAATATGTGTCTTCAGGAAAAGGATCAAACGTGAGTTCCCTCGTGAAACAACTCATTCATCCTGATCTTTGGTGAGCCTCTCAAACTTGAGTATTTTATGAGTGCGCAGTATAATAGCTCCGTTCTTGTGTTGCTTGTTACTTGACAGAGGATTACAACACTTCACTGGCACATAGTTCAAGTGCCAAAACCTGCGAGACTCATTCTGGAAATAAGAGCCTTTAAATCTAACTATTTGTGCAATGTGTACTAAATATTAACATGATGTCTTGCAGAGATAGAAGAAAAGAACGGCCATTCATTATGTATAGGGAAGCATACACATGTGTCTTGACATACCGATTAGCTGTATCAGTCGGGGAGATGGACCCTATATTTGCCAAAGGTGCATGTGAGCTTTCAAATGTAATGAAATATAAAGAAAATATAAGCCAGCATCAAAACGAAAGTACAGATGAAAATAAAACAGACAATTTTTATTTGGAGTACTCTTTGATTAGTACATCATCAAAGCTAGATGGATCTGGAGGCAAACCTGCAATGGAATTTGGGGGAAAACCAATATTAGGAGAGTGGACAGAGTAATATCTTCATGGTCGTTCATGCAAATGGGAAAGAAGATAATCGCGTGTTGGGAGAAGGACCTTGAGAGGAAAGGAAAGGAAAAGGGTAGCTCAAAGTTTCTTTTCACCGGTTACCTTACATGTAGAGAGGATCGTCTGTGAATTAAGGGAAGATGTGAGTGGAGGCAGCTGAAGAGGCAGTGCGGGAAGACAATGCGTATGTGAGGTAGAAGGTTGCGCCTGGTACTGACGTTAATCTAGCATTGGTATACAACAAAGCTGAAACTGACGTGGCAAGACAACTAAGCTAAAACTGATGGAAGTGATGTGACATGCTTGCATGTTGAGAGAAATCAACTTAGTGAGTTGTTCCTATTTAGATATTATAGATTTGCTTAACTTTATCTACATACGGAAATATATCTAATCCTGAAGGTGTGGACGTTGTGATCGTGGTAATGGTTCGTGTAGTAGTCGATGCTTGCAAAATTGGAGAAAAAGGGGGACCTAAGCACCAAATGCGAGGCTTCCGAGCGCGCACGGCGATTGAGCCCACGTACAATCACTGACTTGTGGGCTCGGAGTTCAACTGGGCCACCATGACAGATGTAGTGAGCGCATTAACAGAGGTAGCAGTGTTATCTAACTGAGTAAACCAAACCATTTCTTTGTGACTTGTGAGGACCCCTCCGGCAAAACCTTTTGGCACTCAAATCAGGGAAGGAACGCATCGATCAAATTTGGTTATTATAGTACGGCAACTTGGGTGTCTGCTTCAGTTTCAATCAATTAGAAAGAGGAACTTGGTTGTCATCAGTCGGCTTCTTCCTCGAGCGTATTTTTGGGGTCACCGTCGTGAATTAATTAGTAAAATCAAGCATACTACCAGATGGCGATTGCTTAAGGGACCGATGGTCCTAACGTGGCCCGCTGTTCAATGGATTAGCTCCTGATAATTTAATCATAGCCGAATTCGTTTAGCGCCTTTTATCATTTAACATCATTCGTGTTGTGGACATGATTTTTCTCGCAATAATTCGCCTGGTGTGACCACAAAATTTGGAGTCTTCAGCATACACATTGCATTTGTGCCACAAGTCTTGATTAGTGTTGCGTGTGGAAAATTCCATGTCCCCGGCAGCATCGATTCGCTCCCTCCGTCCACAAGTAAACCTAAATAAATTTAGGTTTTGTCATAAGTCAAATTTTATTAGTTTTAAATAACTTTTTTAATAATAGGTGTCTTAGTATCATTGTATTTATCTTGAAATGAAGATTTATAGTACTACCCCCGTCTAAAAATAGGTGTCTTAGTTTTGTCAAGATACGGATGCTATATTTTAGTTATAGATACATTCGTATCTAGAAAAAAGTTAAGACACCCATTTTCAGATAAATAGAATGATTTGATATCATACATGTTCTTACTTTTTTATGAAAAGTAAATTGAATTTGATTTTTTTAACTTCAAACAAAAGCTAAACGTACACCTATTCAGAGACTGCAGAACTACTTGTTTTTGTACTACTACTAATACCCTTCGTTAAGCGTTCTAAACAACTAGTGATGGCCTCCTCCATCATGCTAATGGCGTGCTATATTTTAAATTGTGTTTAAAAATACTCCATCCATTATTTCATATAAGATGCATAGTTTTTGGCCTGAAAATTAAATAACACACATGGAGAAAAAACTACACTAGGTCTGTACTGGATTATCCTTGGACAGTTGATGTTAGAAAATAGAGGAGTTTGTATCGGATTGAAAAAGCGTAATCAAATCCTAAAGAACATGTCCAAACAAGTGGTTTAACGCAATACGCTCTATAGTTTTTTTTTCAAAAAAACTATACATCTTATATCTAAGCACGGAGGGAGTACTAGATATAGCCCCTAAAATCGAGGATTTTATCAAGTGCAAATGATATATTAAAAAAATGCCAGAACAATGCATGCATTAAAACGTATAAAAAAGTTCTCTAATTGTTAGAAGGCGTTAACATCCACATCCCACAGGCTCATCACTAAGATAAACATGAAGCAACTTCTTCCCAAGGAGAAAAACTCGGACCATTGGGCCAAAATAGGCTAAAAGAAAATAACGCATTGGTGCTATAATATTTTAGCACAATTATGCATGCTATTTGGCTAATACTATCACATCAAGCAAAATTAAATAAAATTAGCTTGGGCTCTACAGATATGTTGTAGCACGCTACTAGAGCCGAAATAGCGCACTATTTTCGGATTGAGATTTGATGCACATGGGCACAAGTGATCCTATTTTTTTTAAATCATATTTTTGAGTTTCAAAAAAAAACCCGTATATAGTCAATGTTGTATTCCACAAACGTGTAAAATATCAACTTCAAATACTTTATATTCTGATCTACACAAAAATGACAAAAGTGTAGATCTAAGTAGTCATTTTCAAATCTCCCAAACATATCAGATTTTGTCATTTTTGTCTAGCAAAAATAAAACGAATTTCAGGTTAAATTTTGCATGATTGTGAGATGTATCATTGACAATCCCCAAAATTATTTTCAGATTTTTTAGTAACTTGTAAAAAACAACTTTTAAATTTTTAAATGGCGGGAGCACTGGAGCTCGGGAGCCAAAAACACTTTCCGACTATTTTCCATGATTATAAGGCCCTCTCAGTTTTTTTAATTGTTAGGAATTACTCCCTCCATCTCGGTTTACAAGGCCCAATATGAAAAAAACATTTTTCTCATATTATCTCCTCTCTAAGGCATGCATGCATTTAATTAGAAGTAGTAGTTAGTCTCCATCGCTCTTTTTAGCACGCGGGAGGAGTGGAAAATGAAAAAAAAAAAGATGTGGATTGGCAGCATTCGCACGCTGTGAAGAAATGCTAGTTGCATGGAAATGCTGGTGGTTGTCATTATATCGGAAGTAGCACCTGATTGGGGAGAGGCAGCGCTAGGGAGAGCTTTTAGCCTCCAATGAAAATATGCCTTGGTTACAATGCAAAACGATTGGAGCCTTGTGAACCGAGATGAGATAGAGGGAGTATAAGTCCAATCTCACTTATTATCCTTTCTTCTCTAATGTATATCCTTTTCTTTCGTCTCTCTCTTCTCTCATAAATGTAAAATTATTGATGCATGCACTAATTAACGAAGGTAACTAATTGACTTTCTTGGTTCTAGCAAATTGGCATCGGGCTTTATAATCCCTAAGACCTTGTTTGGTGGAGCAGTAGAGGTTTTGTGGAGATTATCCCCACCAAACCCAAACCCTCCACTTATTAGTAGATGTGTGTTTCATTCTAGTGTGTTGGTTAGTTTAAGTCTCACTTTTTCTCACTTATCCCCACTTTATTAGTGCATTTTTCTCAATCCCTTATACTGAACTGGATAATTTTTTTAGGAATTTGAGGATTGGGTGAAGGTAGGGAATTCACTCAAGCCCCTTGAGAATAATCCCCACTAATCCTGTATAAATTTTAGTAGTACTAATTTTGATAAATAAGACGTCACGCGTATTAAAGATGAACCTTGATCGAAAAAATTAAGCAACAAAATCTTAAGTATTTTTATCTTTGCAAAGAGGTGCTTGTACGTAAATATGGCCGTCTGAAAAAATATTAGGAAACGCTCGCCCGTTTTCAGGGACTCTGCCCTCCCTCCACGTGGTCCCAAGTCCCAACCTCCTCTCTCACGTACGCTGCTCGGTCAAAAGGGGCAAGGAAAAAGATGCCAGACCTGTGCAGGCCATGATTGATAGCCTCATGATGTGCAAGCCCCCAAACACATTTGCTACGATCATGGACCACCATGGATTTCCTTCTCCTCCCCAAAGGAAAAAAATCGATGTCGTTTTGACGAATTTTCCTTCCCACACTGCCGTTGCGGCGGCCCGGCCGGCTCATGATAGCAAGTCCGCCACCAGCACTCATCCCTTTCCGCAGAACATCTCCACGGTCTTGCGGAGATGGTATAGGCGTGGCCTCCACGCCCCGAATATTGAACGGGATGATGAGGGAGCAATGGATCTTAATTCTTGCGAGCTAGCCATGTTGAGGGCATCTCCAACCGCGCGACCCAAACCGCGCTCGTCTGTCTTTGGGTCGAGCGACAAAACGCGGCCAGCGATGACGCACCGCAAAGCGGACGGCCGCGGCGTCGAACGACGCAAACCCGGCCCAAATCCCTAGGTTTGCGTGGCGCATGAATGGCACGCGCCGTCCGCTCACGTCCGCGCACAGTCGCCTCGTCTCCCTTGGGCCCACTGTCGGTGACCAGGGAGACTATTAAATGGGGACTGGAGGGGATCTGGCCCTCCACACCAGGCCCCACTCCACTCCCCGAGCAAAACCGCCGCCAGGGCCCCGACGCGACGGTTCGCTCCCGGAGCGAACGACGACGAGGCGAGCAGCAGCCGCCGTCGTCCGCCGGCGTTGCGGCCGTCGGGAGGAAACCAACGCGGCCTCCACATCGGAGAGGCCGCCGCGGCGGTGCGGCATTGCCGCAACCGCCGCCTCTCCTCCTCGAGCCCAAGCCGAGTCCTCGGAGGAGGACCGGACCTCCGCGCCGCCCGATCATCTCGGCGGCGGAGGAGGAGGCGAAATGGCCGCACCTCCATGCGGCCATTCGCACCTCCGAAATGGAGGAGGCGGCGCGGCGGGAGGTGGAGGAGGCGGAGGTCGGGAGCTCTACGCCCGTGCCCTCCAAGCGCGACGGGAGGAGGAGGAGGAGGCGCCGCGGGAGGAGGCCGAGCGCCGCGCCGATGAGCGACGCCGCCAGAGGACAGCGCCGCCGCGGACCGGCGGCGGCGCCGGGAGGCCGTGCGCCGCGCAGCGGGGAGAAGGAGCAGCGCCTCGGGGAGGAGGCGGCGCTCCGTGCGCCCGCCGCAGCCCGCGGGTGGCTCCGGACCCCACTCGCCGTGGGAGGAGGCCCTGTGGTCTCCGTGGCGGAGTCCCCGGCGCGGTCGAGCCACAACAGCGCCTCGCCGCCGGGGACGTCGACGCTTGCCGCCGACGACGCCCACAGGGGCTAGGCGGCGCACCGGCGGCCACCGCGCCGCCGACCAAACCCTAATAGAGGGTTTTTTAAATTTTAGTTTAAATTTAAATGCCCATATAGGGGCTTCTTTTGTTAGTTTTATTTGCCCAAAAATAGGGCTATGTACAAATTTGCCCAAAATAGGGCATATGTTCAATATAATTTCGTTTAAATTCGTATTTTTTTCGTTTTCCTGTTTCTACGTTTTTTGCGATGCGTCCGCGCGTTGGGCGCAGCGCGCGACCCAAACGGACACGCGGACGCGGGCCGCTGTCCGCGTGTCCGCTCGACCACCCAAACGGTCCAAACCGGACGGCCCAGTCCGTTTGGGTCAGCCGGTTGGAGATGCCCTGATGACGACGATGGTGCGTTGAACGGCGTAGTCGAGCGATGCAGATGCAACGATGCCAAGTGTAGCGTGCCAACGGGAACCAACAAGGCTGTCGTCCTCGTGACCATGTCTGCCACGATGTGAGTGTCATCCAAATAGTTTAGTACGGATACATGGGAATGTATGTGCCAATGTGTTGTGTACATTGCTCAAATCTATGAAGCGAAAGCTACTGCTAGAGTTGCTTTATACTGAAGGTCCAACGGCCAGCAAGCCCGTCGAGCATGGGCTCATGGAATTTTTATGGCGAGGAACTCCTTGGGGTTTTAAAAATTTCTTTGTCCATAATAGATTCAGGAAACTGAGGAAGTAACTTACTGAGAAGCACTCCATGCATGTTAATCTGGAATACCAAAAAGGTATCGTTCTCTAAAACTTCAGCGAATCAACTTAGGAACATGTAATTTAGTTAAACGCCGGGGATGTTCAAGCAATACTTTTGGTAGAATATATTTTCCCCACTTCAAAATAAGTGTTGCTGCTTTGTCTAGATGTGGATGTATTTACACATTAAGACAAAGCTGCGGCACTTACTTTAAAATAGAGAAAATATATGGTAAATCACTTATGTTTAGTTTAAATAAGCACCAACACAATATAATACAATACAATAGGGTACAACACAACACAATACAATACAATACAATATCTCTTGAGTAGGCGCATGGATATTTTGTGTGTCCGAGACAGATTACACACTTTTGGCTGAATCATGCCTAAGCGCACCTCTCACCCTCTTGTCACTCTTGTACTGAACTAAGCAAGTAGGTAACAATGGTGCTATGTCCAGGGCTAATCCTAGAGACACTAACCTCGTGAAACCATACAACTTCGCTTGTGAACTCATTCTGCGTAACACGCAACAAAGAGCGATCGACGCAATCCATTCTACATATGAATTCGGAATTTTTTAAAATAAAGAGCTACATATACAATCATTTTTTAAATCTGATCAAAGGTTTTTTTTAAAGTTTAGAAAAGAGGATAAACCCTGACTTCTGCATCACTACACATAGCCACTCCTTCCGTTTTCTTTTAATCTTCGTTCTAGAATAAAATTGTGTTTCATATTAATGTACATTCTAGCTTTTAGACATTGATTGTATTCTCGGTACTAATCAACACACACAGAAAGCAACACAGTCATACACTCTTTAATGAATGTCGTTAATTTTAATATAGCTTGAATTGGTTCTTTTACATATAAAGTAGCATTATTATATAACTTACTAACCCATCTTACAATTTATAGAATGTAGATTAAAAGTGAATGGAGGAAATAATATTGATTAATTAATAATGTCAAGCAAATCCAAACATTAATGTCAAATAACGCGGTTTATAGAAAGAAAATGAAACCCATGCTACACAATTGTCCTCCCCAACATCTACCGCAATTGGATGGAATCATGCTATTATATGACAACGCCTTTAGGAAGGTATTTTCGCTCGTTGACAGGTACAACCAAATGTGAAAACTTAGGGTCGTTATACGTGGAATTGATTTGATCTAAAATCTTCATCAAGGGCACAACATGTGAAAATTTTCAATGTCTGTTCCACCAGGGGCAAGATCATGGGTTTTCACCAAGAGTATCTGCATACTTGTAAAAAAAGCCACCACTAGCAACCTCCCTACAAGCTGGTGTCATCTCGCTAGCAGGATCCTGATGTTGAAAGGGGCCAAGGCTCACCCGCGTCGCAGGAGGAGGATCTTGATGCGCTCTACATCTGGCTACTGTCACACCTTCCCGTTTTCAAAAGGAAGGTCGCCGGACAAAGAATGTGTCGCTGCTGCCACCTCATCTGTGCCCAAATCTACAAGACGGCGACATTCAGGCCGAGGCCGAGAGATCGACTATCGCCATGACCGGTGAGGTGAGTTACACAAATTAGGGTTGACATTGCACCGTGCGAGAGAATAGCCCTCGATCACCCCTACCATCGACCTAGCGAGCTTTGCTCACCGAAGTCCGAAGAAGGGAAGAGAACGAGGATGGGGGTGACTAATATTTTGACCCCCCCAAACCCCTTGACATTTTTTTTCCTTATTTCTTCTATGCTTTGATAAAGTCTTCGTACCACAAAGTGCCTTTTTACCATGTAATTGCGCAGCAACCTCATCACTCGAGCAGCTCAACTGCATGGCCAAAGCATACCGTTGTCAGATTCGTGTACAATCCGTCCTCACGAGTCATGCCATAGGATTCTTGTTGGGCAGCTGTGAGTTCTCGGGAGCTGCGAGTACCACACCTTGAAAAGTGAAAACTCAAAGAGAGAAAAAGCATTCCCCCAAAAGCTGCCCCCACCGTTCATAAAAAAACCCGTCTCCGCTTATTTCTTTTGTTTTCTTGCAACCCTCCTCTATCCTCTCCCTAATACAAACCCACGCACAAACACACAGGATTCACAGGAGCTGCAGCTCAGAGAGAGAGAGGAGAGAGAGCCGAGGTCGAGGGGGAGAGAGAGGAGGAGTTAGGGAGAGAGGTGCCGTGAAGAAATACAGAGGCTGGCAAGTGAGGGTGATTCCCAAGTCTGGAGTGCCTAGGGTGAAGAAATGAGGGGAACGGAGGATCCTCGATCCGTTCTTGAGCCGACCTTTTAGATTTCTGAGCTGTGGAAGCTGGGAAAGTTTGGATCTTGAGGCCACCCGAGTAAAAATCCTCGGTTTCTCCGGTGCCTTCTTGCTGCATTGCCTCCTCCGCCAGATCCGAACTGGCGTGCCAGTAAAAAATCGAATCCTTGCTCGCCAATCCTCTCAAATTCGCCCCCCAAAATTTCGGTTTCTTTCGGATCCCCGTGCTTCAGATCTTTTCAAAAAATGTCCATTATTTTAGTCGGGGTTGATGCGGGAGTGGTGGCGACTACTTTATGAGCTGTCTCCTGCCATTTCTGGATTAGATTCGCCCGTAATGGCGGATCTTGCCATGGAGCGGTAGAGGGTTCCTTCTTTGAGCGAGAGCGACAGCATTTGGCCACAAGTCGCAATGTCTCTGAAGAGCATTGTACGGGAGCTGAAGGAGATGAGGGACGGCATCGGGAGCATGTCGAGGCGCGGCGGTGTCTCCGACGGGCGCGTCGGCCACGGCCGCGGGGGGTCGCGGCATTCCTGGCCCGGCCTGTGGCCGGAGCCACAGCCCCAGCCGCTGCGGCCGGGCCAAGAGCCGCTGCAGCAGGGGCAGTGGGCGAACCTGCCGCCGGAGCTGCTGCTGGACGTGATACAGAGGGTGGAGGCCAGCGAGGCGGTGTGGCCGGCGCGGCGCCAGGTCGTGGCGTGCGCCGCCGTCTGCCGGTCGTGGCGCGACATCACAAAGGATGTGGTGAAGACTCTTGAGGAGTGCGGCAGGATCACCTTCCCGATCTCCCTAAAGCAGGTATCTACCGTCTGCTCACATAAATGCCATCCATTCTTCTGCCATGATCTGTTTGCTCATCTAGGCTTGAAAGTTTAGATGCTTAACTTGGTTGTTTGATGCAGCCGGGGCCTCGTGATCATCCGGTGCAGTGCTTTGTGAGGAGGGACAGGGCGACGTCCACCTATCTCCTCTACCTGGGGCTCAGCCCATGTAAGTCAATCATGCCTGGTTGCTTGAACATCTGTGTTTTGCATTTATGTTCCATTAGTATTTCTTATTGCGTCAAGATGTATTGTTTCGGTGATTCTTTTCTTGTGCTGGAATGTTGGTCTGTCTCTGTTGTTCTCTATGTATCATACTCGTTCCCCATTACATGAGAGCATGCATATTCGAGCGTACTCATGGATATTGTGCCCCTCTCTGTTTGAGTCTATACTACATTCAGCTACTAATTACCACAGGAATAATGACAAAAATGTCTTATAAAGGTTTTCCCCCACTTCAAGAGCTTTATTGATCGCTAGTCCTTCCCCCCGCATATTGTTGCTCTTGACTGTAACCCATCTATGATTTAGATTAGTCCTTTCCCCCGCAAAAAAAAGAGCTTTATTGATCGCTAGTCCTGAACTCCAAATTGAGAAAGCCAACTGTAACTGGTTAATAGGAGTATTATTTGGAACTCTGTAATTATGTAACTGAGAGTACCATTTATAGACCATAGTAAATCTCCTTTCTTGCTACTCCGTACATTAAAGTGAACTTGGGGTTACTCTTGGCTTGGCAAATGGAGCAGGACCAGAAGCAGAACCCAATCTTTTGATGCGGTGCATTAACTTTTACCCGAATAGGCTAGACATCATGTGCAGTCGACTGTAGGCTTGTTAGGGTATTGAGCAGGATGCATTCCGAAAGATAACCTGCACCACATCCTGTTTAGGGTTGATGCATTTACAGAGATTTAGACAGTCACAGATCTTATGCTGAAGTTTAGATGTACTCAATCAGTGCCAACAAAGTTACTCACTAGTGTTCAACTGTATGCAATGCAGCTTTGCACGGGGAAAACGACAAGCTTTTGCTTGCAGCCCGTAAGATCAGACGTGCCGCCAGGACTTCTTTTGCGATTTCATTGATATCTGATGATTTTTCTCATTCTAGCAGCACCTATGTTGGCAAACTGAAGTAAGCTTTTTTCATTTGCTGGCTAAGTTATATGATTACTGTACATTTTCCTTTTTAATCACATTATCTTCTCCTGAATCAGGCCAAACTTCCTTGGCACAAAGTTCACAATATTCGACAGCCAGCCTCCCTGTGATGCTGTGGTGTTGCCGAACAACAAGCCAAGTAAAAGACACTCGAAGCAAGTGTCACCAAGACTGCCACTAGGCAACTACAATGTTGCTACCGTCTCCTATGAGCTCACAGTCCTGCGCAACCGAGGACCAAGGAGAATGCAGTGCACCATGCACTCAATACCAGCCATGTGTATTCAGGAAGGCGGGAAGGCCCCAACCCCTACTGGCATCATCCATTCGCTTGACGAACAAATGCCCACCTTATCAACAAGCAAAGGAAAGGAACCAAGTATGGAATTCTCATCAACAAGCCTCAGCGCCGACTTATCTGGACCAATTACCACTAGTGAGGCGCCTCTGCTTCTGAAGAATAAAGCTCCTCGCTGGCACGAGCAGCTGCAGTGCTGGTGCCTCAACTTCCGAGGGCGTGTCACCGTAGCATCGGTCAAGAACTTCCAGCTCGTTGCCTCAGTTGATCCCTCCCTTGGAGTTCCTGCAGCGGAGCAGGAAAAGGTCATCCTCCAGTTTGGGAAGATCGGGAAAGACATATTCACGATGGATTATAGGTATCCACTCTCTGCGTTCCAGGCTTTCGCTATCTGCCTGACGAGCTTCGACACCAAACCGGCGTGCGAATAACCAGCCGGAGAAGGCATTAACCGGGCCAAGCCAGCCCAGACACGACCTGCCCCCTTGGATGCTGTAAATTCTCAAATCTATTTTATCTCGGGACGCCGCCCCATTGGGAAATGGTAGGTGGATTGGTAGTTTAGGCAGATCAAGGACGGGGCAATGATATCTCGTGTCTTGGCAAAATCGCCAGGAAGATTTGAGCGATCTGTTGTAACCAACTGCTATGTATTATTGTTCATGGAATGTTTAGCAGTGACATATCACTGCCTTATGAATGTTATGGACATTTTGTTCATCTTGCCAGCTCTCTTTTGAAGTTTTCGTGCTAGATTGCTAATGTGGGCAAGCTCATTATTTTTCTCCTGCTAGCTTTTGAGGTTGATCATTGCCATTTTCCTGTCCTGCGAAGGCTGTGATCTTATAAGCTGGGTGGCGGCTTTCTTTTCCACAATTATGGGATTTGTTTTGAATCTGTCAAGGATTTTGCTGCAAATATGGACCTTGAGGGAAGTTTGCCTCTACGTGTAACGTCAGGCTCCTGTCATTGTTTTTAAGATGAACACTGGCATGTTTCTCACGGTGGTTTGATTGGTTGCCGGATATTCCCAAGTACCTTGCGTGTCTGCTTCTCTGGAACATTTCATATATTCCGTGTATCTTGGCTGTCCGAGGGACAGAGATCACTTTTGGTGGATCTTCCAGCACGTTTCGGCGATCATAAACGATATTTACTCTTACATTAAGATATGAGTTCAACGAGATCAATAAAACAGTGTGATGAACCTCCTGCTTAAATTAACTGACTCGACTTAGAAGTATACTTGTAGCAGACATAATATATGGCTGCGTCGATAATTTGTGCCACAGGAGTAGGAGAATTCGAGAGTTTACTTAACCATCACCGGATAACCTCGAAGCAGATTGCCATTTTTCTTCTCATATTTTACGAGGGTGGATCGGAGATGGCTTATTGGATCGGTAATCTTCGGTTTCCACGCCCTGCCGAGAAGCAATTTCATACTCTTTCATCTCCGTCGTTGTCAAACTGCCTTCGTCTTCTTCGTTGCTGGCCGGCCGACTGGCGAGCCGCTGAATCTTCTTCGCCTTCTAGAACGCATCGTACGGCCAGTCGGCCAGACTATGTGTAACTGTGCCGTGGGCCCCACTCGAGTACGGGTGGGGCCTGGCTAAAGCGTCTGCCGCTTTCTCCGTGGTCTTCCTTCCACTGCGTCACCTCACATGGCAGCATTTAATCCTTTGACCGTAAAAAAATAATAACTAGTTATACTGGAAAAGAAACCTAGCAGCGCTGGTTATTGATAGCGGTAATTGTATACACAACATCGAGAATACGAGTACGGACACTTAAACTCGGATGGAATGAGAGCTGTCAGCAGCTCATTGCCACCAGACTATGCCTTGGTTCAGTTAATCCTTTGACCGTAGCTAGCCTAGCTGCAGCTAGGCCATAAATTTTCTCGTGAACTCTGAAATTTTCCATGGGTTTCGGTCCACTGATACATCATCTTATTTGATACAACGATACCACTTTTTAAAATTTATATTGTAAGTGTTAAAAGATTTGGAAATAAAATTGTGGGTGTTCAAAAGATATGTGTTTACATTTCGAGAGTGAAGAAATAGAGGCCGAGTTATATGTAGCTCTTTATTTTAAAAAATTCAGAAATCATACTTTTAAGTTTCAAAAAACTCTGAAAAAATCCTAAATGTAGCAAATGATGGAATTTATAAACATGCAAAATCTCAATGTGAAATTCTTAATACTTTAGGCTACAAAAAAAGACAAATTTGCGGATCTGAGAATAGTGAACAGTGCACATTTCAAAAGTATAAATCCTGTGAGATTTTGTCATTTTTGTGTAGTCTACAATACAAAGAATTTTACATTAAGATTTTGCACGTTTGTAGATTTCATCATTGTCTACGACCAGGATTTTTTTTAATTTTTATTTTGAAACTTGAAACTATGATTTCCGTTTTTTTTTTAAAAACTAATCCTCTTCGTCAATCACAAGTCTGCTTCTCGTCCGGTCGGAACATTCAAAGTTCCGACGAGGAGAAGGGTCAGTCAGACTCAGACCGCGAGTGAATCACGCGTGCAAGAAACCTTGGCAGAGTTACTGCGATTCGATCACCAACCAAAGATAAGATAGCAGTGCACGCGCGCCGCCGCTACGAGTCAAGACGCAGAACAGCACAGCGGAGTGGCCGAGTGGGTGCTCTCGGATTTCGTCGGCGGCGACCCGGATCCGGATCCATGGAGACGGTGCAGGAGGACGTGGAGGAGTACAGCTGGAGGGAGGTGGTGCTGCCGCGGCTCATCCCCGTGGTCCAGGAACCCGCGCCGGAGCTCGACCGCGAGACCGGGGAGCGCCGCCGCGGCAGGGACCTGCTCGTCGCCGTCGACTTCGGGCCCAACTCCAAGCACGCCTTCGACTGGGCGCTCGTCCACCTCGCGCGCATCGCCGACACCGTGCACCTCGTCCACGCCGTCTCCAGTTGAGTCCATCCGTATCCTCATCCTCCTCTGAAACCCATCTGTATGCACTTTGCTCATAGTAGTTGGTACGCTATCGACGTCATAGGGAAAAAAAAATAGGCAATTCAGGTTTCATAATCATTTGTGGTCAATTGATAATCTGAATTGCTCGATTATGCCCAGTCCAGTCGTTGTCGATCAGTAGTTATTTTTTGGGCTTCCATTTGGCGGCTTGTTAGTTTTGTGGGTGTTCATCGTGCTAGCTTTACTGGGTTAGTTTGAGTCTTAAATAACCTACGGTATTCGGTCATATTGTGAATTTGTCTGAGATCATCCAAGTATCTGGAATTCTGAACATTATGAGCTGAACATACATGATACTGCTCCACATGTTGAGGGCTCCTTTGATTCATAGGGTAGGAAAATCATTGGAATAGAAAAAAGTATAGGATTGAGATGTCATGGCTAGTTGAATCCAATGGGAAGATGAGTTCTCTTTGATTGTACGAAAGGAATTTTCCACGAGGTATGACCTAATGTTTTGTTCCTATAGGATTTGCACTACAAGATTCCTATAGGATTAATTCCTATTGGATATGTTCCTACAAATCAAACAAGTCGTGTAGGAAAAATTCCCATAGAATCTAAATCCTTCACAAATCCTATGCAAATCATTCAGTATCTACTTATCCATACACGCCCCCTCTATTAATCTTGTGCTCAGCTGAAACTGGGGCTGAATATCATGTTCATTCTTTGTAGGTGTGCACAATGATCTGGTATATGACAAGAGTCAGGAACTAATGGATAATTTGGCCGTCGAAGCATTCAAGGTGTCACTGGTATGCTCGGTTACTCCTGTTTGTAATATTGTTTTCTTGCGCAAAGGAGCACTTATGTAATGATTCAATTGTGTGCCTCGCGTATTGCTTTCCAAGCTTAAAATGCAGTGCTGCGAGCCTACAGCGATGCCATGAGCGGCTTTCTAATGCAAATTATGCGGACTGTTCCTTGTGCAGTGTTCATATTTGTGAAATCATACATGATCTGTTTCTTTTCCATGGTCTGCATAAGGGGTTGACACATGTGCTTTTGATTGGAAAATTCTACAAGGTCCATACCAAGGCACGGATTGTTGCAGGGGATCCTGGGACGGTTATTTGCCGAGAAGCAGAGCGACTGAAGCCAGCAGCCGTCATTCTTGGAACACGTGGTAGAGGCCTTGTTCAGAGGTATCTGACTCCCAAACCACATTTATGTTGCAACTGCCGTGACCTTTGATAACCTGAGTAACTGAACCTAGTACTGATAGTTAGAGTTGCAGTTCATTGTGTTGGCAATCTTTGTAAGTGCAAAATATCTGGTCCCTCGGAAGTCCTAATTCTACTATTAGCCCAACATGTTAAGGTTTGCATATCCAGAGTCCAGTAAAGGTGTATTGCAAGTCCTTTTGTTGTTTTTCTTCAATCTATATATCTTTGGAATATTTGCATAATAACATATAAATTTGCACACATTCACCTTCTAAAAAAAGCAAGTCTATGTGTGTTCGTACTTCCTTGTGTGGATCTTGTTGTGAACACACAGATAACTAAACCCATGATCTAATTCAGTACTCGAGAATCCGGCCTCGTTGACCAGCAGATAGAGAGAGAAAAAGTCTTCTTGGGGATTGTGGCTAGTTGTGCTTCACCTAATGCATGAAAAGAACATTACATAGAGTGCTCTTTCAGAGAACTTGCTTGATTTCTTTTTCTGAAATCACAACAGGCACTAAGAAATGTTCTATGTTATTTCTTTATTTCTACTATTTGATGTATGGTCATATTTATTGCCTTGAGTTAAAGATCCATTATCAAGTATCTGTAACTTGCCCTTTTTACTGTAGTGTGTTACAGGGAAGTGTCAGTGAGTATTGCTTCCACAACTGTAAAGCAGCACCAGTTATCATTGTCCCAGGCAAAGGTTAGTTCACACTGTTAGTTCTTGATAGTTCATAAATATTGCACGAAATAAACACTGTTACCACATACATGTTGTAGTGCCAAGTTTAGCATGCGCATCTGTGTATACCCATATTGGCATGCTTTGTTTCTTTTCCTTTTTTTTAACATGGGCATGCATTGTTATATGCATGTGGATGTTCCTAGCAACATCTAGTTGTATGTTTTTTTTGCCACAATAGTTACAAGCAAATGATTTTTCCATTCCTCTGCAAGTATGTCTTGTGTAAAATAAGAGTAATTTCTGGTATTCCTCACGGCAAATGTTCACTTGATAACAAAGGCTCATTTTTGCTTTAACACTGATGGTGATGACAAACATTCAGAATAAGAATTTAACTATCCACTTAATAAACAATGGTTTAGTGTAGGTTTGTTAATCGATTGACAATGAGAGCAAAGTTATCTTGTCCTTTTCATGGCAAAATAAGGTTGTGAAATAATATTCCTTGCTGGAGGGGCATCTGGGTGCACATATTCTCTTGTTCAGAAGTTATTGTCAGTGGTGACAGGCAGGCGAATTATCTTATACTTTGAGTAACAAGGTTGAATTATGTCTTTGCAGAAGCTGGTGAACAATCTGTGCTTTAAGGGTGGAGGACAAGTAGGAGACAGAGGTGCATTGGTTTGGTGTTGCAGTTTCAATTTAGTGTGATAAAATGTGTGCATATTGTTATAGATTTGTTTGTAGTAAGATTTTTTCTTAACAAGGTAGTGAGTGTATATTGTAAGTGTCTGTCTGTAAGAAACTTCCGTCTGTAATCTGAATCCATTGTGTAGCTTGGTATTGAAGAATTGTGGATTGCTTATGATTTGGTACACTAGCAAGACAAAAAAAAAACTTCACACAAATGTACTCCTACGTTCGTTACCCACAGAATATTGCATTAGTATAGTTGCTATGAATGATGAATCTTCAGCCACAAGTATTGTTGTTGTTAAAACTCCAGGAATGAGAATTAATCTACTTACATTTCCATTTTGAGATTGTCTAGCAAACAGTCACCTGCAGGGGAAAGTAACAGCTGGATTCAGGGAAAATGTTCATCTGAAGTTAGTACACTGCATTACTGATTGAAACTGCATTAGACATTTAGACTACAAGACCAGAGCAACAGCTTATGCAAGCTTTAGTGTGTTCATGAGTCATGGCACATGCTTCCAGTATAGCCAGATTTGCACAAATCAAGTATACTCCAAGTAAGGGCAGAGGTGCACCGCGCATAGCTGTTCATGAGTATATGTTATTTGAGGCGTTGATAGCTTACAGGAAAAACTGATTCCCCTAGGAGACATCAAACTGAGCTTGGCGCTAGTTCTAGCCAGAAATATGGTTGATCAATAGGGTTATTAGTATTAACTACCGAAATTAGCTATGGCAGAGGCCACCCTCGCCGGAATGGGAGCTCCACCACTGACTCGGAAGTCATATTGCCAAAGTCCTTTCCTTGTTCCTGTTCAATTTACATGTCTTCTTCGGAACATTGGCATACTTTATCTGTGAGCAGATAAAATTGCACACATTCACCATGTAAATAGCAAGTTTACAGTGTCCATACTTCTGTGTATCTTCTGCTTTTCAAGTTCATTTTAAAATGCAGACTGCTTAGCCCATGATCTTATTCATTTTTTAAAGAATCAGGCCTCTTGACCAGTAGACCAAAATAAAGGGCCTTCTTGGGTATTACGGGCTTGTGGGTAGTTTTGCTTCACCGAATGCATGAAAAGAACATAAACTAGATTGATTATTTGTTCTGAAATCACAGCTGGCACTAAAAAATGCTCTATTTTCTACCATTTGATTTATGGTCATATTGCTGCACATGAGTCGGAGTTTCATTATGAATTTCATCTGAACCTTTTTTTTTACTGTAGCGTGTTGCAGGGAAGTGTCAGCGAGTATTGCTTCAACACTGTAAAGCACCACCAGTTATCATTGTCCCAGGCAAAAGTTAGTTCAAGTTCATAGTTCTTCATAGTTTATAGTTATTGCACGAAATAAAATAATGTTATCAGATACATGTTTTTCTTTGAGAGAGGGCAGATACATATGTTCTAGTGCCAAGTTTAGCATGCGCATCTGTATATGCTCATATTGGCATGCATTGTTTTTTATCCTTTTTTGACATGGGCATGCATTGTTAGATGCACACGGATGATTATAACATCATCTAGTTGTATGTATTTTTTTTCCGCAATAGTTACAAGCAAATGTTTTTTTTTCATTCTTCTGCAAGTATGCCTTGTGTAAAAGAAGAGTAATTTTTGGTCTTCCTCACGGTAAATATTCACTTGATAACAAAGGCTCATTTATTTTAACACTGATGGTGATTACAAACATTCACAATGAGCCATTAATGATCCACTTAACTAACAATGGTTTAGTACTTTAGTGTAGTTTTGTTGATCGAATCTTAAGGTGAGCAAAGATATCTTTTCTTTTTAATGGGAAAACATATACGATGGTTTAAGAGATACTAGATTTGAGTAGTACCCATGAAAATTGTGAAACAATATACTTTGCTCGAGGGGCATCTGGGTGCACCTATTCTCTTGTTCAGAAGTTATTGTCAGCGATGACGGGCAGACGAATTATCTTATACTTTGAGTAACAAGTAAGGTTGAATCATGTCTTTGCAGAAGCTGGTGAACAGTCTGTGCTTTAAGGGTGGAAGACAAGTAGGAGACAGACGTGCATTGGTTTGCTGTTGCAGTTTCAGTTTAGTGAGATAAAATGTGTGCATATTGTTATGGGTTTGTTTGTAGTAAGGTTCTTTATTTTTTAACAAGGTATTGAGTGTATATATTGTAAATATTTGCGAAAAGTAACTTTGGCACATGAGCACCAGTGCTCCCGGTTAAAAAAAAAAACATATTTCTATGATTCCAATAAATCTGAGCTTAAATCTGCACATACATAGAAATCTTATGAATGCACTGTAGAAATTTCGGAAGAAAATATGTTGTATTATGAATTATATAAAAAGACAAATTTCTGACAAACATTATCCCTATACACAGCCATAAATTTGTTTTTTTCTGTAGCTTCAAATACAGCATAATTTCTACCGAAACTTCGCAGGAGTATTCATGGCATATGTATGTATTCATGAAATAAATTTTATGATTTTTTGAAACATAAAAATATAATTTTCAAATATTTTAAAAACCTGGAGCCCTGGAGCTCATGTGCATCAAATCTCCGTATATTTGCCTATAATCTGAAGTTTGAACCTTCCTTCTGTAATCTGAACCCACTGTGTAGCTTGGTATTGAAGAATTTCGGGTTGCTTATGATTTTGGTACACTAGCAAGACAAAAGATATATAGCTTCACACACATGTATTTCTACTTTCATTGCCAGCAGAATACTGCATTAGTACAGTTGCTATGAATAAAGAATCTTCAGCCACAAGTATTGCTGTTGTTAAAGCTTCAGGAATGAGAATTAATCCTGCTCACATTTCCATTTTGAGGCTGTCTAGCAAACAATCGCCTGCAAGGGAAAGTAAGAGCTGGATTCAGGGAAACTGCTCATGTCAAGTTAAAAATAGTACAGAACAGATTCTTCACTCTTAACATAGCATAGCATGCCAACAGAAACTGCATAGCATTACAAGACCAGCTAGACATCTTATTCCAGTTTCAGTGTATTCATGACTTCAGGGCACATGCTTCCTGTGGTTTACTAACTATACCCCATGATCTTCCAGATTACCCAAATTTGCACAAATTAAGAAATATTATTTGAGTTGTTTGTATTTGGTCGAGTTCTTCAATCGGCTCTGTGATGACTACTACTCTGAACTGAACTGTAACATGATCCTATGTTTCCTTGACTAACTCTGTATTTTTGTTCTTCCACATGAGGATTAATCTGCAACGTTGGATTCACATAAGCAGTTACTCACTTTGTACTGACTGGAACTGTGCATCAAACCCAGCGAACAAATTCTGGGAGCCAATGCCCCAAGCAGCAGCTCCGTTCACCTGCAACAATATACAAAAAAATACGAAGTTCAGAACGGCATGATATACTCTGCCAATGACGAAACTGATTTCCAGACACGTACGTCGAGGCATGACTCGACCGACGCGCCGGCCGACACCGACGCCGGCGTGGCAGCCGCGCTCTGTGCCGGCGGGCACTGGTTGCCGACGAGCATCTCCAGCCCGAACGCTGCAGCTTGCGGGTGCTGCATCTGCTGCATGGCGCTCATCTGGAGGCAGGACGGGTCGAGCTGCCCGTGCAGCGGCAGCGCCATGGCAGGGCTCGGCCGCCTGCCGCCGAAGAGGTCGTCGACGATGTTGAAGTTCACCACCGGGTTGGAGGCGGCGATCTTCATGGACAGGAACTGCACCCAAACAACAGGAAGCATCAGACTCTGATGCTGAACACGACAATCTCGAGAAGCAGAAGCAGCAGCGTACGTACCTCGACTTGCTTCTGCAGGGACTGGACGTAGTTGATGATCTCGTCGAGCATGCCGGCCTTGCCGGCGACCTTGTCGCAGCCGGGCACCAGCTCCTGCAGGTACCGCATCCGCTCGCTGATCCGCTCCCTCCTCACCCGCTCGGCGAGGCTGTGGCTGTCCGTGGCCTGCCCACGGCGTGCCCTGACGTGGATGTAGTCGGTCCTCTCGCCGGCGGTCGCCACCTCCGGCTTCTTCCTGGTGAACGGCCTGGGCTTCTCCGGCTTCCCTTTCCCTGCATTCTGATCAGGATCACAGAGCTGCTGCTGCTTCCCTCTGGTCCTCTTGCAGTCACCCTGGGACAGAGTCTTCTGCGAACACAACGCACTCATGTCAGTCAAAGACAGCAGCAGCAGTGCACAAGTACCGGCGTAGTGCACACACGGCGGCCCGACACAGGCACGCGCGCACCGTACGCAGACATAAGATTTTCACCTTTGCGTCGGCATGCGCGTCTGGTTTTCTCTTCCTGGAGTTGCCGCCGCCGCTGCTGGCGCTGCCGCTGCAGGAGAAGGAGTTGCCGCCGTTGCTGGTCTCCTGTGCCACACCCGGCACCGGCGCACCGAAGCCGGCGTAGCACGCGCTGCTCAGGTCCGGCCACTCCTGCTGCTGCAGGTACCCGAATGCGCCGCACAATGCGCGGTACCTGTCGTCGTCGACCATCACGTCGCCGAGCAAGCCCTGGAAATGGCTCTCCACGACGGACGTCTCCTGCTGCTGAGCCCTCCTCGACGATAGCGGACCGGCGCCGCCGATGTGCGCCATTAGCAGCGTGTGTTTCAGAGATCAAGATTGGCTAGGGATGGTTTGGTGATTGATTTGGGACGAAGTCTTGGCTGATTCTTTCTCTAGGTGTAGTGCATACAACTAGCTCGCTATAGGTGTGTGTGAACGGTTCTTCCAAGATAAGCAAGCTAGGCGAGGCGGCGTAGGGCTTGTGCCTGAAGTTTGCGTGTCCCTTTCTCCCCGACCTCCTTTGCGCATCTGGAATTTTTCCTAATCCATATATATAGAGGGGATGATAGGTGGATGTGTAGGAGCATTTGTGTAATCGTACTTTAGCTGGGCGATTGGATTTGGCCCTTTAGGTGTGATCATGTGAGGTAGGGCTGCCTGGATAAAGGAGTGGAGGGTCCCTGTGTTTCAGCTGGCATATGCAGTGGCTAACAAGTCTCAGTCAGCCCCTCAACTAGTCTACTACTACCTCCGTTTCAAGGAATAAGGCGCCCTCGTTTTACAAGCTTTTTGTTTGACCAAAAATTACTTCAAATAGATAAAAATTGTTTGTATGAAATTAGTATCATTAAAAAGTCTTTTTCAATACGAATCCAACGATACTATATGCATATAATATAATCAAGATTTCGTTGCTTAATTTGTATGGTCAAAGTTCATCTTGGAATACGTGTGCGCCTTATTCCATGAAACCGAGGTAGTATTTGGTAATTAGCTCTTTGCTACATTTGCCTTTTCCTGCAAGTGTGTGACTTTGCATGTTTCCGTAAATTAAGCGCGCGGTGTATGGTTTTCGGGTTCAATTTTCCTTATTAATTGGATCGATCCTCTTCTTCTTAACGACAATGCAGGAGCGCCCTGCCCTTGTGACGAGGTTTGTAAAAAAACTATGAACGACTCGTACCAAATCGACCTATGAGATTATGGAGATTAGTCAATTATAATGTGTAGACAGTAGCCATTACTCAAAGGACGTCGCTAGTGCTAGATCGTCCGAGAATTTAGGTGGCGCTCGATCGATTGATCCTGACATGGATTGCATCCACTCGCCCCCCTCCCTAATTGGTTTATATATAAATTTCAAATTACGTATAAAGTGTGAAATTACACGTATATGTCCAATTGCACATGTATGCAATTATACCTATATGTGCAATTGCACACATGTACACGTATATGTGCAATTACACACATGTATGCAATCGCACACAAATATGCGCAATTACGTGTGTAATTGCACACATATGCGCAATCACATACATATGTGTAATCGCATTTGAAAAAGGTCGACCAACCACAAATTACAAAAACGAGTCGATGCAATTTTTGTCACAATCCACAAGGAGACATCGCGCAATACAGAAAAACATCAATCATCGTGATTTATGCCATTCAAACAAAACAAATCTATTTATTGAAGTACTATTGGAGGGCACACAAATTATGGAATTACACATGGAGGGTGTGCGCCAAAAAAACAAGTTCACAGTAAAACCAATACAAAGTCTGGTAAAAAATAAAATCACAAAAAAAATTATAACTAGATTTTTTGAGAATAAATTATAACTAGATAAACCTATAACTTAAAAAAGCAAGTGGATTCTTCAAACCGTGCCGTCCCAAACACAGAAAAATATAAAGAGAGGATCATGGAAGTAAATATCGATCCAATGGGATCGACTGGGCGCTAGCTAAATTCCCGATCAGTCGGGAATTAGCAAACCACTTAATCAAAAACCAACAATGGCTCGTCGATTTCCATCAGAGGACCTGTCTTGCTTACAAAGGTAAAAAAAGAAACTTAATATAAAACAAGCAAGACAACCAACACAGTTTCAAATCAGTTCACCGATTTCTCGCGCCCAGCCATGCCGAAGAGAATAAGAGACTTTTTTTTTGCGGGGAGAGAATAAGAGACTTCGGTCACCATCTTCATCATCATAGCACCATCTTTGAGACCTTTTTCGATCTTGGTTTTCTACAAAATGTACCAGCCGTTAAGTTGGCCACACAGCCTAAAGATCACTGTAGTTGGATCATTTTGGAAACATTGTTTCAAACAGGCTGTATTTCTACTCATCCCAATCATCCAACATACACCTGCTCCCCAACAGAGCTAATCTACGTTGAGACACTATGGGAAAGAACGAACCAATCCACCAGGCACCAACTAACCAAGTCACGGTGATCTACTAGAGCAAAAGCACACGAGATAAATTAACGGATTAACTTAGCTTAGGCAAATCTAAACATAGTAAATGATCAATAGTCTCATTAATTTATACAACAAAAATGGCATCGATCATTTCTTGTTCAGCCTTTACGAAGAAGATTATCCTTAACTGAAATATTATTCTTAAGCATCAACTAGTGGACCACTCCATTAGAAATCAACATACATCAGGAAATGAATTTTTTTTATCACAGATCGTGAGGAGCTTCACATGGAAATACTCCCTCCCATAGCAGGATGCGTCAAACTTTATAAAATTTGACCAACTATATAGAAAAATATATTAGTATCCACAATACCAAATGCATACAATACAAAAATATATTTTATAATAGTTCTAATAACAATGAGATGAGATTTCAGTTACTGATATTTTTATATCAACATCCAAAATACCAAATGCATATAATAAGAATTTTTTTAACTCATTCGGCAAATACATGATTGCAACAAATTCATACTTGTATTACACTCAGAAAAAGTTATAACAATTTTTACTTCGTTATAACTTATTCTGTCAATATACTATTAAAACTAATACACGACCCCATTACACTTAGCAAAATTAATTACATTTTTTACTTATTTATAACTCATTTTCCGTGTATAGGGTCGTAATTAGTGTATTTTCTGTTTACACTTAGCAAAATTAATGGCATTATCTATTTTTATTGCTCGCTTCGTCAATCACTATTATATTTAGGTAAGCTTTCTTATTATGCAATTTAGCATCTATCACTACAAATTAAAATGCTTGCGTTGATATTTATATTAGTTATTTAATACATATCGATGCATTTCCCATTAATATCCATTTGTTGACTGAATTCTCTTGGATCTGATAAAAAAACATAAATTAGAAAACAATATGCTTGCATGAATTAGTTTATGCCACCTAAAGTTAGAGTTATATTGGTATGTGTTAGCAATGACTTCAGTTTTTGTAAATACCTTGGCGTAGAGGGATCTATGGTGTATATATACTCTAACTTGTATCATGACTTCAGTTTTCATAAAGACCTTGGCATAAAGGGATCCATAGTATATATATACTCTAACTTGTATCTTGATAGAAGTCTCTAGTGTGTGTAATTTTTTTTGGCATATTTGTAAGTAAATAACCAATTCTAGAGATGTCTATAAGAATTTTATCTAGAATAGCTGGCATTTCTTATTTACATTGTTTTGTCGTGAAAAAATTATCATCTTGGTTGCATTTTTCTTGTAAGTATTTTCATGTTCTGTCAATGCGCCTCCATGGTAATTGTGCATATGGTCTTTCCCTTGGTTTGACATGAACAATGTCGCATAAAACTGGGCAACCTTCTTAACATAACAAGATTCATACATTAACGATTACTTAACTCATATGAAGCAATAGACAAACAACTTTTTCATATTCTTCCCACGAACAAATTTGAATATCTTTTCTCTTATATATGTGAGCTTCTACACCCAGGTGGGCTGTCGTCCTTGGCTAAGCCTAACCGGCTTATGAATGACTACCACGAAGTAGCACACCTTACACTAAAAGAAGCTGCTAAATAGTACTCCCCCCGTCTCATGAAATTTATCTAAGATTTATTAAAATTCAGACGGAGCTATATACAACTGAGATCGTTTGGTATTCATCATTTAGGCCTGGAATCCTGGAATTCATTTTGGAATTCCATAGGTGGGCTGTTTGGTTGCCACAGAATTGGGCAGTCATTTCATTTAGAAAATCGAGCAAAATGACTCCATGGGTAAACATGATTCCAAGCTGAGGCCTGTCATTTGCGATTCTCTATGGAAGTCATCTACAAATTCAATATTGAATTCTGCCGTCATTTGCAATTTCTGTGGCAACCAAACAAGTGTTCATTTCTGGAATTACAATGTAAATGAAATTAATACATGTATTCATTTCAAAATGCTACAAACGAAATGAAAGCCTGGCTTCCAAACGACTTCTAGTGTCTACATACATCTAATTTGAAAAAATCTCAGACATATTTCATGGATCGGATGGAGTACTCTCCGTCCCACAATATAAGACGTCTTGCCAAGCTAAGACAACTTACCAAAAACATTTTATGATACGGGACGGAAGAAAGTCCTGGTTAGGTGTTCATCTTTCCTGTCGCTAATATGCAGTGCAAATGAATAACGAATCAAGGATATATTTGTGCATCGACTGAAACGAGAGGTGGTTTTCTGAATTTTGACGGAGGCTACAAAAGGACGATTGGGGAGGTGACAGCTGCTGCAATAACCGCGGATGGACAGCTCTATGCCTCTATCTTCTCTGCGTGCACCTGGCCAGGGCCAGCCCCCACCACACCACGCCCGCCACGTACGTGTAGACTGCATTAAGAGACGAGGTCACCGGATTAATGATAACAACCCTCTCTTTGGCCATTACTGTCGGAATCGCACTTTGCGCCGTCGCTAATACGATGATCAGTGCAAGTGCACATCGGCTTATTTCGTCCGGCGCTATCAGTCTTGTTCTGATACCGGTACTTACTATTAGATGATTGATAAGACTTGCAATAGTGTAGT
This sequence comes from Lolium perenne, assembly GCF_019359855.2. NCBI lineage: Eukaryota > Viridiplantae > Streptophyta > Magnoliopsida > Poales > Poaceae > Lolium > Lolium perenne. Next base: position 196,233,249 of record NC_067249.2, read on the forward strand.
TGTTTTGTCACTTTATTCAAGGCTGATTTTGATTCCTCTGTTGTTTTTGCGGCCAGATCGAGTAGTTGCAGTGTTTTCTTTTTGGAATATTGTGATTTTTGTGTGGTATTTGTATGAAATGGATGGTGTTCATGTGTATTAAGCTATAAGGGCATCTTCAGTAGTGTCTCCCATGCCCTGTCTAACGCCAATACTAGTAGCCGCTATAGGCGATGCCTCCCCCTAGCGGCGCCACAACTAGGTTTTTTTTTCAAATTTTTAGAACTTAAATTCAAACAGCAAATGATGAATCTCATCGAAATTTTGGGAATATTTTACAATCTGAGTGAAATTTGACCTAAACTAGCGGTAGAACATGTTGTAGTCCTCGTCATCGTCTTTGCGCCTTGTCGTAAAGTTGTGCAGTTGCTGCCATGCGAGGAAGCCACTTGAACGACGAGATGTCTCTGCGCCCGCCGTGGAAACCATCGCCACATTAATCAAATTGAATTGTTTGGTGGGCCGGTAATTAGTTATGCGGCGGCCGGTTTGTGTCTATGATAGAGCGGTCCAACCAGCCAGGGCAGTGTTTGACGGTCCGACGCTCCCATGCCGCTTCCTATAGGACGGGCCTGTGATGTGAGTGTGCAAACACTATATTGGGTCGTGCCGGCGTGAAGAGGCTATTAGGGTTGCAACTGAACGACGAATTCATGTCCGACGCGCTACTATCGGGATGCGGCTGAATTTGCTACTCCCTTCCGTGTCGTGGTTTTAGTTTATATTTGGATGAAACCATAACACTTAATATGAATCGGAGGAAGTATAAACTTGGTAGAACTAGCCAAGTTACGGCTGCTCCGGCGTGGTCGCATCATGTACAGGTCCAGCGCCCACACCACCACACGCAGGCCTATCGGGAACCCTCGCCAGATCGATGGAAGTAACCACGACTACGTGCGTGCTCTAGCCCCATACGTACGCTACACGCCCAGCCCCATCATCGCATGCAGACTCTGTTTGCACTTGTCGGCCCTGCACTGCTCCGCAACACTGCCAAACAGCGCCCGATCGACGATGCAACGCACTCGCGATCGAGCGGGGTTCCTGTTCGGGGAAAGGGCGTTCCTCTTCTTGTGGGCAGACACGGGCACAGTCGGAGTCAGGTCGAGCAGATGCGGCCATGCGAGTGTGTGCATTGCAGCTTGCAGGTTCAGGTGAGCAACTCTGAACCTCTTCTTCCTTGAGGCGATATCAATTTGCAGGTCGATGCATGGATGGATGGGCTCAGGTTAGGCCCATGCATGCACTGCGATGGGTGGTGGTGGTGGGGGTGGGGGTTGTGTGTGTGGCTTGTCTTGTATTTGTCGCTGCCGGCGGGAGGCGGGGCAGAGGGGATCTCTGCCGGTGCGGCCAACAGGGCCCCTGAAAACCATTGCCCAGCAGACACCCCCACATGCCCAGTCGCTCCACCTTATTGTCCCGTGTGGCGTTCCCCATCCTCAAGATCAACTTCGTGTAAAAGGGGCTAGCTGAAGAAGAAAGATTATTAAGACAGAAAGCAAATTATATTTAATAAAGTTTAACAGGACATGCATGGAAGAACTAGCTGGAGCATTAAGGAGGGTTCTTGAAAGAGAGGAGCTACCATCAGGAAGATACATTGCATGGCTGGCTCCACCATCCGATATGTTTAAGCGTTGAGTCTGTGTCACCAACTCTTGTTAGCCTATCAATCGCTCAAAAGTGATCAAAGATGTGGGATTGCTGTCATAGATCCAGCAGCACTGCCCTTTTCTCTCCCGAGACTCGATCTGATTGAAACAGACTGGATTACTGCAGTGCGCACAGCTGGTTGCCTCTCGGACTATCATCATCGATCCTCACCTGTTTAGTGGTGCAGATCACCTTACCTTCGTTATTGTGGACAATGAAATTTACTTTTTGTCCTCATATGCAGCCTCAACTTGGCAGTATATTAACCTTTGCTTCAGTTCTATCTGACTAGGATGAATGTAAATGGATGTAAAATCAGAGTGGAACCGGCATTATGCTCTGGTGGAGTTACCGGCAAGTACTTTGGAGGAAATGGGCAATTATCCTCAAAATGCTAATTCTTCTTTCTATTGAATTGAATTTTGACCAGCGAGAAATTAGAACTCCCAAACGACTAATAGTTATCCCAGCGCACTTTGCAAAGGTGATCTGGAGTCGGGCACTCATCTTTTTTGATAGTGTGTATACAGTACCACTATGGAGTATGAATCAATGTAAAATCATGACTATGTTTCTACAAAATGGACCCAAACATTTGGACACTGCAACCATCTACCTCGAATCCTAGAGGAGCTCTGTGATCCTAGACATGTCGCGGCATAGGAAGACACTCACAACCCCCGTGATGCTTATCTCAAGAGAGATTTAGAACAAGCATGATCATGCGTACTTTTACATATGTATGCTTTTCCTCCCCTACTTCGTTCTTGCTCTAAGAGTTCTAAAAAAGCCAATACTATATTCCACATAATTAAGAACGAGCCCACAATTGTCTAGTGCAAATGAACATGGAGCGCTTTGCAAGCGTAGTCTTTCTTTTTTGTGTTTGATGTTCCCATCTCGTTAAAATTTCTGCAAAACTCACTAATTAGACACATTAAGTCATTGTCGTCGGCGTTTGGTTACTCCACCACGCATACTTTATCATGTCACAATGTATTCGCGCTAATGTCCGTTCCATGCTCATTTTATTAGAGATTTATGCATGTTTTTCTGTTACACTTACCAAAAAAAACCTTTCTATATATTTTATAATCATTTCGTTAAGTTATGATCGTAACCAATACATATTTGTATTACACTTTAAAAAAATGCAACATTTTTTTATTTTGTTATAACTTATTCTATCAAAATACTAATAACACTAATATATGTCCCATTACACTTAGCAAAATTAATTACATTTTATACTTATTTATAACTCATTTTGTGTACATGGGGTCACAATTAGTTTATTTCCTATTTACACTTGGCAAAATTAATCACACTATCAATTTATACTACTCTCTTCATCAAGCTCTAAACTCGTATATATTTTCTATTACAAGAAAAAGTAATATCCTTCAATATCAAGGTAGTGTTATTTTATTATAAAATTTAGCGTCCATCACTTGAATACGCATGCTCATTTCGAATCAAATTTTTAGAAGGATAGTTATACTGGTTGTTTAATTTATATATTGATTTGTTGCCCTTTAGAATAACCATTCACTAATTGAATCCTCTTAGATCTCAGAATAAAAGGGAAAACCATATGCCTCCAAGAATTAGTTTATGGCACTTAGATTTATAGTAGTTTATATATTCGTATCTGTTAGAAACCACTAACTTCGTTACAGTTAAATATCTTGTTGGAGAGGTATTTTTTTTAATATGTGTTAGCTATCACTTTTAAATATCTCGGTGGAGAGTGAGATTATCAATGCTTTAGCAAATATCCTACTAGAAGTTTACAGATGCGGGCATGGCCATGTCTGGCCGTACCTATGCTCATTAAAGTTACAATGTCTTCGATATTTTCCTCGCACTTTGATACGGGCATAGTCGTCCGTGCCGGTTCTCGTTAACTTATACAGTAAAATTTAAAAAAAAATAAAAAAATCCTCGACAGGTTGGTACGGCCATGTTGTATTGTCATGGGTGGTCACACGGTATAGTCATGGGTGACCGTGCTGGTGGTCGTTAAGTTTCTTGTTAACACTAAATGACTTTTTTGGGGAAATTATTAAAGGACGTGAAATATTAGCGGAGTACATTGAATTAGCAATATTTTTGCAGCATGATATATATCAACATATAATTTCCAAGTAATATATCGATATGAATAGGGAGTGGGTTAGTTGTTTTTCTCCTCTCCTTTGTTCGAACTTTGAACACTTTTATAGGCAAAAACAAATATTACTAAAGAAGAAATTACTTCACATGGGTTGCTGATGCATGTACAATGCATACATGAACTTTGTACATTATTAACATATATTTCCACATATTTGCAATATAATATATGATGTTATTCCCATGTTTTATATTGATTTATGGGTATTTATCAATGATCCCTTTTATTTGGGTTATAAACAGGAAATCCATGTTTTGTGTAGTTTTCACTTTCAGACATCTATACGGAGTCAAATTGAGCTAGGATTTCTAGGATGTCATTTTTTCATCAAGAAAAACAGCATGGACTTTCGGACCTGACTTGGAGGGGCCTGAGGCCTGAGGCCCAAAAGAAAGGTGGTGGCGCCCCCAGCAAGGGGGGAGGCACCACCCACCCTCTTTTCGCTGTCGATCGTCCGATTCACTTGATTCTTTCGCGAACCGACTTCTTTTGACCTAAAAACTCCTATATATATGAACCCTGAGGGTTCTCTGGAGGAGAGCGCCGGAGAAACACAAAAATATGAAAATGGAGGCATCAACAACGAAGATTGGAGGGGGAAACTCCACTAGAGCTGCCGCCGGAGGGATCTCCACCTTCTCCAACATCTTCCTCATCAACACCATGATCAAGGGGGAGTAGGCACCTCTGGACTACGGGTTTGTGGCAGTAGCTTGATCAATTTCTCTCTTGTTCTTCATAGATCTTAGTACCAAATGAGCTTCCCAACATGATTATGGTCATATATGTAATTCCTATATAGTGGATCTTTTTTCTATGATATTGTGCTATGAGATTTGGCTCTACTTTATGTAAGATGTATTTATAGATGCATATTATGTGCCCTATTCTTAAGTATTGGTTTTGATCCAACTTGTATGTAAGAACATGTGTGGGGAGATGTGTGGATGGAATAGCATGGTTTTTGTGATTGAATAGTGACAACAAATTCATGGTCTATTATTTCTTTGCCTTATCTTTTGCTATGTCACTAGGGATAAAGTGAATGCATGTGCTATGTTCGTCACGTGATAAAAGTGATGATCTTTTTTGGTCAAGGTAGCATATTTGATATTCAAACATCATGTCAAAATACTTATGACTATACTCTGTTAATTATTAATACAAGATTGTGGAGTATAAGAGATATGTGTTGCATCATCTCTATGTTAGGACGTGATGACCATACGAATTCGTATTTTACACAAATTGAAGTTATATTCTTATTGTCTCATTTATGAATTATTATAATCCACTATAACTTTAAAGAGAGAGTAGACAAGAGAATCCATGAACCCGGTCCAATTCTAATCATAAGATACATCTTTCAATTGCATTTATCTTACTTTCTATTTGCAGCACAATTTTAATCTGAAAATACAAAAATATTTAATTATCGTATTTGCACACAAAACCCAAAAACAATCAATCCTTTATTGCTTGTACTTAATTTATTTTACTTATCTAGTTTATTTTACTTTTGTTAATACTTTATTTTACTATTACTAATAGGAAACCTTGTGCTTGTCAACCACACGGTGGAGTTGGAGACACAAGGCTTTATTTTATTTTACAGGATTGCTAAAAGAAGAGAGTGAGAGACAACTCTTTACCCATTCGCCGAGAATTCGATATAAACCCTCGAGTCAACCTTGTGGGGAAAATACTCACCTGACACAACACTCTGAACTTGGAGTCCTAACGTCATCAGTTGCCTTTCATGAAGCATTTCCATTTTTGTCGCTTATCTCGACTACGATGATGATCAACTTTTCTTTACTATTGGGACCCCCATCCCGAATTAGTTTACCTTCAAAGTGATGATCCCACTATCGTAGGCATTATTCTTATTATTCATGGGGAAATGAACAACAAAAATACCCCATGAGGGTAATTCAAACCTCATGTTAGCTTCTTGTAGATTAACCAATGCTTCCGCAGTTATTAAGAAGGGCCTACCAAGTATAATAGGTGATATACTATCTTCAAACATGTCAACAATAACATGATCAATAAATGCATGACTGTTGGAAATATGTCCTAGAGGCAATAATAATAAGGTTATTATCATATTTCGTGTGTGGTTTGTAAATAACACCATGTCCCTAGTAAGCTTCTACTGGGCTAGTCTATTGGTTCATGATGGTTAAGGTTTCCTAACCATAGACATGTGTTTCCAATTAACAATGAAGTTATGTCATTAGGAGAATGACATGATGGACAAAACCTAACTAAGCGAAGCAATTAGGCCGTGCCAAAGTTTACATTATTGAGTAGCTTTCTAATGTCAAATAAACCAATCTTTTGACCATGAGATTATGCTAATTCCTAGTACCGCAAGAATACTTTGAGGACATCAAACATCACTTCGTAATTGGGTGATCATAAAAGTTTCTTTAAGTATCTCAGAAATTACTTGTTGGGTGGCATGTATCAAGAGTGGGATTTCCCACCTGTGTGTAATAGATAAATATATACTTAGGGTTGATGCATGTAAAATGCATACATGAACTTTGCATTTTATTAATACATATTTCCACATATTTGCAGCACATATGATGTCATTTCCATGTTTTGTATTGATTTATGGGAATTTACCAGTCATCCCCTTTATTTGGGTTATAACTCTATAGGGCAGGAAAACCCTATTTTGCGTATTTTTCACTTTCAGGGACCTATACGGAGTCAAATTGAGCTAGGATTTCGAGCACGCCAATATTTCAGCATAAGAAGCAACTGGAGCACTTGGACCTCACCATGCAGGGCACGCCACCATGCCTCTTTTCCCCCTTGACCATACAATTCACTTCAGTCTTGCGCCAACTGACGTATTTTGACCTAAAAACCACTATATATATGACCCTCGAGGGTTCTCTAGAGGATATTACCGCAAAACACCTAAACAGGAAAACAGAGGCTGCAAACAGCGAAGATTGGAGGGGGTAACTACGCCGGAGGCGCCGCTAGAGGGATCTCCACCTTCTTCCTCATCAACACCACGATCAAGGGGGAGTAGTCCACCTCTGAACTATGGGTTTGTGGCAGTAGCTTGATCTATTTATCTCTTATTCTTCATAGATCTTAGTACCATATGAGCTGCCCAACATGATTATGGTCATATATGAAATTACGATGTGGTGGATCTTTATTCTATGATATTGTGATATGAGATTGGAATCTATTATATGTAAAATGTATTGATAGATGCATATTATGTACCTCTGTTCTTAAGTATTGGTTTTGATCCAACTTGTATGCAAAAGAACATGTGTGGGGAGATTTGTGTATTACACTAGTAGGAAAAGCCTTATAGGTGAGATCTTATTTTTGTTGCGCACCACCCAACAATGCGCCACAGAAAGTTTTTTTGTGACGCACCTGGCACGGTGCGCCACAAAAATAGCTTATTTTTGTGGCGCACCAAGAGTCCATGCGCCACAGAAACTATGTGGGGCCCACACCCTGCCACCCCTAATCATTGGTTTCACTATTTCTATGGCGCACTGCACTTGGTGCGCCACAGAAATAAGGTATTCTGTGGCGCACTGGCCTTGGTTCGCCACAGAAATAAGGTGTTCTGTGGCGCACTGGCGTTGGTGCCCCACAGAAATAAGTTATTCCGTGGCGCACTGTGTATGGTGCGCCACAAAATTAGCGAACCAGATCTACAAAAGTGCCAACCTCCCACCTACCACACTACCCAAGCCATTCTTCTTCCTCCTCCATCTAGCTCGTCCCCCCTTTCTCTCTCATCCCATTTTGGCCATACTTTTCACTTGCTTGGGTACTTATTGCACTTACTTTGGTTGATACATAATTGGTGTTGAGGAGAAGGCTCTCCATACTCTCTCCGCCTCTCCAACTCATCGATCGCGGTCTCGTCTCGGTATTGAATCTACAAGGTGAGTAGTTGGAGGAGACATACATATGCTTGGAGGAGACATGCATATGCTTGTACATCTTGTGTGGCCGTTGTGTGTATTGATGCTTGTTGCAGGTGAAGCGCTTGTGTGTGTGCCGGTGTGATGCATGGATGTTTGCCGAAATGTTGATTCATTTCCGTTTCGGCAAATTTTTGCACTACCCATATGTCCTACCTTTAGGAGAGGTCATGCCAAAATTTTCCGCTCCATGTATACCTTGAGGAGAGGCACGGCCCATGCATGTGTGTGCATGTGTTGCGGTTCTAATTTCCTGTTCTATGTATACCATTGGTAGGCAAGCATGGTCCTCCCGATGAGTTCCGCTCGAATCTCTAGATACAAGATAGACGCAAAGAAGGACATGATTCAGAACAATAGGTACCAGATAAGATGTCCGTGTCAATCATGCAAACCCGAGCGCGAGATCAACCCTGATTCCGGACAACTGGAGGAGCACCTGCTGAGGCGCGGTTTCATGCAAGACAACTAGGCACGGCTGGCCCCATCAAATGGTGCGCATGAAGACCATGTCGAGCGAGACGACGAAGCACCACATGTCGGCGGAGACTATCATCATGAAGAAGAAGTCGGTGGAGAAGATCATCATGAAGAAGAAGATTCCGGCGAAGAAGATCATCATGATGAAGAAGAAGATTCCAGCGCGACCCCGCTAATTTCGGCCTTGCAGGACTCTCATGTTCAAGATCTGCTCCTCCAGAAGACAAGCAATGACAGAGCTGCAGCCAGAGAGAGAGCCAAGATGTCGCAAATGGAGAAAGACGGGATGACTCCGATCTTTCCTGGGTGCCGTCCGCAGGATACGCGCTTGCATGTAACGCTTGATTATCTGCAGATGAAGACGCAGAACAAGTGGACCGATTCCAGCTTCAGCAAGAACTTGAAATTCTGGCACGATCGTCTCCCGGAGGGGAACACATTGCCAAGTAGTACCGAGGAGGCCAAGAAAGTCATGTACCCTCTTGACCTACCGCACGAAAAATACCACGTCTGCATCAATGATTGCGTGATTTATCGGGGCGAGTACAAAGACAGAACCACATGTTCGGTGTGTGGCCACGGACGGTACAAGGTTGGGAACAAGAAGGTACCTCAAAAAGTTGTATGGTACTTTCCTATCACTCCCCGTCTGAAGCGGTATTTCGTGGACCCTAAGGAAGCAAAGCTCATGCAATGGCACGCGGAAAGAGAGAAGCCCGAAGAGGATCCGGAGATGGGCTATATGCTGACACACCCTTCAGACGCTGGCCAGTGGGAAGCATTGGACATCGCCTTCCCTAGGTTCGGGGGCGACGCAAGGAACATCATGCTGGGTATGAGCACCGATGGACTCAATCCGTTCGGCAACCAGAGTAGCACTCATAACACCTGGCCTGTGTTTGTATGGCCTTAAAACCTACCCCCGTGGCTGTGCACCAAACAAAGGTACATACACCTAAGTATTCCCATTCAGGGGCCAAAACAACCAGGTGTCGACATGCATTTGTATCTCAGACAGCTGAAAGAGGATTTAGACATGTTGTGGAAGATGCCACCCCATACGTGGGACGCCTACACTAGAACTTATTTCGATATGAGAGCTACGTTGATCACGACGGTCACGGACTATCCTGGTTACGCATATGTATCTGCCCAGGTCGGCCATGGATTCTGCGGCTGTGTGAAGTGCATGGACGAGACCCCGTATCTATAGCTACCAAGGGATCCCAGGTCCTCGAAAACCGTGTACCTAGGTGCTCGAAGGTGGCTTCGCTTGGATCACCCGTGGAGAAAACGCGGTGATCTTTTCAATGGTAAAGATGAGCCCGATGGACCCCCGCGCCCGAGGAGTGGCGCAGAAATCGATGATCTTCTGAAAAATTGGAAGGAGTGCCCAGCGCCGGGAAAGAAGCGACCGAAGCAAGAGCCACTGCTCGGTGTATGGAAAGCGAGGTCTGTTTTCCACGACTTGGAGTACTGGAAGGTCCTCCACACGCCCCCATAGCCTCGATGTCATGCACCTTACGAAGAACGTTACCGGTAGTCTGCTTGGCACTCTTTGCAACTCAGAAAATTCCAAGGATGGACCGAAAGCAAGATATGATCTAAAACATTTTGGCATCAGGAAAGATCTTCAAGCCCCCGATACTAATGATGACAACGACGACGATTATGATGATGATCAGACGGAAGGGACTCAACGTCTCCACAAAAGGGCTAAGAAGAACGCGGTGCTGCTTCCCGCTGCTTGCTTCACAACGAGTCCGGAGGAGGTCGAGCAGTTTTTCAGGTGCCTCCTAGGAGTGAAAGTTCCTCACAGTTACTCGGGGAATATAAGCAGATATCTGGACGTAGCGAAGAAGAGGTTCACCGGGATGAAGTCTCACGATTGCCACGTGCTCATGACGCAGATACTTCCCGTTGCAATCCGAGGGATAATGGACGAGCACGTCCGTGATACGCTGTTTGGCCTTTGCAACTTTTTTGACGTTATCACCAGGAAGTCGATCGGCGTGAGGCAGCTCAAGATGCTACAGGATGAGATCGTGGTGATACTATGTGGGCTCGAGATTTACTTCCCGCCCGCATTCTGTGATATATGCGTCCTTCTCCTTCTCCATATCGTTGATGACATCAGGCAGCTCGGCCCGACGTTCCTCCACAACATGATGCCTTTCGAAAGGCAGAACGGTGTCATGAAAGGGTACGTTCGCAACAGGGCACGTCCAGACGCAAGCATGGCCAAGGGGTTTCTAACCTACGAGTGCATTTCCTTCTGCCATAATTATCTAAGCACCGAGGACGACGAGGATCATGTTGGTCTACCCCCAGGATGCACCTCGGCAGGCTCGCTGGAGTCGGTCACCGCGAGGGCTACCGCTCAGTCAATGTCGGCATTGTCAATCGACGCGACAACTTTGAAAGGGCTCACCGGGTCGCGCTAAAACACTTAAAACTGATCGAACCTTTGGTGCAAGAGCACAAAAGTATGATCGAGCAGAATTACATCGATATGGGTCGGCCGAGGAAGATGGGAGACGTAACCAAAGAGATAACTCCAGCTTCACGCGTTGATTCAAGCAAACTCACATGCTTCAAGCACAGAGAAAAAGGCCTTCTACCGAAGATGAAAAACTCATATACACCTTATCACAGGGCCCCGGGCATAACGTAAGGACCTATCAGGGGTACGACATCAATGGTTATAGATTCTACACTGAGGAAAAGGACAGAAATAGTGAAAATCTAAACTCTGGAGTAACTATGCTGTCATACGCCGATGACGAGACTAATGTCAAGGAAAGATTTTTTGGAAGGATCGAGGAGATATGGGAGCTCAATTACTGTGGAGAGACGGTGCCAATGTTTCGTGTGAGATGGGCCAAGAAGGTCGAAAAAGAAGGCCGATATTTCACCACCATGGTTATACCCGATGCAAAATCGAAGAACATCCGCGAAAAATGAGCCATGGGTACTCGGTAGCCAAGTTGACCAATGCTTCTTCATCACCGATCCGTCGAGGCCTAGCCGTGTTTTCATGAGGAGGGGCAAGAGGAGCATCATAGGAATGCAAGGAGACGCCAACGAGGAAGACTTGGACAAGAACGGTGACCCGAAGATCGAGGAGGAATTTGACAAGCACTTCGACATGCCTACTACTAGTAAAGTAAGAAGGAAGACCTCCCTACCCTCTAAAGGTTGTCCGTTCACGCGAAGAAATCTCAAGGTGACCAGCATAAAGCATTCAACCGCCAACAACAGAAAGGGAAAGAAGATTGCGAAGAGACGCTAGAGCTCGGAGCCGGGACGAAGAAGATCTTTTTTGGGTCTATGCACATGTGTGCGCGCGTGTGGGTGACAAGTATATGCATGTGTGTGAGAGAGAGACAACATATGTGTGTGAGACAAATAATTTATAATTATCTACTAATTACTAAATGTTGTGTTATTTATTAAAATGTAACTAAAATATGAAAAGAAGGAAGAAAAATTGTGTGGCAGCCAGGGTTCGAACCTGGCTACTAATGGGGCTAACATTGGCCTTAACCGTTGGGCTAGTGCTAAGTATCTGTCAGGATACAACACTAACCCAGTTTGTTTTGCTAAGTGTCTTAATTCTGTGGCGCACCACCCTGTAGGTGCGCCACAGAATCCCTTAATTCTGTGGCGCACCTACAGGGGGTGCGCCACAGAATTAAGACACTTGGTGAAATAATCGACTCTTTCTTCCCCACTCACAACAGCAGTACTTCTTCCCCGTCAAGCCAACCACTGGCTAGTGCTAATTATCTGTCAGGACACAACAGTAACCCAATTTGACTGCAAATGATGCAGTCAAATGGTGTTTAATTTATTTTGACAGTTGAGTTTAAGCAACATTTAGCTTAGTAGTGTATTGGTTGTTAGTCTTGCCTGCAGCATATGGGTATTTTTAAATAGTATTACCCTGGGTTTGTAAGTTACAATAATATTATGTTAAGTCTATTATCTAGTGGTATTGATCTGACCATTTAATCTCTGTCTAGGATGGTTATGGGGAAAAATCCTATAGTACTACTTTGATTTGTAAAAATCCTATAGGATGGTTTGCTCCAGGTTTTTTACTATGTTGCTGCTACTGCTATGTTGTTGCTGTTGTTAAGTAGCTGCTGCTACTATGTGATGTTTAAATGAATTGTTAGCATTGAGTTACTATTAAATGAATTGTTTACTGTAAAGAAGCAAAAATTCCAGTAATGCAATATTTTCCTGGCGGGTTTATTCCAGTAATTTGTCTGAATAATTATGTAGATACTGGTTATGTAGATACTGGTTATGTAGATACTGGTTATGTAGATAATTATGTATATTTTTCTGGCAGGTTTATTCCAGTAATTTTTTTGGCAGGTTTATTCCAGTAACATTACTTTGTTGAGTTGCTTCCCATTTAGTCCAAATGGACACCTGTCAGCTCTAGTGTCCTTGATATGCTCTTGATTTCCTGCTGTGCATATATGATGTCTATGCTCATAACTGGTGATACTAGTTTGATGCTTGTTTCACAGTATTTCTTTTCTTTTGATGGATATGGTGTTATGTAATGGATGGATATATGGATATGGTGTTATGTGATGCATGGATACATATAAATTTTTGCAGGGATTTCATTGAGTTGCCCATTTCTCCCGAAGCTTTGATTAACTTCCGTTTCGGTTGAGAAATGGGCACTCCTATGTAGAAAAATTAGCAAAGGTCATGCCGAAATTTTGAAGTTTTTGGTTGACTTTTGTACTAACTTTTTGCCTCTTTTTAATGAAGTGCAAATAAACATGTCGGGCGGCACTTCTAAGCCCAGGAGCCAAAACGAAGACGCGAGAGAGGCCAACAAGGAATTCTGGGTGGACTGCGATGGAGAGCGGTGCCGAAAGGCCGACGCCGAGTCGACCGGCGATGAGGAAGAGGGCCGGGATGCCGCCTCCAAGGGAGAGGGCCGGGGGGCGGCGGCTGACACCGGCGATGAGGGAGAGGGCCGGGGGGCCGCCGCCGACACCGGCGACAAGGACGAGACCTGGGATGACGCCGCCGAGACTGGTGAAGAGACCGCGGCCAACCGTACGGAAGGTGATAGCGGCGGCAACCCTTGGGAGGGTAAGAAGAAGAGGACGGCGAGGAGGCCATGGAGGGGTCGGAGGCCGCAAGTGCTCGCCAACATCACCGATGCTGTCACGGCCGTCTCCGAAAGTGGCCTACCCTTGGAGCCTTCGTGGGTTGCCAAAGGGTACAACATGCAACTAGGGTGCATCGTCCGTGAAACAGTGCCGATCCTAACTAAGGACATCAGAAGCGAGGACAACGCGGCTTTGGCCGAATCCCTCCTCCAGAAGCTTCACCAACGATACACGTTCCCGGAGCCGTTCAATAAGAAGGTTGACTCTTTAGCTCTCACGAAGATGAGCACCGCCTTGAGCAGCTGGAAGAACCGGCTAAAGAAAAAGATCGAGGACGGTGAAAGCTGGGAGAGGATAAGTAGAAAAGATCCGTCGCTCTCCATAGAAGACTTTAATGCATTCAAGTCGTACTTAGAGACTGACAGTGTTAAAAAATGGACCGCCTGGGGGAAGAAAATGCGAGAATTGAACTTAGGGACCCACCATTGCGGAAGCGGCGGTTACCGAGGAAAACAGCCCCCTTGGGACAAGGAGGATGCCGAGATGGTACGTCTGGGGAAAGAAAATCCCTGGCTAAAAATCGAGGATGTACAGGCTAGGAACTTTGTCTGGTCCCGCTACTACTTAGACTGGAAGACGAGGGAAATTATTACGGATTACAAAGATGTGAAGGATTTCGAGCAGTACCTGGTAAGGATAGTCTATATTATTGTGTTGATCTTATTAGGCAATGAAGCCAAATGGGCTAACCTTAAGTTCCTTTGTCTGAAGGAGGATGAGTTGAAGGCTAGTTGTACGGCTGGCCCGTCGTCCCACGGGTCGACGGAACCGTGGGACACGCCTTTCAACAGGGTGACGAACAAATACAAGAACATGGACCTAGACAAACCGCCGATGTCGGGTGGCCGTGTGTCCGGCTTTGGCACAAGTATGAAGCTATCCGAGTACTACGGATCGGATGCCAAGATGAGAAAGCTGGAGAGGAGGTCGTCGGCTAAGGATAAAGCCGAGGTTCAGAAGCTGAAGAAGAAGGTGGAGTCACTAGAGAAGCTGGTGGCCGAAAAGCCTGCGGAGAACACCGAGCTGATGAACAAGTTATTGGACGAGAAGATCTGGCAGATCATCCCCCTGGGTTGATGGAGGGGTTAGCTACTTGGAGTGCGGGAGGTCAAGTGGGGCCGATACATGTGCCCAGCATCAGCGGCAGCAACTCAAGCTTCCACGTGTCGCCAACACTGCCGCTCCACCCGACGCCGCCGTTCCAACTGGTCGCATCGATGCCCCCAACCGCCGCCCTTGTATCGATAGTAGCCGAGATCGACGCCATCCAGAAGGTAAACTCATTAGTTAGTCCTTCGCGTCATCTTCTTTAACTATATATGCCTTTCATGACTGCCATCTCACGATGCCCAACACGGCGCCCCTGACTCAGGATGAACATTGCATACTCCTGCATACTGTGGAGCCCGGCGACAAGTTGATAGAAGTTGCTAGCAGCATTGTCATGGCTTCCCGCGTTATGCACAACGATAGATTGGCAGAAGACGTGGTGAAGGTCAAGTTGGTACTGGTAGTGCCGGAGTACCGCTACGTCATCCCCCCTATCAACCTCCGGGCATAGATGAGGGCGACGTTTTGGCCCTTGGGGATTGCACCTCATGGCTTATGACATGGCCGAAGAACCAGATTCGTCTGGGGGGGTGGTCTTCCGAGTGCTAGGAACAACACCGGCGCCACCTCCCCTATCATCCGTCCCAAGATCGCCCGCGCTGACGACACCCTTAAGGAAACGACGGTCGCCGCCCCTACTACCCTAAAGGAACCGGCGGTCGCCGCTGCCACCCGGAAGGAACCGGCGACTGCCGCCGCCACCCGGAAGGAACCGGCGATCGCCGCCACCACCACACGCCACCAACAGCTGTTGGGAGCGCTACCGCAATGACCGGGGACCAGACGCGAGGTACGCCAAGCGGCGGCATCGCAACCGCCACTGACATAGGCATCCCCAATGGGCCTGCCGAAGATGGTACCCGGGGTTTACTGAAGGCCCACGACTCGAAGAATAAGAAGAATCGGAAGCCCAAGTTATTATTAAGGAAAGCTAGAGTTGTATTAGGAAATACTACTTGTAATCTTGCGGGATGGGTTGGAAACCCTCTCGGACTCTGTAACTTGTGTATTACGAATCCCTCGGCTCCGCCTCCTATATAAGGGGGAGTCGAGGGACAAAGAGAGCATCGATTCATTGTCTTACGAAACCCTAGTTTTCACATCGTCGAGTACTTTTCGGCTGAAACCTTCGAGATCTGCTTGCCCTCTACTTCCGACTAAAACCCTAGTCTACAACTTGTAGGCATTGATAAGTTAATCCCTTGTCAATTGGCGCCGTCTGTGGGAATTAGAGGTGTCAAAGATCTGATCTCGATGGCACGTTCAAGATCGTCGACTTCATCAACTGCAAGCAACGCGATGGACAGAGGTAAACAGATCGAAACTGGTCTAGTTGATTTTGTTCCTCATCCGCCCTCCCGTTTGGATGCATATGCGTATCTGGAGGAGCCCATGGAGATGACGTTCGGAAAGTTCCACTTCTGCGTCGAGAAAGAAGGAGCGTATCGTCTCGAAATTCCGATCTCGTCGGGATTATCGGCGGTCGATTCCGATTTTTCAAGTTCAACATCGTCAAACGAGTCAGGCGACGAGGAGATTTCGTCGCCACGCTTCATCAGCACTATGGCAAGTGAAAAACTCGCCAAGATCTTCAGCGACATGTCTTTCGAGTCATCTGCGGACTCCGATATAAGCGATGACTCGAGCAACATCAGCAACTTCAACTTCATCGACAGATCCACTACTGTTGGAGAGGTCTTCACCAATCTCTATGATGGTGTCACCAAACCCAACAAGGTTCAGTATCCAAAATATCATCAGATTTATGCCATCGGAGAACCAAGTCGCGATCAGGAGGAGACATCAGAGGCTTTCGACGATTTGGGAAATCCATATGTCGACCCCGCTGACCTTAGGCGGGGTTTAGGCACTAAATATGTCGGGCCTACACCACGTTTAAGGGTTCAACTTCCACAAGAAGCATGGAATAGAGCCGCAAGAGCTATGGATGGTACAGAACCAATGACTACAACTGGTACGTCGGAAGAATTGCAGGCGTACCAATATAGACTCGCCCGCGTTGGAATAGAATTGGAAAAACAGACAGCTGCTCTGAATAGAAGAAGGGAGGCAGCTTCCGCGTCAAGCAGGCGAAGGGCGGAGTTAAGCCGACATTCAGGAACTTCGGGAGATAGTCACAGAGAAGCTCGAAATAGAGCAAGATCTCGGCTGCAAAACATACCTGAGGCTGATAGGGAGAATCTGGTTCAAAACCTCGATATGTCCTTTATGTCAATAGACACGAGAGGGAACATTATCCCTAAGACACCAGAAGCTGGATACATGGCGACGCAAGCGTTCATCCTCGCATCCAAGCCACCTCCCGGAGATCCAAGAGAAGCATTGTACAATATGGCCATGGCAGGAGTTGGGGCCATGGGAACGGCGTTTGTAACATCGCCTCCCGAAGGATCAGCAAGGCAAAATAGTCCACGACCTACTGCAGCAGCACCAGGTCCCGAAAGAACAAGTGGAGCAAGAGACACAGCAGCACATGCGCGAGTGGACAGAGCACGACAAAATAGAAGGGAACATCGGCATTCCCCAGAGATAGAGGACGAGGATATGTGTGGGCTGCCGTGCTTTACAAGGAGGGTCCGGAAAACTCGAGTTCCTTCAGGATTTAAATTACCCAATAATTTCAAAAAAATTGACGGCCTGCAAGATCCAGAGGATTGGCTAGTCGATTATCTCGAGACGGTGAAGCTGATAGGAGGAACCAGAGCAACAGCCATGCAGAGCATCCAAGTACATCTAAGTGGAGCCGCGCGATCTTGGATAAAGAAGCTTCCTCCGGGTTCCATCGACAGCTGGGACAGTTTCGAGGATGTGTTCGTCAAGAACTTTCGATCCACCTACAAAAAACCCGCATCACTAGAAGAGCTGAGAACGTGTCAACAAAAGCATGATGAATCAATGAGAAAGTACATCCAAAGGTGGAACATCATTAAAAACTCGGCAGAGAACATATCTGACGAGAGAACGATAGATGCGTTCGTAGCAGGAATCCGACGAGGAGATTTTGTCGAAGACTGGGGAGAACCAACCCAAAGACAGTATCGCATTGATGGAGATAGCAAACAGGTGGGCAGATGGAGAAGATGTTGTTCACAATAAGCGGCACAGGTCGCCTGAAGAGGACCGCAGTCGAAATTTCCAAAATAGACAACGATTTTCTCGGCAGTTCTCGAGTTATGATGCTCCTGGACAAATATCGGCTGGTTTCCGAGGAAATAATGGAGGAGGCAATAGAGATGAATATCAAAGGAGCAGCGAGCAGCGAGGCGATAGAGATGACTCCCGAAATGACAGGCAAAATAGTGGGCCAAGGTTCCAGAGACCTTTCGTGTCTCCCGAGGATATGATGAACGGGCCATGTCAGATGCATTTTTATCTCGATAGCAATGGGAAGAGACAGTCAGGACATCTGCAGAAGGACTGTCGAAATTTTCAAGCAATGTTGAGGTTTGCAGGGCAAGCCAATGCTCAAGCAACAAATAGAAATCCCCAAGGGCCCATGAGTGAGATTCACCTGCCACCTCCTCCCGCAATTACGGACGAAAATCGGCACCATCTCAGAATAGCGGCAGCGCCACACCCACCTCCATATGTTGATCCCAATTCCAACGGTGCAGTCTCGATGATTCAGAAGGCTAGGCCGTCCAATAGAGCTCAGAAAGTAATCTCGCGACAAGTGTTCATGGCAGAGAAGATGCCTCCACCAACGATTGAGTACCTCAATTGGTCGGGACAGGACATTGACTTCACAATAGCGGATCACCCGCAGCAAGTTCCTCGACCAGGGCAGTCAGCACTTATCTTACTAGCAGTGATTGCAGGATTCGATGTATCTCGAGTATTCATAGATGGAGGCAGCAGTCTAAACCTTATGTACGCAGATACACTAAGGAAGATGAACATATCCCTAGCAAATCTGAAACCAACTGACACACGTTTCCATGGTATCACACCAGAGAAGCCGAGTTATCCGTTGGGGAAGATCAATCTCGACGTTCAGTTTGGGACCCGAGAAAATTACAGAATAGAAAGGCTCGAGTTTGAAGTCGTGGATTTCCCGTCATAGTATCACGCTTTGTTGGGACGACCAGCGTATGCCAGGTTTATGGCGGTACCACACTATACGTACCTGTTGTGGAGGTTACCTGGATCTAAAGGACCAATTACAGTCAAAGTAAGTTTTGTGTTAGCCGATAAATGCGACAAAGATTTTCATCGAGTGTCAGAAACTTTCGGGATGCAAGCAGAATACATGGCATCAAGGCTCATGACTGATTATGATGTGCTGCCAGATGTAGGGAGGCCTAACAAAGAACCAACCTTTAACACTACGAAAGATTCCAAGGAGGTGCAGATTCACCCGACAGATCCGAAGAAAACGACGTCCATCGCGACAGACATGGACCTCGCATAGGAAAGCGCGCTCATCGAGTTCCTCCGTGAGCACTGATGTCTACGCACGCTTCTATTCTTGTAGACAGTGTTGGGCCTCCAAGAGCAGAGGTTTGTAGAACAGCAGCAAGTTTTCCCTTAAGTGAATCACCCAAGGTTTATCGAACTCAGGGAGGTAGAGGTCAAATATATCCCTCTCAAGCAACCCTGCAATTACGATACAAGAAGTCTCTTGTGTCCCCAACACACCTAATACACTTGTCAGATGTATAGGTGCACTAGTTCGGCGAAGAGATAGTGAAATACAAGTAATATGGATGATTGTAAGTAGTAATTGCAATCTGAAATAAATATGGCAGCAAGGAAACATGTAACAGAACTTGTTGGAAACGGTGTTTCAATGCTTAGAAACAAGGCCTAGGGATCATACTTTCACTAGTGGACACTCTCAACATTGATCACATAACTGAATAAATAAATGCTACTTTCTACACTCTCTTGTTGGATAACAAACACCATTCATTGTGTAGGGCTATAAAAGCACACCTCAAGCCGGAGTAAACAAGCTCCACAACATTCGGAGTTCATATTTAAGTAACCTCTAGAGTGCATAATAGACCGTTGCAATTTAGACCGAGTACTAACATAGCATGCACACTATCACCATCAGCTATGAAAGGGGGAATAGATCGCATCAATACTATCATAGTAGAAGTTAACTCCATAATCTACAAGAGATTACAATCATAACCTATGCCAAGTACTACATGATGCACACACTGTCAACATTATCATGGAGGAGGAATAGAGTACTTTAATAACATCACTAGAGTAGCACATAGATTAATAGTGATACAAAGCTCATCATATGATTCTCAATCATGTAAGGCAGCTCATGAGATCATTGTATTGAAGTACATGGGAGAGATATGAACCACATAGCTACCGGTACAGCCCTTAGCCTCGAGGGAGAACTACTCCCCCCTCATCATAGGAGACAGCAGCGGCGATGAAGATGGCGGTGGTGTCGACGGAGATGCCTTCCGGGGGCAATTCCCCGTCCCGGTGGCGTGCCGGAACAGAGACTTCTGTCCCCCGAATCTTGGCTTCGCGATGGCGGCGGCTCTAGAACTTTTCTCGTATTGTGGCTTATGTTTTTAGGGTTTTCGCGACGGAGGCTTTAAGTAGGCGGAAGGGCAGCCTCGGAGGGGTCCTAGGGGACCCACACACTAGGGGGGCGCCCCCCTCTTGGCCGCGCCGCCATGTGGGGTGGGGCCACTGATACGTCTCAAACGTATCTATAATTTCTTATGTTCCATGATACTTTATTGATGATACCTACATGTTTTATACATACTTTATGTCATATTTATGCATTTTCCGGCACTAACCTATTAACAAGATGCCGAAGAGCCAGTTGCTGTTTTCTGCTGTTTTTGGTTTCAGAAATCCTAGTAAGGAAATATTCTCGGAATTGGACGAAATCAACGCCCAGGGGCTTATTTTTCCACGAAGCTTCCAGAAGACCGAAAGGGAACCGAAGTGGGGCGACGAGGCGCCGCCACACTAGGGCGGCGCGGCCCAAGGGGGGCCCACGCGACCCTAGCATGTGGCCCCCTCGTCAGCCCTCCGACTCCGCCCTTCCGCCTACTTAAAGTCTTCGTCGCGAATACCCCAGTACCGAGAGCCACGATACGGAAAACCTTCCAGAGACGCCGCCACCGCCAATCCCATCTCGGGGGATTCAGGAGATCGCCTCCGGCACCCTGCCGGAGAGGGGAATCATCTCCCGGAGGACTCTTCACCGCCATGGTCGCCTCCGGAGTGATGTGTGAGTAGTTCACCCCTGGACTATGGGTCCAT
This sequence comes from Lolium perenne, assembly GCF_019359855.2. Classification (NCBI taxonomy): domain Eukaryota; kingdom Viridiplantae; phylum Streptophyta; class Magnoliopsida; order Poales; family Poaceae; genus Lolium; species Lolium perenne. Next base: position 196,254,170 of record NC_067249.2, read on the forward strand.
AGCAGTAGCTAGATGGTCGTCTTCTCCTAATTGTGCTATCATTGTTGGATCTTGTGAGCTGCCTAACATGATCAAGATCATCTATTTGTAATGCTACATGTTGCGTTTGTTGGGATCCGATGAATAATGAATGCTATGTTATGTTGATTATCAATCTATCATATAAGTGTTGTTTATGATCTTGCATGCTCTCCGTTATTAGTAGAGGCTCTGGCCAAGTCGTTACTTGTAACTCCAAGAGGGAGTATTTATGCTCGATAGTGGGTTCATGCCTCCATTAAATGCAGGACGATGTGAGAAAGTTCTAAGGTTGTGGATGTGCTGTTGCCACTAGGGATAAAACATCAATGCTATGTCTAAGGATGTATTTGTTGATTACATTACGCACCATACTTAATGCAATTGTCTGTTGTTTGCAACTTAATACTGGAAGGGGTTCGGATGATAACCTGAAGGTGGACTTTTTAGGCATAGATGCATGCTGGATAGCGGTCTATGTACTTTGTCGTAATGCCCAATTGAATTTCACACTACTCATCATAACATGTATGTGCATTGTCATGCTATCTTTATTTGTCAATTGCCCAACTGTAATTTGTTCACCCAACATGCTATTTCTTATGGGAGAGACACCACTAATGAACTGTGGACCCCGGTCCATTCTTTTACATCGAATACAATCTACTGCAATACTCGTTCTACTGTTTTCTGCAAACATCATCATCCACACTATACATCTAATCCTTTGTTACAGCAAGCCGGTGAGATTGACAACCTCACTGTTAAGTTGGGGCAAAGTATCTTGGTTGTGTTGTGCAGGTTCCACGTTGGCGCCGGAATCCCTGGTGTTGCGCCGCACTACACTCCGCCGCCATCAACCTTCAACGTGCTTCTTGGCTCCTACTGGTTCGATAACCTTGGTTTCTTACTGAGGGAAAAACTTGCCGATGTACGCATCATACCTTCCTCTTGGGGTTCCCAACGGACGTGTGCTTTACCGTCACAAGCAGCAAAGCTTTTTTCTGGCGCCGTTGCCGGGGAGATCAAGACACGCTGCAAGGGGAGTCTCCACTTCCAATCTCTTTACTTTGTTTTTGTCTTGCTTTACTTTTATTTACTACTTTGTTTGCTGCACTAAAACAAAACACAAAAAAATTAGTTGTTAGCTTTACTTTATTTACTATCTTGGTTGCGTTCTCCATATTAAAAACACAAAAAAATAAGCTACTTGCATTTACTTTATCTAGTTTGCTTTATTTACTAATGCTAAAATGGGTACTCCTGAAAATACTAACTTGTGTGACTTCACAAACACAAATAATAATGATTTCTTATGCACACCTATTGCTCCACCTGCTACTACAGCAGAATTCTTTGAAATTAAACCTGCTTTACTGACTCTTGTTATGAGAGAGCAATTTTCTGGTGTTAGTTCTGATGATGCTGCTGCCCATCTTAATAATTTTGTTGAACTATGTGAAATGCAAAAGTATAAGGATGTAGATGGTGACATTATAAAATTAAAATTGTTTCCTTTCTCCTTAAGAGGAAGAGCTAAAGATTGGTTGCTATCTTTGCCTAAGAATAGTATTGATTCATGGACTAAATGTAAGGATGCTTTCATTGGTAGATATTATCCTCCTGCTAAAATTATATCTTTGAGAAGTAGTATAATGAATTTTAAGCAATTGGATAATGAGCATGTTGCCCAAGCATGGGAAAGAATGAAATCTTTGGTTAAAAATTGCCCAACCCATGGACTGACTACTTGGATGATCATCCAAACCTTTTATGCAGGACTGAATTTTCTTCACGGAACCTATTGGATTCAGCTGCTGGAGGTACCTTTATGTCCATCACTCTAGGCGCCGCAACAAAGCTTCTTGATAATATGATGATTAATTACTCTGAATGGCACACGGAAAGAGCTCCACAAGGTAAGAAGGTAAATTCTGTTGAAGAAACCTCTTCCTTGAGTGATAAGATTGATGCTATTATGTCTATGCTTGTGAATGGTAGGACTAATGTTGATCCTAATAATGTTCCGTTAGCTTCATTGGTTGCTCAAGAAGAACATGTTGATGTGAACTTCATTAAAAATAATAATTTCAACAACAATGCTTATCGGAATAATTCTAGTAACAACTATAGGCCATATCCTTATAATAATGGTAACGGTTATGGTAATTCTTATGGTAATTCTCTAAAACAATAATAGGAATACACCCCCTGGACTTGAAGCCATGCTTAAAGAATTTATTAGTACACAAACTGCTTTTAACAAATCTGTTGAAGAAAAGCTTGGGAAAATTGATATACTTGCTTCTAAAGTCGATAGTCTTGCTGCTGATGTTGATCTTTTGAAATCGAAAGTTATGCCTAATGAAACTAAAGATATTAAGTCATTTGCTACAGCAAATTCCATCCAATTTATAATTAATGAGAATATAAGATTGATGGCCGAATTGCGTGCTAGGTGGGAAAAAGAAGAAAATGCTAAAGATAACAATGTAGCCAAAGTTTGGACTATTACCACCACTAGTAATGCTAATGCTTCACATGTTGCTACACCTCCTACTATCAATGGTAAAATAATTGGTGTTGGCAATGTTTCTACTTCTAATGCAAAGCCTGCAAAAGCTAGGAACACCGCTAAAAAGCTAAAACCTGCTTGTGATAAAACTGCTGAATTTTTTTTCTAATGTTGGGGACAATGATCCCATCGCTTTAGATCATAATGGTTTAGATTTTGATGATTGTCACATCTCTGAAGTTATAAAGTTCGTACAAAAACTTGCTAAAAGTCCTAATGCTAGTGCTATAAATTTGGCCTTTACAAAACATATTACAAATGCTCTCATAAAAGCAAGAGAAGAGAAATTAAATCGTGAAACTTCTATTCCTAGGAAGTTAGAGGATGGTTGGGAGCCCATCATTAAGATAAAGGTCAATGACTTTGATTGTAATGCTTTATGTGATCTTGGTGCAAGTATTTCCGTTATGTCTAGGAAAATCTATAATATGCTTGACTTGCCAACATTGAAAAATTGTTATTTGGATGTTAATCTTGCCGATAACTCTACAAAGAAACCTTTTGGGAGGATTGATAATGTTCACATTACGGTTAATAATAACCTTGTCCCCGTTGATTTTGTTGTGTTGGATATTGAATGCAATGCATCTTGTCCCATTATATTGGGAAGACCTTTTCTTCGAACTGTTGGTGCTATTATTGATATGAAGGAAGGTAATATTAAATATCAATTTCCTCTCAAGAAAGGTATGGAACACTTCCCTAGAAAGAGAATGAAGTTACCTTTTTATTCTATCATTAGAACAAATTATGATGTTGATGCTTCGTCTCTTGATGTTACCTGATACACACTTTCTGCGCCTAGCTGAAAGGCGTTAAAGAAAAGCGCTTATGGGAGACAACCCATGATTTTATTTCTGCACTTTTGTTTTATATTTGAGTCTTGGAAGTTGTTACTACTGTAGAAACCTCTCCTTATCTTTATTTTATTGCATTGTTGTGCCAAGTAAGGTCTTTGATAGTAAGGTTCATACTAGATTTGGATCGCTGCGCAGAAATAGATTTCTTGCTGTCACGAATTTCAGCAGTAGTCTATGTAGGTAACTCAGAAAAATCTGTCAATTTACGTGAGTAATCCTCAGATATGTACGCAACTTTCATTTAATTTGAGCATTTTCATTTGAGCAATTCTGGTGCACCTAAAAAATTTGTCTTTACGGACTGTTCTGTTTTGTCAGATTCTGCCTTTTATTTCGCATTGCCTGTTTTGTCTTTATTCCATTAACTTTCAGTAGCTTTGTGCAATGTCCAGAAGTGTTAATAATGATTATGTCACCTCTGAACATGTGAATTTTGATTATGCACTAACCCTCTAATGAGTTGTTTTGAGTTTGGTGTGGAGGAAGTTTTCAAGGATCAAGAGAGGAGGATGATACAATATGATCAAGGAGAGTGAAAGCTCTAAGCTTGGGGATGCCCCGGTGGTTCATCCCTGCATATTTCAAGAAGACTCAAGCATCTAAGCTTGGGGATGCTCGAGGCATCCCCTTCTTCATCGACAACATTATCAGGTTCCTCTAGTGAAACTATATTTTTATTCCATCACATCTTATGTGCTTTGCTTGGAGCGTCTGTATGTTTTTGTTTTTGTTTTGTTTGAATAAAGTTGGATCCTAGCATTCATTGTGTGGGAGAGAGACACGCTCCACTGTTTCATATGGACAAATATGTCCTTAGGCTTTACTTATAATGTTCATGGCAAAGGTTGAAACTGCTTCGTTAATTGTTGTATGGTTGGAAACGGGAAATGTTGCATGTGGTAGTGTATAATAAAATACTTGTAGAACATGGAGCTTTGATAACTTGATTCTTTGCAAATGTTTTGAGGTATTTAGATGGTAAGGCTTGCTGGATAAATAAGTTAAAATTAGTAGTGGATTGTTGTCTTTAAGCTTGTGCCGTACTACAAACTCTATTTAAATAGTTGAAGGTGTAGTTGGACTTGATAGCTTTCCATGTCTGAGAGTTCATCGTAATAACTAAGTTGTGCTGAAGGTCGAGGGAGCTAGCGGGGTACTTGTGCCACCGTGAACGACCCTCCTTGGAGTAAATTTTAATCATGCTCTTAATGTTGAACCTGCTAGATGTTTGCGATAAGCTTGTGAGTTCTTTTTGACTAATGTTAAGCTACGGTTTTTGGCACTTCCACCATCTAAATTTGCTAGCCTCTTCGGTACTGTGCATTGCCTTTGGCTCACATTGAGAATTGTGCATACTTCGCCAGTACATCCAAACCCGTGGGAGGACTTTCTCTTGTTCTCCTACACATAAGCCCATACATCTCCTCAAAACAGCCACCATACCTACCTACCACAGCATTTCCATAGCTGTTCCGAGATATATTGCCATGCAACTTCCATTTTACATTACATGCCATGTTGTCATTTATTATTTATATATTGCTTTGCATGATCATATACAGCTGATGTGTGGTTTACCCATGTTACGCTAGATCATTGCACATCCTGCTACACTGGCAGAGGCATACAGTTCTATACATCATGGTTCATTCATTATGAGTTATTTGTACCAAAAAGTGTGTTGTCATATTAGGATGTTGCCCCAAAAAGTGAAAAGAGCCATGGAGGCCATCAAAAAGAGAAAAAGAAAATAAAGAAAAAAAAAATAGAAAGAAAAAAGAAAAAAAAATAAGAGAATAAAGAAAAAGGGGGCAGCATTACTATCTTTTATCCACACTTGTGCTCATGTTTTAGCACCTGCATTATTCATAGTCATCATTTGTGCTCATGTTTAGGACCTACACTTCATATGAGAGAGTTTTCATGTTTTACTAGTATAACTATGTGGGGAATTTACACTATAGAACTTGGTTTGTATATTCCAATGATGAGCCTCCTCAAAAGTGCTCTAGGTCTTCGTGAGCAACCAAGTTGGATGCACCCCCACTAGTTCCATTGGAGAGCTTTCATACACATATAGCTCTATGTGCATCCTTTGCATGGCAATCACTACTCCTTGCATAGCTTCGATCATGAGGCTTCCTCTTGTCTAATGATCACTTATAGCTTTGTAAGACTTTCTTCCATTTGGCCTTCCAAACCCCCATTAACGTTCTTTATGCCATAACATCCTGCTGCTAATACCAAATGCTTGCGCTCACTGGTTGAGTAGACTTCGAAACAGTTGATTCATGATGTTCATGTTTATGTTTACTTGACTGAATCCTTCTTATGTTGTGAAAATTTGCTTGATGCTTGGAATGAAGGATAGAACTTCTACGCTGAATACTTAACACATCTTTAATGAACTTTGTACGGTTTCATGTCTTTAAAGCAATATTCCATGAAAACTTCTAGCTTGTTTAACTCTTGCATTATCATCTCTTATATCAATATAGATATTTGCTTTGAATGATTTAATCTCAGCTCATGTGCTTTACAATAGTATTGATCAAGATTATGATAGCATGTCACTTCAGAAATTATCTTTGTTATCGTTTACGTACTCGGGACGAGTAGGAACTAAGCTTGGGGATGCTTGATACATCTCAAACGTATCTATAATTTCTTATGTTCCATGCTACTTTATTGATGATACCTACATGTTTTATACATACTTTATGTCATATTTATGCATTTTCCGGCACTAACCTATTAACAAGATGCCGAAGAGCTAGTTGCTGTTTTCTGCTGTTTTTGGTTTCAGAAATCCTAGTAAGGAAATATTCTCGGAATTGGACGAAATCAACGCCTAGGGGCTTATTTTTCCACGAGCTTCCAGAAGACCGAAAGGGAACCGAAGTGGGGCGACGAGGCGCCGCCACACTAGGGCGGCGCGGCCCAAGGGGGGCCCGCGCTGCCCTAGCGTGTGGCCCCCTCGTCAGCCCTCCGATTCCGCCCTTCCGCCTACTTAAAGTCTTCGTCGCGAATACCCCAGTACCGAGAGCCACGATACGAAAAACCTTCCAGAGACGCCGCCGCCGCCAATCCCATCTCGGGGGATTCAGGAGATCGCCTCCGGCACCCTGCCGGAGAGGGGAATCATCTCCTGGAGGACTCTTCACCGCCATGGTCGCCTCCGGAGTGATGTGTGAGTAGTTCACCCCTGGACTATGGGTCCATAGCAGTAGCTAGATGGTCATCTTCTCCTAATTGTGCTATCATTGTTGGATCTTGTGAGCTGCCTAACATGATCAAGATCATCTATTTGTAATGCTACATGTTGTGTTTGTTGGGATCCGATGAATATGGAATACTATGTCAAGTTGATTATCGATCTATCATATATGTGTTGTTTATGATCTTGCATGCTCTCCGTTGCTAGTAGAGGCTCTGGCCAAGTTGATACTTGTGACTCCAAGAGGGAGTATTTATGCTCGATAGTGGGTTCATGCCTCCATTGAATCTCGGGACAAATGACAGAAAGTTCTAAGGTTGTGGATGTCTTTGTTGCCACTAGGGATAAAACATCAATGCTATGTCTAAGGATGTATTTGTTGATTACATTACGCACCATACTTAATGCAATTGTCTGTTGTTTGCAACTTAATACTGGAAGGGGTTCGGATGATAACCTGAAGGTGGACTTTTTAGGCATAGATGCATGCTGGATAGCAGTCTATGTACTTTGTCGTAATGCCCAATTGAATTTCACACTACTCATCATAACATGTATGTGCATTGTCATGCTATCTTTATTTGTCAATTGCCCAACTGTAATTTGTTCACCCAACATGCTATTTCTTATGGGAGAGACACCACTAGTGAACTGTGGACCCCGGTCCATTCTTTTACATCGAATACAATCTACTGCAATACTCGTTCTACTGTTTTCTGCAAACATCATCATCCACACTATACATCTCATCCTTTGTTACAGCAAGCCAGTGAGATTGACAACCTCACTGTTAAGTTGGGGCAAAGTATCTTGGTTGTGTTGTGCAGGTTCCACGTTGGCGCCGGAATCCCTGGTGTTGCGCCGCACTACACTCCGCCGCCATCAACCTTCAACGTGCTTCTTGGCTCCTACTGGTTCGATAACCTTGGTTTCTTACTGAGGGAAAAACTTGCCGCTGTACGCATCATACCTTCCTCTTGGGGTTCCCAACGGACGTGTGCTTTACCGTCACAAGCAGCAGCCCCCTTGGCTCCCCTCTGGTCCCTCTTCGGTGCTCTGGAACCTTCCGTGGAAAATAGGACCCTGGGCGTTGATTTCGTCCAATTCCGAGAATATTTTGTGTGTAAGATTTCTGGAACCAAAAACAGCAGAAAACAACAACTGGCTCTTCGGCATCTTGTTAATAGGTTAGTTCCGGAAAATGCATATAAATGATGTAAAGTGTGTATAAAACATGTGAGTATCATCATAAAAGTAGCATGGAACATAAGAAATTATAGATACTTTGGAGAAGTATCAAGCATCCCCAAGCTTAGTTCCTACTCACCCTCGAGTAGGTAAACGATAACAAGGATAATTTCTGAAGTGACATGCTATCATAATCTTGATCAATACTATTGTAAAGCATATGAGATGAATGCAGTGATTCGAAGCAATGGTAAAGATAATGATTAAACAACTGAATCATATAGCAAAGACTTTTCATGAATAGTACTTTCAAGACAAGCATCAATAAGACTTGCATATGAGTTAACTCATAAAGCAATAGATTCTTAGTAGAAAGCTTTGAAGCAACACAAATGAAGATATAAGTTTCAGCAGTTGCTTTCAACTTCAACATGTATATCTCATGGATGTATATCTCATGGATGATTGTCAACACAAAGTAATATGATGAATGCAAATAAGCAAGTATGTAGGAATCAATGCACAGTTGACACAAGTGTTTGCCTCTAAGATGAAAGAAGTAGGTAAACTGACTCAACATAAAAGTAGAAGAAAGGCCCTTTGCAGAGGGAAGCATGGATTACTATTTTTGTGCTAGAGCTTTTATTTTGAAAACATAGAAACAATTTTGTCAACGGTAGTGACATAGGCATCCCCAATGGGCCTGCCGAAGATAGTACCCAGGGTTTACTGAAGGCCCACGACCCGAAGAATATGAAGATTCGGAAGCCGAAGTTGATATTAAGGAAAGTTAGAATTGTAATAGAAGTGGTGTTTGTAATCTTGCGGGGTGAGTTGTAAACCTTCCCGGACTTTGTAACTTGTACAACACGAATCCCTCGGCTCCACCTCCTATATAAGGGGGAGTCGAGGGACAAAGAAAGCATCGAATCATTGTCTCTCAAACCCTAGTTTTCATAATCGTCGAGTACTTTTCGGCTGAAACCTTCGAGATCTACTTGCCCTCTACTTCCAACGAAACCCTAGTCTACAACCTGTAGGCATTGACAAGTTAATCCCTTGTCAATTGGCACCGTCTGTGGGAATTAGAGGCGTCAAGGATCTGGTCTCGATGGCACGTTCAAGATCATCGACTTCGTCAACTGCAAGATCATCGACTTCGTCAACTGGAAGCAACACAATGGATCAAGGTAAACAGATCGCAACTGGTCTTGTCGATTTTGTGCCTCACCCACCCTCCCGTTTGGATGCATATGCGTATCTGGCGGAGCCTATGGAGATGACGTTCGGAAGATTCCACTTTCGAGTCGAGAAAGAGGGAACGTATCGTCTTGAAGTTCTGATCTCGTCAGGATTTTCGGCGGTCGATTCCGATTTTTCAAGCTCAACATCATCGATCGAGTCAGGAGAGGAAGAAACTTCGTCGTCACGCTTCGTCAGCACTAGGGCAAGAGAAAAGCTCGCCAAGATCTTCAACGACATGTCGCTTGAGTCATCGGCGGACTCCTATATAAGCGATGGCTCGAGCAGTGTCGACAGCTTCAACTTCATCGACAAATCCACTACAGTGGGCAAGGTCTTCACCAATCTTCACGATGGTGTCACCAAACCCAGCATAGATCTGAATGCAAAATATCATCAGATTTATGTCATCGGCGAGCCAAGCCATGATCAGGAGGAAACATCGGAGGCTTTCGACGATTTGGGAAATCCATACGTTGATCCCTCTGATTTGCGACGTGGCCTAGGCAACAAATATATCGGATCACAGCCGCGAGATAGAGTTCAACTTCCACAAGCAGCATGGGATAGAGCCGCAAGAGCTATGGATGGTTCAGAACCAATGGCCACCACAGCCACGCCAGAAGAGTTACAAGCATATCAATATAGGCTCGCACGAGCTGCAAGGGAATTGGAAAATCAGACAATTGCTTTAAACAGAAGAAGGGAGGCAGCCTCTGCATCAAGTAGGCGAAGGGCAGAGCTGAGTCGACAATCTAGAACTTCGGGTGATAGCCACAGGGAAGCTCGGAACAGAGCAAGATCAAGGTTACAAAACATACCTGAAGGAGAAAGAGAGCACTTGGTTCAAAACCTCGACATGTCTTTTATGTCGATAGACACGAGAGGGAACATCATCCCTAAGACACCAGAAGCTGGGTATATGGCGACACAAGCTTTCATCCTTGCATCCAGGCCACCCCCAGGAGATCCAAGGGAGGCATTGTATAACATGGCAATGGCAGGAGTTGGAGCCATGGGAACGGCGTTTGCATCAACACCTCCCGAAGGAGCAGCAAGGAAAAATAGTCCACGACCTGCAGCAGCAACAACAGCAGCTCCCGAAGGACCAAGTGGAGCAAGGGACACGGCAGCACAAGCAAGGGTCGACAGAGCGTGACAAAGCAGAAGGGAACATCAGCATTCCCCAGAGCTAAACGACGAGGATATGTGCGGCCTGCCATGCTTCACGAGAAGAGTGTGAAAAACTCGAGTCCCTTCGGGATTCAAGTTGCCTGATAATTTCAAGAAATTCGACGGCCTTCAAGATCCAGAGGATTGGCTAGTTGATTATCTCGAGACAGTGAAGCTCACAGGAGGAACCAGAGCAACAGCTATGCAAAGCATCCAGGTGCATTTGAGTGGAGCCGCGCGATCTTGGATAAAGAAACTTCCTCCAGGATCTATCGACAGCTGGGATAGCTTCGAGGACGTGTTCGTCAAGAACTTCCGGTCCACATGCAAAAATCCTGCGTCATTAGAGGAACTGAGGGCGTGCCGACAAAAGCCAGACGAGCCAATGAGAAAGTATATCCAAAGGTGGAATATCATCAAAAACTCGGCAGAAAACATATCTGACGAGAGAGCAATAGACGCGTTCGTCGCAGGAATCAGGCGTGGAGATTTTGTCGAGGACTTGGGGAGGACCAATCCAAAGACAGTATCCGCACTAATGGAAATAGCAAACAGATGGGCAGATGGAGAAGATGCTGTTCACAACAAACGGCATAGGTCGCCAGAGGAAGACCGCGGTCGACATTATCAACCAAGGCGACGATTTCCTCGACAGTACTCGAGCTATGATGCTCCAGGACAAATCTCGGCTGGCTTCCGAGCAAGCGCCGGAGGAAACAACAGAGATGATTATCAACGAAGCAATGAGCAGCGAGGCGACAATAGAGATGACTCTCGAAATAATAGGCAAAATAGCGGGCCAAGGTTCCAGAGGCCTTTCGTATCTCCCGAAGAGATGATGAACGGGCCGTGTCAGATGCATTTTTTCCTCGATAGCAACAGAAAGAGACAGTCAGGACATCTGCAGAAGGATTGTCGAAATTTCCAGGCAATGCTAAGGTGGGAAGGGCATGCCAATGCTCAGGCAGCACATAGAAATCCTCGAGAACCCAGCAGTGAGATTCACCTACCACCCCCTCCCGCAATTACAGACGATAATCGACACCAGCTCAGAATTGCGGCAGCACCTGCACCACCGCCTTATGTAGATCCAAATTCCAATGGAGCGGTCTCGATGATTCAGAAAGGCAGGCCATCCAATAGAGCTCAGAAAGTAATCTCGCGACAGGTGTTCATGGCAGAGAAGATGCCTCCACCAACAGTCGAGTATCTTAATTGGTCAGGACAAGATATTGGTTTCACAATCGCGGATCATCCACAGCAAGTTCCTCGACCAGGGCAATCAGCACTCATCTTACCAGCAGTAATTGCAGGATTTGACGTATCTCGAGTGTTCATAGACGGCGGCAGTAGTTTAAACCTTATGTATGCAGATACATTAAGGAAGATGAACATATCCTTAGCAAACCTGAAACCAACAGACACGAGGTTCCACGGTATCACACCAGAGAAGCCAAGTTACCCGTTGGGGAAGATTAATCTCGATGTTCAGTTTGGGACCCGAGAAAACTACAGAATCGAGAAGCTGGAGTTTGAAGTCGTAGATTTTCCATCACAGTATCACGCTTTGTTGGGACGACCAGCATACGCTAGGTTTATGGCGGTACCACATTATACGTACCTGTTGTGGAGAATGCCTGGACCTAAGGGACCAATCACAGTCAAAGGAAGCTTTGCCCTAGCCGATAAGTGTGATAAGGATTTTCATCGACTGTCAGAAACTTTCGGGATGCAAGCAGAGTATATGGCGTCAAGACTCACGACTGACTACGACGTGCTACCAGATGTTGGAAGGCCAAATAAAGAATCGACTTTCAGCAATGAGAAAAATTCTAAGGAGGTACAGATTCACCCGACAGACCCGAAAAAGACGACATCCATCGCAAACGACATGGACCTCGCATAGGAAAGCGCGCTCGTCGAGTTCCTCCGTGAGAACTGGAAAATCTTTGCATGGTATCCAGCTGACATGCCAGGAGTACCCAGGGAACTTGCCGAGCACCACCTAAATTTGGATCCACTAGCGCGACCAATCAAACAACCTTTGCGGCGTTTTTCGGAGCCAAACCGCAAAGCTATGCTGTCAGAAATAGATCAGTTACGAGAAGCTGGTTTTATAAAAGAGCTGCATACAGAGCCCACATGGGTAGCAAACCCAGTGTTGGTGCCAAAGAAAAACACTAAAGTCCTTCGCATGTGCGTCGACTTTACGTGTCTCAACAAACATTGTCCAAAGGATCACTTTCCCCTCCCGAGGATCGACCAAATTATCGACTCCACGGCAGGATGTGAACGTCTTTCCTTCTTGGATGCATATTCTGGTTATAACCAGATCAGATTGAAAGAAGAAGATGAAGTCAAAACAGCGTCCATCACACCTTACGGCGTGTTTTGCTATAGAACAATGCCCTTTGGTCTGAAAAACGCGGGAGCAACTTACCAGAGGATGATGCAGAAGTGCTTGGCGACACAGATTGGGAAAAACGTACAAGTATACATCGATGATGTCATCATAACATCAAAGAAGGGAACAACGCTAATCGAGGATTTGAAGGAAACTTTCAACAACCTCGATAAATTCTGCCACAAATTGAACCCGACGAAGTGTTCCTTCGGCGTCTGATGTCTACGGGAGCTTCTATTCTTGTAGACAGTGTTGGGCCTCCAAGAGCAGAGGTTTGTAGAACAGCAGCAAGTTTCCCTTAAGTGGATCACCAAAGGTTTATCGATCTTAGGGAGGAAGAGGTCAAAGATATCCCTCTCAAGCAACCCTGCAACCACAAAGCAAGAAGTCTCTTGTGTCCCCAACACACCTAATAGGTGCACTAGTTCGGCGAAGAGATAGTGAAATACATGTGGTATGAATAAGTATGAGTAGTAGCAACAGCGCAAGAAAAGTGCTTTGCTATCCAGGACTGGCGTGTGGTCGATGGTGGTAATATTGCGGACAGTACAGATGCAGTAAAACAGTAAACAAGCAGCGATAGGCGATGGAGAAGCCTTCCGGGGGCACTTCCCCGTCCCGGCGGTATGCCGGAACAGAGACTCCTGTCCCCCAGATCTTGGCTTTGCGATGGCGGCGGCTCTGGATGGTTTCTCGTACCGTGGCTTTTCCGTGTCGAGGTTTTAGGTCGAGGGGCTTCTTATAGGCGAAGAGACGGCGTCAGAAGGGGTCTCGGGCCACCAGACAATAGGGCGGCGCGGCCAGGGCCTGGGCCACGCCAGCCCCATGTGTGGGCCCCCTGTGGGTCCACTCTGGCGACTCTCGGGTGTTCTGGAAGCTCCCGGGGATTCTAAGATGCTGGGCGTTGATTTCGTCCGATTCCGAGAATATTTCCTTACTAGGGTTTCTGAAACCAAAAACAGCAGAAAACAGCAACTGGCCCTTCGGCATCTCGTCAATAGGTTAGTTCCGGAAAATGCATAAATATGACATAAAGTATGCATAAAACATGTAGATATCATCAATAATGTGGCATGGAACATAAGAAATTATCGATACGTCGGAGACGTATCGGCATCCCCAAGCTTAGTTTACGCTCGTCCCGGCGGGTAAACGATAACAAAGATAATTTCTGGAGTGACATGCCATCATAACCTTGATCATACTATTGTAAGCACATGTAATGAATGCAGCGATCAAAACAATGGTAAATGACATGAGTAAACAAATGAATCATATAGCAAAGACTTTTCATGAATAGTACTTTCAAGACAAGCATCAATAAGTCTTGCATAAGAGTTAACTCATAAAGCAATAATTCAAAGTAAAGGTATTGAAGCAACGCAAAGGAAGATTAAGTTTCAGCGGTTGCTTTCAACTTGTAACATGAATATCTCATGGATATTGTCAACATAGAGTAATATAACAAGTGCAATATGCAAGTATGTAGGAATCAATGCACAGTTCACACAAGTGTTTGTTTCTTGAGATGGAGAAAAATAGGTGAACTGACTCAACATAAAAGTAAAAGAATGGCCCTTCGCAGAGGGAAGCATTGATTGCTATATTTGTGCTAGAGCTTTGGTTTTGAAAACAATAAAGAGAGCATAAAAGTAAAGTTTTGAGAGGTGTTTGTTGTTGTCAACGAATGGTAGTGGGCACACTAACCCCCTTGCCAGACAAACCTTCAAAGAGCGGCTCCCATTTTATTTTATTTTTGGGTGGCACTCCTTCCAACCTTTCTTTCACAAACCATGGCTAACCGAATCCTCGGGTGCCTGCCAACAATCTCATACCATGAAGGAGTGCCTTTTTATTTTAGTTTTATTATGATGACAATCCTCCCCACCTTTGCTTTCTCAAGCCATGGCTAACCGAATCCTTCGGGTGCCGTCCAACAATCACATACCGTGGAGGAGTGTCTAATTTTGTTAATTAATTTGGGACTGGGAATCCCATTGCCAGCTCTTTTTGCAAAATTATTGGATAAGCGGATGAAGCCACTAGTCCATTGGTGAAAGTTGCCCAACAAGATTGAAAGATAAACACCACATACTTCCTCATGAGCTATAAAACATTGACACAAATCAGAGGTAATAAATTTTGAATTGTTTAAAGGTAGCACTCAAGCAATTTACTTTGGAATGGCGGAGAAATACCATGTAGTAGGTAGGTATGGTGGACACAAATGGCATAGTGGTTGGCTCGAGGATTTGGATGCATGAGAAGTATTCCCTCTCGATACAAGGCTTAGGCTAGCAAGGTTATTTGAAACAAACATAAGGATGAACCGGTGCAGCAAAACTCACATAAAAGACATATTGTAAACATTATAAGACTCTACACCGTCTTCCTTGTTGTTCAAACTCAATACTAGAAATTATCTAGACCTTAGAGAGACAAATTATGCAAACCAAATTTTAGCAAGCTCTATGTATTTCTTCATTAATAGGTGCAAAGTATATGATGCAAGAGCTTAAACATGAGCACAACAATTGCCAAGTATCACATTATCCAAGACATTTTAGAATTACTACATGTAGCATTTCCCGTTTCCAACCATATAACAATTAACGAAGCAGTTTCAACCTTCGCCATGAAAATTAAAAGCTAAGAACACATGTGTTCACATGAACCAGCGGAGCGTGTCTCTCTCCCACACAAGCATTTATTCAAACAAAAACAAAAACAAAAACAAACAGACGCTCCAAGTAAAATACATAAGATGTGACCGAATAAAAATATAGTTTCAAGAGAAGGAACCTGATAATTTGTCGATGAAGAAGGGGATGCCTTGGGCATCCCCAAGCTTAGACGCTTGAGTCTTCTTGAAATATGCAGGGATGAACCACCGGGGCATCCCCAAGCTTAGACTTTTCACTCTTCTTGATCGTAGTATATCATCCTCCTCTCTTGACCCTTGAAAACTTCCTTCACACCAAACTCGAAACAAACTCATTAGAGGGTTAGTGCATAATCAAAAACTCACATGTTCAGAGGTGACACAATCATTCTTAACACTTCTGGACATTGCTCAAAGCTTCTGAAAGTTAATGGAACAAAGAAATCCATCCAACATAGCGAAAGAAGCAATGCGAAATAAAAGGCAGAATCTGTCAAAACAGAACAGTCCGTAAAGACGAATTTTATTGAGGCACCAGACTTGCTCAAATGAAGATGCTCAAATTGAATGAAAGTTGCATACATATCTGAGGATCACTCACGTAAATTGGCATAATTTTCTGAGTTACCTACAGAGAATTAGGCCCAGATTCGTGACAGCGAGAAATCTGTTTCTGTGCAGTAATCCAAATCTAGTATGAACCTTACTATCAAAGACTTTACTTGGCACAACAATGCAACAAACTAAGATAAGGAGAGGTTGCTACAGTAGTAACAACTTCCAAGACACAAGTATAAAACAAAATTACTGTAGCAAAATAAACACATGGGTTATCTCCCAAGAAGTTCTTTCTTTATAGCCATTAAGATGGGCTCAGCAGTTTTAATGATGCACTCGCAAGAAATAGTAGTTGAAGCAAAAGAGAGCATCAAGAAGAAAATTCAAAACACATTTAAGTCTAACATGCTTCCTATAAAAAGGAATCTTGTAAATAAACAAGTTCATGAAGAGCAAAGTGACAAGCATAGGAAGATAAAATGAGTATAGCTTCAAAAATTTCAGCACATAGAGAGGTGTTTTAGTAACATGAAAATTTCTACAACCATATTTTCCTCTCTCATAATAACTTTCAGTAGCATCATGAGCAAACTCAACAATATAACTATCACATAAAGCATTCTTATCATGAGTCTCATGCATAAAATAATTACTACTCCCAACATAAGCATAATCAATTTTATTAGTAATAGCGGGAGCAAATTCAACAAAGTAGCTATCATTATTATTCTCATCATCAAATATAGGAGGCATATTGTAATCATAATCAAATTTATCCTCCATAACAGGCGGCAGCAAAAGACCAATATCATTATAATCATCATAAATAGGAGGCAAAGTACCATCAAAGTAAATTTTCTCCTCAATGCTTGGGGGACTAAAAAGATCATGCTCATCAAAACCAGCTTCCCCAAGCTTAGAACTTTCCATATCATTAGCAAAAATAGTGTTCAAAGTGTTCATACTAATATGTTCCATGGGTTTTTAAATTTTCGCATCAAACCATCCATGTTTTAAATCAGGAAATAAAATAAGAAGCTCATTGTTGTCCATTATGCCTAACTAGTGTAAAACAAGAAACAAAAAGATGCAATTGCAGGATCTAAAGGAAATAGCTTCGAGCACACACACAATGGCGCCAGAAAAGTACGGTTACCTGGAACCGGAGTATGAGTGCCTTTTACCTTTCCTCCCCGGCAACGGCGCTAGAAAAGTGCTTGATGTCTACGGGAGCTTCTATTCTTGTAGACAGTGTTGGGCCTCCAAGAGCAGAGGTTTGTAGAACAGCAGCAAGTTTCCCTTAAGTGAATCACCCAAGGTTTATCGATCTCAGGGAGGAAGAGGTCAAAGATATCCCTCTCAAGCAACCCTGCAACAACAAAGCAAGAAGTCTCTTGTGTCCCCAACACACCTAATAGGTGCACTAGTTCGGCGAAGAGATAGTGAAATACAGGTGGTATGAATAAGTATGAGTAGTAGCAAAAGCGCAAGAAAAGTGCTTTGCTATCCAGGACTGGCGTGTGGTCGATGGTGGTAATATTGCGGACAGTACAGATGCAGTAAAACAGTAAACAAGCAGCGATAGCAGTATTTAGGAACAAGGCCTAGGGATCATACTTTCACTAGTGGACACTCTCAACATTGATCACATAACAGAATAAATAGATAGATGCTAGACTCTACACTCTCTTGTTGGATGATGAACACCACTAATTGTGTAGGATTACACGAACCCTCAATGCCGGAGTTAACAAGCTCCACAATATTCAATGTTCATATTTAAATAACCTTAGAGTGCAAGACAGATCAACACAACCAAACCAAGTACTAACATAGCATGCACACTGTGACCATCACACTATGAAAGGAGGAATATATCACATCAATACCATCATAGTAATAGTTAACTTCATAATCTACAAGAGATCACAATCATAGCATAAACCAAGTACTTCATGATGCACACACTGTCAACATTACATCATGGAGGAGGAATAGACTACTTTAATAACATCACTAGAGTAGCACATAGATGAATTGTGATACAAAACTCATATGAATCTCAATCATGTAAGGCAGCTCATGAGATCATTGTATTGAAGTACATAGGAGAGAGATTAACCACATAGCTACCGGTACATCACTTAGCCTCGATGGAGAACTACTCCCTCCTCATGGGAGATAGCAGCGGTGATGAAGATGGCGGTGGAGATGGCAGCGGTGTCGATGGAGAAGCCTTCCGGGGGCACTTCCCCGTCCCGGCGGTATGCCGGAACAGAGACTCCTGTCCCCCAGATCTTGGCTTCGCGATGGCGACGGCTCTGGATGGTTTCTCGTACCGTGGCTTTTCCTTGTCGAGGTTTTAGGTCGAGGGGCTTCTTATAGGCGAAGAGGCGGCGTCAGAAGGGGTCTGGGGCCACCAGACAATAGGGCGGCGCGGCCAGGGCCTGGGCCGCGCCAGCCCCATGTGTGGGCCCCCTATGGGTCCACTCTGGCGACTCTCGGGTGTTCTGGAAGCTCCCGGGGATTCTAAGATGCTGGGCGTTGATTTCGTCCGATTCCGAGAATATTTCCCTACTAGGATTTCTGAAACCAAAAACAGCAGAAAACAGCAACTGGCCCTTCGGCATCTCGTCAATAGGTTAGTTCCGGAAAATGCATAAATATGACATAAAGTATGCATAAAACATGTAGATATCATCAATAATGTGGCATTGAACATAAGAAATTATCGATACGTCGGAGACGTATCAGCGTCCCAGCAGGAGAACTTCTTGGATTTCTAGTTTCAGCAAGAGGGATTGAAGCAAATCCCGATAAAATACAAGCTATCGTAACAATGAGGAAGCCAACAAAGTTGAAAGAAATACAACAGTTAACGGGGCGAGTCGCAGCTTTAAGCAGATTTGTCGCTAGGCTGGGAGAAAAAGCATTACCGTTCTATGCTTTAATCAATCAAGGGGAGAAATTCCAGTGGAACGAAGAGGCCGATAGAGCTTTCGAGGATTTGAAGCGCACAATTTCGACACCACCAATCCTGGTGGCGCCGAAAGAGAAGGAACCTCTCCTGCTATACATCGCAGCCACACCCCAGGTGGTTAGCACGGTGCTAGTCGTTGAAAGAGAGAAGGAAAACTTCATGGAGTGCAGAGGCCAGTATATTTTATTAGTGAAGTCTTATCTCCTTCAAAACAGCGGTACCCACAGTACCAGAAACTAGCATATGGAGTATTCACGACAGCAAGAAAATTGCGCCACTATTTTTCGGCACACCCGATCATAGTGGTCAATGAAGCACCTCTATCGCATATACTGAACAATCCAGAAGCCACAGGACGTGTCTCCCTTTGGGGAATAGAACTCTCTCCTCGAGACATCACGTATGAAAAAAGAAAAGCAATCAAGTCGCAAATTTTGCCAGATTTCGTTGCAGAGTGGATGGAACTACAAAATACAGGACCCCCTGATTTATCGAGAACCTGGACCATGAACTTCGATGGATCCAAGAGAGTAGAAGGAGCTGGTGCAGGGGTGATACTTATATCACCTGAAGGCGACAAATTAAAGTACGTCCTACGGATAACGTTCCCAAACGCATCTAACAATGAAGCAGAATATGAAGCCCTTATACACGGGATGAAGATGGCGAAAGCTTGTGGCGCAACTCGACTAAAGATCTTCGGTGACTCACAATTGGTAGCTCAGCAGGTTATGAACCAATGTGACGCAGTCAATGATAGCATGATAGCATATAAGGAAGTGTACAATGAGCTTGAGAAGCTGTTTGATGGATACGAAATAAATCACATCAGTAGGATTAGCAATGATGAAGCCGACGTTCTCGCAAACATCGGGTCGCAGTGCCTTGCAATATCGCCAAGAGTGTTTTGGGAAGAAATAGCTAAGAGATCCACAAAGCCAAAGAAGGCGCAGAAGAAAACGAGGGAGGAGAAAACGTCGGCGCCTCTCAAAGAAGTTCCAGACGAAGAAGAGGATCAAGAGCTGGTGATGATGGTAGAAGTTCCATGGATGCAAGCGTACATATCGTATATCCTAAGGAAAGAAATACCCGAAGATCCAGTTGAAGCAAGGCGAGTTATTCGACGATCCAAAGCCTTCACAGTGGTCAAAGGGGAACTATACAAGCGAAGTATTTCGGGCGTGTTGCAAAGATGCGTTACACCCGAAGAAGGAAGGAAAATCCTAAAGGACGTACACGAAGGAATATGCGGTCACCACGCAAGCAGTCGAGCTATCGCATCTAAGGTTTTTCGGGCTGGATTTTACTGGTTGTCAACGATTGAGGACGCAAAAGAGATCGTACGAACCTGCGATGCGTGCCAAAGATTTGCCGCAAAACCCCACTCTCCGGCGGCAGAGCTGATGCCAATACCATTGTCTTGGCCGTTTGACCAATGGGGACTCGATATGGTGGGAAAATTGCATAAAGCTTCGCCAGGAGGATACGAGTACATGTTGGTTGCTGTCGATAAATTCACCAAGTGGATAGAAGCAAAGCCGATAAATTCACCAGATGGAGAATCAGCAGTCAAATTCGTGAAAGGTATCGTCTTTCGATTTGGAGTACCTCACAGCATCGTCATAGACAATGGCAGTAACTTTACGTCCAAGGAATTCAAGGGGTACTGCGCAGAAGTAGGCATTAAATTGCACTTTGCGTCAGTTGGGCACCCGCAAACCAATGGCCAAGTCGAGAAAGCCAATGGCATCATCTGCAACGGTATCAAAAAGCGCTTGCTAGGACCGCTTGAAAAGGCTCGACATACCTGGCCAGAAGAATTGCCAAGTGTTTTATGGAGCATCCGAACAACACCAAATACGGCGACACAAGAAACTCCGTTTTTCCTTGTCCACGGAGCCGAGGCAGTACTACCAATTGAGATAGAATATGATTCTCCAAGAGTGACAGAGTATGACGAGGAAACTTCAAGAAGGGCTTTGGAGGACGACGTAGATGCACTCGATGAAGCTCGAGATGAAGTACTTTCAAGAGTTACCAAGTACCAGCAGGACCTCAAAAACTACCACAGTCGACGGTTGAGGCCAAGATCTTTCCAGGTGGGAGATTTGGTCCTACGGCTAAATCAAAAAAGTACTGAAAAGCTCGAGTCGCCATGGCTAGGCCCTTACGTCGTTACAGAAGTAATCGAAGGAGGTGCATACAGGATCAAGGACAAGAAGACAGGGGTTCCCGAGAAAAACCCCTGGAACGTGGCACAGCTCAGGCGATTCTACGCCTAGAGTCGAAATATAGTCCTACTCTGTAAAAATACAATGTACTGAAACGCCTGCGAGTTTTCAGACGTACTCGTTTCCTTTTCAGGGCACCGAGTGGGGCTGGAAAGGTTTTTAATGAGGCGGGCTCGCGGTGCTGCAATATAATAAAGATAGTGGAGACATACTTCTTGTTTTTCGACATGCTCGGGGGCTAAATGCCTTCAAGATTACAAGATATACACAATATAGATGAACTAGACTTGCAAAAATATTTCGCCTTGGTACAGAATACCTCGCCAAAAAGACAATCAGGGGCTAACACCCATAAAAATAGTATACTCATCAAAATTTTATTGCTTTGGCCTGAAAACCTCGCAACAAAAATATAGAACGTCGCCACCAAGACGCTCGAGGGCTTGACGATCAAAACCAGACAAAATGTAAATATATATAGTTGGCAGCTTTACAATATAGATCATGTTTACAAATACACAAAGACGCATCAATGGAAAAAAATACAGCAAGAAAAAGGAAAAAACCCTCAGCGGATACCTAGCACATGGTCTATGGTTATTCGCTCATTGGAAGGACGAGTACTATGCTCGGCATAGCTACCCTTCACAAAGAACTCAGTATCCATCCGAAGAAGTTCATCCATCATATCTTCGGCTACAGGAGTCACAAGATCATCAATCTTGCCCATGTTTCTCTTCTTTTTCGACATCTTAGCCAGGCACTTGGAAACAATTTGGTTCATGGGCAATTTTGGATAGCAAATCTTTGTCATCATCATCATAGCAAATCTTGCGCCAGCAGAGAGTTGAGCTCGCACGAAGCCATGGATTCGAGGAGCATCTCGAAATTTCTCCATCAAAGCAGGAAGAGTTTCTGGCATCCTGTTGCGCGGGAACATGGTTCCATACACTAAAAACAAGGTCTTTGTACAAAAGTCGAGGAAATCACGGACCTGAGCCGCGCGATCTTGGAACCTGACAATTTGGCGGGTACGCTCAGGGGTAACCCAAAAGTTAGAACCATGTTGTGTAGCAAGTCTGAGTAGAACATTGGCTTGAGCTTCAACGCGTTGATCTTCGGCAGCAGTATCCAAAAAAGAACCTGGTTCAGCAGAGGAAATATTAAGGGAAAATAGCAAGAATTACATCAAGTATGGTTATGCATAGGAAGCATACCTGTCATGTCCAGTCTGGCGTCACTCATTAGTTGAAGCATATAATTTTCTCGAGCAGAAGCTTCGGTAGCCTCAGCAACCGCGGCATCCTTTGCAGCAATGGCATCTTGAGCCTGTTGAAGAGCAATTTTTCCCTCTCCGAAGATCTTCGAGACTGTTCCATTAGCACAAGCATTTGTTTTTTCATGGATTGAAGTTGTTGCCGAAGTTCTTGCAAATCTTGCGACAAGTGTTTACTTGAAGAACCTTCGATAAGGCTATTATCGACAAAGGTTTTCTTCGAGAAGGAAGAAGCAGGCGAAGTATCGGCAAAACAAGGACTGACGGAGTAGTTATCAAATATCAACTGGAAAAGAAAGTCTCGGTATCAATGATAAGGCAAAATAGAATTTCATTGTGCTTCAGGAAATTTTCAAGGATATTACAGGAGGAGTTCTTCAAAAGGATTACTACGACTATTGTCGCCAAAACTACTGTGGCGACAAGATCTAAAGAAACAGAAAATAAAAAAAGAAGGGGCATTCAACTAGACCTCCGGCTTCGACGAGCTAGGGGTCGAAGTTGGCTTGATCCCGAGATAGGCCAAGATCTTCTTCGTGTTGGGCTTTGCCGCCCTGATCAGCGATCGCCATTTTGTGGTCTCCATCTGTTCTGTGTCGCCTACTTTCGTCCAGTCGATAGTTTGCTGGCTATCAGCGACCAAGGCGACAGTGCTTTCGACATCAATCTTCATGTTTTCTTGGCGCATCTTGAGTCCAAGATCTTCTGGTGGATTGAAGTCCTTGGCAAGAGCAAGAAAAGTCTTGGGTTCCGTTTTCTTCGGGAAGAAGTAGGGGAACAGCCGTGACAATCCTGCGTCAGCCTGTTCAATACCTTCACGAGTTTCTATTCCATGAAACTCAAGGACAGAGAGTGCGTCAAGAAAATATATGTTGGTCGACAAGCAAGTAAAGAAAAGTAAGTCTAAAGAGGACAGAATAGATCGACAAACTTACCGACAAAGCGCCGATTCTGCGAGTTCAAGCGCTTGATGATCGATTTTTCACGAGCAGCCTGTGCGGCCTTGTGCTCGTTCAAAGAAGTTTCGGCAGCATGAAGCCTTTTCTGCAGATCTTCGACACCAGCTGCTTCTGCCTTGGCTTTATCAGCCTCCGCTTTAGCTTTGCCAGCATCAAGTTCGGCCTTCTTGCGAGCCGCCTCACTTTGCTCTAATTTCTGAGCAAGCGTTTCGGCAAGTTTGTTGGCCTCTGCAAGTTTTTCTGCCAAAATAGTCAACATATCGATAACACATGAGCAAGGAGCTACGAACAAAAGCAAGCAGGGAGTCATTACCTTCGGTCTTGCAAGCATACTCGCGATACCCAATGAATTGGGCACCGATGCAAATAAGTTCTTTGATCATGGGCTGTCAAAAAAGGAAAAGGAAAAAAAAAGAGGCATAGGTATGAGAAAAAACACGACGGCACAAAGGAGCAAATAAAGAAAATATAGATAATGACAAGAAAGAAATTACGGACTTACATCGTCCAAAAGAGGACTCGAGGAGCTACCCAATTGCAGGGTAGGCTCCGTGATCATTTCAACCCTTGTCCTTTTTGGTGAAGGGACAAGGGGGCTTGAAGGAGGAGTAGGAGCGTTGAGGTTTTGTTGAGGAGGCGAAGATTCTTCTCCTTCAACGTGCACCTCGGAAACAACCAGAGTGTGCGATGTACTCGTTCGAGCAGTCGCATCAAAAGCTGGTACTTCTTCCTCGTCATCACTAAGATTAAATGGCGGCAGCATAAAAAGCAAGATAGACAAAAATCTTCGAGTACAAAAATAAAGGGAAATAAAAAGTGACTTACGAGCTGATGAGGGCCTCAAGGTATGGATCATAAGCTGCCTTCTGACGTGAAGGAGCAGCTTCTTCGGCTTTTGAGGTGCCGAAATCTTCGACATCAGCCCTTTTCCTTTTGTTCCTTGGAGAAACAGCAGGAGGAGGAGACTGTGTCAACGTGGTACCCTCCGATTCAGCTTCCTTTTCAGAAGAACCCGCAGATTTTCGAGAACCTGCGGGTTCACTAGCAGGGACAGGAGCATCTTGGTTGTCTTCGTTGACAACAGCACGTTCTTCGACTTCCCCACCTTCAGGAAGGGGAGGAAGCGAGACAAGATCTGGATGGTTCTATATGAAAACAAGGGGAGATGTCAACAAAAGAGATATGCAAAGGATGGCAAATCAAAATGAGTAAAGTCAACAAAAGGTTACCTCGGGGAGCGCATTGGTGGCGCTGAATGGTTTTACGCGACAAGAAAAAGGGACATGATCTTTTTTGCTAAGGGAGGAGATTTTACGGACAAGCTTTTCTAAGTCCTTGACCTCTAAATCCGCAGACAACCGATCCACATCCTTGTTGCCAGCATACTTCCAGAGAGGGTATTTGCGAGCCTGAAGGGGCTGCACTCTGATTCTAAGGAAATACGCCGTGATTTGGATACCTGACAGCTCTTTGCCGCAAGTGTTTTGCAACTCGTGGATGCGAGTCATCAGTGCCTCTGTCGATATTTTTTCTTCCTCGGTAGCCTCTGCATCCCAGGAGCGGCGGCGATAGATTCTTTTGGCACCGTCAAAAGGAGGAATGTTGTCTTCAGCGCATCCATGGTTCTTCTCCTGAATGTACAGCCACTTCTTGCGCCACCCTTGAACTGAGTCAGGGAATTTGACGTCGAAGTAATCGACTTCGGGGCAAATGGAGATAACAACGCCGCCTATATTATAGGCGATGTTGGGAGAGCCATTGCGGCGACAAAAGAAAATCCGCTTCCATAGCGCCCAGCTAGGCTGGACGCCAAGGAAGGCCTCGCAGAGGGTGATGAAAATGGAAATGTGGAGGATAGAATTGGGCGTGAGGTGGTGAAGTTGCAGACCATAAACGAAAAGCAATCCTCGAAGGAAAGGATGAATGGGGGCAGAAAGGCCGCGGATGAGATGGTCGATAAAACTTACCCGATACCCCATTGGAGGGGTTGGGTAGCTTTCTTCACTAGGGAAGCACAGCGCCTTGGGCTTCTTGCTGATCGCCAGTTTTTTCAGGAGGTTGATGTCCTGGGTGGAGATCTTGGACCTCTCCCACTCCGCGCTTCCCAGATCTACGGCAGCCATCGACGATTCCGGCGTGCTGTGTCTGGTTAACCTACGCGGTGGCATTAACAATGGCGCAGGAATGCAGCTTGGAGAATATGAGCTCAAGGAGTTGTGGGGCGCGGGAGGAAGTTTTGCAGAGGAGAGCAGGAGAACGGCGCGAGCGGAAGTGCTCGAGGAAGAAGAAGGGGATCTTATATAGAGGTGCGGCGAAGCGGCGGACCGTTGGATGGAAAAAGTGTGTGGCAGATGATAACCACGTGGAACAGGGGTAAAAAAGTATTTTAACCTTGGGGAAGTTACAGTACGTGCGCCAGGAAAAGCGGAGGACGTGTGTCCCCCACTCGCACGACGTGTCAAGATAATGGATTATTTGGGCCCGCAAGGCAGCGGGAGAAGACTTCTCGCGATTTTCGGACTTGCAATCGTGGCTATCGTCAGCAATAACGTCACTTTAGCAGGAGAAAAATTCGATTCAGCAGCTTCATAAAAAGGCGACATGGAAAAATATTGGAGAGCCTTTGATCAAATACAAGTTTTTGATCAAATGCTCGGGGGCTACTTTGAAAAAATGAAAAGATCAAGAAAGACAAAATAGAAATGGCGTGAGTTTATGATCAAATACAAATATTTGTTCATAGCCTCGGGGGCTACTCCCATCGGGAGCGCTGTTCGCGCACCCGAGAAATTTGAAAACTTCGGGAGAGAAAGAAAATATAGCAGCATAAGGCATGGAACCTACACCCAAGCACAAGTCCTTGGTTGTATCCTCGGGGGCTACTCCCATCGGGAACGCTGTCCGCGTGCCCGATGAAATTATAAAAAAACAAAAGAAGAAGAAAGATGGAAGAGCAAAAGAATATATTTCGAGTTATAACTAACTCTACATATACTCCCATCGGGAGAGCAATATAAAGTCATCCGTTGACTCAATAAAATGTGCCATTCCAACAGCCGAATAAGCACTCGACAATATATTCTCAGAACGCCAAAGTTGCGATCAATTTCTGAATGCCGCAAATTTGCGAAGGTAAGACCCCAGATCCGTTCTGTGTGGCGTGGCGCCGTCTCTGACGTCGGTTTGCTACTTTTATCCGTATCAACAGATACGAAGAAAATCCTAACGGACGCGTTAGGTACCCGATAAATATGACTGGGACTCGACAGAATGGTAAGACCTTAAGCGGCACCTGTCGAAGTTTACACCAGTATCCCGAGATCATGTCCAGGGACGTGATCTTGAAGTAGGTTTTTGCGGATTGCCACTAGAGCAGTTAACTAGTACCTGATCCGTCAGATGAACTAGCCCCAACTACCATTATCCCTGTACAATATAGAAATCAATATAAAGAAATATAGAGAAGTTTTAAGTTGTCGAGTAAAAATAAACAGTGGAGATTTTCCCTGACTCTGCGATTCAAGCAAAATCTCGGGGGCTACTGACATAGGCATCCCCAATGGGCCTGCCGAAGATAGTACCCAGGGTTTACTGAAGGCCCACGACCCGAAGAATATGAAGATTCGGAAGCCCAAGTTGATATTAAGGAAAGTTAGAATTGTAATAGAAGTGGTGTTTGTAATCTTGCGGGATGAGTTGTAAACCTTCCCGGACTTTGTAACTTGTACAACACGAATCCCTCGGCTCCACCTCCTATATAAGGGGGAGTCGAGGGACAAAGAAAGCATCGAATCATTGTCTCTCAAAACCTAGTTTTCATAATCGTCGAGTACTTTTCGGCTGAAACCTTCGAGATCTACTTGCCCTCTACTTCCAACGAAACCCTAGTCTACAACCTGTAGGCATTGACAAGTTAATCCCTTGTCAGGTAGTAATAATTCATATGTGTTATGCATAAGACATCCTATAAGTTGCAAGCCTCATGCATAGAATACCAATAGTGCTCGCACCTTGTCCTAATTAGCTTGGATTTACATGGATTATCATTGCATAACATATGTTTCAACCAAGTGTCACAAAGGGGTACCTCTATGCCGCCTGTACAAAGGTCTAAGGAGAAAATTCGTATTGGATTTCTCGCTTTTGATTATTCTCAACTTAGACATCCATACCGGGACAACATAGAAAACAGATAATGGACTCCCCTTTAATGCATAAGCATTCAACAATATTCTCATAAGAGATTGAGGATTAGTGTCCAAACTGAAACTTCCACCATGATACATGGCTTTAGTTAGCGGCCCAATGTTCTTCTCTAACAATATGCATACTCAAACCATTTGATCATGATAAATCACCCTTACTTCAGGCAAGACGAACATGCATAGCAACTCACATGATATTCAACAAAGGTGTAATAGTTGATGGCGTCCCTAGAAACATGGTTACCGCTCAACAAGCAACTTATAAGAAATAAGATACATAAGCTACATATTCTTTACCACAATAGTTTTAAGGATATTTTCCCATGAGCTATATATTGCAAAGACAAGGAATGAAATTTTAAAGGTAGCACTCAAGTAATTTACTTTGGAATGGCAGAGAAATACCATGTAGTAGGTAGGTATGGTGGACACAAATGGCACAGGTTTTGGCTCAAGGTTTTGGATGCACGAGAAGCATTCCATCTCAGTACAAAGGCTTTGGCTAGCACGGTTG
This sequence comes from Lolium perenne, assembly GCF_019359855.2. Classification (NCBI taxonomy): domain Eukaryota; kingdom Viridiplantae; phylum Streptophyta; class Magnoliopsida; order Poales; family Poaceae; genus Lolium; species Lolium perenne. The sequence goes on from NC_067249.2 coordinate 196,282,232, forward strand.
TTTGAAGCAAACACAAGTATGAACCGGTACAGCAAAACTTACATAAGAACATATTGCAAGCATTATAAGACTCTACATTGTCTTCCTTGTTGTTCAAACACCTCACCAGAAAATATCTAGACTTTAGAGAGACCAATCATGCAAACCAAATTTCAACAAGCTCTATGGTAGTTCTCCACTAATAGGTTTAAACTACATGGTGCAAGAGCTTAATAATGATTTACTTGAGAGCTCAAAACAATTGCCAAGTATCAAATTATTCAATACAATATGAGGCATTTTCTCTTTCCAACCAAATAACAATAAGTACAGTAGCTTCCAACTTTTGTCATGAACATTAAAAGTAAAACGAAGAACACATGTGTTCATATGCAATAGCGGAGCGTGTCTCTCTCCCACATAAGCATGAATTTATTCAGAGAATGAAAATAACAAAACGAAAATAAAAGCACACAGACGCTCCAAGTAAAGTACATAAGATGTGACGGAATAAAAATATAGTTTCACTAGAGGTGACCTGATAAGTTGTCGATGAAGAAGGGGATGCCTTGGGCATCCCCAAGCATAGATGCTTGAGTCTTCTTGAAATATGCAGGGATGAACCACAGGGGCATCCCCAAGCTTAGACTTTTCACTCTTCTTGATCATATTGTATCATCCTCCTCTCTTGACCCTTGAAAACTTCCTCCACACCAAACTCAAAACAAACTCATTAGAGGGTTAGTGCATAATCAAAAATCCACATGTTCAGAGGTGACACAATCATTCTTAACACTTCTGGACATTGCCCAAAGCTACTGAAAGTTAATGGAACAAATAAATCCATCAAACATAGCAAAATAGACAATGCGAAATAAAAGGCAGAATCTGTCAAAACAGAATAGTCCGTAAAGACGAATTTTTCTGGGGCACTTAACTTGCTCAGATGAAAAAGCTCAAATTGAATGAAAGTTGCGTACATATCTGAGGATCACGCATGTAAATTGGCAGATTTTTCTGAGTTCCTTACAGACGGGGCTTCTCAATTTCATGACAGTAAGAAATCTGTTTCTGTGCAGTAATCCAAATCTAGTATCAACCCTACTATCAAAGACTTTACTTGGCACAACAATGCAATAAAATAAAGATAAGGAGAGGTTGTACAGTAGTAACAACTTACAAGACACAACAAAACAATAGCAAAATAAAAACATGGGTTATCTCCCAAGAAGTGCTTTCTTTATAGCCATTAAGATGGGCTTAGTAATTTTAATGATGCTCACATGGAAGATAGAAAATGAAGCGAAAGGGAGCATCAAGAAGCAAATTCAAAACACATTTAAGTCTAACCCACTTCCTATGCATAGGAATCTTGTACACAAATAAATTCATGAAGAACAAAGTGACAAGCATAGGAAGATAAAACACGAGTAACTTCAAGATTCTCAACATAAAGAGGGGAAACTTAATATTATTAAGATGCATATAACCATGTTTCCCTCTCTCATAATAACTTTCAGTGGCATCATGAACAAACTCAACAATATAAATATCACATAAAGCATTCTTATCACGAGTCTCATGCATAAAATAATTACTACTCCCAACATAAGCATAGTCATTCTTATTAATTGTAGTGGGAGCAAATTCAACAAAGTAGCTATCATTATTATTCTCATCACCATAATCATGAAATATATGAGGCATAGTATAACCATAATAAACTTTATCCTCCATAGTAGGTGGCACCAAAATACCACTATCATTATAATCATCATAAATGGGAGGCAAAGTATCATCAAAGAAAATTTTCTCCTCAAAACTTGGGGGACTAAAAATATCACACTCATCAAAACCAGCTTCCCCAAGCTTAGAATTTTCCATAGCATTAGAAACAATGGTGTTCAAAGTATTCATACTAATAACATTGCCATTAGCATGCATATAAAGTTCCATAGGTTTTTTAATTTTCTCTTCAAATACCTCATGTCCTAACTCAAGATAAATTTCATAAAGATCTCTAATTTTTTTGTTGTTTTCCATTAAGCCTAACTAGTGAAATAAAAACAAGAAACAAAAAGATGCAATTGCGGGATCTAAAGGAAATAGCTTCGAGCACTCACACACCAGCAACAGTGCTAGGAAATAGCTTAGTAGTCGGAGGATGTGAATACCTTTTACCTTACCTCCCCGGCAACGGCGCTAGAAAATAGCTTGCTGGCGTGTAGTTGACGTGGGAGTTAGCAATCTCTGTGGTGTAATTTTCCTTCACGTCCCCGGCAACGACGCCAGAAAATAGCTTGATGTCTACGCACGCTTCTATTCTTGTAGACAGTATTGGGCCTCCAAGAGCAGAGGTTTGTAGAACAACAGCAAGTTTTCCCTTAAGTGAATCACCCAAGGTTTATCGAACTTAGGGAGGTAGAGGTCAAAGATATCCCTCTCAAGCAACCCTGCAATTACGATACAAGAAGTCTCTTGTGTCCCCAACACACCTAATACACTTGTCAGATGTATAGGTGCACTAGTTCGGCGAAGAGATAGTGAAATACAAGTAATATGGATGATTGTAAGTAGTAATTGCAATCTGAAATAAAGATGGCAGCAAGCAAACATGTAACAGAACTTGTTGGAAACGGTGTTTCAATGCTTAGAAACAAGGCCTAGGGATCATACTTTCACTAGTGGATACTCTCAACATTGATCACATAACTGAATAAATAAATGCTACTTTCTACACTCTCTTGTTGGATAACAAACACCATTCATTGTTTAGGGCTATAAAAGCACACCTCAAGCCGGAGTAAACAAGCTCCACAACATTCGGAGTTCATATTTAAGTAACCTCTAGAGTGCATAATAGACCGTTGCAATTTAGACCGAAGACTAACATAGCATGCACACTGTCACCATCAGCTATGAAAGGGGGAATAGATCGCATCAATACTATCATAGTAATAGTTAACTCCATAATCTACAAGAGATTACAATCATAACCTATGCCAAGTATGTAGGGATTCGTTGCATAGAAAACAAAAAATTTCCTACCGCGAACACGCAATCCAAGCCAAGATGCAATCTAGAAGACGGTAGCAACGAGGGGATTATCGAGTCTCACCCTTGAAGAGATTCCAAAGCCTACAAGATGAGGCTCTTGTTGCTGCGGTAGACGTTCACTTGCCGCTTGCAAAAGCGCGTAGAAGATCTTGATCACGGCGCCGCGAACGGGCAGCACCTCCGTACTCGGTCACACGTTCGGTTGTTGATGAAGACGACGTCCACCTCCCCGTTCCAGCGGGCAGCGGAAGTAGTAGCTCCTCTTTAATCCGGCAGCACGACGGCGTGGTGTCGGTGGTGGTGGAGAAACCCGGCGTAGCTTCGCTAAGCGTGCGGGAAGTGGAGTGGGGCGGCTAGGGTTTGGGGAGAGGGGGGCGCCGGCCACTATAGGGGTGCGGCCACCTTGTGGTGTTGGGTGGCGGGCCCCCTCCCCTTGGCCCTCATTATATAGGTGGAACACCCAAGAGTTGGTCTACAAGTCTTCGAATAAGACCCCAAACCAAAACCTTCCATAACACATGAAACCTACCCAAGCTAGGACTCCCACTAGAGGTGGGATTCCCACTTTCCTTGGGAGGGGGTGGCCGGCTCCCCTTGGGGAGTCCACTTGGGACTCCTCCCCCTTAGGGTTGGCCGGCCATGGGAGGTGGAGTCCCACCGGGACTCCGCCTTCCTTAGTGGTTTCTTCCGGACTTTTCTAGAACCTTCTAGAACCTTCCATAGAACCTTCCGGATCATTTTAAATCACATAAAATGACTTCCTATATATGAATCTTATTCTCCGGACCATTCCGGAACTCCTCGTGATGTCCGGGATCTCATCCGGGACTCCGAACAAATATTCGAACTCCATTCCATATTCAAGTTCTACCATTTCAACATCCAACTTTAAGTGTGTCACCCTACGGTTCGCGAACTATGCGAACATGGTTGAGTACTCACTCCGACCAATAACCAATAGCGGGATCTGGAGATCCATAATGGCTCCCACATATTCAACGATGACTTTAGTGATCGAATGAACCATTCACATACGATACCAATTCCCTTTGTCACGCGATATTTTACTTGTCCGAGGTTTGATCATCGGTATCACTCTATACCTTGTTCAACCTCGTCTCCTGACAAGTACTCTTTACTCGTACCGTGGTATGTGGTCTCTTATTAACTTATTCATATGCTTGCAAGACATTAGACGACATTCCACCGAGAGGGCCCAGAGTATATCTATCCGTCATCGGGATGGACAAATCCCACTGTTGATCCATATGCCTCAACTCATACTTTCCGGATACTTAATCCCACCTTTATAACCACCCATTTACGCAGTGGCGTTTGGTGTAATCAAAGTACCTTTCCGGTATAAGTGATTTACATGATCTCATGGTCATAAGGACTAGGTAACTATGTATCGAAAGCTTATAGCAAATAACTCAATGACGTGATCTTATGCTACGCTTAATTGGGTGTGTCCATTACATCATTCATACAATGATATAACCTTGTTATTAATAACATCCAATGTTCATGATTATGAAACTAATCATCCATTAATCAACAAGCTAGTTAAGAGGCATACTAGGGACTCTTTGTTGTTTACATATCACACATGTACTAATGTTTCGGTTAATACAATTATAGCATGGTATATAAACATTTATCATAAACATAAAGATATATAATAATAACCATTTTATTATTGCCTCTAGGGCATATCTCCTTCAGTCTCCCACTTGCACTAGAGTCAATAATCTAGATTACATAGTAATATACCTAACACCCATGGCATTCTGGTGTTGGTCATGCTTTGCCCTAGGGAGAGCTTTAGTCAACGGATCTGCTACATTCAGATCAGTGTGTACTTTGCAAATCTTTACTTCTCCATCTTCGATGTACTCGCGAATCGAGTGATAACGCAGCTTGATATGCTTCAGCCTCTTGTGTGACCTTGGTTCTTGTGCATTGGCGATGGCACCCATGTTGTCACAGTAGATGACTAGTGGGTCCAATGCACTAGGAACCACACCGAGCTCTACAATGAACCTCTTCATCCATACCGCTTCTGATGAAGCCTCTGAAGCCGCTATGTACTCTGATTCTGTTGAAGACTTCGCCACCGTGCACTGCTTCGAGCTTGCCCAGCTTACTGCAGCACCATTCAATATAAACACGTACCCAGACCGTGACTTAGAGTCATCAGGATCAGTGTTCCAACTTGCATCGGTGTAACCGCTTACAACGAGCTCTTGGTCACCTCCATAACAAAGAAACATATCCTTAGTTCTTTTCAAGTACTTCAGGATATTCTTGACCGCTGTCCAGTGTTCCATTCCTGGATCACTTTGATATCTGCTAGTCAAACTAACAGCATGTGCTATATCCGGTCTAGTACATAGCATGGCATACATGATAGATCCTACTGCCGAGGCATAGGGGATATTACTCATCCTTTCTCTTTCTTCTGCCGTAGCCGGTCCTTGAGTCTTACTCAAGACCTTGCCTGGTAACATAGGTAAGAACCCTTTCTTGCTTTTGTCCATTCTAAACTTCTTTAGAATCTTATCCAGGTATGTACTCTGTGATAGCCCTATTAGGCGTCTTGATCTATCTCTATAAATCTTGATGCCTAATATATACGATGCTTCACCAAGGTCTTTCATTGAAAAACTATTATTCAAATAACCTTTTACACTGCTTAATAGTTCTATATCATTCCCAATCAATAATATGTCATCTACATATAATATCAGGAATGCTACAGAGCTCCCACTCACTTTCTTGTAAATACAGGCCTCTCCATGACACTGTATAAACCCGAAGTCTTTGATCACCTTATCAAAACGTCGGTTCCAACTTCTTGATGCTTGCTTCAGTCCATAGATTGAACGCTGAAGTTTGCATACTTTGTCAGCATTTTTAGGATCGACAAAACCTTTGGGTTGTACCATATACAACTCTTCCTCAATGTCTCCATTAAGGAACGCCGTTTTGACATCCATCTGCCAAATCTCATAATCGAAAAATGCAGCTATTGCTAACAAAATCCTCACAGATTTTAGCTTCGCTACAGGTGAGAAAGTCTCATCGTAGTCAACTCCTTGAATTTGTCGGAAACCCTTTGCGACAAGTCGAGCTTTATAGACAGTAATATTACCATCAGCGTCTGTTTTTCTCTTGAAGATCCATTTATTTTCGACAGCCTTTCGGCTATCAGGTAAGTCTACCAAAGTCCATACTTTGTTATCATACATGGATCCCATCTTGGATTTCATGGCTTCTTGCCATTTGTTGGAATCTGGGCTCATCATCGCTTCTTCATACGTCGCAGGGTCCTCATCATTGTTATCCACAATCATGACATTTAGACAAGGATCATACCAATCAGGAGTGGCACGTTCCCTTGTCGATCTGCGAGGTTCAGTAGTTTCCTCGTTCGAAGTTTCATGATCATTATCATTAGCTTCCTCTGTTGCCGGTGTAGGCGGTACAGGTACAACTTCCGATGCTTTGCGCTACTCTGATCAACGAGTATAGATTCATCAATCTCATCGAGTTCTACTTTTCTTCCAGTCACTTCTTTAGTGAGAAATTCTTTCTCAAGAAAGGTTCTGTTCTTAGCAACAAAGATTTTGCCTTCGGATTTGTGATAGAAAGTGTACCCTATAGTTTCCTTAGGGTATCCTATGAAGACGCATTTCTCCGCTTTGGGTTCTAGCTAGCTTGTCCGGTTGTAACTTCTTTACATAGGCTTCGCAACCCCAAACTTTCAGGAACGACAGCTTAGGTTTCTTATTAAACCATATTTCATACGGTGTCGTTTCTACGGATTTTGATGGTGCTCTATTTAAAGTGAATGCGGCTGTCTCTAATGCATAACTCCAAAAAGATAACGGCAAATCAGTAAGAGACATCATAGAACGAACCATATCTAAGAGAGTTCGATTACGACGTTCGGATACACCGTTTCGTTGTGGTGTTCCCGGCGGTGTCAATTGTGAAAGTATTCCGCATTTCTTTAAATGCATGCCAAACTCATAACTCAGATATTCACCTCCGTGATCAGATCGTAGAAATTTAATCTTCTTGTTACGTTGATTTTCTACTTCACTTTGGAATTCCTTAAACTTCTCGAAAGTTTCGGATTTATGTTTCATGAAATAGATATACCCATATCTACTCAGATCATCTGTGAAGGTTAGAACATAACGATAACCACTGCGCGATGCTATACTCATTGGTCCACACACATCGGTATGTATGATTTCCAATAAGCCAGTAGCTCGCTCCATCATACCAGAAAATGGAGTCTTAGTCATTTTTCCATTAGACATGCTTCGCATCTATCAAGTGACTCAAAGTCAAGTGATTCAAGTAGTCCATCAGTATGGAGTTTCTTCATGCGTTTCACTCCAATATGACCAAGGCAGCGATTGCCACATATAAGTAGAATTATCATTCAATTTAATTCGCTTAGCATCAATGTTATGTATATGCGTATCACTACTATCGAGATCTAACAAAAATAAGCCATTCTTTTCAGGTGCTTGACCATAAAAGATATTATTCATAAAAATAGAACAACCATTATTCTCAGACTTGAATGAATAACCGTCTTGCATTAAACAAGATCCAGATATAATGTTCATGCTTAACGCGGGTACAAAATAACAATTATTTAGGCTTAAAACTAATCCCGAAGGTAGATGTAGAGGAAGTGTGCCGACAGCGATCACATCGACTTTGGATCCATTTCCAACGCGCATCGTCACTTCATCTTTCAGTAGTATTCATTTATTCTTTAGTTCCTGTTTCGAGTTACAAATATGAGCAACTGAACCAGTATCAAATACCCAGGTACTAGAACGAGAACCAGTGAGATAAACATCTATAACATGTATATCAGATATACCTTCTTTCTTCTTTTTGACAAGGCCGCTCTTCAGATCAGCCAGATACTTGGAGCAATTACGCTTCCAGTGTCCCTTCTCCTTGCAGTAATAGCACTCGGCATCGGGCTTAGGGCCGTTCTTAGGTTTCCTTTGGAGGCGTGGCAGCTTTCTTGCCACCCTTCTTGAATTTTCCCTTAGACTTGCCCCTGTTTCTTGAAATCGGTGGTCTTGTTGACCATCAACACTTGGTGCTCTTTCTTGATCTCAATCTCAGCAGCTTTTAGCATGCCAAAGAGTTCGAGTAACTCCTTGTTCATGTTACGCATATTGTAGTTTATCACAAAGTTCTTGTAACTTGGTGGCGGTGATTGAAGGACACGATTAATCCCCGATCTATTAGGAATCACTATTCCCAAGTCACTGAGTTTCTTCGCATGCCCGGTCATAACGAGCATGTGCTCACTAACGGAGCTGCCTTCTTCCATCATACAGCTGAAGAAGTGTTTCGATGCTTCATAGCATTCCACGGCCGCATGAGTCTCAAATATAGCTTTCAGCTCATTGACCAACTCATGAGGATCGTGGTGCTCAAAACGTTTTTGAAGATCGGATTCCAGACTGCACAGGATGGCACACTGAACTTGAGAGTACCGAGTTTTCCGAGTCTCGTAAACAGCTTTTACTTCATCGGTTTCAGTTTCTGCAGGAGGGTCACCTAGCGGTGCATCAAGCACATATTGCAGATTTCCGCCAGAGAGGAAGATCCTCACATGACGGAACCAGTCGGTGAAGTTGCTACCGTTGCTCTTAAGTTTTTCTTTCTCTAGGAACTGGTTAAAATTGATTGGGGACGCCATCTCTACAACATATATTTGCAAAAGTTTAGAGTAAGTTTATGACAAATTGAGTTCAAATTTTAATTCAACATAATTAAAAATCTAGGTGAACTCCCACTCAAAACAATATCCCTCGCATTGTCTTAGTGATCACACGAACCAAATCCACCGCACCTAAGTACGATCATCACGAGACAAGGTGTGATTTCAATGGCGAACACTCAAAGTGTTCATCATATCAACCATATGATTCATGCTCTACCTTTCGGTATCACGTGTTCCGAGACCATGTCTGTACATGCTAGGCTCGTCAAGGTCACCTTAGTATCCGCATGTGCAAAACTGTCTTGCACCCGTTGTATGCACTTGTTGATTCTATCACACCCGATCATCACGAGATGCTTCGAAACGACAAGTCTTGGCAACGGTGCTACTAAGGATGAACACTTTATTATCTTGAGATTTTAGTGAGGGATCATCTTATAATGCTACCGTCGCGATCTAAGCAAAATAAGATGCATAAAAGGATTAACATCACATGCATTCATATGTGATATGATATGGCCCTTTTGTCTTTGCGCCTTTGATCTTCATCTCCAAAGCACGGACATGATCTCCATCATCTTCGAGCATGATCTCCATCATCGTCGGCGTAGCGTAAAGGTCAATGGCGCCGTCTTCATGATTGTCCTCCATGTAGCAACTATTACAACTACTTTGAAATACTACTCAACATGAAATTTAAAGACAACCATAAGGCTCCTGCCGGTTGCCACAATACAATAATGATCATCTCATACATATTCATCATCACATTATGGCCATATCACATCACCAAACCCTGCAAAAACAAGTTAGACGTCTCTAATTTGGTTTGCATATTTTACGTGGTTTAGGGTTTTCGATAGAGATCTAATCTACCTACGAACATGAACCACAACGTTGATACTAATGTTGTCAATAGAAGAGTAAATTGAATCTTCACTATAGTAGGAGAGACAGACACCCGCAAAGCCTCTTATGCAATACAAGTTGCATGTCGAACGAGGAACAAGTCTCATGAACGTGGTCATGTAAAGTTAGTCCGAGCCGCTTCATCCCACTATGCCGCAAAGATGCAAAGTACTCAAACTAAAGATAACAAGAGCATCAACGCCCACAAAACCATTGTGTTCTACTCGTGCAACCATCTATGCATAGACACGGCTCTGATACCACTGTAGGGATTTGTTGCATAGAAAACAAAAATTTTCCTACCGCGAACACGCAATCCAAGCCAAGATGCAATCTAGAAGACGGTAGCAACGAGGGGATTATCGAGTCTCACCCTTGAAGAGATTCCAAAGCCTACAAGATGAGGCTCTTGTTGCTTGATACGTCTCCGACGTATCGATAATTTCTTATGTTCCATGCCACATTATTGATGTTATCTACATGTTTTATGCACACTTTATGTCATATTCGTGCATTTTCTGGAACTAACCTATTAACAAGATGCCGAAGTGCCGATTCTTTGTTTCTGCTGTTTTTGGTTTCAGAAATCCTAGTACCGAAATATTCTCGGAATTGGACGAAATCAACGCCCAGGGGCCTATTTTGCCACGAAGCTTCCAGAAGTCCGAAGAGGAGACGAAGTGGGGCCACGAGGTGCCCAAACCCTAGGGCGGCGCGGCCCCCCCCTTGGCCGCGCGGCCCTGTGGTGTGGGGCCCTCGTGCCGCCTCCTGACCTGCCCTTCCGCCTACTTAAAGCCTCCGTCGTGAAACCCCCAGTACCGAGAGCCACGATACGGAAAACCTTCCAGAGCCGCCGCCGCCGCCGATCCCATCTCGGGGGATCCAGGAGATCGCCTCCGGCACCCTGCCGGAGAGGGGAATCATCTCCCGGAGGACTCTACGCCGCCATGGTCGCCTCCGGAGTGATGTGTGAGTAGTCTACCCCTGGACTATGGGTCCATAGCAGTAGCTAGACTGTTGTCTTCTCCCCATTGTGCTATCATTGTCGGATCTTGTGAGCTGCCTAACATGATCAAGATCATCTATCTGTAATTCTATATGTTGCGTTTGTTGGGATCCGATGAATAGAGAATACTTGTTATGTTGATTATCAAAGTTATATCTATGTGTTGTTTATGATCTTGCATGCTCTCCGTTACTAGTAGATGCTCTGGCCAAGTAGATGCTTGTAACTCCAAGAGGGAGTATTTATGCTCGATAGTGGGTTCATGCCTGCATTGACACAGGACGATGTGAGAAAGTTCTAAGGTTGTGTTGTCTTGTTGCCTCTAGGGATAAAACATTGATGCTATGTCTAAGGATGTAGTTGTTGATTACATTACGCACCATACTTAATGCAATTGTCTGTTGCTTTGCAACTTAATACTGGAGGGGGTTCGGATGATAACCTGAAGGTGGACTTTTTAGGCATAGATGCAGTTGGATGGCGGTCTATGTACTTTGTCGTAATGCCCAATTAAATCTCACTATACTCATCATGATATGTATGTGCATGGTCATGCCCTCTTTATTTGTCAATTGCCCAACTGTAATTTGTTCACCCAACATGCTGTTTATCTTATGGGAGAGACACCTCTAGTGAACTGTGGACCCCGGTCCAATTCTCTATACTGAAATACAATCTACTGCAATACTTGTTCTACTGTTTTCTGCAAACAATCATCTTCCACACAATACGGTTAATCCTTTGTTACAGCAAGCCGGTGAGATTGACAACCTCACTGTTTCGTTGGGGCAAAGTACTTTGGTTGTGTTGTGCAGGTTCCACGTTGGCGCCGGAATCCCTGGTGTTGCGCCGCACTACATCCCGCCGCCATCAACCTTCAACGTGCTTCTTGGCTCCTCCTGGTTCGATAAACCTTGGTTTCTTTCTGAGGGAAAACTTGCTGCTGTGCGCATCATACCTTCCTCTTGGGGTTCCCAACGAACGTGTGAGTTACACGCCATCAAGCTCTTTTTCGGCGCCGTTGCAGGAGATCAAGACACGCTGCAAGGGGAGTCTCCACTTCTCAATCTCTTTACTTTGTTTTTGTCTTGCTTAGTTTTATTTACTACTTTGTTTGCTGCACTAAATCAAAATACAAAAAAATTAGTTGCTAGTTTTACTTTATTTGCTATCTTGTTTACTATATCAAAAACACAAAAAAATTAGTTACTTGCATTTACTTTATCTAGTTTGCTTTATTTACTGTCTTGCACTCTACATTAAAAATACAAAAAAAATTAGTTACTTTTGTTACCATGTCTAGCTCTGAACCTGTTACTTCTTCGCCTGAAGAATTAGTCTTCACTTTTAAACAAGGGGATGAGGAGAGTTTTAAGGATGCTTGGTCTAGAATTTTTACTTCTTATCGTAAAACTGAACCTCAAATGACTCTAAGTTTGCTCCTTAGTAATTTTTATTTTGGTCTTATGGTTCGCTATAGATATGCTTTGGACACTTTAGTGGGAGGAGATTTCCTTCATTGCAATGGGGATCAAGCTTTTAATGCCATAAAGAAGTTGGTTGCATCACATGATTTAGCTAATAACTTTGATTCAGCCCTCACTAGCATATATAGTAGATTAAACAATCTCGAGATAAGTACATCTCGTTTGGATGATAACTATTGCCATGTTCGTAATCGTCTTGAACAAGTTTTAGTGAACTCTGAACTTTCATTGTGGGATCCTACTGTTAAAATTGTTATCGGTGATCGAACTCTTCATGCCTACTGTGATATTATGTCTGAATTTTGCCTTATGCCTGAGAGCATTTATAAATCTTTGAAACTTTGGGGAGTCGAGGAAGGAGGAGAAGAAATAACTTTCATTGATAACTCTGTTATAATTCCTAAGGGAATAGCTGCAGGTGTGCATACAACCATTCTTGGAAGAACAATATGCATTGATTATCTTGTTATTGAATGTGTAGGGACAGGAAAAATCACACTCGGAAGATCCCTGCTGAAACTATTGGGAGCAGTCATTGATGTGGGAGAAGGCACTCTGAAATTCACCTCTATACCGGGGGGAAATCATATATTTCCTAAATCAAAGGGAAAGAAAAACAATAAGAAAGGTAAGGGTAAAGCCCAAGGTAAGGTTGACACACCATCTCTTGATAATACTTGATACACACTTTCTGCGCCTAGCTGAAAGGCGTTAAAGAAAAGCGCTTGTGGGAGACAACCCATGTTTTTACCTACAGTACTTTGTTTTTATTGTGTTTCTTGGAAGTTGTTTACTACTGTAGCAACCTCTCCTTATCTTAGTTTAGTGTTTTATTGTGCCAAGTAAAGCCGTTGATAGAAAAGTAAGTACTAGATTTGGATTACTGCGCAGTTCCAGATTTCTTTGCTGTCACGAATCTGGGTCTACCTCCCTGTAGGTAGCTCAGAAAATTAAGCCAATTTACGTGCATGATCCTCAGATATGTATGCAACTTTCATTCGATTTGAGCATTTTAATTTGAGCAAGTCTGGTGGCCTAATAAAATTCGTCAATACGAACTGTTCTGTTTTGACAGATTCTGCCTTTTATTTCGCATTGCCTCTTTTGCTATGTTGGATGAATTTCTTTGATCCACTAATGTCCAGTAGCTTTATGCAATGTCCAGAAGTGTTAAGAATGATTGTGTCACCTCTGAATATGTTAATTTTTATTGTCACTAACCCTCTAATGAGTTGTTCTAAGTTTGGTGTGGAGGAAGTTTTCAAGGATCAAGAGAGGAGTATGATGCAACATGATCAAGGAGAGTGAAAGCTCTAAGCTTGGGGATGCCCCGGTGGTTCACCCCTGCATATATCAAGAAGACTCAAGCGTCTAAGCTTGGGGATGCCCAAGGCATCCCCTTTTTCATCGACAACATTATCAGGTTCCTCCCCTGAAACTATATTTTTATTCCATCACATCTTATGTGCTTTGCTTGGAGCGTCGGTTTGTTTTTGTTTTTTGTTTTGTTTGAATAAAATGGACCCTAGCATTCACTTTATGGGAGAGAGACACGCTCCGCTGTAGCATATGGATAAGTATGTCCTTAGTTTCTACTCATAGTATTCATGGCAAAGTTTCTCCTTCGTTAAATTGTTATATGGTTGGAATTGGAAAATGATACATGTAGTAATTGCTATTAATGTCTTGGGTAATGTGATACTTGGCAATTGTTGTGCTCATGTTTAAGCTCTTGCATCATATGCTTTGCACCCATTAATGAAGAAATACATAGAGCATGCTAAAATTTGGTTTGCATATTTGGTTTCTCTAAGGTCTAGATAATTTCTAGTATTGAGTTTGAACAACAAGGAAGACGGTGTAGAGTCTTATAATGTTTTCAATATGTCTTTTATGTGAGTTTTGCTGCACCGGTTCATCCTTGTGTTTGTTTCAAATAAGCCTTGCTAGCCTAAACCTTGTATCGAGAGGGAATACTTCTCATGCATCCAAAATACTTGAGCCAACCACTATGCCATTTGTGTCCACCATACCTACCTACTACATGGTATTTTCCGCCATTCCAAAGTAAATTGCTTGAGTGCTACCTTTAAAATTCCATCATTCACCTTTGCAATATATAGCTCATGGGACAAATAGCTTAAAAACTATTGTGGTATTGAATATGTACTTATGCACTTTATCTCTTATTAAGTTGCTTGTTGTGCGATAACCATGTTCACTGGGGACGCCATCAACTATTCTTTGTTGAATTTCATGTGAGTTGCTATGCATGTCCGTCTTGTCTGAAGTAAGAGAGATCTACCACCTTATGGTTAAGCATGCATATTGTTAGAGAAGAACATTGGGCCGCTAACTAAAGCCATGATCCATGGTGGAAGTTTCAGTTTTGGACAAATATCCTCAATCTCATATGAGAAGAATTATTAATTGTTGTTACATGCTTATGCATAAAAGAGGAGTCCATTATCTGTTGTCTATGTTGTCCCGGTATGGATGTCTAAGTTGAGAATAATCAATAGCGAGAAATCCAATGCGAGCTTTCTCCTTAGACCTTTGTACAGGCGGCATAGAGGTACCCCTTTGTGACACTTGGTTAAAACATGTGCATTGCGATGATCCGGTAGTCCAAGCTAATTAGGACAAGGTGCGGGCACTATTAGTACACTATGCATGAGGCTTGCAACTTGTAAGATATAATTTACATGATACATATGCTTTATTACTACCGTTGACAAAATTGTTTCATGTTTTCAAAATCAAAGCTCTAGCACAAATATAGCAATCGATGCTTTTCCTCTATGGAGGACCATTCTTTTACTTTCAATGTTGAGTCAGTTCACCTATTTCTCTCCACCTCAAGAAGCAAACACTTGTGTGAACTGTGCATTGATTCCTACATATTTGCTTATTGCACTTATTATATTACTCTATGTTGACAATATCCATGAGATATACATGTTATGAGTTGAAAGCAACCGCTGAAACTTAATCTTCCTTTGTGTTGCTTCAATGCTTTTACTATGAATTATTGCTTTATGAGTTAACTCTTATGCGAGACTTATTGATGCTTGTCTTTAAGTACTATTCATGAAAAGTCTTTGCTTTATGATTCACTTGTTTACTCATGTCATATACATTGTTTTGATCGCTGCATTCACTACATATGCTTTACAAATAGTATGATCAAGGTTATGATGGCATGTCACTCCAGAAATTATACGTATTTATCGTTTTACCTGCTCGGGACGAGCAGAACTAAGCTTGGGGATGCTGATACGTCTCCGACGTATCGATAATTTCTTATGTTCCATGCCACATTATTGATGTTATCTACATGTTTTATGCACACTTTATGTCATATTCGTGCATTTTCTGGAACTAACCTATTAACAAGATGCCGAAGTGCCAGTTGCTGTTTTCTGCTGTTTTTGGTTTCAGAAATCCTAGTAACGAAATATTCTCGGAATTGGACGAAATCAACGCCCAGGGGCCTATTTTGCCACGAAGCTTCCAGAAGTCCGAAGAGGAGACGAAGTGGGGCCACGAGGTGCCCAAACCCTAGGGCGGCGCGGCCCCCCCCCCTTGGCCACGCGGCCCTGTGGTGTGGGGCCCTCGTGCCGCCTCCTGACCTGCCCTTCCGCCTACTTAAAGCCTCCGTCGCGAAACCCCCAGTACCGAGAGCCACGATACGGAAAACCTTCCCGGAGACGCCGCCGCCGCCGATCCCATCTCGGGGATCCAGGAGATCGCCTCCGGCACCACCGCCGGAGAGGGGAATCATCTCCCCGGAGGACTCTACGCCGCCATGGTCGCCTCCGGAGTGATGTGTGAGTAGTCTACCCCTGGACTATGGGTCCATAGCAGTAGCTAGATGGTTGTCTTCTCCCCAGTGTGCTATCATTGTCAGATCTTGTGAGCTGCCTAACATGATCAAGATCATCTATCTGTAATTCTATATGTTGCGTTTGTTGGGATCCGATGAATAGAGAATACTTGTTATGTTGATTATCAAAGTTATATCTATGTGTTGTTTATGATCTTGCATGCTCTCCGTTACTAGTAGATGCTCTGGCCAAGTAGATGCTTGTAACTCCAAGAGGGAGTATTTATGCTCGATAGTGGGTTCATGCCTGCATTGACACACAGGACGATGTGAGAAAGTTCTAAGGTTGTGTTGTGCTGTTGCCACTTGGGATAATACATTGAGGCTCTGTCTAAGGATGTCGGTGTTGAGTAGATTACGCTCCATACTTAATGCAATTGTCTGTTGCTTTGCAACTTAATACTGGAGGGGGTTCGGATGATAACCTGAAGGTGGACTTTTTAGGCATAGATGCAGTTGGATGGCGGTCTATGTACTTTGTCGTAATGCCCAATTAAATCTCACTATACTCATCATGATATGTATGTGCATGGTCATGCCCTCTTTATTTGTCAATTGCCCAACTGTAATTTGTTCACCCAACATGCTGTTTATCTTATGGGAGAGACACCTCTAGTGAACTGTGGACCCCGGTCCAATTCTCTATACTGAAATACAATCTACTGCAATACTTGTTCTACTGTTTTCTGCAAACAATCATCTTCCACACAATACGGTTAATCCTTTGTTACAGCAAGCCGGTGAGATTGACAACCTCACTGTTTCGTTGGGGCAAAGTACTTTGGTTGTGTTGTGCAGGTTCCACGTTGGCGCCGGAATCCCTGGTGTTGCGCCGCACTACATCCCGCCGCCATCAACCTTCAACGTGCTTCTTGGCTCCTCCTGGTTCGATAAACCTTGGTTTCTTTCTGAGGGAAAACTTGCTGCTGTGCGCATCATACCTTCCTCTTGGGGTTCCCAACGAACGTGTGAGTTACACGCCATCATTGCTGCGGTAGACGTTCACTTGCCGCTTGCAAAAGCGCGTAGAAGATCTTGATCACGGCGCCACGAACGGGCAGCACCTCCGTACTCGGTCACACGTTCGGTTGTTGATGAAGACGACATCCACCTCCCCGTTCCAGCGGGCAGCGGAAGTAGTAGCTCCTCTTTAATCCGGCAGCACGACGGCGTGGTGTTGGTGGTGGTGGAGAAACCCGGCGGAGCTTCGCTAAGCGTGCGGGAAGTGGAGGAGTGGGGCGGCTAGGGTTTGGGGAGAGGGGGGCGCCGGCCACTATAGGGGTGCGGCCACCTTGTGGTGTTGGGGTGGCGGGCCCCCTCCCCTTGGCCCTCATTATATAGGTGGAACACCCAAGAGTTGGTCTACAAGTCTTCGAATAAGACCCCAAACCAAAACCTTCCATAACATATGAAACCTACCCAAGCTAGGACTCCCACTAGAGGTGGGATTCCCACTTTCCTTGGGAGGGGGTGGCCGGCTCCCCTTG
The DNA here is from genome assembly GCF_019359855.2 of Lolium perenne. NCBI lineage: Eukaryota > Viridiplantae > Streptophyta > Magnoliopsida > Poales > Poaceae > Lolium > Lolium perenne. The sequence goes on from NC_067249.2 coordinate 196,299,813, forward strand.
GGGAGTCCACTTGGGACTCCTCCCCCTTAGGGTTGGCTGGCCATGGGAGGTGGAGTCCCACCGGGACTCCGCCTTCCTTAGTGGTTTCTTCCGGACTTTTCTAGAACCTTCTAGAACCTTCCATAGAACCTTCCAGATCATTTTAAATCACATAAAATGACTTCCTATATATGAATCTTATTCTCCGGACCATTCCGGAACTCCTCGTGATGTCCGGGATCTCATCCGGGACTCCGAACAAATATTCGAACTCCATTCGATATTCAAGTTCTACCATTTCAACATCCAACTTTAAGTGTGTCACCCTACGGTTCGCGAACTATGCGAACATGGTTGAGTACTCACTCCGACCAATAACCAATAGCGGGATCTGGAGATCCATAATGGCTCCCACATATTCAACGATGACTTTAGTGATCGAATGAACCATTCACATACGATACCAATTCCCTTTGTCACGCGATATTTTACTTGTCCGAGGTTTGATCATCGGTATCACTCTATACCTTGTTCAACCTCGTCTCCTGACAAGTACTCTTTACTCGTACCGTGGTATGTGGTCTCTTATGAACTTATTCATATGCTTGCAAGACATTAGACGACATTCCACCGAGAGGGCCCAGAGTATATCTATCCGTCATCGGGATGGACAAATCCCACTGTTGATCCATATGCCTCAACTCATACTTTCCGGATACTTAATCCCATCTTTATAACCACCCATTTACGCAGTGGCATTTGGTGTAATCAAAGTACCTTTCCGGTATAAGTGATTTACATGATCTCATGGTCATAAGGACTAGGTAACTATGTATCGAAAGCTTATAGCAAATAACTCAATGACGTGATCTTATGGTACGCTTAATTGGGTGTGTCCATTACATCATTCATACAATGATATAACCTTGTTATTAATAACATCCAATGTTCATGATTATGAAACTAATCATCCATTAATCAACAAGCTAGTTAAGAGGCATACTAGGGACTCTTTGTTGTTTACATATCACACATGTACTAATGTTTTGGTTAATACAATTATAGCATGGTATATAAACATTTATCATAAACATAAAGATATATAATAATAACCATTTTATTATTGCCTCTAGGGCATATCTCCTTCAAAGTACTACATGATGCACACACTGTCAACATTACATCATGGAGGAGGAATAGAGTACTTTAATAACATTACTAGAGTAGCACATAGATTAATAGTGATACAAAGCTCATCATATGAATCTCAATCATGTAAGGCAGCTCATGAGATCATTGTATTGAAGTACATGGGAGAGAGATATGAACCACATAGCTACCAGTACAGCCCTTAGCCTCAAGGGAGAACTACTCCCTCCTCATCATAGGAGACAGCAGCGGCGATGAAGATGGCGATGGTGTCGATGGAGATGCCTTCCGGGGGCAATTCCCCGTCCCGGCGGCGTGCCGGAACAGAGACTTCTGTCTCCCAAATCTTGGCTTCGCGATGGCGGCGGCTCTGGAACTTTTCTCGTATCATGGCTTATGTTTTTAGGGTTTTCGCGACGGAGGCTTCAAGTAGGCGGAAGGGCAGCCTCGGAGGGGTCCTGGGGGACCCACACACTAGGGGGGCGCGCCCCCCTCTTGGCCGCGCCGCCATGTGGGGTGGGGCCCCCTTGGCTCCCCTCTGGTCTCTCTTCGGTGCTCTGGAACCTTCCGTGGAAAATAGGACCCTGGGCATTGATTTCGTCCAATTCCGAGAATATTTCCTGTGTAAGATTTCTGGAACCAAAAACAGCAGAAAACAACAACTGGCTCTTTGGCATCTTGTTAATAGGTTAGTTCTGGAAAATGCATATAAATGATGTAAAGTGTGTGTAAAACATGTGAGTATCATCATAAAAGTAGCATGGAACATAAGAAATTATAGATACGTTGGAGACGTATCAAGCACTGGAAAATCTTCGCATGGTGTCCAGCCGACATGCCAGGAGTACCCAGGGAACTTGCCGAGCACCACCTAAACTTGGATCCAATAGCGAGACCAATTAAACAACCTTTGCGGTGTTTTTCGGAACCAAACCGCAAAGCTATGCTGTCAGAGATTGATCGACTCAGAGAAGCTGGTTTTATTAAAGAGCTGCATACAGAGGCCAGTTGGGTAGCTAACCCAGTGCTGGTCCCGAAGAAAAAACACGAAAGTCCTTAGCATGTGTGTTGACTTTACGTGTCTCAATAAACACTGTCCAAAGGATCACTTTCCCCTCCCAAGGATCGATCAAATTATCGACTCCACGGCAGGATGCGAACGTCTTTCCTTCCTGGACGCGTATTCTGGTTATAACTAGATCAGGCTAAAAGAAGAAGATGAGGTCAAGACAGCGTTCATTACACCTTACGGCGTGTTTTGCTACAAAACAATGCCTTTTGGTTTGAAAAACACTGGAGCAACATATCATCGGATGATGCAGAAGTGTCTGGCAACACAGATTGGAAAAAACGTACAAGTGCACATTGACGATGTCGTCATAACATCAAAAAAGGGGACAACATTGATCGAGGACTTAAAGGAAACTTTCGACAACCTTGACAAGTTCTGCCTCAAGATGAACCCGACAAAATGTTCCTTCGGCGTCCCTGCGGGAGAACTTCTTGGGTTCCTAGTCTCAGCAAGAGGGATTGAGGCTAACCCAGAAAAAATTCAAGCTATCATAACAATGAGAAAGCCAACGAAGTTGAAAGAAATACAGCAGTTAACTGGGCGAGTCGCAGCTTTAAGCAGATTCGTCGCCAGGCTGGGAGAAAAGGCGTTACCGTTCTACGCTTTGATCAAGCAAGGAGAGAAGTTCCAGTGGAACGAAGAGGCAGATAGAGCTTTCGAGGACCTCAAGCGCACAATTTCGACACCGCCAATCTTGGTGGTGCCTAAGGAGAAGGAACCCCTCTTGTTATACATTGCAGCCACACCTCAGGTGGTCAGCACATCACTTGTAGTTGAAAGAGAGGAAGAAGGAAAACTCCATGGAGTACAGAGGCCGGTATATTTCATCAGTGAAGTTTTATCGCCTTCAAAACAGCGGTATCCGCAGTACCAGAAGCTAGCGTATGGAGTGTTTACGACCGCAAGAAAATTGCGGCACTAATTTTCGGCACATCCGATAATAGTGGTTAACGAGGCGCCTTTATCCAACATATTAAACAATCCAGAGGCTACGGGTCGAATAGAACTTTCTCCTCGGTACATTACGTATGAAAAAAGAAAAGCAATCAATTCACAAATTCTGCCAGATTTCATCGCAGAGTGGATGGAGCTACAAAATACAGGACCCCCGGATTTATCGAGAACCTGGACTATGAACTTCGACGGGTCCAAGAGATTAGAGGGAGCTGGAGCAGGTGTGATACTAATATCACCTGAAGGCGACAAATTAAAGTATGTCTTGCGGATGACGTTTCCAAACGCGTCTAACAATGAGGCAGAATACGAAGCTCTTATACACGGGATGAAGATGGCGAAGGCTTGTGGCGCAACTCGACTAAAGATATTTGGCGACTCACAATTGGTGGCTCAGCAAGTCATGAACCAATGTGATGCAGTCAATGATAGTATGGTAGCATACAAAGAAGTGTACAACGAGCTAGAGAAGCTGTTTGATGGATGCGAAGTAAATCACATCAGCAGGCTGAGCAATGATGAAGCCGATGTTCTTGCAAACATTGGGTCACAGTGTCTCTCAATTCCACCAGGCGTGTTCTGGGAAGAGATAGCCGAGAGATCTACAAAGCCGAAGAAAGTACAGAAGAAGCAGAAGGATGAGAAACCCTTGAGGGCTCCAAAAGAAGCGCCAGAGGAAGAAGAGGAACAAGACCTAGTAATGATGGTGCAGATTCCATGGATGCAGGCGTACATATCATACATCCTAAAAAAAGAAATACCCGACGACCCAGTTGAAGCAAGGCGAGTTATTAGACGATCTAAAGCCTTGACTGTGGTCAAAGGGGAGTTGTACAAGCGGAGTATCTCGGGAGTGTTACAAAGGTGCGTCACACCCAAAGAAGGGAGGATAATTCTGAAGGATGTACACGAAGGAATATGTGGTCATCATGCAAGCAGTCGAGCTATCGCGAACAAGGTTTTCAGAGCAGGATTTTATTGGTTGACAGCAATCGAAGATGCGAAGGAGATAGTTCGAACTTGCGATGCGCGCCAGAGATTTGCCGCAAAACCTCATTCTCCGGCAGCGGAGTTGATGCCAATATCTTTGCCCTTTGCTCAATGGGCCTCGATATGGTGGGAAAATTACACAAGGCCTCGCCAGGAGGGTACGAGTATATGCTCGTCGCTGTCGACAAATTCACCAAGTGGATAGAAGCAAAGCCGATAAATTCACCAGATGGAGCGTCGGCAATCAAGTTCGTGAAAAGCATTGTTTTTCGGTTTGGAGTACCTCATAGCATCGTCACGGACAATGGCAGTAATTTCACATCCAAGAAATTCAAGGCATATTGTGCTATTCGACTAAGTACTTTAAAGGGTGATGATCGTCTTCAACAAATTGCTTCCCTGTCTATTTTTCTGCGATAGTTTAATCATGTAAACTATTGCAAAGATTAGAATAATTCTCTTTCGAAAAAACGAAATAAAGAAAAACAGGTGTTCTAGATGCTCCACATCTCACCAACTCCAATCACTAGTAGGAAACTAGCTATAAGTGGGGATGCTATTCTGTGATGCACCAGTTTTGCGTGCGCCACAAGTGTATTTTTATTTTTGTGGCGCACCATACACAGATGCGCCACAGAAATATGGTGGGCCCCACCTCCAGCTAGGCTCAATAATTGGTTCCACTAATTCTGTGGCGTACCTGTGCGCCACATAAATAAGACAATTTGTGGTGCACCTTGCCTGGTGTGTCGCAGAAATAAGGGCTTGCCCGGTTAGACAATTTTTAGAATCGCCAAATTCGAAAAGAGTAAAAAGATACGGTGAAGTCAAGATTTTTTCCTGTAAAAATAAAAAAATTGAAAAAAATTCGGTGGTGCACCAAATGCATATGCGCCACAGAATTCTAGTGCTGAAATTTGAATTTCGGTGGCATCCTCCTCCTCCTCCTTCTCCCTTTTTCTCCCCTCCCCTCTTTCTCCTCCCTTCTTCTCCCTCCTCCTCCTCCCCTTCTTCTCCCTCCTCCTCCTCCACCCACGCCCGACAACCTCCTCCGTCTCCGGCGACCACCTCTTCCTATGGCGACCTCCTCCTCCTCCGGCGAGCACATCCACCACCACCTCCTCCTCCACCACCACCACCACCTCCTCCTCCACCCACCACCTCCACCTCCACCTCCACCTCCACCTCCACCTCCACCTCCACCTCCACCGCCACCTCCTCCTCCACCAACAACATCCGGCCGGCCTCCTCCTCCTCCACCCACCTCCGGCCGGAAAATTTCAAAAAAAAAAATCCGGTGAAATTCGGGTGGCCCCAGATCTAGATCTAGATCTGGCCGCCATTTTTTTAAAATTCAAAAAAAATATTATGTGGCGCACCACCGCTCGTTGCGCCACAGAAAGTTTTATGTGGCGCACGCCCGCTCGGTGCGCCACATAAATAAGACTTTCTGTGACGCATGGGTCCGTGCGCCACAGAATTCTTATTTTTGTGACGAGAATTCTGTGGTGCACCGTTCATGCACCGCAGAATGTGGTTTTTGGTGCGCCACTAATGAGCATTTTCCTACTAGTGAATCTACTTAAAAAACAGTAAAGATATAAACAAATTGACCTCAAGCTGTAGAAGGACAGAGGGATATGCGAAATATGATGGATGTTGTATTGAGCCTCTCGGGCGAGTATATATAGGGGTACAAGTCTTGGGAGCCAAGAAGGCTGTCCTAGAGATTAGGTAGGAGATGATTACAAATCATATACTACCAACTACACATATACCAAATATATCTCTAACACTCCCCCACAGTCTTAGCGGTAGTGACGTGAACAATGGAAGCGTCGTAGACGGTCAGACTGGAGAGAAACCGAAGGTATGAACCAACGGGCTGACACTCCCCCGCAGTCGTAGCGGGAGAGTCGTGGACGATGTCGCGTCGCGGATGCTTGGACTGTAGAGGAAGCCGAGGTGCTCGTGCGAGGTGGTAGCCCTTGTGCCGATGTCGAGGTAGCTGAGAGTGTGGGTGCTGCAACCTTGGTCGAGGGAGCCGCGCGAGGGACTGCCGTGGTCGATATCGTGGCCGGGTGCCGGTGTCGATATAGCCGCAGGCGAGATGGTGTGCGAGGAGAGTGACGGAGACGCACCGAGGCAGTCGTGGAGATGGTCAATGCCGAAGTCTATGCAGTCTGAGCCATCAAGGACGAAGTGCAACCATAGTTTTGCCAGAACCAGGCGCACGTCGGGGACGAAGGCATACTCTGGTTTTGCCAGAACCGAGTACACATAGAAGAACTCGGCGGTGACGCGGTCGAGGCAGTCGTAGAAGTGATGCCGATGAAGACGTCGTCGAAGCCGATGACGATGAGGCGCCGGTCCGAGCTTGCCAGGCACGGGGACACGTCGGGGACGAAGGCACGTGCCGGTGTTGCCAGTACCGGGCGTGCGTGGGCAGGGAGCAATACAAAGTGCGCGCCATGTCGGAGTAGACAAGCAGAGGAGGTCTCGACGATGGGTGTCAGAGTAGAGGAGCAGGTGGCATAGTCGGGGAAGAGGCGAGGACGCTGGCGGCAAAGCTGTAGTGTACGAAGATGTAGAAGGCGGCTAACCCAGCGGTGACCTAGGGTAATCATGCTGGATGCCTAGACGGGCGTTGGGCGGTGGTCGGCGAGCCCAACGCGACCTGGAGTGGTTGGCGAGCCCAGCGGCGACTTGGGGTGGAGGCGCGGCGACGGTACACGAAGTAGGCGAGGAAGACCCGGCGGCGTGACGAAGACCATGCGCGAACGGAGGCGACCTACGCCGAAGGGGCGGCGCTGTGGTGGCCTCGGACATCGATGCGCGGGGGACGGCGAAGGTGAACGCGTGCAGTGACACCACGGCCCGAGGGGCCGGCGTAGCTGCAGGGCGCGAGTCGGTGCAGCGGCGGGAGACCATCAGTGACGTACACGCCTCGGAAGGCGCGTCGGAGCCGGTAGCATGGACCAAAGGCGGCGACGCTGCTGCCCGAAGGGGCGACGCAGCGGCAACCCGATGCTCGATCGGTGGTAGGCGCGTGCTCGGGGATGTGCTTGGCACGGGGTCGGTTGATCAGACCGACGGCAGCGCGATACGTGCCATGGCGTGGACGACGCGCAGATCGGAGCCGATGGCGACGTTATCGACGATGTTCCGGGTGATGACGGTGGAGACGAACCGGCGATGAAGACCGCGCGAGCGAGACAGCCTGCTGCGTCGCACGTAGGGGTGCCCCGTGTGCAGCATGTCCGGCTGTGTCGTGCGGTTGATGGCTGGTGCAGATCGATGCCGTTGTCGGAGTAGATGCGCATGTGGACGACGGCGATGGGCGACTCAATCCGATCTATGATCGGTAAAACCAAAAAAGAAAACGCCGGTCGAGCGACCGGCGGAGCAAAAAAGAAAACCAATCTACAGATTGGAAAAACAAAACTCGAGGGTAGCAGATCAACGGATCGGCGAACGAACCCTCATACAGGTTGTGCGGCCCCCGGAGTAGATCATGGAGATCGACCTCCCCGAGGGCGGCGCGGAAACTTGCGGCGGCTAGGTCAAGGAGTGTGCCGCTCTGATACCATGTAGAAGGACAGAGGGATATGCAGAATATGATGGATCTTGTATTGAGCCTCTCGGGCGAGTATATATAGGGCTATAAGTTTTGGGAGCCAAAAAGGCTATCCTAAATATTAGGCAGGAGATGATTACAAATCATATACTACCAATTATATCTATACCAAATATATCTCTAACACAAGCACCCAATTATATATCGATCAATGGAGACTGCATATATGGAACATGGGGCATGTGAACCCACTTTTTGAAAAGTTCCGTTTGTGATGTCAAAACATGTTTTAAAAATCGAAACACAAAATGATTTCCCACATGATCTCAAATATGTGCCCTGGACATGAGTTTCGTGACGAAAAAACCTTTTTATTTTGTCTCGGTAAAAAAGTGAAATTTTGCAGGGCTATATAGCAGTATATATGTGACGTATTTTGTCTTTTTTAGATTCTGAAATAAAAAAGTGGTTTCTCCGCGAAAACTTTCTACGCACATATGGAACATGCGTACGTACCCGGATATTTTTATTTCAGAATTTTTTAACATTTGGAAAATGCATTTCCAACTAGGGTTCACGTGCACCCAGGTTCAAACCGGACTTTTCCTCGATCAATGGCCTTTTTTATCAATCGATCAATGGTCAAGGTCTTGCGTCCGCTCAAGGGGCTTGTGTTTAAGTATGAGAAGCGGACCCGGAGTAACAATAGCCGATCATAGGGTGAATCAGCACCTGGTCTTTATCAAGCTTGCTTGTTGGCTTCCAAGAGCTAGGGCCCCAGAATGATTGATAGGTCCCCTGAGAGAAGAACAGATATCTGGTAGGTATCCTTTTCGGGTGGTTCACTCTTCCATTCCCTTCTGTCGGACGCCTTCCGCCTTTACACAGCTGTGAAGATAAGAGCAAGGCACAATGTCACAGACCTTGGGAACAGAAAGTCAAGCTTTTGAAAAGGAAAATGGATTTAGCAAATGCAGGTTTGGAGGTTTCCAAATTAGCATATTCAGTTCAGATAGCCACCATGCATGGAGTGGTCCGTTCAGAATTTCCACCACCAAATACGACCAAGCATTACTAGGATTTCAGGAGAAATGGAAAATCAAGATGTTGGGTACGTCCGAATGATTGCATGGAGGAATAAAAAGGTCATGGATCGCATTATTGGAACCTAGTGGGGATCAAGTCTGAAAAATGATGATGTTGAAATGTTCTTTTACAAATTACGAACTCCCCTACCGACTAATGCCATGTGTGTTGAACTTGTAGCAAATGCAAGCAAGTTGATTATGATTAAATTGTCCCTCATGAATACCAGGACGCATCTCCTACGTACCCAACCACACATGACAGGCTACCCATTCATCCATGTCTTTCTGGAGGCTTGGCTTCAGTCCTTCCTCTGTCTCCATCGACTACCGCTTCCCAATTAGCAGGTAATCTACCATTATTACTTCAAAGAAATATCCGTGGTCATTTTCACATGTATTTTTGATGAATAGGTTTCACGTGTATTTGCATGTCATTCTCTCACTCCATTGACTAGCGCTTTCGAAGCAGCCAGGTACCCTACCATCATTATAGTTTCAATGACAAATCCGTGGTCATTTTCACATGTATTTGCAAGTCATTCTCATTGGAATATTCACACCAACTATATATCGACCATGACCACCAACAAATGTTTCGTTCATCGCAAATAATAAAGGGGGTGATAAATTCTTAGTAGGCCCAGAATTAGCTTAACTTTTAGTTAAGTGGTGTCATCTCACAATTTTGTAGTGGGTGGACCATTTTTCCGTTATAACTCACTTGCGATTTATTTGCAACCCATTTGCTACTTACTAAAATATAATCTGATTTGCAACCTCATTTACAACTAAATATCTCAGCTGCAAATCTACTTACAACTTATGGAGCGTGTGACCCGTGATGCAAATCTATTGGTCGTGAGAGAAAAAAGTTCATTATCAGCTAGCTTGAGAATTAGCAATTTGAAATGAAAAAAAGAATTCTTTGTCCATGCGGTGTCGGCAGATCACACACAGGCCACTAAAAACCTTATCCTTGCACCCACAGCAGAAATTCAACATTTTCACTGAACCGAAATCGTGCCCTTCAGGGGAGAACGTGTCGCCACACGCTAACACTCACGCCTCCATCAGTGCTTCCTAGCCAGTCCCCCGGTTAACTCGCCTCCCGATCATCATCGGAGGCAGGCAGCCACCGTTGCCGAACACGAAAGCGAGCGTGTCCGCCGCGCGCACGGCAGCGAAAAGGATGTTTCTCTCGGCTGGCACATACGGTGCGCTGAACTTGGCCTCGGGAAGAAGGAGAGCAACGCAAGGCTGCGCGCGCTTGCCACCGAGAGTCGAGAGAGGAGTGGAGGAAAAGAGACGACGCAGCAGCATGCAACTGAACCCACCGTGGGATTATTTTACACGAGGATCCGTCACGTCGTCGTTCTGCGCTCCAGCTATCGGGGAGCAGCCGCGCTCGAGAATTATTGCGGAATCTTGACCCTGGCATCCTGAGCTGGGTCAAAAAGGAGGCTGGACTGGGAAAATCCTTGGTTGAAACTTGAAAGCCTGCCGATGTGCAGTGCGCGCCACTCTCAACTCTGCGTTTCTTTTGGACTAGCAATTCTGAACTCTGGATAGAGGAGGCTCGAGTTAAGTTTCAGTTAGCCATACGGCTGTGCGCTTACATACTGAACACCGACGAAACTGCCACTAATCTGCCTACTATGTCATACACAACCGCAAGTTGCATTTCTCATAACATAGGCTTACAACATGGTTTTGCCGACAGCTGCACCGAATTTAGCATTCAGTTTGGTGGGCTAGATTTCTAGTTTACCGCATCGTTGTGTTTCTTCGCTTTGCGCGAGTATATTTCAGCTCCCACTTCGGCCACGCATACACAAGAGAGGTATAAGCAAATGCCCATAAGTAAAAAAAACGTTTGTCCTTCGTGATTATTAGAAGTTGCTAGAAACTAGTGAGAAGTTGGAAGTTGAGGGAGGAGCTCCCATTACTTTGGATGAAATAATGATAGTGATGATGCGCCGAGAGGAGGAAGAAACAAAGAGAGGCCAAATTGAAGGAGGAAAGAGAAGTTGGAGTTGAAGATAATTAAGGGCCGAGCGAGAAACACTGAGAGAGAAGATCGACGAGATGATGAAGTCCAAGCAAAAAAAAAGCGCAAGAGAAATTGGAAGCCAAAAAAGAGTTGGCCGAGAAGAAGTAACAAGATAAAATGACAACATGGCTTGCAATTTGATAAGATAAGAAGAGGAAGGTGGAGTTTGAAAATAGAAAGATCCGTCTAGAGCAGACTAAGGAGGAGAACCGGATGAAGATGGATTCAAATACAATTGATCCTCTAACAAAACAATGGTGGAAGATAGAAGGGCAAGGGATGTGGCGACTGGTGGTGGCGGCGATGGTGGCAGCTCTGGTGGTGATCTTGCTTGATCCGGATTATTTTCATCCAAACTTGTGTGAATTGTTGACCGCTATCTCATCTAGGCTATGCTTTCGAATCAAACTTTGTTGTTAATTTGAATTACCTGTGTTCAGGTTTTGAATACTGTTGATGCATCAGGCTAAAACCTCATTATAATTTAAAACCTGATTTGCCGTATAGATATTGTCACGGCAGAACGGAGATCTGCCCTGTCGCGGCAACTTTTACACCGTGAAAGACAGAGATGAGTTTTACGGTATCTGTTAGAGATGATGTCAACAGATATGATGTCATACTATTATCGTTACACACTTACACTGCAGTGCACTGGTGATGGTGAGGGCAGCTGGAGGTTTGGAACCGGAGGAACAGGCGGTCAAGGGGCACAGGTGCAGATATCCCTCGTGCCAGGATGGACGCGATGAGTTGATCATGATGGTGCCCTGCCTGGACTCCCTGCCTTTGCACGGAAGGAACACCGTACGCTGCACCTGGGCATAGGAAGCAGACACATCCATCCATCCATCCATGATAATGGATTCATGATCAGTCCGCCCATCCATCCGTCCATCAACTGGGATGGGCGCTGTCAGTGGGGAATGATCGGGCGTGCCATGGAATTAATGGGGCTGAAAGTGAAAAGGGGACATTCAGGAAAGGAGATGCAGGACGAAACCGAAGTTCAGAGCCTCTGAGCCTGTGACGGCCACCGGTTCCGGCAGGATACATGCATGCACGTACCAGGTTCAGATAGAGCGCCAGTTAGTGAGCTACACCTGAGCAAGTCATGGCGAGTGAAACTGACATGATCATGAGCGTTTTCGCCCCATTTCAGTGATCGTGCAATGACGCAAAAGGAGCAGATACGCGATCTTTCGATCACTGCCTGCAGCCTTATAGACGAATTCAGAGCATGTGGACGTTCAACAACTGGTGGGAGGAAAGGGAAATGCAGAATTGCAAATGAGATCGCATGATTGAACATTTTGCATGATGCTGATGCTAGCCAAAACAAAATCATGAGTGCAGAACAACGCCTCCAGCTGACAAACGGCAACTTGTGTGTATGTATGTCTGTAAACTAATACATACTAAGTTACGAAGTAACTAAGAGCATCTACACTCGACCCCCCGCGATGGATTTCCGTGGAAGCCGACATCGCCGTTGGTGTTGAGCTCGTCGCCGGTGGAGTCGAACTCATCACGGGCGCCAGTGGTGCTCTCCTTTCCTGCAAGATGATGTCGCGTTGCTCATTCTACCATGCTCGTGTCTCGGTGTCCATCGTAGATGTGTCACACATCGGAAGCGAAGTCTTCTTTCCACTACTTCGCCGTGACATTGGTCTTGAGAAATCTGATCTTCACTTATTGCTTGTCCAACATCGCCCGACCACCTCGCGTCAGCCTTATCCTCTCTCCCTTTCACAAGAGTGGCCTTGTTTTCCTCCCTGCCGTAAGAGTGCCCCGTCCCTTGCCATCTTCGCCGCCTTGCTAACAATGGGGCGCCAGTGCTACCGCAGTTGGATGGAAGCCGCCTTCCTTGTCCTTGGTGAGAACCACACGAGTCAATATACACTTCTCGCAATTCTCGATCCTTTTGAAGACATGGATAAACTTGAACTCAACGTCCCGTTGTCACCATGGTAGGCTTGGAGCATTTGAAGAAACTACAACGAAATGGGCACACTATTCACAAATGTACCAACGCAAAACGGCGAGGATATGAACGAAATGTGGTTTACTTGGTCGGTGGTGGAGATCTCGCTCACCACATGGTTGGTGATCTCGGTTTAAATGCCAAGCCACTAGTTGCAACATCCTTGTATGATGCCACAACGGCGTGACATGCTGGATTGGTTGCTATCCATGTGCACCGTGTTGAACTTGGGATCGACAGGTTTGCGCTTGTCAAACACCACCTTCACCCTCACCCAATGTCTCTGAGTTTTGGTCCACGCCGGTGAGAGGGTCTATGCTTACCACCTTCTAGACTTTGGTGAGGCATTCGTCCTCCTTGGACCTCCACCTCGAGCCTCTGTTGCCGGTTCCTACCTTCTTCCCGGCCGGTGCTTTCTTCTTTTTCCCGGCTGGCGCGGGGACCGACCTGTCCTCCTCACCCTACTCCTCTTCTTGCTCGGCGTAGGTCTGGTACTCCTCCTGCATGTATGCTGACTGGGAGCCGGTTGGATGAGCTCGTGCATGATGGAGTTGCCCTGCGACATTCCACCGAACACGCCGCAGGTCTCATGGCCGGCATCGTTGAACAACTGCGACAAACTGGCTCCTCGAGCGTCGGCACCGCCTGACGGGAGAGGGCACGCAGCATGGTCGGTGAGCTGTCGTATGGGCCGTTGAGGTCCGACAGCGCGAGGATGGTATGGAGGCACGCATCGCTGGACGGTGTCCGCTCTAGAGCGAAGAAGGAGTTGGGGTTGAAGCCGCCATAGGAATCACTATCGGCGTACTCGGGTGGCGACGAGAACCCCGGGGTCGCCCGCGACAAGACGCTTCTTTGGCTCGCCCAAAGGCCAGCGTGTTGTGATGGTGAAATCCCATCAAAGATCTTGCTCATTGCCGCCTTGGCCTTTCCCTCCTTCGTTCGGGCCTCCCTTCCCACCGGCCATCGGAGACCACCGCTCGGCGAGCGAATGTCCGCTGCCCACTAGGAGTTGGTCCAGCCGGGCGAATGCTACTTCTCCACCCTCGGTTTCTTCACTTGTGGCACAACTTCGTCGGCCATGCGAGGGATAACGAATTTCCTCAGTGGCATCTCGGTGAGGAGGCGACGAGCGGGAAGGAAAAGTGGCGGGAGTGGTGGTAGTACGGCGGAAATAAATGAGATATGGAGGAGAAAAGGAAGGGAACATTAAAATTTGGGAGGGAATGCTTCCCCACTCTTGCCCACAAGGATGGCCCGTCCGCTTTTCAACTTCATACAGCGCTCCCGCTAACATCCATGTGGGTTGGGTGCGGCCTAGGAGCGCCGGCCGGGATAACGGCCTCTACCAGCCCAAAAAGAAATTTGGGGGTGTGTGGGTGGGGTGGGCTTTGAGGGGACCGGCTGGAGATGCTCTAAGCACTCTCCATATGTCAAACAGAGGAAAAGTCCCAGTTGAACCTGGGTGCCACGTGAACCCAGGTGAAAAATGCATTTTTCAAATGTTAAAAAATTCTGAAATAAAATAACGGGTTACGTTTATGCATGTTCTGTGTGTGTAGAAAGTTTTTGCGGAGAAACAACTTTTTTATTTCAGAATCTAAAAAAGACAAAATACGTCAAATATATACTGCTATATAGCCCTACAAATTTTCACTTTTTTGCCGAGGCAAAATAAAATATTTTTTCGTCACGAAACTCATGTCCAGGGCACATGTTTGAGATCACCTTTGCATTCATTTTGTATTTCGATTTTTAAAACATGTTTTACATCATAAACGCACTTTTGAAAAAGTGGGTTCACATGCACCCAGGTTCTAAAAAGCCAGATGCTTATTTTTCTGAATTTCTACAAGACTACAGTAGTAGTACTACTATTATGTACTAAGAAAATGAAATTAGCTGCAAACTTCCACTCGGGATTTACCAAGAAACTCCGCTGAATGGTCAATTATCCGTATCCCAACTCACAAGGGATAAGAAGGAAAAAAGAATGACAGCAAGAGGATGAGTCACTTGTCTGAGATAAGATGAATACAATCTTCTGTCAGGGTTTCCAGCTACCGCGGAACAGTAGGGCAAAATTTTGCCACAAAAATATGGAACTATACCTGCTTTCTTTTTTACATTTTACACACAGCAACAAGCATAACAACTGCAATCTGCAAGATGCATAACTGCTAACCAATATCTACTGAAAGGCATGAGGATGAATAACATCATCTCACCAAGCATTTCATTCGGGCAATACAAATGCTACCATCTATATATGCCCGAGAAAGAAATAAAGAACGGTTAGTATTGTAGCATGTACAAGGACTACCAAACTCAATCTACCTTTCCCAGTTCTCAAAACAGCGTCACAGACCGAGTTTTCGAGAAAATGTTCAACTTTCTTGGGAAAAAACCAGACGACTTTGATATTTGCTGTTTGCGAACTGGAACTGGGCTCTCTGGAGGATCCTCTACCGCATCCGCGACAGCCACTTCTTGCGAACACGAGTTGCTGCATTGGTCGCTTTGCCTCATATCCCTGAGAAGATTTAGTAGTTTCAATGAACAGCTTTTCGCTTCATCGGTACCATTAACTGAAGAGTCCACAAGGGCAGGGATGACACCCTCCTTCATGACATGTGAACAATCCTCTACACTGCGGGAACATATTGCTAGAAGGATTATCACCGCAAGTTCACGTTCTTTAGGGCTTCCAGTTTCGAGATGGTCTGCAATTGAAGCGAGACATCGGTCCGTTCGGGTAATAAGCACCATAGCTTCTTCCACATCGCATAAGTTCCACAGAATCTTCAAACAACACTCAACGAAGCTTCCTTCAGTCAAAATGGGAACCAGCTTCGAGATTATTCCCAGTGAAATTAGGTGTGACTTTACATCAGCATCCGATGAAAGATCACAGATAATCTTCAAGGGAAGTTCAAGCCCCTCGATATCTTCAGAAGCCAATATTGCGACAATTGGAGGAGTGACCACAGAGGCCATCGGACGGGACTGTCGACGATTCAAATGTGAAATCAGTTCATGAAGTACCATCAACGCTTCAGTTTTTAACTCGGAATTCAAAAAGGATGTGATGAGATGGAATGTTTCTTCATTCATGGATGGAATCCTCTTGGCTCTGCAACTCAAACAGATGTGTCTTTTAGGATGCTATCATGAGGCCTTATGCATGAATAAAACTAATAACCCAATAGCAACCAACTAGTAGAATAGATAAATCTAATAGTACTCGAATAAATTAATGAAAGGAAGATGCAGATAGTCAGAGAAGATTCTCTTGCCTGCTATTGGAAAGGAACGCGAGGAAAAAATGTAACCCAGCTTGTTGAGCTTGCATACTGTAGCTTCCGCTATCATTTCTCAAAAAATCGAGAAATGCTTCTACAAATCCATTGGAAACCATAGCATAAGAAACCTCGTTGTCATTGTCAAGAATGTTCTTCAGATCCTTAATGGACATGCCTTGTATTTCTGGTGTAAGCTTGGAAAACTCACAAAAGAACGTCAGGAACATGCTCTGGTTGAAATTTTGGAATGACAGGTACTTCTGATAGTCTGCACTCCAAGAGAACCGAGAAAACCTATTCTTCGGCTCCTCCATCTCCTTCACATGGGAGGAATCTGAGACATAACTGGCATCAGAAAACGTGGTTGACGAATTGTCAATCACAAAATTCCTGGCATTTCCAACAATAAGAGGTACTGAAACATTGTGCAAGCTTGACATAGAGTGACCATGCAATTGCTCTGACGAATAACTGTAGGCATCTTTGCCTGGTAGAAAATCTGAGATTGTGAAACCATGCTCTTTGCACCAATTGTAAATGAGATCCCTCATGCAGGTATTTGGAATCATCGTGAAGTTTTCTAGCTTTGTCTGTGTCTTGGGACAAGTATCATATCCCTCACTGAACCACTTCTCGATATATTCTCTTTCGTAAGTCTGTCCAGATGTTATTATGACAGGATCATGCATTAGCTTTGTTGAAATTGGGCAACATAACTCTGTAGGTGGTGTAGTTTCTCCAGACATACTACACTGATACTCATATCCCTGGAAGTATGTCGGTGTGTAGCATTTTCCAGGAGTACTGCCATCACTAGCAAGACTTAAACTTGGACTAGACTGATTTTCATATTGCAAATTTTCTGCCCGCTCACCAGTGTCTGGTTTAATGTTCTTTCCATACTTTCTAACAAGATACAGAAAAAACTTCAGAACCTGCTCCTTTTTGTGATCAGTACCACTAGTCTTATCGACCAGTTTCTTGATTGCTCTTCTTTCAATTAAGATAGCTTTAGGAGATGTCAGGTTTAACTTTGAAGCTGCCTCCACAAATGTCTGAAGTTCAAGTTCTTCAGTTGCGTCAGACTGCCGAAGCATCTCTAAAATGGCTTTGCCTGCCTCTTCTTCCAGTGGATCAATAACAAATTTTACTTCTCCAAGATCAATATGGACCTCGGCAATCTGTGGTATATAGCAAAGTAGTAAACAATCAATAAAGCAAAAAATTGTGAAGATGCAACCATACGAAAACGAATGCCAGAAATTGTATGATATGAAATATTACAGATATATAATTTTCCCACAAACTATCAATCAAAGAAAAATAATAGTGAAGATGATGTCATAAGAATGCCTGAAATTGTAGGATAAGAAATATCGTGGGGTTTACGGATATCAGTTTTCCAATAATTCTCCCATATAATACTTGCTTAAAGGAGGCATATTCTGATTGGTTTCCACTTACTTGAGGCCACTTCTACAAATTATGTTAAACTTGTAGAGAATATGTTAAATTATACTATAGGTTTGGAGAACCTAGAAAAAAAATTACAGGTGAGCTATGAAGATTAACTTATGTATATGAGAGAAGCTGGTCACATACTTCTGTAATCACTAAATTAAAAAAAAAATAGAGTAGAACACGAAACTAAATCAACTAACCTGGTTAGCTAATACTGTTGGGACCATATTCTGAATCAGGAACAGGCTCCGCCTAAGTGAGTCTCTGATCCTTTCACACCGTGCTAAAATAGCCTCTCCAGTAATAGCCTGAAACATAAATATCCAAAACCGTTGAATAATCATAACAAAAGATCTGGAAACCGATAATAAATTTATGATATTAGATTCTTAAATTTCACATTAAGACAGGAATAACATACCAAGTAGAGCTTACTACATTCAATGCAGTGCTGAGTTATGAGTTTTCCTTTCTCCACTATATTGTATAGGTTGCACAATTCCTGTATTCCTGCTCTGCATCCTGGACGAGCTGCCTCAATTGATGGAAGAATGGAGGAGACTCTATCTAGCATCATTGTCATCTCACTGCACAATGAGCTGTGAACCTAACAAAGACATAACCAAAAGATTAGGTACAAGACCATGGAATCAAATTGTATGGCTAAGATGACACACGGAAAACAGTATGATTTCCCTACCATATGCAAAAGGAGGTTTTCCTCTTGCATGAGAGTCGGATACAATCAAATGCTTCATGTTTCAATAAAAAGTAAAATGATAATAAGAATGCAGAAGTAATTCAGTATCCCACCTTTGGGCAAGAGTTACGGCGCGATAAACCCATGTTCTCCATCCACGACGAGTCCTGCCAATCTTAATATCAAGGGTCCTGTCTTGAACTGTCCAACACATAAGACGATAGTGTCATGAATATATCATAAAGTAATTCAGGGAAGTCCAATCATATCATGACATTGAAGAATGTTAAGTTGTTAACATCAGATAAAATTCAATCTGCGCATGCCATAAATGCATTTTAATCAAGCTGTCAAGGGAACACCACTTGTGTTTTCTTTGATACAAAGCATTCACGATGCATTTTCTAAATACTTTATCCATATCATATTTGGATATTTCAAGGAAGTATTTTTTTTTCTAGCAACTAGGCATTATTATAATTATACGGGGCGCGTGTGCTATGGTCAACAACCAAAGCAAACTCCCCTTACAGGAACAACTGCATCACTAAATCACATTCATGAACAGTGATTTATCATGAAGAAACCAAGATAGTGGAGTAGTATATCATTAGCAAAAGATAGGATATGGCCCTGACCCAACTCCCAGCCTCCCAGCATATGCAAAAAGTCAATTGGTTGGTCAACATACGGCTTGAACTGCCACCATTATTGAAAGTCAACAAACTGGTCCGCAGACGGGTCTTTTGTCCTTCAACTACCATGGGACAAAGATAAAATAAAAGGCGCTTCCATTTGATTATAGACTAGTACTACTCTCTTTAGACCATTTCATATCTCCACCCCATACAACAGGCTGAATAGAATAACATAAAAGGGGTTTTGAGTTGATTATAGCTAGACTATTACTCCATTTAGACCATTTCATATGTCCACCTCAGAGAATTGGCTGAATAAAACAAAATAAAAAGGCGTTTCGAGTTGATTTTCTACTATTACTATATGTAGACCATCTCATGCCTCCACCGCACACAGTTGGTTGAAGAAATCAAAGCAGAGGATAAGAGCAAGAAGGACGAAGATAGAAGCTAGTACGCTCTAAGTCCTCGACTTTGCCAATTGGCGCTTGACAAACTTGCTAATCATGCGCGCATACTGCAAGTGCTAAGCTTGCTGCAAGAAGCATAATAAGCACAGAAAAAGAAAACCAAGTTTACAGGATCCATCGATCAGATGCTCTACCATGCTATTATTACTGCCTCATGCCAGTATGATTGATAGGTGTTGTTACTCCACGAGGCATAAACCCCGGCCCCTCCACCGGCCATTCATAAAAAGGGGAAAGCGCACAGAGGGATACATACAAAATTAGCCCCTTTCTGTATCAAAAGGAAACAACGAAACGAAGATGGGGTTTCTGCTCTTTCCAGCCAGCAAACGATTCTTAGCTCGGTGAGAGGTAAGAAAGTATATCTAAGTGTCTGCGGAAATGAAATAGCCCCAATCCTCCGCATGATTATGAGGGGAGGAAAGGAACAGAGGATAGAGAGGATTTCAATCGAGCATCGGCATAGACAGGCGGAATCGAGTTGGAAGGAAGAGAAGAGAAGGCAATTAACCAACCTGCTCGGCGACTGGGGGAGCTCCGCGCGCTTGTCGGGGAGAATCAGGCTGTCCGCCTGCAGGGGGAAGGGCCTGGCTGGCTGGCCTCCTTTTCGTTGCCTCTCTCACAGGGCCCAAGGGGATAAACCCTCCTGCAAGTTGCAACCACATGGCGAAGGACCGAATCAATCACAAGAAGCAGGAGAGATTCGGAGAGCTGATGGCAGGGGAGGAAGGAAGCAGGCTAACCTCGGCAGCACAAGAACACGAGCGCCTAGCTCACCGAACCATGGACGCAGGAAGGTAGGGGGATCCTTTGAGACCGCGAGGGAAGAAGGGGGAGGAATCGAGAGCTGGGATACGGGTGTGGTGGTGGTGCTGCCTCGGACCAGTCTACTCCGGTCTATAGAGACGGATAAAGGCGGCGGCGGGGGAGAGAATGGGGGAGGAAGGGGGCAGACAGGGAGAGGGGGGTGGAAAGGAATCGTGGAAATGATGGGCGAGACAGACAAGCACCACCACCATCACCACCTGCACCCCGCGCGCGCGCGCACTCGCGCCAGTATTCTTCCTGCTCGTGTCAACTTTGCGCTCGTTTGGTAGCATGTGTGGAATTTCTGCGCCCACTGCCTCAGCGAGACGAGTCTTAGGGCCATACGTAATAATAAAACACGGGTCGTTTGGTAGTCTGAGTGGTCTTTTCGGCCTCGAAGAGAGAAACCATGCTCCATTGTTTGGTTGTCCGTTTTCAGCCCAATTTACACGCAGGAAAATAGGAATCAACTATTTAGTTGTTCAAATCACAGTTCCACATTCTTACCACAATTTAAATAGGGGTGAGATTACCATGGCATAGCATGTTACATACGATCAGACACCATTCAGAAGAACAAAAACCTCACGATCACCACGATGAGGAAGGCGATGATGTAATCTTTGACCCGACTCGGACGTACCTCCGGTGGTGCTTCTTGTAGAGCATGCACTTCCTCCGGCGGTAGCTGTGCTAATGGCACTGGCTCATCGATGGCTTGATCTGCCATGAGCTCATTTTTCAGGAAGGTGAGTGATACGTCTCCGACGTATCGATAATTTCTTGTGTTCCATGCCACATTATTGATGTTATCTACATGTTTTATGCACACTTTATGTCATATTCGTGCATTTTCTGGAACTAACCTATTAACAAGATGCCGAAGTGCCGATTCTTTGTTTCTGCTGTTTTTGGTTTCAGAAATCCTAGTAACGAAATATTCTCGGAATTGGACGAAATCAACGCCCAGGGTCCTATTTTGCCACGAAGCTTCCAGAAGACCGAGAGGAGACGAAGTGGGGCCACGAGGCGGCCAAACCCTAGGGCGGCGCGGCCCAGCCCTTGGCCGCGCCGACCTGTGGTGTGGGCCCCTCGTGTGGCCCCCTGACCTGCCCTTCCGCCTACTTAAAGCCTCCGTCGCGAAACCCCGGTCACGAGAGCCACGATACGGAAAACCTTCCAGAGACGCCGCCGCCGCCAATCCCATCTCGGGGGATTCAGGAGATCGCCTCCGGCACCCTGCCGGAGAGGGGAATCATCTCCCGGAGGACTCTACGCCGCCATGGTCGCCTCCGGAGTGATGTGTGAGTAGTCTACCCCTGGACTATGGGTCCATAGCAGTAGCTAGATGGTTGTCTTCTCCCCATTGTGCTTAATTGTCGGGTCTTGTGAGCTGCCGAACATGATCAAGATCATCTATCTGTAATTCTATATGTTGCGTTTGTTGGGATCCGATGAATAGAGAATACTTGTTATGTTGATTATCAATTTATGTCTATGTGTTGTTTATGATCTTGCATGCTCTCCGTTACTAGTAGATGCTCTCGCCAAGTAGATGCTTGTAACTCCAAGAGGGAGTATTTATGCTCGATAGTGGGTTCATGTCTCCGTGAATCTGGGAGAGTGACAGAAACCTCTAAGATTATGGATGTGCTGTTGCCACTAGGGATAAAACATTGGTGCTATGTTCAAGGATGTAGTCACTGATTACATTACGCGCAATACTTAATGCAATTGTCTGTTGTTAGCAACTTAATACTTTGGAGGGGTTCGGATGATAAGGCGTAGGTGGTCTTTTTAGGCATAGATGCATGCTTTGGATAGCGGTCTATGTACTTTGTCGTAATGCCCAATTAAATCTCACAATACTCATCATAATATGTATGTGCATGGTCATGCCCTCTTTATTTGTCAATTGCCCAACTGTAATTTGTTCACCCAACATGCTGTTTATCTTATGGGAGAGACACCTCTAGTGAATCGTGGACCCGGTCCAATTCTCTATCTTGAAATACAATCTCTTGCAATACTTGTTCTCTTGTTTTTACGCAAACAATCATCTTCCACACAATACGGTTAATCCTTTGTTACAGCAAGCCGGTGAGATTGACAACCTCACTGTTTCGTTGGGGCAAAGTACTTTGGTTGTGTTGTGCGGGTTCCACGTTAGCGCCGGAATCTCGGTGTTGCGCCGCACTACATCCCGCCGCCATCAACCTTCAACGTGCTTCTTGACTCCTACCTGGTTCGATTAAACCTTGGTTTCTTCTTGAGGGAAACTTGCCGTTGTGCGCATCACACCTTCCTCTTGGGGTTCCCAACGGACGTGTCAACTACACGCATCAAGCAAATTTCTCGGCGCCGTTGCGGGGAGATCAAGACACGCTGCAAGGGGAGTCTCCACTTCCCAATCTCTTTACTTTGTTTTTGTCTTGCTTAGTTTTATTTACTACTTTGTTTGCTGCACTAAATCAAAATACAAAAAAATTAGTTGCTAGTTTTACTTTATTTGCTATCTTGTTTGCTATATCAAAAACACAAAAAAATTAGCTACTTGCATTTACTTTATCTAGTTTGCTTTATTTACTACTGCTAAAATGGCCACCCCTGAAAATACTAAGTTGTGTGATTTCACAACCACAAATAATAATGATTTCTTATGCACACCTATTGCTCCACCTGCTACTACAGCAGAATTCTTTGAAATTAAACACCTTTCTTGAATCTTGTTATGCGAGAGCAATTTTCTCGTGTTAGTTACTGATGATGCTGCTGCCCATCTTAATAATTTTGTTGAACTATGTGAAATGCAAAAGTATAAGGATGTAGATGGTGACATTATAAAATTAAAATTGTTCCCTTTCTCATTAAGAGGAAGAGCTAAAGATTGGTTGCTATCTCTGCCTAAGAATAGTATTGATTCATGGACTAAATGCAAGGATGCTTTTATTGGTAGATATTATCCCCTGCTAAAATTATATCTTTGAGGAGTAGCATAATGAATTTTAAACAATTAGATACTGCGCATGTGGCTCAAGCATGGGAAAGAATGAAATCTTTGGTTAAAAATTGCCCAACCCATGGATCGACTACTTGGATGATCATCCAAACCTTCTATGCAGGACTAAATTTTTCTTCGCGGAATTTATTGGATTCAGCTGCTGGAGGTACCTTTATGTCCATCACTCTTGGTGAAGCAACAAAGCTTCTTGATAATATGATGATCAACTACTCTGAATGGCACACGAAAAGAGCTCCACAAGGTAAGAAGGTAAATTCTGTCGAAGAAACCTCTTCCTTGAGTGATAAGATTGATGCTATTATGTCTATGCTTGTGAATGATAGGACAAATGTCGATCCTAATAATGTTCCGTTAGCTTCATTGGTTGCACAAGAAGAACATGTTGATGTCAACTTCATTAAAAATAATAATTTCAACAACAATGCTTACCGGAACAATTCTAGTAATAACTATAGGCCATATCCTTATAATAATGGTAACGGTTATGCTAATTCTTATGGGAATTCTTACAATAATAATAGGAACACACCCCCTGGACTTGAAGCCATGCTTAAAGAATTTATTAGTACACAAACTGCTTTTAACAAATCTGTTGAAGAAAAGCTTGGGAAAATTGATATACTTGCTTCTAAAGTCGATAGTCTTGCTGCTGATGTTGATCTTTTGAAATCGAAAGTTATGCCTAATAGGGATATTGAAAATAAAATTGTTACTACAGCAAATGCCATCCAAGTTAGAATTAATGAGAATATAAGATTGATGGCTGAATTGCGTGCTAGGTGGGATAGAGAAGAAAATGAAAAACTAGCTAAAGAGAAAAATGTAGCTAAAGTTTGGACTATTACCACCACAAGTAATGTTGATTCTTCACATGTTGCTGCACCTCCTACTATTAATGGTAAAATAATTGGTGTTGGCAATGTTTCTACTCCTAGTGCAAAGCGTACAAAACTGCCCGAAACTGCTAAAAGCTATTTAAACTGCCTGTGATAAAACTGCTGAAATTTTTTCCAACATTGGGGATGATGATCCCATTGATTTAGATTATAATGGTTTGAATTTTGATGATTGCCACATCTATGAAGTTATAAAGTTCTTGCAAAAACTTGCTAAAAGTCCTAATGCTAGTGCTATAAATTTGGCTTTCACGCAACATATTACAAATGCTCTCATAAAAGCTAGAGAAGAGAAACTAGAGCGCGAAGCCTCTATTCCTAGAAAGCTAGAGGATGGTTGGGAGCCCATCATTAAGATGAAGGTCAATGACTTTGATTGTAATGCTTTATGTGATCTTGGTGCAAGTATTTCCGTTATGCCTAAGAAAATCTATAATATGCTTGACTTGCCACCATTGAAAAATTGTTATTTGGATGTTAATCTTGCTGATCATTCTACAAAGAAACCTTTGGGGAGAGTTGATAATGTTCGCATTACCGTTAATAATAACCTTGTCCCCGTTGATTTTGTTGTCTTGGATATTGAATGCAATGCATCTTGTCCCATTATATTGGGAAGACCTTTTCTTCGAACCGTTGGTGCTATCATTGATATGAAGGAAGGTAATATTAAATATCAATTTCCTCTCAAGAAAGGTATGGAACACTTCCCTAGAAAGAGAATGAAGTTACCTTTTGATTCTATTATTAGAACAAATTATGATGTTGACACTTCGTCTCTTGATAATACTTGATACACACTTTCTGCGCCTAGCTGAAAGGCGTTAAAGAAAAGCGCTTATGGGAGACAACCCATGGTTTTTACTACAGTACTTTGTTTTTATTTTGTGTCTTGGAAGTTGTTGACTACTGTAGCAACCTCTCCTTATCTTAGTTTAGTGTTTTGTTGTGCCAAGTAAAGTCGTTGATAGTAAAGTTCATACTAGATTTGGATTACTGCGCAGAAACAGATTTCTTTGCTGTCACGAATCTGGGCTGTTTTCTCTGTAGGTAACTCAGAAAATTATGCCAATTTACGTGAGTGATCCTCAGATATGTACGCAACTTTCATTAAATTTGAGCATTTTCATTTGAGCAAGTCTGGTGCCTCGATAAAATTCGTCAATACGAACTGTTCTGTTTTGACAGATTCTGCCTTTTATTTCGCATTGCCTCTTTTGCTATGTTGGATGAATTTCTTTGATCCATTAATGTCCAGTAGATTTATGCAATGTCCAGAAGTGTTAAGAATGATTGTGTCACCTCTGAACATGTTAATTTTTATTGTCCACTAACCCTCTAATGAGTTGTTCTAAGTTTGGTGTGGAGGAAGTTTTCAAGGATCAAGAGAGGAGTATGATGCAATATGATCAAGGAGAGTGAAAGCTCTAAGCTTGGGGATGCCCCGGTGGTTCACCCCTGCATATTCTAAGAAGACTCAAGCGTCTAAGCTTGGGGATGCCCAAGGCATCCCCTTCTTCATCGACAACATTATCAGGTTCCTCCCCTGAAACTATATTTTTATTCCATCACATCTTATGTGCTTTTCTTGGAGCGTCGGTTTGTTTTTGTTTTTGTTTTTGCTTGAATAAATGGATCCTAGCATTCACTTTGTGGGAGAGAGACACGCTCCGCTGTAGCATATGGACAAGTATGTCCTTAGGCTTTACTCATAATATTCATGGCGAAGTTTCTTCTTCGTTAAATTGTTATATGGTTGGAATTGGAAAATGATACATGTAGTAATTGCTATAATATCTTGGATAATGTGATACTTGGCAATTGTTGTGCTCATGTTTAAGCTCTTGCATCATATGCTTTGCACCCATTAATGAAGAAATACATAGAGCATGCTAAAATTTGGTTTGCATATTTGGTCTCTCTAAGGTCTAGATAATTTCTAGTATTGAGTTTGAACAACAAGGAAGACGGTGTAGAGTCTTATAATGTTTTTAATATGTCTTTTATGTGAGTTTTGCTGCGCCGTTCATCCTTGTGTTTGTTTCAAATAACCTTGCTAGCC
This sequence comes from Lolium perenne, assembly GCF_019359855.2. NCBI lineage: Eukaryota > Viridiplantae > Streptophyta > Magnoliopsida > Poales > Poaceae > Lolium > Lolium perenne. The sequence continues at coordinate 196,326,014 of NC_067249.2, forward strand.
TAAACCTTGTATCGAGAGGGAATACTTCTCATGCATCCAAAATCCTTGAGCCAACCACTATGCCATTTGTGTCCACCATATCTACCTACTACATGGTATTTCTCCGCCATTCCAAAGTAAATTGCTTGAGTGCTACCTTTAAATTTCCATTCTTCACCTTTGCAATATATAGCTCATGGGACAAATAGCTTAAAAACTATTGTGGTATTGAATATGTACTTATGCACTTTATCTCTTATTAAGTTGCTTGTTGTGCGATAACCATGTTCACTGGGGACGCCATCAACTATTCTTTGTTGAATTTCATGTGAGTTGCTATGCATGTTCGTCTTGTCTGAAGTAAGAGCGATCTACCACCTTATGGTTAAGCATGCATATTGTTAGAGAAGAACATTGGGCCGCTAACTAAAGCCATGATCCATGGTGGAAGTTTCAGTTTTGGACATATATCCTCAATCTCATATGAGAATAATAATTGTTGCCACATGCTTATGCATTAAAGAGGAGTCCATTATATGTTGTCTATGTTGTCCCGGTATGGATGTCTAAGTTGATAATAATCAATAGCGAGAAATCCAATGCGAGCTTTCTCCTTAGACCTTTGTACAGGCGGCATGGAGGTACCCCATTGTGACACTTGGTTAAAACATGTGTATTGCGATGATCCGGTAGTCCAAGCTAATTAGGACAAGGTGCGGGCACTATTAGTATACTATGCATGAGGCTTGCAACTTGTAAGATATAATTTACATAACTCATATGCTTTATTACTACCGTTGACAAAATTGTTTCATGTTTTCAAAATCAAAGCTCTAGCACAAATATAGCAATCGATGCTTTTCCTCTATGGAGGACCATTCTTTTTACTTTTATTGTTGAGTCAGTTCACCTATTTCTCTCCACCTCAAGAAGCAAACACTTGTGTGAACTGTGCATTGATTCCTACATACTTGCATATTGCACTTATTATATTACTCTATGTTGACAATATCCATGAGATATACATGTTACAAGTTGAAAGCAACCGCTGAAACTTAATCTTCCTTTGTGTTGCTTCAATACCTTTACTATGAATTATTGCTTTATGAGTTAACTCTTATGCAAGACTTATTGATGCTTGTCTTGAAGTACTATTCATGAAAAGTCTTTGCTATATGATTCACTTGTTTACTCATGTCATATACATTGTTTTGATCGCTGCATTCACTACATATGCTTTACAAATAGTATGATCAAGGTTATGATGGCATGTCACTCCAGAAATTATCTTTGTTATCGTTTTACCTTTCGGGACGACGAACTAAGCTTGGGGATGCTGATACGTCTCAGACGTATCGATAATTTCTTGTGTTCCATGCCACATTATTGATGTTATCTACATGTTTTATGCACACTTTATGTCATATTCGTGCATTTTACTGGAACTAACCTATTAACAAGATGCCGAAGTGCCGATTCTTTGTTTTCTGCTGTTTTTGGTTTCAGAAATCCTAGTAACGAAATATTCTCGGAATTGGACGAAATCAACGCCCAGGGTCCTATTTTGCCACGAAGCTTCCAGAAGACCGAAGAGGAGACGAAGTGGGGCCACGAGGCGGCCAAACCCTAGGGCGGCGCGACCCAGCCCTTGGCCGCGCCGACCTGTGGTGTGGGCCCCTCGTGTGGCCCCCTGACCTGCCCTTCCGCCTACTTAAAGCCTCCGTCGCGAAACCCCCAGTACCGAGAGCCACGATACGGAAAACCTTCCAGAGACGCCGCCGCCGCCAATCCCATCTCGGGGGATTCAGGAGATCGCCTCCGGCACCCTGCCGGAGAGGGGAATCATCTCCCGGAGGACTCTACGCCGCCATGGTCGCCTCCGGAGTGATGTGTGAGTAGTCTACCCCTGGACTATGGGTCCATAGCAGTAGCTAGATGGTTGTCTTCTCCCCATTGTGCTTAATTGTCGGGTCTTGTGAGCTGCCGAACATGATCAAGATCATCTATCTGTAATTCTATATGTTGCATTTGTTGGGATCCGATGAATAGAGAATACTTGTTATGTTGATTATCAATTTATGTCTATGTGTTGTTTATGATCTTGCATGCTCTCCGTTACTAGTAGATGCTCTGGCCAAGTAGATGCTTGTAACTCCAAGAGGGAGTATTTATGCTCGATAGTGGGTTCATGTCTCTAGTGAATGCAGGGAGTGTGAGAAACCTCTAAGATTATGGATGTGCTGTTGCCACTAGGGATAAAACATTGGTGCTATGTTCAAGGATGTAGTCACTGATTACATTACGCGCAATACTTAATGCAATTGTCTGTTGTTAGCAACTTAATACTGGAGGGGGTTCGGATGATAAGCTGAAGGTGGACATTTTAGGCATAGATGCATGCTGGATAGCGGTCTATGTACTTTGTCGTAATGCCCAATTAAATCTCACAATACTCATCATAATATGTATGTGCATGGTCATGCCCTCTTTATTTGTCAATTGCCCAACTGTAATTTGTTCACCCAACATGTTGTTTATCTTATGGGAGAGACACCTCTAGTGAACTGTGGACCCCGGTCCAATTCTCTATACTGAAATACAATCTACTGCAATACTTGTTCTACTGTTTTCTGCAAACAATCATCTTCCACACAATACGGTTAATCCTTTGTTACAGCAAGCCGGTGAGATTGACAACCTCACTGTTTCGTTGGGGCAAAGTACTTTGGTTGTGTTGTGCAGGTTCCACGTTGGCGCCGGAATCTCTGGTGTTGCGCCGCACTACATCCCGCCGCCATCAACCTTCAACGTGCTTCTTGACTCCTACTGGTTCGATTAAACCTTGGTTTCTTACTGAGGGAAACTTGCCGCTGTGCGCATCACACCTTCCTCTTGGGGTTCCCAATGGACGTGTCAACTACACGCATCAGTGAGGTACTCTTGATCTGCCTCCTCCAATGTTTCATACCCTCGGTAGCTCTTGTTGGAGTAGCCACTGACCTGGTCTTGACAGACCCTCCATGAACTCTAGATTTCTCGAACCCGTCCGCTGAACAGCACATACCACTAGCACGGCATAAAACGAACAGGTAATCAATCAGAACCATGTACCAATTCATAACAGAGCAATAGAACCACACAAGTGTTGACAACAAGTGATAAACTAACCGGGGCATCATGATCATCCAAAAGTGGATCACAAGTTCATCCTACACTACTATGGTGTGATCCTACCACCACAACAAAAGTGGGTGTCATCCTAACACCGCAAGTTCACCATCACCTGAGGGGTTAGTATATATACCACCTCATCATAGTTACAAAAGGGAGCCATCAAATGTCTTTCAGCCCTAGCTACTTGATGGCGTGTAACTCACACATTCGTTGGGAACCCCAAGAGGAAGGTATGATGCGCACAGCAGCAAGTTTTCCCTCAGAAAGAAACCAAGGTTTATCGAACCAGGAGGAGCCAAGAAGCACGTTGAAGGTTGATGGCGGCGGGATGTAGTGCGGCGCAACACCAGGGATTCCGGCGCCAACGTGGAACCTGCACAACACAACCAAAGTACTTTGCCCCAACGAAACAGTGAGGTTGTCAATCTCACCGGCTTGATGTAACAAAGGATTAACCGTATTGTGTGGAAGATGATTGTTTGCAGAAAAGAGAACAAGATTGGCAAGAGATTGTATTTCAGTATAGAGAATTGGACCGGGGTCCACAGTTCACTAGAGGTGTCTCTCCCATAAGATAAACAGCATGTTGGGTGAACAAATTACAGTTGGGCAATTGACAAATAAAGAGGGCATGACCATGCACATACATATTATGATGAGTATAGTGAGATTTAATTGGGCATTACGACAAAGTACATAGACCGCCATCCAGCATGCATCTATGCCTAAAAAGTCCACCTTCAGGTTATCATCCGAACCCCCTCCAGTATTAAGTTGCTAACAACGAGACAATTGCATTAAGTATTGCGCGTAATGTAATCAGTGACTATATCCTCGAACATAGCACTAATGTTTTATCCCTAGTGGCAACAACACATCCATAATCTTAGAGATTTCTGTCACTTCCCCAGATTCACGGAGACATGAACCCACTATCGAGCATAAATACTCCCTCTTGGAGTTACAAGCATCTACTTGGCCAGAGCATCTACTAGTAACGGAGAGCATGCAAGATCATAAACAACACATAGACATAACTTTGATAATCAACATAACAAGTATTCTCTATTCATCGGATCCCAACAAACGCAACATATAGAATTACAGATAGATGATCTTGATCATGTTAGGCAGCTCACAAGATCCGACAATTAAGCACAATGGGGAGAAGACAACCATCTAGCTACTGCTATGGACCCATAGTCCAGGGGTAGACTACTCACACATCACTCCGGAGGCGACCATGGCGGCGTAGAGTCCTCCGGGAGATGATTCCCCTCTCTCGGGCAGTGGTGCGGAGGCGATCTCCGGATCCCCGAGATGGGATCGGCGGCGGCGGCGTCTCTGGAAGGTTTTCCGTATCGTGGCTCTCGATGCGGGGTTTCGCAACGGAGGCTTTAAGTAGGCGGAAGGGCAGGTCGAGAGGTGGCACGAGGGGCCCACACCACAGGGCCGCGCGGCCAAGGGGGGGCCGCGCCGCCTAGGGTGTGGCCACCTCGTGGCCCCACTTCGTCTCCTCTTCGGTCTTCGGAAGCTTCGTGGCAAAATAGGACCACAGGCGTTGATTTCGTCCAATTCCGAGAATATTTCCTTACTAGGATTTCGAAACCAAAAACAGAAACAAAGAATCGGCACTTCGGCATCTTGTTAATAGGTTAGTTCCAGAAAATGCACGAATATGACATAAAGTGTGCATAAAACATGTAGATAACATCAATAATGTGGCATGGAACATAAGAAATTATCGATACGTCGGAGACGTATCAGCATCCCCAAGCTTAGTTCTGCTCGTCCCGAGGTGGTACAACGTTAAGAAAGATCATTTCTGGTGTGACATGCCCTCATAACCTTGATCATACTATTTGTAAAGCATATGTAGTGAATGCAGCGATCAAAACAATGTATATGACATGAGTAAACAAGTGAATCATATAGCAAAGACTTTTCATGAATAGTACTTCAAGACAAGCATCAATAAGTCTTGCATAAGAGTTAACTCATAAAGCAATAATTCATAGTAAAGGCATTGAAGCAACACAAAGGAAGATTAAGTTTCAGCGGTTGCTTTCAACTTGTAACATGTATATCTCATGGATAATTGTCAACATAGAGTAATATAATAAGTGCAATATGCAAGTATGTAGGAATCAATGCACAGTTCACACAAGTGTTTGCTTCTTGAGGTGGAGAGAAATAGGTGAACTGACTCAACAATGAAAGTAAAAGAATGGTCCTCCATAGAGGAAAAGCATCGATTGCTATATTTGTGCTAGAGCTTTGATTTTGAAAACATGAAACAATTTTGTCAACGGTAGTAATAAAGCATATGTATCATGTAAATTATATCTTACAAGTTGCAAGCCTCATGCATAGTATACTAATAGTGCCCGCACCTTGTCCTAATTAGCTTGGACTACCGGATCATCACAATGCACATGTTTTAACCAAGTGTCACAAAGGGGTACCTCTATGCCGCCTGTACAAAGGTCTAAGGAGAAAGCTCGCATTGGATTTCTCGCTATTGATTATTCTCAACTTAGACATCCATACCGGGACAACATAGACAACAGATAATGGACTCCTCTTTTATGCATAAGCATATAACAACAATTAATAATTTTCTCATATGAGATTGAGGATATATGTCCAAAACTGAAACTTCCACCATGGATCATGGCTTTAGTTAGCGGCCCAATGTTCTTCTCTAACAATATGCATGCTTAACCATAAGGTGGTAGATCGCTCTTACTTCAGACAAGACGAACATGCATAGCAACTCACATGAAATTCAACAAAGAGTAGTTGATGGCGTCCCCAATGAACATGGTTATCGCACAACAAGCAACTTAATAAGAGATAAAGTGCATAAGTACATATTCAATACCACAATAGTTTTTAAGCTATTTGTCCCATGAGCTATATATTGCAAAGGTGAATGATGGAATTTTAAAGGTAGCACTCAAGCAATTTACTTTGGAATGGCGGAGAAATACCATGTAGTAGGTAGATATGGTGGACACAAATGGCATAGTGGTTGGCTCAAGTATTTTGGATGCATGAGAGGTAATCCCTCTCGATACAAGGTTTAGGCTAGCAAGGCTTATTTGAAACAAACACAAGGATGAACCGGTGCAGCAAAACTCACATAAAAGACATATTGTAAACATTATAAGAATCTACACCGTCTTCCTTGTTGTTCAAACTCAATACTAGAAATTATCTAGACCTTAGAGAAACCAAATATGCAAACCAAATTTTAACATGCTCTATGTATTTCTTCATTAATGGGTGCAAAGTATATGATGCAAGAGCTTAAACATGAGCACAACAATTGCCAAGTATCACATTACCCAAGACATTTATAGCAATTACTACATGTATCATTTTCCAATTCCAACCATATAACAATTTAACGAAGAAGAAACTTCGCCATGAATATTATGAGTAGAAGCTAAGGACATACTTGTACATATGCTACAGCGGAGCGTGTCTCTCTCCCATAAAGTGAATGCTAGGATCCATTTTATTCAAACAAAACAAAAAACAAAAACAAACTGACACTCCAAGAAAAGCACATAAGATGTGATGGAATAAAAATATAGTTTCAGGGGAGGAACCTGATAATGTTGTCGATGAAGAAGGGGATGCCTTGGGCATCCCCAAGCTTAGAAGCTTGAGTCTTCTTGATATATGCAGGGGTGAACCACCGGGGCATCCCCAAGCTTAGAGCTTTCACTCTCCTTGATCATGTTGCATCATACTCCTCTCTTGATCCTTGAAAACTTCCTCCACACCAAACTTAGAACAACTCATTAGAGGGTTAGCGACAATAAAAATTAACATGTTCAGAGGTGACACAATCATTCTTAACACTTCTGGACATTGCATAAAGCTACTGGACATTAATGGATCAAAGAAATTCATCCAACATAGCAAAAGAGGCAATGCGAAATAAAAGGCAGAATCTGTCAAAACAGAACAGTTCGTATTGACGAATTTTATCGAGGCACCAGACTTGCTCAAATGAAAATGCTCAAATTTAATGAAAGTTGCGTACATATCTGAGGATCACTCACGTAAATTGGCATAATTTTCTGAGTTACCTACAGAGAAAACAGCCCAGATTCGTGACAGCAAAGAAATCTGTTTCTGCGCAGTAATCCAAATCTAGTATGAACTTTTCTATCAACGACTTTACTTGGCACAACAAAACACTAAACTAAGATAAGAAGAGGTTGCTACAGTAGTAAACAACTTCCAAGACACAAAATAAAAACAAAGTACTGTAGGTAAAAACCATGGGTTGTCTCCCATAAGCGCTTTTCTTTAACGCCTTTCAGCTAGGCGCAGAAAGTGTGCATCAAGTATTATCAAGAGACGAAGTGTCAACATCATAATTTGTTCTAATAATAGAATCAAAAGGTAACTTCATTCTCTTTGTAGGGAAGTGTTCCATACCTTTCTTGAGAGGAAATTGATATTTTATATTACCTTCCTTCATATCAATGATAGCACCAACAGTTCGAAGAAAAGGTCTTCCCAATATAATGGGACAAGATGCATTGCATTCAATATCCAAGACAACAAAATCAACGGGGACAAGGTTATTGTTAACGGTAATGCGAACATTATCAACTTTCCCCAAAGGTTTCTTTGTAGAATGATCAGCAAGATTAACATCCAAATAACAATTTTTCAGCGGTGGCAAGACAAGCATATTATAAATTTTCTTAGGCATAACAGAAATACTTGCACCAAGATCACATAAAGCATTACAATCAAAATCTTTAACCTTCATCTTAATGATGGGCTCCCAACCATCCTCTAGCTTTTTAGGAATAGAGGCTTCGCGCTCTAGTTTCTCTTCTCTAGCTTTTATGAGAGCATTTGTAATATGTTGCGTGAAAGCCAAATTTATAGCACTAGCATTAGGACTTTTAGCAAGTTTTTGCAAGAACTTTATAACTTCAGAGATGTGGCAATCATCAAAATTCAAACCATTATAATCTAAAGCAATGGGATCATCATCCCCAATGTTGGAAAAAATTTCAGCGATTTATCGTGCAAGCCAAATAGTTTTAGCAATTTCAGGCAGTTTCTCGCGCTTTGCACTAGGAGTAGAAACATTGCCAACACCAATTATTTTACCATTAATAGTAGGAGGTGCAGCAACATGTGTAGCATTAGCATTACTAGTCGTGGTAATAGTCCAAACTTTAGCTACATTCTTCTCTTTAGCTAGTTTTTCATTTTCTTCTCTATCCCACCTAGCACGCAGTTCAGCCATTAATCTTATATTCTCATTAATTCTAACTTGAATGGCATTTGCTATAGTAACAATTTTATTTTCAATATCCCTATTAGGCATAACTTTCGATTTCAAAAGATCAACATCAGCAGCAAGACTATCGACTTTAGAAGCAAGTATATCAATTTTCCCAAGCTTTTCTTCAACAGATTTGTTAAAAGCAGTTTGTGTACTAATAAATTCTTTAAGCATGGCTTCAAGTCCAGGGGGTGTGTTCCTATTATTGTTGTAAGAATTCCCATAAGAATTATCATAGCCGTTGCCATTATTATAAGGATATGGCCTATAGTTGTTACTAGAATTGTTCCGGTAAGCATTGTTGCTGAAATTATTATTTTTAATGAAGTTTACATCAACATGTTCTTCTTGTGCAACCAATGAAGCTAACGGAACATTATTAGGATCAACATTTGTCCTATCATTCACAAGCATAGACATAATAGCATCAATCTTATCACTCAAGGAAGAGGTTTCTTCGACAGAATTTACCTTCTTACCTTGTGGAGCTCTTTCCGTGTGCCATTCAGAGTAGTTGATCATCATATTATCAAGAACCTTTGTTGCTTCACCAAGAGTGATGGACATAAAGGTACCTCCAGCAGCTGAATCCAATAAATTCCGCGAAGAAAAATTTAGTCCTGCATAGAAGGTTTGGATGATCATCCAAGTAGTCAGTCCATGGGTTGGAAAATTTTTAACCAGAGATTTCATTCTTTCCCAAGCTTGAGCAACATGTTCAGTATCTAATTGTTTAAAATTCATTATGCTACTCCTCAAAGATATAATTTTAGCAGGGGGATAATATCTACCAATAAAAGCATCCTTGCATTTAGTCCATGAATCAATACTATTCTTAGGCGAGATAGCAACCAATCTTTAGCTCTTCCTCTTAATGAGAAAGGGAACAATTTTAGTTTAATAATGTCACCATCTACATCTTTATATTTTTGCATTTCACATAATTCAACAAAATTATTAAGATGGGCAGCAGCATCATCAGAACTAACACCAGAAAATTGCTCTCGCATAACAAGATTCGATAAAGCGAGGTTTAATTTCAAAGAATTCTGCTGTAGTAGCAGGTGGAGCAATAGGTGTGCATAAGAAATCATTATTATTTGTGGTTGTGAAGTCACACAACTTAGTATTTTCAGGGGTAGCCATTTTAGCAACAGTAAATAAAGCAAACTAGATAAAGTAAATGCAAGTAACTAATTTTTTTGTGTTTTTGATATAGCAAACAAGATAGCAAATAAAGTAAAACTAGCAACTAATTTTTTTGTATTTTGATTTAGTGCAGCAAACAAAGTAGTAAATAAAACTAAGCAAGACAAAATCCAAGTCAAGAGATTGGGCAGTGGAGACTCCCTTGCAGCGTGTCTTGATCTCCCGACAGAACGGCGCCGAGAAAAAGAGCTTGATGGCGTGTAACTCACACGTTCATTGGGAACCCCAAGAGGAAGGTATGATGCGCACAGCAGCAAGTTTTCCTCGTAAAGAAACCAAGGTTTATCGAACCAGGAGGAGCCAAGAAGCACGTTGAAGGTTGATGGCGGCGGGATGTAGTGCGGCGCAACACCAGGGATTCCTGGCGCTAACGTGGAACCTACACAACACAACCAAAGTACTTTGCCCCAACGAAACAAGTGAGGTTGTCAATCTCACCGGCTTGTTGTAACAAAGGATTAACCGTATTGTGTGGAAGATGATTGTTTGCAGAAACATGAGAAACGATTGCAGTAGATTGTATTTCAAGATAGAGAATTGGACCGGGGTCCACAGTTCACTAGAGGTGTCTCTCCCATAAGATAAACGGCATGTTGGGTGAACAAATTACGGTTGGGCAATTGACAAATAAAGAGGGCATGACCATGCACATACATATTATGATGAGTATAGTGAGATTTAATTGGGCATTACGACAAAGTACATAGACCGCCATCCAAAGATGCATCTATGCCTAAAAAGTCCACCTTCAAAGTTATCATCCGAACCCCCTCTAGTATTAAGTTGCTAACAACGAGACAATTGCATTAAGTATTGCGCGTAATGTAATCGTGACTATATCCTCGAACATAGCACTAATGTTTTATCCCTAGTGGCAACAAAGACATCCATAATCTTAGAGATTTCTGTCACTTCCCGCATTCACGGAGACATGAACCCACTATCGAGCATAAATACTCCCTCTTGGAGTTACAAGCATCTACTTGGCCAGAGCATCTACTAGTAACGGAGAGCATGCAAGATCATAAACAACACGTAGACATAACTTTGATAATCAACATAACAAGTATTCTCTATTCATCGGATCCCAACAAACGCAACATATAGAATTACAGATAGATGATCTTGATCATGTTAGGCAGCTCACAAGATCCGACAATTAAGCACAATGGGGAGAAGACAACCATCTAGCTACTGCTATGGACCCATAGTCCAGGGGTAGACTACTCACACATCACTCCGGAGGCGACCATGGCGGCGTAGAGTCCTCCGGGAGATGATTCCCCTCTCCGGCAGGGTGCCGGAGGCGATCTCCTGGATCCCCCGAGATGGGATCGGCGGCGGCGGCGTCTCTGGAAGGTTTTCCGTCTCGTGGCTCTCGATGCGGGGTTTCGCAACGGAGGCTTTAAGTAGGCGGAAGGGCAGGTCAGGAGGCGGCACGAGGGGCCCACACCACAGGGCCGCGCGGCCAAGGGGGGGGGGCTGCGCCGCCCTAGGGTGTGGCCACCTCGTGGCCCCGCTTCGTCTCCTCTTCGGTCTTCTGGAAGCTTCGTGGCAAAATAGGACCCTGGGCGTTGATTTCGTCCAATTCCGAGAATATTTCCTTACTAGGATTTCTGAAACCAAAAACAAATGAACAAGAATCGGCACTTCGGCATCTTGTTAATAGGTTAGTTCCAGAAAATGCACGAATATGACATAAAGTGTGCATAAAACATGTAGATAACATCAATAATGTGGCATGGAACATAAGAAATTATCGATACGTCGGAGACGTATCAGCATCCCCAAGCTTAGTTACGCTCGTCCGAGCAGGTAAAACGATAACAAAGATAATTTCTGGAGTGACATGCCATCATAACCTTGATCATACTATTTGTAAAGCATATGTAGTGAATGCAGCGATCAAAACAATGTATATGACATGAGTAAACAAGTGAATCATATAGCAAAGACTTTTCATGAATAGTACTTCAAGACAAGCATCAATAAGTCTTGCATAAGAGTTAACTCATAAAGCAATAATTCATAGTAAAGGCATTGAAGCAACACAAAGGAAGATTAAGTTTCAGCGGTTGCTTTCAACTTGTAACATGTATATCTCATGGATAATTGTCAACATAGAGTAATATAATAAGTGCAATATGCAAGTATGTAGGAATCAATGCTCGTTGCTGATCAAAAAAGTTAGGTGGACTGAGCATGCTCACCGCGACATGCTCGCGGTAGTGCTCACCCTCAAGGATGATGCATTTGGTATCCTCGCACCACTGAGCCCCGCTTAGATCGCAGAGTCTGGTAATGGTGATCCACCTCCGCCTCCACTTTCTCAGGTGGTTGTACACCTGAGTGGAGCACGCGGAGACACCACAATGTTCAAACAGGCCCTTCGCCATAGCAGTCAGATGGACTTCTTTGAATCCTTTGTCAATTCTCACTCCGGTCTTGATCAAGCTGCACATCTTCTCCAAGACGAAGTTGGACATGAATGGAAGCCATTTCATTGTGCGAGTCCCTTTCTATGAGGCCTTCAAGTCCCTGTCCGCTCCCCTGTGGTTCTTATTAGTCTTTCTGGCGGCCAACCTAGCCGCGACCTTTGCCGCTACCTGAGCCACCAGGTCAGCCATAGGCCCATTGACGACCGGTGGAGGGGTGACCGCCACCTTGGAGTCATAGAGGGGTCGTGAATCGGGAACTTGCGAAGGGATCTGAGAGTCCCCAACGCAGAAAAGCGTCTGGCTAAACTCATCACAGAAGGAGTCCTACACACATCGTAGTACATATAACGTGAATCTACTTGGAAGCAAAGACATGCCTAAAGTGGATAACACAAACCATACCAACAATTATCCTAAATTATACAAGCAGTTCATTGCAATTGTGAACAACACAAACCCTAGCAAGATCATGGTAGGTCAACACATTTGGGATAAACAAGCAACCGGAAATGTCATCTAAACATCCTTGGTACCGGGATAAGGATTCCTTACAGTCAAGATCTGACAACTCCTAACTTAGATCTAAACATAACCGCGGTACCGAGATAAGGGATTTCTTACAGTCATCGCCGGAGGTGAAGATGTGCTGCATCAGGAAGTAGATGAAGCCGCCCAGACATAGTCGCCGCCGCCGCTGCCACCGTTGTCGACCGGAGATGCGTGCGCCTCTTACCTGCTTGCCTACGGGAAGATGAGCTTGAAATTTGGGGGGAGAGTGGAGGATGGGGTAGAAATAGGTGATGGGGCGCGGCGGGAGGTGACGGAATCCTTCCCGCCCCCATTTCGCTTTCGGCAATGCACGCCGCAGCTTCCGCCATCACCATCCTCGTCTCCGCGCGTGCGCCGAAGATTCGCTTTTGCACCAGCCGCGTTGGAGATTTACCTGCACTGCTGGAAACTGCCGAATTAGGCATTTCTCTAGGACCTGACCCGATGATTCTTTGAGAAGCAGTTCGTGCAACAACATCATTCAGCACGGGCAATGAAAAAACGAGCAAAAATTGCTGGGCCGATGCGAGGTAGGAGGTCGCTCCACTAAACGCGCCCTTTTGCTGCCGCGCGCGCCGGTCGCCGTCTCCTCGTCGCTAGCGGTTCGCGGGGCCCATCCCATCCCGGGGGTGGCGCCACCGTTCCATCCGGCCGTCTCCATCGGCACGGTAGACGTTGACAATGATTGTTGCGCGCGGGCGGGCGGCCAGGCCACCACCTGACCTCCCCGCCAGACGGACACGTACGATGCGAATCACACGGTGCGCGCGCGCGCACTGGGCGTGCACGGTCCCGGCCGGCGCCAAACCCCGGCGAGCGCGACGCGGCTCCGCGGACCACCGGAGATCTATCATCTATGTACGGCGGTTGGCCACCCGCGCCGGGCATGCACCGCACGCGAGCTGCATGCTGATGATTGTCAGGGGCCCGGATGTTAGGCTGCGCGTTGAAACTGAAAAGAATCTGGCTGGCTGGGGAGGAAGATTCTCTTGTTGGTGACGGCCAACATAAACTTATCCGAACCTGAACCGGACCAGGAATGTTCATACGGAGTCTTTGCTTATGGGGCTTGATTTCATATTACTAGTAGTACAGCGGAAGCATGCATGAAATGCAAGCAAGCTGACTTCAATTTGACCATATTTGGAGGGATGAGTAGGTTTCTGGATTAATTAAGGAACCTCATCCATCTTGATCATCGGCTTCTAGAAATGTCCAGCTTCCAAGCACCTTCTATTGCCAAGTGCACATGTACACGTCGCATCTTCTCAACTAGGAAGAAAACGCATCTACACCAAAGAAGAGTGAGTCTTATTATGGCCAAGTCGCTCAACCATGCTTATCGCCCCATCTAACCGTCACGTTCATATATAACTCTACTTAGGCATAAGAAAATCTCACACCACTAACATTTAACATTACACACCGAGTGGCTCTACTTGGCCTCCCAAGACCGTTTTGCGCCGATACAAGGACCGTTGTTTTACTAGAGCGATATGGGATGCCGAATCGACTTTGGGCACGGCTCTACTGGTTAGAGAAGTTGCGCATTTGCACTCCTCGGTTTCTGATCGGTGTGCCACCATGTTGATTGTTGCCCCGAAGGATCTAGAGCGCGTCAGTAGCGGAAAAAGATCTACGATTTTCATGGGACATTCCTCATCTATCTTGTCTTTTCTCTAGGCGGCACCAAGAAGATGAGGCATATGACGCACCTAAATTAGCTTGTTGTGCAAGCGGCCCGTGCACAATAATGTCGACAACACATGTTAAAAGCTGACAAAGGATCTACAAGTAAATTATACCATTTAAGTCAAATCCAAATTTGAGACAAAGCCATAGGAAGAAAAGGTTTAAAATCCTGCTGCCATCATAGTACTAATGGGCTCAACTCAGGTCCAATTTAAAGTAAATACAATTGGTACATGTTTTGAATTATTTTTGTTCCTTAGGTGTGGGTAGGGTATAGACTTGAACTTTTTGTGACATAGTAATTTTATGGTGTATCAGACTATTTTTTTTATTGTTTTTAATAACTTTCAACGTGTGTTTCTAAGTTGGTTGCACCGACTGCAGCAAACCTTGGGTGTATTGAATGCGTTCTGACATCCTGGAACAAAGCTAGGAAAGTTAGGAAAAAGGTGGAGGGGGGAATTTCATGTAAATTAAGTCGCAGGGCAGGCATATAGGTAAGTTTACATAAATTTGCAAGTCAAAACTATGTACTAACTATCGGATGAGTTTTCAAACAATTTTCCACCGTGATGCCTTGTTTGGTACTAGAGTTTTTGCGGGGATTAGTGCTCTAGAGTTTGGTACTAACTATCGGATGAGTTTTTCTCGATTGAACCGTCATTCATGAATCATGAGCCATGATGCATTACCAATGGTACATCACGCACACTGCCACACCGGTGCGAATGATTGGTTCATTTGCCAACTCAATTGGCGAGGGTGCAACAAAAAGGATGCTCATCTGGATCATATACTCGTGTAGCATTGTTTACTTGAGAAACAAACACAACGGTGAGCAAGCAAGCAAGCAAACGAGCAAAAGGACTATGGGTCCATGGTTGGAAGCTCTCGGCGTCTCCACGTACATACGGCGCACCACCTATCTACGTCAATCGAGCAGAGTGCGCCACGGCTGCTCGATCGATATGTGATATGGTCTCAACGCAGCGGCGACAGATAGAGAGGTTGCTCGGAAAACCGATCAAGCAAGCTACTCACTCTGTTAGGGTTTATAAGGCTTGGGGCCAGTTTGCTAACATCAAGAAAGACCATTATTCTTCTCATTAATTAGTGCACGGATTAATAGTTTTGCATGCATGAAAGAAGAGAGAGAAAAAGAAGGAGATAGGCCTTATAATTCCTAACATTTTAAAAAAGCTCTCAAGCCTTATAATCTTCAATGGAGGCAGTAGCAGGGTTGGCCGCCGCGCGCGTCTCCTGATTGGATCGGCGTTGGCAAACACTACGGCGGGTCCACCTGGCCCAGTATGCGGGCCGGCGGGTCGTGCCTCACCGTCAATCGCTCGCCACATTCTCCTCGGTCTCTTGGTCACCATTCATTTGCTCTCGCGTGTACCCCGTGCGCAGTAGTGTGTATCATCTATCGTGCTCTCTCCTGATATGATATCATATTATCATCCTCACAGAGTCACAGGTGCCTTTTGAGAGTGCGGTTTTGATCTGGGCCCTGGCCGGCAACATCGTGTGCATGTGGCCGCGCGGTTGGCTACGTATCGAATCGGCGCTCCCTCGTAGCCGATCGTGATAACCGGCCCGCCGGCCGGCCGGTTGTGGCTTTTGATGACGCTATATATGATGGGAATTTGTGCAGCGCGCACGTCGACGTACCGAAGAGGCGACACGTTACATCCTTTGCGTAGGAGCGACGGTTAATTGCTGGCCGCGAGACGGATGGTCCAATGGTGGTGGGCGAGCGCGCGATCGAGCACTACACCGGCCGGTGTGTGCTCGCCATCACCCCGGTGATCAGCCGGTCTGATTCGGGCAGTGCATGTGCGTCAGTGCGTGCGCGGGAGCCTCTCCG
Organism: Lolium perenne; assembly: GCF_019359855.2. NCBI lineage: Eukaryota > Viridiplantae > Streptophyta > Magnoliopsida > Poales > Poaceae > Lolium > Lolium perenne. Next base: position 196,342,248 of record NC_067249.2, read on the forward strand.
GAACATTCCGTGGGCACGTACTGGGGGCACGGCCATCAGGTATCTTAATCGGTTCAGACAAGACAAGTGTATCAATCGACGGGAACCCATATGCGTCGTCACGTACGTCCGCACGACGACGGTGCACTGGTACTTGGTAGAGACCATGCGTGCGCGTGTCATGCATGGGCAGCCATGCCATCCCGCGCGCGTCCATGCCACGTACAGTTTTCGAATTAAATCGGCAACATTAGAGCCATACTACGCTGCCGAGCTGAGAGCAGCTACCGTCGCCATGAGAGCGGCGATTTTAAAGGAGTGGGTAGGTGTAGGTGTCACATCTACCATCCATTCTCTGCTTTGAGATTGGTGAGGTTTTTTACATTTATCTAATATAAAACTAATATTTGCAACACAAGTGAATTTTTTTGAAACTAAAATGATACATGAAAATATTGTGAAACAGTCTGACAAAAAGTGAAACTGATAACATCATTGATGACGTCACTACGGTTTGTTTCACAAAAATATTAGTGTTTCAGTTATGTTTCAAATTTATTTTACAATTTTGTGAAAAAAATGGTCAGCACATAGCTGATGTTATTACTGACGTCACTTCGGTAGGTACCGACGCCTGTAAAAACAAATTTTCGGCGTCGCCATCCGGTGTCTACGTTTTACTTTGATCCGGCTCTGAAACATACGCTCTTTGTCCTATGCGTTTTGGCGCATAGCTATACATATACATATCGGCGGTCGAGCGGTCAGGATTGCAGAGTGACTTATGCCATGTACGTTCAAAGTTCAAAGCCGCTCGCTGACCTCGATCGTCGGCATCCTAGCGGCCGGTACCGTTATTCGCCGCTCGCTGTCCACACGCTAGCTGAGCGATCCCTCGAGATCGATGTGATACGCCGGCCGGTCTTCATCATATGACGCGCATATATACATACAGCTCGTGAATAGTGATGACTCTGCAGTGGATACGTTCGAAACCGTACGTCGCCGTTGGCCGTTGCCGTGTGCCAGCGAATGCGTACGTTCCCGTATCTGTCGCGCGCCCGGCCTTGCGGCAGCCATGGCAAGAAAAGGTCCAGTCTGCCAGTAGATTCGATCGCCGTGGAGATTGATTTGTTCGCAGCTAGCTAGCGGCCGGTCAAGTCTTTATCGGAAAGAAAGAAGAAAAATGCAGAGGCTGCGCGTGTATATGCATGAGTCAGTCTGCGGGGTAACGCGTGGCCAGGCGACTTGGCTTGACCGCACCCAAGTAAGTAAGGCACAGATCAGACACGGCTCTGGTGGCCAAGGCGAAATCGGGTGGATTCTTAGTTTAAGACCAGACAACTGGGTCAATTAATTGTGTGTAAGTCTACTCTAATACTCCCTCCGTCCAGGATTTCTAGGCTTCTAATGAAAAACAGCAAGACCAAGGCAGCAGATTAGTGGTTCGTTTCCTGGAGCCAAAAACGTTTGTTTCAACCAACCAGAAAATAGTTTCCATATTTTCTCCATAAAAGCCCAGTAATTACGGCCATGCAAATCGTCGCATGGATGCAGGAAAAAACCCGAACGAAATCTGCGCGGCTGAGAGAAATTTCTGGCGCTATTTTTTCGTGGCATGCATTGGCAGTTTGGATTTTTTTGGTCTCTCCTTCCTTCCCCGCGAGGCAGAACTTCCTTCCCCGCCGAGCTGAGCTTTCCTTCCGCGCCCAGACTGCCGAAAATCATGGCGGCAATTGTTGTTTTGATTTCCAAAAGGATCGCTGTTATATACGGCATCTCCTCGTCTCCTCTCTTCTGCATCTCATCGCGTCCTCTCCTCTCGCTTCCTCTCCCGTCCCCAATGGCCGAAGAACCACCAGAGAGCTCGTCGCGGCGGAGTACTGGAACCCTCGGGTTGTCTGGTCTACGATCGGCGGCGCCGTTCGTGAATGGATCCCTTGCGGGAGAGGCCCGTTCGCCGTACAGGCGCTCCACCGTCGATTCCTGTGCGGCGCGTCGGCCTCATGCGCCCGCACGGCTCTTCTCTCATCGGCGGCAGCGGCAGTCTTTTCTCCTTTCCTTCGGCGGGACAAGGTAGCGGAAGCGGCACTGGACAAGGGAGCGGCGGTGGACAAGGGAGCGGCGGTGGACAAGGGAGCGGCGGCGGAACAGGGACGCGCGGACCATGTCGACGTCGCCGTGAAGAAACTAGGGCAAACAACGTCGTCCCTGTCGCCGTGGACCCTCCGCTGAACTTCGGAGGGGGTTTCTGCGTCGACATGCACTCCAGCTTCTTCAACACTAGAGGTACTTGATCAGTACTGTAGTTTCTGTTTAACATGACGCACTCCCTGGTAGTTTCTGTTTAGGGTTTAGATGATCACTGGAGTTTCTGTTTTAGATGATGCACTCCCTGGTAGTTTCTGTTTAGGGTTAAGATGATCAGCCTAGTTTCTGTTTTACATGATCACTCTACAAACCATGAATTCTGTTTTAGATTAGATGAATTCTGCTGTAGTTTAGTTCTATTTTAGATGAAAACTGTTTTAGATGAATTCTATTGTAGTTTAGTTCTGTTTTAGATAAAACTGTTTACTGTTTTCTGTTTTAGATGAATTCTGCTGTAGTTTAGTTCTATTTTAGATGAAAACTGTTTTAGATGAATTCTACTGTAGTTTAGTTCTGTTTTAGATAAAACTGTTTACTGTTTTCTGTTTTAGATGAACTATGTTTTTAGAGTAATTTAGATGAATTCTGTTTTAGATGACATGTGTCTAGATGACATGTGTTTAGATGAATTCTGTTTTACACGAATTCTGTTTACATGCTTTCTGTTTTAGACTAGTTCTGTTTTACATGAACTATGTTTAGGGTTTTTCTGTTTTAAATTAGTTCTATTCTGTTTTACACGAAATATGTTTAGATGAGTTCTGTTTTACATGAGTACTTCTGTTTTCTGTTTTCCATGTAGATTTATGTACAAGACCACAAGCAGAAAATATTGAAGCTTATTCTGGCCGGGACAGAGGGTTCAACTTGAGTATGTTTCCTACATTCTACTGTTGTCAAAGTAATCGTACTGTTTTAATCTTATGTTTCTGTTTGTAGATGAACCAGCTAGTGATAGTGCATTGCCTCAAGGGTACCGTGGAGTTGGGTACAACCCTAACTTCGAGAACGCAGATGAGTACCCTCCAAGCCAAACACCGGTTCAAGCAAACCCTCGCAAGATCATAGATTTGAGTAAGCCTACGGCATAGGCTTGTGTACTTTTTGTGCCGCGGCCAATATGTTCCTAACTTGCACTACTTTTTGTTCTGTTTCATGTGTGTAGATGATCTAGCAAATAAGCGTACAAGAAAGTTTTACAGCACGGAAGAAAAACGGCAGATTTACCAATGGATCCAGCAACGTAATGGAACCTCCTGTAAGATGAAACGTGGCGTCACGGCTGAAGTTGCAATGTTGGCTAAGTGTCCACGAAGGGTAGTCACAAGAATTTGGAGGCAGGGAATAAATGGAGGTGGCATAAATAGTGTGAAGTGTGGAAAGATCGGGAAAGTTGGTAGAAAGAAGAACATACTGGACATAGAAGCAATGGAAGCTATCCCAACAACCGAACGCACCACTATACGTCAACTTGCAGAAGCTATGAACATGCCAAAATCTACTGTTTTCCAAAGGTATGAACTTGCAGTAGTACACTATTTCTTTGCTGAAATTGTTGTTTAGTTACGAAATAATTATTTCATTCATACGATTTGTGCAGGTTGAAAGAGAAGGAAATAAGAAGAGTCACAAGCGATGTGAAGCCCATGTTGGGAGACGAAAACGAGAAGCAACGTTTGGTCTATGCTCTCCATCAAGTTGAGCCTTCTACTCTGTTTGGTGATGATCCCACAATGAAGGGTGGATTCAATGTTGCCCATTATGATGAGAAGTGGTTCTACAGAATTAGGAGGAATGAAAATGTATATTTGAGCAAAAGGGAGGAAGCCCCAAAAAGATCAACAAAGAACAAGAATTATATCGAGAAAATAATGTTTGTTTCCGTAATGGCTAGACCAAGATATGATGCACAAGGTAATTGCACTTTTGATGGGAAGATAGGCGTTTGGGCTTATGTTGAATGGGTGCAAGCACAAAAGAGAAGTGCTAATAGGTATGTGCATTTTACAACTAAAAATTCAGTACTCCTTGGGCTGCACTAAGTGTACATTCTATTGTTTCTAACAGGAAGAGGGGAGATTGGGAGCTCAAACCATGCACCGAAGTTGACAAGGCCAAAAGTAGAGAGTACCTTGTTAAATTCATTCTTCCTGCGATCAAGGCAAAGTGGCCGGCTAGTGACAGGCACAAACCAATCTACATTCAGCAAGACAACGCTAGAACTCATATTCAGCCCGATGATCCAATATTTCTTACTGAGGCTGCACGTGGAGGTTGGGACATTCGGATGGTCTATCAACCTCCTAACTCACCGGACTGCAATATTTTGGATCTTGGTTGGTTTGCTTCTATTCAATCATTGTTTCAAAAGAAAATGCCAAAAACTCTTGCAGAAATAGTTTCAAAGGTTAATCAATCCTTAGCGGAATATCCACATCAAAAACTCAATAGGTACGTGGCAGTACACTTTTTTTTCATTCGTACGCTTTTTCTTAAGGTGATATTGACATGTTTGAACCATGTTATAGGATTTTCTTGAGCCACCAAGCATGCATGAGGGAGATTATCAAGAAGAAGGGATCAATTCATTATGATGTACCTCACTTGAAGAAGAAAGCACTTGAGAGGCAAGGAAAGTTACCAATCCGTTTGAAAGTAGAGAAGCAGCTCGTAGAAGATGCATTTGCGTGGCTTAACGCAAACTTTCCTATTACTCCTACTTTTTAAATTTTGTAATGCTATGGACAGTACTCATCTGTTTGAGATCATGCGTTTCAATTCATCTGTTTTCAATTTTGTAATGCTATGGACAGTACTCATCTGTTTGAGATCATGCGTTTCAATTCATATACGTTTTTCTGAGTTGTCCAGATTGAACTTCTCTGTATAAGCTACTGAACTTCTTTGTCTAAGCTAATGAACTTCTCTGCTGAAGAACAAAGTAGAATGCCGTATGTGACTCAAACCATCTTTTTATAAGCTCATAATAAGGTTATATAAAACCATATTCTCACTCACTTTCTTACATAAACTTGAAGCATATGAAACCATTACATATTCCGGCGAATCTAAACTTGACTATCCGGCACATTATGTGCTTTCTTTTCTTCCTCGAGATAGATAGATGGGTTGCGACGACACCTTATGCATACCCCTTCTTCGTTTATCGCCACCGTAGTAGCACAATCTTTGCACCAAAAGTTGTCACACAAGCAAGGATTTCCGCAAGCTTCGCAACAACGCAAATCTGTTGGTACCGGTAGCCTACATCCTAAGCAAACGAATATGGAAGGGTCACCGCAGACGCCACACTTGAGGCACAAAGCCGGATGAATGCACACCTCGCAAGTTGAGCTCGGGTTGGAGTAGGTTCTGATGAAGCCGGAGCTTGTAATCCTTGGAGTACCTGAAATCCTTGCCTCTGTACCTCGAACATTGGTTGCACGATCGACTCTTTGAAAAAGATCTTGGATGTTCTGATGAACCCTCTCGAATTCATCCTCTAATTCTTGCACTTGGCCTTCTGTGACCTCCACATCATCATCTACATTCTCCACCTCGCCTTGTACGCCATCGACATCGCCATGGACGCCATCTTGCTCTTGCACCACCTCCACGCCATGAACCTTCAGCACGCCTTGCACCTCCTCCATGGCAGGGACCTCCAAGTTTTGTGTCTCACATGGACTCTATTGTCTACGGTTTTATAGCCAGCTGAAATGAAGGGAGAGAGAGGGAGGAAGGAAGGTGGAGAAGAAGAGACAGAGAGGAGGAGACAGAGAAGGTGCGGTGGAAATGAAGGGAAAGCCTCGCATGCAACATCATGCAATTACTCACATGCATGCAATTACTCACATGCAAGGGAGGGAGTACGTTCAGACTTCACAAAACAGAAACGTTTTCACATGCATGCATGCGGTGGTGGAGATAATTAAGGAGAGGGAGGGAGGAAGGTGCGGTGGAGAATTTGTCCAGAAACCATGCGGTGGTGGAGTAATTATAGGCCCACTAATTTAGGAGCAATCAATTTTTACAAGCCTTGTGGAGGTCTAATTTCTGGACAAATAGTTTTTCGTTAGGAGCCTACTAATCCTGGACGGAGGGAGTATATGACGGCTTTGTTGTCAGGATCCAGATTCCAACGACACACGCTAGGTAGAAGAGCAACACGCGTGAGTGACTGGCATGCACCAACACGCTTGAGCCTACGTCATACGGAACTAGGCAAACAACATCTTTACCGAGTGTGTGACAAAAAAACACTTGGCCACTCAGTAAAGTTTGCGAAAACACTACGCAAATGTTTAAGAAAACACTTGGCAAAGAAAAAGAAAAAGCGCACTTTCTCGTTTAGGGTTTAGTGCTCTAGCGGCATTCGGATTCTGGCCTCATCCCATACCAGTTCCTTTATATTTTTCACCCTTGTGTCGATCCCAACTCCCTATGTGTGTGTCTCCGTTCGCCCTTGTGTCAATCCCGACTCCCTATGTATGTGTCTCCGTTCGATTTCTTCTCCTTTGAAGCATGTACGGCAGGATCTGGTTGGTGTCCATGGAGGCAAAGGAGATTTTGCAGATTCCCCGTCATTAAGCGGGGGGGGGGGGGGGGGGGGAGGATGTGGATCTGGACAACATGTTCACATGTTCAGCCACCTGGAGTTGAACGAAGAGGAGCTCAGGGGACATTGTGATCGGAGCGAACAAGGCAAAGGAGTACAAGCAGGAAGCCATATGGTTGGCGATCGGGAATGTGCAAACCACCAGATCATTTAGCATAGAGGCGCTGTTTGAGAAGATGAAGAGCATCCAGAACCTTTCGCGTGATCCGGTGGAAGCTAGGAAGAACCTGTTTAATTTTCAGATGCATTTAGGTGATTGGAAACATGTTTTATACCAAGGCACTGGACTTTTAGGGGTTGGGGTGTGCTGATTGAGGATTACGAGGGCCTCGGTGATCCGATCCGGATGAATTCGTTTTTCGTTGCATGCATGTTTGGGATCAAATTCATGGCATACCGGAATTATATCGGAAGTAGGAGGTGATTTGCGCGTGGGGAAAGTAAAGGAGGTCGAAAGATCACCGAAGCTCTACTATGAGGGAAACTATGTGTGTATCCGCGTCAGGATCGATACAAGACCTCTTCTGCGATTTGTCTCGTTGTCTTTGCCGAAAGGAAGACGGAGGTTGGCTTTCAAATATGAGAAAGTTCTTTTGCAAGCATTATGAACTGATAGGTCATGATCATGAAGAATGTGGTGATGGTGTGTGGAAGGAAAATCAGATGCACTATGGGTCTTGGATGCTTGCTACCCGTAGGGCCAATAAGCCTACCCGGTATTTAACCCTCTCGGCAAAGAATAGAATTTCAGTAGTATACGTGAAATTGCATGCTCTAGCATGTTTAACCAAAAGATCGATCTAATGGAAGAGTCTATGCAATTATATTCAACAATGTATACATCGCCCAAACTGCCACACCCGTGTGAGGATTGATCGTTTTGGCAACTTGGCGCGAGGGCGATCAACAAACCACTGATACATCATGCGGTGCATGCATCAGTGCAGCCCACGCAGCGGCCGGCGGCTGCTGTCATATCTGTGCACCACCGGATCGAGCAGGCGCCCACGCCGGCAGGTGCTTCACGCAAAAGGCGAGGACGGATGACTGATGGATGCGAGAGCGCTGCTCGATCGATCGATCGTCAAGGGACGAAGCTAGAAGGCTCTCAATTGCACTGGTGTCATATTCAGTAAATAAAGCATAGTTAACTCTAGTTAGTGAAGGATTTACTACTTTTCATTGGGGTCAGTTGACACCAATACACTTAAGCTAGGCAGCTCCGTCCCGATCGATGGGTGATGGACGGCGCATCGCAACGGCGAGAGAGAGGACGTGCATGCATGCACGGTGCAACATCTCGGTTAGGTTCTCATCTCGGTTAGGTTCTCGGAAAAACAAGGGCTGCCGCGCGCGTCTCCCTGGTCCGATCTGCGTTGGCCAGCGAACACGGCGGGTCCACCTGCCCCGACATCCCTTGCTCGCTCGGCACATTAGTGTGTCCCCCGTGCGCATTAGTGTACATTTTACCTTTTGAGAGTGCGTTTTTGGATCCCGGCCGTGGCCGGCTAGCTAGATGTGGCCACGAGGTTGGCCACACGTCGAGGACTCGAGGATCTTGACACGATCCGAATGCGCATCGGAACAGGTGATCGACACGTCCCGAGCTAGCTCGTGCTCCTTTGCGTAGGTGCAACGGTTGCTGGCGGGGAGCTTGATGGTCGAATGGTGGGGGCGGTCGCGCACCCACGACGTACGGTTGGCCAGATACGTGTCTTGTCTGTGCTCACCACCGCATGATGTGCGTCTGGACCTGTGGTGTGCATACTGCAGAACCTCCTCTCCGGAACGTTCCGTGGGCACCGGCTCTGCCATCGGGTAACGTGGTTCAGTGAAGATAAGTAGTGTAACAATCAACGCAAAGCATATGCATCACGATCATCACGAAGAAGGTGGAGCGGAACGTGGAAAAGACGTCCATGCCTGCAGCGCCATCCGTGCACATGTTAATATGTTATTATGGGCAGCAATGCTAAGCCGCCATGCATGCGACGTATGCGATAGTTAATTAAATCAGCTAGCGACATGAGAGCCATAATTAATTAGTTACTCGCCGGCCGGCCATACGTTCGTTCGCCGCGCCTAGCGTACGTTCTACTCAGAGACGTACGCCCGCCTGTCGCCTTCGGGTGGTCGCCTGGGTCGCCGTTCTGTTGTCGTCATGCGTTTTGGGCCTTTTGGCGCAATGCTATCGGCGGTCGATCGGTCAGGATTGCAGAGAGAGAGAGAGCGAGCCGCGTTCAAATTTCAACGCCGCGCGTTGACGTCGTCGGCGTCCCGGCGGGGGCGATTTGCACAAAAATAACCCAAAAGCGAAAGAAAAGCACAGACTGACCCTCCGGCGAAACTATTTCACCAATCTAACCCTTTTGTGTGGCGCCCCTCCCACGGGCGCCACACATGCCCATGTGGCACCCCTCCTGCCGGTGCCATCGTCTCAATGACGTGGCCCCCTCGCCGCCGGAAATGTGCGCCCATCCGACGTGGCACCATGTGTGGCGCCCATCCGAACGGCGCCACACATGCACTTGTAATTGCCCAAAACATACTGTGAGACATTGCGTCTGGGACTTAGCCGTTTTGCGAGGCTCAATGTGTGACGCCGATGCCACGGGCGCCACACATAGAGGCTCGCGAAAACGGCTAAGGACTTATCGTCCGGAGCCCCTGGATGTTTTCGACCCAGAAGTTTATATTAGTTGGCATATGTGGCGCCGATGCCACGGGCGCCACACACTCCAGTGTGGCGCCAGTGTGGAGGGCGCCACACATTGACTTGTGTTAAAACCATGAAAAATCCTACCAAACTCCAACAAGTAGCATTACATATATAACACTTATGAGTACAACATTGGACACAACAAGTAGCAATTTCATGACGTACACATATAACACTTCATAGGTCACATTGTAGCACGTAGATTCAAACAACAAGTAGCATAACAGACCATGGTTCGAAATGACATAGGGTTCACAAATCGATACTTATGAAGATAGATTTCAGAACAACACGTAGCACATCCTAGTAGCGTCCTCGACGTGCCGTTCTCGCGAGCTGCTTCCGGATGGCCATCCTCTTCGTCAGCTGTGGGCCGCTCCCGCTCGTCGCTCTGCTCCTCCTGCTCCTCCTCCTCCTCCTCCTCTGAAGAGAACGGCTCGTCGTTCCTCATCCTCGACAAAGCTGATCTCCGCGGCGGCCCCTCATCCTCCTCAGTGACAACCTTCTTTCCTCGGTTGACATAATCTTCAGGAGTGTACCGGTTTGGACCCTTGCCCCTTGGCTTCAACTGGTAAGCTGACCTTGGGGCTTGCTTGGAGGTATGCTTTGGAAGTATGCCTTGACTCAGAATTAGCTCGTCCTCAGGAATCTTCACAAACATGAACACATGAGATTACAAAAGTTGAAATTAGTAAGAACGTGTTTGACAGCAACAAAATAGTCCATACCTCCCGCTCTTCTGAAGAGGAAGATGTAGCGATTTCGGCTTCCCGGCAACCTAGCAAGCTGGCTAACCGCCGCATCTTTCGTGCAGTGTTCTGCGTCATGCCGTTCATGGTTACAAAGCTACCACATCATAGTAGCGTACATTCAAAGTTGGTGATCATACCTTAATGAAATACCGCAACGGTCCGACAGGCTTGTCATCTCTCCCGCTCTGCTCCCACATAACCTCGCACTCCTCAGCTGTTTTTTGGATCTCCTCCCGCTGTGACAAACATAGCATACACAATTGAAGCGAGCACATGGCAATGTAGATGATGTAATAGTTAGTGAGAGAATCCATTACCACGAAGTTCAGCTCAGAAGCAATAGAAGTCGATCTCCCTCTGCGAGCAAAGGTGTCGTGCTGGCTTTGCCCAACCTCATCGAACTGGATGGGGTCGTCCATGATCTCCTCAGGATACGCGTGCTTAACTAACTCGATACGCGTGTTCTCATGGAACCACTCGAGGTAGTTGTTGAAAGCGGCGAAGTCGTGAGGCACAATCTGCTCAGGGCCAGCATTCCGTGCCGCTTGCAAACAGTGTTGGAACGCTGCGACGTGGCCGCTATGATGGACTGGCCAATTTGTGATCTTCCTCTGCCGCTGCCTATCAAGCCTGCAAGAATCAACAAGTTAGTTTGTACCTCTTCTATCAAGAATCTTCCATCGCATGATTTCAGAAGTTTACCTATGAAGCGCCTTGTCCGTGTCTTGCCACATCATGGGCACTCACGATATGACCCAAACTGTCTCATCACTCTTTGCGGCTGGTGGTGTTCAACAAGCCACATGCATATGAGTGGGCAGCGCATACGCCAGAACCGCGCCTCCTCCGTGCACTTGTGGTTGAGGTCAGCCATCCCCGCGCCAATATGGTAGTAGCTACCATATGGCTCCCATTCCACCTGCAGCATACAAATATCTCAGAATTTAGAACATGCCAGTAGAATCAATGAAAACTAGGATTGCAAAAGAGTGATCGGTTGCCTGCTCAGCGGTAAGAGTGTCCAACTCCGTAGTGTACTGCCTGTACATGACCATTGGATCGCTCGTCATCTCCGAGACATTGTCCCAAAGGTATGCCCAAGTGGGCTCCCGATCAGGGTTGTGAGGGTGATGAGGCCATGGCCTCTCGTTGAGTACCCTGGGACGCCCAACTGATAGGTGGTCCTAGCTCCATACGGAAAGTAGGAGCATGCATCCACCAATACCACCGCTCCCAGTCCTACTCCCAGTCCCGCGACAAGCTTCGTCCAACTGCGCACATAAGACATTTGGTTAGTACTTTGTCTAGCACACTACTATAGGAAAATAGTACATAGAGCAAATCATCACCTGCCGGTAGAGGTAGGCAAGTCCCGCTGTTCCCCAACTCCACCGGTTATCCAACACCGTAAGCGCCTTCAGCCAACACCAATGGGCCAGCTTCCCCCCACTGTCAGGAAAGAGAGTCCTCGAAATCATGTACCATAAGTACACGCGGGCGTACGTCCTCCGAGTGTCCTCGTCGGCCTCTTCCGGGCATTCTCCAAAGTTAGTCCTGATCCATTCGAAAGACGCGCCGGCGGGAGCTCTCTTCTTTGGTTCTGTTGGCAGCGGAGGAGCCCTGCCAATAAGCACCTCCATCTGCTGGCGCCACCCATCAGAAGCTGTGTTCATACACAGTGGCTCGCCCTGAATAGGTAGTCCAAGGATCATGGAAACATCCTGGAGAGTAGGGGCCATCTCGCCGGCCCTCAAGTGGAAGGTGTGAGTCTCCGGCCTCCACCGGTCGACAAGGGCGGTGAGTGCCGAGGGGTTCATGTGTGGCCTCCCACGGCTTACAAGGGATATGAACGGCATAAGACCGGTAGGCTGGATGAACTCCGTGTGCCTCTCGTCATACGGTATATCCGCTGTGCCATGGTAACGAATCTTCAAAGGGTGAAGATCCGTTCCCCTCTCCGTCATATGAACAGCCCGGTGCTCCCTGTCGTACTCTTCATCCAGAAGCCACACCATCCTACATGTTTACATAACCATATTATGAGTCATTCCACTAACAAAAATGAGCAACACATACATGAGAGTTCATATCCAAATACATCACACATATGAATTTCGTAAAACATACCATTCCTAGGCACATAATAGACATATGTAAGACAATAGAATGCATTTGCTAAGCTCCAATTTTGCCTTTCACCACATACATACATAAGGTTCCATACATACACACATACATTCATATCTAGGGTTCCAACAAATATTTGGTTCAAATATGAGTTATTCCATCACAAATAATAGGCATATGTAACAAATTTGAATGCATTTGCTAGGCAAATATTAGACATTTCAACACATACATACATAGGATTTCAACACATACATGTAAAAATTTCATTCAACACATCTAGGGTTCCTACATATCTAGGGTTCCTACACATACACATTCAACACATACATAGCCATTTCAAATCTAGTTTCCATGTCTAGGGTTTATGTACAAATCTAGCAAGATCTATGAAATTAGTGGATGAATGTGAGGGATTCGAAGGGGGTTACCTTGAGGAATGGATGGGGAAGAGATTGGCCGAACAGATCTGACGAATTTGTGGCCGATTTGTTGGGGGAGAGAGGGAGGGAGGAGGAGGAACCGCCGGCCGCCTTGGGGGAGAGAGGGAGCGAGGAGAAGAAACAGAGAAGAAGATGGTCGGGCTGGGCGCGGGCGCGGGCGCCACACTTAAGTGGATGTGTGGCGCCCGTGTCATCGGCGCCACACATTGAGCCTCGCAAAACGGCTAAGTCCCAGACGCATTGTCTCACAGTATGTTTTGGGCAATTACAAGTGCATGTGTGGCGCCGTTCGGATGGGCGCCACACATGGTGCCACATCGGATGGGCGCACCAGCTCAGCGGCGAGGGGGCCACGTCGGCTGGGACAGTGGCGCCGGCAGGAGGGGCGCCACATGGGCATGTGTGGCGCCCGTGGGAGGGGCGCCACACAAAAGGGTTAGATTGGTGAAATAGTTTCGCCGGAGGGTCAGTCTGTGCTTTTCTTTCTCTTTTGGGTTATTTTTGTGCAAATCGCCTCCCGGCGGGCGGCGGCCGGTACCGTTATTCCTTGTCCACGTCAGAGCTTTGCGATCGATCTACTGGCCAGTCTTCAGCATGTGGCTCTCATGACGACCGATGACATGAGCAGAGATGACACGGACTCCTACTTGGCTTCAGAACAGCTGAGCTCAGCAAGCAGCGACCAGCCGCGGCACGTACGTCCCCTGTTCGCCGTGTGCCGGCGAGTGCGTACGTTCGCGGCCCGTCTGTCGCCATTCCGGCAGCAGTGCTGCGGTGGTCGGAACTCGGAACAGGTCGCCATATCTTAGCGCTGCCCAGTGCCAGTAGATTGGATTTGATCGCCGTGGAACTTATTTTGTTTGTTGGCAGCTACGAGTTCAGTCTTCGTTTTGTCAGACAAGAAAAGAAAAATGCAGCGGCTGCGTCTATGAGTCTGCACGGTAACGCGTCGGCAGGCGACTTGGCTTGACCGTACAGTGGGAAGATACGGTTCTTGTGGACAAAGTGAAACCGGGTGGATTCTATAGTCTACACGATCGACCAGAGCTGTGGGAAAGATATGGTTACATAAGTATGACGGGTCTAGTGTTTGCTCGGAGATCTTTCAGGATCCAAATTCCAACGACGACACGCGCGCGCAACGGGAGCAACACACGCGCGTCAGCGACTGGCGTGCACCAACCGAATGATTATGTATCGGATTTGCTTATCGTGACTTTCAGTTTCAGTTTTGGGTAAAGGCCGGGTGATAAAGGGCAATGAAATGCATTTCTTAAGACCAGGAGACTTGACGCTACGACTCGTCTTGTGCAACAGTAGTGAGCATGCAAAAGCGTTACCTGCTACCTTCTCCAGCTCTGGATCCTTTCGAATTACGTACACCAAACGCGGGCATTGACGAACAGAAAGTGTCATAACGACGTGTGTTTGTTGTGTACCGCGTCGATCGGGGAACGACCAGCCATCGTCTCAGACTCTCGGTTTAGAATATGCGTGCAGTTGCCTCGCGGAAGTACGTTTCAGACAAGTTGTTAATTGGTTGCTCTCAGGGGAAACCATTGCATGGTCGCAAAGGTCTGAACCAAGCACGAGCACACAGGTCCAATCGAGTTCACGTAATCACGTCCACGTCTCTGAACCTTTCACCGGCTAGCCCCCGACCCGGCCGGGTCGACCCACCCCACAACGCGTATGTATGTGAACCATTCCACCCCTAGTACACCACCATTTTACTACCAGCACGCTACCGTTTATTTTTTTTTGAATAACAGCAGGAGAGCTGCTGTGTTCATTGCATTAGAAGAAAAAGGTACAGAGACCAAAACTGCTCAGTTTATTGAAGGAAAACCGAGCGAAGACCTTTACAACCACAAAAGCACCGCTAGACATAAAGGACGCCAGGAAGGTTAGGAGCGAAACAAACATAAAAGCACACCACCGGGGCAAGCAGCGTCACCGAACATCATCCATCGTGCTTACGCTACCGTTTATATATGTAACTCCTAGTACTATATCTGCTGCGGCACCGACGTTTCTTTGTTCGTTTCCGGTGTCGGTTCATCCAAGGTTACTACCATTTTATTACCATCACGCTACCGTTTACATAGTTTCCGTATGTAATTCCTACTATATCTGCTACGGCACCGACGTTTCTTTGTTTGTTTTCGGTGCAGGTTGATCCAAGTCCCAAGGTTCTCCATTCTTACATTCATAGTACATAGTAGGCTCCAGTCGAGTGAGGTTTTTGGCAAGCGCGTACTTTGATCCAGCAAACACGCGAATTAACTTTTTAAGGTCTTTTTGTAAACTTTTTTTTTATGAAACACATCAAAAGACCCTGATGCCATCGTGATTGCCATTTGTTTTAGCGAGGAGCATGCTGCACGCTGAGTTTTTGTCGTGGGCTACCGTTGGCTGTTGCTTTGCCGTAGGCTGCTTGCTTTGCTTTGTTGCCATGACTTTGTAGCATGTGGCATTTTGTATTTTTTTTTGTTTGTTTTGTTGTTTGCTCCGAGCTACTGTCCTTTGCATAAACAAAATATCCTGGGTCGTTGGAATACAACATGATTCATTTTGTATTGGTTGCAAGTGAGATTTTTTCAATTGTATGTGGGTTGTAAATGAAAACTCTCCTGTTGCATGTGAGTTGTGGGTTGCAACTGAGGTTTTTACAGTTGCACGTGTGTTGATGCAACTGGTGAGTCTTTTTCCAGTTGCATCTTTGTTGTAACTAAGATTTTCTAATATCATACATGGTTGCATAAGTTTTTTTAGTGAAAAATGTGAGCATGGAGCTATGTTATTTTTCTTGTGTACTCCTTTTTTGACAATCAATTTCACATATATTTATAGTAGCAAATAGTACATGTAGAGATATATGAGCTATCTTCACTGATTAGAAAATAAAATCTAAGAGAAAATAGTAAATAGTAAATCTTCGACTTCTTCAAATTCTTTTTTTTTTCATGACACAACATTGTACTTTTCTAAAGGTAGTCGAATGTAGATAACAAACTACAAACCTATAAATACTAACATAGGTTCTCCAATAATTTTATGAGCCGCAATATCAATGCTACGTGCACTCACGTGGCTATTAAAGCAATCAACCAACATCGACATGAGAACCATCAATAATATTTCAGGAAAGAAATAACCAAACTTACTTGCCAACCTCGCTGGGGGATGATTATACGAACCACCATTATCGAAGACGTAGCATCCGGAATAAAAAAAATTACGAGGACCATCCTCCTGTCGACAAGTTCGATAGGATTTCCAAAACCGATCTGGCGAAGTAAGATCTAAAAGACCGTACCTATAAAACATTAATCTATCAACACTACCATTGATGTTAGGAAGGATATCTCATTGTCAAACCCCGATGGGGCGAATATCACTTATTTTAGATGAAGATGGCTTCATCTGGCACGAAGGCAAAAAATATGGCAACCAAAATGCTAACCCAATCTTTCATAAAGCCTATTTTTATTGAAAACTCAACTCTTAGACTATGAACATAAGGTAACAAGAAAATCATTGACCTCACACAATTTTCCTGTTGTATGTTCAGAAACTCTAGGAAATTCAATCTTTAGAGGACCCTTTGCAACGGCCCATCTTGCTAAGTAAACATAGCCTATTTCAATAGCTCCTCAGAAACTAAACCCATATCCTCACAAGAACCAACAATGAGTTCCTATCAACAAAGCTCCATCAATGCTAGTGCTTTGCCTGACAAGTCTACCGAGTTGAGCACCCTGTTACAACCCTTGAGCCCAAGTATTGGGCTGACGACCATGGTTTATGCGCCGATCGCACCACCTTTAATACCAAGGCTCAAGAAGGCAATTGCTTCATCGATTAAGCTATTGGAAGTAGAAAGCTATCCCTTTTGACGGGTTAGCGAAATCTTTATGCCTAAAACCGTGATTCGAGTAATCATTTATTTGGTACTGCTCAAGGAGCGGGAACTGTCATTCTAACTTTTCTTGAGGGGATTCCATTCACAAACTTATTTGGTTGCATGTGGAGCCTCTTGTGAGACTAAAGAAATTGAAGATAAATGACAATCCGAACCTACTTGATTACACGATCTTTAAGAAACTGTGGACTTTTGCACAGAAATAGCAATTTTATTTGCTGTGACTCTACGTTCTCATTAGTGAAATACTGAAATAGGAATTCTCGTGCTGAATGCCCGAACGAAAGTATCTGCTTGCGGGCCATCTACGGGCCGGCGCGAGCAAGCTTTCGCTCTTGCGGCCCGTCAAACGATTCCGTCCAGTTGGGCCCAAAGTATTTATGAAGGGAAAAAAACACTCCCGGAGACTCCTTCTCCCCGCCGCATCGCGCTCCGCTCCACGTCTCTCCGTTCACCCCTCTGTCCTTCTCTCTTCGAACTCCAAATGCTGCGCGCGCGCACCGACGGGCGACCCCGGCGCGGCGGCGCCGACCGATAGGCGCGAGACACCCTCTCGCGTTCTCCGCCGGATTTCCTTCGGCCGTTCGATGTAACCGCGAGGTGAGGCTACCCCCAACGTTCGAACGCACGCACGCACGCTATGTGTTTGTTTCTACGCCTGTGAGGGGAGAAATGCGGTAAGTTGGGGGGTGGTGATGTCGTTCCAAACGGTGGACACCCACCACCTGTAACTTAGGATCCGCTGCACCCGAAATTTGCGATTTGTGAGGTGGCGTTATCATCACATAAACCAGTAGAATGCCTCACGAGACGATTTGTGCTATATGGCTTGACTACAAACTCTATTCACGGGTGAGTTTTTTTTTTTTTTTTTTTGCGGGTATTATTCATGGGTGAATTCACTGTGTGACCTAGACAATTGGGTCACTGCAGTGACGATGGGATGGATGGAGCAAGGTGTGCGGTTGTGTATTTCCTTGCTCGATTTACCATGGCGTCTGATGGATTTCAGAATTGTTACATACATCTGAGGGTAAGCATTAGGTTGCATCCAGTGTTTGTTTTCTAGGTTCAGAACTCAGGGGGACCACAAAACCGTGGTGTACGTAGCTCCACCTATGTAGTTTTTGCTTTTTGTGATCGTTGCCAACGATGGCATCATCGGCTTAATAATATTCTATATACGAATGAAACGGTGGCCAAATGTATGTCCTCGCCAGCAGGAGAACCATGCTTGCTTAACTACTTTGTTTCCTCATTGTTGCCGTGTGTTATGAGTTTATGCTGCATAATCATGTTATAGAACTCATCACAGGACAAGTTTTTGTGCGGATGATATTTGGAAACCCGTATGGTTTTCAACTACCTAACTGGATCATAAAAATGTTTATGGAGTACTATTTTATTCATGGCATATGTCACAAGTGTTCTTACATTCATTTCAGTAATTGTGATCTTAGATTAGCATAGAGTTGCAAGTTCAATCAGCCCATTTTTTTCTTCTAGAATCCAAAGCAGTGGCTTGAACCTTGGAATTTGAAATACTTAACTCAGCAAGATGGTAATATTATCCATATTTGTTCCAAACAGATAAACTAATGTTTTCGGGTCATTCCTGTCCATTGTTTAAATCTGCCATTGTTATGAACCCACGTGCTTATCGTCTGTCTACAAAAGATCGGACCACATATTCTGTATGCAGATGGAATATCATAGTCCATCTAAAAAAAGATGGAATATCATAGCTTTGAGATGAGTTAGATCTTATTCTGTTGTGTCTTTTTACTTCATCTCCTCTTCTCGATCTCTTCTCAGGGTCTTTTTTATCATCACATAAACCCATAGAATGCCTCATGAGACGATTTGTGCTCTATGGCTTGACTACAAATTTTATTCATGGGGGAGCTCACTGTGCGACCGAGCCAACTGGTTCAACTGCAGTGACAATGGGATGGATGGAGCGAGGTGCGTGGTTGTATAGCTCTTTGCTAGATTTACCACGGGGGCCTGATGAATTTCAGCATACATTTGAGGGCATGCATTAGGTCGCATCCGGTGTTTGTTTTCTAGATTCAGAACTCAGGGGACCACAAAACCGTGGCGTGCGTAGCTCCACCTATGTAGTTTTTCTTTTTTTGATTCAGAACTCATGGGACCACAAAACCGTGGTGTACGTAGCTCCACCTATGTAGTTTTTCTTTTTTGTGATCATTGCCAACGATGGCATCATCTGCTTAGTAGTGACCAATATGAATGAAATGGTGGCTAAATGTTTGTCCTTATCGGCAGGAGACATTCAACCCTGCTTGTTTCACTACTTAGTTTCCTCATTGTTTGCCACATGTTATGAGCTTATGCTGCTTAATCATGTTATAGAACTCATCTCAGAACAAGTTTTTGTCTGGATAATATTTGGAAACCCGTATGGTTGTCTACTATCTAACTGGAACATAGCAATGTTTATGGAGTACTGCTATATTCATGGCATACGTCACAAGCGTTTTTACATTCGTTTCAGTAATTGTGATCTTAGATTAGCATAGTGATCATGTTTATGGAGTATTGCTATCCGTATAATTGCAAGTTCTATCAGCCTTTCTTTCTTCTAGAATCCTAAGTTCAGTCAGTGATGTGATCCTTGGAATTTGAAATACTTACGTCAGCGTAATATTATCCAAATTGGTTCCCAAACAATTTTTTGGATCATTCCTGTCCATTGTTTAAATCTGCCATTGTTACGAACCCACGTGCTTATTGGCTGTCTACGAAAGATCGGACCACATGTTCTGTACGCAGATGGAATATCATAGCTTTCAGATGAGCTAGATCTTATTCTATTGTGTCTTTTTATTACTTCATCTCCTCTTCCCGACCTCTTCGCAGAATGTTTTTTCTATCACATCTTATCAAGGAATCATCCTTTAGCTCCTAGGCCACAGATCCGTTATCAGGTATCTTTTTCTGTGAGGTTCCCTACTTTTCAACAAGTTGACACCTATGTTTTAGAATCCAATCTTTAAGATGCTATGTTTGATGATTGTTTTATTCTTATGGCATCACCGTCAAAAAATTCCATGTTTGTGTGTAGTGAATTCATCTATTTTATTGCTTGATGAGTGCCAGAAGATTAGGAAATCAGCTTATACTCCCTCTACTGGCCCTCCCAAATTGATCAGGTTCTCGTACAGTACTTTGCTCATAGTTGCAACTTGCAAATCCTGAATCACGGGAAAATATATTTCAATACAAATCCTACAGTATAGGTTTTTTTTTTTTTGTCACACAACCCACACAATGTTGGATTAACTGTCAGCGAACAATCAATTTTGGACAGTAAAATGCATCCTATATTTCTCAGCATAAGGAGTACTATTATTCTATGTCTAACTAAGATTGGTTTTGTCTAAAAAGAGCATGTGTTGGACCTCTATTTCTATCCGTAATCATTGCCATGATATAATGCCTTCATTTACGTCATTGTGGAATTTGGTGCGGTCAAGCATAAACTTTGACTGTTTTTTCTCCTCCATCACATGTCACGGCAGGTCGACAGGTATAGTGAATTGTTAATTCGTCGGTCAACATATGTTCCATTCAGATATAGATTCAAAGGCTTCCATAGTACTCTCCACCTTTCATACAAAGGGAAAATAATTGAAGCAAAGACATTCCTTTGAAGACTGAAAAAAGGTGTCCAGTGTTTCCAGGAATACAGGTGAGTGTGACATTAGAAAGTTCAAACTGTTATTTTGGTTCAATTTTGTTTAATACCAAAACTGAATTTGTGAGAAGAGATGGTAGAGATGTGTATCCCACTTGAATGAGAATCCTAGCTACTAGCCTGGTGGGGGCCTTTTCTATCATTTCGAGTCCACCAGTCCACACCTTAGGATACCAAGGTGTTTGCTGATGTGACTTATGCAAAAAGGAGCAGTGGTGTTCCGTACCTTCATGGGATAATCCACTTTTGAACTAGACCTTTTCATTCCTCACAAATCTCTTTTATTAAAACCTTCCAATGCCTGCCAAGTCAACTGTGTGGATACTGGCCAAGATGAATGTGCTATTACTCGCTGAATGTAAAGTGCCTCTTGAAGCTTGCGGCATTTTTCTGCTGTATTGCTCCAGTAAATAGCCAAACAGGAAACATAAGAAGGAGCGAGAATAAAAAATGCTTCTACCAATCAGTCAATGAGTAAGTAGTTTTATTTATCATTTTAATACGAAATTGCTACTGCATATTCATTTTATTCCTACTATTATCTCTTTATTATTTGCTTAAGTTCATCAGTAAGTGCTAGTTGACAGGCTTTGTTCTTACCTTATGTGTCCAACACTACAGGAACTTTCTACTCAGTAAAGATTAGACGTAGCAACTTGAGGCAAGCTTAAAGTCAGAAGCATCTTTTGAACTTCACTTTTCTGGTACAAGTTTGATAACAAGCTCAAGACTGCTAGGTAACATAACTGTAATTGTCTACAAAACTGCAACTACATGTTGGTGCTAAAGCTTCACACAATAATCAATGTTCGTGTGAAAGTTTGTTAACAAATTCAGAGACAGAAGAACAGTTTAAACCTTTTTAGAAGTGGTGTATGCGTTTTATTCTAGATTTTGGCAAGCTATTGCATTAGAAATATCGTCATTTACTGCCATTTGCTTCCTAATTCTTGTGAACTAGGTTAGGAAAATGCTTTGGATTGCATAATCTTCTCCTCTATGTAAAACCTGAATCATATTTGCTTGGGCATAGCTCTCTTTTCTGCATGAGGATTTATATTCAAACTTGTTATGAAATGAAAATGGAGATTACTTTGTGCTGTTTAAAATCATCAGAAGCATTCTATTCTTCTTTCTTCTTAATATACCTACATGCAGTGCTCCTAACTGGTATTCATTCTTTTTAGCAAATGCAACTATTAAGAACTTAGGAGCCGAGTTGTTAAATAAATATTTTATGGGACGTTTGTGTAAAGTTAATCACATTTGCTATTAGGAGAACATTGACATGGTATTAACCTACTAGATTTCAATTTTTAAACTGAGGCATAGGCTTAGCTTTTACAAGGAGCTTAAATAATTTTCTATTCTATGTTTTTTCTCAAACACAAGCCTAAGCGCGTGTCATTATATATTACAAGAAAACCATCAGAAGACGGGAGCATTACAAGATTGTAGCAGAGCTACAAGAAAGTTGAGAGAAAGTAAGAAACTGTACAAGGCTAACTTTGTTAAGCCTGCAGGTGCTAATTTTCTATTCTATTATACCAGAGAACTAGTACACAGTAAAGTTCTCTTACCTTAGGCTGTTTGGATCCTGCTTTGGATAAGATATAGTTTGTGTGCTTTCTCTGAGGCCTACAGTAACCCCGAGTTCCGTCATATTTTCCTGTCATCCTCTCCGTCTGTTGTGGGTATACTTCATGGGTATGCCAACGACGTGGTCTAGATCCGGCAAGCCCGGGTGGCCCACAGATGGTGGTGGCGGCATATGGCCCACCGGGTGGCCCAGTTGTCGTTGATTGAAGATGGAGGAAGTCCAGCGGAGCCAGATCCCAACCGACCTACGGCAGGAGTCGGATCCATGAAGGCCAATGAAGTGTCCGGATCTATGACGACAAGTTAGGAAGTAGGTGGATCCTTGACGTGCACGGCAATGTATATTCCGTAGTTAGCCATCTTGTATTCCAGGTAGGACTCTCCATGTAAACCCTAGATCCTGGTGCCTTTATAAGGCAGATCCTGGGAGCCCTAGAGACGATGACAACTCATTGTAACAACACGAAAGCGCCCACATAATTCCTTACAAGCAGCAGTAGGCCTTGCTTCTCAGCAGCGTGTTCCGATGCTGGGTAAATCGCGTACCCTGTCCCGATGGCTCTCCGCCCAATGGCCCCTTCTTCTTCTCCCCTCCGTGAGAATCCCTCCTCCAGGGTATTGTCGAATAGGCAACGATACCGTCCATCTGAATCCATATACCATCACAGATTAGTCCAATAGAAATATGAAGGAAGAGTCAAGTGCTCCAATCCTTTTGACCTTATAAGGGCACCTTTTCCTGTACTGCAGGAAGACCAGATGAGCATATATTTAGTGTGTTTAATCCGTCCTAACTTGGGGTGGCATCCTCATCAAATAATTCTAATGAAGATGCATAAACGAGAAATGAAGTTAAAAGTGAAGACTGAAGACTGCTTACCACATACGGCTTGCACAAGGAAATCTGCAATCCTCTTGTCCTTTCGAGTGTGAGAACATGTGGTGGTAAGACCTCCAGGGGTGGGGCTGTCAACCAGGGCTGGAACCCTGGTTCTCACAAAAAGAAGGCCGGCCCCTCTCTGAGTTTATTGTGCGGAGCTGGTGTTCAGGGCCTTTCCTTGACCTAAAAAGCAGCGACTTCGGTTTTTTGTCCCCAAGGATCGAGTTTTTTTCATCCTTTTGAGTATAAATGTTCTAATAGTACCAAAATGAGTATGATACTGAACATGCATGCATAGATACATATTTGAAGATCCTTATTTCAGAGGGGAAGTTGCCAACACATTCTTTAGTCACTAGCTTTGCGTGGTACTTGCTTTATTCAAGGCTTCTGTTCCAAAAATCATCCGCTACTCAAAATCATTGGTATAAGTGATGGTGCAAGTTGTATGTAGTTTGTACAGCCAATCAACTGACTGCAAATGGGTATGGGACAACACCTTTATGCAGAGCATTCTGCAAGTTGATAATATCGACAAGGATGTTGTTTCCTTTTATCCTGGTGGTTACAAAGCACAAACGGCCATGTACGGATTATCTTACCACATGTGCATTGTAGTATTTTAGGTATAACTAGTTATGATTTGTATCCACTCTAGGCCTCCTGACCACTAGCTTGGCCTGCTAAACTTTCCTCCTGCTTACTATTTTGTTTCTTTGGAGCGCTCTGTACTAGGCTTGCTCTTTTTTGTTAGTTTCATTTTCTTTGGTTTCTAGTCTAGGTTGCTCTGTATTTTTGTTTTGGTTTGCTTTTGTTGGTCTTGTATTTTTTTGCGCCTTCTAGGAAAAGTTGTGGTAAGTACCAGCACCCTTAAAGCATGGTTTGAACAACAGAAAAAAAATGGTCTCTATTAAGATTCTGGGACAAAATGAAATGAAAAGGGCCTAGTCTCCCACCAAGTCTGAGTGATTGCAATTCCTCCCTCAAGTATAGGCTTGTCAACCCATTTCTGGCTCCCCCTTCTGTATAAATAGCACAGCTCACTCACTCTTTGTTCCACAGAAACACGAGCTGACATAAGCAGTAGCCATTACTGGTCCCCCGGCCTTTCTTGAAGGATTTCTTCTTGCTGGAGAGACAGTTTTTTCGAGAAAACCTTGCTGGCGAGACAGTTAAAGGGCAGTAGAAAAAAGGAGAGAGAATGAGTTCATCTTGGACAGAAGAACAGAACAAGCTCTTTGAGAGGGCACTGGCGACGTATGACAAGGACACGCCAGACCGCTGGCAGAATGTGGCACGAGCAGTCGGTGATGGGAAGACAGTCGAGGAAGTGAAGAAGCACTATGTAAAGCTGCTTAAGGACCTCCAGCGCATTCACGGAGGCAGTCAAGGATCTCACTACAGCACCTCTGGCGCCAGCAGTAGCAACAGCAACTCTTCGGGTGGTGCCAATGAGGACCACAGGTAATTAAGAAGCCCCTCTCTCTCGATGAATGTTCCATACATGCATAATCTCGTTGATCATCTTCTTCATATATGCTGCTATTCACAACAAGTCTTGGGTGTATATATTCAAAAACTGCGTTGTTTTTGCTGGACGTACTCACTTGATTTTGAAGCTTTTGGTCATCTGGATGATTTTTTTACTTTCCACAACTAGTTTGCGGCATGCCTGGCCTTGATTATCTGTATCATGTTTTATCTAAAATGTAAGTAATCCATTGTCCCTGGGTTTTGCTGGAATTGACTTATGTCTTTAATAACTAATTTGATTAGTTTGCTACTTACATTTTTTTCTCAAAAGTACGGAGTTTGACAAGCTCTGCACATGTCCTTCGGAACTTATCTATGTTGCTCCCGTATTCCATTTCCATCTGGCGATAAACTAAGTCTGTTTTAGCACGTGAGCCTTGTTTAAAATGAGTACTCCAAGTTCCAACTAGTGATACACTTTTGTGCTCTTGTTTTATTCTCTCTGTTGACTGAGACTGCATTTGACGAGACAATTAAAATCTCATTCGTCTGTCAACAACGTGCAACTTCAACTAAATCAAAGATGCACCAGAAATAAACAGCATGCTAGAATTTCAAACTCCTAGATAGTTATTAATCTCTGAACATTACCTGATCAAGTAACTACTTGTAGCAGAACAGATAAGCCCATTCCTCGCTGGTCATTGAAGCAGATCAATCTAGTATTTATTACTCTGAAAATTTCTTAGCGCTAGTATGTTTGGGTTGCTGCTGCACCGTGTGCATCCAAAAATTCAGCACTAGAATCATGTGCTTGTGAGAGAAATAGGCAAGATAAAGGCACCAGTGAAGGTATTCTTTTTCAGAAGTTGCCCTTTGCATTCCACTCCAAAGAGAGGAAAGCCCAGTGCCTACACTCCCTGCACAGTGGTAATCAGCCAACAGTCATGCATATTTTCCTAAAGTTTGCAAAGGAAAATCATTACAGACCCCGCCACCTTAAAGTTTTTTGCCTTTATGATGAATAAATCCCTCTCAGAACAGTGTACGTTTTGTTCATCCCCTTTTCGTTTATTCCAACGAATAACTATGTCGTATTGTGGTTTCTTGTTCCAGGAGACTGTACCTGAACATACAGTGAGCGTGATCTTGGAGGAGGTGCTAATCCAGAATCTAATGAAGCAGCACGTTCCAGCAAAACCAGAACATAACCAAGTCTCACTATATATATGTTACTGTTGTTATATTATTGAGCGTATGTGCTCTTGCATTGTGTGTATGTCTGTGTGTGTCATCAGTATTGTAGTGATCTGGTTACTAGTCGAGATCTCCCTGCGGTGGTCAACCGTTCGATATACTTATATATCTGATATGGGCATTGCTACCTGATGAAAAATATGATGCTTGTCTACATGACTGAAACATATTTCACCGTTTAGGCTATGTTTGGTAGCAACTTATTTTTGAAGTATTTCAAGAATACTTTAGTTTCTAAAATTACTGCAGTTTACAATACTTCAACGTGTTTGGCAATGGCCAAAAACTACAGTATAAATACTGAAGTATCCCTCATACTGCAGTTTTTTCAAAAGTATTAAAAAATCAACCCCCGACCTCTTTTTTCTAAAATGGAGAAAGCGAGAAAAACGACATGCCCTACTTGCTATGTTGGTTCGCACCTGTCGCCGCCCTGTTTACTCAAGACTCGGGAGATCCGATCATGCGCAGTCATGGACAAACAAAAAGAGCGACCGAGACAAGAAAGGTGAGCGTTGCATTTATCCTCGATCGTGTTTATTTCTGTTGATTTGAGCTGTCGAAGCTTTTTGTGGCTCCCAGCATGGAGTCGACGAGGCGAGCTTGATCTCTTCCTGGCTGTTCTTCCACCAGAGTTTCATCGATGAGGACCTCGTGCCTCCTCTGCTCCTCCTGACGGTGGTTTATCAATACAAAGGAGTTGTGGCGCTAGAGTTCGAGAATGAGATTGGCGCCTGCTGCTTGTACGTGATGTAGTCGATCACAAGCTGGCGGTCGACCGGTGGCTGGAGGTAGTGGCGTTGGAATGGTAGGCGGCGACAGATGATACGCGGAGGAAGGGGCAGTGCAGCAGCCACCGGGGCAACTAAGCGCGGGCGGCGGTGCCAGCAGCCGCAAGTGCATGCCGTGTGTCCATGGTGAGAGAACGGGTCTCCATGTGCCATAAGCTCTGGAGAAATTTGACTCACTACAAAGATGAAAGACATGATGTACCCCAATGGTAGCTAGTTTACGTAGCTAATTACAACACTAGCCAAACATGTCACAGTATTTCTGAATACTCCAAAATACTTCAATCTGTCAATACTTTGGTATACTATGCCACCCTGCTAAAAACTGCAGTTTTAGAATACTTTGGTTTTTAAGATACTTCGCTACCAAACTAAGCCTTAGGCATTCATTATCTGTCTATCGCAACTCTCCTGTATATTAGGGTAACCAGTCTCATGCGATTATCTTTGAATCATTATCTCTTTGCTGAGTCGATGATAAACAGTCTTAAGATAATGAACATGAGCCATCTTGGACATGGACTGTTCAGGGTGGTCCATTGAAAGCAGTTGCAAAGATGCACACTATCCTGCACTATCTAGGAGCTATTGCCATGTCACTGTTGATTAGGTAGAGAGCTTTGCCAAGTGGCCCAGCGGCCACTACGCTACGGCGAACGATGATCGGGAGCAGCGAAGGAAGGAAACTATGTATGATCGTGTGACCATATCCGCAGGCACAGTTTTTGGCCGGTGATCGGGCTCCACATTTTGTTCTAACTTCTAAATAGAGTGTGGCTTAAGCCTGCCGAATGTAGACAGTGGTGTTAGCATAGCTTTTCTTTACTATTATATTGCAGTTGGTACGTCATCAAAAATGTTTGATGTCAAAGATCAGACGCATATAGACCGTACGATCCTACGTCAAAATTTCCGCTTAATATCTAGCCATCCATCCGATCTGCTCTCCTCAACAACTCATTAACGCCAATCACCTGCCAAATAAATAACCAAATAATTACCTTCCAAATATCTTCCAATTATCATGAACGCTTTCCAAATTGTCCATTATTACCAATTACCCAATGTCGCATATTACTTGCCAAAAACATTCCTATCACTAAAGCTGACTCACCGATACGTCCTCAAACGTCAGAGAAATCATAACCGTCAAATCACCCTGGCAAACACACACTAAACATTGGAAGAATCAACACCATTAGCTGCCCTCTGCATGCGCCTCAATCGTTGGAATATAGTATTATTTTGTACCAGTAATCGGGATCACCCATTAGTTCCGATATAACCAAGGAACAACAGTTTAGGTAATTTTATTTGAAAATAGGAAGCAGACCACCAAACATGGTAAGTAATCGCTGGATACTCATTCTCCCCTCGATGGATATCTCAATCTATACCTAATAATAAAAGCAAAAGGATTTCTCCCTCGGTCGTTGTCCAACTTAAATATACCCCGAAAAGTGGAGAAAAATTACCCACCGTGCCACCCATAAGTTAAGAAAACTTAATAAACAATAGAAGAAAAAAAGCCGAACGTTCCTAAGGATTTGTTTCCTGCGCGGGTACATCGGACTCCTGGTTGGCTTTTGCTCCCTGGTTTGGTTCGTTTTGGTTCGTGGTGTTTGGTTTGGTACGTGGAGTTTAGGTATCGTACGTTGCGTTGCCGGCTGCCGCACGAGTCGCTTGATCTCACGACTACGATCGGGATGAGAGTATGATCGAGACCAGCCTAGAGCCCTAGACGAGTACGATCCGGATAGGGTATGAGACCAGCCTTGCTAGCTACGGATTGTCGTGCAAGCATCATGTATATATACTGGCCCAGCCAATCGATAAATTACGTCTGAAACACGAACACGCAGCGGCCGGGTCGAGCCAGACAGCGGCCAACAACAAGACGATGCCGACGGGTGCCTGCATGACGAGGGGGAAGATAAAGATCAAGCACCACTATCAGCGTGAGGCTCGGGCAATGTCGGGTTTGCCAACAAAAGCAAAGATGCGTGTGCTCAAGCCGCTTCCGTGCAGAGATGGATGCCGGCCGTTGGCCTCTTCGTCGCGCCATCGTTACAGCCGTCCCCGCGTACACAGCTGACCACCGGCCGTCGATCTCATACTCGTCCAGTTCCATATTCCCGTCGAAGGAATCGAGCTGCGACGCTTCCAATCGGGGGCACTTCATCTTCTGCATCTCTTGCCGAGCGCCGGCGTGATCGATTCCGTTGTGCAGTCCCGGAGAGTCGACGGCGCCTTGGAATCAGCGGCTCTTTCACCAATTGTGTGACAGTTGATCGGCATCGTAGTGATTCTGAACTCCATCGCTGCTTGCGTCATGGTTAGCGTGTCCATGTGCACCACGCGCTCATCCAGGTCATGGAGGGAGGTAGAATCACAGAACACGACTTTCTGTCGCAGCTCGAATTTAGCATCGGTTGCGCCAGCGAAGTTTCCATGGATGCCCATGGCGGATTCCTACCTTTACGACGGCCTTGTGTCGCCAAGGGGTGGTGGTGAAAGAGCACTTACCGGCGGCCTGACGGGGCCACGGGGGTGGGAGGACTTCACCGGCCTGGATCTCACATGGCCAGGCTCACACCTGTTCCATACAACAAGCCGTCCGCATCCGGTGCAAACAGCCGTGCCGGCCGAGCTCCCCGACGAAGTTGGGCGTGAACACCAGAAA
Organism: Lolium perenne; assembly: GCF_019359855.2. Taxonomy (NCBI): domain Eukaryota; kingdom Viridiplantae; phylum Streptophyta; class Magnoliopsida; order Poales; family Poaceae; genus Lolium; species Lolium perenne. The sequence goes on from NC_067249.2 coordinate 196,371,366, forward strand.
TTATCACCATGCACAAGTGGCGCAACAGTTCGACCACCACGGCCTACCAGCTGCGTAGATGGGCGGAAAACGTCCTGAAGCTAGCCGAGTTCCTTGGGTGCGAAGTTCTTTGAATCGATCTGGGTGAAGATGAAGCTAGCCATATGTACATGGACTAACACATTGAGCTACTGGAGTGCATGAAAAGGGGTCGGAGAAACGAAAACCAGAAAGACAAGGAAGACTACTCGCTAAGAGCATGCCGATTGGCATGGTAATGGGCACGGGGTTGCGCTGCTCCACCTGAAAGGTTCTCACAGCGGCACGCCGGCACCGAGCATCGTCCAACATCCGGGGAACGTTCGACAAAGCAGCAGTTGCTCCTGTCAATGTGAGTTGTGGCGGCATGGTCTCGACCTCAAGACACTTAGATGGGGTATCACAATGGCTTGGCTTCGATCTTCGACCCGATATTTTTCCATTTAATAAAAAATATTAATTTAGTATTTTTATTATGTTAAACAAGTGATTTTTCGCAGAAACTAAGTGACGAGTTTTTCTTTTATTACGTTGTGAGGATTGTTGTATAGTTGGACATCTAAGATAACATTTTTTTTATGAAAACCGAATATACTTCAAAAAATATTTCTCATATACTTGAAACATATTGATTTGTTTTAAACTCGTTGCAATTCTAATGGACTTTCCAAAAAAAAGTAGATAGTGCTGATTATTTTCGTCGAGAAGTTGATAACCCGGTGCTACGCACGGGTATTTTTGCTAGTTTTTTTTAAAAAGTGTGTTAGCATAGCTGAACGAGCGGGCCTGCCTGCCTAAAATCTGAATTGGAATTTGGAAGTAGATCCTGGTGTACACAGTCCACACTCATTGCGTCGTCCATGATTAATGAGGAATAGTAGATGTTATCTAGACAGAGTGATCGCTGTTATCCTGGAAAATTCTAGAGACCTGATGCAAAAGTACCACCAAATATCCCTGCTTATGCATAAATAAAAGAGCGCACTACTTATGAGTTATGACCAAGGTGGTGCCAGAAGAAGATGACGACTGTGGGCAGATTTTGGAGTGTGATTCACCTGATGTGCTTGCTAGGGATATCCGGCGTGGCGAATTGTGACAAGCGAGTTTAAATCGACCATGGGGGTGCCTCCATGGTCGACAATGGAGGTCTGTTTATTTGAGGAATTTTCTGATGTTGCTAAAGGTCCTTCAAAATGCTACATGTATGCATCATTTTGTTGTGCAAGCAAGGGTTAAATTCTACAATGATTTATGTGTGTATGCTACAAAGGATGTTCTCGAACATTCCAAACGTGTTTTTGTGATGTTGTGTATGCTAGACACATTTGTTCAATACGTTATCTTTTTTGTTGCAGAAAATGATATGCTTTTCCAACATTTTTGTTGTGATCAATGGGAATATGTTGCATGTGTTGTCTTTTGCTATATGGATAAATTTGAATTGTTGCAATCTGGTTTTCATGACTTTTCGTGGCCAATGAAAGAATGTTGCAACCGATGTTGCATATATAGAAAACAATATTACACGCAGCGGATGTGCAAGGTTTTCCCACTTAAGTGGACCAGATGGCTCCTGTGGTGTCTGATATTTCCCCCATTTATGCCAGCGGACTCCTTGCGTTGGCCAAAAATGCATTTTAGCTCATCATCCTTATATTTTCATGTCAAATACACATTTTTTTTTGCCAGCATCAACATATTTGTTCACAAGAATTTCATGACACATAGTTCATTCTTTTATCTACGTGCAACCTTTTTAGTTTTTTGTTGAATTATCCACACTTACTATTTGATTCCTTTTGAAAACAAATAGAGCACACAGACTGGATGCACAAAGAATCTTGCAGAAAAAAGTTCAAATGAAAAAGTTCTAAAAAACAAGATGTAACCCTACTTTTTTGTTTAGCTAGGCAACTTTTGGAACCATTATGCACGTAGGAGGGCTGCCAGGCTAGCAAACATGATCATCCTTTGCCAAGGTTAGAAATTCTAAATTGTACTAGCAACCACTATTCTTCTATCCTTTACATCCAAACAAATTATTAAATAACAAATTTAAACCTTTTTGCATGACCAAGTTTATTTTACGGACCAATAGCATATATCGAATATGAACAAACCAATGTTGTCAATGATGGTTAGTTTAGTTAGGATGCTAGTATCTCTCCTATAAACACCCGACATGTTATACTGAAATATATGCTAAATGGATTCCATGAATGATTTCGTGCACAATCTTTATTTGGGAGAGCAACAAAAACGCTTATATACACCTGATGAAACCAAGTGTCAATATGATCATACAAAATAATCAGGTTGTATATATACAAAAGTATAATATGCAACAACTTTATGTTCATGAATGTTACTGTAAGTGATGTTATTTAAATATAAAGTGCAGATCATGTACATGTTGTAAATTTAATATGAATCCAACATGCGAGAAACATGTGTTAACTCTTAAATTTATACTCTAGAAGCTTCCATAGTTATTATACTTAATTAGCTAATACTACACTAGAACCATTGCAAATGTATTTGTTTGAGCATATGGTTTAGAGATCTTTTTTCAAGATAGTTAAGGATATTAAATATACATACGATACAAACATAAAATACATATGTTTATACTATGTAAATTATGCAATTGTAAAAAAATGAAGAAGCAAAACACAATGTACGGTAACAGAAACACCCACACCCATGCGTGGGTGTACAAAATCCACCCTCTTGTACAACATACAATTTAAATTTGGCACAAACTGGCTTTTGAATGGTATGCATCACAACTATACAAAGGACATTCTAACAAATATTTGGAATCATTGTTATGTGGTTGATTATGGCATCAAAGTTATAGAAAATTATACTCATTAAGACTATAATTTGATAAACATAAGTTTACATGAAGTATAACAATTTAGTATAAAAATGTGTTTATTTAGTTTGTCCCATGTCCAAAATTTCCTTGGATTGTGGCCAATTATATCGATATCACAGTTAGTGTATGGCGCTCTATATGATTTTGTATACCACAATTATCAACATTGTGATGTCGTCATACATTTAGATGACGTTGTAAATTCTCCAGAAAACTGATACAAAGTAAGAGACGTCAGTGGCATTCCTTGGGTATTGGAAAGTCCATGCATGCTTACCAAAATGTTGAAGATGCAAATATAAGCCACAATGTAAAAACAAAGCATGAATATGCACCTGCTAGGGAAGTAATGACAAGTCCATTGGCACCACTTATTCATCAAATAGGTGTAGCTAGATAGCACCTTTCTCCAATGTGAGGTATTTTTATGCTGCCTCGCTCATGAGTTCATTATTCCCATTACCATTAGTTTTCTTAGCTTGGCACTTACAGTAGTTTTGTGTTCGTTTGTATTCCCTTGTGGATTTATCACACCTTAAATTCTCTTATGAAAATCATTGGATGTAGAATGACCGTTGCATTGTTTAGTTGAATGCTTATCTTGATTATTTAAGTTGGCATTCTTTTCTATTTCCATTTAAATGATGTATAATTTTTTTTTATGTTTTACAGTGGTTCGTTAGCCGGGAAACCAAAAAAAATTCTATGAATGTATCTTTTTTTATTTAACATAGTTTCCTTTTCATTATTAATTTCAGTCGCCACATGACATAAAGTGGGGTGGTAGAGATGGAGATAGAAAAGTTTCACACCAACCATTTATCTTGAGAGCTAGAAAACCATGTGTGTTTCACACCCTTTGCAAGAATTTTCACGCTAGACATTCTCTGGGGAGCTAAAAATTCCTGAATCTTGGTAATTTAGTTGTAAATATTGCAACTTAAACATTCTTATTTGTCTGCTAGTTTGTACATATGATTGAAGCATCACTGATGTTAGTTTTTAGTCTTATATCATGTTTTCAAACATGTTACTCCTTTTCTTTGCGAAAATTTCACCGATCTATTAATAATCATCAACAACAGTACAAAGATACCCAAATGTAATAAAAATTACAAATAGATCATTGGACCACCTAGCGACGACTACAAACAATAGTGCGAGCCGAAGGCGCGCCGCCGTCCTCGCCCATCCATCCCCGGAGCCAGGCAAAGCTTGGCGTAGTACAACTTGTTGTAGTAGACAGATCACAGACGGGAAGTCGTCGTGCTAAGACCCCAAAGGACCAGCGCACCAGAGCAGCAATCATCGCCAATGACAACCTTAGATCGGAAGAGACTGACCTGAAACCACAGAAATCAAATATGAAAGACGACCGGATCACGGGAGATCCGCCGGACACACAACTCCACGCGCCCTCCGCCGGTGCTAGATGCACCACCGGAGCGAGGATAGGATGAGAATGACCTTATACAAACTTCAGGAGTAGCTGCCGCCTCACCATCCCGAAGAACACACTGAAAACAAACTAAACGGAGAATTAAAACCCCCCCCCCCCCCCCGGCGAGAGGCCGCGGTCCACCACACCTCCAAGGCTCCAAGGCCACCGGAGGTGAAGCGGACCGGTAGTGTCGCCGGCGAGAGGGACGAAACCCTAGATGGGTTTTAGTCTTTTAGAGCCGTCTCCCGATCGCTTGTTGTCTTTCTCTTTCCCAATCTGGTAGCAAACATGTTTCTCCGTGTTGGTACTGCAAAGAACACAAGTCTCCTCTCGAATGATTTTTGTTGTTCATAGTGTGGGAACATAAGTATTGTCCTGAATGAAGTATGGAAGTCTACTAATGCATTTATAAAATCATTCGCAGCTATGAATTATTTGTATTTTCCATGGCTTGAGAGAACGTCCTGATTGTTAATTTGTGTATTCCAAAAAGTGAACCAAGGTATGAGCATCGTACTATTTTTGTGTTGGCCGGCTGGTTGTAGACTTGTAGGAATGAGTATTTCGTGGTAGCAAGGAGCCGCCAAGCAGAGTATCTCTACCGTGGCTTTTTTTTTTTGCGAAAAATCCACCGATTTATTAATAATCATCAACAGTAGTACAAATAACCCAAAAAGTAAAGAAAATTATAAATTGGTATTCGGACCACCTAGCGACGACTACAAACACTAGCACGAGCCGAAGGCGCGCCGCTGTCCTCGCCCCTCCATCGCCGGAGTCAGGCAAAGCTTGTCGTAGTAAAGCTTGTTGTAGTAGACAGACGGGAAGTCGTCGTGCTAAGGTCCCAAAGGACCAGCGCACCAGAGCAGCAGCCATCGCCAATGATGACAACCGTAGATCGGAAAAGACAATCATGAAACCACACCAACAAACATGAAAACCGACCGGATCCCAGCAGATCTTTGATATCAAACTTAGGTCCCTACTTCCTTATTCGCTAGAGTCTATGGCAGACCTTTGATTCGTGTTGCTATAAGAGTTGCACATGAGTCGCGACTTAGAATTTCCTAAATTTATATAGGATGTACTTAAGCTTTTCACTTGTATATAGGTTGAAATTGAGTTTTTATCAAGGTGCACGTGGTTTATAGCTAAGAAGCAAAAGTCAAAATCATTGGATTTCCTTCCCAATTCGTGCTGGAAATAGGAGTTACACTTACATTATTTTAGGATTGGAGTTTGGTGATACCAACAAAGATAGTTCCTTTTTTTTACGAAAACCCGGAGAGATTTAGTGACTAAGGTCTACCATGTCGTAATTTATTGGAATACACTTCCTCTCCTTGCTAAGACGTAGTGTGTATAATTTTTTTTAAAAGTCAAACGATGTAATGTTTGATCAAGTATTCTGAAAAAAAATCCAAAATAACAAATCAATATCAATTAGATTCATATGGTATACATTTTGTATTGTCGATAAAGGTATTTTTTTAATAAACCTGGTCAAAGTTGATGATGATTGACTTTAAAAAAAAATGCACCATGTTACGGCAAGGTGGGTGTATCATTTTCTTACTTTTCCCAAAAGATACTTTTTTCTTCCCAAGAAAATTGATGATTTCGGGTTTGGCGAAATTGTGAAACCTACGTTAAATAAAAAAGGGGACCCGTAGACAGATTGCGGATCGTCGGTGAAAGAAAGAACTGCGAGCCGAAACCGAAAGCCCCCAAAACTCCAAAACACAGCATCGAGCCCTAGAAACGCGAACGATGGACTCAGCGGGCGGAGGAGGGGGAGCGAAGGCCGCGTCGGGCTCCGCGCCGTCGGCGGCGGCGGCGGCCCCGAACCCCACGGCGATGCTCTCGGCCCTGATGAGCAAGCGCGCCAAGCTCCAGGAGGAGGTCCGCTCCATCGAGCGGCAGGTTAGGTCTCCTCCAGCCCCCGTCTCTTCTTGGAGGCCTGCTCTGTTTCTTCTTAGAACTCGTATATCCCTATGTTTCTTTGGAATTGACTTGGGGGACTTTCAGTTGCTTTAGGTTTAGAACTCCGTTCCATGAAACATTAGTCTGGTTTGAAACTTCGGATGGGCTGTAGAATTAGAGCCACAGGTATTGGTGACACCAGGGAAACACAAATCTGAACGATAGACTTCTGAATCAACACATGAACCTCAAAATGTTATTCCGTGTGGTGGATGGTGAGCTCAATTTGGGAAATGCTCCGCTGTATCAAACTGAACTCGGTGATAATTAAATTTGGGATGCAGGGAGTGACAACAAATTTGCTGGTTCGGTCTTTTATGTGGAAAAAATTTAACGATTACTTCATTTGATCAAATTGCACGGTGTGCTTGCCGTCTGAACGCAGATTGCTGTAAAAGGTCAATTTTGTGAAACACTTGATGCTCAAAATAACTGGTCAAATAATTCTCGCATTTTTAACTTTCAAGCCTCAGCTTTGCAGTTAATCTCTGTTTTTGCAAGAAATAAAAATACCGAGTTTATGAGGTAGTGCATCCACTTATACTATAGCCATAAGAACATCTTGTGCTGTAATCTTGTATATTCGCTCTTGAGGCTTCTTAAAGTTACATAGTACCAAAAAATTGTCTGACCTTATATTCCAAATGCTAAAGCTCGTGATTTCATCAAAAATTATGAAACTTGACCCTTGATGGAAGAAACCCGAAGGCATTGCTTTTTTTAGGTTGAGGAAAGGCCCCCGAATGCCCGATCCACCCACCGCGGCGGCATAGTTCGTGACCTGACACGCGTGGGGAACAAACTCAGCAAAGGGTCCTTTTTTTGTAAGAACCAGGGTTTGAGCCTGGTTGGCGACCCCACAACTGGGGGTCTTGCCACCATGCTATCATCCAAGATTATTGAACCATCAGACACATTTGATCAAATAGAATGGAAAGTGTTTCTAAACAGGAGAAGAGAGCAATGTGTGGTTTTATTTCAATTCTTTCAATACAGCTTAGAGATAAGGATGCAAGTGTCACGCGCCAAAAAGCCGCTAAGCGGCCCTTGCAGTTCATTTTGTGCTGATGGCACCAAAAAGGAAATATACTTGATTTTCCCACAAAAACGTACGAAGCGGGTTGTGGCGGTGCGCCGCATGCATCACAGAGCAGTGTAATACTAACCGTGGTACGGTATCCGTTGTCTTGCTAGACAGCGCCAAGTCTCTCTCTCTCTCTCTCTCTCTCTCTCTCTGATTTTCAAGCAACTCTATGTAGCTGACTGCTGACTCGACCCAGCAGCTTCAGGCCACGTCGGAAATTTCAAATACTTGTAACATATTTATTTTGCTGTGCCCTGTTTTCCTTTATAACACTAGTAAAGCTGAATGCCCATCTATTGGACCTGGGCATGTTGATGCAAACATAGAACTCAAAATTCCTTACTATTCATGTATGTCTTGCTGACAACTATTGCTCATGTTAATATATCTACATCCAACCAGGTTTATGATATGGAGACCACCTACCTACAAGAGTCTAATCAATTTGGAAGCGTGCTGAAGGGTTTTGAATCATTCTTGTCATCGTCAAAAAACACTTCTAAGTAAGCAAGCTTTCCGTTATTTAGGTTTTTTAATAAACTGATGAACTGATGGGGGCCTTCTCTCTCTTTCTCTCTCTAGCTCATAGCTCATGTGTGGAGAACCTTGTTTATTTATCCTTTTCTGTTATAACCATCTTTGATTATCATTTATATTTATGAGATCTCAGCTCTCAGATTTTGTTTAAAGTCTGTTTTATAACTAGCATAAGCTATATGGATTGGATTATGGGATCTGACGTGTATTTGTACGCCACTGATCGTACATATAAGTCAATTTATAGTTCTGTCAAGAATCAGTTGTGCTAGATATATACCAGGAGATGAGCAACCCTGAAGAATAATTATGCTAATGTTGGACTGGTTGGATGCCACTATTATGGACAATCATTGTGTATTTATCATCATTTTTTTTCAAGCAATTCAACTCTAGATCTCACATCGAATGCTCATGATGTCTTCTGCCTGACACATTTCAGCCTCAAGCGGTCCAGGAAGTTTCAGCCTGATGAGCGGCTATTCTCTCTGTCATCAGTTACCTCTCCAGCGGTATGAGTAATAGTGACTGAAAAGCACCTGCCTTCCTACTTATTAGTTCATTTCCCTTTTTAATTATTTCAGATTGTGGAATTTACTAATGTTTAACGTGATTCTTCAATAAACATTTCCAGGTTGAGGAACAACTAGCTGCACGAGAAGGTAAGCTTTTATTTGTTCTTTTCGGTTGAAACCAGCAACAGCTAATAAATTAAATTGAACTCAATACTTGTGCCACCCTAGCAGATGGAAGAGAATATGGGACAGGTCGCTCGAAGGGCGCAAGCACTCCTGCTAATGGCCAGTAAGTTTTTCGGATAGCCCTTGCTTAAATCTGGTATCTTCGCAGTGAATGAAGTTTGCCTTGAGCTTTTGTGTAAATATTAGAGTGTGTGGTGCAATTGAGAGATTGCTTAGCAGGTTTGCCTGTTTCTGAATACTCATGTATTTTTGGCAGAGGGAAACCAAAGAAAGGAGGGCGTCCTGGAGGGAGGGATGGCAAGAGAATACGTCCATCTAACGATCCAGACATGGATGACGAAGATGACTACTAACCCTCGCATGTTTCAGGCAACTTTTAACTTTTGTTTGCGTCTAGTTTCGTATGATTCTTCTTTATGTATTGTCTTTAGCCTTGTTATATCTTGCAAACCCAAATGGTGAGTAGCCTAATGTGTTGGGTTCCCAGCTCATCTGCTCGCTTGAGCTTTGCGTCTTCTCCTCTCTTTCTTTGTACTATTTGGTCTGTGTTCTGTAACATAAGGTGGCAGTAAGTTAATTAGACGGTGACAAGTTTTCTGGACATAACTCTATTGTTTGAAAGTGACTTTTATAAGGTCTAGTTCTCTGGGCGAGCTGACCCTGGTTCTCCCTGACGCCATCCCCAGTCTGTATCATGTTGATGATGAATTTCAGCGTGTAAAATATTGTGGAAGACATTTTTTCTCTACGTGTTAAAGATTCTCATATACTTCTCGACCCTCCAATTCATGTTATCAAATTGCAGTGTAAGCTCGAAAAACAGATTGCTATGAGCAATCAATCCCATCACATTCGCCAGCTTTGTTTTTAGCTAATTCGCCAGCTTAAGGTTAAGCGGACGTGCTAATACTTTGTGGGCCAGAACACAAGAAGCCCGATATGATGGATCATAGGCCGAACATGCAAATACTATGTGGGCCGACTCTCTCTCTTGGAAATGAAGAAAGAAGGTCACCGGAAAACTCTTCTTCCTCCTATAATTTCTCTCCAGCAGCCGCTTTGCCAAAACCTCCCAGAGAAACCAACGCCTCCCCACCATGCTCCGCCTATGCTCGCCGTCAAAGGCGGTGGCCGCCGTCGCAGCAGCAGCGGCGTCGCTCGCTGGTGTCGCTTACGCTTATACCGATGGCGGCTTCTCCTTCCACCGCCAGCCCGCGGCTCGTCCTTCTATGCCCGGCCCGTCACCGGGAAACAATGAGTTCAACCCTGAATTCCTGGAGCGCACGGAGGGGCTGGCGATGCCATGTACAGCCTGCCTCGAGAATTCTCGAATACAAGGCGACCAAATAAAAGCTGACTATCCCGATAAATTTCCTTCAGCAACGCCGCGTACCTGATGCATTTGAAGTTTTGTAACAACAGGGTTCATTCTTTCCTGTCAGAAGTACTTTATGAGTCATTGATCTTGGTTTAATGGACTTTGTATGATTTTCATAGCACAATACATATATATATATATGCAAGTATTTTTCTAGAGTGCGGATTTGTCATGTTGGCTTCTTACAACTCACTATAGTTCAGCGTTGGCGCGTTGCCGTGGTCAGCAAATACAGGTCTCATCACATGTCAAATCATAGTCATTTTGTTCCCTGTCAAATTCCCAAAAAAATTGAGAGTTGATTGCGAGGGTCGAGGGAGCACTACCGGGAGCATATTTTAATTTTTAGATTTGAAGTCCGGTGTTGAGGATGGCCATATTTGGTCTCCGTGGATGCATTTTGGGTATCATATCACACAAGGCGGAGTAGAAGGTGGACACTCTCTCAACACGCCATATTTGTAGATGTCTTCACAGAAAAAACATAGATACATTATAGATGTAAATGTAAAAGAAGTGTTCATGATCTGTCGTTGCATGATAAATATGACAAATTAGGTACAGCTCGCAACATTAGGGGAGATTCACACGTTTGTATGTCCAATTATTATAAAATAGAATTAAAGATTTTTGACGGCTCTGGTTAAAGCGTATCCTCCCACCTCATGTGTTTATACCTGACTGGAACCATACAGAAATGAATCAATTCATGATACTAGTAATTTTTTCCATGATTTCAATGTGCACCAATTAAGCTAGCCAACTCTTTTGTATGGATATGATGGATTAGGTCTCGATAGAGAGATTGAACGGCATACTTGTATAAGCGAATATACATGGATCTCCTTGCCATCAAATGTTGTTTGTATTTGTTTTTGTGGAACGGAGGGCTTTAATCATGCGTAGTGTTTACAAGAAAACACAACATGCACCTCATTGATGCGTACATGTCAATGGACAAAGAAATCGCATCACCTTGTTGCATCTCGAAATCATGGGATTCTAGGGATATCGGATTGGAGAGGCCACCTAAGACCACTATAGACACACATCATAAAAACAATCTACCAAAAGCACTGGCTGGACCCTATGTACAAGCCACCCCCGCATCAAAATTGATTAAGCACAACTGCCAAGGGGCAATCTACTTCTTACTTGTTGGCATTGCATCCTCGGAGGAGTTTAGAGCTTGGATTTTTCACCGGGTTCAAATCCCGGTCGATGAAAGAGAAGCAGATGACAAACCCTAGAACTGCTCGTTAATGGCACATCAAATTACTCAAAGAGTTACTAGGATTCATGTGAAGTCTTATACTAGATGGAATATTTACTATCATTGGCAAATGCTTTGCAAGAGGAGTTCCTTTCATCGCTTTAACACCTAGTCACACCCACATCAAGCCATGTCCACGAGGGCGTGGTGTCCGGTATAAATCACAGAGTTGCCAATCGTAGAGTATGTGTTTTGAACCTTATAAAAAATATCGATTGAATTGTAATCATGGCCTCAAGATACAAATAATTTTGTACTCCAATCTAATCCAAGTAGATTTCTCTTTAGGAACAATCAACCCAAGCATGCAAAATGATATGCGGGCCAGCACAACCCAAGCCCTGTAAAACCGAGAGCATATTTATCGTCCAGGCCCAATCCAGGCCCACCAAGTTGTCTCGCTTGGAAAGCAAGAAAGAAGGTCACCGGAAAAGGCCCCTTCCACGGAGCTCTCTCATCCTCTCCTCCCATCGCCGCTTCCGCAAAACCCCGAGAAAACCCTCGCGCCGCCTACCATGCGCCGCCTACTCCGGCCGGCGAGAGCGGCGGCCACCGTGGCCGCCGCGGGCGCGGTAGCGGTGTCGCTCGCCGACGTCGCGTACGCGGACGGCGTCTTCTCCTTCCGCCGCCAGCCCGCCGGTCCTCCCCCTCCTCCTCCCCCTCCGGCAGCTCCCCCCGCCCCGAATGCCGCCCCCGCCGACGACTCCTTCGGGTTCAGCGGCGGGTTCGACGCCGCGGAGCTGCAGCGCGGGGCCGACGCGCTGCGCAAGATCAACGCCTCGCCGTACGCCAAGCTGGTACGCAAGCTGCTCGCGCAATTGCCCTAACCGGCAGGAAGTACCGCCCGTTCTGACTTCTGACGCCCTTGTTCTTGTTGGTTCTGGCTCCAGCTGTTTCAGCTCATGGGGAAGCAGGAGGAGTCGCGCATGGCCGAGATGGAGGCCGAGAGGGCCCAGTACGAAGTCTACCAGAAGCACCAGGACATTGTGCGTGGTTTGCGAATTTTCTTCCCCTCCTTTATTTTGAGCGATTAGTGTTCGGTATTGTAGTAGGCACTTGCCCGATGCCAGGAGCTTGTCTGTTCACGCAATTCCAATGCTATACTACTGGAATCTAAGTCCCTATGTTGAACTTTCTCTTCCTAGAATTTTTAGTTCGCCGGTTCCTCTGGAATGAAGAGCATCGGACTTGTTAACCAGTGACCCGCTTAAGAAAGCAGGGCCGTTGCCACTCTCGCCTGAAACATTCTAGGGTCTAATTCATAATGTATCACACACCACCTCCTTCATCTTTGTGAATAAGCAAGGATGAACTTCGTGTCATTCAATAACTGGAACTTCTGTGTTACGCGAGACAATACTTCTATATATGCGTCTGGCTGCGATGAGGCGTTGAGCTGTCGAGTTACATTTCTGCTGCCAATCCGCTCAGAATTGTGTGTTGATCTTTATCTGATGTACAGGAGAGGAATAGGAAATTTGGTGAAGACTACAGAGAGAATCTGAAACAGCAACTGCAAGTCGAGGCACAAAGGTTGCGCTACGAGGATGAGTTAGCTAGGAAAAGAAAGCAGGTACTGACGCTTCCCCTTCTGGCTATCTTTGTTAATGCTTATGTCTGTGTTTTTGCTGGTGCTCTTCCCTGTGGTGTCTTGGGTTTATAGGTAGAACGGCAACATATGATTTAATCAAGTGCCTCTTGACAGGAAGAGCGTGAAGTTCTAAGGCGGCAGGACGCTGAACTTGTGAAGATGCAACAGATTGCTGCCGAAAAAAGAGAACGAGCCAGGCGTGAAACAGAACAGAAGATTTTAGCTGAGCAGCTGCAGGCCGAGAGAGAAAAGGCTGAAATTGTGCGCAAGACAATCCATGCCAATGCTATGTCGGACGCCGAAGCTGTTGCTCTTGAAAAAAAGCTGACAGAAGAATACGAGAAAAAAATGCTTTTGGAATACATGAATGGCGAAAAAGAGAAGTGGCTTGCTGCAATAAACACAACCTTTTCACATATAGAAGGTTTTGATGATCTTGCTATTAACATTTTTTGTGAATTTACTCATCCAGCCTTGTTATCCTGCTTAGATATTTTCATTTGCACATTTGAAAGTCACATCACTATTTTGGGCAATCGTGCTATTTTCAATCATTTGATCAGCATCCATGTGTTGAGTGTTTCTTGTACTTTAAATAAATAAGACTCATTGACTTAACGTCTTGTTTCTACATTACACCATTCCATCTCTTTCTAGTCTCACCACAAAAACCACAAAATAGGTAGGTTGTTCCAGCTGTGACCTCCTGCCCCTCCCTGTTGGTACTTATTGAGTGCATGCAACAATTTGAAAATGTTATTACATGACACATACTTTTACAAATAAAAGTTAGCACTTTTCCTCTCTTATGTGTGCTTTAGATTTCATATATGGATTTGGCTTTCTGGTTCTAATTAGATTCCTACTTAAGATTTCCAATTTTGCAGTTCTTTTGATACTACTTTCTCATGTGCAAGTGCAGGTGGGTTAAGAACATTATTGACGGATAGGAGTAAACTAGTAATGGGTGTTGCAGGAGTCACTGCATTGGCGGCTGGAGTTTATACTACTAGGTTTGTCTGGATATCATATCATTTTCGTTGTAAAAAAAACAATGATATAGACATGTGATGGTTTCATTTGATTTTTATTCAGGGAAGGAGCCAGGGTTACATGGGGTTATGTCAATAGAATTTTGGGTCAGCCTTCACTGATTCGTGAATCTTCAATGCGAAAGTTCCCATTGCCAGGACTTAAAGCTATTAAATCTAGCTCGGCATCTCTGTCGGAAGGGGCAGGCTTTGAGAATGTTATTCTTCACCCTGCGCTCAAACGGAGGATTGAACATCTTGCACGGGCAACTGCAAATACAAAATCTCATGATGCACCATTCCGCAATATGTTGTTCTATGGACATCCTGGAACTGGCAAAACTTTAGTAGCCAAGGAGATGGCTCGCAAATCTGTAAGTTTTCAATACATTTAAGTTCTACATCACACTATCAATTAGGATTCATTTGCAATCAACCTTGTTTGTTGGTGGGACAGTTAGTAATTCAAAAACCAGTCTACAGTGTGTAACTTTTGTAAATTTATCTATGATGTTTATTTCACTGATGAAAAATTTCCCCATCCATTACAGCTTATTTGTTCTGAATACATGCTATTGAATACTATGTATGCAACTACACTTTCATTTTCCTATTGAATTTCTAAGGCTGAGTAATATTGATGAAGTCCCAGGAGCTATTAATTTATTTTACTACGGGGATAATTTTGTTTTCGAAAAGAGATCGGTGGGAATTCCATTTCACACTGAAGATGTTTTAAGCATGAAAAGTTTTCCCTGTATCCCCTAATACTCACACTGTCGTGTACTTCATCACAGGGACTTGATTATGCAATGATGACAGGAGGAGATGTTGTACCCTTAGGATCAGTGGCTGTCACGAAAATCCATGAAATCTTTGATTGGTCTAAGAAGTCCCGAAAAGGGATGCTTCTTTTCATTGACGAGGCTGATGCATTCTTGTGCGAGTAAGTTTACAACTCAATCAATTTTTACTTTTATAACTACAAGTTAATTTTAATATGAATGTAATTATATAGATAAGCTGATATTGAGTAATTTTTGTCGGCCTCAAGCTTTTAATGAAGTAATTTTGTGCACAAAAGCGAATTCAAACTCTTCTTACCAGGTTTTTAGTTACTGAATCTAAACAAAGCATATTTTTTGGTACGTACAGTTAGGACCAAATAGCACCTTTCAACTGGAAATTTATTCACCTCATTTGGTAGGGGTGCAGTAACATAGATACATCAAGTTTTGTCTATCTATCCCAGTTAATCTATTTGTTCATTTTCCTTTCAATTTACTAGGCGTAACAGTACACAGATGAGTGAAGCTCAGCGGAGTGCTCTCAATGCGCTGTTGTTTCGAACGGGTGACCAATCAAGGGATATCGTTCTTGTCCTTGCAACAAACCGTCCAGGTGATCTTGATGCTGCTATTACTGACCGCATGGATGAGGTTATCGAGTTTCCCCTACCTGGGGAAGAGGAACGGTTTAAGTTG
Organism: Lolium perenne; assembly: GCF_019359855.2. Classification (NCBI taxonomy): domain Eukaryota; kingdom Viridiplantae; phylum Streptophyta; class Magnoliopsida; order Poales; family Poaceae; genus Lolium; species Lolium perenne. Next base: position 196,386,771 of record NC_067249.2, read on the forward strand.
CTCAAGTTATACTTGAAAACCTATATGTTTAAGGAAGATGCCAAGCGTTCTTCTTGGCGTTCACTCCTGAAGAAGCAGCCACAGAAGATACAGGTAAAGGACATAACTGATGATCTACTCAGGGACGCTGCCCGCAAGATTGATGGCTTCTCTGGAAGAGAGATTACTAAGCTGATGGCCAGTGTGCAGGCTGCTGTCTACGGCAGTCCTGACTGTATATTGAATCCCCAGTTGTTTAACGAGGTTGTCGGATACAAGGTCGCTGAGCATCATCAGCGCATGAAGCTTGCTTCGGAGGCTGCAACTTGAGCAGTGTTGTAGATTTTATCTGAAAGTCGCATGAACTCGGAATGATGAGGTATGGTCCTGAGATATACAATCGCCTCACACTTGCTCTGTTAGCAGCTGGTATTTTGGTTCAAACTGGAGACAGAAAAATCCTGTATGTCACAGGTTTGTTCTGTCAATTTTGTTCGATGTGCTTGCCTGAGGTGAACTTAGATCGACTTGTCCTTCAGACCTTCTAACAGGTCAATAGTAGGCCGAAGAGCTTTTTCCAAAAACAGTTGTTCAGCCGCTCATATCGTATCCTCATTGTTCAGCTAGCCTTGGCAATAAAATCTGTACGCTTGTTTGTGCTACTCCCTCTGAGTAAGTGTCGCTGATTTAGTATAACCGGGAGGGAATACTAGTTATTACAGATGATATATGGGTGCTAATGGTTAAAACTTGGATGAGCAGTTGACCTGCCAGATTGTTTATTGTTTTAGTAACATCTATGTCTCGCATGTATTTTCCGTTTTCTTATCTGGAATCATCTTATTTCGAAGGTGTCTACAATGCAATTGTCTCTTTCATCTTTTTATTTTGTAATACTTGTGTTTGAAATGGTGTACTATTAACTTGATAGCTGTATGTAACTGGGAAGAAATTCAAAGCTACGGAGACGAGAACAGGACACAACAGTGCCACCAGAGTCTGGTCCCATAGTATCAATGATGACCATATAAATGATGTAGTTTCCGTTTCCAGTCTCATCTTCACATGTTTAGGCAGGTACATACTATTGTTCTCGTCTAGCGTAGCATACTATTGTTCCGTAATTCTCATTTGCAACCATCAAAGCCGAACTATAGCCAAGTACAGAGCGCCTGTAGATCTAGGGGTCGTATTTAAGTTTGAGCAGGTCGTTGTCATGGCGCAAGGCAAAATCTTCCGACGGTATCATCAAAATTCAAGATCCAGAGTGATGTTTTAGACACCGCGTCAAACATTTGTGCAATAATTCAGTTCGTGATCAATCATTTTCCCTTGTGAAAGACACTCGAAAACATGAGATAATCTCTGGTTAGAAGGACACTGGGGAGATGGGAACAGAAGTACTTACCTAGATGCATCATCATGCTGGTGAGTGGTGACCACAAAAGAAAACAAAGAAGGAGATGAAATGTCATTACCGGAAGAAAACGCAGACCAAATGCAAAGCTAGAGATGGCTGTAACGCAAGGAAGGAAGGCTTTGAAATTGAGTTGCCGACAATGCACATATCATGATTCACATTGAGCTGCCATCCACCCAAGACCAAGACACAACACTCAAACCAACAACAGGTCTTTCTTTCTTCTCTCTTTGATCAGCGTCTGACACACACACAGTCCACTCTCACATGCGCCTGCCTTCTGGCCAAAGTCCAACAACTTGACACCACCACCACCACCGGAAATCAGGGAGGGAGAGAGAGAGAGGGAAAAAAATAGTGCTACAGAGCTTTGGCAGAAGGTCATGGAAGGAAGCAGCAGCTGGTGAAACAAAATCGCTGTCCCAACAAAGCTGCGAGAAACACTTAAGAAAGTGGGTTACGAGGAGATGAGGCCCACCCAATCAAGTCAGAAAGCTCGCACAGAAGAAGCTTAAGAAGGCAGGAGCAAACCCTCCCTCCTAATCGTACTTTTGCACACCAAATGACAAAGCCCCATGCCTAAGTACATCCCCAGCTGAGGGTCCCAACGCATGCACAATGCACAGCACTGCCAAAGGGAATCCAACAAGCCCGAAAGGCGAGGTCAAAAAAGCGAGGAGTGCCCCCAGGCCAAGGAGAGTGGCATTGGCATTGGCAGCATGGCATTGCCTCAAGAAATGCCTCTGCGGGGCACAAGCCTGCAACTGCATACATACACACAGGCACGGGCACGCATGCACTCCCTAGCATGGAGAGAGAGAAAAGGCACTACAATGCAGAACTAAGCAGGAAGAAGAGTTTGGCTGTTGACCAAGCTAAGCTGCTAACCTAATCATCATGTTATTATCAAGGAGAGCAATGTGCAATGAGGAAGAAGGGCATGCATGCCTCCTCGGATTACTGGTCTCTGCTCCAACCCTAATTACCTGCCGACGCGCGCGCGAGTTAACACTTAACAACAAGGAGGTCACTGGAATTACATGGGAGAACAACAAAAAAAGAGGCTAGTAGAAGAAGAAAGGCTAATGGCTAATGCATCCTCATCCTCTCACTCTCGCAATGTGCTGCTCGCTCATGGATCATGCTGCTGCTGATGGTGGTGGTGGTTGTGCTGCGGCTGCGCTGGGTGCGGGTGGTGGTGCTGGTGGTGTGGAGGAGGAGGAGGGTCGTGGTGGTGGTGGTGAGGCTGCGGCGGCAAAGGCTGCGAGGGCGTGGTGGGCGGGGTCTTGGCGAGGTGCTTGTTGTTGTGCATCCACACCTTGAGCACCCGGCGCGGCACGCCGACCTGCGCGCAGAAGGCGTCCACGGCCCCGCCGTCGGGCTTCTGGACGCGCCACCCCACGCGGTGCGCGAAGTCCAGCATGCGCTCCTTCTGCTCCGGCGTGAACTTGGTGCGGAACCGCTTCTTGCCCGGCGCCGGCGGCGCGGAGGCCGACCCGCCCGCACCGACGGCCGCCTGCGGGTAGGGCGGAGGGGGCGGCGGCGGGGGCGGGTGCGGGCGCAGCTCCTCGCTGGACGACTCGGCCAGCGCGGCGGGGGCCGACTTCGGGGAGGCCGGTACGTGCGCGGACATCGGGGACGTGAGCGGGGCGACGTGCTGGCGCGGCTTGTGCATGTGCGGCGGGGCGAGGAGCAGCGGCATGGGCCGGGAGCTGGGGGCCGCCGCCGCGGCGGAGGGGGAGACGACGGCGGATGCGGGCGACGGCGTGGGCGAGGCGACCAGCACCGGCTCGCGGCGGTGGAAGCTGCGGTGGCAGCCGCACGCGGCGCAGAGCAGCGCGGCGGCCGGGGACTCGCCCTGGGACGGCATGAACTCGCCGCAGCCGTCGAGCACGTGCGCGCCCATCCGCGCGGCGTGGTTCCGCAGGCACTCCCTGTACCTCCACGGCAGCGGCTCCGGCGCGGCCGGCGGACCCGTGGCGGCAGCGTGCTCCCTTGCCGCACCACCTGTGGCGAGGGCTAGCGCAGGCGCCTGGGGAGGCGTGGCGCCGGTGCCAGCAGCAGGAAGAACGCCGTTTCTTGCCGGTTCTTGATGACGCTGCTGCTGGTGAGGATGGTGGTGCTGCTGCTGATGCTGGCGCTCGGGCTCCCGTGGCGGTGGCGCCTCCACCGTCCTGCCCCGCTCCCGCTCCACCATCCTCCGGTGGGCGTGCTGCTGGAGCGGGTGGAGGTGCGCAGGGGGCGAGAGGAAGCCGGGCGGCGGCGAGGAGACGAGGGAGGAGTTGGGAGGCAGGAGGGGCCTGGAGAAGGCGGCCATGTCCGCCAAGGAGCTGGGGGACGGCGCAGCAGCAGCAGCAGACGGGGCAAGAACCTGCTGGGATCCATGCAGGTGCTGCTGCTGCGGCGCGCCCATGGCCGGCGCCGGTGCCGTTGCGAAGTGGTGATGGTGATGATGTTGACGGCTTCTCATCTCGCCCTCCCGCTCCTCCTCCATGTCATCCTCATCTTCCTCCTCGTCCTCGTCCTCTTCCTCCTCCTCCAGGTCCTCTTCGTCCTCCTCCACATGCGACGATCTCTTGTACTCCATGGTGGTGGCTGCTCCGGCGGGCCGGAGGGAGCTCGTGCGTGCGTGTGTGCGCCGGCCGGGCGGTGCGATTAGGACGTTTTTGGTGGGGCGGTGGGGTTGTTGGGCTGAGTTTCAAAGCTGTAAACTTATAGTTGTAGCTAGGTTTTGTGGTGGTAGAGAGGTAGGGAGTGTTGGCCTCAAGGGGGAAAGATGCAAGGAGGAGCTCTGCTAAGCTTGCCTAGCAACGGAAGCAAGGATGGTTAGTGAGTGATGTTAAGCGCCCAGATGTGTCATGAAGCGCAGAAACCACATGGCATCCATAAAGTGGGGAATGTCTCCTTGGGAGGGAGAGAGCTAGGTCTATCTATGTAGGCCGTCTCGTCTCATCTATCCATCGATCTGAAAAGAGGAGGTGACGGGAGAGAGAGAGAGAGAGAGCGGTAGTAGCTGGAAGGGAGTGGAGGTGGAGGGAGTGGGGTTTGAAGGAGTCTACTGGTAGTGGTGGTAGTAGCTGGTACTGAAGGTGATTTGAGGTAGATAGACAGGGAGAGTGAGAGAGGGGTGTGGTGTGGAAGAAGAGAGCCCACCGACAGGGCCACCGCGCGTCCTCGACCGGCTCCTCCGTTCCGCCATTGTTGCCGTTTCTGTTTCCATCGATCGTGCCCTAGCTTCCTTAACTGCGCCCGCGCCGCTCCAATTCTCTCGCTGCCTCCCTCTGCACTGACCTAACTCACGCACACCGCAATAACTCCGCGCCGTGGACGTATTTGCGCTCCGTTTGCGCTGTGTTTGCGTCGCCACCATTGACCACAAGTACGCCCATGTCTCCCCATCTCCTCACCGTCGATATTTATTTAAGCGTGTACCTCTCGCGCTGTGCCCCTCTGCATTTACGATCGTCCCCGTACCAAATCGAGTTGTATGTACCGTCAAGCCATCTCCACTGATGCTTTCCGGTCATCAAAAATAACCGCGTGCATTCGTAATAACCGTGCGAAAATGATTGTCCAGCCACGACTATCCATTTGCGTCTAGGGATGCCTCTAGCTGTTCGACACATTATGTCTAACGATGCGGGTTAGGGTTTATTTTCATAAAAAAGTGTGCAATATATAAAATAATTTAGCCATACAAAATAACGAAAATAGAGTGTCTCAATACTTTATTATTACAACCAAATAAATGCAAAAGTCTACATGCATCAAGCATTAAAATACATAGAGGGTAGTCCATGTCAGAGACTTCAAATTCATATTAGCAACTCCTCCCAGGTACATGCCCAGGGTATGGCTCAATCAACTCACTTTGAAAGTGTCATTTGTGTTCATTGCGGCCATCAGGACACTCTGTTTCGATGATCATGTTGTGCATGATGGTACAACATGTCATCACCTCATGCATGGTCTGAAGAGATCATGTTCTAGCTAGGTGATGGATAATAGCCCACCGAGTTTGGAGCACACCAAATGCCCGTTCCACATCTTCCTACAAGCCTCTTGCACATTGGCAAACCTCTTATCTTTTTCTATTTGAGGATTATGGTCTGTCTTCACTGGTGTCGTCAAGTCAGGATAAATGTCATCAACAAGATAATATTGCTTCTCATATGCATTTTCATTGATCTCATAGCTCATCTTAGGAGCAGTGCCTTTCCATAAGATGGTTGAACCCCAGAAAGCAGTTGAGCACATTGATGTCATTGTGGGAACCGACCATGTTAAAGAAAGAGTGTCAAATCCACAAAACTTGCGATGGCACTGGCTCAAGAATAATAGTGCATCCCTCGGCATGGTCGTTTTACCGACAATGCCATGCAAATGGACAATTGTTCCACTGCCAATGCATGCAATTGATCATGCTTAGGAAGGCTCTAGCCGCATTGATCGACAAAACTGTCTAGTGTCCTCAACAGTTGGGGCTCTCAAGTACAGTTCGCCGAACATCCTATTCACGGCTCCTGGTAGACCAGCATTTGCTTGTCATGGTGCTCGTGGAGGATGGAGGCCGCAACAACCATGAGTTGCGACGTCACGTCGGTATTTTCGTCGGAAGAGTTGTCAATGCATTCCATGTGCAGCCTCTCGAGCGACTGCCTGATGTCAATCTGCGAGGCACCAACAGTGCATCAATATGAAGTCAAATTGGCATAGAATGGCCGGAAATGGCATCTGAAAAGTGCATCGGAATCATACCTTTGACCGACTGCCAAGGGCGAATATTATGACTCGCATTTCCAGTATTTACGAAGACTAGTAATACATGTGCCTACATGTATTTTTCCACACCGAGAAGAAAAAAACCTTGGACCGACTACCCCTTAATTCGATAATGGGTTCATCTTTGGAAATCCATGAGGTCAGACTAAGAAGGGCATGGTGCTGTGAAGCAATTTAGCCTAAGTTACCATATCTTGATTTTGCTCAGCTGAACACGACACTTACATGCTAGCTTTTTTATCAGCAAAGAGAATATATTAATATTAGGAAGAAAGCAATTACAGATGTGTTCGGTTCGAGAATGAAGAGGAACGGAAGGGAACCGTCCCATTCTTATAGCCCATTCTTGTGTTCGGTTAGGCAAAGGAACATAACCAACTCGTTCGAGGAAAGAGAATATTTCCCACATATGCGGAATGAGCTCATTCCACCAAATCGGCCGGACTTGGGGGAACGGCTGACTAACGAGAACAATTAGCGATAGAAAGTGGGAGACTCGTGAGCAACGAGCGCGGTGGCCAAGGACCCGGCGGCTCCGTCAGGCACGATCGGCGGCGGCCGGGCACACGCGGCCACGACCGGGCATGAGCGTGCAGCGGCCAGGGACCAGGCGTGCGGCCAGGCACGCTCGGCGGCGAGCAGGCATGAGCTCGCGGCTACGGCCGGGCACACGCGGTGCCAGGCCAGGCACGAGCGCGCGGCTGCAGCAGGGCACACGCGGCGCTGGGCATGAACGAGCGTGCGGCGGCCAAGAATTCGATTGCGCGGCCAGGCACAATTTTGCGTGTGATTTTGAACGATTCTGGCTCTAATTTATCTCCATTAATCATGATTTAGAGAGAGGGTTAAACTTAGGCTTAAATCAATAAAATATTTAGCAGTTGGAACCGTTCCGTTCCTCTCTTTTTCTAAACCGAACACGGGATCGAAACAAAAAATGAAACCATTTCGCTCCTCGTTTTTTGGCAAATCGAACACGAGTCAATACCATTCCATAACCTTAGAATGGAACCATTCCATTCCGTCCCCTCTAGTTCTAGAACCGAACACACCCTAGATCTATAGCCTCTGCATCATGCTAGCTCCCTACTGCCGAAACTCGGTCGTGGCCCAACAAGTTCTCCACCGTCAATCCGTCATCATTGACAAAAAAAAACACGAACTTACAAGAAGCCTCTCATCTCTTGATTTTTTGTCAAAAAGGACCACCCTCCCCAATTTATTGACAAAAAGGACCACCTGTGAGTAGAATTGACAAAAAGGACCACCTCCTGTGTGGCGGCAGAGCCCCCAAGCGACACGTGGAGATGCCGCCGCAGGAGCCTGCCGCCACAGCCCATGGCGGCACGTCCACCATGATCAATGAATAGTGTCCTGATCAATGAACAGTGCACGTTAGCTACAAAATTTATTGAATTTGTCTTTTTTGCTGAGCCCAAAATACAATGTATTTTACAGTGAATTTTTGCACGATTGTAGTGCATAGAGTTAGCTACATGTAGGTATTTTTTTTTCAAATTTTTTGAGACGTTAAAAAAAATCAAAACGGGCTACTATTCATAGATCAGGACAATGTGGACATGCCGCCCCTGGCTGTGGCGGCAGGCTCCTGCCGCCGGTCGGTGTGGCGGCATCCTCCACGTGTCGCCTGGGGGCTCTGCCGCCACACATGAGGTGGTCTTTTTTGTTAATTCTACTCATAGATGGTCCTTTTTGTCAATGAATTGGGGAGGGTGGTCCTTTTTGACAAAAATTCTCATCTCTTCGGCCCTTTACTTCGACTCACACTTCAAAACTAAAAATTGACACACAAAACCGGTATAGACGTGAGTTTGTGGAAAACATCCAAACTCTTCAATTGAGTTTCGGGTTTATTTTGAGCGGTGAATATCCGCTTACTGACGGGTGACGACAGTAGCCGGATGATCGTAGCCAAAACCTATGTTCGGAAGTACCAGCGTCTTGAAGGCGAAACAGCTCGACATACGTACTTCTCCATACGTACAGTAGGAATGCTGGTCCGTACGTACCGATCTACGATACTTGTCTCCCAGCTAGGAGCTACCCCGTGAAAGTAATTATTAACGGGACCGAAAAAATATCTTCGTAGCGTACGCGACCGATCCTGCGTTAAATTTGCGTCGCAAACTCTGTACTGAAGGTGCACGGATGGACAGAGCGTGCAGGTAGGGGCATGAAACTATTTCCGACCGGGCAGTAGGGGCTGCTAGCTGCAAGAGTACGTACGTAGCTACGAGTCGAAACGGTTTGTACTAACTCGCAAAAAAAAAAAAAAACGGATTGTGCTATACCTAGCCAGCTCGATCGAGCCCCAACGAGATCCACTCCAAGACTGGTTCCGTGGCACGGTAGCACGGAGACACCAGCAAAGCTTACAGAATAACTAAATATACCAATATACCATTTAGTTGAAAGCTGAAATTACTTCGCAGAAATAGTTCCTCATGTATACGGCCAGTTTATGATAATGTGCTAAATCTCATGTGCCGTGTTCCATATCTAAGTTCTTTCGGATTTTTTCCATGTCTAAATCGAATTTGTGAAGTACAAACTTTGGTTTAGTAGGAAATGCACGTTGTGCTTTTGGAAGAGTCGAAAATAGGATGTGCAAAGTCAGTGCCGAAATCCACGACAAATCCTTGGTAGAGCTAATTAATGATTTGTGCTCAACCCGATAAACGGACAAATAGGTGGTATTTCAAAAAAATGTGTAACTTCTCACATAAGTCCCTACTATATTAGAGTTGTATTTTCAAGAAATGGGTGGTCTTTCAACAAATGCGAAACTTCTCACATAAGTCCTTTGCACGTCTTTAATTTGAAAACAACAATAAGATCGAGAAGAGTTTCCAGACAACCCTGTCTTACACCTTGGTGACGACCACAAACTTGGCAATCTTTTTTATTGATGAAAAAACTCCCTTGCTCCCCACACAAAGTTTATCGATTTCAATGATTCAATCTAACAATCTCCTTCTGTATTAATGAAAATCTCCCATCTTTTGCCTTAAAAAAGTATAGTTAGAGTTTTATTCTTTTAGACAGAAAAGTTAGTTCTCCCAGCATTTGCATCCACATGACATGACCATACATTTATTAAAATAAAATGTAGTACCACGGTACCAAAACAACTTAGGAGCATAGTACTAAAATGGATAACAATGACAAACTATTACAAGATGTGACCAAAAAGTCACATGTTTCCACATCAAACGTCCTCAAGAAGGAACTACACACACTTCCTACAACTTCGGTGGCGGGAAGGGGAGCACCCCTTCGTTGTCGATTCGCGATTTAACCGTTCTAACAATTGCCATCGTGCTCACGTAGCATCGAAACGACATCGCCATGCCCATCTCCTTCCATATAAAGTAGTTATAATAATGAATATTGCATGGAGGTCTTTTTGACCAAATAAAACAATAGTAGTAAAAAAGATGTATATATTTTTGCACCTTAATCTATAAGATTACCTAAAGTTACACGGTCGTGGGAAAAAGTCTTTTGCGTCTATTACATGTAGAAACAATATATTGAAATTTATATAGAATTCGCGTGAGTGCTCAACGAGTTCTTTTACAAAAGCCAAGTGTCTCCATCTTCTGAAAAAAAATAGAAATTGATCATCACGTCCCGTTCGGTTCTATATATTTCCCTCCGTTTTTTTGTATAAGAGTTTAAAAGTTCAAATTGGACTCCCAACAAATATTTATATTTAGGCTTGGTGAATAAATAAACCAATAAAAATGGTTGTGTGCATTATTTTGATGGAAATGCCGGGTACCTCCTTCATTTCAAAAGAAAAAAAAAATTAACAGTTAAACTATTGTTTGGCACGAACTCACTTGGGGCGAAACGGTCACCCGAGGGGAGGATTGACAGCCTTGGGAATTACGAACGCCGGGGCGCTATCGAAAACACACAGTCATCAGACTACTCTGATTGGTGTGCCATGGTCTGCCACTACCCCACCGCTCCACAGTCCACACCGATGCTATGGACTCTCGCCCTGACCAGCGACACGATCCGGTGCAATGATGCGAGCTCATTGCCGTCGGTGAAGAACACTGGCTACCGAGTTCGAGTGGTGCACTACGGCGTGCTGCTTAGCAGGATTGCAGGAAGTCGTGAGCTAGGGGTAGCCGGGGAAAAGCGAGAGCAGTGGCTGCTGTTGGCGCGTACGTGCACCAGCTGCTGGTGTCACTCACTCACGCATCGACATCCGTGCTGTGCACAACAGCTGGCTTCCAACGTCTCCGGCGTCTGCTACGGCATACGGACTTGATACGGCTACCTCGGCAGAGAGCCACGACCCACGAGTGAGGGCGGATGTCAAGGACGGTTGCTTGCCAATAGCAGTTCAAATTTTGTATGAGCACACTGTGTTTGAGTTTGCACCCCCCGGAGATATCAATAATGCTGGGCTTACGGGCAAATTTGTTACGGACTGTGCCTACGGACAAACGTGGCAATCGATGGTTCGACTGGTTGAGAAAAACGTGGGGCAACTGCTGAGTCTCTTCCAATCACATGATCCCACCCCGTGTCCGTAAACTGATTCCGTAGATTGATTCCGTAGGTTCTTTGAAAACCGGGTGAATCACACTTCTAGGTTGGTCTTATGGCAATGGAGAAATTATTCTTTCCATATGGTTCATTCCCGTTTCGTGACGGGTCAGAGATAAGGTTCTCACATGATAAATGGCTAGGTAACGCCACACTCCGTGAACAACATCATGGTCTATACTATATTGTGCGTCACAAAAGCGATGCGGCCGCTAAGGTGTTGGAAACCTCCCCACCAAATGTGGCCTTCAGGCGAGATCTCGTTGATCCAAGGCTAGCATCTTGAAACGATTAGCTACAATGTTTGGCTTTGGTCCGTTTGATGCAGGACAAAAACAAGTTTAGATGGAATCTTCACGAGAGCTTTAATTCAGCCAGACGTGTGAGTTGATAATAATAAAAATATTTGGAAGATGAAGATTCCGCTAAAAACTAAGATTTTTACATAGTATTTTCGTCGAGAAGTAATACTCACCAAAGACAACTTTGCATCACGGAATTGACATGTATGTAAAAAAAAGTATGTCTTCTGTCATCACGACAAGACTATTAAGCAATTATATGGTTAGTTATCAAGATAGGTTCTATTTTATACCCACCATGTAGCGTTGCGAATATTTTTGGCAATTCGCTCAATGGCGTGGATCATAGGTTTAAGTTATTTATAACGGCAGGAGCGATTGCAGTAATTTGGTCGCTACATCTTTGTAGAAATGACAAGGTTTTCAATGACAAAGAGTTCTTCTGATGCAGGTTATCTATCGGTGCACAACTATGTTCCATTCATGGTTGTCTCTACAGCGTGTGGAGCATCGCGACTTGTTTACGGATATACTGCACAATCGGTGAGATAATTTTTTTCCAACATGGATTACAGCGTAATCAACGGATTGACCCTCTATCACCAGTGGTGCCTTAGATATCGGTGTTGCAATTTTAAAGCCCCTTTAGTTTTTACTCATTTCTTTGATACGTAGACGATTGTGCATAAGCACATCTCTGTATTAGCTAAGCAAGACTCTCATGTAGTATGTTCTTTTGCTAGTGTCTGTAGTTATCGCTATGTGATCAAGTATATATTTAAATTTATATTAATTTTTAGATTATTTGTACTACTATTATTAATAGATCAGTGAAATCGTTGAAAAAAGAAACTTATATATTCGAAAAAAGAAACTTGTATATCTAGACTATACATATGTCTTCAATAAGGGCTCGCTGCCAAAATCGCTTGCTATGCGCTGGCGTGTATATCTATCTCCAAACTTTGTGAGGTATACCCGGTCATGGGAACGGGTGCATATGATGTGTTGAAACCGGAAATTTTTCCAAGATGGTTGTGGAAGCTTATTTTGTTTGGATGCAGTTAACTTACATCGTTATATCTAATTCACTTGCTTAGTAGATGGACTGAGTTCGCAGAAGCAAGACATGTCTTCGGGCGTACAACCAAAACATGCATGCTCTCCAAATACTGACTTGCACACATCTAATTTATATCTCTAGCATTGTTAGGGGGTGTGCGTCACAAGAATAGACACTTCTCCTAACTGATCGCAAACTTCCCTATCTCCCAAAAGATGCAATGATTTCTTCACCTGCATATATACGTGGATGGATCCGTATAATATGTGGTCTAGCGGTAGATGTGAGGTTCTTCATTCTGCTGCATATGCAAAGTATTCATGATTTGTTGCGAGGGATCGGCCGGTTATAAAGATTTACACAAATGTCTTCCTCAACATTGGCACTGAAATGCACTTGCCTTCGTTGACTCCAAAGATCAATAAACTGGGCAATGTGCCCAACAAGAAATATGCGGACATGTTGATTTTAACTACCCATGCGTTGTTATTTAGAACTTGCTTAACCCTCCATTCTTTTCCTCTTGGAAACATCTACCTATCATTTCTTCATAGTGCCTCTACCGTTACTATGGGCGGTCGGGAAATGACTCCTTTTGATAGGCATCAAGGCTAAATGATAGGAAGCCGAAAGATATCAGCCCCCTCATCTATGAGGTATCCAAAAGGGGAAAAATGGGGTCTCAATAATGCATGGATCGCCAAAATCAACATACCCACGGATTTCTTGATGGGGCACATTGCCCAATATATTGACTTTTAGAGTCAACTAAAGGAAGTGCATCTCAATGCCCATGTTGCCGATGACATTGTTGGGACCTCTCCACCAGTGGCCAGTATATAGCTAAGTACACCTACAAGGCTTAATTCTTCGGTGCTACAACAAAAAAAATACTAGATCACTAGTTTGGAACATCTGGAACACTCTCAAAGCAAAGTTTTTTTGGACGACCGATCGTCTGGAGCGAAAGGTTTGCAAATTGCCGTGCGTGCCCATTTTGCAAGAGAGTGCCAGAATGGGTTACACACCTATTCGCCTGTTGATGCTTCACCATAAGATTTTGGGGCCTCATCAAGGTTTTGGCCACTCTGGCGTTGCTCAATGGCCAAATCAATCGGTCCACTCTTGATGGTCTAACATGACGAAATAAAAAAATCTTTGGCTTGTCTTACCCTCCTCGCTTCTTAGGAAATTTGGAATATGAGCGCAATACACACGTCTAACAACAAACATATATCTACTTTAGCACTCCAAGCGAAGATAAAATTGACGCAAATGTTTGGGTTCTTGCAGGTGCACATCGTTTGAGTGATTTAATACTGGGAGAGCACTCCCATATGCAATCTTGCTTTTTTTTTTCTTGTAAACTCTTCCGTTCATTAATCGATTGGGCCAAAGATTTTGCCCTTGTTTTTGAAAAATAAAAAATTCTGTCTGCACAGTTGTTTTTGCCAAATATGTGCTTAGATACATGTTGACACAGTGACACAAATGTATCTATACCGGCATCTGTTGAGCAGTTAAGGCCTTCACATAACAATAACCGATTACACGTGTACATACCACATTTGTTCCAAGATGTTCGTATTAAAATTTGCTCAATAGTATTGTGGATTTTATTAGAAATCTAAAATCTTATTTTTGATGTAGTTGTGTGCATCCGAGGGGTCCTAGACTACACAAATGTCTTTCAACATTTGTGTCGTTATTAAAATAATCTGCTTGACTAAATAGATAAATTACCGAGCAATTGTGTCACATGAATGCTTGTATATGCATTCTCATAACCGTGATATTGCTGAAAAGGTCCCTTTGTTTCACTCCTTTCACTCAAAATTAGCTCAATACATCTAAATGCTTTTGTGATATTGCTATATGTGTCTTGATGTTTACATTTAACTGGAATGTAAATATCATTACGTGTCATTTATGCTTGTTTAGGGCCAAGAAAGGGTATGTAAAAACACATACTAGATGTCCCAGATCAGTTTATTGGAGCACCGTTGGTTAATGTGTACTCCCTCCGTTCTTTTTTAATTGACTCGAATTTAGTACAAGTTTGTACTAAATCCGAGTCAATTAAAAAGGAACGGAGGGAGTATTCCACACAGCTTGAAAACTGAAAATGTAAGACTTCTAGGATAACTAATCATCTTTGCAGATGGTTGTGTCATTGATTTATACAATAGAAAATTTAAGATCAATCTGTGAAGACCACATGTACCAACGACTCTCTTTCGCACACGACACAAAAGGTAGCATTTGATGAGGTTTTCGAGCCATCTGCGGTAGAAACATGGCACGAAGCCCAACTTTTTCTACCATATATTAGTAGAGAGGAGATAGTACAAAACGAACAACATGTCTTAGCAAGAGAAACATGGCATGAAGCCCAAATTTGATCTACCGTATGGTAGAGGAGGTAGAAATAATCCCCGCAAAAAAAAAGAGGAGGTAGAAATAACACAAAAAAATTATGTTCACATAATTGCACAATTTTATATATAGCGTGAAGCATCACGGTGCTTGTGATAAGTTAACAACCCATAGGATAAGATTTATTTTAGGTATCACAAATAATGTATCTTTGAAATAGGATTGGGGATTTCCAAAACACAACCTCAGTACTTCTTTGGCCGGCAATATTAATCAAAACGTAATATTGCAATGTCATGTTCATTCAATGGAGTTATATTATATGAAACTTTATTTGATTGTGTCACAGGATAGGTAATTTCCTCCTATTTTTTTTAACAGGAGGTAAAACACTCCCCAAGAGATATGACCTCAATGCAAAATTTATTTTGAAATTCAACGCAAATAAACTGGATGTAACAGAATGTAAGAGTCAACCCTATAAAATCAACAACCCATAATTAATTTTGCGGATTCTAACTTCTGAAGTTGTATGAAAATAATTTGAATCAAACAGGCTGTGAAAATGATCGATGCTACACATGCATGAATCAAACAGTCTTTTTGTCTGCATGCTTAATTAACCTGCTTGCAATGTAGCTCATGTAGCATGGATGCCTTCCAAAGCACACTTTCATTCCATCGTGCTAAACCACAAGGGTTAAACGAACCCTAAACAGAACTAAACCATATCATATTGTGATGTAAGAAACCAGTGCATTTATTCAAACACGTAAACAAAAGTGATCTTTCCACGGTGTAATCTAATTAATCATGACCCCTATAATTTATAAACCAATCATGGATCTATAATTGTAGTCTAAGTTGATGTTGAGCCCTTTTTTCTCGCAAAAAAGGTAGGACTCCAAAACGTGCGTGCGCGCACAACGATTCGCCCCACTTCTTCGTTTTCAAAAACTTTGCCCCCACAACGTGGCGCATCGACGGCCAGGTGGCGACACAAATCTGCGTGTCATTCACACTTTCACAGCAGTCCGGATCCATGGTGCCGTCATCTGTTCAGTTCTGGTCAACATGCAGGACCCGTTCCTGCTACTCGACGGACCATCTGAATTCAGACCAGACAGCAGGTGTACGGCCACGATTAAACGTAGATACGGACATACGTGTATGTGAACAAGCCAAACAATGTTTTCTTGCTGAAAGTTTGGAATTTTGTTGCTTCCTTCCTTTTCCTCAAATAGTAGTAACTTTGGACCCGTGTTAGAGCATCTCCAGCCGCGTCCCCCAAACGCCGCCCCCAAACATTTAAAATACTTCTTTGTAACACAGAACCATTTATCAAATATAGCATATGAATAAAAATATTTGCGAGGATTGTTTTCAAATTAAATTACAACAAACAATAAAATAAGTAAACAAATATAATAAATAGGGCTAGATGCTACATCAAGGTGCCACGGTATTTCCTTTGATCCTCCACAAATGCTCAACGAGATTAGCTTGAAGTTGCTCATGAACATTGCTGTCACGGATCTCTGCGTGCATAGCGAAAAAATCAGCAAAATCTGCAGGCAACTCATGATCAACCTCCGCAAGAGGGCCTTCACACTCATAGGGACCAACATGTGACCTAGCATGATTCTTGCGGTCATCCTCGATGATTATGTTGTGCATGATCACACAAGCCTGCATCACCTCCCACATTTGGTCGTGAGACCAGCTTAGAGCAGGGTACCGGACAATGACAAATTATGCTTGAAGCACACCAAATGCCCGCTCGACATCCTTCCTGCAAGCCTCCTGTCGCGTAGCAAAGTGGGAATTCTTCAGACCTAATGGATTCGAGATTGTTTTGACAAAAGTGGCCCATTTTGGATATATACCATCGGCTAGATAATAGCCTTTGGTATATTCGTGGCCATTGATCTCATAGTTGCATGGTGGAGCATGCCCTTCCACTAGTCTACTGAACACCGGAGACTGCTGCAACACGTTGATGTCATTGTGTGATCCCGCCATGCCAAAGAAAGAATGCCAAATCCACAGGTCATAATCTGCCACAGTTTCAAGCACCACACTGCAATATCCATGACGCCCTTTGTATATACATTGCCAAGCAAACGGGCAGTTCTTCCATGCCCAGTGCATGCAATCGATGCTTCCAAGCATTCCAGGGAATCCTCTGGCAGCATTTTGTGCCATGATCCTTCCAGTCTCTTCCTCAGTTGGCCCTCTCAAATAGTATTTGCCAAACTTTCCCACCACACCTCGGCAAAACTTGTACATGCACTCAATGGCAGTAGACTCACTCATTCGAAGGTAGTCGTCCTGTGTATCGGCAGGTGCTCCGTATGCAAGCATCCTCATGGCGGCGGTGCACTTCTGAATGGACGAGAACCCGACAACGCCTACAGCGTCGAGCTTGAGCTTGAAGTAGGGGTCGAACTCTCGAACGCCGTGGAGGATATTCATGAACAGCCCCTTGCTCATCCTGTACCGGCGCCGAAAATTGTCGGCATGTGTTGCATCATCGGCGAAGTAGTCATTGTGCAGCATGGCATGCCCCTCCATCCTCTGCCGGGGCTTCGACTTCCTTCTTCCCGGCCTTGATCCTCCGCGGCGCGGCCTCTTCCTCTTCTCCGCCTCAGCGTCAACCATGTCCTGGTGACAAGATATTAACTTGTCAATGCCTACGGATTGTAGACTAGGGTTTCGTTGGATGTAGAGGGCAAGTAGATCTCGAAGGTTTCAGCCGAAAAGTACTCGACAAATATGAAACTAGGGTTGTGTTGACAGTAAATTCGATCCTTTCTTTATCCCTCGACCCCCCCTTATATAGGAGGTGGAGCCGAGGATTTCGTAATACACAAGTTTACATAGTCCGGGAGGGTTTCTGACCCGTCCCGCAAGATTACAAGTTATACTTCCTAATACAACTCTAACTTTCCTTATTAACATCTTGGGCTTCCGAATCTTCTTATCTTTCGGGTCGTGGGCCTTCAGTAAACCCCGGGTACCATCTTCGGCAGGCCCATTGGGGATGCCTATGTCAGTAGCCCCCGAGATTTTGCTTGAATCGCAGAGTCAGGGAAAATCTCCAACTTTAATCATTCAATACATCTGCCGAATTCCTCACATATCTTTAGATACGCAATTCTATATTGTACAGGGATAATGGTAGTTGGGGCTAGTTCATCTGACAGATCAGGTACTAGTTAACTGCTCTAGTGGCAATCCGCAAAAACCTACTTCAAGATCACATCCCTGGACATGATCTCGGGATACTGGTGTAAACTTCGACAGGTGCCGCTTAAGGTCTTACCATTCTGTCGAGTCCCAGTCATATTTTATCGGGTACCTAACGTGTCCGTTAGGATTTTTCTTCGTATCTGTTGATACGAAAAAAATAGCAAACCGATGTCAGAGACGGCGCTACGCCGCTCAGAACGGATCTGGGGTCTTACCTTCGCAATGTTTTGCGGCATTCAGAGATTATTCGCTACTTTGGCGCTCTGAGAATATATTGTCGAGTGCTTTTTCGGCTGTTGGAATAGCACATTTTATCGAGTCAATGTATGACTTATTTTGCCTTCCCGATGGGAGTATATGTAGAGTTATTTGTATAACTCAAAATATGCTCACTTCTTCTTTTTTCTTCTTTCTCTTTTTTTTTATAATTTCATCGGGCACGCGAACAGCGTTCCCGATGGGAGTAGCCCCCGAGGCTACAGCCAAGGACTTGTGCTTGGTTGTAGGCTCAACACTTTATTGCCTCATGTCAATATATTTTTATTCTTTCTCGAACTTTTTATATTTATCGGGTGCGCGACCAGCGCTCCCGATGGGAGTAGCCCCCGAGGCTATGAACAAATGCTTGCATTTGGTCATAGGCTCTCGGCATTTCTATTTTGTCATACTCTAATTTTTCTTTTTTCCAAAGTAGCCCCCGAGCATTTGCGCAAAAACTTGTATTTGATCAAAGGCTCTCGAAATAATCAACAATCTTCTGCTGCCGCCATTCTTATGAAGTTTCATAATCGAAATTTTTTCTTGTCAAGGTGACATCATTGCTGACGATAGCCACGATCACTGTATCGGGAAAACGCGAGAACTTCTCTCCCTCTGCCTTGTGGGCCCAAATGTCTTACCACGTTGACACGTCGTGCAAGTGGGGGACACACGTCCTCCACTTTTCCTGGCGTACGCACTGTAGCTCCTGTTCTTTCTCGTCTGAATGAAATTACTCTTTACCCCTTGTCCACGTGTACACCATCTGTCCCGCAATCTCCTCATCCAACGGTGCGTCGATTCACCGCACCTCTATATAAAGGCATCGTCTTCCTCCTCTAGTCCTTTCGCTCGCGCCGCACCTCTGCTTCTCCTCTGCAAAATCCTCCGTTACTCCCAGTGCTTCAAGCACTCAACCATACTCACACCTTTCACCGCCACACTCATTAATGCCACCTCGCATCCGTTTGACTAGGCATAGCACTCCGGAGTCGAAGATGGCGACGGCGGATCTGGGGAGCGCTGAGTGGGAAAGATCTAAGATCTCTGCCCAAGACATCAACTTGCTGAAGAAAATGGGGTTCACCAAGAAGGAGAACTCGCTCCGCTTCCCCAAGGAGGAGAGCTATCCAACGCCTCCAATCGAGTATCGGGTCAGTT
Organism: Lolium perenne; assembly: GCF_019359855.2. Classification (NCBI taxonomy): domain Eukaryota; kingdom Viridiplantae; phylum Streptophyta; class Magnoliopsida; order Poales; family Poaceae; genus Lolium; species Lolium perenne. Next base: position 196,405,951 of record NC_067249.2, read on the forward strand.
TCGTTGACCACCTCATCCGAGGTCTTTTTCCCCCAATCCACGAGTTTCTTTGGGGTCTTCTGTTTGTCTATGGGCTTCAACTGCATCAATTGACGCCCAATTCCATCCTCCACGTGTCGATCTTTATCACACTGTGTGAGTGCTTCCTCGGGGTCCAACCTAATTGGGCTCTGTGGAAGCGTATCTTCTGCCTCCGCCGTAATGGCTCCCACAACGTCGCCTACAACATTGGCAGCGTTGTGATCTGTGTTCGTTCTGACATCGAATATTTCGACGTCAAATTCCCCGACTCCGTCCAAGGTTGGCGGAAGAAATGGCTGTATGTCCATGAAGAAAACTCCAATTCAGTGGAAGACAACATCGCCCCTTTTGACGGAGAAGCCAAAATCCTTCGCCGCCGTTCCTGGGATGCTGAAGCTACCGAAGCTGAGAAGTTGGCGACAGAAGCGCTGATGTCTCGCATCCACGAGCTACAAAACACCCGCGGCAAGGAACTGTCGGGTATTGAGATCACCGCGTATTTCCTTAGGATAAGAGTGCAGCCTCTCCAGGCTCGCAAAAATCCCCTCTGGAAGTATGCTGGTGAAAAAGATGTCGACATACTCTCAAAAGACCTTCCTTTGAAGGATTTTGAAAAGCTTATCCGCAAAATTTCATTGCTCAACAAGAAGGATCCCATTCCATCCTCTTGCCGTATTACGCCATATAGTGGCGCCAATCCCCTTCCCGAGGTAATTTTTCCTCTTAGCTGCTATATTGTCTCCTCGAGTTTTATTATTTGTCGACTACTGTCTTGCTAGCTTTTGTGCATATCTTCTTTTTTCATCGACACTCTTTCTTTTTCTCAGAACCACCCCGTCCTCGCTTCTCTTCCTCCTCTTCCTGAGGATGGAGAAGTTGAAGATCGTACCGTTGCCGATGATGACAACCAAAGTACCTCGCGCCCTGAAAGTGAAGTCGCGGGTTCTCACAAATCCGCGGCTTCTTCTGAAAAAGAGGCCGAGTCTAAGGCCACTGCCTCAACACACTCCCTTCCTCCTGCTGTTTCTCCAAGGAACAAAAGGAAAAGGGATGAAGTCGAAGATTCCGGCACCTCCAAGGCCGAAGAAGCTGGTCCTTCAGATAGGAAGGCGGCTTTCAATCCATACGATGATGCCCTCGTCAGCTCGTAAGTTCTCTATGGCTTCTTGTTGTTTTGCTCTCGATGTTTTTGTCTATCTTGCTTCTTATATTGTCGCCTTTTTACTGTAGTGGTGACGAGGAAAAAACGCAACCTATTGACGCGACTGCTCGAACGAGTACGTCGCGTACTTTAGTCGTTTCTGAAGCGCAAGCTGATGGAGAAGAATCTTCGCCTCCTCAGCAAAACACCGAACAGCTGACTCCTCCTGCAAGCCCCCGTGCCCCTTCGCCAAAAAGGGCAAGGGTTGAATCAATCACGGAGCCTGCCTTACAATTAGGTGGCTCCACGACTCCTCTTCTAGATGATGTAAGTCCCTTCTCCTTTTTGTGCAAAGTACTTTCCGATGCTATCGACTTTTTGTTGTTTACTTCTTTTTTGCTTTGTGCTGTCGAGCTTTTTTACTATATTGACACTTTCTTTTCTCTATCTTTCTTCGTCAGCCTTTGATTAAGGAATTCATCCGCTTCGCTGCCCAATTCGTCGGGTACCGTGATCACGCTAACAAAGCTGAATGTAATATTTTGTTGTTTCTGGCAAATGATTTATCGCTCCTGTCTTGTCGTGATTCTGACTGGCTTTGACTATTTTGGCAGATAATCTTGCGGAAACCAACAAGCGTGCTGATGCACTTGCTCAAAAATTGGAGCAAAGTGAAAAGGCTCGTAAGGAGGCGGAAGCAGATGCTAAGAAGGCCAAGGCAGATGCTGCTGGGGTCGAAGATCTTCGGAAGAGACTTCTCGACGCAGAAACTGCTTTAAGCGACAAAGTGACCGAGCAAGCTACTCGAGAAAAAATAATTCTCAGTCGCCTTCAGTCGCAGAGTCGACGTTTTGTCAGTAAGTACTCGAATCCTTGTGCATTTGTGCGGGTTACTTCATATCTCGAGCATTCTTATTGACTTGCTTTCCTTTGCGTTTTTTCAGGGAGAACTCATCAAGAATACGAAGTGGAGGATCCTGAAGGCGATGAGCTTATCGACGCGCTTTCCCTTCTTGAAATTCATGGGGATGAAGCACGCGAAGGTATTGCTGACGCTGAAGCAGGTCTGTCGAGACTTTTTCCATATTTCTTCCCGAAGAAAGAGGAGCCCAACACTTTTACTACTCTCGCCAAGAGCTTCATCGTGCCGGAAGATCTTGGGCTTAAACTTCGCCAAGAAGGCCTGAAGATTGGTGTTGAAGGCACCATCGCTTTGATTGCTGATAGCCAGCAAAACGTTGACTGGACCAACGTTGGCGACATAGGGGAGATGGAGACAAAGAAGTGGCAATCTCTAATTAGAGCTGCCAAGCCTCCCTCAAAGCCGATCCTTGCCTTCCTTGGTGTTAAACCAACTCCTGCTCCAAGCGCATCCAAGCCGGAGGTCAAGTAGACCATCCTTTCTTTATTTTTTCTTTTTTCTTTTGATGCTGTCACCAAAGTAGCTTTGGAGACACTTATCCCACTAATTTGTTAGGGCAGCCTCCATTGTAATGTCTTGTAAATATTCTGAAAATCAATGGAATTCTATTTTGCTTGATGATTGATGTCGAGCCTTTTGTTTCAGTTGACATTCGATAACTATACTCCAACTCCTGCTCCTTCCGATGTTTTTCCCACTTCCTCTCTTTCGAAGAAAGCGCCTATTAATAATGAGCTTGGTGAAGATTCCTTGAGTAAAGATTTAGCGCAAGACTTGGAAGAACTTCGTCAGCAGCTCCAGTATGCGAAGAAGCAAACACTTGTGATGATGGAACAATCTCGAAAGGCATCTGAAAAAGAGAAAATTGCGCTGCAACAAGCTCAAGAAGCCATAGCTACCAAGGAAGTCGCCGTTTCTGAAGCTGCAAAAGCGACCACTCGAGAAAATTTTATGCTTGATTTGATGAATGAAGCCAGTGTGGATATGTCAGGTATGCTTTTGCAAACCAAAACTCCTTCTGTTTTCCCGCTGTTTCTTTTTTGAAATTCTTATGATGTCGCCAAATAGGTTCCTTTCTCGACGCTGCTGTGGAAGACGAAAGGGTAAACACAAGGACAAATCTCCTCGTTAACCTTTCTCTTGACCATGGTTCTCTTTTCTAGGCCACTCCAGAACGTACCCGACAGATTGTCAGGTTTCAAGACCGCGCCTGTCAGGTTCGCGAGTTCCTTGATTTCTGCACCAGGACCTTGTCCCTGGTTTACAAGACAATGTTTCCTCGGAACGAGACACCCGACACTCTTCTTGGTCTGATGGAAAAATTTCGGGATGCTCCTCGTATCCATAACTTTGTGCGAGCTCAATTGTCTGTTGGAGCAAGATTCGCAATGATTTTGATACAGATCTGCTACCGAAAATTAGACCTGACGACGATTGTCTCCAAGTGCCTGGCCAAGCAGTCGAAACGAAAAAGGAACATCGACAAAATCAATGATATTGTAACTCCTGTAGCCGAAGAAATGATGGACGAACTTCTTCGGATGGACTCTGAATTCTTTGTCAAAGGGAGCTATGCTGAACATAGTACTCACACTGTAAATAATGAACGGATGACCATAGATGATATACTAGGCCGCAATTGAGAGTTTAGCTTGTCGAATTTTTCTGGAGTTGTATCTTGTATGTTGTAAACATATTCTATATTGCGAAGCCAGTAAATATCTTTATTTTTCCTCATCAAGCCCCCGAGTGTTTCGGTGGTGAATTTCTTTATTGTGTGTGCGAGGTTTAAACCAAGGCAACTAAGTTATGTTGGATATACTATATTTGCGGGTACAAGCCCCCGGGTCTTTTTTGTTGATCGCTATTTTGTATCTTTGTTTATTTCGCGAGGTGTTTTGCACCAAAGCGAAATATTGATTGCTATATTGTAACTTTTGGGCACAAGCCCCCGAGCCTGTCGAAGAAAAAGATATATATCTCCACTATCTTTATTATATTGCAGCACCGCGAGCCCGCCCCATTAAAAACCTTTTCCGGCCCCACTCGGTGCCCCGAAAAAGGAAAAGAGTGCGTCTGAAAACTCGCGGGCGTTTCAGTACATTGTAGCTTTACAAGGAGGACTATATTTCGACTCTAGGCGTAAAAACGCCTGAGGTGTGCCACGTTCCAAGGATTTGGCTCGACAGCTCCTGACTTCTTGTCCTTTAACCTGTATGCGCCTCCCTCGATTACTTCTGTGACAATGTAAGGTCCAAGCCACGGTGACTCGAGCTTTTCATGTCTTTGTTGATTGAGCCGCAGAACTAAGTCTCCAACCTGAAAAGACCTTGGTCGCAAACGTCGACTGTGGTAGTTTTTCAGATCTTGCTGGTACTTAGCGACTCGTGATAACACTTCGTCTCGAGCTTCATCGAGTGCATCGACATCGTCTTCCAATGCTTTCCTGGAAGCTTCTTCATTGTATTCCATGACTCTCGGAGAGTCGTGCTCTATTTCTATCGGCAGTATTGCCTCTGCTCCATGGACCAGAAAAAACGGAGTCTCCTGTGTCGCTGTATTTGGTGTTGTTCGGATACTCCATAACACACTCGGCAGCTCCTCTGGCCAAGTATGTCGAGCTTTTTCCAGTGGTCCTAACAAGCGTTTCTTGATACCATTGCAGATTATACCATTGGCTTTCTCGACTTGGCCGTTTGTTTGCGGATGCGCAACTGATGCGAAGTGCAATTTGATGCCCACCTCTGCACAGTATGCCTTGAATTCCTTGGATGTGAAGTTACTGCCATTGTCCGTGACGATGCTATGAGGTACTCCAAATCAAAAAACAATGCTTTTCACGAACTTTATTGCTGATGCTGCGTCTGGTGAATTTATCGGCTTTGCTTCTATCCACTTGGTGAATTTGTCGACAGCGACGAGCATATACTCGTATCCTCCTGGCGAGGCCTTGTGTAACTTTCCCACCATATCAAGGCCCCATTGAGCAAAGGGCCAAGACAATTGTCGTCGTGGTGAACAGACAGATGCCATGGGATGGCTTAAGTTGGGGCCGAGTTGGACGCTAGAGGATTCGGGGGAGGGTTTTGGATCAGGTAGGATGAACTTCCGGGTGCTTTCCTCAAGAACTTGGCCAAGACCAGAGGTAGAGGAAGAGAGACACAAGGATGAACTCCATTCTAGATCTTCTCTATTCCATAATCAACAAGGTTACAAGTTTTTCTACACAGGGATCCTCGTGCCCGCGAAGGAGCATGCCCCCTCTCCTTATATAGGGGAGAGGGTGGCTTACAGGGGAAGAAACCCTAATGGCATCTTTGAACAGACAAACTACTTTACAAAGCTACTTTAATCATAGGTGGCGCCGGTATCTTCTTTAATCAGGGAGGCCTACGTCCTCCGGTTGCTTTCTGGCGTCACCTTCTTCTTTGGCGTCAGGGCTTCGTTTAAAGTTACTTTGCTTAGGTCACCCTTGTCCTCTAGCTCTTGAGAGAATCTTTTGACCAGTCCTGCCGACGTGCTACAGTGCACTTCTTACCGGCATGCCGGTGTCTTCTTAGCCCATACCGGTATGCCTCTCTTTGGGGATGCCGGTATAGATTTACTTAGCCAAATGCTTAACCTTGTTCTCCGGAATGAATATCAAGCCGGTATCTTGATGGCTCAAACCATCCGGTTTGGCATGCCTTTGGCATACCGGGGGTCATCCCCCCAACATTAGTCCCCGAAGCTGGTATAGTCCGGTGGATTTTATCCGACGGGCTATGCCAGGTTCCTATCTCACAAGGTACCGGTTTGATCTTTCCGGCACCCTGTTCAAAGTTGCCGGCCTCTTTGCCTTAGCTCGTTTCTGGTACTCTCCGGATTTTTCCGGTATCTCATGTCATATTCATATCTTCCTTTCTTTACAAAGTGTTTCCGGTGTGTTTTCTCCGGTATCATTGACATTAAATCCCTCCTCGGCAAAGTCGAGCATTTCTCAGGTACAGTGCCTGTCAGGGACATGCGCAATGTGCCTGACGCGCTAGTGTCAGGGGTCACTTCCCTTCGGCTTCTGCGCCAGTATTAAATGCGCCACAGCGGATCGTTCTGGCCATTCCGGATCAGTGCGGCGACCCTGTGGCCTCTTAATTTTTACGCATGTACCTTCGTGCCACGTGGCGGCCCACGAGTCGAACCGCCGCGGCCCGGTGGTTTTCGGCCCACTAACTGCTTCTCCTATATAAGGGTGGAGCGGTTCCACTTCATCTTCTTCTTCGCACTTGCCCCCATTTCCAGAGCACTTCGAGCCCTTCGCCCTTTGCTTCCTCGCCGCCGCCGGTCGCCGCCAGAGCGCTGCTCCTGATGGGCTTGCGACGCTGCTCCCGCTGCACCGAAGCTTTTCACCGCGCTGAGTGTTTGGCGGCGTTCCTTCTCCGTTGCTGCTTCGAGCTTCCTCCGGCGGACTTCGCCCTTCTCCGTCGCCAGCCTCCGTCGGCCCTCGCGAGCTTGCCGCCGCTCCGGCGATTTTCCCCTGAGCGTCTCCGCCGCCCCAGGTTAGGCTCAATACGCGTGATGCGTGCAGTTGACACACATCCGTTGGGAACCCCAAGAGGAAGGTGTGATGCAGACAGTAGCAAGTTTTCCCTCAGAAAGAAACCAAGGTTTATCGAACCAGGAGGAGCCAAGAAGCACGTTGAAGGTTGTTGGTGGCGGGATGTAGTGCGGCGCAACACCAGGGATTCCGGCGCCAACGTGGAACCTGCACAACACAACCAAAGTACTTTGCCCCAACGAAACAGTGAGGTTGTCAATCTCACCGGCTTGCTGTAACAAAGGATTAACCGTATTGTGTGGAAGATGATTGTTTGCAGAAAACAGTAAAGAACAAGTATTGCAGTAGATTGTATGCGATGTAAAAGAATGGACCGGGGTCCACAGTTCACTAGAGGTGTCTCTCCCATAAGATAAATAGCATGTTGGGTGAACAAATTACAGTCGGGCAATTGACAAATAGAGAGGGCATAACAATGCACATACATGATATGATGAGTATTGTGAGATTTAATTGGGCATTACGACAAAGTACATAGACCGCTATCCAGCATGCATCTATGCCTAAAAAGTCCACCTTCAGGTTATCATCCGAACCCCTTCCAGTATTAAGTTGCAAAACAACAGACAATTGCATTAAGTATGGTGCGTAATGTAATCAATAACTACATCCTCGGACATAGCATCAATGTTTTATCCCTAGTGGCAACAGCACATCCACAACCTTAGAACTTTGTCACATCGTCCCAGATTTAATGGAGGCATGAACCCACTATCGAGCATAAATACTCCCTCTTGGAGTTAAGAGTAAAAACTTGGCCAGAGCCTCTACTAATAACGGAGAGCATGCAAGATCATAAACAACACATAGGTAATAGATTGATAATCAACATAACATAGTATTCTCTATCCATCGGATCCCGACAAACACAACATATAGAATTACAGATAGATGATCTTGATCATGTTAGGCAGCTCACAAGATCCAACAATGAAGCACATAAGGAGAAGACAACCATCTAGCTACTGCTATGGACCCATAGTCCAGGGGTGAACTACTCACTCATCACTCCGGAGGCGACCATGGTGGTGAAGAGTCCTCCGGGAGATGATTCCCCTCTCCGGCAGGGTGCCGGAGGCGATCTCCAGAATCCCCCGAGATGGGATTGGCGGCGGCGGCTGATACGTCTCCGACGTATCGATAATTTCTTATGTTCCATGCCACATTATTGATGTTATCTACATGTTTTATGCACACTTTATGTCATATTCGTGCATTTTCTGGAACTAACCTATTAACAAGATGCCGAAGTGCCAGTTCCTGTTTTCTGCTGTTTTTGGTTTCAGAAATCCTAGTAACGAAATATTCTCGGAATCGGACGAAATCAACGCCCAGGTTCCTATTTTCACCGGAAGCATCCAGAACACCCGGGAAGGACCAGAGGGGTGCAGCCGGCCCCCAGGACCATAGGCCGGCGCGGCCAGGCCCTGGCCACGCCGCCCTATGGTGTCGTCGCCCTTCGACCCTCCCGCGCCGCCTCTTCGCCTATATAAAGCCCCTGGATCGAAAACCACGATACGTTCGACGAAAACCACAGAAACCTTCCGAGCCGCCGCCATCGCGAGGCCAAGATCCGGGGGACAGAGTCTCTGTTCGGCACGCTGCCGGAGCGGGGAAGTGCCCGGAAGGCTTCTCCATCGACACCGCTGCCATCTCCACCGCCATCTTCATCACCGCTGCTGCTCCCATGAGGAGGGAGTAGTTCTCCATCGAGGCTCGGGGCTGTACCGGTAGCTATGTGGTTAATCTCTCTCCATGTACTTCAATACAATGATCTCATGAGCTGCTTTACATGATTGAGATTCATATGAGTTTGTATCACAATTTATCTATGTGCTACTCTAGCAAAGTTATTAAAGTAGTTCTATTCCTCCTGCACGTGTGTAAAGGTGACAGTGTGTGCACCGTGTTAGTACTTGGTTTATGCTATGATCATGATCTCTTGTAGATTGCGAAGTTAACTATTGCTATGATAATATTGATGTGATCTATTCCTCCTACATATGCATGAAGGTGACAGTGTGCATGCTATGTTAGTACTTGGTTTAGTCTATTGATCTATCTTACACTAAAGGTTACTAAAATATGAGCATTATTGTGGAGCTTGTTAACTCCGGCATTGAGGGTTCGTGTAATCCTACGCAATGTGTTCATCATCCAACAAAAGTGTAGAGTATGCATTTATCTATTCTGTTATGTGATCAATGTTGAGAGTGTCCACTAGTGAAAGTATGATCCCTAGGCCTTGTTCCTAAATACTGCTATCGCTGCTTGTTTACTGTTTTACTGTGTTACTACTGCTGCAATACTACCACCATCAACTACACGCCAGCAAGCTATTTTCTGGCACCGTTACTCTGCTCATACTTATTTATACCACCTGTATTTCACTATCTCTTCGCCGAACTAGTGCACCTATTAGGTGTGTTGGGGACACAAGAGACTTCTTGCTTTGTGGTTGCAGGGTTGCATGAGAGGGATATCTTTGACCTCTTCCTCCCTGAGTTCGATAAACCTTGGGTATCCACTTAAGGGAAAACTTGCTGCTGTTCTACAAACCTCTGCTCTTGGAGGCCCAACAACATCTCAGAAAGGAGGGGGAACGTAGACATCAAGCTATTTTTAAAGCGCCGTTGCCGGGGAGGAAAGGTAAAAGGTACTCACACTCCGGACCTCGGCTACCAAGCTATTTTCCGTCGTTGTAAGTACTCAAAGCTATTTCCTTTAGATCCTGCAATTGCAACTTTTTGTTTCTTGTTTACACTAGTAAGGCATAATGGAAAACATCTGTGAGCTTTTTATTCTATTTCCTGAGTCAAGACATGAATGGTTTAATGCGAAAATTAAAAAACCTATGGAATCTTATTTGCATGCTAGTAGCAATGATATTAGTATGAACGCTTTGAACACCATTGTTGCTAATGATATGGAAAATTCTAAGCTTGGGGAAGCTGGTTTTGATGAGCATGATCTTTTTAGTCCCCCAAGCATTGAGGAGAAAATTTACTTTGATGATACTTTGCCTCCTATTTATGATGATTATAATGATAGTGGTCTTTTGGTGCCACCTACTATGGAGAGTAAATTTTGTTGTGATTATACTATGCCTCCTACACTTGATGAGAATAATAATGATAGCTACTTTGTTGAATTTGCTCCCACTATTACTAATAAAATTGATTATGCCTATGTGGAGAGTAATTATTTTATGCATGAGACTCATGATAAGAATGCTTTATGTGATAGTTATATTGTTGAGTTTGCTCATGATGCTACTGGATATTATTATGAGAGAGGAAAATATGGTTGTAGAAATTTTCATGTTGCTAAAACACCTCTCTATGTGCTGAAATTTTTGAAGCTAAACTTGTTTTATCTTCCTATGCTTGCTACTTTGCTCTTCATGAACTTGTTTCTTTACAAGATTCTCTTTCATAGGAAGCATGTTAGGCTTAAATATGTTTTCAATTTGCCTCTTGATGCTCTCTTTTGCTTCCAATACTATTTCTTGCGAGTGCATCATTAAAACTGCTGAGCCCATCTTAATGGCTATAAAGAAAGAACTTCTTGGGAGATAACCCATGTGTTATTTTGCTACAGTATTTTGTTTTATATTTGTGTCTTGGAAGTTGTTTACTACTGTAGCAACCTCTCCTTATCTTAGTTTTGTGTTTTGTTGTGCCAAGTGAAGCCTCTAATCGAAGGTTGATACTAGATTTGGATTTCTGCACAGAAACAGATTTCTATCTGTCACGAATCTGGGATTTTCTCTCTGTAGAAAAATCAGAAAAATATGCCAATTTACGTGCGTGTTCCTCAGATATGTATGCAACTTTCATTAGTTTTGAGTTTTCTGATCTGAGCAACGGAAGTATTTATTAGAAATTAGTCTTTACGGACTATTCTGTTTTGACAGATTCTGCCTTTTATTTCGCATTGCTTCTTTTGCTATGTGGGATGGATTTCTTTGTTCCATTAAACTCCAGTAGCTTTGAGCAATGTCCAGAAGTGTTAAGAATGATTGTGTCACCTCTGAACATGTGAGTTTTTGATTATGTACTAACCCCTCTAATGAAGTTTATGAGAAGTTTGGTGTGAAGGAAGTTTTCAAGGGTCAAGAGAGGAGGATGATATACTATGATCAAGAAGAGTGAAAGCTCTAAGCTTGGGGATGCCCCGGTGGTTCACCCCTGCATATATCAAGAAGACTCAAGCGTCTAAGCTTGGGGATGCCCAAGGCATCCCCTTCTTCATCGACAAATTATCAGGTTCCTTCTCTTGAAACTATATTTTTATTCGGTCACATCTTATGTGTTTTACTTGGAGCGTCTGTATGCTTTTATTTTTGTTTGAGTTTGAATAAATTGGATTACATCATGCTTGTGTGGGAGAGAGACACGCTCCGCTGTTGCATATGAACACATGTGTTCTTAGCTTTTAGTATTCATGGCGAAGTTTCTCCTTCGTTAAATTGTTATATGGTTGGAATTGGAAAATGATACATGTAGTAATTTCTATTAATGTCTTGGGTAATGTGATACTTGGCAATTGTTGTGCTCATGTTTAAGCTCTTGCATCATATGCTTTGCACCCATTAATGAAGAAATACATAGAGCATGCTAAAATTTGGTTTGCATATTTGGTTTCTCTAAGGTCTAGATAATTTCTAGTATTGAGTTTGAACAACAAGGAAGACGGTGTAGAGTCTTATAATATTTTCAATATGTCTTTTATGTGAGTTTTGCTGCACCGGTTCATCCTTGTGTTTGTTTCAAATAACCTTGCTAGCCTAAACCTTGTATCGAGAGGGAATACTTCTCATGCATCCAAAATACTTGAGCCAACCACTATGCCATTTGTGTCCACCATACCTACCTACTACATGGTATTTTCCGCCATTCCAAAGTAAATTGCTTGAGTGCTACCTTTAAAATTCCATCATTCACCTTTGCAATATATAGCTCATGGGACAAATAGCTTAAAAACTATTGTGGTATTGAATATGTAATTATGCACTTTATCTCTTATTAAGTTGCTTGTTGTGCGATAACCATGTTCACTGGGGACGCCATCAACTATTCATTGTTGAATTTCATGTGAGTTGCTATGCATGTTCGTCTTGTCTGAAGTAAGAGCGATCTACCACCTTATGGTTAAGCATGCATATTGTTAGAGAAGAACATTGGGCCGCTAACTAAAGCCATGATCCATGGTGGAAGTTTCAGTTTTGGACATATATCCTCAATCTCATATGAGAAAAATTATTAATTGTTGTTACATGCTTATGCATAAAAGAGGAGTCCATTATCTGTTGTCTATGTTGTCCCGGTATGGATGTCTAAGTTGAGAATAATCAATAGCGAGAAATCCAATGCGAGCTTTCTCCTTAGACCTTTGTACAGGCGGCATAGAGGTACCCCTTTGTGACACTTGGTTAAAACATGTGCATTGTGATGATCCGGTAGTCCAAGCTAATTAGGACAAGGTGCGGGCACTATTAGTACACTATGCATGAGGCTTGCAACTTGTAAGATATAATTTACATGATACATATGCTTTATTACTACCATTGACAAAATTGTTTCATGTTTTCAAAATCAAAGCTCTAGCACAAATATAGCAATCGATGCTTTTCCTCTATGGAGGACCATTCTTTTACTTTCAATGTTGAGTCAGTTCACCTATTTCTCTCCACCTCAAGAAGCAAACACTTGTGTGAACTGTGCATTGATTCCTACATACTTGCTTATTGCACTTATTATATTACTCTATGTTGACAATATCTATGAGATATACATGTTACAAGTTGAAAGCAACCGCTGAAACTTAATCTTCCTTTGTGTTGCTTCAATGCCTTTACTTTGAATTATTGCTTTATGAGTTAACTCTTATGCAAGACTTAATTGATGCTTGTCTTGAAGTGCTATTCATGAAAAGTCTTTGCTTTATGATTCACTTGTTTACTCATGTCATTACCATTGTCTTGGATTGCTGCATTCACTACATATGCTTTACAAATAGTATGATCAAGGTTATGATGGCATGTCACTCCAGAAATTATCTGTGTTATCGTTTTACCTGCTCGGGACGAGCAGAACTAAGCTTGGGGATGCTGATACGTCTCCGACGTATCGATAATTTCTTATGTTCCATGCCACATTATTGATGTTATCTACATGTTTTATGCACACTTTATGTCATATTCGTGCATTTTCTGGAACTAACCTATTAACAAGATGCCGAAGTGCCAGTTCCTGTTTTCTGCTGTTTTTGGTTTCAGAAATCCTAGTAACGAAATATTCTCGGAATCGGACGAAATCAACGCCCAGGTTCCTATTTTCACCGGAAGCATCCAGAACACCCGGGAAGGACCAGAGGGGGGGCACTGGGCCCCCAGACCATAGGCCGGCGTGGCCCAGGCCCTGGCCGCGCCGCCCTATGGTGTCGTCGCCCCTTCGACCCTCTGCGCCGCCTCTTCGCCTATATAAAGCCCCTGGATCGAAAACCCTGATACGTTCGACGAAAACCACAGAAACCTTCCAGAGCCGCCGCCATCGCGAGGCCAAGATCTGGGGGACAGGAGTCTCTGTTCCGGCACGCTGCCGGAGCGGGGAAGTGCCCCCGGAAGGCTTCTCCATCGACACCGCTGCCATCTCCACCGCCATCTTCATCACTGCTGCTGCTCCCATGAGGAGGGAGTAGTTCTCCATCGAGGCTCGGGGCTGTACCGGTAGCTATGTGGTTAATCTCTCTCCATGTACTTCAATACATTGATCTCATGAGCTGCTTTACATGATTGAGATTCATATGAGTTTGTATCACAATTTATCTATGTGCTACTCTAGCAAAGTTATTAAAGTAGTTCTATTCCTCCTGCACGTGTGTAAAGGTGACAGTGTGTGCACCGTGTTAGTACTTGGTTTATGCTATGATCATGATCTCTTGTAGATTGCGAAGTTAACTATTGCTATGATAATATTGATGTGATCTATTCCTCCTACATATGCATGAAGGTGACAGTGTGCATGCTATGTTAGTACTTGGTTTAGTCTATTGATCTATCTTACACTAAAGGTTACTAAAATATGAGCATTATTGTGGAGCTTGTTAACTCCGGCATTGAGGGTTCGTGTAATCCTACGCAATGTGTTCATCATCCAACAAAAGTGTAGAGTATGCATTTATCTATTCTGTTATGTGATCAATGTTGAGAGTGTCCACTAGTGAAAGTATGATCCCTAGGCCTTGTTCCTAAATCGCTATCATTTGCTTGTTTACTGTTTTACTGTGTTACTACTGCTGCAATACTACCACCATCAACTACACGCCAGCAAGCTATTTTCTGGCACCGTTGCTACTGCTCATACTTATTTATACCACCTGTATTTCACTATCTCTTCGCCGAACTAGTGCACCTATTAGGTGTGTTGGGGACACAAGAGACTTCTTGCTTTGTGGTTGCAGGGTTGCATGAGAGGGATATCTTTGACCTCTTCCTCCCTGAGTTCGATAAACCTTGGGTATCCACTTAAGGGAAAACTTGCTGCTGTTCTACAAACCTCTGCTCTTGGAGGCCCAACACTGTCTACAGGAAAGGAGGGGGAACGTAGACATCAGCGGCGTCTCAGTAAGGTTTTCCGTATCGTGGCTCTCGGTACTGGGGGTTTCACGACGAAGGCTTTAAGTAGGCGGAAGAGCAACGCGGGGGGCCACACGAGGGCCCCACACGCCAGGGCCACGCGGCCTAGGGCTGGGCCGCGCCGCCCTGTTGTGGCGGCGCCTCGTGGCCCCACTTCCTTTCCCCCTCGGTCTTCTGGAAGCTTCGTGCAAAAATAGGACCCTGGGCGTTGATTTCGTCCAATTCCGAGAATATTTCCTTTGTAGGATTTCTGAAACCAAAAACAGTAGAAAACAGCAACTGGCTCTTCGGCATCTTGTTAATAGGTTAGTGTCGGAAAATGCATAAATACGACATATAATGTGTATAAAACATGTAGATATCATCAATAATGTGGCATGGAACATAAGAAATTATCGATACGTCGGAGACGTATCAGCATCCCCAAGCTTAGTTCCTGCTCGTCCCGAGCAGGTAAACGATAACAAAGATAATTTCTGGAGTGACATGCCATCATAACCTTGATCATACTATTGTAAGCATATGTAATGAATGCAGCGATCAAAACAATGGTAATGACATGAGTAAACAAATGAATCATAAAGCAAAGACTTTTCATGAATAGTACTTCAAGACAAGCATCAATAAGTCTTGCATAAGAGTTAACTCATAAAGCAATAAATCAAAGTAAAGGTATTGAAGCAACACAAAGGAAGATTAAGTTTCAGCGGTTGCTTTCAACTTATAACATGTATATCTCATGGATATTGTCAATGTAAAGTAATATAACAAGTGCAATATGCAAGTATGTAGGAATCAATGCACAGTTCACACAAGTGTTTGCTTCTTGAGGTGGAGAGAGATAGGTGAACTGACTCAACATAAAAGTAAAAGAAAGGTCCTTCAAAGAGGAAAGCATCGATTGCTATATTTGTGCTAGAGCTTTTATTTTGAAAACATGAAACAATTTTGTCAACGGTAGTAATAAAGCATATGTATTATGTAAGTTATATCTTACAAGTTGCAAGCCTCATGCATAGTATACTAATAGTGCCTGCACCTTGTCCTAATTAGCTTGGACTACCGGGATCATCGCAATACACATGTTTTAACCAAGTGTCACAAAGGGGTACCTCCATGCCGCCTGTACAAAGGTCTAAGGAGAAAGCTCGCATTTTGGATTTCTCGCTTTTGATTATTCTCAACTTAGACATCCATACCGGGACAACATGGACAACAAATAATGGACTCCTCTTTAATGCATAAGCATGTAGAAACAATTAGTGTTCTCATATGAGATTGAGGATATATGTCCAAAACTGAAACTTCCACCATGATTCATGGCTTTAGTTAGCGGCCCAATGTTCTTCTCTAACAATATGCATGCTCTAACCATTAAAGTGGTAGATCTCTCTTACTTCAGACAAGACGGACATGCATAGCAACTCACATGATATTCAACAAAGAGTAGTTGGTGGCGTCCCCAGAAGCATGGTTATCGCACAACAAGCAACTTAATAAGAGATAAAGTGCATAAGTACATATTCAATACCACAATAGTTTTTAAGGCTATTTTGTCCCATGAGCTATATATTGCAAAGGCGAATGATGGAAATTTAAAGGTAGCACTCAAGCAATTTACTTTGGAATGACGGAGAAATACCATGTAGTAGGTAGGTATGGTGGACACAAATGGCATAGTGGTTGGCTCAAGGATTTGGATGCATGAGAAGTATTCCCTCTCGATACAAGGTTTAGGCTAGCAAGGTTATTTGAAACAAACACAAGGATGAACCGGTGCAGCAAAACTCACATAAAAGACATATTGTAAACATTATAAGACTCTACACCGTCTTCCTTGTTGTTCAAAACTCAATACTAGAAATTATCTAGACTTTAGAGAGACCAAATATGCAAACCAAATTTAGCAAGCTCTAGGTGTTTCTTCATTAATGGGTGCAAAGTACATGATGCAAGAGCTTAAACATGAGCACAATAATTGCCAAGTATCAAATTATTCAAGACATTTTAGAATTACTACATGTAGCATTTCCCGATTCCAACCATATAACAATTTAACGAAGAAGATTCAACCTTCGCCATGAATACTATAAGTAAAGCCTAAGGACATATTTGTCCATATGCAACAGCGGAGCGTGTCTCTCTCCCACACAATGAATGCTAGGATCCATTTTATTCAAACAAAAACAAAAACAAACCGACGCTCCAAGCAAAGCACATAAGATGTGATGGAATAAAAATATAGTTTCAGGGGAGGAACCTGATGATGTTGTCGATGAAGAAGGGGATGCCTTGGGCATCCCCAAGCTTAGACGCTTGAGTCTTCTTAGAATATGCAGGGGTGAACCACCGGGGCATCCCCAAGCTTAGAGCTTTCACTCCCCTTGATCATGTTGCATCATTTCCCTCTCTTGATCCTTGAAAACTTCCTCCACACCAAACTCGAAACAACTCATTAGATGGTTAGTGCACAATAAAAATTAACATTTTCAGAGGTGACATAATCATTCTTAACACTTCTGGACATTGCATAAAGCTACTGGACATTAATGGATCAAAGAAATTCATCCAACATAGCAAAAGAGGCAATGCGAAATAAAAGGCAGAATCTGTCAAAACAGAACAGTTCGTAAAGACGAATTTTAAAGTGGCACCAGACTTGCTCAAATGAAAATGCCCAAATTGAATGAAAGTTGCGTACATATCTGAGGATCACGCACGTAAATTGGCATATTTTTATGAGCTACCTACAGAGAGGCAGGTCATAATTCGTGACAGCAAAGAAATCTGTAACTGCGCAGTAATCCAAATCTAGTATGAACCTTACTATCAAAGACTTTACTTGGCACAACAAAACACAAAACTAAGATAAGGAGAGGTTGCTACAGTAGTAAACAACTTCCAAGACTCAAATATAAAACAAAAATACTGTAGTAAAAACATGGGTTGTCTCCCATAAGCGCTTTTCTTTAACGCCTTTCAGCTAGGCGCAGAAAGTGTGTATCAAGTTTTGTCGAAAGATGATGCATCTTCATTCTTACCAGGGGTGTTGGGAGTTTTCTCAACCATGCATAGTATATTGGATATATAAGTTTCAGCGGCTTCCTTTTTCATTAGTCTTGGGCTTGCTACTCTCATCAAACAAATTTTCAGGAACAAGCCAAGCATAGTTATTTTCTAGCGCTTCATTCATCGCTAGGAGCTTACATGGTATTGGTGCTTTGATATCCCCACCATCATTAATATTATTAGTGTACCTTACTCTCTCCATGTCCATCTTTTCAAGGATACTAACAAAATTGGTGCAAGAACCAAGCATCTTATATTTAATAAAGACCTTTCTAGCCTCTCTTGCTATACTACCAAATTCTCTAAGAAGGGTTTCTAAAACAAAATCTTTCTTTTCCCCTTCTTCCATATCACCGAGCGTAAGAAACATGTGTTGGATTATAGGATTGAGATTAACAAATTTAGTTTCCAACATGCGAACTAAAGCAGCAGCAGCAATTTCATAAGTAGGAGCAAGTTCTACCAAGTGTCTATCTTCAAAATTTTCAACGGTACTAACATGATTGAAAAATTCTTCTATATTATTTCTCCCAACTATAGACCCACGTCCTACCGGTATGTCTTTTACGGTAAAATTAAAAGGAAACATGTTGAAATAAGTAAGCAAATATAAGTAACTAATTTTTTTTGTGTTTTTGATATAGAGTGCAAGACAGTAAATAAAGTAAAGCTAGCAACTAATTTTTTTGTGTTTTGATATAATGCAGCAAACAAGAAAGTAAATAAAATAAAGCAAGACAAAAACAAAGTAAAGAGATTGGATTGTGGAGACTCCCCTTACAGCGTGTCTTGATCTCCCCGGCAACGGCGCCAGAAATTTAGCTTGATGCGTGCAGTTGACACACGTCCGTTGGGAACCCCAAGAGGAAGGTGTGATGCAGACAGTAGCAAGTTTTCCCTCAGAAAGAAACCAAGGTTTATCGAACCAGGAGGAGCCAAGAAGCACGTTGAAGGTTGTTGGTGGCGGGATGTAGTGCGGCGCAACACCAGGGATTCCGGCGCCAACGTGGAACCTGCACAACACAACCAAAGTACTTTGCCCCAACGAAACAGTGAGGTTGTCAATCTCACCGGCTTGCTGTAACAAAGGATTAACCGTATTGTGTGGAAGATGATTGTTTGCAGAAAACAGTAAAGAACAAGTATTGCAGTAGATTGTATGCGATGTAAAAGAATGGACCGGGGTCCACAGTTCACTAGAGGTGTCTCTCCCATAAGATAAATAGCATGTTGGGTGAACAAATTACAGTCGGGCAATTGACAAATAGAGAGGGCATAACAATGCACATACATGATATGATGAGTATTGTGAGATTTAATTAGGCATTACGACAAAGTACATAGACCGCTATCCAGCATGCATCTATGCCTAAAAAGTCCACCTTCAGGTTATCATCCGAACCCCTTCCAGTATTAAGTTGCAAAACAACAGACAATTGCATTAAGTATGGTGCGTAATGTAATCAATAACTACATCCTCGGACATAGCATCAATGTTTTATCCCTAGTGGCAACAGCACATCCACAACCTTAGAACTTTCTGTCCTTTGTCCCATTTAATGGAGGCATGAACCCACTATCGAGCATAAATACTCCCTCTTGGAGTTAAGAGTAAAAACTTGGCCAGAGCCTCTACTAATAACGGAGAGCATGCAAGATCATAAACAACACATAGGTAATAGATTGATAATCAACATAACATAGTATTCTCTATCCATTGGATCCCGACAAACACAACATATAGAATTACAGATAGATGATCTTGATCATGTTAGGCAGCTCACAAGATCCAACAATGAAGCACATAAGGAGAAGACAACCATCTAGCTACTGCTATGGACCCATAGTCCAGGGGTGAACTACTCACTCATCACTCCGGAGGCGACCATGGCGGTGAAGAGTCCTCCGGGAGATGATTCCCCTCTCCGGCGAGGGTGCGGAAGCGATCTCCGAAATCCCCGAGATGGGATTGGCGGCGGCGGCGTCTCAGTAAGGTTTTCCGTATCGTGGCTCTCGGTACTGGGGGTTTCGCGACGAAGGCTTTAAGTAGGCGGAAGGGCAACGCGGGGGGCCACACGAGGGCCCCACACGCCAGGGCCGCGTGGCCTAGGGCTGGGCCGCGCCGCCCTGTTGTGGCGGCGCCTCGTGGCCCCACTTCCTTTCCCCCTCGGTCTTCTGGAAGCTTCGTGCAAAACTAGGACCCTGGGCGTTGATTTCGTCCAATTCCGAGAATATTTCCTTTGTAGGATTTCTGAAACTAAAAACAGTAGAAAACAGCAACTGGCTCTTCGGCATCTTGTTAATAGGTTAGTGCCGGAAAATGCATAAATACGACATATAATGTGTATAAAACATGTAGATATCATCAATAATGTGGCATGGAACATAAGAAATTATCGATACGTCGGAGACGTATCAACGCGCTTACCTCTCTTTTCTTTGTTTTCCAGATCTTGGGCCGGTAGAGTATTTACTTCCTCTTTTCTTTTGCTTTTCCTATTACTCGTAGATCTTCGCGCGAGGTTAGTTCTTGGGAAATCTGTTTTTCGGGTAGATACTGGCGTCTCTCGGATCCGTATGTCTAGAGAAGAGTCTCTCTCTGCTTCGTCCTCCAGTAGCCAAGAGAGTAAAACATCCAACGGGCTAACCGCAGATCTTGCCCGGATGGAAACTGACGCCGGCAAAGATCAAGAGGCCGGCAGTTCTAGCCACGCCCCCGGAAAAGATCTATCCGGTATCACACGCGGAGCCTGGAGGGCTCTGACGTTACGCAACACGAGATCGACTGGCTCTACCGGTCTAGGAGGATACCGGAGGGAGTATCCTGCCGGCTCCCCGGCGATGAAACCGAACCGGTACTCAATCCCGGTGAGTTCGTGGTCTTTCTTGCTCACTTTGAGCGTGGCTTCGGCCTTCCCGCCTCCGATTTCTTCCGCCAAGTCCTGGATTTTTACCAACTCCAGCCTCACCATCTTCCCGGCAACGCCGTTTTTTACCTTTCTTGCTATGCCACTTTCATGGAGGCCTACATCGGCATCCGCCCCACCCGCGAGACTTTTGCTCGCTTCTTCTCTCTCCGGATCAATTCGGTCCAGGGCAGGGACATTCCTAAGCCCAAACCCCCCGTCCAATGCGGGTCTTGTATTATCGGCTCCCGCCAAGGGAGCCCCTTTTTTAAGTTCTCCGGCCTCGAGTCATGCCGGTTATGGCAAACGATGTTCTTTTACGTGAAGAACGACGGTGCCGCGGATCTTATCAACCTGCCGGCCTTCAACCCGGCGCCGCCCACCAAGGTCAACTGGGGCTACTTCCCTGGGACGAATCATATCGAGACGAACCGGGTCGTACGCTTCATGGAGAAGCTAATGAAGGAGACCAACATCTGTTCTGACGACATCATCTGCGCTTTCATCTCACGCCGGGTGCTTCCCCTTAAGCGCCGGGCTCATAAGTTAAGCGAGATGTATGGTCCCGGCGATCCCACCAAGATCACCGGCCTCCCTCTAAGTAAAGCAGATGTAGTCCTCAAGGCTAAGCAAATCTGCCAAACAGACATGCCGGATGACTGGGAGTGGGGCTTCCTTCCTCTCAGCTCTACCAACCCTCCAACCGAGGAAGTAAGAAACTGTGCAACCCGGGTCGATATACCGGTAACTGTTGTGTTGTGGCTAACTATTTTTTGGTTTCTTTTCAGGCTAAGCAACGCTTCCCTCGCAGATATGCGAGGCCCTTGCCGGAAGCGCCCCTTGGACAAGGTTGACCCAGATCCTTACGTCCATTGGACGGATCTCAAGATGGGCCGCACGCACACCTCGCGCCCCGGTAACTTTTCGTCTGAAGCTCCCGGCTCCGTCGATGATCTCACTGTGTTTGAGGTAGTTTTCTCTTCCGGCCTCTCATGCTTTATTGTTACTCTTTTTCTGTAGATGCTTCCTCAACTGGCCCCCAACCACAGGTCCACGAGCGCGTGGTTCCCCTGCAGGCCGAGGTTGGCCAGGAATTCCTGGACAAGCTCGCCTCCGAGGGCAGGAAGAACAAGGCCCCGGCACCAGATGCCGGATCAACCCAAGCCCCTCCCGCCAAGCGCCCCCGGACAGAAATCCTGGGAGGCAAGGAAGTGGGCAAGAGGCGCTACAAGGGGAAAGCGATGCCGGTCTCTTCCGGGTGAGTTTTTTGTTTCTTTGTTTGCTTGGCTTCTCAAACTTTTCCTTCTGGTTGTTTTTCCTTATCCTTTCTCTTTTTATTTTTTAGCCCTGCGCTCTCGCTCTCCAAGGGCGCTACCGGTACGATGCCGGGGAGCTCCGAGGGAATGGCCAGGACCTCGCCCCCTCCTCGTTCAAGCCCGGTACACCTAGGTACCAGCAACCCTTCTGCCTCCCCTTTGGGAGGCACTCCAAGTGTGGGGCGCGCGGCCCCTACAACTTCTGATCACCGCGCGGAGGAGGATCTTGTCCCCCCTCCAAACACACAAAATACCGGCGCCAGCAACATTGGCGCTGACACTGAAGCTGCCGGGCGGGCGGAACCTTTGGTTCCTTCCGCTCCGAAGAGAAAAAAGAAGAAGAACTCACGCTCTTCCCCCTCCAAGGCTGTGCCGGACACTTCCGCGCTAGCCAGCTCTACGCCGCCGCCAGAGGCTCCTGTTCCTGAGCCAACTGGGGCCACGCCAACACCGCCGCCAGAAGCTCCTACCGCCAAGCCCAGCAGGTCCGCGCCGACGCTGCCGCCAAGCCAGGGGCCCTCTGCGGCTAAGGCGACTCCGCCGCCAGAAGGCGCCAGGCTCCGCGTGTCGGAACCTTTTAAGGGTAAGACAACGGCTTCCGGCACCGCAGTTGTCGGCCCGCAGTCCTTGGTGCTGCACGTCGGTCCCGCCGCTACCGTAGCTGGGGAGAAAGCTACCGGCCTCCTTGGCCGGATTACGGAGCTGAAGCGCGAGGGCAAGGAGCTGGGGCACCTGCTTGATTACGCTGAGAAGTGGAATCAGGCGGATGTGTCCGCAGCTACGCGCGGCCTGGGGAAGGACCGGCCTCTTGCCATTGACCCGGCCGGCCCCCGGTGCACCGAAGAACACTTCATGCGACTCAAGCGCGCAGTGAAGGAGTTCGACAATTGTCAACACCCGGATTTTTAAGTCCGAATGCCTATTATGTCATACATCGCAATCCCAGGAATATTGTTGTTGCGAGGCATAATAGTTAAGTATCACAGTCATCATTCATTACAAACCATAAGTCTTACAAATTTGGAATCACATGATCCATATTACACGAATAGTTGATCTATCGATCAACGAACAAACACAAGTTCATAGTTCAACATAGCGGAAGCGTAAGATACAAGGACTCTAGAGTCCACAGGCCAACGCTTGACGTCGGAAGGCGCTTAGTTGTCGTAGGCGTCCTGCTGGTCATCTCCTTGGTCATCTTCATACTCTGGCCATTTGAATAGCCAGGGACAAAGCCGTGAGTACGTTGAGTACTCGCAAACTAATACTAATGAAAGTGCTAGACATTCTAGTAGGGTTTGCTAAGCTCTAGTTTATTTGCATAAAGCTAGTTTTAGTTCACAAAGTTTTGAGAAAAGCTTACTCAAGTGCTAACTAACTCAAGTGGGAACATTAGTGTCATTCCCACCATTCAAGTGGTGAATTCAATTCAATCCACCACAAGTCATTTCACCATCACCTTTCAACCCATTGTTTTCAAAGATATGACATCGGAAACTGTATGGCCTTTCCAACCGTCCGTAACCGTGGACGCGGCTATTCGAATAGGTTTACACTCTGCAGAGGTTGCACACTTGTGCCACAACATTTGATTTCATCCGTCGGGATTTCCCCGAATACTCGTAACACAGTACGCGGATCATCAACCATAACCTTTCACTTACGAACCCTAGTATGAGCACCTCTCCCCATGAGCTTGGCCTCCCAGTGAAGACCAAGCATCAGCACAGGAACCGCACAGGCTTGGGCCGGACATTCACCTCATTTCGCATCATATCGTATCGTTTCTTTTGTGGTAGAGGCAGCTTTCGGCATAACCCCGATGACGCTTGTTTAGAGGGAACCCATACTAAGACGCATAAACTTCCAGTTAAGCCCTACCCATAATCAGGTATTGTGGGGGTACTTGAGAATTGGAAAGGTATCGCATTCAAACCAACATCATGTTTTATCAAAAATCACCATCTTCTCTTGGTCATATTCACCTTCCAAAAATCATTCAATGGAATGCATCTTCATTCCAAGGTTTCAAACTCCTTTCAAAATCACAAGGTTCCCATCTAGAGTAGTCAAGTTTAGTTTATTAGCACTAGCTCTAATTCATGAGGGGTGCTATCTTGCTTTGCTTGGAAGAGACTAACTCACTACTCTAGTACCCAACTTGTACTTCGACCAAAGTTAACTATAAAAGTAAATCATTTAGAAAACCAGTAAAAACTTGGGATGGGTTCACATAAGAAAAGATAAGAAACATGGTGCCATGCCCCAAGGGGCTTTGCACTTTGCAAGAGTAAAAGCTTGCATAGTAATTTAGCTTGCCTTGGTAGTTCTCAAACTGTTCCTCCTCCTCCTCCTGGTAGCAACCTTCTTCTTCGGCGTACTATCCGGTGCTACCGTCTAAATTTGAATACGAGTATAATTACTCACTAATTCAATGGCTATTCCATACATCACAAATAAACACACAAACTACTCTATGCACACACATAAATAAACTAGGGTGCATGGGTTGTGGGATTTAAATAGAATTTGTATTCCATAGGGTTCTTGAGAAATAATTTCCTCTCATTGAACTCTTCTTAAGATTTAATCTCTTCAACAATCATGGATGAACTCATCTTGACCTAAGTCAAATGTTCATCATCATCATCATTTGGGAGAATGATTTAAATGAGGTGGAACACCTCATACCATTTAAATAACACTACATTTGACTTAAATCTCAAGAATTTCATATAAGAGAGTTTGGAACCAGGGGTCCAAACATCCCATGAATTCATGTGAGACAAGTTTAAATGAAGTATAAGACTTCACACAATTTAACTTTAATAGTTTTGGACAATATCAACTAGTTAAACTAGCCAAAATATCCATTCACCAAACCATGGCATGATCATGCAAAGTGACCACACCATTTTATTGCATAAACAATTAGTGTAAGTCAAATGTGAGCTATTAGAGTTGGAATTAACTTAATATATATTTTGGTTGATTTTTAAGAATTATTTGAATAGGGAAAAGTCCCTGGCTTGTTATTTTTGTCACATTAATTCTACAAAGAAATTGACCAAGAGGCCAGCGGCATTTTGTAGAGAATTTCAGTGGCTTTCCAACAATATCAAATTCACTAAATTTGGTTTAGCCAAATTGAAACTATTTAATTTCAAAGTTTGTGCAGTATTGGAAAAAGTTTGGAAAAGTTTAAATCGAATTTGAATTAAACAGGCCGGCGGGAAACCAACGTGGGCCGAAACGGTTTAAACAGAGAAAAACGGCCCAGCAGCGCATCCAGTGCGCGCGGGCCTGCTGACAGGGTGGGGGCCACCCGTCAGTGGGCGTTTAAACCCGAAACGGTACGGGGTGACGTGGAGCGTAGGATTAGAAGGAGATCCAACGGCGCACAGTCGTCGTCTTCTCCGGCGAGATGCCGAGGTTCTGGCAGCGAGCCTAGGGGGTGGGAGAGCTAACCAGGGCTCCCGCGGTGGCTGGCAGTGTGCGTGATGTAGATGTGGACGACGGCGAAGCTCCTGGCACCGGCGGCGTCTCCTGGATCGGCTTCAATCGACGGCGATCTTCCGCGGCGTCCGGCGGCAGTGAGGTGGCGATTGGGTGGCTGCGGTGGGGAATGTCGACGGTGGAGTGGCTCAGGCGGTCAAGTGAGAAGAGGGGAAGGCGATGGTGTGCTCAGATCGACGAGCGGAGCTCTCCTTTTATAGGCGAGCGAGCGACCGTGGGGGCTGCGGCGAAGTCGACATGCTCGCGGTGATTCCGGCGAGCGGTTGGGCTCGGCGAGGGTGCTGTCGGGTTCTCCTCTGCCAGGCGATGCGTTTGGCGGCGACAGCGCGGTCGGGGGAGGCTGGGTTAGGTCGCATTGCTTCCGTGTCCGTCGCGTCCGCGGCGGACCAGGGTTCTCTTCTCCGGCGACGGCGGTTGCGGGTCTTGGTCGAGGGCGTGTCTGGGAGCGTTGCGGTGTCACGGTGATGCTCAACGTGCTCGCAGGGGGTCCAGGGGGTGCTCGAGGTCGTGGCGCGGCGCGTGGCCAGTGTGTGTCCGCGTCGGGC
The DNA here is from genome assembly GCF_019359855.2 of Lolium perenne. Classification (NCBI taxonomy): domain Eukaryota; kingdom Viridiplantae; phylum Streptophyta; class Magnoliopsida; order Poales; family Poaceae; genus Lolium; species Lolium perenne. The sequence continues at coordinate 196,431,623 of NC_067249.2, forward strand.
ACACGCGCGACGTGAGCGGCGTCCAGGGCGTCGTGGACGCGTGCTGGTCTGGGCATTGTCGAGCTCCTCCTCGACCAGGGCTGGGCTAGGGTGGCGTAGGAGAGGCGGTGGCATGCTGTGGCGCAGGGGCCAGGGTTGGGGAAGCAAGGGGAGAGGGGGTGGTGCGGCATGGCCGGCATGTGGCCGGCATGGCCATGCCATGCTTGCTCTCTCTCCCTCCTTAGCTCCACTATGTTTCATTTAGGGTTTAAGGGGACCAGGGAACATTGTAGTATAGCTTTGGTTTCAAATAGGTGAGGTAGATCACTATTTGCAATAGTTGCAAATAGTGCCCAATTTTGGAATTCACAAAAATGTCCAAATTTGAAATAATTCAAATGGTGAACCTTTTTGAAAAGTGAGTGTTGGGATAAGTTGTAATTGACCAGAGATGAATGGAGGTGGTGGTGGAAAAATTAGATTTCAAATTTTGGCCAAAATGGCTAAGGGGAGATTGTTGAACTTAATATAAAGTTGCAACTTTGGACGAGCATAGCTAGTGATCAAAGATGAATTTGGCAGGGTGGTCTTCATCAAAGTTGTTCACCTTGATGTTGACTTTGAAATGGTGCAAAGAGTTAGCAAAGATTGGTTTGGGAAAATTGAATTGCAGGGGCTCAAAGTGGTGATCAGACTAAAATTGGCAGATTTGGTCATCATCACATGTGAGTGGGAAAAGTGTTGGAAATTCAATTGAATTGTGAACCCTTGATTCCAAAAGTTGTAATAAGTGTTTAACAACATTATTCAACTAATGGTGAAGACCAAATAGGTCTAGGGTCAAAATTTATAAAAATGCCATAGGGCATATGTGAGGGTTTTTAGGGTTTTGCCTTTTATTTGATTTTCTCCCTCTTTGATTTATTTGGTTGGTGATCTTCATATGATCACTCTAGGGTTTTAGAGCACATCAAAATACAAGTAATAACAATCATCATGGCATATCACTCAAATGCACAAGTCCTATGCATGGTACTATATGCAAAAGAAAAGTTTTTTGTTGGTTTGAAATTTTGTTCTCTGGAATTCTCTAACTTTCTTTCCATTGAAATTTGGGGTGTTACAAACCCTTCCCCCTTACAAAAGATCTCGTCCCGAGATCAGAAAGAAAGTTAGGTACTAAAGAGATCTGGGTACTCCTTCTTCATGAAGTCTTCGCGTTCCCATGTGGCTTCATCCTCGGTATGATTACTCCATTGGATCTTTAGAAACTTGATGCTTCGGGTGTGGGTGGTTCTGTACGCTTCTTCGAGGATGCGAATCGGCACTTCGCGGTAATTCAGATCCTGGTTGATATCCACCGATCGGTGATCGATGTTCTTGAACACTTCGGTCTTCTCAGGGACTTCCAGACATTTCCGGAGAAGTGAGATGTGAAAAACGTCGTGCACAGCCGACATTTCTTCAGGCAACTCCAGTTGATAAGATACTTCACCTCGGCGGCTGAGGACTTGGAAAGGTCCCACATAGCGAGGTGCAAGCTTTCCTTTCAGCTGAAACCTTTGCATCCCTTTCAAGGGGGATACTTTGAGATAGACGAAATCTCCGATCTCAAAGGTCATCTCCTGACGTCTCTTGTCGGCGTAGCTCTTCTGTCTGGATTGAGCAGTCTTGAGGTACTCTCGGATCTTGTGAACCTTCTCTTCGGCTTCACGAAGAACGTCTGGGCCGAAAACTTGACTCTCTCCGACTTCTGACCAGTTCAGGGGGGTACGGCACTTCCTTCCGTACAAGGCTTCAAAGGGGGCCATCTGTAGGCTGGCTTGGTAACTATTGTTGTAGGAGAATTCTGCGTAAGGTGCAGTCTTCCCACTTGGATCCGTATTCCAAGACGCAGGCTCTAAGCATGTCTTCCAGGATCTGGTTTACTCTCTCACTGTCCGTCGGTACGAGGGTGATAGGCGGTGCTGAAATTTAGGCGAGTGCCTAGTCCTTCATGCACCTTCTGCCAGAACCTTGAGGTGAACTGTGATCCTCTGTCTGACACTATCGATTTGGGGGTTCCGTGCAAAGCAACTATTCTGGAGATGTAAAGTTCAGCTAACTTGGGGCCTTGATAGGTGGTTTTGACGGCGATGAAATGGGCGACTTTGGTCAATCTATCGACCACTACCCATATGGAATCATTGCCTTTGCTGGATTTGGGCAGTCCGGTGATAAAGTCCATTCCTACGGAGTCCCATTTCCATTCCGGAATCTGAAGGGGTTGCAACAGTCCAGCGGGTCTTTGGTGTTCTGCCTTGACTCTCTGGCAGATGTCACATTTAGCGATATAGCTACCGATCTCTCTCTTCATTCCGTGCCACCAAAATTGTTCCTTTAGGTCCTGGTACATCTTGGTACCTCCGGGGTGGATTGAGTAAAGGGTGTCATGGGCTTCTTGCAGGATGACTTGTTTCAAGTCAGAGTCCGATGGTACGCAGAGACGTTCTTTGTACCAAAGCACTCCGGCTTCGTCAATGGTGAATCCGGGGGCTTTTCCTGCGGCTATCTGTTTCTTGATTCCGTCAATGCTAGCGTTGTCCTTCTGGGCTTCCTTGATCTGACCAATCAAGGTGGGTTGCAGTTCTATGCTGGCTAGGAATCCTTCACTTACAAGTTCAAGTCTGAACTGTTCAAACTCTTGGTGCAAACTGGGCTGTTCGGTTGCGAGCATGGAGTTCAACCTGCACGGCAATGACTCAAAGCATCCGCTACCACATTGGCCTTGCCGGGGTGTTAGTGAATCTCCATGTCGTAATCCTTGATCAATTCGATCCATCGGCGTTGTCTCATGTTCAACTCTTTTACGGGTGAATATATATTTGAGGCTTTTGTGGTCGGAGTAGATCTCGCATCGATTACCCATGAGGTAATGACGCCAAACTTTCAAGGCTAAGACCACGGCTACAAGCTCGAGGTCATGGGTTGGGTAGTTCTGCTCATGTTGCTTGAGTTGCCTAGAAAGGTAGGACACAACCTTGCCTTCTTGCATAAGCACGCATCCAAGTCCAGTCTTGGAGGCGTCGCAATATACGTCAAAGGGCTTTGCGATATCTGGCATGATCAGGATTGGGGCTGTTGTCAGTCTACTCTTGAGCTGTTGAAAGCTCTCTTCACACTTGTCGGTCCACTCAAACTTTCTGTCCTTTTTCAGCAGTTGGGTCATTGGTCGAGCGATGCTCGAGAAACCTTCGACAAATCTGCGGTAATATCCGGCTAATCCAAGAAAAGCGCGGACCTCGGTTTGTGTGGTTGGGGCTTTCCATTCCATAACAGTTTTGATTTTGGCGGGATCTACGGCAATTCCTCCTGCAGACAAGATGTGTCCGAGGAATCCAACTTCTTCCAGCCAAAACTCACACTTGCTAAACTTGGCGTACAACTGGTGCTGTCTAAGGGTTTCTAGGACAATCTCCAAATGCTGTTCATGTTCCTCTTCGGACTTGGAGTAGACCAGAATGTCGTCGATGAAAACAACGACAAACTTGTCCAAAAAGTTCATGAAGATCTTATTCATGAGATTCATGAAATAAGCGGGGGCATTGGTCAATCCAAACGACATGACGTTGTACTCATACAACCCATATCTGGTGGTAAAGGCAGTTTTTGGAATGTCGGTGGCTCGGATCTTCAGTTGGTGGTATCCAGTTCTAAGATCAATCTTCGAGAAAACTCGGGATCCGGTGAGTTGGTCAAACAAGTCTTCGATCTTGGGTAAGGGGTATTTGTTTTTGATGGTGACATCGTTAAGTTTACGATAGTCCGTGCATAAACGATTTGCACCATCCTTCTTGTCGACAAACAAGACGGGGGATCTCCAGGGGGATGCACTTGGTCTAATCAAACCTTTGGCTAACATGTCATCTATTTGCTTCTTCAGCTCCACAAGCTCGGCTGCGTTCATGCTGTAGGCTCTCTGGGCGATGGGTCCAGTTCCGGGTATTAACTCGATGATAAACTCGATATCCCGGTCCGGGGGCATACCGGGTAGATCATCCGGAAACACATCGTGGTAGCGACAAACGACCCCGATTTGATCCGTAGTTGGCTTGGATACACTTTGGTTGGGTGTAAATTTTCTGGGTAGTTTTTCAGAGATGTGCTCAACTACGATACCGGTGCTGCTAGTCATGGTTATGGCTTTCTTGGCGCAGTCTATCAACCCATTGTGCTTGGACATCCAGTCCATTCCTAGGACAACTTCCAAACCTTTGGTTCCAAGTATGATTAGATTTGCAAAGAAATCTACATCATGGATTCTGATTGGCACATTTTTGCAAAATTTTCTGGCTTTGGTGGTTGACCCGGGGATTTGAACTATCATAACGTGCTTCAAACTGAGGGGTTGAATTTTACTTGTTGATGCAAAATCTTCGGTGACAAAGGAATGCGATGCTCCGGAATCAAACAACACTCTAGCAGGGGTGTGATTGACAGAAAACATACCCAGCACAACATCTGGTGCTTCCTGGGCTTCTTCGGCGTTCATGTGGTAGAGGCGGCCGTTGCGGTTGTTGGGGTTGTTGGGGACGAACTTCTTGCCGGTGGAGACACGGCGTTGCTGCTGAGCAGGGGCAGCGGTGTTGCCGGCGAGCTTGGCAAGACGCTTGGGACACTCGTTGGAGTAGTGCCCCACTACACCACACTCATAACAAGTGATAGTGCTCTTGTCCTGCTTGTTCGCAACGGGAATGGCATTGCTCCCGGTTCTGGGGTTGGTGTTGGTGTTGGTGTTGTTGGTGTTCGGGGCTCGGGGTGGAGCGCGGTTGTAGCTGTTGTTGTTGCCTCCTGGCTTGGAGTTTCCTCCACTCCGGTTCTGATAACCGGGGCGAGAGTTCTGCATCGGGGGTTTGTTGTGTCTCGGAGTGAAACCTCCGCTTGAGCTAGGGCGAAACTTTTGGGGGTGGCTTGATCCACTCTGATTTGCCATGCGGCGCTTGCGGTTCTCATTGGCTTGGTTTAACTTGCCCTCCATCTGGATGGCGGAGTCAACAAGGGCTTCGAGGTCGGCGAAGGGGATGTTGACGAGGACAGTCTGCATCTCATCATGCAGTCCGTTCAGGAATCTCTCCTTCCTCTTCTCAACGGTGTCGGTCTCATCAGGGGCATACCTTGACAAAGTGAGAAACTTGTCGCGGTATTCAACCACCGTCATGCGACCTTGTTTCAGCTCATGAAATTCATCCCTCATCTTCTTGATAAGACCCGGGGGTACATGGTACTTGCTGAACTTGAGTTTGAAATCCTCCCAAGTCATGAATTGACCTCCGTTCATGGCACGGGTACTTGTCCACCAAGCGCGAGCTGGTCCAGCGAGGTAGTGAGTGGCGAACAACACCTTCTCGTTGGCTTCCACTCCAGCTACTTCCAGATTGTTCTCCATAGTCTGGAGCCAATCGTCGGCGTCGAGGGGCTCCTCGGTCTTGCTAAACACCGGAGGGTTGGTGTTCTAGAAGTTCTTGAGCTTGGATCCAGGGTGGTCATGATTTCCATGGCCCTGGTTGGCGATGTTCTGCAAGGCGATGATGTTGGCTTGTCGCTCGGCTCTCTCGGTTTCCCGGTCTGCAAGCAAGGTTTGCAGAAGTTGCATCATCGCGTCGTTGGTGCGGTTCGGAGGGGCCATCTGAGGATATAGAAGATCATGAGATAAGAGGGAACATTCTATGGTTCATTTTGGTTAAGTTTAAAAACACTTGAAAACTTGTAATCTTTTCATGACAAACATAACATTCATTCATTCATGCAACACATAGTACAAACTACACACATACTCCAATGGTTTTAAGAACCATTCTCATGCTACGATACAAAGGACGGGATACAACTCACACCTACTATAAGTGAAACTAGTGCAACTACTCCTCATCATCTATATCGATCGGGACGTAGTCATCCTGTCCGGCCTCCAGGAACTCGTAGTCCTCCTCCTCGGTGTTCTCGTCCTCCTCAAAGTCATCGTCATCGCTCAGAAAGGCGTCTCCTCCCTGAATGTCGATGCCTCCATCGTCATCCTCCATCTGAAGAATCTGATCCTCCTGGGCCTTGACAGTGGCCTCAAGTGACGCGATCCGGTCGCGAAGGCGACGAATCGTAGCGTCCTTCTTGGCACGCTGCTGGCGAAGGCTTCTGCGGTCGTTGTTGAGTAGCTTGATCGCCTCGCCCTGCTCGATGATGTGAGCATGGGTCTGGTTCGCGTAAGCGCGAGAGGCGTCGAGGTCCCTCTGAGTCTGGTAGAGCATGAAGTCCAAGTGATCCACATGGTGCCTCAACTGAGGGTGGAGTGGCACATCCATGGGTCTTCCGTCAGAGTTGCGCCTCGCGAGATGCGCAAAGCGTTCCTCACGGAGTGCTTCCGCATTCTGTCCGCACAGACGAGCAAGTGCTTCCTGAAGAGCACGTGCAAGTCCGTCGAGCCGATTGCTTTCCCCGAAAGAGAAAAGGATCCTCTCCGAGGTGGGAGGCTCCAGCTTGCCCCTCAAGTCGGCGGTGATAATCCATGCGGTTCCCCTCCCGGCTGGTCGTCCACCTGAATCCCGTGAAACTCGGGGTGTGGGCGGCCAAGGTGATCCGACAGGAGTCGAGGTCATGCTCGAAGATCAAGCTTCCTCCGTTTCCAAGCTGATAAAACTTGGTGTTGAGGGGTTCATTCGGCTCCATCTGAAAGAGAATTGGATGAGTAAGTTAGAGAGTGCAAAGTGTGGCAAGGTTTTAAGTTGATTCAAATAAGATAGAACATGATTCCTCAAATTTTGGCAAAGTCTCAAAGACAAGAGTGTAGTAAATTTTCACAAATAAGTTCTTTCATTTGATTTCAAAGTTAAAATTTTCAGAACGCCCATTCTAACTAAGGTCTTCTAAGGTCAAACAATGGCTCTGATACCAACTTGTCAACACCCGGATTTTTAAGTCCGAATGCCTATTATGTCATACATCGCAATCCCAGGAATATTGTTGTTGCGAGGCATAATAGTTAAGTATCACAGTCATCATTCATTACAAACCATAAGTCTTACAAATTTGGAATCACATGATCCATATTACACGAATAGTTGATCTATCGATCAACGAACAAACACAAGTTCATAGTTCAACATAGCGGAAGCGTAAGATACAAGGACTCTAGAGTCCACAGGCCAACGCTTGACGTCGGAAGGCGCTTAGTTGTCGTAGGCGTCCTGCTGGTCATCTCCTTGGTCATCTTCATACTCTGGCCATTTGAATAGCCAGGGACAAAGCCGTGAGTACGTTGAGTACTCGCAAACTAATACTAATGAAAGTGCTAGACATTCTAGTAGGGTTTGCTAAGCTCTAGTTTATTTGCATAAAGCTAGTTTTAGTTCACAAAGTTTTGAGAAAAGCTTACTCAAGTGCTAACTAACTCAAGTGGGAACATTAGTGTCATTCCCACCATTCAAGTGGTGAATTCAATTCAATCCACCACAAGTCATTTCACCATCACCTTTCAACCCATTGTTTTCAAAGATATGACATCGGAAACTGTATGGCCTTTCCAACCGTCCGTAACCGTGGACGCGGCTATTCGAATAGGTTTACACTCTGCAGAGGTTGCACACTTGTGCCACAACATTTGATTTCATCCGTCGGGATTTCCCCGAATACTCGTAACACAGTACGCGGATCATCAACCATAACCTTTCACTTACGAACCCTAGTATGAGCACCTCTCCCCATGAGCTTGGCCTCCCAGTGAAGACCAACTGTCAACCTGGGAACTGCACAGGGCTTGGGCCGAACATTCACCTCATTTCGCATCATATCGTATCGTTTCTTTTGTGGTAGAGGCAGCTTTCGGCATAACCCCGATGACGCTTGTTTAGAGGGAACCCATACTAAGACGCATAAACTTCCAGTTAAGCCCTACCCATAATCAGGTATTGTGGGGGTACTTGAGAATTGGAAAGGTATCGCATTCAAACCAACATCATGTTTTATCAAAAATCACCATCTTCTCTTGGTCATATTCACCTTCCAAAAATCATTCAATGGAATGCATCTTCATTCCAAGGTTTCAAACTCCTTTCAAAATCACAAGGTTCCCATCTAGAGTAGTCAAGTTTAGTTTATTAGCACTAGCTCTAATTCATGAGGGGTGCTATCTTGCTTTGCTTGGAAGAGACTAACTCACTACTCTAGTACCCAACTTGTACTTCGACCAAAGTTAACTATAAAAGTAAATCATTTAGAAAACCAGTAAAAACTTGGGATGGGTTCACATAAGAAAAGATAAGAAACATGGTGCCATGCCCCAAGGGGCTTTGCACTTTGCAAGAGTAAAAGTTTGCATAGTAATTTAGCTTGCCTTGGTAGTTCTCAAACTGTTCCTCCTCCTGGTAGCAACCTTCTTCTTCGGCGTACTCTCCGGTGCTACCGTCTAAATTTGAATACGAGTATAATTACTCACTAATTCAATGGCTATTCCATACATCACAAATAAACACACAAACTACTCTATGCACACACATAAATAAACTAGGGTGCATGGGTTGTGGGATTTAAATAGAATTTGTATTCCATAGGGTTCTTGAGAAATAATTTCCTCTCATTGAACTCTTCTTAAGATTTAATCTCTTCAACAATCATGGATGAACTCATCTTGACCTAAGTCAAATGTTCATCATCATCATCATTTGGGAGAATGATTTAAATGAGGTGGAACACCTCATACCATTTAAATAACACTACATTTGACTTAAATCTCAAGAATTTCATATAAGAGAGTTTGGAACCAGGGGTCCAAACATCCCATGAATTCATGTGAGACAAGTTTAAATGAAGTATAAGACTTCACACAATTTAACTTTAATAGTTTTGGACAATATCAACTAGTTAAACTAGCCAAAATATCCATTCACCAAACCATGGCATGATCATGCAAAGTGACCACACCATTTTATTGCATAAACAATTAGTGTAAGTCAAATGTGAGCTATTAGAGTTGGAATTAACTTAATATATATTTTGGTTGATTTTTAAGAATTATTTGAATAGGGAAAAGTCCCTGGCTTGTTATTTTTGTCACATTAATTCTACAAAGAAATTGACCAAGAGGCCAGTGGCATTTTGTAGAGAATTTCAGTGGCTTTCCAACAATATCAAATTCACTAAATTTGGTTTAGCCAAATTGAAACTATTTAATTTCAAAGTTTGTGCAGTATTGGAAAAAGTTTGGAAAAGTTTAAATCGAATTTGAATTAAACAGGCCGGCGGGAAACCAACGTGGGCCGAAACGGTTTAAACAGAGAAAAACGGCCCAGCAGCGCATCCAGTGCGCGCGGGCCTGCTGACAGGGTGTGGGCCACCCGTCAGTGGGCGTTTAAACCCGAAACGGTACGGGGTGACGTGGAGCGTAGGATTAGAAGGAGATCCAACGGCGCACGGTCGTCGTCTTCTCCGGCGAGATGCCGAGGTTCTGGCGGCGAGCCTAGGGGGTGGGAGAGCTAACCAGGGCTCCCGCGGTGGCTGGCAGTGTGCGTGATGTAGATGTGGACGACGGCGAAGCTCCTGGCACCGGCGGCGTCTCCTGGATCGGCTTCAATCGACGGCGATCTTCCGCGGCGTCCGGCGGCAGTGAGGTGGCGATTGGGTGGCTGCGGTGGGGAATGTCGACGGTGGAGTGGCTCAGGCGGTCAAGTGAGAAGAGGGGAAGGCGATGGTGTGCTCAGATCGATGAGCGGAGCTCTCCTTTTATAGGCGAGCGAGCGACCGTGGGGGCTGCGGCGAAGTCGACATGCTCGCGGCGATTCCGGCGAGCGGTTGGGCTCGGCGAGGGTGCTGTCGGGTTCTCCTCTGCCAGGCGATGCGTTTGGCGGCGACAGCGCGGTCGGGGGAGGCTGGGTTAGGTCGCATTGCTTCCGTGTCCGTCGCGTCCGCGGCGGACCAGGGTTCTCTTCTCCGGCGACGGCGGTTGCGGGTCTTGGTCGAGGGCGTGTGCGGGAGCGTTGCGGTGGCCCGGTGCTGGTCCACGTGGTCGCTGGGGGTGCCGGGGGTGCGGGAGGTCGTGGCGGGGCGCGTGGCCCGTGGGTGTCGGCGGCGGGGTCACGCGCGCCGGGTGCGGCGTCCAGGGCGTCGTGGACGCGTGCTGGTGCAGGCATTGTCGAGCTCCTCCTCGACCAGGGCTGGGCTAGGGTGGCGTAGGAGAGGCGGTGGCATGCTTTGTGGCGCGAGGGCCAGGGTTGGGGAAGCAAGGGGAGAGGGGGTGGTGCGGCATGGCCGGCATGTGGCCGGCATGGCCATGCCATGCTTGCTCTCTCTCCCTCCTTAGCTCCACTATGTTTCATTTAGGGTTTAAGGGGACCAGGGAACATTGTAGTATAGCTTTGGTTTCAAATAGGTGAGGTAGATCACTATTTGCAATAGTTGCAAATAGTGCCCAATTTTGGAATTCACAAAAATGTCCAAATTTGAAATAATTCAAATGGTGAACCTTTTTGAAAAGTGAGTGTTGGGATAAGTTGTAATTGACCAGAGATGAATGGAGGTGGTGGTGGAAAAATTAGATTTCAAATTTTGGCCAAAATGGCTAAGGGGAGATTGTTGAACTTAATATAAAGTTGCAACTTTGGACGAGCATAGCTAGTGATCAAAGATGAATTTGGCAGGGTGGTCTTCATCAAAGTTGTTCACCTTGATGTTGACTTTGAAATGGTGCAAAGAGTTAGCAAAGATTGGTTTGGGAAAATTGAATTGCAGGGGCTCAAAGTGGTGATCAGACTAAAATTGGCAGATTTGGTCATCATCACATGTGAGTGGGAAAAGTGTTGGAAATTCAATTGAATTGTGAACCCTTGATTCCAAAAGTTGTAATAAGTGTTTAACAACATTATTCAACTAATGGTGAAGACCAAATAGGTCTAGGGTCAAAATTTATAAAAATGCCATAGGGCATATGTGAGGGTTTTTAGGGTTTTGCCTTTTATTTGATTTTCTCCCTCTTTGATTTATTTGGTTGGTGATCTTCATATGATCACTCTAGGGTTTTAGAGCACATCAAAATACAAGTAATAACAATCATCATGGCATATCACTCAAATGCACAAGTCCTATGCATGGTACTATATGCAAAAGAAAAGTTTTTTGTTGGTTTGAAATTTTGTTCTCTGGAATTCTCTAACTTTCTTTCCATTGAAATTTGGGGTGTTACAACAATGCGTGGCATGACGCCACCAGCAACATGGTGGTAAGTTTCACCAAACTTGTTGCAACTTTTCTGTTGATGCCGGTTTTGTTCTTTCCGGATTTACTCATATCCTCCCAGTCCCCGAGTTTTGGGTTTAGAGCGCAGCTCTAAGCGCGAAACTTTCTTCAAATTTCTCGAAACCGGCAGCTTTCTCATGACTATTTTACTTTGAACAGAGCACCGCGGACGCCCGGAAGCGCCTCTTCGAGGAGCTTCTATGGGAGCACCGGGACCTTTCTGAGGCACATAGCAAATGCCAAGGTGAGTCTTCCTGCCTCCGGCATCTTTTTACCGGAAACTTTTCGCTTCTTTGTCATTTACACGTTTCTTGCCCAACAGCTATCCCGGAAGCCTCCTTTGAAGCCCTCAAGAAACAGCTCGCTGACCTCCAAGGTACTTTTCTTTCCGGCTTTCTTGTTTTTCTGTATCCTATCGACTATTTTTGCTAACATGTGCCTTTCCGGACTCTAGCTGAAAAGGAGCAGCTCATCCAGGACCACCGTAGGGCTCTGGACGCCCAGGAAACCATTTCCAAAGGGCTGAAGGACCAGCTCATCCAGATTGGGCGTCAGCACAATACTGAGGTGGAGGACCTCAAAGCTACCCATGAGGCCAAGCTGGTGGAGGTCCTGGAGGACTCTACCAACTCCACCGCGGTGCTGCGCGCTGAGCTAGAGGAGGTGGGCAAGTTCCGGAAGGCAGCCGAAGATAAGGTTGCCCTCCTGACTGGGGAGCAGAAGGAGTATGACGAGTTAGTCATGCGAACTGACGCGCTCGCCCTCCGTAAGTTTTTCTCTTTTCTTTTCCGGTTTTCGCTTACAAGCTTATATTTTCCGGTAGCATGTCCTTATCTTCTTTCTTTGCTTCGCAGGGCTCTTTCCGGATTCTCAGCCCCATGCGCAGAAAAAGGTGGCAGAGCACCGGGTTGCGCAGCAATTCCGGAATCTGGACGCGCCTCGGGATCCTTATGATCACCTGGTTGCACTTTCTGCCCGGATCACCCATATGCGCGTGGTGGACCGGAACCTCGCGGATCTGCCTGACTTGGAGATCCATCTCTTCAAGGTGCTATGGCCTGAAGAGCAGGTACCGGCAAGCCTAACGTTTACCTCTGACTGCTTGAAGGGTGCCGGAAGGAGAATCCGGGAGTGGCAATGCTCCGCGGCTCGCGCTGGAGCCGATGCTGCGCTGCGCGTCCCGTGCTCCTGGTACCCGGAGCTGGACTTGGACGCCCTCCATGGCGTGCGCGAAGGTGCTCCCACTGATACGGATCCGATCCTTACCGCGAAGCGGTAGGATCGCGCTTACCGGATCGCTGAGTACGCGCCGGTCCGCACCTTCATCGCCCCTCCTTCCGACATCAAGGACTTCCTCAGCAATGAAGAGGAAGGAGAAGATGAGGAAGATGAGGATGCCAGAGACGTGCTCCCGGAAGCTGGCGACGCGCCCCCAGAAGCTCCAGAGGCCGATGCTGCTCCCCCTGAAGCCCCTGTTGCCTGAGTATACTCTGTTGTGTCTGTTAACTTAAAACAATGCTTATTAAATTCTACCCCGGTATGCCGGGGTTTAAGATGTAAGATAAAACTTATCATTTTGGTTGTGGTACAACTTTTATGCCGGTGTCTTGCATACCGGTAACTTATCAACTTATGTTGGTTTGTTAACTTAGCATGTTGCCTTTGTTGTTTGCCTTTATCTTGCACTGTGAAGATTCCGGAATCGTTTCCGCATCCAATTTGATGCACACTTGGTTCTTTCCCTTTGCCTCTGCCTACCTCTTTTGGGTGTTTTGGCGTATGAGTTACAAAGTTCTTTTGCCAAGCGAACACTCCCTTGAACTTAGGAAAAATTCGAAATTTTTCACAAAAAACCGGTAAAACCGGGGTTAGTTAAGCTTTTCCGGATTGTCCGTTCCCACTTCCTCTTTTCGTAGTTCACGTGCTTAATTCCTACCGGTTTATCTTGCTTGCCATGAAGCCGGTTTGCGGACAACAGCAGAGTTGAAGACTCCGGTAGGTTTAGCACGTTACTAAACCGGAAAGAAAAAATGTTCAACAAGCAACCGGTAAACGGAAAAAATAAACATATTACATGCAAGTTTGATAGAGGCAGTCCCCGAGAAACATTCGAGGTGCCGGAGTCTTTTATTCATAGCATAAGGTACAAAAAGGAACTTCTTATAGTACAACTTCATGAGTAGAAAGGGCGCAACAATGCTATGTTCCATGGACGCTTGGTCTCATCTCCGGATTTGTCCGCCTTTCCTTCTTTCCATTCCTGTGCATCAATTAAGTAGTAGGCATCATTGTGCAGAGCTTTGCTTACAATGAATGGCCCTTCCCAAGGAGGTGAAAACTTATGGCGGCCTTCAGTGCGTTGCACTAGGCGTAGCACCAAATCTCCTTCCCCGAAAACTCTCGGGTTAACCTTCCGGCTGTGATAGCGTCTGAGGTTTTGCTGGTAAATGGCTGTTCTTGCCAATGCCAGTTCTCTTGCTTCCTCTAGCAAGTCCACATCGTTTTCTCGGGCCTCTTTTACCTCTTTTCGGTATAGAGTTGCACCCTTGGTGAGTCATGGAGAATGTGGGTTGGTATTACCGCTTCTGCTCCGTAAACCATGAAGAATGGAGTGTATCCGGTAGACCGGTTTGGAGTTGTTCTTATGCTCCACAGCACTGATGGTAGCTCATCGAGCCAACATCCCTGTGTCTTTTCGAGTGGTTCAATGAGCCTTGGTTTTATACCGGAAATCACCAGTGCATTGATTCTTTCAACTTGGCCATTGCCTTGTGGGTGTGCCACTGAGCACAGATCTAACCGGATGTTGTTGTTTTCACAGAATCGCTTGAATTCTCCTTGGGCAAAGTTTGAGCCATTGTCAGTTATGATGCTATGCGGATATCCATACCGGAGGATGACATCTTTTAGGAACTTCACCGCTGTGTGGCCATCACACTTCGCGATAGGCTTCACTTCCAGCCATTTGGTGAATTTATCCACCATCACCAAGATGTGGGTCATGTTTCCTCTTGCGGTTTTCAATGGGCCAACCATGTCAAGGCACCAAACAGCAAATGGCCATGTTAACGGTATGGTTTTTAAGCCGGAAGCTGGGGTATGATTTTGCTTGGCGTACCTCTGGCAACCATTGCATTTTCTTACCAAATCCTCAGCATTTTCCAAAGCAGTGGGCCAATAGAATCCGTGCCGGAACACTTTTGCCACCAGCGCCCTTGATGAAGCGTGGTGCCCACACTCTCCTTGGTGAATCTCCTTGAGCATCTCTTTTCCCTCTTCCGGTTCCACACATCTTTGAAGGACACCGGTAACACTTCTCTTGTACACCTCGCCATTAATGAAGGTGTAAGCTTTGGCTCTCCGCTGAATCCTCCTTGACTCAGTTTCGTCAACCGGCAAGGTGCCGTTGATCAGGAATTCCTTAATAGGTTTAACCCACGATGGTGCTTCTCTTACCACAAACACCGGCACGTCTATCTCCATGCTATCCACAAGCATTGTTTCTTCCGGTACGAGCGTCGCAGTCCCCGAGTTTTCCGGACCAGTCCCCGGGTTTGCCGGAACAGTCCCCGGGTTTCCTTCGTCGATATCCATTGGCACCACATGTGACTCCGGTACGAAAATTGATTCCGACTCCGGACTGGGCTTGATTGATGGAACTCTTAAGTGTGCCAAGGCTATTCCGGGAGGAATTTCTTGCCTGGATGAACCTAGCTTGGATAAAGCATCCACGGCATCATTTTCAGCCCGCGGCACATGGTGAAACTCACACCCTTCAAAGAAGCCGGCAATCTTTTGCACATGAAACCGGTATGAGGCCATGTTGGCATCTTTTGCATCCCAATCTCCGGAACACTGCTGCACCACAAGATCTGAATCGCCGTAGCAAATGATCCGGTGCGCACCAATTTCTTTTGCGACCTTGAGCCCATGGATCAGGGCCTCATACTCAGCGACATTGTTTGATGCCCTGAAATGCACTTGCAAAACATACCGGAGATGGTCTCCTTTTGGTGAGGTAAGTACCACACCGGCACCTAGACCCTCTTTGAGTTTGGATCCGTCAAAGTGCATCTAGCAGTATTCTATTTTGTGTTCCGGCGGCTTGTATTGCATTTCCGCCCAATCAACCAGGAAATCAGCCAAGGCTTGTGATTTTATGGCATCTCTTCTTTCGTACACCGGTACATATGGTGACAATTGAATTGCCCATTTTGCAATCCTGCCGCTGGCGTCTTTGTTGCCCATGATATCTGAGATGGGTGCTTCACTCACCACTTTCATGGGGTGTTCCTCGAAATAGTGCTTGAGCTTGGTGGCGGCCATGTATACGCCGTATGTCATATTTTGGAAATGGGGGTAGTTTTGTTTTGAGAGGGAGAGCACCTCGCTCAAGTAGTATACCGGCCTCTGCACGATTTTTTCTTCTTCCTCTCTTTCTACCACAACCACAACACTCACAACCCGGTTAGTTGCTGCTATGTATAACACCATGGGCTCCCTTTCGAAAGGCGAGGCTAATACTGGCGCGGTGGCTAGCATTGTTTTCAGCTCTTTGAACGCTGCGTCTGCCTGTGGGGTCCAGACGAAGGTATCGGATTTTTTCATTAAGGCGTAGAGCGGCAGAGCCTTTTCTCCCAGCCTACTTATGAACCGGCTTAGCGACGCCAAGCTTCCGATAAACTTTTGCACATCTTTTAGTTCCTGCGGGATGGTCATTCTTTCTATTGCCCGGATCTTTACCGGATTCACTTCAATGCCCCGGCTTGACACAAGGAAACCAAGCAGCTTACCGGCAGGGACACCGAAGGTACATTTTGCCGGATTAAGTTTCATCCGGAACCTCCTCAAGTTATCAAATGTTTGCCGGATATCGTCAATTAGGGTGTCTTTTACCTTAGTTTTTATCACGATATCGTCTACATAGACTTGCACATTCTTTCCAATTTGATCAAACAAACATTTTTGCATACAGCGCTGGTACGTTGCACCAGCGTTGCGCAAGCCAAAAGGCATGGTGACATAGCAATAAGCCCCGTGTGGGGTAATGAACGCAGTTTTTATTTGATCTTCCTTTTTCAGGAGAATTTGGTGGAAACCGGAATAAGCATCAAGGAAAGACAACAACTCACACCCAGCAGTAGAATCAATCACTTGATCGATCCGGGGCAGAGGGAAAGGATCTCTCGGGCAAGCTTTGTTGAGGTTGGTGTAGTCGATGCACATGCGCCACACCTTTGGAGCTTTTGCTTCCAGGTTCTCATCTTTCTTCTTCTCAACCATCACCGGATTGGCCAGCCACTCAGTGTGCGTGACCTCCACGATGAAACCGGCAACCAACAGTTTTGTCACCTCTTCTCCAATGATCTTCCTCCTATCTTCAGCGAACCGGCGCAAGGGTTGTCGCACCGGCTTGGCATCCTTCCGGACGTTTAGAGAGTGCTCAGCTAGCTCCCTCGGAACACCCACCAAGTCATCAGTAGACCAGGCAAAGATATTCCGATTCTCACGGAGGAAGCTGACGAGCGCGCTTTCCTATGCTTGATTCAGGCCGGCATCGATACGAACGGTGCGCTCTGGGTAAGCTGGATCGAGCACAATGTCCTTTGTTTCATTTGTCGGCTTGAATGCCAGTGTGCCCAAGTTTCCACTCATTGCCGCTAAGCTCAACTGTGAGGACTGAGCCAGCGCAACTGCAGTCTGCATCCTTCTTTTTTCCTCTGCGATCACCAGCGATTCCGCTAGGTTTGATCCGGCAGATGCTGTTTCCAGTGAGACTTTGTAGTTTCCCACCACAGTCAAGGGTCCACGAGGTGCCGGCATCTTCATCTTGAGGTAAGCCGTATGGGTTGAGGCCATGAAAGCTGCCGATGCCGGTCTCCCCAGCAACGCATGGTAAGGACTGTCTAGGTCCACCACTTCAAACAGAATGTTTTCCACCCGGCAATTGTCACGTCCTCCGAAAGACACATCCACCCGGACTTTTCCTACCGGTGCGCAGGACAGTCCCGGAACGATTCCATGGAACGTTGTGTGAGTTGGCTGAAGCATGTTTTCTGTTATCCCCAGCGTGTGCATCGTGTGCTTGTACATGATGTTTATGCTGCTTCCATTGTCTATCAGCACTTTGCTGAACTTGACTCGAGTTTCTGGCCCGCGCATGATTGGGTCCACAACAAGAGCATAACCACCCGGATTCGGCATGATCTTGGGGTGATCCTTGAACGACCAGGTGATTTCCTGATCTGACCACAGCATATATTTAGGAACTGCCGGCATCACGGCGTTTACTTCCATGGAGCGGCGATGCACACTTTGCCTGTCGGTTGGCTCAGTGACAAAGACAACACAGCACAAATGTGGGTCCTCGTAAACATTCCGGCCTAAAGGTGCCGACGGAGGTGGTTGATCATGATTTTCCTCAACCCGGTTAACTTGCTGGTATTGTTGTACCGGTATGGTATTGGCTCCGGTAAGCGGTGGTGGTGGTGGTAATGGGTGCTGGTGTAGCATGTCGTGCGAGGGCGGCAGTATTGTGGAACAGCCATCTGCTTGCGCATCTTTTGCCCCTCCTCTCAGCATCAAGTGCTTGATCCAGGAACAATCTTTTGTTAAATGGTTCGCCGGCTTCGATGGATGTGGGGTATGCAGCTTGCACGGCATGTCCATTGCTGCTTCCATGGTGTATCTCATATGCTCTTGCCAATCTTTTTTCTGACCCCATCCTTCTTTTTGAACCCATTTCTTCTTAGGACCCGCCCATGGCTGCGATCCGGTTTTTTGCCTCTGGCTTCCGCTAGGGCCAGAATTTTCCTGCACCGCGGCTACCTGCTGCGGGCCGTACCTTCGATCCGGGAAATCCTCCCTTCGTTTGTTGTGCCGGTTATCCCGGTGTTGATCTTGCCGGGGGTTTAGGCTTGACTGCACCGGTTCGGCTTGCACAGCCGGTTGCAGTGGGTCTCCCAACGCATAGTTTTCCGCCACTCGCATCATTTCAGCCAATGTGCTTGGCATGTTTCTCTGCAGCCTTTGCCACAGTGGTGATCCTCTCCGGCATCCCTGACTGAACCAAGCAATCGCTTGTGCTTCAATCACTCCTTCTCACGTGTTTCTCGTTGAGTTCCACCGGGTGAGATAGTCCCGGTCTGTTTCACTTGCACGATGCTAGCATAAAGCGAGCTGCTGGGGCCGGTTTGGCCTCTTGTAAGTGCTGCTGAAGTTGCTCACAAAGGCTTCCTCAAAGTCCAACCATCCATTTACGCTTCCTGCCGGCAAGTTGTTAAGCCAGATACGCGCCGGTCCTACTAGGTAGGATGGTATGATCCTCACAGCCCAGCGCCGGTTTACTCCGCCACCAGCCACATAAACAGCTGTGACATAGTCTGCCAGCCAATCTTCCGGCTTGGTCGTGCCATCATACGTTTTTGTGTCCCGGGGCAATTGGAAATTGCGCACCGGTGGCTCTTCTCCCATGATCCGCGGGCCAAAGTACTTTGGGCCGGGAGGACCTTCAGATTCGATTATCTCGGAAAGATGCACTCTGTCCAGCCTGTGCCTCGCATCCTGGCCTAGCAAGCATCTTTCCCCCACACGTTCCCCCAAAGGGTTCCGGTAGGCTCTGACTCATTCCACCTCGGAATCTCCTTCTTCATATCTTTCTGGTTCCGCGGCTCTTGCCTGCCGGTACCTTGGTGGTCGCATTTCTTCCTCAGCATACGCTGCCCTTGCAGCTTGATAATTTTGCCCGGTTTCGCGTCTACCGGCATGATTGTTTCCGGCTTAACCATGTCGCGCATAGCCATTTCCGGCATAGCCGCGACCTGCTGCATAGCTTTTTTCTCTGGCATCATGTGGCCCGGCTTTTTTGCTTTCCGGCAAGGACCGGATCATACACAGTCATTTGCTGCGCATTCATCTCTTTTTCTCTTCTTTTGTCCGGATGGGGGGACGATGCCTGCCCATGGGACTTGCTTCCGGCATTCTTTGTTGAACGCACAGATTTTGAAGCCGCAGCCTTGTTCAGCGCAGCAAGCTGTTCAGCATTCTGCTGCTCGATGGTTTCCAACAACTCCCTAACACGGTCTTGCTGTTTTGCCAAAGCCTCTCCGGAAAGCGACTCGCACAACTCTACAACAGCCTTAGCAGCTTTGATGGTTTTATCCGGGCTACTGGACTTAGGTTTCTCTACGATGCTCACGGATGCAGAGGTACTTTTGTCGGCAAGAACTTCTTTACGCAAATCCTGATCTAGATTGTGAGCCTTTAGCCGGTTCTCCGGCATCCTAGCAGCATGAGCGCTAACAGAAGCAAAGCCATGGGCAGCGTTATACTCACGTAAGGTTAGGTTCAGCTCGCGCTGCGCCCGGATGATGTCGGCGCCGTTCACCAGCAGCTTCTTGCGCGTGGCCTCCAGCTCCGCCTGAGCCGTTGCCGGGTCGATGTTCTGCACGATGGGCGTTGCCAGCACGTTCATCGCCGCTTGAAGTGGTGTCTCCGGTGGCGCGGAAGATGCTCCCGCAGCGCCTGCGTCGCGCTCCAGCGGAGGCTTGGCCGCACGGGTCGATGCCGCACGGCCAGCACCTTCATCCACAGCTTCCTTGCCGGCGCCGGCCACGCCAGCCATCATGACCTCCACGCTGCCGGCGGCGCGGCCAGCACATAGCCACCTTGGCGGATCCGGTGCCACCAGCACCGGCGAGAGGCACTGGCGCACAGGGACGGTGCCGAAGTAGATGCGGTGGCTGCCGAACTCGATGATGCGTCCGTTCTTGGGGAACTTACCGCCGTTGGCGAAGCAGCCTGCGTTGTCGTTGATGAAGTCCATGGCGTAGATGCGCTGCATGAGCGCGGACACCGTTCGCTCGCCTGCAACATCGAGGAGGCCCGCCCGAATATGAACTCCAACAAGCGCCTCTCTCTGCCCCACGGTGGGCGCCAACTGTCGTCGTGGTGAACAGACAGATGCCATGGGATGGCTTAAGTTGGGGCCGAGTTGGGATGGCTTAAGGATTCGGGGGAGGGTTTTGGATCAGGTAGGATGAACTTCCGGGTGCTTTCCTCAAGAACTTGGCCAAGACCAGAGGTAGAAGAAGAGAGACACAAGGATGAACTCCGTTCTAGATCTTCTCTATTCCATAATCAACAAGGTTACAAGTTTTTCTACACAGGGATCCTCGTGCCCGCGAAGGAGCATGCCCCCTCTCCTTATATAGGGGAGAGGGTGGCTTACAGGGGAAGAAACCCTAATGGCATCTTTGAACAGACAAACTACTTTACAAAGCTACTTTAATCATAGGTGACGCCGGTATCTTCTTTAATCAGGGAGGCCTACGTCCTCCGGTTGCTTTCTGGCGTCACCTTCTTCTTTGGCGTCAGGGCTTCGTTTAAAGTTACTTTGCTTAGGTCACCCTTGTCCTCTAGCTCTTGAGAGAATCTTTTGACCAGTCCTGCCGACGTGCTACAGTGCACTTCTTACCGGCAGGCCGGTGTCTTCTTAGCCCATACCGGTATGCCTCTCTTTGGGGATGCCGGTATAGATTTACTTAGCCAAATGCTTAACCTTGTTCTCCGGAATGAATATCAAGCTGGTATCTTGATGGCTCAAACCATCCGGTTTGGCATGCCTTTGGCATACCGGGGGTCATCCCCCCAACAACAATGGTATTGGCATCAGCTCCGCTGCCGGAGAGTGAGGTTTTGCGGCAAATCTTTGGCACGCATCGCAAGTTCGCACTATTTCCTTCGCGTCCTCAATTGCTGTCAACCAGTAAAACCCTGCTCTGAAAACCTTGGCCACGATAGCTCGGCTGCTTGCGTGATGACCGCATACTCCTTCGTGTACTTCCTTCAGAATTACCCTTCCTTCTTCGGGTGTAACGCATCTTTGTAACACACCCGAAATACTTCGTTTGTACAACTCTCCTTTGACCACAGTGAAGGCTTTGGAACGTCTAATAACTCGCCTTACTTCAACTGGATCGTCGGGTATTGTTTTCCTTAGGATGTATGATATGTACGCCTGCATCCATGGGATTTGCACCATCAGTACAAGATCCTGTTCCTCTTCTTCTTCCAGTGTTTCTTGCACAGCCCCCGAGGATTTTTCATCCTTCTCCTTCTTTTTTGATTTCTTCGGCTTTGTGGATCTCTCTGTTATCTCCTCCCAGAACACGCCTGGAGGAATCGCGAGACACTGCGACCCGATGTTTGCAAGAACATCGGCTTCATCATTGCTTAGCCTGCTGATGTGGTTTACCTCGCATCCATCAAACAATTTCTCCAGCTCGTTATACATTTCCTTATACGCCACCATGCTATCATTGACTGCATCACATTGGTTCATGACTTGTTGGGACACCAATTGTGAGTCGCCAAAGATTTTTAGTCGAGTTGCACCACAAGCCTTCGCCATCTTCATCCCATGTATAAGAGCTTCGTATTCTGCCTCGTTGTTAGACGCGTTTGGGAACGTCATCCGTAAGACATACTTTAATTTGTCGCCTTCAGGTGATATTAGTATCACGCCTGCTCCAGCTCCTTCTAACCTTTTGGATCCATCGAAGTTCATAGTACAGGTTCTCGATAAATCTGGGTGTCCTGTATTTTGCAGCTCCATCCACTATGCGATGAAATCTGGTAGAATTTGCGACTTTATTGCTTTTCTTTTTTCATACGTGATGTCCCGAGGAGAAAGTTCTATTCCCCAAAGGGAGACACGACCTGTAACTTCTGGATTGTTTAGTATATTGGATAGAGGCGCCTTGTTGACCACTATTATCGGATGCGCCGAAAAATAGTGCCGCAATTTTCTTGCGGTTGTAAACACTCTGTATGCTAGTTTCTGGTACTGCGGGTACCGCTATTTTGAAGGCGATAAAACTTCACTGATGAAGTATACCGGTCTCTGCACTCCAAGGAGTTTTCCTTCTTCTTCTCTTTCGACAACTAGCGCCGTGCTGACCACCTGGGGTGTAGCCGCAATGTATAACAGGAGGGGTTCCTTCTCTTTTGGCGCCACCAAGATTGGTGGTGTCGAAATTGTGCGTTTAAGATCCTCGAAGGCTCTATCTGCCTCTTCGTTCCACTAGAACGTCTCTCCTTGTTTGATTAAGGCGTAAAATGGTAGCGCCTTTTCTCCCAGCCTGGCGACGAATCTGCTTAAAGCTGCGACTCGCCCAGTTAATTGCTGTATTTCTTTTAACTTTGTTGGCTTTGTCATTGTTACGATAGCTTGGATTTTTTCGGGATTAGCTTCAATCCCTCTTGCTGAGACCAGGAACCCAAGAAGTTCTCCCGCAGGGACGCCGAAAGAACACTTCGTCGGATTCAGCTTGAGACAAAATTTGTCGAGGTTGTCAAAGGTTTCCTTCAAGTCCTCGATTAATGTTGCCCCCTTTTTTGATGTTATGACGACATCGTCAATGTATACTTGTACGTTTTTCCCAATCTGTGTTGCTAAGCACTTCTGCATCATCCGCTGATATGTTGCTCCCGCGTTTTTCAGACCAAAAGGCATTGTTCTATAGCAGAATACGCCGTAGGGTGTAATGAACGCTGTTTTGACCTCATCCTCTTCTTTTAATCTGATCTGGTTATAACCAGAGTATGCATCCAAGAAGGAAAGACGTTCACATCCTGCCGTGGAGTCGATAATTTGATCGATCCTTGGGAGGGGAAAGTGATCCTTTGGACAATGTTTGTTGAGACACGTAAAGTCGAACACATGTGAAGGACTTTAGTGTTTTTCTTCGGGACCAGCACTGGATTTGCTACCCATGTGGCCTCTGTATGCAGCTCCTTAATGAAACCAGCTTCTCTTAATCGATCAATTTCTGACAGCATAGCTTTACGGTTTGGCTCCGAAAAACGCCTCAGAGGTTGCTTGATTGGTCTCGCTATTGCATCCAAGTTTAGGTGGTGCTCGGCAAGTTCCCTGGGTACTCCTGGTATGTCAGCTGGACACCATGCGAAGATTTTCCAGTGCTCACGGAGGAACTCGACGAGCGCGCTTTCCTATGCGAGGTCCATGTTTGTCGCGATGGACATCATTTTCTTTGGATCTGTCGGGTGGATCTGCACCTCCTTGGAATCTTTCGTCGTGTTAAAGGTTGGTTCCTTGTTAAATCTCCCTACATCTGGCAGCACATCATAATCAGTCGTGAGCCTTGACGCCGTGTACTCTGCTTGCATCCCGAAAGTTTCTGATAGTCGATGAAAATCCTTGTCACATTTATCGGCTAGCGCGAAGTTTCCTTTGACTGTGATTGGTCCCTTAGGTCCAGGTAACCTCCATAGCAGATACGTGTAATGTGGTACCGCCATAAACCTCGCATATGCTGGTCGCCCCAACAAGGCGTGATATTGCGACGGGAAATCCACAACTTCAAACTCCAACCTTTCTATCCTGTAATTTTCTCGGGTCCCAAACTGAACGTCGAGATTAATCCTTCCCAACGGATAACTCGGCTTTTTTTGGTGTGATTCCATGGAAACGCGTGTCAGTTGGTTTTAGATTTGCCAGGGATATGTTCATCTTCCTCAATGTATCTGCATACATAAGGTTTAGACTGCTGCCTCCGTCTATGAAAACTCGAGATACGTCGAATCCTGCGATCACCGCTGGTAAGATAAGTGCTGACTGCCCTGGTCGAGGAACTTGCTGCGGGTGATCCGCAATTGTGAAGCCGATGTCCTGTCCAGCCAATTTAGGTACTCTATCGTTGGTGGAGGCATCTTCTCTGCCATGAACACTTGCCGCGAGATTACCTTCTGAGCCCTATTAGATGGCCTAGTTTTCTGAATCATCGAAACCGCGCCGTTGGGGTTAGGATCCACATACGGAGGTGGGTGTGGTGCTGCCGCTATTCTGAGCTGGTGTCGATTTTCGTCCGTGACCGCGGGAGGAGGTGGTAGGTGGATCTCACTCCTAGGCCCTTGGGGGTTTCTATTTGCTGCTTGAGCATTGGCTATCCCTGCTACTCGCAGCATTGCTTGAAAATTACGGCAGTCCTTCTGCAGATGTCCTGACTGCCTTCTTCCATTGTTGTCGAGATAAAAATGCATCTGGCATGGCCCGTTCATCATATCTTCGGGAGTTACAAAAGGTCTCTGAAACCTTGACCCGCTATTTTGTCAGTTATTTCGAGAATCATCTCTGTTGTCGCCTCGCTGCTCATTACTTCTTTGCTATTCATCTCTATTGTTTCCTCCGTTGTTTCCCCGAAAACCAGCCGATATTTGGCTAGGAGCATCGTAACTCGAGAATTGCCGAGGAAATCGCCTTCTATTTTGAAAGTTTCGGCTACGGTCCTCCTCTGGTGACCTGTGTCGCTTATTATGAACAACATCCTCTCCGTCTGCCCATCTGTTTGCTATCTCCATCAATGCTGACACTGTCCTTGGGTTAGTTCTCCCCAAGTCTTCGACAAAATCTCCTCGCCGAATTCCTGCCACAAACGCATCTATTGCTCTCTCGTCAGATATATTCTCTGCCGAGTTTTTGATGATGTTCCACCTTTGGATGTACTTTCTCATCGATTCATCATGTTTTTGTCGACACGATCTCAACTCTTCTAGTGATGCCGTTTTTTTGCAGGTTGATCGGAAGTTCTTGACGAACACATCCTCGAAACTGTCCCAGCTGTCGATGGATCCCGGAGGAAGTTTCTTTATCCAGGATCTTGCGGCTCCGCTCAGGTGTATTTGAATACTCTGCATGCCTGTTGCCCTGGTGCCACCTATCAATTTCACCGTCTCTAGGTAATCGACTAGCCAATCCTTAGGATCTTGTAGGCCATCGAATTTCTTGAAACTATCGGGTAACTTGAATCCTGACGGGACTCGAGTTTTTCAAACTCGTCTCGTAAAACACGGGAGTCCGCACATATCTTCTTCGGCAACTTCCGGTGAATGTCGATGTTCCCTTCTATCTTGTCGCGCTCTATCCACCCTGGCCTGAGTCGCTGTGTCTCTAACTCCACTTGCTCTCGGTGGATCTTGCACTACTGCGGTAGGTCGTGGACTATTTTGCCTTGCAGTTCCTTCGGGAGGTGTAGCTGCAAACGCTGCTCCCATGGCTCCACATCCTGCCATGGCCATGTTATACAACGCTTCTCTTGGATCTCCGGGAGGTGGCCTGGACACTAGGATGAAAGCTTGCGTTTCCATGTATCCTGCTTCGGGTGTTTTTTGAATAATATTCCCCCTCGTGTCGATTGACATGAAAGACATATCGAGGTTTTGAATTAAAGTTTCTCTTTCTGCTTCAGGTATATTTTGCAGTCGAGATCTTGCTCTCCTTCGAGCTTCTCTGTGGCTATCTCCCGAAGTTCTTGAATGTTGGCTTAGTTCAGCCCTTCGCCTGCTTGACGCGGAAGCTGCTTCCTGCCTCCTGTCCAACTCAATTTTCTGCTTCTCGAGCTCCCTTCTGGTACGTGCGAGCCTATATTGATACGCTTGTAACTCCTCAGGTGTCGCCGTAATGGTCATTGGTTCTGTACTATCGATAGCTCTTGCGACTCGATCCCACACTGCCTGCGGAAATCGTACCATCTCTCGTGTTCCTGGTCCGATATATTTTGTTCCCAAACCTCGCGTGAGGTCTGCGGGATCGACATATGGATTTCCCGCATCGTCGAAAGCCTCTGACGTCGCTGGTTCTGTCCGGCTTGGTTCTCCGATTGCGTAGATTTGATGATATTTTGGATTCTGAACTTTGTCGGGTTTGGTGACACCATCATTGAGATTGGTGAAGACCTTGCCCACAATAGTGGATCTGTCGATGAAGGTGAAGCTGTCGATATCGCTCGAGTCATTGCTTATATCGGAGTTCGCAGATGACTCGAAAGACATGTCGCTGAAGATCTTGGCGAATTTTTCACTTGCCCTGGTGCTGATGAAGCGTGGCGACGAAATCTCTCCTTCGCTTGACTCTGTTGACGATGCTGAGTCCGAAATATCAGGATCGACCGCCGATAATCCCGATGAGATCGGAATTTCGAGACGATATGATCCTTCCTTCTCGACGCGGAAGTGGAACTTTCCAAACGTCATCTCCATGGGCTCCTCCAGATACGCATATGCATCCAAACGGGAGGGCGGGTGAGGAACAAAATCAACGAGACCAGTTTCGATATGTTTACCTCTGTCCATGATGTTGCTTGCTACCGATGAAGTCGACGATCTTGAACGTGCCATCGAGATCAGCTCCTTGTCGCCTCTAGATCCCACAGACGGCGCCAATTGACAAGGTATTAACTTATCAATGCCTACGGATTGTAGACAAGGGTTTCGTTGGATGTAGAGGGCAAGTAGATCTCGAAGGTTTCAGCCGAAAAGTACTCGACGAATATGAAACTAGGGTTGTGTTGACAGTAAATTCGATCCTTTCTTTGTCCCTCGACCCCCCTTATATAGGAGGTGGAGCCGAGGATTTCGTAATACACAAGTTTACACAGTCCGGGAGGGTTTCTGACCCGTCCCGCAAGATTACAAGTTATACTTCCTAATACAACTCTAACTTTCCTTATTAACATCTTGGGCTTCCGAATCTTCTTATCTTTCGGGTCGTGGGCCTTCAGTAAACCCCGGGTACCATCTTCGGCAGGCCCATTGGGGATGCCTATGTCACCTGGAGGGACGCGATGATCAGCAAATGCTCCCGCAGGTCGTCGTCGAAGGCTTGCTCGTCCTCCAGCAGCATGGCAAGCATCTCATCGTCATTGTCCATGGCTAAAGCAAAATCAATGGTTAAAATTGCGCCGAGGCAGACGACGCAACAAACAGCGGCCAATCGCGCCTACCTAGCAAGTCGTCGAGCACCTTCTGTGCGCGGAGGTGGGGCGGATTTGACGGCGCGTTCTGGGACGCGCTGGCGAAGCGGCGGCGGCGGCACGACCGGCGGGAGCCCCAGCCGCGACAATGGTGCCGACTCTCAGCAGAGATCAGACGCCCAAACGGCCGGGAAATCCAGCGGCGGCGGTGGGGTGGGAGGAAGGAGCGACGAGAAACGAGGCGCGGGAAGGAAGGAGCGACGAGAAAAGAGGCGCGAACCAACGGTTTATGCAAATAGTCGCCGACATGTGGGAGCCCGCCTCGCTTTTCGGTGTGTCCGGCGTCCCCGGAGCGTCCCCTGTGGGACGGGGACGGGTTCGGGGCGCCGGACACCGTATTGGGGCGCGTCGGACAAAAATGGGCTTTGGGGGACGCGGCTGGAACGGTTTTTTTGTCCGGCGCGCCCCAAATCCCTTTGGGGGACGCTTTGGGGGACGCGACTGGAGATGCTCTTAGGGCATCTCCAGCGGCGCGACGCATTTTAATGTTCGCGAGCATCCGTTTGCGTCACGGTGCGGACGCTAAAATGACCGTTTTTGTCCGCGCGTCCGTTTGCGTCTGGGGGCTACTCCAGCGGGGCGACACATTTATTTGTTTTTCTTTTTTTCCTCTACTCCATTTAAACATAGTTCCAAATATTACATATTGAAACATGATTTTACACAAACTAACACATAGTTTGGAACATGGTTTACACAAACTAACACATAGTTTGAACCATGGTCGACACAAATATAAATTTTTTTAAAAAAGAAACCAGTTGTGTTGATTTCCGTATGTTCGCTGCTGACATGGGTATACCCTTCGGGTACCCATTATTGGTATACCTGGATCGGCTCGACCCAATATGGAGAAGGCCCAACAAGGCAACCCGAAGGAGTAGTTGATTAGGACTCTTGTAAAACTCTAGGCTGGTTGCATATATAAAGCTAGCCAGCGCACCCGATAGAAAGAGGAGAACAGATAGACAGAATATAGACAACATAACTCCGCTACAGCGGCACCATGTAAACATATTGTGACCATATAGTGGATTGCTAGCAGCACGTAGGGATCCTCCACCGAGGGGACCCGAAGCTGGGTACGTCGTGTGCCTAATCTCGCTCCCGGAATCTCCATCGTCGCTCTCTCTCGAAACCCAAGTCTACAATATGTAGGCATTGGCGAGGTGATCCCTCGTCAATTGGCGCCATCTGTGGGGATCGCGACGACTGGATTTTGTTATCCGGGCGAGATCTACGCATCATCTTCAACATCTGAGTGCATCTACAACGAGCCTGCGTGAACGATGCCGAGAAGCCGTGACGCACTGACGCATCAAGATAGCACGAAGTCTGATTTTTCAGATCGAAAAAGATAGCAAGATAACCATGAGGCCATCGCCAGATCGGAAATCCTGAAGAAGTTATCGCCACGGTCCAAATTCCAAGAGAGAAAGAGATCTGTTGCAAGCCGAAAGTTATTCAGGCTCCAGCACTTCTCGATTCACGTGAATCTAACCAGGTGATCTCTTTCCAATTCGTTGCTCCATGCAATTGAATTATTTCCATCGACACTAATACAAACTTGCACTAGACTACTTCGTAAAGGATTAGCATGATTACGCTTACTAGAATATAAAATTTAATTCAGTATACATTAATCTCCTACTCATGTGAACTACCGGAGACCTGGACTCGCGATCTGGCTGGAGTGTTGAGTTCCGGAAGGCGCCGCCGGCAAGTGTAACAGTGCTTCTATTGCCTGGAGTTTGCTGTATCGGTGGTATTCGGTCACGCGCACCCATGCTTTTATTCCGACCGTTTGGTCTGGAGGGAGCGGCGCGAAGCTCTTTTTCTTTGATTGACATCAAGTGACTATGGATCCATGATGAAAGTCGGAAGAAGAGAATTTCATTAGGCCGGAGGGGAGGACTAGCTAAGGGAGGTTCAAATCTTTGCACTGTTGAGGGGCTTGCTTGGTATTTCGGACTTCGCAGCAGTGGTATGGAAGTGGGGGCGGCAGCACATGTGAAGTTCGGAGTCTTACCTTTCAGGGTGAAAACCCAAGGTCTGGCCTTAACTGGTTGTGCCTGGCAATGTCATTGTTCAAGGCATTGTTTTGAGAGCGAAGACTATCTTCAGAGTGAAAACCTAAGATCTTGGATCGGGCGACGACAGCGCTGGTGCACTGTTCCCTTCTTGGAGGCGTCGCTTTTGAAGAGTCTGATTTTCAGGTGTTGTCTTGGTGGTGGTTGTATTACTGTTGCTAGGGCTGTGATACTATAGCGGGACTTTTATTTCTTAATTTTCTTTTTCTCTTTTTTGGCTGTGTGCATCCGTAATGTTTTAGAGCATTGCGTTGTTGCAGAGGCTGGGTGTAATTGGTATCCTTTGATATTAATATATTCCCTTTATCGAAAAAAGTATACTCATGTGAGGGACGCGGCATCAAAAAACCGAGTTGCAATGGAAAGCGCACCAATCTATGTGTGCGCAAGGAGTCCATGCACTAGAGGAAAAAGAAAGCTAGATCAAATCTCGGCAGGAGCAATGCCTGAGATGGAAAAAATACATCTGCCTACTGCCATCACAGACTCGACGCTGCAAACTCGACATCCGACATAAGGATCAGGTTTCATATTTCCAATTCGAAAAATTTGTTTGACTAAATATTTTTTCGGCTTGTGCTATTATTTGCGCGCAGATTTCCGCGCTCCAATACAACTTCAGATCGGAACAAGCTCCGATTACTTCGCCGACTACAGTCGCATGCTCGGGGGCTCGCCTGCCGTTAACCTGACAACGCGCACACGCCTCGCTCGGGGGCTCGCCAACCGCGAACTCGACGATTCTCTCCTACATACCGACTACTTTCACCGTGTCAAATATTTTTGGCTAAACGCCGCGCGGATCCGCCACATCGACTGCGTCTTCTTCATCGAGCACTTCCAGCAAGGCGCCACATGACTACAGATTGCGTCCGAGATACGACTGGCATTCACATCGGCTTTGCCTCACCCGATAAAAAAGCTAAGTTTTCTTCTTCCTCCAAGATTGAATTATTTATTTAATTTCGTCATACCCGAATATTCGGGATGTGCCATCACAATACTACAGCAAAATCACCCAACACCAGGGGCTGCACCATTACTTTGTTACCACAAATACACTCGATTACTTGGTGAAATTCTTTTCTTCGCCTCTGGATATATCTACTTCGGCTAAGTGGATTTATTTTCGGTTCAATGGAATTATTTTCTTCGGATCAATGGATTCATCTTCTTCGGCTTATTGGATTATTTTTCATCGGATTCATCTTATAAGATTCATCTATATGAATATTACTGGCTTACTCTTATACAACATTACCCGAGGCGTTTCGGGTCACTGGATTTATCATCGAGGATTATTACTGGATTTATTTTCTTTGGCGGATTCATCTTCTATATTATTGATTTCTTCGGTTCAATGGATTAATTTTCTATGGTTATTACTGGATTTATTTTCTTCGAGACAATGGATTCATCCTCTAAGATATCGGCGGATTCATCTTTAATATATGATCTATTTTTAATGGCGTAATCTTCAATATGGATTCATCTCAAATACTTCATCTTGGATTCATCTTCACGGACTCATATTATATTATTGACAATGGCTTCATCCTAAATGGCTTCATCTTATATGACGCCGCGACTCCGTCAACTTCTTTCGGCGACACGGATAACACTCGGGGGCTGGACAACAACTTCGCCGCGAGTAACAACTGTGACATGGCGTCTCAGCAACAATCATGACATCACCTCAGCAACGCTCGGGGGCTCAGCTATTTCTTCATCAACAATTTCGCGGCAACCACTTTTGTTATTTGGTGGTGTCTACTTTGGCTAGATTTCTTATCTACACTCGAAGACTTCATCATGCATCGACTTGGTCGTGTCCAAAAAGCTAAGTGTTCTTTTATTTTGTACAAAGTTGATTATCGTTTACTTTCATCGCACCCGACACTCGGGGGCTGCGCGGCATATATTCACTTTACATATCATCGAATCCGAGCATCTGACACCGCATGTGAAAAAGAGAGTCAAGGAAAAGATAGAAAAAGTTTGTTTATTTGTGCAGGAGAAAGCAGATTTCAAAGTATATAAGAGAGAACCCGACGAAATTGTCTACAGGGAGAACTCGACGAAATTGTCTTCAAGAAAGGACAGGACCCGACGAAATTTTCCTGAAGGAGGAACCCGAAGAATTATCTTCAAGGAGGTCCCGAAAAATTATCTTCAAGGAGGTCCCGAAAAATTATCTTCAAGGAGGTCCCGAAAAATTATCTTCAAGGAGGTCTCGAAGAATTATCTTCAAAGTGGACCCGAAGAATTGTCCTCAAAGAGGACCCGAAGAAATTTTCCTGAAGGAGGAACTCGACGAAATTTTCATCAAGGAGGAACCCAAAAAAAAAAGGGTGGACAAATCTTCGGGTTCATTGACTCGTCATATTGTTCCAAGCAAGAGCATCGGTGATGTACCCGACAATATAGAAGAACCAATATATTCGGCTGTCTTATCAAGCCCGAGAGAAAAATAGAAGAACCCGCAAAATGGGTCATTGCATCAGCTGAACAAGGCACTTGACAAAATATTCTCAGAGCGCCAAAGTCGCGAACAATCTCTGAATGCCGCAAAACTCTGCGAAGGTAAGACCCCGGGATCCGTCCTGTGTGGCGTGGCATCGCCAAAGACTGCGCTCTGTTACTTTTTTCCACATCAACAGATGTGAAGAAATATCCCAGCGGACGCGCTGTGGACCCGATAAAACATGACTGGGGCTCGACAGATGGTAAGACCTTAAGCGGCACCTGTCGAGTTAGCACCAGTATCCCGAGATCATGTCCAGGGACGTGATCTTGAAGTAGGTTTTTGCGGATTGCCACTAGAGCAGTTAACTAGTACCTGATCCGTCAGATGAACTAGCCCCAATTACCATTATCCCTGTACAATATTGATATGGATGTCAAATAAAAATAGCAACGGCCTGGAGTCGATAAAAAGAGGGGCTGCGCCCAGAAATATAGTCAAGTTCTTTATCGAGTAGTACAACTTGAGCCTATGCCTAGGTGCAAGCACCTGCTCATAGGCTCGGGGGCTACTCTTATCGAGAGTATTGTTCACCCTCCCGATAAATACAAGAAAGAGGAAAAATTGTGGAGTCAATTACAAGCAAGTTGAGCCTACACCCAAGTGCAAACACTTGGCTGTAGCCTCGGGGGCTACTCCCATCGGGAGTGCTTATCGCGCGCCCGATAGAAAATAACTTCGACAGCATCTACGACAATCAAGGTTTGTAGACTCAACTCGATTCTACGACTCGAGTGGAGCCTACTCCCATCGGGAGCACATGGATTTCATCACATCTTCCAGAAATATAGTTAAGTTCTTCATCGAGTAGTACAACTTGAGTCTATGCCCAAGTGCAAGCACTTGCCCATAGACTCGGGGGCTACTCCCATCGGGAGCGCTGCCGTGCACCCGACAGAAAAACAATTTCGAGAATCGTCGACATCATCTACACTACACAAGATCTACGACATGGACCTCGCCTTGTATTTCTTCGACTTTGGAGATGATTATGCTTGGAGTCTCTACGCAAGTCTTCGACTTCCCTAGACACTCGGGGGCTACTGACATGGGTATACCCTTCGGGTACCCATTATTGGTATACCTGGATCGGCTCGGCCCAATATGGAGAAGGCCCAACAAGGCAACCCGAAGGAGTAGTTGACTAGGACTCCTGTAAAACCCTAGGCTGGTTGCATATATAAAGCTAGCCAGCGCACCCGATAGAAAGAGGAGAACAGATAGACAGAATATAGACAACATAACTCCGCTACAGCGGCACCATGTAAACATATTGTGACCATATAGTGGATTGCTAGCAGCACGTAGGGATCCTCCACCGAGGGGACCGAAGCTGGGTACGTTGTGTGCCTAATCTCGCTCCCGGAATCTCCATCGTCGCTCTCTCTCGAAACCCAAGTCTACAATATGTAGGCATTGGCGAGGTGATCCCTCGTCAGCTGCCAAGAAAGAACATTCGAGGGCACACCCAATCACCCAAACTGGAAAATCCAGCGGGAGCAGACGGTGCCCTTGTTGGTTCTACCGAGGAAGAACAGACAGAGACCTCCACTACTGGCTTCGTCTGGCCCGTAGCTAGATTCGCTGCAAAGAAAGAACATTCTAAGTTCTAACTATTGGTGTCCGAGCTGGATTCGCCGGTGTGGTAGTGCCGGCGGCAGGCTGTGTCGTCGAACACCTTGATGATCATCTCGCCGTCCCCCTCGTAGAGGAAGGTGAGCTAGCAGCCGGGCTCGAGCGCAAGGTCACGTGCGAACTTGTCCCACCCCGTGTGCAGGTACATCTTGCCCTGCCCGTCGAACATGACCTCCACGGACCAGCGGCAGAAGTTGCAGCTGGCCTCCCGTAGCTGCAACTGCGCCGGCTCGACGCCATCGACGAACTCTGCGAACTTGTCCGGGAGCCGCTTGATGGCGAGTGGGTCGTCGTCGATGCGGAGGAGGAACTCGAAGCAGCGCTCGTCCTGCGAGGACGAGGAGGGCGCAGACGACGGCGAGCATGGGGCCGTAGCTGCTCCTGTTGGAGATATGCCCAAGAGGCAATAATAAAGTGGTTATTATAATATCTTTGTGTTTATGATAAATGTCTGCATACCATGCTATAATTGTATTAACCGAAACATTGATACATGTGTGTTATGTAAACAACAAGGAGTCCCTAGTAAGCCTCTTGTATAACTAGCTTGTTGATTAATGGATGATCATGGTTTCGTGATCATGAACATTGGATGTTATTAATAACAAGGTTATGTCATTGGTTGAATGATATAATGGACACACACCCAAATGAGCGTAGCATAAGATCAAGTCATTAAGTTCAATTTGCTATAAGCTTTCGATACATAGTTGCCTTAGTCCTTCGACCATGAGATCATGTAAATCACTTACACCGGAAGGGTACTTTGATTACATCAAACGCCATTGCGTAAATGGGTGGTTATAAAGATGGGATTAAGTATTCAGAAAGTGTGAGTTGAGGCATATGTCAGGGTGGGCATAAAAACCGTGAAACCGAAAACCGAACCGAAGCCGAAACCGAACTAACCGAAATCTCGGTTTTTTCATTAACCGCTATTTTTTCGGTTTTCATTTATACTAACCGAATTAAATTTGGTAGAATTCGGTTTTTAGCCCCACCAACCGAACAAGACCGAATAGACCGAATTGAGTAACCTACCATAAATTTGTGCATAAACCGATCATTCCATAGAAGCCCAATTGCGTTTGATGTTCCAAAAATTGTTCATTCAATGTATGACTTTGGTATTTGATGTACTAGCTTTTTCTGAATATAGCGTGAAGGCTTCATAATAGAACACATCGCTCGAAGTCTTAGCTACCCCTTTTAATCGCTCACGAGTGATGCACCTGTACCACGAGTGCCGCAGCCTACCAAATAGCATCCCTCCACGATTGGTGCTCATTTGTCGATTTCTTGCGCAGTTGATGCTTTTTCTATTGATATGTCAATCACTATTTGCTTTCTTCGGTGATGCCTACTATTTGTTCAAGTGAGTAGGTTCATTCGGTTTTAATCGAAAACCGAACCGAATTTGTCGGTTAACCGAATCTTCGGTTTCCTAAATTTTCATGCCAATTTCGGTTACCATTTTTGAAAAACAAATTTTTTTCAAAAACCGCAAAAACCGAACCGAAATTTCGGTTAAAACCGAATGCCCACCCTAAGGCATATGGATCAATAGTGGGATTTGTCCATCCTGATGACGGATAGATATACTCTGGGCCCTCTCGGTGGCACGTCGTCTGAATAGCTTGCAAGCATGTGATTAAGATCACAAGAGATGACATACCACGGTATGAGTAAAGAGTACTTGTCGGTAACGAGGTTGAACAAGGTATGGAGATACCGATGATCGAACCTCGGACAAGTAAAATATCGCGTGGCAAAGGGAATCGGCATCGTATGTAAATGGTTCAATCGATCACTAAGTCATCGTTGAATATGTGGGAGCCATTATGGATGTCCAGATCCCGCTATTGGTTATTTCTCAGAGAGGAGTCTCGACCATGTCTGCATAGTTCGCGAACCGTAGGGTGACGCGCTTAAGGTTCGATGTCGCATAAGCAGATTTGAATATGGTATGGAGACGAAGTTTGTTCGGAGTCTCGGATGGGATCCAGGACGTCATGAGGAGGTCCGGAATAGTCCGTAGAATAAGATTCATATAAGGGAAGTTGATTTCTAGGTTTCGGAAAAGTTCGGGATTTTTCCGGTGGATGACCGGGAAGGTTCTAGAAGGTTCCAGGGGTCCCACCAGTGGGCCCACGATCCTAGGAGGCCTAGCATGGGCCGAGGGGGTGCTCCCTAGCCTAATGGGCCAGGGGCACATGCCCCTCAAGGCCCAGCCGGTCAACCCTTAGGCCTTGTTTGGAAAGAGTGGATTTTGATGTTTCGTAGTGTATTTCTTGCCGTGTTTTTGGTGAACACCCGATTCCCTTCTCCTAACCAAGAAACGCGAGTGTAAAAAACGCTAGATCCACCTCGCGTTTTAAAAACGAGCTAATCTGACGTGTTTCCAGGGGTTTATTTGGGCTTACACAACTTGAAACCGGGCTACCAAATGAGCTACAACGTGTATTTTCGAGTAAGTAGCTGGGCTGGTATAATACACGTGTATCAAGTTAAAAACCAGGCTGCCAAACAAGGCCTTAGGGTTTCCCTAGGGGGGATCAACTTGGGGGGGAAGAAATCCCTCTTCCCCCCACTTGGCCGCCGCCCCCTAACCCTAGATGGGAAAGGGGGCCACCCCACCGACCTGGCCCCCTATATAAAGAGGGGAGAGGGTGGCCGGCCACCATCCCATCATTGCCCCCTCCTCTGGCCGCCTCTCTCCTCCACCATACGCTGCTCCGGCTTAGGCGAAGCCCTGCAGCTTTTCTTCCTCCATCACCACCACCACGCCGTCGTGCTGCTGGAACTTGGAGGAGATCTACCAAACCTCCGCTGCCCGCTGGAACGGGGAGAGGAAGGGCTTCATCGACACCGTACGCGCGACCGAGTACGGAAGTGCTGCCGGATTGCAGCACCGGGGACGATCGTCTACACCAACAACGAGATTAATCTCGTAGGCTTTGGAATCTTCGAGGGTTAGTCTCATCTCCATCTCGTTGCTCCGATCTTGTAGATTAGATCTTGGGTGTTCCATAGATTAGATCTTAGATTTATTCGTCTTTGTGGTAGGAAATTTTTTGTTTTCTATGCAACGCCATCAGTGGTATCAGAGCCATGTCTATGCATATATCTGTTGCACGAGTAGAACACAATGTTTTTGTGGGCATTGATGCTTTTGTTGCTTTAGTTTGTGTACTTTGCATCTTGCGGGATGGTGGGATGAAGCGGCCCGGGCTAAGTTTACATGACCGCGTCTCATGAGACTTGCTCAACGCTTGACATGCAACTTGTATTGCATAAGTGGCTTTGCGGGTGTCTGTCTCTCCCACCATAGTGAAGATTCCAATTTGCACTTTCTATTGTCAACACTAGTATCACCGTTGTGGTTCATGTTCGTAGGTAGATTGGATCTTACTCCAAAACCCTAAACCACGTAAAATATGCAAACCAAATTAGAGGCGTCTAACTTGTTTTTGCATTGTTTGGTGATGTGATATGGCCATAATGTGATGATGATTATATTTTATGTATGAGATGTTCATTGTTGTATTATGGCAACCGGCAGGAGCCTAATGGTTGTCTTTAATTTTTGTTAAAGACCTAAGTGTCTATTCATCATGTAATAGCTTTATTTCAAGTAGTTGTTATAGTAGCTATAAGTGATGGACAACCATGAAGCGGCGCCACTGACCTTGACGCCATGCTAGTGATGATGGAGATCATGTCTGTGCTTTGGAGATGGAGATCAAAAGCACAAGAAGCAAGGCCATATCATATCACACATTATGAATTGCATGTGATATTAATCCTTTTATGCATCTTATTTTGCTTAGATCGCGACGGTAGCATTATAAGATGATCCCTCTCACTAAATATCAAGATAATAAAGTGTTCATCCTTAGTATGCACCGTTGCTAAGACTTGTCGTTTCGAAGCATCTCGTGATGATCGGGTGTGATAGACTCTACATGTGCATACAACGGGTGCAAGCTAGATTTGCACACGCGGATACTAAGGTTGCCTTGACGAGCCTAGCATGTACAGACATGGTCTCGGAACACTTGATACCGAAAGGTAGAGCATAAGTCATATGAATGATATGATGAACACTTTGAGTGTTCGCCTTTGAAGCTACATCTTTTCTCGTGAAGATCAGACTTGGTGTAGTGGATTTGGTTCGTGTAATCACTAAGACAATGCGAGGGATGTTGTTTTGAGTGGGAGTTCACCTAGTTAATTTATGAATTAAAATTGAACTCATTTTATCATAAACTTAGTCTAAACTCTTTGCAAATATGTTGTAGATCATGGCGCCCTCTCCATCAATTTTAACCAGGTCCTAGAGAAAGAAAAGCTTAAGAGCAATGGTAGCAACTTCACTGACTGGTTCTGTCATGTGAGGATTTTCCTCACTGGTGGAAGCCTGCAATATGTTCTCGATGCACCGCTAGGTCCCCCACCACCTCCTGCAGTATTCGAGGACGTAAAGAATGTTTACGAGACTCGGGTGACTCGGTACTCCGAAGTTCAGTGTGCCATCCTGTGCAGCCTAGAGGCAGAGCTCCAAAAGCATTTTGAGAACCACGCCCCTTGTGAGATGATGCGTGAGCTCAAGGTTATCTTTGAAACTCATGCGACCGTGGAGAGCTATGAGGCCTCGAAACAGTTCTTTGGTTATATGATGGAAGAGGGCAGCTCCGTTAGTGAGCACATGTTCGCCATGTCCGGACATGCGAAGAAGCTCAGTGTCTTGGGGATGATGATCCCTAACCAGCTGGGTATTCATCGTGTCCTTCAATCACTGCCACCAAGTTACAAGAACATCGTGATGAACTACAACATGCAAAACATGAACAAAGATTTACCTGAACTCTTCTCCATGTTGAAATCTGCTGAAGTAGAGATACGGAAGGAGAACCAAGTGTTGATGGTCAACAAGACCACCAGTTTCAAAAAGCAGGGCAAGCCTAACAAGGGCAACTTCAAGAAGGGCGGCAAGAAAGTTGCGGCGCATCCTGAGAAGCCTAAGGCTGGTCCTAAACCTAAGACTGTGTGTTATTACTGCCAGGGGAAGGGGCACTGGAAGCGCAATTGCTCCAAATACTTGGCCGATCTGAAGAGCGGCCACGTCAAGAAGAAAGGTATATTTCATATACATGTTATTGATGTCTATCTTACTGGTTCTCGTAGTAGTGCTTTGTATTTGATACTGGTTCGGTTGCTCACCTTTGTAACTCGAAACAGAAACTGCGGAATAAACGAAGCCTGGCGAGGGACGTGGTGACGATGCGCGTTGGAAAAGGATCCAAGGTCGATGTGATCGCCGTCGGCATGCTCCCTCTACATCTACCTTCGGGATTAGTTTTAAACCTCAATAATTGTTATTTGGTACCCGCGTTGAGCATGAACATTATATCTGGATCTTGTTTAATGCAAGACGGTTATTCGTTTAAGTCTGAGAATAATGGTTGTTCGATTTATATGAGTAATATCTTTTATGGCCATGCACCTGAGATGAATGGTTTATTCTTGTTAAATCTCGATAGTAGTGATACACATGTTCATAACATTGATGCTAAGCGAATTAAATTGAATGATAATTCTACTTACATGTGGCACTGTCGTCTTGGTCATATTGGAGTGAAGCGAATGAAGAAACTCCATTCCGATGGACTTCTTGAGTCACTTGACTTTGAGTCACTTGACAGATGCGAAGCATGTCTAATGGGAAAAATGACTAAGACTCCATTTTCTGGTACAATGGAGCGAGCTACAGACTTATTGGAAATCATACATACCGATGTGTGCGGACCAATGAGTGTAGCATCGCGTGGTGGTTATCGTTATGTTCTCACCTTCACGGATGATCTGAGTAGATATGGGTATATTTACTTTATGAAACATAAGTCCGAGACTTTCGAGAAGTTCAAGGAATTCCAAAGTGAAGTAGAAAATCAACGTAACAAGAAGATTAAGTTTATGCGTTCTGATCGTGGAGGCGAATATCTGAGTTATGAGTTTGGCATGCATTTAAAGAAATGCGGAATACTTTCACAGTTGACACCGCCGGGAACACCACAGCGCAATGGTGTGTCTGAACATCGTAATCGAACTCTCTTAGATATGGTTCGTTCTATGATGTCTCTTACCGATTTGTCGTTATCGTTTTGGGGTTATGCATTAGAGACAACCACATTCACTTTAAATAGGGCACCATCTAAATCCGTTGAAACGACACCGTATGAATTATGGTTTGGGAAGAAACCTAAGCTGTCGTTCCTTAAAGTTTGGGGTTGCGAAGCTTATGTAAAGAAGTTACAACCTGACAAGCTAGAACCCAAAGCGGAGAAATGCGTCTTCATAGGATACCCTAAAGAAACAATTGGGTACACTTTCTATCACAGATCCGAAGGCAAAATCTTTGTTGCCAAGAACGGATCCTTTCTTGAGAAGGAGTTTCTCACGAAAAAAGTGACTGGAAGGAAAGTAGAACTCGACGAGGTTGATGAACCTTCTCTCATAGATCAGAGTAGCGCAGTGCCGGAAGAAGTTCCTGCGCAGCCTGCACCGATAGGAGATGAAGCAAATGATGATGATCATGAAACTTCGAACGAGGAAGCTACTGAACCTCGCAGATCGACGAGGGAACGTACCACTCCTGATTGGTATGATCCCTGTCTAAATGTCATGATTGTGGACAACAATGATGAGGACCCCGCGACGTATGAAGAAGCAATGGTGAGCCCAGATTCCAACAAATGGCAAGAAGCCATGAAATCCTAAATGGGATCCATGTATGATAACAAAGTATGGACTTTGGTAGACTTACCTGATAGCCGCAAGGCTGTCGAGAATAAATGGATCTTCAAGAGAAAAACAGATGCTGATGGTAATATTACTGTCTATAAAGCTCGACTTGTCGCAAAGGGTTTCCGACAAATTCAAGGAGTTGACTACGATGAGACTTTCTCACCTGTAGCGAAGCTAAAGTCTGTGAGGATTTTGTTAGCAATAGCTGCATTTTTTGATTATGAGATTTGGCAGATGGATGTCAAAACGGCGTTCCTGAATGGTGACATTGAGGAAGAGTTGTATATGGTACAACCCAAAGGTTTTGTCGATCCTAAAAATGCTGACAAGGTATGCAAACTTCAGCGTTCCATTTATGGACTGAAGCAAGCATCCCAGAGTTGGAACCGACGCTTTGATACGGTGATCAGAGACTTCGGGTTTATACGGACTCACGGTGAGGCCTGTATTTACAAGAAAGTGAGTGGGAGCTCTGTAGCGTTCCTGATATTATATGTAGATGACATATTATTGATTGGGAATGGTATAGAACTATTAAGCAGTGTTAAAGGTTATTTGAATAAGTCTTTTTCAATGAAAGACCTAGGTGAAGCAGCGTACATTTTAGGCATCAAAATTTATAGAGATAGATCAAGACGCCTAATAGGCCTTTCACAGAGTACATACCTGGACAAGATTCTAAAGAAGTTTAGAATGGATGAAAGCAAGAAAGGGTTCTGGCCTATGTTGCCAGGTAAGGTCTTGAGTAAGACTCAAGGTCCGGCTACGGCAGATGAAAGAGAGAGGATGAGCAAGATCCCCTATGCCTCGGCAGTAGGCTCTATCATGTATGCCATGCTGTGTACTAGACCGGATATCGCACATGCTGTTAGTTTGACCAGCAGATATCAAAGTGATCCAGGAATGGAACACTGGACAGCGGTCAAGAATATCCTGAAGTACTTGAAAAGGACTAAGGATATGTTTCTTTGTTATGGCGGTGACCAAGAGCTCGTTGTAACCAGTTACACCGATGCAAGTTGGAACACCGATCCTGATGACTCTAAGTCTCAGTCTGGGTACGTGTTTATATTGAATGGTGCGGCAATAAGCTGGAGCAGTTCCAAGCAGTGCACGGTGGCGAAATCTTCAACAGAATCTGAATATATAGCGGCTTCAGAGGCTTCATCGGAAGCGGTATGGATGAAGAGGTTCATTGTTGAGCTTGGTGTGGTTCCTAGTGCATTGGACCCATTAGTCATTTATTGTGACAACACGGGTGCCATCACCAATGCAAAGGAACCAAGGTCACACAAGAAGCTAAAGCATATCAAGCTGCGTTTTCATTCGATTCGCGAGTACATCGAAGATGGTGAAGTAGAGATTTGCAAAGTACACACATATCTGAATGTTGCAGATCCGTTGACTAAAGCTCTCCCTAGGGCAAAGCATGAACAACACCAGAATGCCATGGGTGTTAGGTACCTTACAATGTAATCTATATTATTGACTCTAGTGCAAGTGGGAGACTGTTGGAGATATGCCCAAGAGGCAATAATAAAGTGGTTATTATAATATCTTTGTGTTTATGATAAATGTTTGCATACCATGATATAATTGTATTAACCGAAACATTGATACATGTGTGTTATGTAAACAACAAGGAGTCCCTAGTAAGCCTCTTGTATAACTAGCTTGTTGATTAATGGATGATCATGGTTTTGTGATCATGAACATTGGATGTTATTAATAACAAGGTTATGTCATTGGTTGAATGATATAATGGACACACACCCAAATGAGCGTAGCATAAGATCAAGTCATTAAGTTCAATTTGCTATAAGATTTCGATACATAGTTGCCTTAGTCCTTCGACCATGAGATCATGTAAATCACTTACACCGGAAGGGTACTTTGATTACATCAAACGCCATTGCGTAAATGGGTGGTTATAAAGATGGGATTAAGTATTCGGAAAGTGTGAGTTGAGGCATATGGATCAATAGTGGGATTTGTCCATCCTGATGACGGATAGATATACTCTGGGCCCTCTCGGTGGCACATCGTCTGAATAGCTTGCAAGCATGTGATTAAGATCACAAGAGATGACATACCACGGTACGAGTAAAGAGTACTTGTCGGTAACGAGGTTGAACAAGGTATGGAGATACCGATGATCGAACCTCGGACAAGTAAAATATCGCGTGACAAAGGGAATCGGCATCGTATGTAAATGGTTCAATCGATCACTAAGTCATCGTTGAATATGTGGAAGCCATTATGGATCTCCAGATCCCGCTATTGGTTATTGCTCGGAGAGGAGTCTCGACCATGTCTGCATAGTTCGCGAAACGTAGGGTGACGCGCTTAAGGTTCGATGTCGCATAAGTAGATTTGAATATGGTACGGAGACGAAGTTTGTTCAGAGTCTCGGATGGGATCCAGGACGTCACGAGGAGGTCCAGAATAGTCCGGAGAATAAGATTCATATAAGGGAAGTTGATTTCTAGGTTTCGGAAAAGTTCGGGATTTTTCCGGTGGATGACCGGGAAGGTTCTAGAAGGTTCCGGGGGTCCCACCAGTGGGGCCATGATACGTCTCCGACGTATCGATAATTTCTTATGTTCCATGCCACATTATTGATGATATCTACATGTTTTATGCATACTTTATGTCATTATTATGCGTTTTCCGGAACTAACCTATTGACGAGATGCCGAAGGGCCGATTCTTTGTTTCTGCTGTTTTTGGTTTCAGAAATCCTAGTAAGGAAATATTCTCGGAATTGGACGAAATCAACGCCCAGGGTCCTATTTTTGCACGAAGCTTCCAGAAGACCGGAGGGGATAAGAAGTGGGGCCACGAGGCGGCCACACGCTAGCGCGGCGCGGCCTCGGCCTTGGCCGCGCCGGCCTGTTGTGTGGGGCCCTCGTGTGGCCCCCTGACCTGCCCTTCCGCCTACTTAAAGTCTCCGTCGTGAAAACCCTATTACGTTCGATGAAACCAGAGAAAACCTTCCAGAGCCGCCGCCATCACGAAGCCAAGATCTGGGGGACAGGAGTCTCTGTTCCGGCACGCCGCCGGGACGGGGAAGTGCCCCCGGAAGGCTTCTCCATCAACACCACTGCCATCTTCATCGACGCTGCTGTCTCCCATGAGGAGGGAGTAGTTCTCCATCGAGGCTCAGGGCTGTACCGGTAGCTATGTGGTTAATCTCTCTCCTATGTGCTTCAATACAATAATCTCATGAGCTGCCTTACATGATTGAGATTCATATGATGATGCTTGTAATCTAGATGTCATTATGCTAGTCAAATGGATTTTACTTATGTGATCTCCGGAGACTCCTTGTCCCACGTGTGTAAAGGTGACAGTGTGTGCACCGTGTGGGTCTCTTAGGCTATATTTCACAGAATACTTATTCACTGAGTTATGATTTGAGTTGGATGTCTCTATGAAATTGTGGTGTGTTAGTACCTCCTGTGAATGCTCAAAGTGACAGCGTGGGGTGTTCATTAGTACTTGGGAATGCATCTTTAAGGTTTGCCTACATGATGAATTAGTGTTCGTTATCTTGCCAGAGAGTAATTCAGAGTAGCATAGTGAAGTGCTTATTTATATCTCTTTATGATTGCAATGTGTTTTGTATCACAATTTATCTGTGTGCTACTCTAGTGATGTTATTAAAGTAGTTTATTCCTCCTGCACGGTGTAATGGTGACAGTGTGTGCATCGTGTAGTACTTGGCGTAGGCTATGATTGTGATCTCTTGTAGATTATGAAGTTAACTATTGCTATGATAGTATTGATGTGATCTATTCCTCCTTTCGTAGTGTGAAGGTGACAGTGTGCATGCTATGTTAGTACTTGGTTTGGTTATGTTGATCTGTCATGCACTCTAAGGTTATTTAAATATGAACATTGAATATTGTGGAGCTTGTTAACTCCGGCATTGAGGGTTCGTGTAATCCTACACAGTTAGTGGTGTTCATCATCCAACAAGAGGGTGTAGAGTCTAGCATCTATCTATTTATTCTGTTGTGTGATCAATGTTGAGAGTGTCTACTAGTGAAAGTATGATCCCTAGGCCTTGTTCCTAAATACTGCTATCGCTGCTTGTTTCTTGTTTCTTTGCTTGTTTACTTCCTGCAATATTACTACCATCAACTGCACGCCAGCAAGCACTTTTCTGGCGCCGTACTACTGCTCATATTCATTCATACCACTTGTATTTCACTATCTCTTCGCCGAACTAGTGCACCTATTAGGTGTGTTGGGGACACAAGAGACTTCTTGCTTTGTGGTTGCAGGGTTGCATGAGAGGGATATCTTTGACCTCTTTCTCCCTGAGTTCGATAAACCTTGGGTGATCCACTTAAGGGAAACTTGCTGCTGTTCTACAAACCGCTGCTCTTGGAGGCCCAACACTGTCTACAAGAATAGAAGCACCCGTAGACATCAGGACACGATCCTAGGAGGCCTAGCATGGGCCGAGGGGGTGCTCCCTAGCCTAATGGGCCAGGGGCACATG
Source organism: Lolium perenne (assembly GCF_019359855.2). Taxonomy (NCBI): domain Eukaryota; kingdom Viridiplantae; phylum Streptophyta; class Magnoliopsida; order Poales; family Poaceae; genus Lolium; species Lolium perenne. The sequence goes on from NC_067249.2 coordinate 196,476,254, forward strand.
CCCCTCAAGGCCCAGCCGGCCAACCCCTAGGGTTTCCCCAGGGGTGGTCAACTTGGGGGGGAAGAAATCCCTCTTCCCCCCACTTGGCCGCCACCCCCTAAACCTAGATGAGAAAGGGGGCCACGCCAGCGACCTGTCCCCCTATATAAATAGGGGAGGGGGTGGCCGGCCACCATCCCATCATTGCCCCCTCCTCTGTCCGCCTCTCTCCTCCACCATACGCTGCTCCGGCTTAGGCGAAGCCCTGCAATTTTTCTTCCTCCATCACCACCACCACGCCGTCGTGCTGCTGGAACTTGGAGGAGATCTACCACACCTCCGCTGCCCGCTGGAATGGGGAGAAGAAGGGCTTCATCGACACCGTACGCGCGACCGAGTACGGAAGTGCTGCCGGATTGCAGCACCGGGGACGATCGTCTACACCAACAACGAGATTAATCTTGTAGGCTTTGGAATCTTCGAGGGTTAGTCTCATCTCCATCTCATTTCTCCGATCTTGTAGATTAGATCTTGGGTGTTCCATAGATTAGATCTTGGATTTATTCGTCTTTGCGGTAGGAATTTTTTTGTTTTCTATGCAACGAACCCCTGCCCCGGCCACGGGGGCGCCCAGGGCCGCGACCTCGACCGCCTCGCCGGCCACTAGGATCGGCCATGGACTTCCTCGCGGGCCTGGCTGCATCGCAGGAACACCTAGGCGGCGCTACGGTCGAGCTTTGTGGCGGCTAGGGTTTCTTTGGAGGAGTGGATGAGGAAGAAGAACGCGTGCCCCCTTTATATAGGCCGGCGGCATGCGGTGGCCGCGGGACGCGTGGCATCGCCATTAACGTGGTTGGTGGAGGTGGGCAGTGATACGTCCAATTTGCATCACTATTTTATATCATAATTTGCTGTTATTTATTGATATATTTCATATTGGGACACAATACTTATGTTATTTCATCTATTTTGCATGTTTCATCATTATTGGAGGATCAAGCACCGGAGCCAGGATTCTGCTGGAAAAAGCACCGTCAGAACGCAATATTTCGGAAGATCAACTGTGGAAGGAAATTATACCAAAAATCCTATTTTTCAAGATGACGAAGGAAGCCAGAAGGAGGAGCTGAGAAGGCCCAAGGTGGGGCCAGACCACAGGCCGGCGCGGCCCATGGCCTAGCCGCGCCACCTTATGGTGTGGGGGCCCCACAGCCCCTTTCGCCTCCTTTTCTTCGCGAAACCCTTCGTCCCGAAAACCTAAGCCACAGAGGGTACCTCACGAAGAGTTACAGCCGCCTCTGCGGGGCGGAGAACACCAGAGAGAAAAGAGCTCTCCGGCGGGCAGGAATCCACCGGGGAAATTCCCTCCCGGAGGGGGAAATCGACGCCATCGTCACCGTCATTGAGCTGGACATCATCTCCACCGCCATCACCATCATCTTCATCATCATCACCGCCATCTCCACCGCAGCACCTCGTCACCGCTGTAGCAATTTGGGTTTGATCTTGATTGTTTGATAGGGGAAACTCTCCCGGTATCTATTTCTACTTGTTGTTGATGCTATTGAGTGAAACCATTGAACCAAGGTTTATGTTCAGATTGTTATTCATCATCATATCACCTCTGATCATGTTCCATATGATGTCTCGTGAGTAGTTCGTTTAGTTCTTGAGGACATGGGTGAAGTCTAACTGTTAGTAGTGAACTATGGTTGAGTAATATTCAATGGTATGATATTTAAGTTGTGGTGTTATTCTTCTAGTGGTGTCATGTGAACGTCGACTACATGACACTTCACCTTTATGGGCCTAGGGGAATGCATCTTGTACTCGTTTGCCAATTGCGGGGTTGCCGGAGTGACAGAAACCTAAACCCCCGTTGGTATATCGATGCAGGAGGGATAGCAGGATCTCAGAGTTTAAGGCTGTGGTTAGATTTATTCTTAATTACTTTCTTGTAGTTGCGGATGCTTGCAAGGGGTATAATCACAAGTATGTATTAGTCCTAGGAAGGGCGGTACATTAGCATAGGTTCACCCACACAACACTTATCATAACAATGAAGATTATTTAGCCGTATGTAGCGAAAGCACTAGACTAAAATCCCGTGTGTCCTCGAGAACGTTTGGTCATTATAAGTAAACAACCCGGCTTGTCCTTTGTGCTAAAAAGGATTGGGCCACTCGCTGCAATTATTTCTCTCGCATTTTACTTACTTGTACTTTATTCATCTGTTACATCAAAACCCCCTGAATACTTGTCTGTGAGCATTTACAGTGAATCCTTCATCGAAACTGCTTGTCAACACCTTCTGCTCCTCGTTGGGATCGACATTCTTACTTATCGAAAATACTACGATACACCCCCTATACTTGTGGGTCATCAAGACTATTTTCTGGCGCCGTTGCCGGGGAGTGAAGCGCTATTGGTAAGTGGAATTGGTAAGGAAAACCTTTACTGTTTGTGCTAATTTTATTTCTGCCTGCTGCTATAAGCCATTATGGAGAGATCTTCTCTTCAATTTCTATTTGGGAAATCTACTACTACTGCAACGGTAGTGGATGAGGCGCCAGGTGAGGAAGTGATACCATATAAAATACCTATGAAAATTATTGAACGTGTTATGGATAACCGTTATGAAGGGGATGGAACTGTCCATCCCGGCGATCATTTACTGTTCTTGCATGAATTATGCGGTTATTCAAGTGTGCAGGTATTGCTATGGATGAAGTGAGGAAGAAACTATTCTCTATATCGCTGTCTGGTAAGGCGGCGCATTGGTATAAATTACTGGATAATGGGGATTCTCTTGAATGGAATGATATTGTGCCCCGGTTTTATTCTAAGTTCTATCCTCCAAGTGAAATTCACAAGGATCGGAACCGCATATATAATTTCTGGCCTCATGATGGAGAAAGTATTGCCCAAGCTTGGGGGAGATTGAAGTCTTTAATGCTCAAATGCCCCATTCATGAGCTTCCTGGTAATGTTATTATTGATAATTTCTATGCAAGACTTTCTTTTCAAGACAAGACCTTGCTGGATACTTCTTGTTCTGGATCATTTACACGCAACAAAGAGGAGTTTAAAAGGGACCTTCTTGATCGGATCCAAGAAAATACTGAAGGTTGGGAGAACGACAAGGATAGAGAATCAGGTATAATTTATGATTATAAATGCATTGAAGCTTTTATGGATACTGATAAATTTCGTAATATGAGTGCCACATATGGTCTTGATTCTCAAGTTGCTACAAATCTTTATAAAGCTTTTGCCTCTCATTATGAATTGCCTAAGAAGAATTTTGATAAGTATCATGAACCGTATAAAGATAAAATTGATTCATCTATTAATAAATGCGTTGTAGTTGAAACTACTGATCATGTTATTCCTGAAGCTTATATTGAAAAAACTCCTTTCCCTACTAAAATGAGGGAGTACTCTGTTATAAATAGTGCGGTTCATAAAAGTGAAAAGAAACCTGTAGAACCTGAAGAACAAATAAAAGTTGAACCTGCTGTTGCAATAGTTAAAGATCTTGTGACTGAAAATGTGGAGGATGGTCATATTATTTTCTGTGAAGATGCTTCTAATATTGTTTCACATCCTAATAAACCCAAACAAGTTAGTGTTCCTATGCTATCTGTTAGAATTGGTGATCATTGCTATTATGGTTTATGTGATATTGGTGCAAGTGTTAGTGCTATTCCTTATGAGCTTTACACGGAGATTATGCACGAAATTGACTCTTGTGAACTTGAAGATATTGATGTGGTTATTCAGCTGGCTAATAGAGAAACTATTTCTCCAATTGGTATTGTTCGAGATGTAGAAGTTCTATGTGGTAAGATTAAATATCCTGCTGACTTTTTGGTACTTGGTTCTGCTGCTAGTGATTATTGTCCTATCATTTTTGGTAGACCTTTTCTAAATACTTGTGGAGCTATTATAGATTGCAAGAAAGAGAAAATTTTGACTAAATTTGCTGGTGAATCTTATGAGTTTAACTTCTCTAAATTTACCAAAACTCCTTATAAAGCTGATTTGCCTAGTGATGATTTTAAAATGGAGCAGTGTGCATCTATTGTTCTTGTTCCTAATAATCCTTTGCAGCAACAATTGGAGAATAGCGAGAGTGAAGTTTTTAGGAAAGAAAGAGATGAGCTTGAGGAAATTTTTCTTCGCCAACCTATTCTCAAGCATGATTTACCGGTGGAAGATTTGGGTACAACACCACCACCAAAGGAAGATCCTGTTTTTGATTTAAAGCCTTTACCTGATAATCTTAAATATGCTCATATTGATGATAAGAAAATATATCCTGTTATTATTAGTTCTAAGCTTTCAGAGATTGAGGAAGAAAGGTTATTGGAAATATTGAAGAAACATCGAGGAGCTATTGGCTACACTCTTGATGATTTGAAGGGGATTTCTCCTTCTATTTGCCAACATGCTATTAATATGGAAGATGATGCAAAGCCTGTTGTTGAACATCAGCGTCGTCTAATTCCGAAGATGAAGGAGGTGGTAAGGAATGCGGTATTAAAACTTCTTGAAGCTGGTATTATATATCCTATTGCTGATAGTAGATGGGTTAGTCCTGTGCATTGCGTTCCCAAGAAAGGAGGAATGACTGTTGTGCCTAATGATAATGATGAGCTCATCCCTCAAAGAGTAGTTGTAGGGTATAGAATGTGCATTGATTTTCAAAAAGTTAATAAAGTTACTAAGAAAGATCATTACCCTTTACCATTTATTGATCAAATGCTAGAAAGATTGTCTAAAAATACTCATTTTTGCTTTCTTGATGGTTATTCTGGGTTTTCACAAATTGCTGATAAAACTAAAGATCAAGAGAAAACCACTTTTACTTGTCCCTATGGAACTTATGCTTATAGGCGTATGCCTTTTGGTTTATGTAATGCTCCTGCTACTTTTCAAAGATGCATGTCTGCTATTTTTCATGGCTTTTGTGAAAGTATTGTGGAAGTATTCATGGATGATTTTTCCGTCTATGGGAATTCTTTTGATAGTTGCTTGCGAAACCTTGATAAAGTTTTGCAGAGATGTGAAGAAACTAACCTTGTTCTTAATTGGGAGAAATGCCACTTTATGGTTAATGAAGGAATTGTATTGGGACATAAAATTTCTGAGAGAGGTATTGAAGTTGATAGAGCTAAAGTTGAAGCAATTGAGAAGATGCCCTATCCGAGGATGTTAAAGGTATTCGTAGTGTTCTTGGTCATGCTGGGTTTTATAGGAGATTTATTAAAGATTTCTCCAAGATTTCAAAGCCTCTTACTAATCTTCTTCAAAAAGACGTACCTTTTGTTTTTGATGATGATTGTAAGGAAGCTTTTGAAACTCTAAAGAAAGCCTTAACAACTGCTCCTGTAGTTGAACCTCCTGATTGGAATTTGCCTTTTGAAATTATGTGTGATGCTAGTGATTTTGCTGTAGGCGCTGTTCTTGGACAGCGAGTAGATAAAAAACTGAATGTTATTCATTATGCTAGTAAAACTCTTGATGCTGCTCAAAGAAATTATGCTACAACTGAAAAAGAATTATTAGCTGTAGTCTTTGCTTGTGATAAATTTAGATCTTATATTGTTGATTCAAAAGTTACGATTCATACTGATCATGCTGCAATTAGATACCTTATGACAAAGAAAGATGCTAAGCCGAGGCTTATTAGATGGGTACTTCTTTTGCAAGAATTTGATTTACATATTGTAGATAGGAAAGGTGCTGATAATCCTGTTGCTGATAATTTGTCTAGATTGGAAAATATTGCTTATGATCCTGTTCCTGTTAATGATAGTTTTCCAAATGAACAATTGGCTGTAATAAAGGTGAGCTCGCGAGACAGTCCTTGGTATGCTGATTATGCTAACTTTATTGTTTCCAAGTACTTGCCTCCAACCTTTTCAGCTCAGCAAAGGAGGAAATTCTTTTATGACTTGAGGCATTATTTCTGGGATGACCCACACTTATATAAAGAAGGAGTGGATGGTATTCTGCGAAGGTGTGTTCCCGAATATGAACAACAAGAGATATTGAGTAAATGTCATGGTAGTGCTTATGGAGGACATCACGCCGAAGAAAGAACCGCGCAAAAGGTTCTACAATCAGGTTTTTATTGGCCAACTCTCTTCAAGGATGCGAGAAAATTTATTTTATCTTGTGATGAATGCCAAAGGGTTGGTAATATCTCCAGACGTAATGAAATGCCTATGAATTATACTCTTGTTATTGAACCATTTGATTGTTGGGGATTTGACTTCATGGGGCTTTTTCCGTCTTCAGAAGGTAACACTCATATACTTGTTGCTGTTGATTATGTTACTAAATGGGTGGAAGCCATACCTACAAAAAGTGCTGATGGTGAGACCTCTTTAAGAATGCTTTTAGACATTATTTTTCCTAGATTTGGAGTGCCTAGATATATTATGACTGATGGAGGTTCTCATTTTATTCATGGAGGTTTTAGAAAAACTCTTGCTAGGTATGGTATTAATCATAGAATTGCTTCCGCTTATCATCCTCAAACTAGTGGTCAAGTAGAATTATCAAATAGAGAGATTAAATCTATTTTGGGAAAGACCGTTAATAAAACTAGAAAGAATTGGGCTAGTAAATTGAAGGATGCACTATGGGCTTATAGAACTGCTTATAAAAATCCCATGGGAATGTCACCTTATAAAATGGTTTATGGGAAAGCTTGTCATTTACCTTTAGAACTAGAGCACAAAGCTTATTGGGCAGTTAGAGAATTAAATAAAGATCCTAAACTTGCCGGTGATAAGAGGTTGTTGCAATTGAGTTCTCTAGATGAATGGAGAAGTGAAGCTTATGAAAATGCTAAACTCTTTAAAGAGAAAGTTAAAAAATGGCATGATAGGAGGATTATCAAAAGAGAATTTAATGTTGGGGATAAAGTCCTATTGTATCGGTCTCGTCTCAGATTCTTTGCAGGGAAATTACTCTCGAAATGGGAAGGACCTTATGTTGTTGAGGAGGTGTATCGTTCAGGAGCAATTAAAATTAGCTCTCTCCAAGGCAATGCTACGCAAGTGGTGAATGGACAAAGACTCAAGCATTATATCTCAGGTGATTCTTATAATGTTGATGTTGATATTATTCAAGTGGAAACACCGGAGGCTTTCATTAAAGGACAAATTGACAGTCCGCCAGAACTCGACTTTGAATAAGTAACAGTACTGGTAATGAAAAGTTCGCAATTTACTTTCCGAACTATATTTTTGCTGTTTATGGAAAATATGAAAAATTACGAGATTGAAACGGAGTGGAAGAGACGCACGAGGGCGTGCCACCATAGGCCGGCGCGGCCTGGCCTGGGCCCGCGCCGACCTATGGTCTGGCCGTCTCGTCGCCCCTTTCCGACTCTGGTTCGATCTGGTACTTTCCGTTTGTCGTGGAAATTTTTGCTATATAATCCCCCGGACCCCTGGAGGTCCGTATATCGTTTTCTCGACGTGTTTTGTTTCAAGCTGTTTCTGCCAGGATTTGCTTCGGATCTAGAGCCATCATGTCTTCGTCGGAAACTCCGAAGGACAGCTCCTGCAAGGATGTTGGCAACTTGTACATGGAAGAGCTGAGGATGCACCCCAAGGAGTTGCTGCTCGTTGAAGGAGAACTGCAGATCAAGGATGTCCAGGGTCCTAAAGGAGAAGGAAGCTTGGAAGACAGGATGGAGAAGCTAGAACAAGAGGTTTTCAAATACAAGAAGATGGCTGAGCGTGAGGTGGATATCTTTCACAGGATTGTGTCTGAACTCATTGCTGAACATGAGAAGGAAACTGCAAAGCTTTGGGGCGACATCCTCTCACTTCACGACACCACCAACAAGCTTCAAGCACAACTCTATGACGTTCAGAATCAGAACTGTGAGTATGAAAATAGGTTTAAATACATAAGCCGTGCTGCTAGTTTCAGGATTCCCGAGACCAAGATGTCGTTTCTTGATGGAGAGCCTCTTCCTTGGAAGTTTGATGACGGGAGTTCATCACCACCATCGCCGCAGGAGTAATTCATCATCGGTATTGGCATCCCCTTGGTTTGTTCCAAGCTTGGGGGAGTGCCGCGGTATCACATCATCACTATCTTTTACTTTTTACTGTCAAGTAGTGTCATATCATGAGTAGGGAAGTTATCATATAAGATGGGTTGCAGTTTGGAAGTATCTCTCCTTTAGTTGGTTATCTATGTATCCCTTGGTGTGAGTTATCGTTATGGAATATTAATGAGAAGTCTTATCATTTACATATTGCACATCTTATTTTAGTTTGCAATCTCTGTTATATGATTTACCTTGTTGTTAGTATTGGTATCACTTTGGGAGCATTGAATAAATCTATTTGGTTTTGGCAAACTTAGCATTGGTCAACAGCAACAACACTTTGAGGTTTAAGTAGAAAAGAGAAATACATGTAGATGTTTCATTGTCTTTCTTTCTTGTTAGCTCATAGCTTATTATTCTGAAGTTAAAATTGTTTGTGCTTAAAAGGAAGATGCATGATTGTTTCTATCACATGTATATTTGTTTGTTTCCTTCAACTCTTATGCTTGCTAATTAGCCTTGCTAGCCAAAGACTTGTACTGAGAGGGAATACTTCTCGTGCGTCCAAACCTTAGCCCAAACCTATGTCATTTGTGTCCACCATACCTACCTACTACATGGTATTTTCTGCCATTCCAAGTAAATACTTCATGTGCTACCTTTAAACAATTCAAAACTTAGTATCTCTTATTTGTGTCAATGTTTTATAGCTCATGAGGAAGTATGTGGTGTTTTATCTTTCAATCTTGTTGGGCAACTTTCACCAATGGACTAGCGGCTTCATCCGCTTATCCAATAATTTTGCAAAAAGAGCTGGCAATGGGATTCCCAGTCCCAAACTAATTAAACTAATTAGACACTCCTCCATGGTATGTGATTGATGGACGGCACCCGAAGGATTCGGTTAGCCATGGCTTGTGTAAGCAAAGGTTGGGGGAGTGTCATCATCATAATAAAACCGAAATAAAAAGGCACTCCTTCATGGTATGAGATTGTTGGCAGGCACCCGAGGATTCGGTTAGCCATGGTTTGTGAAAGAAAGGTTGGAAGGAGTGCCACGCAAAATAAAAATAAAATGGGAGCCGCTCTTTGGAGGTTGTCTGGCAAGGGGGTTAGAGTACCCGCTACCAGTCGTTGACAACAACAAACACCTCTCAAAATGTTACTTGTATTATCTCTATATGATTTCAAAACTGAAAAAGCTCTAGCACATGATTTAATCCCTGCTTCCCTCTGCGAAGGGCCTGTCTTTTATTTTATGTTGAGTCAGTAAACCTATTTCCCTCCATCTCAAGCAAGCATTTTAGTTGTTGTGATCAAACCATTATATTGTGATTTGCTTTATCATGTCTTTTATTCTTCCTTGTTTAGTACAAGTTTTATCTGAATGAATATAGCTTTGCAAGTTATCAATGATCATGAGGAGACCATTATGATTGAGTATGCAAGTTGTGCCTTATAAACTTTAACATGAGAGCGCTGCTCAATGAGATAAGTATAATCTGTTAATTGTTCTCTGACCAAGAACGAAGTTTGCCATCACCAACTATGATTTCTTATGCACCTTTATTTGTGATTACTTTATACTTGTTTCAAGTTGAGTTATATGAGGAAGTTGTTTACTAGAATGTCTTGTATGAATGAATATGATGCTTCTTGTCCGTATTTTATTTATCGACTCTTCACTCCATAAACATGTGGTCCTGTTTACTGAGTTCAGTTTCGCTTGGGGACAAGCGAAGTCTAAGCTTGGGGGGAGTTGATACGTCCAATTTGCATCACTATTTTATATCACAATTTGCTGTTATTCATTGATATATTTCATATTGGGACACAATACTTATGTTATTTCATCTATTTTGCATGTTTCATCATTATTGGAGGATCAAGCACCGGAGCCAGGATTCTGCTGGAAAAAGCACCGTCAGAACGCAATATTTCGGAAGATCAACTGTGGAAGGAAATTATACCAAAAATCCTATTTTTCAAGATGACGAAGGAAGCCAGAAGGAGGAGCTGAGAAGGCCCAAGGTGGGGCCAGACCACAGGCCGGCGCGGCCCATGGCCTGGCCGCGCCACCTTGTGGTGTGGGGGCCCCACAGCCCCTTTCGCCTCCTTTTCTTCGCGAAACCCTTCGTCCCGAAAACCTAAGCCACAGAGGGTACCTCACGAAGAGTTACAGCCGCCTCTGCGGGGCGAAGAACACCAGAGAGAAAAGAGCTCTCCGGCGGGCAGGAATCCGCCGGGAAAATTCCCTCCCGGAGGGGGAAATCGACGCCATCGTCACCGTCATCGAGCTGGACATCATCTCCACCACCATCACCATCATCTTCATCATCATCACCGCCATCTCCACCGTAGCACCTCGTCACCGCTGTAGCAATTTGGGTTTGATCTTGATTGTTTGATAGGGGAAACTGTCCCGGTATCTATTTCTACTTGTTGTTGATGCTATTGAGTGAAACCATTGAACCAAGGTTTATGTTCAGATTGTTATTCATCATCATATCACCTCTTATCATGTTCCATATGATGTCTCGTGAGTAGTTCGTTTAGTTCTTGAGGACATGGGTGAAGTCTAACTGTTAGTAGTGAACTATGGTTGAGTAATATTCAATGGTATGATATTTAAGTTGTGGTGTTATTCTTCTAGTGGTGTCATGTGAACGTCGACTACATGACACTTCACCTTTATGGGCCTAGGGGAATGCATCTTGTACTCGTTTGCCAATTGCGGGGTTGCCGGAGTGACAGAAACCTAAACCCCCGTTGGTATATCGATGCAGGAGGGATAGCAGGATCTCAGAGTTTAAGGCTGTGGTTAGATTTATTCTTAATTACTTTCTTGTAGTTGCGGATGCTTGCAAGGGGTATAATCACAAGTATGTATTAGTCCTAGGAAGGGCGGTACATTAGCATAGGTTCACCCACACAACACTTATCATAACAATGAAGATTATTTAGCCGTATGTAGCAAAAGCACTAGACTAAAATCCCGTGTGTCCTCGAGAACGTTTGGTCATTATAAGTAAACAACCCGGCTTGTCCTTTGTGCTAAAAAGGATTGGGCCACTCGCTGCAATTATTTCTCTCGCATTTTACTTACTTGTACTTTATTCATCTGTTACATCAAAACCCCCTGAATACTTGTCTGTGAGCATTTACAGTGAATCCTTCATCGAAACTGCTTGTCAACACCTTCTGCTCCTCGTTGGGATCGACATTCTTACTTATCGAAAATACTACGATACACCCCCTATACTTGTGGGTCATCAGGCGGCCGCTCGGCAGCCGAGGCATCGCCATTAACGTGGCGCAGACTGTCGAAGCGACGCAACGACGCCAGTCGTTGGCGCGTTTGAGAAGACGCATCGACGCAGGGTCGCTGCCAGGTGGGCCCGACGAAACGTCCGCCGGACGCGAGCAGACACTTTCCGCGTCCGCCGAGCGTCCGCCAGAGACGCATCCCAGGCGCATATTGTTGGAGATATGCTCAAGAGGCAATAATAAAATAGTTATTATAATATATCTTTGTGTTTATGATAAATGTTTGCATACCATGCTATAATTATATTAACTGAAACATTGATACATGTGTGTTATGTAAACAACAAGGAGTCCCTAGTAAGCCTCTTGTATAACTAGCTTGTTGATTAATAGATGATCATGGTTTCGTGATCATTAACATTGGATGTTATTAATAACAAGGTTATGTCATTAGGTGAATGATATAATGGACACACACCCAAATAAGCGTAGCATAAGATCACGTCATTAAGTTCAGTTTGCTATAAGCTTTCGATACATAGTTACCTAGTCCTTCGACCATGAGATCATGTAAATCACTTATACCGGAAGGGTACTTTGATTACATCAAACGCCACTGCGTAAATGGGTGGTTATAAAGGTGGGATTAAGTATTCGGAAAGTATGAGTTGAGGCATATGGATTGATAACCCACAAGTATAGGGGATCGCAACAGTCTTCGAGGGAAGTAAAACCCAAATTTATTGATTCAACACAAGGGGAGGTAAAGAATACTTATAAGACTTAACAACTGTGTTGTCAATTCAGCTGCACCTGGAAAAGCACTAGTAACAGGGGTGATGTGAAAGCAGCAGTAATATGAGAGCAGTAGTAACAGTAACACAGCAGCAGTAGCAGTAATATGAGAGCAATGGCACCAGAAATAGTTGGTACTACTTCCAATGACATATAGAACGAGTATATGATGATGAGAGATGGACCGGGGTTCCCAGCTATCTACACTAGTGGTAACTCTCCAATAACAAGTGTTGGGTGAACAAATTACAGTTGGGCAATTGATAGGATTGAAATAGCATTAAGACAGAACATCAAGATTATTAATCATGTAGGCATGTTTTCCATATATAGTCATACGTGCTCGCAATGAGAAACTTGTACAACATCTTTTGTCCTACCAGCCGGTGGCAGCCGGGCCTCTAGGGAATCTACTGGAAATTAAGGTACTCGTTTTAATAGAGCACCGGAGCAAAGCATTAACACTCCGTGAAAACATGTGATCCTCATATCTAAGCCTTCCCCTTCAGTTGTCCCAATTTTTGTCACTTTGGGGCCTTTGGTTCCGGACATAGACATGTGCAAACAACTTGTAGATACAATCTAAGCAATAAGTATAGAGCTTAAATCTAAGATCATGCCACTCGGGCCCTAGTGACAAGCATTAAACACAACAAGATTGCAGCAACAATAACTTCACAAACTTTATAGATAGACTAATCATAATGTAAAAATCCATCGGATCCCAACAAACATAACACCAATTACATCAGATGAATCTCAATCATGTAAGGCAGCTCATGAGATCATTGTATTGAAGTACATGGGGGAGAGAGTACCAACTAGCTACAGCTAGAACCTGTAGTCCATGGGGGAACTACTCACGGAGCATGATGGAGGTGGTGGCGTCGATGGAGATGGCTTCCGGGGGCACTTCCCCGTCCCGGCAGGGTGCCGGAACAGAGACTCTGTCCCCCGAAACGGAGTTTCGCGATGGCGGTGACGCCCCTGGAGTCTTTTTGGAGTTTCGTCAATTGGTCTCGAAGATTTAGGTCACCAGGGCTTAAATAGGCGAAGAGTCGGAGTCGGAGGGGCCACGGGGCCTCCTCACACTAGGGTGGCGCGCCCCCCTCCTGGGCCGCGCCGCCACCACGTGTGGGGCCCCCAGGGCACCCCTCTAGTCCCCCTCTGACTTTCTGGAAGGTTCCGGGAAAAATAAGGTTCTGGGCGTTGATTTCATCGAATTCCGAGAATATTGCCCGAACAGCCTTTCTGGAACCAAAAACAACAGAAAACAACAACTGGCCCTTCGGCATCTCGTTAATAGGTTAGTTCCGGAAAATGCATAAAAACATTATAAAGTGCAAGCAAAACATGTAAATATTGTCATAAAACAAGCATGTAACATCAGAAATTATAGGTACGTTGGAGACGTATCAAGCATCCCCAAGCTTAGTTCCTACTCGCCCTCGAGTAGGTAAACGATAAAAAGAATAATTTCTGTAGTGACATGCTACTTACATAACCTTGATCATACTATTATAAAGCATATGAGATGAATGCAGTGACTCAAGGCAATGATCTATAGTTGCTAACAAATAGATAACATATAGCAAAACTTTTCATGAATAATACTTTCAAGACAAGCATCAAAAGTCTTGCATAAGAGTTAACTCATAAAGCAATACATTCAAAGTAAAGGCATTGAAGCAACACAGAGAAAGATGTAAGTTTCAGCAGTTGCTTTCAACTTTCAACATGCATATCTCATGGATAATTGTCAACACAAAGTAATATGATGAATGCAAATATGCAAGTATGTAAGAATCAAGGCACAGTTAACACAAGTGTTTGCTTCTAAGATGGAAGGAAGTAGGTAAACTGACTCAACATAAAGTAAAAGAAAGGCCCTTCGCAGAGGGAAGCAGGGATTAAATCATGTGCTAGAGCTTTTTAAGTTTTGAAATCATATAGAGAGCATAAAAGTAAAGTTTTGAGAGGTGTTTGTTGTTGTCAACGAATGGTAGTGGGCACTCTAACTACCTCATCAACCAGACTTTCAAGAGCGGCTCCCATGAAGGACGTTATCTCTACCAGCAAGGTAGATCACCCCTCTTCTCTTTTGTTTACACATGTATTTTAGTTTTATTTATGGTTGACACTCCTCCCAACCTTTTGCTATCACAAGCCATGGCTAACCGAATCCTCGGGTGCCTTCCAACATTCACATACCATGAAGGAGTGTCTATTTGCAAAATTAAGTTGCTTACTGATGAATCAGAGCAAAACATGTGAAGAGAATTATTAATGAAGGTTGATTAATTGGGGGTTGGGAACCCCGCACCAGCTCTTTTTGCAAAATTATTGGATAAGCGGATGAAGCCACTAGTCCATTGTGAAAGTCTGTCAAAAGTAAATGACAAGATCGAAAGATAAAACACCACATACTTCCTCATGAGCTATAAAACATTGACACAAATAAGAGATAATAGCTTTTGAATTGTTTAAAGGTAGCACATGAAGTATTTGCTTGGAATGGCAGGAAATACCACATAGTAGGTAGATATGGTGGACACAAATGGCATAGGTTTTGGCTCAAGGTTTTGGATGCACGAGAAGCATTTCCTCTCAGTACAAGGCTTTGGCTAGCAAGGTTGTTTGAAGCAAACACAAGTATGAACCGGTACAGCAAAACTTACATAAAAACATATTGCAAGCATTATAAGACTCTACACTGTCTTCCTTGTTGCTCAAACACTTCTACTAGAAAATATCTAGACCTTAGAGAGACCAATCATGCAAACCAGTTTCAACAAGCTCTACGGTATTTCTCCACTAGTAGGTTTAAACTACATGATGCAAGAGCTTAATCATGATCTACTTGAGAGCTCAAAACAACTGCCAATTATCAAATTATTCAAGACAATATGAAGCATTTCCTTTTTCCAACCAAATAGCGATAAATGCAATAGCTTCCAACTTTTATCATTGAACATTAAAAGTAAAACGAAGAACACAAGTGCTCATATGAAAAAGCGGAGCATGTATCTCTCCCAGATTGCTAAGATTCAAATTTATTCAAACATAAACAAAAATAAAAACACACAGACGCTCCAAGTAAAGCACATAAGATGTGACCGAATAAAAATATAGTTTCAATAGAAGAAACCTGATAAGTTGATGAAGAAGGGGATGCCTTGGGCATCCCCAAGCTTAGATGCTTGAGTCTTCTTGAAATATGCAGGGATGAACCGCGGGGGCATCCCCAAGCTTAGACTTTTCACTCTTCTTGATCATATATCATCCTCCTCTCTTGACCCTTGAAAACTTCCTTCACAGCAAACTTCTCATAAACTTCATTAGAGGGGTTAGTACTCAAAAAACTTTTAATCCACTTTAGCCCTGTAGTGACACATTGCAAGTACTCAATAAAACATTAGCTACAGCTCTCCACGTCTAGAAAGCCTCACTTAAAGTCCACAAGAGACAATGCAAAAAAACAGAGACAGAATCTGTCAAAACAGAACAGCCAGTAAACACGAATTTTTAAGAGGTATTTACGTTGCTCAAATCAGAAAACTCAAAACTAATGAAAGTTGCGTACATATCTGAGGATCACTCACGTAAATTGGCAGATTTTTCTGAGTTACCTACAGAGAATCATACCCAGATTCGTGACAGCAAGAAATCAGTTTCTGCGCAGAAATCCAAATCTAGCATCAATCTTCTATTAGAGACTTCACTTGGCACAACATTGCAATAAAATAAAGATAAGGAGAGGTTGCTACAGTAGTAACAACTTCCAAGACACAACAAAACAGTATAAAAATAAAAACATGGGTTATCTCCCAAGAAGTTCTTTCTTTATAGCCATTAAGATGGGCTCAGTAGTTTCAATGATGCACTCGCAAGAAATAAGAGTTGAAGCAAAAGAGAGCATCAAGAAGCAAATTCAAAACACATTTAAGTCTAACCCACTTCCTATGCATAGGAATCTTGTACACAAATAAATTCATGAAGAACAAAGTGACAATCATAGCAAGATAAAACAAGAGCAACTTCAAAATTTTCAGCATATAGAGAGGTGTTTTAGTACCATGCAAATTTCTACAACCATATTTTCCTCTCTCATAATAATTTTCAGTTGCTTCATGGATAAACTCAACAATATAACTATCACATGCAGCATACTTTTCATGATCCATAAACACATAATTTTTATCAAGCTTAAAAATAATAGGATCAGAACTTTCAAAACCACTTTTATCAATACTATAACAAGATGATTGATCAATCTCAAAAGATATGGGACTCCTAGATAAAGTCAAGACATCTCCAATCCCATTTTCATTAGTAGTACAATTAATATTATCAAGTAACATAGGACCATCATCTAGAGATTTATCATAAACATTTGCCAAGCAAAACTCTTTAGTACCATGCATTTTGACATCAGGCACAAACAAAGCATTATCATAAAATTTATCAAAGTAGCATGGATTATCATAGATAACAGTAGCATAATTATTCTCACAAGTTTTACTCATAGGGAATATTTCAAGAGAATCCACAGGAACATAACATTCATCCTCCTTTGGTAAGCATGGAGGACAATCAAATAGTGTAAGAGATAAAGAGTTACTCTCATTAGAAGGTTGGCATGGGTAGCTAATCCATTCTTCCTCCTTTTGTTCATCACTCTCCTCTTCTTTTTCATCCAATGAGCTTTCAGGTTCATCAATTTCCTCCTCTTTTTCATCCAATGAGCTTTCAGGTTCATCAATTTCTTCTTCCACAGGTTCCTGCAAATTGTGAGTGCATTCTTGTGCATTAATGAGTCTCTCTTTATAATCAATGATAAAAGGATTATCACTGTAGCTTTCTATCCAAAAATTAAGGATAGAAGAGACATAATCTTTAAGTTCCTTACAAACAACACAAGTTTCATAATTTTTAGCAATGAAGGATTCTATCTCAGAGGCTCCCATAAATATGACAAATTTTTCTACCTCTTCGAACCCAAAATGAAGATAGCTATTCCAATTATAGTTCTTAATTAAAACTTCCTCACTAAAGCCACATTGAAATTTAAGATGTTTAGTATCCTGTTTAGAGCAACAGTTTATATCATGGCGTTTAAGCAAGATTTTAGCAATTGTATTCAGTTTTTCTATCACAGCACTCATAACTTTTCCCGTTCTTGATTCTCTATAATTATTATATAATTCAATAAGCTCCAAATAGGTTGTGGGTTCTTCCATAACAACAGTTTTTAATTTTTCGGTTTTTCAAATTTTTATGGATTTTTGGGTATGTAATAAAACTAGACAAAAATAAACTAGACAAAAGTAAACTAGGCAAAATAAAACTAGACAGAAATAAACTAAGCAAAAATAAACCAGACAAAAGTAAACTAAGCAAAACAAAATAAAATAAAATAAAATAGAGAGAGAGGTGGAGTGTACTCCCCAGGTGAACTTATGAGGAGAGCTATGCCTCCCCGGCAACGGCGCCAGAAAATAGTCTTGATAACCCACAAGTATAGGAGATCGCAACAGTCTTCGAGGGAAGTAAAACCCAAATTTATTGATTCGACACAAGGGGAGGTAAAGAATACTTATAAGCCTTAACAACTGAGTTGTCAATTCAGCTGCACCTGGAAAAGCACTAGTAACAGGGGTGATGTGAAAGCAGCAGTAATATGAGAGCGTAGTAACAAGAATAACACGGCAGTAGTAGTAATATGAGAGCAATGGCACCAGAAAATAGTTGGTACTACTTCCAATGACATATAGAACGAGTATATGATGATGAGAGATGGACCGGGGTTCCCAGCTATCTACACTAGTGGTAACTCTCCAATAACAAGTGTTGGGTGAACAAATTACATTTGGGCAATTGATAGGATTGAAATAGCATTAAGACAGAACATCAAGATTATTAATCATGTAGGCATGTTTTCCATATATAGTCATACGTGCTCGCAATGAGAAACTTGTACAACATCTTTTGTCCTACCAGCCGGTGGCAGCCGGGCCTCTAGGGAATATACTGGAAATTAAGGTACTCCTTTTAATAGAGCATCGGAGCAAAGCATTAACACTCCGTGAAAACATGTGATCCTCATATCTAAGCCTTCCCCTCCAGTTGTCCCTATTTCTGTCACTTGGGGCCTTTGGTTCCGGACATAGACATGTGCAAACAACTTGTAGATACAATCTAAGCAATAAGTATAGAGCTTAAATCTAAGATCATGCCACTCGGGCCCTACTGACAAGCATTAAACACAACAAGATTGCAGCAACAATAACTTCACAAACTTTATAGATAGACTAATCATAATGTAACAATCCATCGGATCCCAACAAACACAACACCAATTACATCAGATGAATCTCAATCATGTAAGGCAGCTCATGAGATCATTGTATTGAATTACATGGGGGAGAGAGTACCAACTAGCTACAGCTAGAACCCGTAGTCCATGGGGGAACTACTCACGGAGCATGATGGAGGCGGTGGCGTCGATGGAGATGGCTTCCGGGGGCACTTCCCCGTCCCGGCAGGGTGCCGGAACAGAGACTCTGTCCCCCAAAACGGAGTTTCGCGATGGCGGCGGCGCCCCTGGAGTCTTTTTGGAGTTTCGTCAATTGGTCTCGAAGATTTAGGTCACCAGGGCTTAAATAGGCGAAGAGTCGGAGTCGGAGGGGCCACGGGGCCTCCTCACACTAGGGTGGCGCGCCCCCCTCCTGGGCCGCGCCGCCACCACGTGTGGGGCCCCTAGGGCACCCCTCTGGTCCCCCTCTGACTTTCTGGAAGGTTCCGGGAAAAATAAGGTTCTGGGCGTTGATTTCGTCGAATTCCGAGAATATTGCCCGAACAGCCTTTCTGGAACCAAAAACAACAGAAAACAGCAACTGGCCCTTCGGCATCTCGTTAATCGGTTAGTTCCGGAAAATGCACAAAAACATTATAAAGTGCAAGAAAAACATGTAAATATTGTCATAAAACAAGCATGGAACATCAGAAATTATAGGTACGTTGGAGACGTACCATGGATCAAGAGTGGGATTTGTCCATCCCGGTGATGGATAGATATACTCTGGGCCCTCTCGGTGGAATGTCGTCTGATTAGCTTGCAAGCATGTGAATAGTTCACAAGAGTTGATATGCCACGGTACGAGTAAAGAGTACTTGTCGGAGACGAGGTTGAACGAGGTATAGAGATACCGATGATCAAACCTCGGACAAGTAAAATATCGCGAGACAAAGGGAATCTGTATCGTATATAAATGGTTCAATCGATCACTAAGTTATCGTTGAATATGTGGGAGCCATTATGGATCTCCAGATCCCACTATTGGTTATTGGTCGGAGAAGAGTCTCAACCATGTCTGCATATTTCACGAACCGTAGGGTGACACACTTAAGGTTTGATGTCGTTTTAAGTAGACATGGAATATGGAATGGAGTTCGAAGTTTTGTTCGGAGTCTCGGATGGGATCTAGGACATCACGAGGAGGTTCGGAATGGTCCGGAGAATAAGATTCATATATAGGAAGTCACTTTCCAAGTTTGGAAATGATCCGGTGTATTTATGGAAGGCGCTAGAATGTTCTAGAACCTTCCGGAAGAAATCACTATGGAAGGTGGAGTCCCGGTTGGACTCCACCAACCCTAACCAGCCAACCAAGTGGGAGGGTGGAGTCCATGGTGGACTCCACCTCCTTGGCCGGCCAACAAGGGGGGAAGGGGAGAGTCCCTGTCCCACTAGGTTTCGTCCATATGGCAGTTTTTGAATTGGGGTCTTATTCGAAGACTTTGGGCAAACCCTAGGGATTCCACCTATATAATGAGGCGGAGAGGGAGGGGGCCGACCACTCCAACCACACCTTGGCCGCACCACCCAAGGCACCAAGGCCGGCTGCCCCTCTCCCAAACCCTAGCCGCCACCCTCCTCCCACCTCTCCCGCATAGCTTAGGCCAAGCCCTGTCGGAGATCTCCACCGCCACCGACACCACGCCGTCGTGCTGTCGGGATTCCGAGGAGGATCTACTACTTCCGCTGCCCGCTGGAACGGGGAGAAGGACGTCGTCATCAACACCGAACGTGTGACCGAGTACGGAGGTGCTGCCCGATTGTGGCACCGTCAAGATCTTCTACGCGCTTTCGAAAGCGGCAAGTGATCGACTACATCAACAACGAGATCTAATCTCGTAGGATTTGAAAATCTTCGAGGGTTAGTCTCATGATCTTCTCGTTGCTACCATCTTCTAGATTGGATCTTGGCTTGTTATTCGTTCTTGCGGTAGGAATTTTTTTTGTTTTCTATGCTACGAATCCCATCACATATTTGGGCCAGGTTTGCGTCTCCGTGGACGGCCCGGTCACTTTGTGTCGCCCCGCTGGAGGTGGTGCCAGACGCATTTCCGGTCACGGCGGACGAAAACTGTTGCTGAGCGACCGTTTGCGTCGCGCCGCTGGAGATGCCCTTATGCTAATTTTTTTTTAACTTTGACCAAATCTTTAAAAAAAGTAGCAACAATTATGATACAGTACTAAATTAATGTCGCGAGATTTATCTTGAGATGTAGTTCAATAATATAATTTTCTCTATATTCATGTCCGGTATTGTAAAAGAAAACGTACTACAGTATATTTATTTGATGGAATAAGTTACTTAGGCTGCAGATTATACTCCAAGTATATCTCATCAGCCTGATCTTGTCAACGCTTAGTGGACCTTGCATGCGGCAAGCATGCATGTAGCTAGGAGAATGTTCTCCACGTGTAAATCCCTTTGTTGTTAGCTAGGAATAGATTATTCAAAGTGGAAACTAATCAACCAAGTTTTATACCTCATCCAAAAGCGACGTGTCTTTGCATACGGATTCAAAGATGAATTGACGTGAGAATCCGATACTGTACCACATGATAGGGTATTAGGGTTAGCTATGTTGTAGTAGCTCTTTCTGGACGAACTGAACTAATTAATTAATTCTCTAATTACGTTGCTTCTTTTCACGTACTTGCCGGCAGAGAAGATGTAAACCACTGCCTCACGACCGTCCGTACGCTGGTGCAAAAACTGAGGATTGTAAAACAGGATAAAACTGCATGGATTATCGTTTAGACGGAACATAGAAAAGCAAGGGGAAAATGCCCCGCTATTACGAGACTGGGTCTCAAAAGGAGGTGGGAGTGGATGTTAAAATTTTCTTCAGCATTGAGATATAGGAATCCAATACTACCACAATTCTTTTCATCCAAAGTCTCAATCAATCCTTGCGGTTGGAATCCTATAATTTTTTTTATGAAATTCGTATGATCGAAAGAGCACCTTACTCTGTGTCGGCGAGACTAAGCCACATAGAGCCATGGCCAAGTGACAATTGAGAGGTGACCTCCGTTGCACTAGTGTCACTTTCTACAGGTGAATAGTAATTGTAGAGACCTGACATAGTACAAAGATAGCAAAGATAGCAACGTGCGAGTCTTCAACATATTGTAAGGGAAGTGAAGTATCTTGAACAGTATGTTAACTAGAGTAGCACCACCAAAGCATTGCAGCGGTCCAAAAAATGCAATTTCCATATTCCTAGTTACGTATATATTACAAGATTCAAACAAGCTCCAAACTAAAACATATTGCAAGTTTCTGATACCAAGTACAACAAAAACTTCAAAAGAATAAGGAAATTTTAAACTTAGTTTATACTACAATGATACTCTCAACTACTCTCTTGTTGCAGAGGACACTACTAACTTCACATATCATCACTAAGTTGTTCATTGAAGTCCATGTAGTAGTTGACTCCTCCTTCGGTGTTTGCCTGCTCCTCGAACTCCCGCATCCACCAACTAGCAATCTAAGTACGGAGATTTTATAGAAGGGGTGAGTACACGGAGTACTTAGCAAGTTCATGATATATAACATAAAAGGTTTTCATGCACTATCAACTACTAGGACCAACAGTCCCGAAGTTCACTGACTTTCGAAAACATTTGTTAAGTTAGAATACCATTGTACTATAAATGGTCATTCTTGTTTTATCATCTTCTTGGGGTGATTTGGATGGGTAGCTGGTTTTGCCAGCTACGATGTGAGATATGTCAAAGAAGTTGGTTTAAAACGCTCTGTGATCACGGGAGTATGAATGGGGCTAGCTACCTCGGGAACACAACATTTACATTTGTGGGTAAGTAACACAAATCTGTAGAGTGTATCAAATTGTAATATTGTCACCCTGTGAAGGAGATGTGAACGTATCGAGAAAGAAATCCATAGAGGATTCTAACAGCCAGTAAGGCAAAAAGACCATAGATTTGAGAAATAAAACTTGATCTCCAAGGTAATATCTCGGACAGACCCTCGCACGCTACTATCTTTGTAATATGTCAGGTCTCTACAGTAATTATCACGGATTTCCTTGAATTTGCATGCAATGCAATGGTCGTTTCGTTCCAGGGCAATGGGACATCTAACCCACGCTCGATCACACTGCATCTAGCTAGCAGTACTACCCGTAGACCGTAATGTCTCACCCACCAACAAACAGAGCCTCAGTTTCTTTTCTCTGCACATCAGTACGTCTACCAAATAGATCAAAATAATTGAGCGCGCTTGCTAGATGTTTTCCAACCGGGCTAGCTATAGATCTAGCTAGAGAATAAAGACATGCAGCAACAATGGCAACAGGAGATAGCTCCAGCAAGTGCACAAGGCACAACTCCGTCTGGCCATGCTCAGTTCATGTGGACATGTGGTACGTGTTAGGGCATCTCCAGCGGCGCGACGCATTTCGGACGTCCGAAATGTCCGTTTGCGTCGCGCGGCGGATGCTCGATAGACCGTTTTTGTCCGCGCGTCCGTTTGCACCCAGGAGTGGCTCCAGCGGGCCGACGCATTTTCGCGTTTGCATCAATTTATGAAGTTTTCAAACAACAAAATAAGGAAATCAACAAAGTCATAGTTATTACATTTAAAAGTCGACATGAAAATAAGATAGTATTTCTCTAGGCATGATCTTCATGGCCAGCCAATGTCCACTGATGCTCAATCAGATCCGTTTGCAGCTGTTTGGAGACGTTCTCGTCAGTGACTTCTACATTCCTATGTAGATAGTCCTGCCAAGATGAAGCTCCAGGAAGTGGCGCAACCAGCTCACCTTGGAAATCCCATTGGTTCTCATTGCGGCCATCAGGACGCTCGTTCTCAACGATCATGTTGTGCATGATCACGCAGCATGTCATCACCTCATGCATGGTCTTCAGCGACCATGTTCTTGCCGGGTGACGGACAATTGCCCACCGAGCTTGGAGCACACCAAATCCGCGCTCCACATCTTTCCTGCAAGCCTCTTGCATCTTGGCAAACCTCCTCGTCTTCTCGGAGTTTGGATTACGGACACTCTTCACCAATGTGGCCCAGTCAGGGTAGATGCCATCAGCAAGATAATATGGCTTATCATATGCATTTCCATTGATCTCATAGCTCACCCGGAGAGCTTTGCCTTGCATGAGCCGGTTGAAAACCGGTGATCGGTGCAACACATTGATGTCATTGTTGGAACCGGCCATGCCAAAGAATGAATACCAAATCCATAAATCTTGAGATACGACAGCTTCAAGAATGACAGTTTTTCCCTCCTCATACCCGTTGTACGCACCCTGCCATCCAAATGGACAGTTTTTCCACTGCCAGTGCATGCAATCTATGCGGCGTTTCGCTGAAAAACAGCCGGCAGGTACGCGGCGGAGCACGCTCCTGCTCTCCCGCGCGGCAAGAACGGAGCCGACGGCGACTACTGCGGCGCTACGGCCGGACATCGGCGCTAGGGGTGGGGGTGGTGGCGTCGCACTAGGGCAGGAAAGAAGGGGAACAAGAAGCAAATCGAAGCGGTCGATTTCGCTGTCCCTGACATGCGGGACCGGGTAAGAAATGGAGGATGCTCCAAGCGACCGTCGAGCGTCCGCGGAGACGCAAACCTGACGCATATTTGGGCCAAGTTTGCGTCTCCGCGGACGGTCCGGTCACTTTGCGTCGCCCCGCTGGAACAGGCCCCAGACGCATTTCGGGTCACGGCGGACACAAACGGACGCTCATGCGTCGCGCCGCTGGAGATGCCCTTAGCCCTGACCTGAACCCATTTTGCAGCGATGGGCGGTTGTTGCTGGGCTTTTCAGTTCCCCTTTCCAACACAGAAAGAACTGCCTACATGCTTGGCTTTGAAGGATAGCTAGGTATCCTAGGTGATTAGTGTTTGGAGAAAAGAAAGCAGCATAGTCCTGCTGATCAGGACCTAAAGGTCCCTGATAAGAAAGGCGGTCGATACAAGTTACAATGCACGCTCGATCGTTGCAAGCTAGGATGCTTGCTGAAAGCGATAGTTGTCCATCTTTTTTGATATGTTAGCTAGATGCTACGAACTTGATTGCTTAATTATTGTCACTATCAACCATCAGGAGTGTCTGATACATTGTCATGCCGATTTTTTTGACTAAATCAAACTCATGCTATTGCAGCGAGAAATTGTAATGTTTAAGCTAAGACAAAATAGCGGAGTATAGGGTATAGCGACCGGTATCGCCAAGGTTCTTGATTTAGTCAAAAAAATCGGCCGTCTATCCAAGTTAGCATGCTCTCTTGTTTCAAAAAGAAAAAGAACATCCATATCGGGCGAATGTTCCAAATCTGGGAGGGCAGCACGACGGGATTGGGAGCGGCTGTTTTGATCTGGACGTTCAGGCTTTTTTTTCTGAAAAAAGAAAAAGAAAAAAAAGAAGTTGCCAGGCGCCATAGAAAAGCCTGGCAACTTACATGCTCGATCGTTGCTAGCTACTACATCCGTTCGAAAATATAAGTTTTCTTGAGAAAGGGATAGTTGTAAACTCGGGAATTAATGTCGGTTACATGAGGGCCAAACGTTTATGCAATAGCCATCCTTTTGATGTGTTAGCTAGATGCTATGAACATGATTGCTTAATTATTGCCAATATCGATCGTCAACTATCAGGAGCGCTCCCGGTCTTCTCACCTTGCTCGCCGGCGATTCGTGGTCTCCTCCTCCTCCGGCGGCCGCTCCGGCGGCGGGAGGGTGGGGAAACCACGGATCTCGGCTTGTATATAGTGTAGAGTTAGGTTGGGTCCCGGCCGGCGGCGTCTTGGAGGCGGTGGTGCTGTCGGCGGGGTGTTTGGTGTCGCGGCGCTTCCTCTCCGGCGACGGCGCTCCTCGGGGCTTCTTCGTCAAGCGCTCGACTTCCCCGAGCTCGGCGGTCTGCGGACGCGGCGAGTTCCTCGTGCCCCGTCCGGATCCGTGTAGGTGGAGGATCCGGTGTCTGAAGTTGAAGACGATGGTGATTTCAAGATGCTCCGCGTCGTCGGCGGCGATTCCAGGCGTAGGATCCATGGATCCGGTGCTCGGCGACTTCCCAGCTGCCATGGGGCTGGCTCCGATCCAAGGCGAAGAGGGAGCAGCGGCAGCGGCGCGCCACCGACAGCTCCTGGGCATCGGCGTTGACGGGATCCAGAAGGACTTCTCTGTAATTTTGCCTTTGTTTCTGGACCTTTCTGTAAGAACGGAGTATTAATATCACTATCTTCTTCCGAAAAAAAAAAAACTATCAGGAGTGTCCGTTACATTGTCATGCCGATTTGTTTGACTAATCAGACACATGCTATTGCAACGAGAAATTGTAATGTCTAATCTAAAAAAAAATAGCGGAATACCCTGACTGAACGGCCGGTATCGCCTGTTAGGTAATCCAAAGTATTAGTCGGTTTGTTTTTTTACAGTTTCCAAAGTGGTTGGCTTGCATGCCATAGTTTGTCCGTATCCTGTTTGTACTAGTTGCATCAATCGTGTCCTAGTACTAGTAGAATAGGAAGGTTTAGGTTGAGTCGGTTTAGATTTCCTAGTTATACCCGTGTAGTAGTCGAGCACATGGTGAGACCCTTGTGTGCTATATAAGCAGGGGTAGCGAGCCTGTTGTAAACCACCAGAAAAACGAAAAGCAATAAAGAGAATTTACGAGGCGCGACACGTGCCTCTGGCGATCAATTTTGTTGCTGCGTTCGTTGCGTGTTACCTAGTCGCATCAGCTCACGACGGATAAAGGAAATCGTGTCCTTGCGTTTCTGTCGTGGTCGAAGTTCTGGCGAAGTCATATACGAGAAGCTGCGTTGCGCGTATACGGTGAGTTGTGGCCATTGGACCCGTCAATTTGCCGCAAGATCGTGCGTTCGATCCTAGGCAAAGCTAACAATTGGTATCAGAGCTAAGGTGTGAGGCTTCGCCGTCAAGTTGCGTCACGTTGGAGTTGGAAGATTCTTCTTCGCCGTCAAGTTGCGTCACGGACGAAGGAAAATCGAAGAAGAGGATCATGTCAAAGGCAAGAGATGGTGGTGTGACCATCCGGTACCCTATGCTAGAAGGCGACAACTATGGAGTGTGTGCTGCAAAGATGAAGGTTTTCATGCGTGCACAAGGAGTTTGGATGGCAATCGAAGGCAACCCAAAGATCGACGACACAAAGGATGAAGAAGCTTTGGCCGCCATAGCCCAAGCTGTACGTTGTTTTCATGACCATAGCTTTGGCCGCCATAGCAAAGATGAAGCTTGGGATACTATCAAGGAGATGCATGCCGGTGATAACCGCGTCAAGAAGGCCTGTGTTCAAGCTCTTATGAGGGAGTTTGATTGGATGAGTATGAATGAATCAGAAGGGGTTGGTGATTTTGCGTTAAAGCTAACCTCCATGGTTAATGAGATGAGAGCTCTCGGATCAAAGATACAGGACATCACAGTTGTGGAAAAATTGCTACGGGCGGTCCCCGACAAGTTTCTACCTATCGTTGGCACTATTGAGCAGTGGGGCGATGTGGAGACAATGTCGGCGATGGAGGTGATCGGATGATTCAAGACTCATGAGTTGACATTGAAGGGACGTGAGCGCGACAAGGAAGAAGAGCAACTTATGTTCTCGCGTGCGAAAGGCGGAGATAAGCAAAAGTACAATAAATTTGACATATCAAAAGTCCGTTGCTATAACTGTCAGGAGTTGGGGCACTTCTCTCGCAAGTGTTCTAATCCACGGAAGGAACGGAAGGAGCACGGGACACTTCACCTAGCTGCGCACGATGATGACGATGGGCCGATGATGTTGTGATGATGGATCGGTGATCATAAAGTTAAAAGTCTTGTCTTTAATTTTTTTTCTCTTAGTGTCGGAGTCGTTTGTGTGTCTCAACAAGAGGATGAAGATCAACATGAACATGGATGCGCACCGGTCAAGGCGGCAACGTGGGCTGGTAATCCGGATAACATGTTGGTTACAGTCTACGAGTTGAAAGTTTTGGATTAGGGGGTGATTGTTAGGTAATCCAAAGTATTAGTCGGTTTTTTTTTACAGTTTCCAAAGTGGTTGGCTTGCATGCCATAGTTTGTCCGTGTCCTGCTTGTACTAGTTGCATCAATCGTGTCCTAGTACTAGTAGAATAGGAAGGTTTAAGTTGAGTCGGTTTAGATTTCCTAGTTAGGTAATACATACCCGTGTAGTAGTCGAGCAGATCGTGAGACCCTTGTGTGCTATATAAGCAGGGGTAGCGAGCCTGTTGTAAACCACCAGAAAAACAAATAAAGAAAATTTACGAGGGGGTTTTGTTGTTGCGTTCGTTGCGTGTTACCTGATCGCGTCAGCTCACGACGGATAAAGGAAATCGCGTCATTGTGGTGCCGCTGGACCCGTCAATTTGCCGCAAGATCGTGCGTTCGATCCAAGGCAAAGCTAATCGCCCGGAGTTGTAAACTCACTGTCCACGCATGCTTCTTATTTGCATATACGGATCATCGTGCTTTCGCAACCGAAGTACAGAACCTCGTTATATTATGGTCACTCTGCCTTCTGAATGTTTCCAAGCAGGATGGTGAGTCGCCCATTTCGACGCTTCCTAACACCAGAAAAGTACACTGGTAAGACCCTCTCGGAAAGAAATAGGGGTAAATAATTTGCTCTCTAAACAAAGAGATACTTCAGATGATTTCCCACAGCCAGCTGAACCAAGAATAAGCCATTATAGCTGTTGAATTTTTTTAGGTCAGGCCATGCTCTGTATTATAATTTGTGGTGTGATTGGGACAAATTCAATATTGTTTACTACTGAATGCCAGGCTATCAGCTAGGTGTAGATGAAATGGGTTGGAAATGGGTGCTGGTCGAAAACTATAAGTACACTTTTATTTAGTAAAGCGTGACATCTAAATTAGTTTGAGAAGCCCGGCATCAGGTAACGGGAAAAGAGAAGAAATTTCACTATCTGCAACCGTTTTTTTTAACAAGCC